>NC_136257.1:2690000-4083750 GCF_053564925.1 Oryzias latipes
GTCCTTCGGTGTTGTTTAGGTCCGGCCCACAAACCTGGCTGAACCTCAAACCCTCAGAAGACTCGCTATAATACAGCTGGTCAGGATTAGTTCCGCGGTGCTGCGTCTGAGAGCTCTTAACCCCTATTCGTGTTTTAGGTAGAATAGACGGTGACCACTTTAACGAAACACATAACTGCAAGTTCATCTAACAGAAAACTGGAGGAGTGAAAGCAAGACAGTTATTGGAAAATGTGGGAGCATGAAAATGTGGTTGAATCATCCAGCTCACTGGAATTCAACCAAACATGAAATCACAACATTATATGATTAATGTGACACAGTATATATATTTTATTAAGAAAACTGGCGTTGAGATGCCGGGGTCATTAAGGAGTTTCTTTTAGAAGTTACTTTTATAAGTATTCATTGTGTGTGGGGTCATGTTTCATATGTGTTAACAGGGGGGGGGGGGGGGGGGGGGAAGTTGGGTTTTTAATTATAATATTGTGTAAGATTTTTCTTCTAAATGTTAACGCACTTTGATTTACACAAGGCATGAGAAGCGCTTTTTCTTTCTTTTCAATAAATAAAGTTTTATTTGATTAGATTTCATTTGAACTGGATTTTCTGCAACGGTGTGAAGTAGTTACACAATGAAAATAAACGTAAATAACAAAGAAGTTGCACCAGATTAGAGCCCTGAGGCACACCTTTGGTCACTTAAAGAATTGATTTGTTGCTTTAAAGCTTAACAGAACATCAGATGTCAAACTGTCTTCCAACCATCGTCTGTATCTGCTGAATCCCTCTCGGGGTCGTGGGATTGTTGTATCCTAACCCAGCTCCTGCTGGGCAAAGGCGAGGTACACCCTCAACGCCTCACCCTCAGCTAGGTGTGCCCATTCATACTGCACAACACAGCTGAGGAACCATGGGGGTGGGGGTCTTCTGAGGCAGAAAAATGAAATCCCAATTCTTCAGATACACTTTTTCATTCATTATTTCATTGATTCATCCTTCAGCCGGCCAGCTGCCCGGATTCCAGCATGAGAAACAAATAAGGTCCCTCTGTCTGTCGCAGGACCACGATCACTAAGTATTTTGTGGGAGTGAAATATTATTTCATGAGAACAAACAAATTATTATTTTGTGGAAACAAATTATTTTTTTTTTACCCATGTCAGGTCAGGGGGGCATACACTTTCCCACTTTGGACATGAAGCTCCCATCAGCTCCTCTTGAGCAGGACTCACAGCTGGCACATCTTCAGGAGGACATTGGCGTCCTGGTTCATCCCCATGACTTCTTTTTCTTGGTTTTGCTGTTTTCTTTTTGTCTTTCGAGTGCCAACCTACAGAGTTTTTTAAGGACGTGTAGATCCTGACAGACGCCTCAGAAGGCTGCCCCCCTCTCCATCCTGCAGTCATTTCACAGCTTCATTGTCTGAAGCAGGAAGATGTTTCCTTTGTGTTTGCTGCGAGCTCCTGCTGCTGCAGCTCAGCAGGCAGTCCGTCGGCCCACAAACACAGGTGTGGCGCTCTGACAGCCAATCGGGTCAATAATAGATTGCAGCGATAAAGTCGGTCACAGGGTTCTGCTGAGTGGGTTCATCAGCTGGTCCGGGTTTCACCACAGTCTCAGTCTCTGATTTACAGGACAACGTCCCGTAAGGGAATGAGAGGCAGCTTCCAGCACCATCATTGCAGAGACAGACCTCTTCAAGTTTTGCTTCCCACAGACATCCAGAGAGCTGAGCAGACTTCCAGGAACTACAGGCAGAGAATCCAGGCAGGGTGTCCTTTGTTTCAGTGCTTCTTTGATCACAGAGATGGATCACCAGACTGCAGTTCAAACCCACAAATAACAAAGCACTCTGTCAGTCTCTTTGAGGAAACAACACTCAGCAGAGAAGCTTCACAGTCAAATCTTCAAAGAGGGACAAAGCCAGACGTCAGATGCTGAGAGAGGAACAAACCTGCCTGAAGGGGGCAGCAGCAGATTCCCTCTGACCTCTGGCTCTGATGGACACTGTGTGTCAGATATTTGACCCCATTTTGGATTTGATTTACAAATCTTTGATTTATTTTTCTTCCACATGTTTCTCTTTTTTTGGTTCCGTTGCTGTTGGTTTGATGAGGATTAGCCTTCAGCTTGATTTCCATATATTCAAGTCTGTAGTTCCGTTTCTCAGTTCTTATGACCCCAGGTTTCAAACCCCCCCCCCCCCCCCCCCCAGCTGTTTCAGTGTCTCTCATCACTTCTGTTAGCATGTTTACTTTTTGTAATTCCAAGTTTTTTTGTGAGCATATTTGAAGTCATTAGTTTTTCTTTCTGCCTCTGACCTGCACCCCCCTCCTCTGTCTCTGTTCTGTTCGTCTCATCTCCCCCTCCCTCCCTGCATTTTCATCTCCAGGTTCACCCACCCTTCTGTCTGCTAATCCCTAATCTGGGATGATTCCTCAGGTCTTCATCAGGAGGTGACCGTCTCCACGTTTGCCGTCATCATTTCACATCCGCTGCTTCCCTCCGTCAGTACCGTCATTGAACCAGCAACCTCAGCTCCAGGTGAACAATAATGACTTTAAGCCTGGAAGGAGATGGAGCTGTGGTCACATCTCTGCGGTTGGGAAAAGCTAAATAACAAATTCCCACCTTCATTAAACTGCAGCACGTATCAAACAGAGCAGATTGGCTGCCCCCTGTTAGGCCTCTGTTCCTTCTTCCTGAACGTCTCTCCTGACGAGAACAGAGGCGGGTCGGGGGCCACATGCTGCAGGCTGAGGCTCTGCAGGAAGGTGGATGCAGCTCCAGGCCTCTGAATGTGGGTCAGTCCTGCACAAAAAGGTTTTCTGCTGCTTGGCTCTTTGTTTTTTCCCTCTTTGCTGATGATGAGTGTTTGAATGTGGTGTAAATCATTCCATTCACATACCGCTGTCACCTTTGACCCCTCTGTGTGCAGCTGAAGCTGTATGTCCTCCTTTCCTCCCTTTAAAAAGAAGCCTGTTTTGGGTTCAGTTCTGTGGTTTTCAGGGATGGCTGAGTTCTGAACTCTGGGTCCAGAAGACCCGCCTCCTGTTTGGAGGAAGGTAAAAAAGTCAACTCTGCAAAATGAACTGAAGAACTGGTGGAATTTAAGGTCAAATGATGTCGAACATCTGGAATAAAATTGATTGAAAAATGAATGATTGTCTTCAGGAAAATGTGCAGAATAAATCCTTTTGCTGTGCCGCTCCACAGCTGCAGCACAGGGACTCACCTGGGTGTTCTTATTCTACAGACATGTGTGACAGAATGTTCCGCTCTCAGTGATTTCCAGCGTGGAACTGTCATAGGAACCCCCTGTACATCAAATCCAGAGGTGAAATGTCCTAAATCCTCCACAGTCAGCTGTCAGCTCTATCAGAGTTTGGGAACAACAGCAGCTCAGCCTCCATGTGGTCGACCCCTAAACTGATGGAGAGGGGTCACGGATGCTGAAGGTCAAAGAGGTCTCTGACTTTCTACAGTCAGATGCTGCAAACGTCATGTGACCTTCAGATCAGTCCAAGTCCAGCATGCAGACAAAAACACATTGAAATCATTTTTAGTTTAGAATGTTATCTGCATTTCTGTCCTTTACAAACATTTTCCAGATCGTTTTACAACTTTAACCCTCTGTTTTAGTTTGAAGGAAGGTTTTAAGTGTTGTCACATCCAAGGTCAGTACTTCAGGTCACAGGAAGTGCTCATTCTAGCTTTCAGAATAAAAGTGGACAGGAACAGATAGGAAAAAAGGTTTTTATTTTTGTGTACAAAAATGATGCTTTTACTAAAGTATAGAGGAAACTTGACGACATGTCTGTAAAAACTTGGATCCAGAGATTCCAGAGTAAAACCTTCACATCTCTGACATCAGAAGGCTGAGCTGCAGGTTTGCACCAGAGGCTCAACACTTCTGAGAAACATGCTTGTGTTCTGTGAGGAAGCTGACACGACCTTTGGGGCTGTGCTGTTACCGGGCAGATGAAAAGGGCCACTGCTCTGCCAAAGGTCCCCGAAAAATCCTACAAGAAGGTGCTCATTTTTCCAAAAGTGCATTTTAAAAAGGAAGTTTGAAGAAACGGTGCAGCAGACAGGATTATCCAGAAAACCAGTTTATTATGCCCACAGTAGCAAAGATTGAAACATGAAAAAACTATAAATACAGATCAATAAAAATTCATAGAGTTTTCAGCATCTTGTTTTTGGGAGCAGAGGATCTGTCCTGTAGTTAATGAAATGGATGAGAGCTGTCAAATATCACAATTTCTAAAAAAATTTACAGTAACACAAAATGAAGGAAAATCCCATGATGCTTTGTGTCACATGACACTTTTTTTGTTAAAGTCTTTGTGACCCGGTCTTTTATTCTGAAAGGATTGAGCTCAACAACATTGAGGTTTTCCAGATTCTTTCATTACTACTCACTACATAGTTCACCATTTTCTAGAGCTGTCTAAATCCAAAACCAAGGGCCCCAGAAGTCTCTGCATCAATGGGTAAATATAGACCACAATGCATTGCGTTTGAAGGATTTTTCATGTGAAAGAAATTTATTTTTATTTATTTATAATAACTCATCCAGATTGAAAAACTTTATTTTACATTTTGCTCTTCTAAAATACAAACATATAAAATAAGATACCACAGTCAAGTAAAAAAATACACAAAAACAATAACAACCAAACAAAGTTCAACAAGTGGGGTACAACAAACATTTAAGTTCTGAGCTGCATGTGTTTGCTTCCATTTCCTCCATTGGAGTTGAACTTTTTCAGTTTTCAACCACAAGTGAACTGTCTCCATAGAACAGATCTCCTCCATGTCTGTCCATTGTTCCAGTCTCAGTGGTTCACTTTTCCTCCTATTCCCTGTTATGGTTTCTTTGCAGGCCTCCTGTTGGTAACGGTCCTGGATCCAGTATCCGTGGATCAGCAGGTATTTTTGTACCCTAGTATGTCCTGCAGAGTTTTGATGAGCTGTCAGGTTTTTCCTTTAGGAACGTTTTATTTAGCATCAAAAAAGTGGTGAACTTGGTGTCCAAATGCTTTTAAAGTCCCACTACGATGATTGTTGGACCCATTTTCTAAGTGTTTCCAGTTGTCTTTAATTATGATGTCATTTTTTTGGCAAAATGTATGTGTTGTTTTTTTTAAGACATAGTTTCTGCAGAGCAGCAGGAGTTCATTAAAAATTCACCTGAGTTGTGGAGACTTATGGCGCAGAGTAAGCCTGCCCCCATTTCCCATAATCCCTTTGTTTACACTCTCTCCTGCTACCTTACAGCCCCTCACAACCCTAAGCTAACATTGGCGGTGGTGATTAATTTCAGGGCTGTCCAGTTTTAGCCTCAAACTTACTGTGGGAGCTAGCATAACCTGCTTTCTGGAATACCCCCCAGGAGCCTCTGAGGGTGAGGAGGGTCAGCTGATGAAGATGAAGGCATTCTCCTCTGCCTTCCTTTTGCTCCTGCTGCTCTCTTTCCCCCACAGGTCCATCGTCAGGACTCCCAGCGAACCTTCAAAACTCATCAATGGAGACTTTAAGTTTGGGACCTCCTGTCATTCGCCAACAGCATCAACCAAAAACCCTTTTCCCAGCATGCACCAGAGGACATGTAAACACAGAAGGTTCCTGCCACCACTGCAGAAAGACATGCTAGCATGTTTGAGGGACACGGAGAGTCCTCAGCTCCTCTGTTTGACCCTTCCAGGATAAGCCCCGCCCACCCACAGTGTGGTAACCTTTCCCATCACAGCTCCGCGGTTTGGAGGTGACCGCCGGGAGAAACTGCATCCAGCACGGACTGGGGCAAACACTCAGACTTCTCCACGGTGCTGCCACAGCAAGACCAGTGGGGCTTCCCGGGGTGCCCCTTATGGCTGTGGCCGCAGCCCTTGAACCCCCCTGCAAGAACACAGGAAAGGAACGGCGCATTGTGAAAAAGTGCTGCAACACAAATGTTTCACCACAAAAAGTCTCAAAACAGCATGTGTGTGTCGTTTCTGTTGATATTAATATGAGACGCTGTGATGCTGCAGCAGACGACATGGAGGAAGAAGGACATTCTAGAGCCTTTTTATAAAATCCAGCATATGATGGATCCTGTTCTATTGACAACTGTGTTCACCAACTACAAATATTTTCCACAGTTACTTCACGCTCAGTGCAAAGCAATGAAGATATTTAGACAAATGTCATTTGTAAGACACACAAGCATGGAACATGTTTACATGATGTTCAGTGTTCCCTCAACGTGTCACGGTTTATCTTTGCGGTCTCACAGATCGTTTCTAGCATCGTTCTGCATAAGGTTCTCTGTGTTCTGCATCCTGATTGGCTGTGGTCGTTATCAATCAAACTCTGTACTGTGTGTCCCGTTCAGATTGATAAATTACATAAATCTTCTACCACAAGCAGATCTTTGCTTTCATTCTATAAATCTGAACGGATTTTCTAGAAAGGTTTGGTCTTTGAGAGTTTAGTAAAGGTTTTTACAGCCTGAAGACCATAAGACTTTTCTACGGTGGCCCAGAAGGGTCACAACACAAAAAAGTTAACTCCCAACACAACAGAATATCTCACAACACAACACTTAGTGTTAACTTATTTTGTTGTGTTTTGAGTTACAGTGTTCTGAGTTAATGTTTTTAGTGTTGTGACGAATTGTACTGTGTTATTTTGTGCTCTGACCCTTCTGGGCCACTGTAGACTTGCCCCCATGCGGTAAACGCGTCTGCTGCCCCCACTGACGGTTTGAGCTGTTTCTGTGTCACATGTGATGCGTCTATCTGCCAGATTTCTCTGAAAAATCTGCTGTTGATGCGTCTGCTGAGCTTCATGGTCCTAAAGGGAAGAAAATAGTGGAAACGTTCCACAAGAACGTCACAAACACCCCCTCATCCTGGAGGTCTTACAAGAGCTGTGAAGGGAGATTAAGGACAAAAAGTGGATTTATTGGAAAGTTTTGAGAGGAAGTCTGGCAAAAACAGCCGGATCCCTCCCATGATGCATTTCTGCCCTGCTGCTGTGAGGAGCAGTGAGAGCTGCAGCTATCAGGCTCCGTTGTGTTGTCTGCTCTCACCCGGCATGGAGCCTGGACATCCACAGCGAGCCTCTTTGGCGCCCCCGCTGGAGCAGAAGGAGCAGCAGTGAAACGTCCCGCTGTGCTGCCGGAACCTCCTCCTCACGTCCAGAACGAACGGAGAACCCTGTGAGAACCCAGCGTGTAGCACCAGAGGTTCATGGGTGGAACGGCTGTTTTGACCTCACGTGAACCCAGCTTCCTTTACCTTGACATGCTGGGCTTTGACACAAACCCACACAGAGTAAGCCCCCGCCTTCTCAGGCCGGAACGAAACTTGGTACGTTCCATCTTTGTTGTCTGTCACAGTCGCTGCCATGGAGCTGAATTAGAACAGAAATATTTATGTTCATTGATTCATTATCGTCACCAACTATAAACTAAATCCAGGCGACAGAACAAGATCTGGAGCAGAAGCAGAACGGTCTGTACTTGTCTGGTATGACGGTAAATAATCCAGTCCAACGTGGACTCTGCTTTTACATTTTAGTAGATTTCAACATCTCCATGGCAACCAGTCTCACCAATCAGGAGCGAGCTTATTGAAAGCAGCCTCTAAAAAATCTGTCAAACATTTCAAACGTTGGACGTGAGCATTTGAGGCATTTGATTGGTCAGTTGAATAACTTCCACTACAGAAAAAACATATGAAAAATTAGGATTATTATGAACCTGTTAAAAAAATCTATCAGAGCAAGAATGGTTATTCTGACCCACATGTGTCAAACTCAAGGCCCGGGGGCCAAATGTGGCCCGCCATGTCACTTTATGAGGCCCGCGAGAGCAGAAAAGTTTACATTTCTTAAAATAAAAATTTTCTTTAGTTGATTACATTTATGTTTAGCTGCTGTAATTATTCGATGTTTGCAGGTCTTATGTCTTTATGCAGACAAAATGTTACACTATAATTCATGTTCTTCCTAGCTCGGTTTTATGTTTTTTTTCTTTATTCACTTGGACAGTGACTTTGATCCTTCATTAATGGAGTTATGTGGGTTTTAATAAGCGGACAAAATGTAAAAGGATTTATGCTAAAGTAACAAGCAAACATATGTTTTCTATAAAACTGTAATTGTCACTTTAAAAAGTTTTAATAAATAAATAATGAGTTATTTAACATCAAGGAGTACTGTAGTTACATTTATATTTCATTACATTTAGTTACATGTATAAGTTATATCTGGCCTTTTGAGGACAGACACTATGCTGATGTGGCCCTCAGTGAAAAGTGTTTTTAGGGTCAGAAAAACCCTCAGTGCCTTGCTTCAGGGCACATTGGCAGCTTCTTTTGATCTTGCTGCCTGTCACTCACCAGCCTTTCTTCTCCTTGTGGACTATGCTGATGACGACATGCTCTCCACCTCGAGCCATCCGCTCTCCGGCTGAGTCTCGGCACACCAGGGTGAAGCTGCCTTGCTCGCCCTCCCTGGCCTGCCACAGACCTGCAACCAGGGGGGGGGGGGCTTAGAGGTCATACAGTAGACGGGGCCATTTTAACCCTCAGTCCCACAGCAGGTGACGTAGTCTTCCACACAACTCAAGAGCTTCACCCAAATATTCCATCTTTAGTTTGTCGGATGTTTTTGTTTGGAGGCACTGACAAACAGATTCAGTGGTTTTTAAAAAGGCCACGCCCCAATATGATATAAAACCTAAGTCGGTTTACTGTAGTAAAGTCAACCTGTTTCACACAAAATGAAAAGAAACTGACATGTTTGAGTAACAAAATCTTTCCTCTGAACAGGCTCAGCTCTCAACACTTGTTTTCCAAACGTGCTTCAACACGGAAGTGAAAGTTTGCATGAAACGCAGAGTTACAACCCCCAGGTCTATCAATCAGATGCAATAATAAAAGCCTCTGGTGCCTGATGGCCCCCACCTCAACGTTTGATTGACAGACTCTCCCAAGAATGGGTGAGGACTTTAAACAAGCTTGTTGTAGTTTGAAAAATATTTAAAAGTTAAAAAATAGACCAAAAGATGATGAGAAAGTAAGAAATTATTTTCTTTTGCTGCAAAGACACACTGTGTCAACAAACAATGAACTTCCTGTTTGAAAATATATGACAGTATTTGATGTCATTTAATCCTTTATAGACACTTCTAAAGTTACTCATTGAAGAAAAGAAGCTTCATTTTTTCTGTAAAGCATTAAAACAGTCGAATGTGAAAAACCAAACCATTCAAACATTTTTCTCTGTCAGTTTTTCACCTGTTCCTTCAACCGTGCAGCTGCTGACATCCACCGTCTTAGCGCTGACCACACCCACCACCGGGTAGCCCTCCACCTCCCCAGCCGGTTCCCGGGGCAGAAAACAGATGCTGCTGCCGTCGTCGGGGGCGACAGCTGCAGGCAGGCCGTTGTGACTCCTGTCTGCCAGGCTGCTGAGTCTCCTGAGCGTCACTCCTTTGGCGCTGAGGATCTCTGCGTCCGACCCGCAGCCTAGGAGCCGCTCCGAGAACTCCACGGCGCCGCGGACATCCGCCAGTGCCTGCTGCAGCTGCGCCCTCTGCAGGTGGAGGTGGTTCCTGAAGACGAGTGAAAGACGACAGTGAGACGCCTGTTTTCTGTTTGAACAACCTTCTTTATGTCACACAGAGTAATGTACACATCTATATGGAGATCATCATGTTTTTCTCTTCTCTAGATTGTTCTTCAAAACCTCCACAGTCCCAGAAGGTTTTCTTTTACCTTTTATACACAAGTTAGTAATCTATTCCATTAGTTTCCTGTGCAAAAAGACAAAAAACTTTCCTAAATTTACAAATACAAGAAATTATGTAAATCATCCAGCTTCCTCTGGTTGTGCTTTGTCTTTACATGTTTGCAGACAAAACCGTTAGCCTGTGTTAGTAAATATTCTTCCTGTGCTCACTATTTTGTGCAAGAATTTAAAGAAATTTGCGTTTTAGAACTATTGGGGCTCAGTGCGTTCTTTTATTTCAGTTTTGGAAAAACACACTCCTGCAGGTTTCTGTTCATTCCCTCACTGCTGTTTAACTTTAGAGCAGAGCATCATCTTCCTCTTTCTCTTTTCCCATCAGGGGTCGCCACAGCGAAACAACCTCTCATTCGAGGACGAGTCGCACGGTTAACTTGGCAATGTTTTACGCCGGATGCCCTTCCTGATGCAACCCTCTCAATTTATCCGGGCTTGGGACCGGCACAGAAGCAGAGAAGGGAACAGGGAGCAGCCGGATTTGAACCCTGGTTTCACGGACGGAAAGCGCTGCAAACCACCACGAGCTAAACCGGCTGCTAGAGCAGAGCATCATACCACAGGACATCAAAAATGGAGATGTGCTTCTATTAACAGAAAGACACAAATATTTTTAACGCCAATTTAAAGTTTATTAACCTGTTACGACTGTTCTGGCCTCATATTAATGTGTCGTTCTAGAAAAAATATACCCTACTTTTGAAAACAATACTCCCTCATGCAGCTTTTTAAATGTAATTCTGTTTTATTTAAAAGATGTGGCAAGCAGCTTGTTTCTGTATCTGTGTGTCCCCATCATGACACAAAATAATGAAATCATAGAGGCAACTCTAAGTTTATTTGGACCTTCAGCTCATTTGTGATAATAGAATAAATAATCCAGTAAATGTTCTACTTTCCAACCGTCAGTCATTTAAGTGCTTTGTCCTTAAACTTTGGTTGCTATGCAACAGCAGGCCACTGATGACGGTAATTGCTTCATAAAAAAGTCCTAACATTTTTCAAACATTTGGCAAAAAGAAGCTGAAAGAAGAAACAAAAACTCAGACCAGAATCTGAAGGTCATGGTGGGCCGGTCGTACCTGCGCTGGACACGGATCTCCTCCAGGTGGCGCAGCAGGGACAAGCAGTGGGCTTCCACAGCACTAGCGTAGCCACATGCAAATGCTCTAATCTCATTGGCTGTTGCCTCCACACGGGCCTGTACGGCCTCCTGACAGTTTTCCACCTGCAGCAGAATTCACCTTCAGGAGACTGAAAGGCCAAAGACTCTGAAAAGCTTGTTGAGGACATTAGATCTTTGGTCCAAACCTTCTGCAGCGACTCTTCCAGGCCCTCCAGGCGGGGCCTCAGGATTCTGCTGACCAGCTCTCGGATGCGGTCGCCATGACGATCGATGACATCGCGTGTGGGGCAACAGCGGTGGTCCCGGTGCAGTGTGGCGGCACACTCCACGCAGACCGGCAGGTCGCAGGGCTGACAGAAGAGGCCCAGTTCCTGTCCCGCGTGGAGGCTGCAGAGAACGGGGCGGCACAGACGACCACGAGTCCTCAGCTCCTCCAGGCCAACGAGACAGTGAGACGCCGTTCGCTTCTGACGCCTGCAGACAAAGGAGAGGGCAGACGGACGCTGCTGTGACCCACCTTAGAGAAACGCCCCCTTAGGTTAGGTAGAAAAATACATTAACTCCAGGAGATTCTACAAATATTTAAATAACAAAATCATTAGAGTTTAAAGCAGAATTATTTGCATTTGAAAATATAAAACAGTTTAGTTTTCTACCTAACATCTAATATTAAAGGCAAGAATAATGAAAATAGGTATTACAATAACCTCAAGGGTCTAAACTGCAGGAACAAGTCACAACGTTAAACAGACTGTCCTGCATGATGATGATGATGATGATGATGATGATGATGATGCACCACAAAAATAATTCAATATTGGCCAAGGGGGGGCAACATGGGGGCAGGAGGGTCATACAGTCATTCAGTTTGAACTTTTTCTTCAAACCTCGGCTGCCGCCGGGTGACCTATGGCAAAAATACGACTACTGACGCCCAATTAGAACTACCACCGCGCGACCCCTGGCCAATTTTGCTGAAAATCTTGCATTAAGGTTGAACTGGACTGAGTGACCCCTCCCCCCTGGTGTTCCAAACAGTAAGTACCTGCTGGTCTCAAAAAGGCAAAATCCATAGACGTCTATAGAGAAATAAACAGCTGTTACTCTGTCATTCTATTGGTCAGAATCATAATTCTTGTTCCGATACTTTTTTAACGTATTCTTGATAATACTAAATTTTATTCATGATATATTTTCTGTTGTGAGCAATTTGAGCTATAAACTGACCAATCAGATGCCTCATGTCCAAAATTTAAAAAATATTTACCTAATTGACATAAAGACAACAGGAAATGCAGTAAAACAGCTGCACTTTATGAGATCATAAATAAACAAAAGATTATTTGTTTATGAATGTTTTAAGGTTCTTTGGAGAATTTCTACTGTTGGTTAGAAATTAGGAAAATGTTTCATATGACCTGAAAATGATATTTACAATAACAGGTTTTAAAAAAAAAATCAAATCTCTGATTTGTTTCACAAAGACACACACCAAGAAATGAACTTATTGCTAAAAATGATGCAGGAGTCCAGTTCTAAAAAATGACAAAAGAGCAAAGACAACAGAATGTTATTTCTAGTTATTAATATTTCCAGGCTGTGTTTGTTTTGTTCTGCAGCATCTTCATATTTGTATAATTTTGACAGAATATTTTTCATGGAGAGCAACAGTTAAGTTTTAAAGGTTTAATAGTTCTAAAAGTTTAGCTTCAGTGTGTTCAGTAAATGTTTGGGATGTGGTTCCTCTGTGTGTATTTCTGTGTAAAATGGTCAAATTAAAATAGGGAAAAGAAAAGGGTGTCCTCAAATTGTGTGTGTGCGGGGGGGAGGGGGGATACCCCCCCGGGGAGTTAGTCAGTGTAGATCCGCCACTGGCGTAGGAACAGCAGAGAGGGGAAGGGAGGGGGAGTCAGAGCCCAGACACATGAATGAGGGGGGGGGGACTCAGGTGATGGTGGTGGGGGGCGGTAAGTTTTTGTTCAGTCTTCTGAACGACAAAGTTTTGGCGGTAAACAAATGAAGAACAAATTCTATATAAAAGGATTTATGACGTCACCATGAAGAGGCTCGGTTCTGGTTCTGCAGACTCACCTGTGGGCCTCCGAGCAGAACTCGCACAGGCCGACGCTGCACGCCTCGCAGCGGCTCACCGAGCTCCCTTCGCCGCAGAGGTCGCAGCCCAGCGGGCCGCCGGACACCAGAGCTTCCAGGAAGACCTCGTCCAGCGCCAGGTGGTCGGGGCTCAGCCCGCCCGGTCCGGACGGAGGGAGGTCCACCTCGGAGTCGCAGTCCGGACACAGCACCGTCACACGGTCCGCGGTGGTGTCCGGGCGGGTCACCGAGAAGGGCTCGAGGCCGGCGATGCAGTCGGAGCAGAAGGAGTGCAGACAGGGGAGGATCCGGGGGTCCCGGAACAGACGCCGACACGCGGGGCAGACCGCTCTGGGGTTCGGCGGGGCGCCTCTCTGCTCCGGTCCGGGACCCGGAGCTGGTTCCGCCTGGGGTCGGTTCTGCTCAGACTCCAGCATTAGTCCTGCTGTTTGTCTTCTTTTTGTGAGAAAGATCTTCAGAACCAAACTCGCATGGACTTTGTTCTGGTGGAACTATTTAACTCGAGTTAAGGATAAAAAGTCCCAAATCTCTCATTTCCACAGCAGTGATTACACGTTCCAGTCCGGGTTGCGTTCACGTGACGTGGGTCATTTGACACCTCGCATTCCAATGGGAGGCCCTCACCCCCAGCGGGCCCCTGGCGGGCTGTTCGGGCCTGTAGAAATACTTTAGACTGCCATCAGTCTGGATGCGCCATCTACCGGCAGGACTGAACAATGAGCTCAGCTGAAGTTGTCAAAGAATGAGAAAGTTATGCCACTTTAAATGTGCAAATTCTGTCTCTCCCCCCCCCCTAATAAACAGCAAAGTTGTAGAATTTTTGTGACCCAAAACAAGGATGAGAGGGTTTAAATTGTCATAACTTTCTTATTCTTTGTCCGAATCAAGAAAGGGAGGTATCATTACAAAGCTAGTGAAAAGGACTACAATAAACAATCTTAAGTAAAATTGTATTTATTTCCATGTGATCAAATAAACATGCCTTATGACTAGAATCGAGACAGTATTCAAAGCTAAACAGATGTTTTGGGAAAAACAAATAAATAAAAATACAACGTTCAAAAAGCACAGGACTTTTCCATCATGGCGGGCGCAGGCGAACATTCACAAGGTGGATGGCGAAATAACTAAAGGTATCTGCTGCAATTGGTTTAGTGAACCGAAGTTTTTGTCCAGAAAACTTCAGTATTTATACTGCACGGTTTAAAAAAATGAGAAGCAGGTCAAAGACAAATATATCGACTATATTTTTACCAGATTAGCTCGACTTTAGGCAACCGTCGAAGACAGACCCGTCGCTGTAGCCGCGCGCGCAGGTCAAATCGCTTTTGTGGAAGAAAATTTCCTCTAGAAGCGCTGAGCATCTCTCTAGTCTGTCCTGTGACTGGGAGGTCGTGAGTTCAAATCCATACCAAAGATTCTAAAAAATTGGACCAAATGTCTCCCTGCTCGACACTCAGCATCCACCAACTGGTTCCTAAGTATGGCTGTGTCTGCAGCTCACTGCTCCCCCAGGGGAGGGGTCAAATGCTGAGAGAACATTTCACAAGGTATGTGACAGATAATGGGACTTTTTAATAAAAAAAAGCAAATTTTTCTTCACTCGCTGAGCGACTCAGTAAAAGCATGAAGATCTGACATCGAATGTCTGAGGCGTTTGATTGACAGATTTTGGGTAGCCAATGGCAGCAAACTTCATCCATGCCATCCGTGAAGGCCTTTTTTCTTCTTGTTTTGTGATTCTTTTAAAACGTAAAATAACAACAAAGTACAATACAAATGAATCAGGAGTGAAAAACTATAAAAATAATAATTAAGGTTAACAAATATAAAATTATCGTTTGCACATTCAAATGTTCGAATGCTTCTCTCTCAACGGCTTGGAGAATTCTCTCGCGCTGCGTTGTTGACTGGATCAAGTGGAACAGTCTGTGTTTCCATTAGACAAATGTACACAACTTAAATGAAATTCTAATAAAAAAGAACATTATCTTAGCATCACATTATTATTGTGATTATCGAGTATTGATTTAACTTTTAAACATTTTTTTTATACAAAAAAACGTTTCCCTGACCCGACTGACTCATACAGAACCACTAAATCCAGATCACATGAGATTGCTAATCTTCAATACAGTAAACACAAATTTGGTTCAAATCCCTTACTTATATTGTGCAACATTGGTAATATTGAGACCAAAAGATGAATTTTTTAGTACTTTTAGCCATCTATCCAACCGACCATCCATCCGTTTTCAAAACCCGCTGAATCTCTTTCAGGGTCATGGGGTTGCTGGAGCCTATCCTAGCGACCAGTGGGCACATGGGAACACCAACATAGCACTCTTAGCTCTTCTAAAAGCTAATTGAATCCATTTTTTACGAGCTTATGTTGACATAAGCATTTCGAAACCAATAACGACTCCCAAAAGTCTCCTTAAAACTCAACTGCTTTCCCTCTGGCAACCGTACTCTGTCCTCCAGCTGTCCTCTTTCTTCCTCATACAGTTCACAGAGACTCAAAATGTGCTCCACGGATTCTTCCCATTTCCCACAATCACACAGACCAGTGGGATCTTTCCCTGTTAAATGTAATGGATTATTTTAAGCCGTGTGTCCCATCCTCAATTGTGATATTATGATTGGATCTCTGGTGTTTGGTCTAAGATTCCGGCCTTTCCCTACCTTGTCTTGAATACTGAATAGAATTACCACGTTCTCTCCAGCGTGGTTCCAACCACTTCTGTTTGATGACCTTTATCAGCACCCAGTCGGACCCGTGTTAGTCTCAGTGGAGACACCTTCTGGTCTCTTTGCCACCTGTTTGGAGAAAGCTGATACAAGACAATGGAGAGCATTGTGATAATCACGGTGAGACATTGTATTATTTGAGCTTCCTAAGCAAAGTAACCGTGATTGAGGCCCTGGAAAAGTCTTGACTGCAACTCATGTGGGGTTAAACCCACTTTCTGAATGACAGAGCCTCTGATGGACATAAGAGCAAGTGGTGGAACATCAACCCAATGCTCTACCACCCAATGAATTTGGTCTGTGCCCAGATTTTGCCCAATTTAGTTTTGACTGTTTGATTCATTCTCTTCACCTTTCCTTGTGACTGTGGATGATATACCCTACATTACACTTACATTCCAGACGAATGTTTCAGTCCTAGCTTGGCCTCAACCTCCTGCAGGTCCCAGTTTTGGAACAAGTTCCATTGTTTGACTTGACTTTGATGGGAAAACCATGGCGTGGGATGTAGTGATTAACCAGACATTTGATCACTGTTTTACTATTTTCCCTCTCGGTGGGCCACGCCTCTGGCCACCCGGTACATGCATCCACACACATGAACACACACTTGTAGCCTCGGACGGAGATCACCATATCTTTAAAATCAAGTATGATTTCTCGTCCTGCCACTGGCTCCACTGGAAACCTTCCTGGTTCTGGTTTAAGTGGGGGGCTGGTAGTGTACTGTAAACAAAACTCGCATGTGTTTACCCAATGAGTGACCATTTGTTTTAGAAAAGGATGCAACCAATGTTCTGAGTTTTTCAGCATTTGATACATCCCTACATGACCAATCCCGGATGCGTAGGCGTAGAATGGGACGTCCCTCCAATCCTCGCCACGATCCCTGATCATTCTGTTTTCCTCCTCTCGCTTTCCAAACGGACTTTTCCTCGGTGACACCTCCTTCTGTTGTCTTACCACCTCATCGAGGTGTGGCTTTGGCTCCCATTTGTGTTTCTGAACACACCATGACGTGTTTCTCCTGATATCATTCACACTTCTTTGCTGCTTGATCTGCTGCCTGATTATCTCTAACTGTTCTGCTTGTCCTTTGCATTTTATCACTGTTAACTCCTTCATTTCCCTTTCATGTTTAACCGGCTTCTGTCCTGCTGCGATAAACCCATTGTTTCAGCTCCACATGTACCACACCTGCCGCATAAGCTGAACCAGTATACATGTTCAGATTCTGTCCCACTCCTAGTTTAGAGCCTTGGTGACTGTGAGGCTTCTGCCCTTTGAGCTGATTGGGACCTGTTATACTTTCTGCCTTTCTGACCACATGCTGACCATTCTGATCTTCCACCACTGCATATGCGGATCTTAATGCATCTTTGTCTTGCCTGAAACGGCAACCATCCGTGTACAACTCTCTGGCTCCTGCCAGAGGTGTGGGCTGCAAATCTGACCTGAACTTCTCGTGCTTTTCCAACTGTTTAGGACACATGTGGTGTTCCTGTGGTCATTCATGTTGATCCCTTCGTGTGTGAATGTGATGTTGTGATGTTGGGTGCTTCCAAGATTTTTTCCCATGTTCCGAGGGTTAAGGATATCAAAACCCAGATGTGCAAATGGGAAAAGTCTGCAGAAACTTCAACTTCAACTTTTTTGCAAAAGGGAGAGTCAGTGGCGTCCGCAGACAAAGCGCTTTGCTTCTGCACTGATCTACACTGCTCTGAGTTTCCCCTCACAGCAAGCAGGTTTTATTACCCAACATGTGTAAATCAAAGTCATGGTATACAACGGCTCTGTGTTCATCCTTACAAGCACGACGTTAAGAGACCAGCCGTTCCTGGCAGGAATGACAGTTATGACTGGATCTCTTTGGTACAGACAAAAAACAGATACAGGTTTCAGAACTTCACATACTGTTGAGGTATATACAGTATCAAGAAAATGCATAATCATAAAGTATAAAAGTATAATAAAATCATGCCACACTTTCTTACATCTCCCTGTGATACTATCAATATTCTCTCTCCATTTCAATTTCAAGTAGAATATAACTCCAAGGTACCTAAAGCTATACACTAGCTCCAATACTTCTCCATATAATTTTATGTTTACAACAGTTATCTGTTTCCCAGAAAAAAACATACATTTAGATTTAGCCACTGAGAATTTAAAGCCCCAATCGTGTGACCAGTTTTCCGTCATTGTGTCTGGCACCTTTCTCTCCACATAACGAATATTCCGTTCCCTCTTCAACAAGGCTCCATCATCTGCAAACACTGCCTTCCCAAATTCATATCCAATGAAATTATAGGTATAATTATTCGTAATTACAATTAAACACAGCACAGGGCTAATCTCACTTTGATTGATTGATTGATTTATTTCAAGAATTGTAGTCAAAACAATAAGAATTCATGCAAACTCATTACAGAAATGATGAAATGCATAGATAAAAAAACAGAAACAAAGACACAGCAATGTCACATGTGCTTAATTAAACATAGTGATCATTAACTAAAGTCATGTAGAGCTTGATTTATTGCTTGAAAAGGAGTGAAACGAAGTGAGTTTATATAATCCCACCCCTACTGAGTTCATTCATTTACATTTTTACAAAGTTTTCGTAATCCAGTTCTGATCAGATAGATTCTTACTTAGGTACAAAATCAAGTGCTTATTGATGATTGATTATCTTCAGAAAACATTCAGTCATGATTTCAGTAAACAGTAACTGTACTGATATGTAATAATCATTGATTATCATTAGAACACATTATCCAAATAGATAATTGATTTTTGAAAATTAAGGTCTAACGTTTTTGCATGGATTATAGTAATTAACGACATAAATTCTCCCCAGACCAATATACATTTCTATGCTAGTGAATTTTTCTTGTGCTCTAATTTTAATGATCATATAATTGAAATTACTATTACTGAAGATGGCACAACCACCTTCCCCCCCTCTGCTCTATCACACCGGATTCCTGTATGTTGAAAAAATTTAATATCTAAATTGGGCCTTAACCATGTCTCTTGTATAAATATAATATCTGTTTTTTGTCTAAAGTCCTCAATACTTTTTTTTAAATTCCTGTCCATTCGCCGATAAGCTCCTTGCATTCCATTGTAATTTTCCATCCTACACTTCCCACCTCCTGACCAGACTGGGCACTAAGGTTGCTCCAGACCTCCTTCCATGTCAACTCATTTATGTACAAATGGTTTGCTGCCGCTTTCACAATGATTTGTATTCTTTCCATTTTCGATTTAGTTTCCATCCTTGCATTAATAACTAGCAACAAATGTTTTTTCTTAGTTTTTTCCCATCTAACCAAACTCCCCCTCAAACATTTCTGTCCTGTATACTATTTAACGCCTTGCGTATGACCCCTGTTTCTCTCTCAGAATCTTTACCAACCATTTTGACTGCATCTGCATTTGAAATTCTATATCGTACTCTGGTTTTTTGAATATGAACTTCTCTTCTCATAGCCTGACATTCTGCATTCGCTGCTCTATGATTCCCGCATGAGCCCCTTCCTGCACGGGATCGGGACAATCTGCCAGGTCCTCCAAGGGACGCTAGGCTGACGCGGTGCGAGGCTGCCCACGCTGACCTTCACCCACGCTACCTTCCGCCGCAGTGGCCACGCCCCCCGGGGCAGAACCGGTGCGGTATGGAGGGGGGTTCTCCAAATGCTCCTCATCACTGCTACCACAACTTCTGAAAGGGGAAGAAGAAGAAGCAAAAGAATTTGCAGACGTTCCTTGTCCACTTCCTCCAGCTTCTTCAGAGGAATCTTGAGCCATTTCCTGATTTAGTCCTTCCCGCCCATCTTGGTTCCTTCCAGACTGATCAGACATCTCTGTATTGGTTGTTGTATTACTTTCTGTCATTTCTTGATATTCAAAAATGAAACTTGGGTCTGAAATGTCTTTCCATGTCTGAGAAACTCTATTCTCTGTTCTATTGTTCTCCGAAAGTTCATGATTCCTGATAACTTCAATCTTTGGCATTAACATTTTTTGTGCCTTGGCCACGGCAATTTCCTTTAATTTTTTTTGGAGATAGCTACTGAGCTCGTCTGACAGAATCTTTTTGTACTTTGCTTCATAGTAGTGACGTGGGCACCAACAACATGATCTTAATTGTGTTCTGAATTTTTCAACAAGGCTCCAGACAAAAAGGAGACAGCAGCAAACACCAAGGCCAATGTCCTGAAAAAGAAAAGTGAAGAGTAAAAAAGAAGCACACATCCTCAGTAATGAACTTTAGGGTCATGGAGCGTCTTGGATCTTCACCCACTCACTGAGGCAACCCAACTGGGGGGAAATGTGTTCAATGAGAACTAAAGAATAGACTGAAACTAAACAAAGGTTTTCATATTCTCTTCTAATTTGGTGTCTTTAGTTCAACCTATCAAGAAGTCACAGAAATTAAATAAACATTTGTAACTTGTGTGTGGAGATAAACATTTCAGAGGATAAAAAGCACAAATACGGTCAGTTTGTGCATCAATACTTACAATTGACTCCGTCTTGTAGGAATCTATAATTCGTTCCTCTTCGTCTGTCAATATTTTCTTGCAAGGCAATCCAGTCTGATTAGAGTTCAGGTTTGTTTTCATACAGAAGTACCAGTCTCCATCAAACAGAACCATGGCTATCCAGAGAGATGTCAGACTGAGGAGCTCATAAAATCTCTTCAAAAAGAAAAAAACCCAAAACCAGCTGCAGCCGTTGGTGCAGCAGAGTTTGCAAATGCAGAACTCCACAGTTAAAAAAAAACTTTTCTTGTAAAAGATTTTTACAACGTAGACAGCTAAGGTTAGAATCAGAGAAGGAAGAATTATGAACAGCACGTCATTTACATGTAGATCAGGTCGGCATGAACACACAAAGTGCAAGTCGAATACATGCTGCAAGATAGATGTAAGAAACAAGAGCAGGAACAAACCCAAAGGTCGTCTTAATTTTTCAAAAAGTTTCCAAATAAAATCCAGATTCATGTTAGTTGATGAGCTTTCTAAGGGGTGCATCATTGGTTGGAGAGCAACCAGTCAAAAATCAAAAGCTGGAGCTGTGTAGAACTAAAATGTTCGGCTGGATTACAACCGTCGTCTTCCTTGTTAGATATATGAGCTAGATTTGCTCTGTGATAAAACAGCAGACGAGTGACTGACCAAACAATGAACTAGGCTTTATCTCCAAATAGGGCTGGTAACATTCCTCATTCTTACAAGCCCTTCCCGCCTCTACTCAGCTTCTGTCATTATAGTTTAAGTTAAACTATTATAAAGTATTTTTAATAGTTACTACATTTGAACCTTACCGTAAGGATAAACAACCAGTAAACTTGTTGCTTTATGCTGCTTCATGGTCTTATCCCCCACCCCTCCTATTCTCACCCTCCTAACCCCCCCCTTCTGACATCCCTCTCTCTTCTTCCCCTCTTTCCTTTTCCGTCCGGTCCAACACCAAAGATTTTCAAACATGATTGAAATTAATAAAGTTTGGCCTCAATTACAAAAGGGGTTTATTCAGACATACCTTTGGTTTGTCTTAAGATTAATAACCCCTCTTGTTAAAGCAAAATATGTCCAACACAAGAGGCCCTCAGCTCTCATCTGTTTGCCCAGCTGTTGGACACAGAATTAAATGTAACTTTAGCTTTGTTCTTCAAGCAGTCATGATTCTTCTCTGGTTGCATTTCTTTAACTATAGCTGTGTACTAAGAAAGCCATGAAAATAGAAACTTCACGATGAACTTTTTTTATGACATGATCACCTGATGACCAGGATCATCATTTCCCATGTTAGGGAGGACCATGTCACTGATTCAGGGAAGGTTTTTAACAGGAAACAAGATGGTGTGTCGCTCAGGACTCAGGTAGGAGTAAAAGAGATGTGACTCCACTTGGCAGATGTTCCACATTTATTCCGTTGCTGATTAATATTCCAAGTCAGTCTGTAAACAATAAAAGATCTCTCTCATTACAACACAAATAGCACAAACTGACCTACTGTAAATATAACAAAGTACATAAACAGAGAAAACTGACTGACTGTCATTATGAACATAAACTCCTTATAATATGGAAAAATATAACTAAATCTGCTTTAAACCACATAAATGTCTTTCCTCAGCAAACGTGACAACAGTGACACCTAGCGACCAAAGAAAATATAACAACACAGATAAAGTTAGTAATGCACATATAACGAATGAATTCGAATACTTATATTTGGTCAGCTACTCAATACTGAAAATACAGCAGCTGGAATGAACCGAAGAAATAAGACATGGTTGTTGGGCACCTAGAACCTCTCTACACTGATGCCCCAAGCCCATAGGAAACAGGAAATGCCTCGACAAAACACAAAACCACCTAAGAAGAAAATGAAGTCGGCAATTGTGGGAATTATAATTAAAAGTATATTAATGTTTATATGTGAGTCAAGCAAACATGAGACATGTGTGTGATAACTTGTGACTTCAAGTGAAGGATGTGGTTAAGAGAGCTTTAGACAAAGGTCAAAAGAGGAGGTGAAGGATGACAAAGGTCAAAAGAAGAATGCGAATCTGAAGGCTTTGAATGAGCGCGAGGTTAGTCATGCATCCATCATAAGTCTGAATGAGCAGGATGCTACACCATGTGTGGATCAATAAATAGAGCCTGCCGGAGGAAGGAAGGCAGAATTTAGCGGGCTGTCTACAAAGAAGGGGTAATGGCAGCGCTGAATTCTCCCTTTGCAAAGGCGAAAGCGAAGATTCTGATTTTTGAACCTTCAGCTACAGGGTCCTTCTGACTCCAAATTAAAGAACCCGGGGAAGTCAATTTGGACTTCAACACATCGCATCCTGTTGTATCCTTCACAAGTAAGTAAGTAACTAAGTAAGTACATTTTATTTGTATAGCACCTTTCACAGACTTCTGTCTGTGAAAGACAGAAGTCTGTGAAAGGTGACAGAAGTTGCTTCACAGGAGCGACAGCCTGGAAGGACCTGTCTCGTCTCGTTAGGAACCGTGTGCGAGGGACCATCAACAGGTTCTGATTCACAGACCACAGTGCACGAGATGGTCTGTAGAGGTCAATCAGATCACAGACACATGGAAGAGCTTGAGAATGGAGGGCCCTAAAAGTCAAAACTAAGATTTTGTATTGATAACGGTAAGCAACCGGGAGCCAATGAAGAGCTTTGAGGATCGGGGAGATGTGATCTCTTTTCTTAGTGTGGGTCAAGATCCTGGCAACCGAGTTCTGGATCAACTGCAGGCGACACAGCTCCTACATATTCAGACAGCAAAACAGACTGTTTCAGTAGTCTAGCCCTGTAGGAAACAAAGGCATGAATAAAAAGATCTTCATATGATGGCATTTTCCTAAGTTTAGAAATATTACTAAACTTGAAGAATCAGTTCTTGATCAGCTGTTTGGAGTGCTGCTCCAGCAACAGATCTTTGTCAAAAATGACACCCTGGATTTGACAGCCTGGCCAAGAGAACCCAAATGCTGCTTAATCCCTGGTATAGCATCATCAGGGGCAATAACTAGTGTTTCTGTTTTCTCAGAGTTTAGCTGCAAAGAGTTTTTACAGAGCCATTGTTTTATCTGCATCAAGCAGTTCATCCACCACCACTCGGTGGTGGATGAACTGGATGAATGAATGTGGATGAATTGGTTCGAATCTGGACCAATCAGCAGCTGTTTGATGGCAGCTTGGTCACGTCAAACCGAAACTTAACTCAGCAAAGATAGGAAAAAAGTGAGATGACACACAACGCTTGCGAATTTCTTTTTGGCGATGCCAGTGGCAGTCATATCACGCTAAGTCGCACTCAAAGTAGTCAGCAAAATCAAAGATAGGACAAAAGCGAGATTAGACACAACGCACGCGAAAAAAAGTGTTTTGCAAACGCAAAAAACGTTTTTGAAAGCAAAAAAAACAATTTTTGAGCAAAAAACGTAGAAAGTTTTGTGTTCAACTTAGAAAGTTTTGTGTGCAACGTGGTGGCAGAAATATCACTCCATAGTTTTGAGCCTGATGGATGACGGAGCAGAGCTTCATGCAGGCGTCCTGGAGGCCGTCGTTCACCAGAATACTGTCAAAAAACTGTTTGTATTTAGCCTCAATCAGCCGAGAAACTTCCTCCAACTCCACAAAGTCTTCCTCCTGCAGGGGAAGAAGAGCGGGACGTCACTGTCCTGTCATAGTACCAACAGTCTGCTCTTTGATTTGTACATTTATTTGGATGAAGTTTATTACATAAAATAAGAAATAATCACATTCTATCAAGGAGTGTTTCTTCTATGATAAAATACCATAAATAAATAAACTGAAGGAATTAAGAAACATACAAGAAACTAAATTAAAAAAAATCAAAATAAATGAGAGAATTTACATAAAATCTCCTAGATTTTATGTCTAGTAGAATTCATGAGTTCTGTCTGTTCTGTTGGTTCTAAGTGTTTTTAAATGCTGCACTCACAGTGAAAGCTCTGTTGACCGTGTCATTAACCATGATGGTGGCGTTTCTGCGGGTTTGTCTCAGTCTCTCTGGGCTCGGGGGTTTAATGAAGATCACAAACGGCTTCAGCTTCCTTGTTCGTAAAAGTGGAATACTCTGAAAACAAAACAAAAAAATGAACATCAAGCAAAAAATGTATAGCAGTACAAGAGTCGACTGGTTCTGCAACTGAACATACATGAGACTCAGCATCAACTATGCACATCCTTCCATGTTTGAGGACTTCATCAATACTATCAAAGCTGGTTCCATAGAGGTGGCCTTTATTCTCTCCATATTCCACAAACCTGAGTGTTGAATCATTTCAGAAGTTAAGATGATACCATTGGAAAAATGAATAAAGAATTCCTTCTTAATTGAATCGAACAGGACCCGTTATTGCAGACCATATACCCAGCAGCTTGGTCACGTCAAAACGAAACTTAACTCAGCAAAGATAGGAAAAAAGTGAGATGACACACAACGCTTGCGAATTTCTTTTTGGCGATGTCAGTGGCAGTCATGTTACGCTAAGTCGCGCTCAAAGTAGTCAGCAAAATCAAAGATAGGACAAAAGCGAGATTTGACACAACGCACGCGAAAAAAAGTGTTTTGCAAATGCAAAAAACGTTTTTGAAAGCAAAAAAAAGTTTATGAGAGCAAAAAAAAATTTTTTTTTAGCAAAAAACGAAAGTTTTGTGTTCAACTTTGTGTTCAACTTAGAAAGTTTTGTGTGCAACGTGGTGGCAGAAATATCACTCCATACAAAACGAGCCGCAGTGGATTCCTGTTAGCTGGATCCTTCAAATGGAAAACAGTGATGAATAAACTGGGAGAGGAGAGACGCAGAAATGAAAGTGGATCTGCTAAAATAGGAAAATATTAAAGAGTGAGAACTTTAACACAATGTTGGGATGAAATGTGAACAGATGGAAGAAAAAAAGAAAGGTAATTGATTACAAAAACTAAGCGAATGAGGAAAGCATTAAAAACAGACAAGGCTCTGTTAGACTTTGAAAAAAAAAAAGAACATATTAAGTCCAACTGAAGTGTATAAAACATTAAGTTCTTTTTTCTTTATTTATTTCACACTTGGGTGACGAGCCAGACAAAGAGTGGTTCAGTAACCCCTGATGAAGAGAAATATCACGGAACCGATTACATCGCCCGGATTGGCGTCACCGGGGCCCCACTCTGGAGCCAGGCCCGGGGTTGGGGCTCGCAGGCGAGTGCCTGGTGACCGGGGCTTTTCCCAAGGGCCCCGGTCGGACACAGCCCGAAGGAGCGACGTGGGACCACTCTCCCATGGGCCCACCACCCATAGGATATCTCAAAAGGGGCCGGTGCATTGTGGTTTGGGTGGCTGTCGAGGGCGGGTGCCTCGGCGACCCAGACCCCGGTCATGGAACTTGGCTTTTGGGACATGGAATGTCACCTCTCTGGGAGGGAAGGAGCCTGAGCTGGTGCGAGAGGCTGAGAGAGACCGTCTAGATATAGTCGGGCTCACCTCCACACATAGCCTGGGCTCTGAAACTCAGACCTTAGAGAGGGGTTGGACTCTCTACCACTCTGGAGTTGCCCAAGGTGAGAGGCGGCGGGCTGATGTGGGCTTACTCGTGAGCCCCCAGCTCTGCCGCCAAGTGTTGGAGTTCTCCCCGGTGGACGAGAGGGTCATGTCCCTCCGCCTTCGGGTGGGAGACAGGTCTCTAACTGTGGTTTCAGCTTATGGGCCGAACAGCAGTTTGGAGTACCAGGCCTTCTTGGTGTCTCTTGAAGGGGTACAGGAAAGTGTCCCAATGGGGGACTCCAGTCTCCTCCAATGCCCACGTGGGCAATGACAGTGGCACCTGGAGGGGCGTGATTGGTAGGAATGCCCCCCCTGATCTGAAGCCGAGTGGTGTTTTGTTATTGGACTTCTGTGCTCGTCATAGTTTGTCCATAACGAACACCATGTTCGAGCACAAGGGTGTCCATCAATACACCTGGCATCAGGACACCCTGGGCAGGAGGTCGATGATCGACTTTGTAGTTGTTTCAGGCCTTGTGTCTTGGACACTCGGGTGAGGAGAGGGGCGGAGCTGTCCACCGATCACTACCTGGTGGTGAGTTGGATTCGCTGGCGGGGAAGGAGGCTAGAAAGACTTGGAAGACCCAAACGTACTGTGAGGGTCTTCTGGGAACGTCTGGCTGAGCCCTCCGTTAGGGAAGTCTTTAACTCCCACATCCGGGAGAACTTCAAACAGGTACCGAGGGAGGTTGGGGACATTGAGTCCGAGTGGACCATGTTTTCCACTTCCATTGTCTCCACTGCTGCTCAGAGCTGTTCTCGCAAGGTCTTTGGTGCCTGTCGCGGCGGTAACCCCCGAACCCGGTGGTGGACACTGGAAGTAAGGGATGCCGTCAAGCTGAAGAAAGAGTCCTACCAGGCCTGGCTGGCTTGCGGGACTCTAGAGGCAGCTGACAGGGATCGGCAGTCTAAGCGAGCTGCGGCCCAGACTGTTGCGGAGGCAAAAACACGGGCCTGGGAGGAGTTCGGTGAGGCCATGGAGAAGGACTATCGGTTGGCCTCGAAGAAATTCTGGCAAACCATCCGGCGCCTCAGGAGGGAAAAGCAGTTCTCCACAGGCACCGTCTTCAGTGCAGGTGGGGGACTGTTGACTTCGACTGGGGACATTGTCGGGAGGTGGAAGGAATATTTCAAGGATTTCCTCAATTCCACTGACTCGACTTCTTTTGAAGAAGCAGAGAGCGAGGACTTTGGGGTGGGGCTGTCTATTACCTGGGCTGAAGTCACTCAGGTAGTCAACGAGCTCCTCAGTGGCAAGGCCCCGGGAGTGGATGAAGTCCGCCCTGAGTACCTCAAGTCTCTGGATGCTGTAGGAGTGTCTTGGCTAACACGTCTCTGCAGCGTCGCGTGGCAGTCGGGAACTGTACCACTGGATTGGCAGACAGGGGTGGTGGTTCCCCTTTTTAAGAAGGGGGACCGGAGGGTGTGTTCCAACTACAGGGGAATTACACTCCTCAGCCTCCCTGGGAAAGTCTATGCCAGGGTACTGGAGAGGAGAGTCTGTCCGATAGTCAAACCTTGGATTCAGGAACAACAGTGTGGTTTCCGTCCTGGTCGTGGAACAGTGGACCAGCTCTACACCCTATCGAGGGTACTGGAGGGATTGTGGGAGTTCGCTTACCCAGTCCACATGTGTTTTGTGGATTTGGAGAAGGCGTTCGACCGTGTCCCCCGTGGTGTCCTGTGGGGGGTGCTCTGGGAGTATGGGGTCCGGGGAGCCTTACTGAGGGCTGTCCGGGCTCTGTAAGAAACTTGTCTCTGCAACTTTTATGTCTGTCCTTGATTTTGGTGATGTGATTTATATGAATCCTTCTGCTGATGCTTTGGACACTGTTTTTGCTGGTGCACTGCGTTTTATATCCTGGTTAAATAGAGGTGAATAAAATAAATAAATAATATCAAACTAAAAGGCAATACCATAAAGTAAAACAATACATTTAAAATTAAAACATATTCAATTCATGCAATTACATACTTACTAAAAGACACATGCCATATGGAGAAGTACCATTTTTACGAAGAAATCTTTTTAGAGCTTTTTTAAACCGAATCTGTGAAAGTTCTTCGAAAGAGGACGGAAGACTGTTCCTAATTTCACATCCTCTTTATAAAAAAAAAACTGTGACTGAGTTGTGTAAGAGAAAGGTGCTCTGATGAGACGGCCACCCCGAGTCGGGTATTCATGAAATTCATTATTAAACACAGCTAACATTCTTATTTGAAATATTATCAATTTGTATTTTAAAAGAGAAATCCATGGCATTTGATTTTAGACCATACAAAATAAAGTGTGTTTTTTTTTAATATTGAGTGACAGTTTGTTAGCTTGTTATCTTGTCAAGTTCATCATTTAAAACATCTTTAAGAGTATCTAAATCCTTCTGGGAATAGAATACACTGGTGTCGTCTGCAAATAATATTTTTGAAAGTTTAACTGATGCATTGGGTAGATCATTGACATATAATGAAAATAACAGAGGATCCAAAATGTAACCTTAAGGTAAATCACATTGTAGAGGAAGGAGTGAGGACTTTAGTCCATTGTAGTTTACGGTTTGATATCAGTCAGTTAAATAACTTGTAAACCAAAGTAAAGAGTTGTTTTTGAGGCCAAGAAGTGCAACCCTCACGAGGCCCAGTCATTATAATAAACATTCAGAAAGGCAAAATTTTGAGATGAGCACAAATCTTACACACTTATCTTGAATACATTTGGACACTTTAACTGGCAAGTTTTTCCTAATTAGTATTGCCACACCCCTACTTTTACTAGTAAAGGAGGAGAAATAGACCTGGTCAAAACCACACTGTCGCAGCTTTAAATGCTCTTCATCATTCAGGTGGGTTTCTTGTAGCATAGCAATGTCAACTTTTTCCTTTTTCAGGGACATCAAAATCTTCTTCCGTTTAATAGGAGAATGACTTCCTTTGATATTCCAAGTGCACAATCTTAGTGTGTCAAGAACCATAATGTTTTTCACTAAAGAAAAGATGTAAGCTCCCATTTGTGCCACAAATCCTATGTTGATTTTTCACCCGGCTGTAACCCAACAAAAAAATAAGAAAAAACAACAGCAAAAAAATTAACAGACATAGAAACAGTGTATATAAAATACATATAACAAATGTGCCAACAGCACAGTAAAGGGAACCTTTCCCACTCAGAAACCAGTGGGATACTCTAAACCCCTCCATACTCTTACACACTCACAGATTACATCTCTTAAGGCTCCGTATATAAAAAAGAAACAAAACGTTTACATATATATGCATATATGCACACGCACATACACACATATACAAAAATAAAAACCAACCCACTGTTATCATGGTAACCACCTTTAAAAGTATAATAAAATGAAGAGAAAAGAAAAACCTCCCTCTGGGGAAAGGGAATTAAACCATGTTCAGTAATAATGTGGCATTAATTAAATGTTTCATGTGCTTCACTAAATTAAAGCCACTCTGAACAGCAGTGGAGCAAAGTCAAACCAGACAAATTTCTGTAGAGCATATAGCCAACTGAACAGTTGTAACAAACTGAGCCGTGCTCCGCAAGAGAGAGAGAGACAGGATCTATCCCGAGACGCCTGTGACTCACGTGCAGATTATTTTAGAGTGACAGCACATGCCATGGCCTTCTCAGGTGAGTCGAAGCTCCTGGCCTCTCCATGATGTAGGATTTTCAAGGTGGCAGGGTACAGCATCATGTATTTGGCACAGATTTCCCGCAGATGCTTTTTAACCTTGTCAAATCCTTTCCGCTTGCGCATGACTGCAGCTGACAGATCATGAAAAACATGATGCTCGACTCCTGAAATTTCACAGACCCGTTGCGTCTTGCGGCGTCCAGGACCCTCTGTTTGTCAACAAAGTTGTGAAACCTGATCAGGACGGGGCGAGGTCGTTGATTCGGGCCCGGCTTGGGAGCGACGGTGCGATGCGCCCTTTCAATTTTAACGCGGCCGTTTTTGGCCTCCATCCCAAGCAGGCTGGGGATCCAGGTTTTGAAAAACCTTGTTGGGTTACCTCCCTCCGCCTCTTCAGGTTTGCCAATAATTCGTATATTCTTTCTCCTGGGTAATCATGCTGTCTAATCAGCATCTTGATATGGCACATGCTCTGTCATGCCTGTATTTGACTTTCCAGCGCCTTGATCCGTTTTTCGGCAGCGTCGGTAGTGTGTTCCGTCGCCAAGATCCGATCTTCCATTTCGGTAGTCCGTTCCTCGATTTCCTTCAGCTGTTGAGAATGGGTCTCCAGCAACCTTGAAAGTGGGCACAGCCTCACTTACCTCAGCCTCACCTTAGTTATGTTTGCAGTTATTACTTGTATGGTTTGACGAAAAGCCGGGTCCAGAGCGCTCTCGGCGTCATGTAGTGCCTGTTGCTCCTCGGCTATCGAAGGCTGGCCGGGCAGGCTAGCAGTGGCTTTGGGCTTGCTCCTCTTAGCCGATTTTCTACTCTCTTTCGGTGGCATCTTGTCCTGGCACCTCAAAAAATACTTATCAATGCTCATAATAAAAAGGCAGTTTTTCCTTCTTTTTCCTTATAAAGGATGTAGATGACAGATTTAGTGGGGTTATGCTGAAAAAAACAGTGAAGTGGTGCGGAGCTAAGAGAAAATCAACCCTTCTACGCGGCCATCTTGAGTCCCCCCCAGCAGCACCCCTTGTTAGCATACACACCACCAGACCATTGGAACTCCTGTGCATGGACTTTCTATCTCTAGAGCCAGATAGCAGTAATACGAAGGATATCTTAGTATTAACTGACCATTTCACCAAATTTGCTGTCGCTATTCCAACTCCGAATCAGAAAGCCAGGACTGTCGAGAAGTGATTGTGGAATGATTTCATAGTGCATTATGGCATCCCAGAATGTCTGCATTCTGACCAAGGCTCAGATTTTGAGTCTAGGTTAGTTAGAGAGCTTTGTGACATAACTGGCATCAAGAAATCCAGAACAACTCCATATCATCCCAGAGGGAATCCGGTAGAGCGTTTTAACCGGACATTGTTGAACATGCTAGGCACACTCGATAATTAACAAAAAGTTAGGTGGAAGGAGCATGTCAAGCCTCTGGTTCATGCATATAATTGCACACGGAATGATGTAACTGGGTACACACCATACGAACTTCTTTTTGGGCGATTACCTTGCTTACCTGTAGACTTAGCATTTGGGTTACCAATAAAGGAACCTCCAACTGCAACACATACAGACTATGTAGAGAACTTAAAAGCCAGACTTGAAGAGAGTTATAAACTTGCTTCAAGAAATGCATGGAGGTCTGCAGATAAAAAATAAAAGTTCTTTTGACAAGTATGTAAACCCTGCTAGTCTGCAAGTGGGAGACGGTGTGTTAGTCCGTAATGTTAAAATCCAAGGGAGACATAAGCTTGCAGACAGATGGGAGCAAGATGTGTATGTGGTTGTTAGTCGTGCTGGTGACCTACCAGTATGTGTGGTACAACCTGAATCTGGAGGGAGACCAACTCACACGCGTCACCGTGATTTGCTTCTCCCTTGTGGATTTTTACCTCCTTGTTATTCGGACAATGCCCCAAACTGTACTATCCTACGGAGGCCGCATACTCATAGCCAGAGTTGACTTCAGTCTTTTCCTGATGTAACGGAAGATCAGAAGCAAGAGGATGATGAAGTGATCATTCCCAGGGGACGGACTGTCCTTCCGATAAGATTCAGTATAAAACATGTGCCTGATCATGACCAGCAAGCTGAGGTCTCTACTACTGCAGACATCATTCCATCCACCACATCTGGCTGTGTTAGTCCTCCTCAGGAAACTCTGATTGTGAGACCTGCTGTGTAATCCTCCTTGTTTGCCCTTCCAGTGATGACCGTGAGCAGTCAGCCTAGTCGTTTTCAGTATTCTGCGTTAGGTAATCCCCTGGTGTCAGTTGTGCAGAGCTTGTTTCAGAGTCTCTTTGATGCTTACACAGAAGCTCTTGCGCTCAGCGATGACCCCATTATCGCTGACCCTAAGCTCAGGTGCGACTGGGACAGTCGTGGTCCAGCTGGGGGGGTGTAACCCTGACATGCTTTGCAGCTTCGCCCATCCGCAGCTATAACATAAAGCGCTCGCGAGAGTTTGTGCGATTATCGCGCTAGGCTTTATAAAGGGGCGTACGCAGTCGGTTTTGTTGACGGAAGTCAGACGAAGAGGGCTGTCACTGCCTGCATGAGACGCGGGCGGGTGATGAGAAACGCTATGTGAATGAGTAACGTGGGAACTGGTGAGTTTTTTGTATATATTGGGGTGTCATTCTTAATAAACACTCTTGTTTATGTGCCCAGGAGGATCAGCTAATGCTAGCGTTAGCTGAGCTCGTCTTGTTGAACGGTTTATGTGTGTTTTGTTGTTCTGTGCACACGGTGGTTTTGAAATGCTGACGTGTTGTCACTGATGTTTGGGATTTGATTCACTCTTTATTGGTTTGTATTCAATGAATTTATTGGTTATGTTTGATTTGGAGTACTCTTTTTGAACTTTAGTTGTTTATTTGCTGGAATCTGTGTTTTTACTTTAATGTCCTCTTCCTTTACAAAGAAGTTAGTTATTGCTGGTTCTGTGCAGGCCAGGTTCCACCAAGGATGGAGGCTGTTTGGCCTTGAATTCAGGCCTTTCCAAGCTGGAAACATTGGACTGGGCGGTAGGAAGCATCTACACCTACACCCCCATTTGTGTATATGATGGATTTATGCGATGGACTTTGCTTACACTAAACTTCTTGGACTGGATTCATGAACATTATTGGAGGATGGACAGCAGATGCACTGCAGTGAACTGATTTATGTTTTTTGCCTGTTTATTTTCTGTTGTAAATCAAATATGAATACATATATACACTTTCTGCAACTTAATGTTGCTTGTCATCATTAGCACTTCCTCTGAGACGAACTTTGGCCCTCATAACTAGCTTTAACTAGAGTCTGGTGGATTCTAGTTTACTGGCTACATGGGGTTTAACTATGACTTTATCATAGCTAATGACAGCAAAGTTTCCTCTCTATCTGGCCTGCTTCTTAGCAGGTAGTAGCTCAGCTCTCTTCTTCCTGATACAATCAGAGAAATCCTCCTTGACATAGATGCCAGAGTTTTTCAGGTAGCCTTAGCCTTTGCAAGGATAAGTTCTTTGTCTTTGTATCTCAATAATTTTACCACAATGCTTTTTCAGCGTTTCGTTTTGGATTTCCAATGTGATGGGCTCTTTCTATTTCAATAGTTTTTGAGTCAATTTTCAGCATGTTGCTCATGAATTCCCTGACTTTCTTTTCAGAATCTAACCAGGATTTAAAGGTAGCGTCTTGAGCAGGGGTCACCAACGCTGTTCCCCCGAGCACCCCCTTGTGGGGATTGCTCCAAAAATAGCACTGCTCATATTGCAAATCAATATATATGTGTGTGTGTGTGTGGATTTACAGCAGATACTTCCACATTTCTGTCTGTCTCGTTACAATGCATGGAAGACACAGAGGATGTTTAGAGATCATATTACTTTCTTTTAAAAAGCACAAAAGCATCTGTAATCACGTCTCCATGTCTGGGTTCATTTACGTCACGGTACGCTCTCCGTCCTACCGCTAAAGTCGCTTTCCACCGCTACTTCCATGTCTCTGTGACCCACACTAGTTTAAGAGGGAGAAAATAAAAACAAGAATGATTTTTTTCCATTTTGTTTCAATGAAAATAAGAAAAATACCATAAGATTTAGGCTGCCCGAGCTTGCTGCATCCCCATACCGCAGCTGGCTGTCCCCGGGGCGGGCCGGAGTTCGTTTGTTTGTCATGCGGGCATTCGAGCAGCTGGCTGTGGGATGTGATGTTGTAGTTTAGGGTCGAACAAGGTTAATAATATTCAGGACGTGCTGAGGTAACTTGTCTTTTATCAACATTGTCGTGAGCAGTCACTTTACATCTGAAGACTACATATTATGTATCCCATCAAGCATCCCACATATCCCTCGACCAATCTGTGTCCCTGTAACTGTGGTGCATTCAAATACAACAGGATAAATGTATAGCAGAATACTATTTCATGGGAACGCATTAATTATCGCGTGGGACCGAAATATTATTTTGTGGGATCGCTTTATTTATTTATTTTACCCATAAAATAAATATATCTCGGGCTCTGTATTATATAGATTTTTAAAATACGTTATATACAATTGAAAAAATTAATCTAGCCACAGGGGTTGCAAGCCAGTTGCCTCTGTGCCGGTCCCAAGCCCGGATAAATAGAGAGGGTTGCGTCAGGAAGGGCATCCGGCGTAAAAATTGCCAAAATAACCATGCGAATCATCCACAACACTTTTGACATACCGGATCGGTCGAGGCCCGGGTTAACAACGACCGCCACCGATGCTGTTAACCTACAGGGTGTCGGTGGAAATTTGACTACTGTTGGTCGAAGAAAGAGGGGAGGCAGAAGGGTCCGTGGCCAGAGAGAGAAGGGAAAAGGCAGGAACATAGGTTTGAGAATAGGGACTCTTAACGTTGGCACAATGACAGGGAAAGGCAGAGAGCTGGCAGACATGATGGAGAGAAGGAAGGTAGATGTACTGTGTGTGCAGGAGACAAGGTGGAAGGGCAGCAAGGCACGTAGTATTGGAGGAGGATACAAACTGTTCTATCATGGTGTTGATAGGAAGAGAAACGGGGTAGGTGTGATTCTGAAGGGGGAGTTTGTAAACAGTGTTCTAGAGGTGAAAAGAGTCTCAGACAGGATGATGAGCCTAAAGTTAGAAATTGAAGGGGTGATGGTGAATGTAGTCAGTGGGTATGCGCCACAGGTTGGCTGTGAGTTAGAAGTGAAGGAGAGATTCTGGAGTGAGTTGGATGAGGTCATAGAGGGTATCCCCAGAGGAGAGAGAGTTGTTATTGGAGCAGACTTTAATGGCCATGTTGGTGAGGGCAATAGAGGTGATGAGGAGGTGATGGGCAGGTTTGGTGTGAAGGAAAGGAATCTGGAGGGACAGATGGTGGTGGACTTTGCGAAGAGGATGGAAATGGCTGTAGTCAACACTTACTTCCAGAAGAGAGAGGAACATAGAGTGACATACAGAAGTGGAGGTAGGAGTACTCAGGTGGACTACATCCTGTGTAGACGAGGTCATTTGAGAGAGGTTAATGACTGCAAAGTGGTGGTAGGAGAGAGTGTAGCCAGACAGCACCGCATGTTGGTGTGTAAGATGACTCTGGAGGTCAGGAAGAAGAAGAGAGGGAAAACAGAAAAGAAGACCAAGTGGTGGAAGCTACAGAATGAAGAAACTTGTGAGGAATTTAGGCAGAAGTTGAGACAGGTCCTGGGTGGTCAGGATGAGCTTCCAGATGACTGGGAAACTACAGCAGAGATTATCAGGGAAACAGGTAGGAAAGTGCTAGGTCTGTCATCTGGAAAGAGGAAAGACGGTAAAGAGACTTGGTGGTGGAATGAGGAAGTACAGGAATGCGTCCAGAGGAAGAGGTTGGCTAAAAGGAAGTGGGATGTAGAAAGGACTGAGGAAGGTAGACAGGAGTACAAGGAAGCGCAGCGTAAAGTGAAGAGAGAGGTGGCAAAGGCCAAACAGAAAGCTTACGATGAGCTATATGACAGGTTAGACACAAAGGAAGGAGAGAAGGACTTGTTCAGGCTAGCCAGACAGAGAGACAGAGATGGGAAGGACGTGCAACAGATAAGGGTGATTAAGGACAGAGACGGAAAGGTGCTAACAACCCAGGAGAGTGTACAGAAAAGATGGAAGGAGTATTTTGAGGAGCTGATGAACGTGGAAAATGACAGGGAAAGAAGGGAGGAAGATGTGGTTGTTGTGGAGCAGGAAGTAGCAGAGATTGGAAAGGAGGAGGTTAGGAAGGCTCTGAGAGTGGTTAAGTTAAACGTAAGAGGTGGTTAAGTTAAACGTAACTTCGGTGTGTAAACTGGCTAAGACGATGTCCGACACTGTAATTTTCTCTGGTCCCCTGCCGAACTTAGTCAATGATGAAATGTACAGCCGCTTTTCATCATTTAACCGCTGGCTTTCTAGATGGTGCCCAGAAAACGGCGTTGGTTTTGTGGATAACTGGAGCGCGTTTTGGGGGAAGCCCGGTCTCATGCGGAGAGACGGCGTCCATCCCACCCGGGACGGTGCCGCTCTTCTTTCTAGAAACATTTCTGCTAGCCTTAGTCTGTTAACCTGACAATCCAGAGACGAGACCCGGGCGCAGAGCAGCAGTGTAAAACGCTCCTCTGAGCCTCCCTTAGGGTTAGTGCCGGTGCAAAACCCATGCAGGGAAAGTCAAGCAGGTCCTAGCTTTAGCTTATGTGCTGAAAGACAAATGAAAGGAGCGCGTCATAGAAACCTTAAAGTGACAGACAGCAGTACTCACAAGCAGAATTATGATGTCATTAAATGCGGTTTATTAAACATTCGATCCATTTCCTCCAAGTCCCTCTTAGTCAACGAGTTAATTACTGATAACAATCTTAGTCTTTTAGCCTTAACAGAAACTTGGCTCCATCAGGATGACTATGTTAGATTGAATGAAGCAACCCCCCCCACTTATGCTAACTATCAGAAATCCAGGATTTCAGGGAAAGGAGGTGGTTTGGCAGTAATATCACAGTCTAGCTTACTTCTCAGCCCTAAAGTTAAAAATGCTTATAATTCATTTGAAAACATCATATTGTCTTTAAGTCACCCAAACAGGAAAACTCGAAAACCTGTTTTACTCATAATTATTTATCGCCCCCCCGGCCCATATTCAGAATTTTTAACTGAGTTTTCCGACTTCCTATCGACTATTGTCTTAGATTCTGATCAAATTATAATATTAGGGGATTTTAATATTCATGTTGATGACCCCAGTGACTGCCTAGGAAAGGCTTTTGCAGCTTTATTAGATGATGTTGGTTTCACCCAAAGTGTGAATGAACCCACTCACTGTCATAAGCACACCCTGGATCTTGTTCTAACCCATGGTATAGAGATCAGCCAGCTGAGTGTCCTTCCTCTTAACCCCATCATTTCTGATCACTTTCTGATTACCTTCCAGCTTACACTGGAACATCCTTCTGCCCCAGGGAATAAGAAACAGCTTAGAAGAACCTTAACTGACCGTTCTGTGTCTGAGTTTAAACACACAGTTCAGCCAGTACTTAGTGATATTCTGAGAAAATACTCTGAGACCAGCTCCCATAGTATCAGTCCTAGTATAAATGACCACTTTGTTAATGATGCCTTACAAGCCCTCAGGAGTACACTCCATGTTGTTGCCCCCTTGAAACCTAAGTTCGTCAGACAAAACCGAGTAGCACCGTGGTTTAACGCTGAAACTCGTTCTCTTAAACAAGAAACCCGTAAGTTGGAAAGAGAATGGCGCCGCTCTAGTTCAGAGCAGTCTCTGGATATCTGGAAACATAGCCTATTAAATTATAAAAAAGCTCTGCGTAGATCTAGAAGCCAGTACTATTCAACCTTAATATCAGAGAATGGAAACAATCCAAGATTTCTTTTTAGCACTATAGCTAAATTAACTCGCAGTCAGAGCTCAGTAGAACCACATGTTCCTGTTTCTCTCAGCTCTGATGATTTTCTTACATTTTTCGATAGTAAAATCTCAAATATTAGACATAAGTTAAATCAAGTTATTCCTACTATCAGCCCAGAGCAGCTGAAGCGGTAGAAATGGAGGCATCCATAGAAACCTCTGTAACATTAGACTGCTTCACTGCTGTGGATCAAGCGGAAATAACATCAATTATTACGTCCTCCAAATCCTCAACGTGTCTGTTAGACCCAATTCCCACTAGACTTTTTAAAGAAACTTTTCCCCTAATTAATGATCCCATATTAACAATGATAAATGCCTCTCTGGAAACGGGTTACGTGCCACAGTCTTTTAAATATGCAGTTGTTAAACCTCTTTTGAAAAAGCCCAGTTTGGATCCTAGCATCTTGGCCAACTATAGACCGATATCAAACCTGCCCTTTATTTCTAAAATCCTAGAAAGAGTTGTAGTTAAGCAGCTTTACTGCCACCTACAGGACAACAGCCACTTTGAAGACTTTCAGTCGGGGTTTAGACCTCACCACAGTACGGAAACTGCACTAGTTAGAGTCTCTAATGACTTGTTATTGGCCTCAGAAAAGGGACTACTTTCTATTCTGGTCCTGTTGGACCTCAGTGCTGCCTTTGACACTATCGACCACGGTATTTTACTCCATAGATTAGAGCAGGACATAGGGATCAGAGGATCTGCTCTCCAGTGGTTTAAATCCTATCTGTCTGATAGGTATCAGTTCGTTAATGTAAATGGCCATTCCTCTCAGTGCACTCGAGTCAACTATGGAGTCCCACAGGGCTCAGTCTTGGGACCGATCCTGTTTACGCTTTATATGTTACCCCTAGGAAACATAATCAGGAAACACAGCATTAATTTTCATTGTTATGCCGACGATACGCAGTTGTATTTATCCATGAAGCCTGACCAGAATGACCAGATAGAGAAACTGAACGCCTGCATCAGTGACATCAAGACCTGGATGACAATTAATTACCTCCTCTTGAACCCAGAAAAAACTGAGGTCATTATACTTGGTCCTAAAAACCTCAGAGATGCTCTGTCTGCTCAGATAGTCTCCCTGGATGGTATAAGTATAGCCCCCAATTCCACAGTTAGAAACCTTGGGGTTTTACTTGACCAGGATTTATCATTTAAGGCTCACATATCTCAGGCATGTAGAACTGCCTTTTTTCACCTGCGGAATATTGCTAAGATCAGAAATATACTTTCTAAGAGTGATGCTGAAAAACTCATCCATGCATTTGTTACGTCGAGGCTGGATTACTGTAACTCCTTGTTAGCAGCGTGTCCTAAGAGTTCCTTAAGAAGTCTCCAGCTTGTTCAGAACGCAGCAGCTAGATTGTTAGCAGGAACTAACAGAAGAGATCACATCACTCCTGTGTTGGTTTCGCTCCATTGGCTCCCAGTTGATTCTAGAATTAAGTTCAAGATCCTCCTGTTAACCTATAAGGCCTTACATGGAATGGCCCCGTCCTATATTAAGGACCTCATAGTCCCTTACCAACCAATCAGAACACTTCGCTCGCAAAATGCAGGACTGCTTGTGGTTCCTAGAATTAGTAAAAGTACGGTTGGAGGTAGAGCGTTTAGCCACCAAGCCCCTGTCTTATGGAATAAACTCCCAGCTCATATAAGAGAGGCCGACTCAGTTTCTACATTTAAAGTTAGACTGAAAACATTCCTCTTTGGACAGGCTTATTGTCAGACTAGTTAGTATTCAGAGATTATTTAACTTAATGTTAGTTTGTTTAAATTAAACTTAATAATAACTATTTCTTTTAAAAGGCTGCTAGAAGTTGAAGCTGGGGTAACTATGATACACTGGGGTTCTGTCCTCTTTCCTTTTTTACTTCTACCCTTCCTCTCCTCTATTCTTGATCATAATTTATCATTTAGTTCTCCATGCCTCTGTTTGGTGCAGTGCGATTCATGTATTGTCCCTCTTTTCCTCTCCCCTCCTGGGGAGTGGGAGTGCTTCCAGACCCCAGTTGGCTCATCCGTGCTCCAGTTCCTGACCGTTTACCTCGTCTCTGCTCCTGCTCCTACACCTGGCTGTGGATCCTGCCTCTGGCTCATCTCTGGCTCGTCTCTGCTCTGTACCTGACCGAGTACCTCGTCTCTGCTCCTGCTCCTACACCTGGCTGTGGTTCCTGTCTCCGGCTCGACTCGCGCCTTTGACTGTCCCGATAACTACGGCTGGATGAAGCTCGTCTGCTGGACTTTTATATATGTAGTTGTAGATTTAGATAAGTTAATTCTTCTCTAAGATTTCTGGTAAATCGCCTGTCCGTCCTGGGGGAGGATCCCTCCTTCATGTGGGCACCCCTGAGGTTTCTTCGTTTTTTCCGGAATCCGGTTTTTTTGGGAGTTTTTCCTTACCGCGAAGGGGGGTCTAAGGGCAGGGATGCCAGTATAGCTTAGTCAGTTTGTTAGTTCATTTTAGTATTTTTCTATTGAACTCTTTGTATTCGTGATCCTTTTGATTTCATGTTTTACTTCGAAGCCCATCGAGACGACTGTTGTTGTGATTTTGGGCTATACAAATAAAATTGAATTGAATTGAATTGAATTGAAAAGGATGAAGAGCGGAAAGGCCGTTGGTCCTGATGACGTACCTGTGGAGGTATGGAAGTGCTTAGGAGAGACAGCAGTGGAATTTCTAACGAGTTTTTTCAATAGGATTCTAGAGAGTGAGAAGATGCCTGAGGAATGGAGGAGAAGCGTTCTGGTTCCGATCTTTAAGAACAAGGGTGACACGCAGAACTGCAGCAACTATAGAGGAATAAAGTTGATGAGCCACACAATGAAGCTGTGGGAAAGAGTAGTGGAAGCCAGGCTTAGGAAGAAGGTGGAGATTTGTGAGCAGCAGTATGGTTTCATGCCCCGTAAGAGCACCACTGATGCCATTTTTGCTTTGAGAATGTTGATGGAAAAGTACAGAGAAGGTCAGAAGGAGCTGCATTGTGTGTTCGTAGATTTAGAGAAGGCGTATGACAGGGTGCCGAGGGAGGAGCTGTGGTACTGTATGAGGTCGTCTGGAGTGGCAGAGAAGTATGTCAGAGTAGTTCAGGACATGTATGAGAGAAGTATGACGGTGGTGAGATGTGCTGTAGGTCAGACAGAGGAGTTCAAGGTGGAGGTGGGACTACACCAAGGATCAGCTTTGAGTCCTTTTTTGTTTGCTATGCTGATGGACAGGCTGACAGACGAGGTAAGACAGGAATCTCCCTGGACAATGATGTTTGCGGATGACATTGTAATCTGCAGTGAGAGTAGAGAGCAGGTGGAGGAACAGCTAGAGAGGTGGAGGTTTGCTCTGGAAAGAAGAGGTATGAAGGTCAGTCGTAGTAAGACAGAATACATGTGTCTGAACGAGAGGGATCAAGGTAGAAGCGTTAGGTTACAGGGGACTGAGGTGAAGAAGGTGCAGGAGTTTAAGTACTTGGGGTCAACAGTTCAGTGTGATGGGGAGTGTGGAAAAGAGGTGAAGAGGCGAGTGCAGGCAGGTTGGAGCGGGTGGAGGAAAGTGTCAGGAGTGTTGTGTGACAGAAGAGTGTCAGCAAGACTCAAAGGAAAGGTGTACAAGACAGTGGTGAGACCAGCTCTGCTCTATGGGTTAGAGACGGTAGCAGTGAGACAGAGACAAGAGGCTGAGATGGAGGTAGCGGAGATGAAGATGTTGAGGTTCTCCTTAGGAGTGACCAGGTTAGACAGGATAAGGAACGAGTACATCAGAGGGACGGCTCATGTTGCCTGTGTTAGCGACAAAGTCAGAGAAGCCAGACTGAGATGGTTTGGACATGTTCAGAGGAGGGATAGTGGATATATTGGTAGAAGGATGTTGGAGATGGAGCTGCCTGGCAGGAGGGCAAGAGGACGGCCAAAGAGGAGATACATGGATGTCTTAACAGAGGACATGAAGTTGGCTAATGTTAGGGTAGAAGATGTTCATGATAGAGCGAGGTGGAAAAGGATGATTCGCTGTGGCGACCCCTGATGGGAAAAGCCGAAAGAGAAAGAAGATATACAATTGAAAAAATTAAATGGAAATATTTGATATGAAACTCTCCTTTTTCTAAGTCAAATGTCATTCGTGCGCAGCCTTGTTTTCATATTTTCGTGGTCATTCAGGTTTTCCTGACAGGCTGACCGAGTGAAGTGATGATGAGGACTTAGTCTGCCTGCTGCAAAAAAAATGACAGAACAGCAAAAAAAGGCATACAATTTTCAAAACGATTTGGAGGTAGAGTGTTTTTTTTAGGTGGTAGGTGGTTTAGTGTCCAATGTGATGAGTCGGTAGAAAGCGCCAGCATGGCTCAGCTAATGATATTTATCCGAATGGTGTTTGAGGATTTTTCTACAAAGGAAGAACTACTGACACTTCTGCCACTGAACACAACAACACGGGGAGTTGACATATACACCACAGTCAAAAACCTTTGTGGAGAAAAAGGTCCCGGTACAAAAGTTGGTATCTGTAACAACAGATGGGGCGCCAGCTATGACGGGCCGGCATGTGGGCTTCATTGCTTCAATGATTTGGAATCTTCACTGGTGTCCATCGATTAATGAAATGTAATCTAAACCAACACCCACCCCCAATCACTCTCATCACTGCACACCACCCCCATCCACAGCCATACCATCTTTGCCCCACACCTCCACTCCCCTTTGCCTCACTTCTGATCAGGTGAGGAGGGAACTGAGGCGACTCAAGACAACGAAAGGGACTACGCTGACCAGCTCTTTTTTTTTTTTTTCAACTTGTCCTGTCGAACAGCTAGGCAGACAGATGAGAGCTGAGGGCCTCTTGTGTTGGACATATTTTATTTTAACAAGAGGGGTTATTAATCTTCAGACAAACCAAAGGTATGTCTGAATAAACCCCTTTTGTAATTGAGGCCAAACTTTATTAATTTCAAACATGTCTGAAAATCTTTGGTGTTGGACCGGACGGAAAAGGAAAGAGGGGAAGAAGAGAGAGGGACGTTAGAGAGAGGGGGGGTAGGGGGTGATAATAGGAGGGGAAGGGGGATAAGACCATGAAGCAGCATAAAGCAACAAGTTTACTGGTTGTTAATCATTATGGTAAGGTTCAAATGTAAAAAAAAACAAAAAAAAAGGGCGGAGCCTGCCACACACACACTCAAATGTTATAAACACACCTGTTAGTTGCAAAAATGTCCACCTGTCGACATGTACACAAAACAGATAGTGTTCACACGCATACTTATGCCTTAAAACCAACTAGTGTGAATTATTTCAGTCATTCAATCTGTTGAGCTAACACCTGTGCTCAGGTGAGTGTTTATGTTCTTCTAAAATGGATGGTGGAACGTGAAAAGAAGGAGGGAGAGTGCCCAGCCATCCCCACCCCAAGACCCCCACCGCACCAGCAGCGGCAGCCGGAATCCCCCCAACGCCACACGGGAACCGGCAGGGAACAACCGCCGCCCGGGCGACCAAGCCCGCCACCCAGGCCAGGGCCAGCAGGGCCGCCGCAAGGCCCCCAGAGCCAGAGAGCAGGGAGGCACGGAGGGAAAGAGGGCGCCGCCCCAGCCCAACCAGGAGAGCAGCCCCCCCGCCGCGCCGGGGGGGCTGCTCAGCTGGCTCTGTGAGGTGGTCACTTACATCTTCAACCTGAGCCTGTGTCTGGAGACGGTCCCAGTCCTGTGGAAGACCTCCTGTGTGGTTCCGGTTCCTAAGATGGCACACGCTAAGGAGCCAAACCACTACAGACCAGTAGCCCTGACCTCCCACCTGATGAAGACCATGGAGAGGCTCATCCTCAGCCACCTTCGCTCAGTGGTCAGCACCGCAATGGACCCGCTGCAGTTTGCCTACAGGCCGAACATCGGGGTGGATGACGCTGTCATCTACCTGCTGCACCGTGCGCTGACTCATCTGGAGGACGCCGAAACCGCTGTGAGGGTCATTTTCTTTGACTTCTCCAGCGCCTTCAACACCATACGGCCAGCTCTGCTGAGAGAGAAGCTGGAAGGGGGTGGAGTGGACAGACGACTGACTGCATGGACGACCGACTACCTCACCAACAGACCACAGTATGTGAGGCTACACAACTGTGTGTCGGAGGTGGTGGTTTCCAGCACTGGTGCTCCTCAGGGGACGGTGCTCTCACCGTTCCTCTTCACCCTTTATACATCTGACTTTACCTACAATACCGGCAGCTGTCACCTCCAGAAGTGTTCTTCTTTTTTTTTAGTTTTTTTTTTTACTTGTCCTGTCCAACAGCTAGGCAGGCAGATGAGAGCTGAGGGCCTCTTGTGTTGGACATATTTAACTTTAACAAGAGGGGTTATTAATCTTCAGACAAACCAAAGGTATGTCTGAATAAACCCCTTTTGTAATTGAGGCCAAACTTTATTAATTTCAACCATGATTGAAAATCTTTGGTGTTGGACCGGACGGAAAAGGAAAGAAGGGAAGAAGAGGGAGGGATGTTAGAGAGGGGGGGGGGGGGGTGATAGTGAGGGGGGGGGAGGGTAAGAACATGAAGCAGCATAGAGCAGACAGGTTTACTGGTTGTTTATCATTACGGTACGGTTCAAATGTAGTACAAAAAGGGCGGGGCCTGTTCACACACACTCAAATACTATCAACACACCTGCTAGCTGCAAAAAATGTTCACATGTCAACATGTACACAAAACAGATAGTGTTCACGAACGCATACCTATGCCTTTAAACCAACTAGTGTGAAATCTTTCATTCATTCAATCATGCAAACTATAAGTGCAAAGGTGAGCTAACACCTGTGCTCAGGTGAGTGTTTATGTTCTTCTAAAATGGATGGTGGAACGTGAAAAGAAGGAGGAGGAGCGCCCAGCCACCCCCACGACCAGACCCCCGCCGCAGCAGCAGCGGCAGTCGGAATTCCCCCAACGCCACACGGGAACAGGCAGGGAACAACCGTCCCCCGGGCGACTCCAGGCAGCAACCCACCCGGCCCACGGTTGGTCCAGGGAGGAGCAAGGCAGGGGCCCGCCACACCCGCCCAGGAGGGGGGAACCCCGGGGAAAAAAGGGCGGCCCACAAGGGGTGTTATAAATATGGCCCGACCAGGCTCGGCCATGTTGGAAGTTTGGCGGGGCCCAGCGCTCAGGGGCAAATACCAGGACCCACCCCCCAGGGACACGAACACCCCGGCTCAGGTGTAATATGAACCCTCCCCCCGTGCGGAGAGAGCACTGCCGGGCCCAGGGAGCCGGCACCCAAGGGACATGGCCACCATCGCCAAGAGGCCCGCACCCCCCACCAGGGAAGGGGTAGGGGACAGATGGACCCAGGTCCCACCTTCCTTGCAAAATGCGTGTGCGTGTATGGGTGTTTGAGAGGGTGTGTGTGTGCATGTGTGTGTGTTTATGTTGGAATGTATATATTGAAGGGGGAGGGGTGTGTGTACTAAGGGGGGTGCAGTTAAAATTGGCGAGTGGGGCACTAAGGGGACATCTCCTGATTACTCACTGTGATGTCCCCTCACCCTCCACACCAAGGGGCCCTAAATGTCTAAGGTGTGGTTAAAATTGGTGGGTAGGGTGCCAGGAGGACATCTGCTGCTTGCTTGCAGTGATGTCCAAGCACCCCCCCTACCAAGGACCCTACATGTCTAAGGTGCAAATAAAACCGAAAGAGGGGGGGGCCCACTCCATACGGCAACCATAGGAGGGGGGCCACTGCCATGTAGCCCCCCCCCCAAGGCGCATCGCAGGCTAAGCCCCCCACCCCCTCACCCTAATATGAGGTTATATGAGGAAGGGGGTAAGTTGGGGACAGCTGGTAGACTGTCCCCCGGTGGTCAAACAGCCGTCCCCCAGCCCCCCCCCAGCAAAGGGGTCAGGGCCACCCAGCCCAGGGGCCCCACCCCCGGAGGCGCCGACACCCCAGGCCCGGCACCACCCACCCCACACAGAGAGAGAGGAGCCAGAAAGCGTCGCCCCCCCCGGAGCAAGCCCAGGCCCCCACCCCCAGACGCCGGCCCTAGAGGAGCTCTGGTCAGGCCTTGACGGGACCGAGGAGGCCAACCGGCCGAGGCAACCACTGATTGCCTCAGCGGAGACCCCGACCCGCTTGCCCCCCCGACCCGTACCAATAATGCGCCCCCCCACCCCCCCAGAACGCCCCCCCACAGGACAGGGCCGACAAGCCCCCCACCCCACCCCACCCCAGACCCCGCAGCCGAAGCGGATGACACCCAGAGCGACCGGGGGCCCCGAGAGGGTTGTCCCGTCCCGTCCCAGAGCCAGGGAAGGGCCGATCCCAGCCCCAGGTGCAGATGGGCAGCCCATCCGGCGCCGCTGCCCCCCCCCCCCCCCCGAGCAGGGCGCCCCACCAACCCCCCCCCAGCACAGGCAAAGGGACCACCTCCCCAAGCCAAGCCAGACCACCACCCCACCCCCCCACCACGCACCCCCACACCCAAGCCCAGTGGACCACGCAGCGCCCCAGCCCGCCCCACCCAGGCACCGGACCCGACCCCCCGACCAACGGAGCCCCCACCGCCCCCGCCAGGCACCGGAGGCCCCGACCCCCACCCCAAACCACAGCAGAAGGGCAAGGAGCAGCGACGACCAAGCCCCCCACCCCCTAAGTCATGGAGTCAACCACAGGAGACCAGAGAGACTGAATTCTTTCAAAAGTTACTTGAGCTCCAGAAGTTTTCTGACGACTTGGCCATTGTTGGCTGTGTGTCGGGGGCGGGAATGAGCTGGAGTACAGGTCAGTCATCAAGGACTTTGTGCACTGGTGTGAGCGTAATCACCTGTGCTTGAACACCAGTAAAACAAAGGAGATGGTGATTGATTTCCGGAGAAGAACACCACAATTCACACCGGTGAGCATCCAGGGCTCGGACATTGAGGTAGTGGACAGTTTTAAGTACCTGGTACACCGATGCCCTGTATAAGAAGGGCCAAAGTCCCCTCCACCTTCTGAGGAGACTGAGGTCCTTTGGAGTGTGCAGGCCTCTCTTAAGGACATTTTATGACTCTGTGGCAGCCTCTGTTATCCACTACGCCGTGGCCTGTTGGGGAGCAGGCAGCACAGACCGGGACAGGAAGAGACTTAACAAGCTGGTCAGGAGGGCCAGTTCTGTCCTGGGCTGCCCACTGGACTTTGTGGAGGAAGTGGGTGAAAGGAGGATGTTGGCCAAGCTAACATCCATCATGGACAACACCTCTCACCCACTACATCAGACAGTGGAGGCACTGAACAGCTCTTTCAGTGGCAGACTGTTACACCCCCCATGTAGGAAGGAACGGTTCCGCAGGTCATTCATCCCAACAGCTGTAAGACTGTACAATGCCACAGTTTAAATATGCAAGTACAAACCGATAATCATACATCCATAGCTCATCTGTATATTCTGTGTTTTTACTTTATTTATTTAATTTTATTATTAGGCATAACATATGTTATGTCGTAATAGTGTACATAAGTTATTACTCACTTTTTACTTTTTCTATTTTTGCACATTTTTGTATTTGTATACTTGCACATTTTGGAACACCCCTCACTTTTGCACATTGCTGTCACTTTTCTCTGCTTTTTGGAACTGCTGTGACAATTGAATTTCCCCAATGTGGGATCAATAAAGAATGTCTTATCTTATCTTATCTTTCCACCTTTATCCACCTTTGTCATGGTAGGGAGAACACGTCAATGTAAGGGTGGGGTAATAGGATAGCACAAGGGTTAATGACACTGTCAACAGAGCTTTCACTGTGAGTGAATCATTTTAAAATGCTAAAAACCAACAGAACAGACGGAACTCATGAATTCTTCTGAACTCAAAATCTAGAAGGAGATTTTCTGTAATTTCTCTCAATTATTTAGATTATTTTTTGTTTAGTTTCTTGTTGCATGTTGTTGGTTTTCTTAATTCCTTTAGTTTAGTTATTTATGGTATTTTATTATAGAAGAAACTCTCCTTCATAGTTATTATTTCTTATTTTATGTAATAAACTTCATCCAAAAAAATGTCCAAATCATATCCAGTATTCTGGTGAACGACGGCCTCCAGGACGCCTGCATGAAGCTCTGCTCCGTCATCCATCAGGCTCAAAACGAGCCGCAGTGGATTCCTGTTAGCTGGATCCTTCAACAGGAAGAGTGATGAAAAACTGGGAAAGAAATGAAAGTGGATCTGCTCAAACAGGAAAATATTAAAGAGTGAGAACTATAAACACAATGTTGGGATGAAATGTGAACAGATGGAAGAAAAAAAGAAAGGTAATAGATTAAAAAAAAACTAATATATAAATAATAAAACACAGTGTGGCCCACCCCTCATCATCTGACGGTGCCACACCGTCACAGAAATCAATAAATATTTAATTCATGCAATTACATACTAATATCAAGCTAAAAGGCAATACCGTGAAGTAAAACAATACATTTGAAATTAATACATATTCAAATTATGCAATTACATACTTACTAAAAGAGACATGCCATATGGAGAAGTACCATTATTAAGAAGAAACCTTTTTAGAGTTTTTTTTAAGCCGAATCTGTAAAAGTTCTTGGAAAGAGAACGGAAGACTGTTCCTAATTTCACATCCTCTTTATAAAAAAAAACTGTGACTGAGTTGTGCAAGAGAGATGTGCTCTGATGAGATGGCCACCCCGAGTCAGGTATTAATGAAATTCATTATTAAAATTGAACATGTTGGTAAAACGTAGAGGAAGACATTTTCCAATAGAATTGAAAACAAACTGACCAGTTTGAAGTTGGTTAACTTCATAGACACTCAGGACACAATATCCCAGGTGCATATAAGGCTGCAGCAGCGCCTCAACTGGGCATGTCGGATTAAATCTCTGGAGCCAACCCCCACATACAGACCTCTGATCTGCAGGACCAAACCAACCATCTAAACAGTTCAGGTATGGACCAGAGAGGCTTCTTCAGCACTACACAACTGTTTTGATCTCACTCACTGGGAGGTATTCAAAGATGGCTCAGACCTTGAGGCCTACACAACATCTGTCCTGAGCTATGTGCAGTTTTGCACTGATGCTGTACTGCCCACAAAGTCCATCAAAGTGTACCCAAACCAGAAACCATGGTTTGATGGCACAGTGCGGCCCCTGCTCGAAGCATGAGATGCCGCAGCAGGGCCTGGACAGAGCTGAGGAAGGGAATCAACCAGGCCAAACACAGATAAAGACCACAGGTAGAGGAGCATTTTGCAAACACCAACCCAGAGGCATTAGAACCATCACAGACCACAGGAGCAACACGCAGCAGATCACCCATGACCACACCTTGCCTGAGACCTTAAACCCCTTCTTTGGATGCTTTGACACTCCTGGCAGCAGAGGCACTGGTCCTCTCTCACAGCCAGAGGAACAGTCCCAACCTCTTGTCCTTCCGCTTCATCAAGGTGAGCTCCACTTTAAGGAGGATTGAGACCAGCAAAGCCACAGGACCAGAAAAGGTGTCAGGTCGGGTTCTGAAGCTATGTGCACATCAGCTGGCTGGAGTTTTTCTAGACGTCTTCAACCGGTCCCTGCAGCTCACATCAGTTCCTGTGTGCCTGAAGTCCTCCATTATTGTGACAGTGCCAAAGAAATCATCTGTCTCTAGCCTCAATGATTACCGGCCAGTCGCTCTGACACCGGTGATCATGAAGGGCTTCGAGAGGATCGTCCTGAGCCACATCAAGGACGTCATCCATGCTATTCTGGACAGTCATCAGTTCCCTTACAGGGAGAACCGATCGATAGAGGATGCAGTCTCACTAGCCCTGCATGCTGCTCTGTCCCACCTGGAGCATCCTGACACCTATGTCAGGATGCTGTTTGTAGACTTCAGTTCAGCCTTCAATACGGTGATCCCAGACAAGGTGATGCTGAAGCTTCACAACCTGGGACTGCCTGCTTCCCTGTGCCTCTGGATCAGGGACCTCCTCACCAACAGGCCTCAAGTGTTGAGAATCGGGGACTCAACATCATCAACACTAATCCTGAGCACTGGAACACCACAGGAGTGTGTCCTCAGCCCCGCCCCACCATTCATCCCACAAACATGGTTGTAAAGTTTGCAGATGACACCACCGTAGTGGGTCTCATATCCAACAACGATGAGACCCACTGCAGAGAGGAAGTCCAGCACCTAACAGGATGGTGTGTCGACAATAACCTCATCCTGAACACCTCCAAGACAACAACAGGTCATTGTGGACTTCAGAAGGTCCAGGAAAGTGGTACACACCCCCCTCCTCTTTCATGGGGAGGAGGTTGAGCATGTGGACCACATCAAGTTCTTAGGGATCCACATTACATCTAACCTCACCTGGTCGCTGCACACATCCCAACGGGTGAAGAAGGCTCAACAGAGACTCTTCTTCCTCTGGAAGCTGAAAAGGACTGGACTCTCAAACCAACTTCTGGAGAACTTCTACAGAGCCACCATAGAGAGTATCCTCTGTCTGAGTGATACAGTGTGGTACGGGGAGCTGCACCGCTCAAGACAGGAAGGACTTGGCCCGGGTGGTGAACACCGCACAGGAGATTGTGGGAGGACCTCTCCCACTACTTGACTCAGTGTACGACAGCGGGGTCCGACGTAAGGCTGATCGTATAGCTGCAGACCCCGCCCACCCAGGACATCAACTGTTTGTGTCTCTTCCCTCTGGAAAGAGGTACAGGAGAATAAGAACCCACACAAGCAGACTGAAGAACAGCTTCTTCCCCGGAGCTGTGAGGTCCATCCACCCCACCCCACCCCCATCACACAATTGTGTCAACAACCCCCCCCCCCCCCCCCACACACACACACACACACACACAAACCATCACCAACACACAGTCTTAACATAAGCCACTAATCCCCTGTCGCTATGCTCTGGCTGCACTTTAAATCATCTATGCAATATTCATTTCATGTGTGCAATATTCATCTTTTTTTTACTGTACAGCAGGGGTGTCCAAAGTTTTTTTGGTAGGGGCCAAATACAGAAAAATGAGCAAAGGTCCGGGCCGCACACAAGAGGTGACATATTGACACATGATTACTGTGTATTTCTAACTCACATATAATGTGAAGAACATTGCTCTCAGTGGGAGCAGTGATGCTGATCTGTGCCACATAAAACAATCGCACGTCAAAATGAAACATTCACTCAGACAATGGAACCTCATTCCAACCAGGCAGTTCAGAACGGCTTTATTGATCAGCTGAAGCCAGCAGATCTTTACATACGTAGCCGTTAGTGTGGTTGACTGGCAGAGTGCACTATTTTGTAGATTATAAAGAGTCGACTGTTTTCTCAGAAAAGTAGACCAAAAAAATGGGATTATGGGTGACCAACGAGGAAAACTTTAACATTAAACACACACAATTTAAAAAGCTTTATTTTACAATTACACTCAAAATATGCAGCTATGAACAAAAAAAAATTCCAAAAACAAAGCATGTTCTTTTTTACATAAAGGGAATACTTTTTCACAGTTCAGAATGCATTTTCTTCTCCTTTTAGGTTCACTCTATCTCTGTGAAGCGTGCAAACATGGTCTTTCGAACAGCATCCTTGTAAGTGTCAGACGGAGACGGTTCATAGGAGCTTCCTTTTCTTCCTAAGCCTGTGCCCTTTGCTCTTATGAAGCCTGTGGGGAGACGTGAAGGCCATCATTAGGAGAGACAGGCAGGCGGTAACGCTGCTAATTACATGAGGAAAATAGTGAAGGAGGCCTGGATGGACGGCGTTTGTTGACTCACCGCGATGGTAAAAAAACTGTTGTTGAGCTTGCAGGCTAGCTGCCATTTGCTTGAAGTTCTGTGCTCGTTCGGCACCTGTGCACGAAGCGCAGCTGCTCTGATGCTTGGTCTCATAGTGCCAACTGACATTTTACTCTTTCATCACGGCAACATCTTCAGTGCAAATCAAACAGACACACTGTCCGTTGATTTCCTTGAAGAAATATTCATTTTCCCACCATGTTTGAAATAGTCTACACTCACTTGCTATCTTGCGTTTCTTCGGTGCTGCCATTTACTGCGGTCAAGCCAGCCGTCATTCGGAACTGCGGTGTCAAATGAGCCACTCCTGAATTTTCACTGCTCTCGCATTCTCAGCTTTACGGTAACAGAGCAACAACGGCTAAAGTCCGGTTTTCAAAGGAATTTTAGAACAGTGAAAAGTCAAATGAATGTTTAGAGAAAAAATACACTAGCTACTCTTATCAAATAATAAAACAATTTTTTTTAATAAAAAGGCTAAGAATAAATTGGGTGTTAATAAGTATACTCCCAACCATATAGCCCATTCATTTATGTTAATAGTAAATATAATTTAAGTTTTCACATATGGACATGTTACGATGTAAAATATTTATCAGAATCAGTACAGACACTTTATAATATAAAAAAGGAGACTTGATCTAAATGTCAATACTGTTTGAGATTTGCCACAACATAGCATCTTATGAGAGAGATGCAATGTTTGAGACACTGTAGTTTAAAATGTTGCCATAATCCAGGCCATCAGCTCCATTTATACTCTTTAGCAATATGTTGACTACACATACTGATATTTCCAGACACTTTTACTGTAGAAATTCTGAGTTATCCATGTTTGAAATCCCAAATATTTTAAAATTTCACAAGTGCTGAGCGTCTTTTTCTGACAAAGATGCAATGTTTGAGACACTGTAGTTTAATATTTCGCCATAATCCAGGCCATCAGCTCCTTTTATTCTCTTCAGGACTATGTTGACTACACATACTGATATTTCCAGACACTTTTACTGTAGAAATTTTGAGTTATTCATGTTTGAAATCCCAAATATTTTACATTGCTGAGCATCTTTTTCTGACAAAGATGCCATTTTTGGAACACTGTAATTCAGAATTTACCCATAATCCATGACAGTTACTACTTTAGTTCCCTTCAGGAACATGTCTACTACATAGTCTGTCATTTTCAGACACTTTTACTGTAGAAAATTGGAATTATTCACGTTTGAAAACACTAATATTTTATGTTATCAAAAGTATAAATCGTCTTTTTCTGCCAGAGATGCCATTTTTGGCACACTGTAATTCAGAAATTACCCATAATCCAGGACAACTACTACTTGAGTTCCCTTCAGGAACATGTCTACTACCTAGTCTGTCATTTTCAGACACTTTTACTGTAGAAAATTGGAATTATTCATGTTTGAAAACACAAATATTTTATGTTATCAAAAGTGTAAATCGTCTCTTTCTGACAGAGATGCCATGTTTGACTCACTTTAGTTAAGGATTTACCCATAATCCAGGACAACAACTACTTTAGTTCCCTTCAGGAACATTTCTACTACCTAGTCTGTCATTTTAAGACACTTTTACTGTAGAAAATTGGAATTATTCATGTTTGAAAACACAAATATTTTATGTTATCAAAAGTGTAAATCGTCTCTTTCTGACAGAGATGCCATGTTTGACTCACTGTAGTTAAGGATTTACCCATAATCCAGGACAACAACTACTTTAGTTCCCTTCAGGAACATGTTTACTACCTAATCTGTCATTTTCAGACACTTTTACTGTAGAAAATTGGAATTATTCATGTTTGAAAACACAAATATTTTATGTTATCAAAAGTGTAAATCGTCTCTTTCTGACAGAGATGCCATGTTTGACTCACTGTAGTTAAGGATTTACCCATAATCCAGGACAACAACTACTTTAGTTCCCTTCAGGAACATGTCTACTACCTAATCTGTCATTTTCAGACACTTTTACTGTAGAAAATTGGAATTATTCATGTTTGAAAACACAAATATTTTATGTTATCAAAAGTGTAAATCGTCTTTTTCTGACAAAGATGCCATTTCTGGCACACTGTAATTCAGAATTTACCCATAATCCATGACAGTTACTACTTTATTTCCCTTTAGGAACATGTCTACTACCTAATCAGTCATTTTCAGACACTTTTTCTGTAGAAAATTGGATTTATTCATGTTTGAAAACACAAATATTATATGGTATGAAAAGTATAAATTGTCTTTTATTGAGAGATGCCATGTTTGAGACACTGTAGTTCAGAATTTACCCATAATCCATGACAACAACTACTTAAATTCCCTTTAGGAACATGTCTACTACTTAATCAGTCATTTTCAAAAACTTTTACTGTAGAAAATTGGAATTATTAATCACTTTAAGAAATTATTCATGGCGTTAGTTTGTGTATTGTAGCGTGTTAGGAATGATGATGCCGGTTTTATCAAAACTTCTCATTTATTCGAACAGCTCTCATTACTGTCGGCCGTAACCACGCCATACATCCCATAACCACAACACAGGAACTCCTCCACTCTCGCGGTACTTTCTCACCCACCACCACGCCCCCAGCTCTCCTCCTCTGTTGTTCCATTTCCAACTCCATGCACATTCAATGTAATCCTAACAGTCATACAACAGAACAATTTAACATCTAAACAACAGAACATTAACGATTGTAACAGAACACAGGGACGCTACACTATTTTAAATAAAACAACATTGTGAGGACACATTTTTAAGTGTGCTCGATTACGTCATAATATTATATTTATTATAAAAAGGTCCTCCATAGCACCATCAGATGCTGCATGTGAGAATTTGGCAGACCACTTCAGGAGTAAAATCAATGCTATTAGATCTAACCTTTTAACTCACAAATGTGTTGATTTTAATGAATCTATAACATTGTATTCGTCAGAGGAAACACTGGAAAGGTTTGTCCTGGTTGATGCCGTGGCACTTGGTTCTCTCCCACTTAAAGCCAACCACCTGCCTTCAGACCCAATCCCCACATCGTTGTTTAATACATTTCACGACTTTTTTGAGTTTGAGTTTTTAAATTTAGTAAATTGTTCTCTTCAGACAGGTGTCTTCCTGCTGCCTTTAAAAGAGCCTCTTCTGAAGAAGAACAATTTAGATCCTTGAACATTATCAGTTACCTGAAAAGTCTGAAGAACACCTTGGAGGTGTTTCAGAAAGTACTCTTTGAGCTTGATGTCTTGAAACCAATCCCAAAGGTAATGTATTTAAAAAAAATAACTTCTGGTGTAAGCTTTCTTCTAAAAAACCGGTGTTGAACTTGAGGCCTGGAGGCCTGATGTCCTGCTGGCCTTGGGGGGGGGGGGGGGGGGGGGGAGTTACCTGGAGCGTGGGGGCGGGTCTTCCTGGGAGGGCCCTGACTCATGCCTGGGCCGGGGCGGGGGGATGCTCAGGACTCCTGGGTGGTGGTGGGGCACCTGTCTGGGGCTTGGGGTGCTCCCCTGGGGCGGGGCCCCTCGTTGGGACCTCTGGGCGGGGTGGAGGGGCTGCTCTGCTGGTCAGGCTGGGGCTTGCACTCTCTCGCCCTCTGCGCCCTCCTGCCCTCTGGCGTGGGGGCGCCATGGCGGGCCCGCTGGCCCTGCCTGAGTCTCGGATGTGGCTGCCCGCCGGGCGGTCTGCTCTATCTGCTGCGATGAGTGGGTGCTGGGGGGGTCCCGGCCCCCGCTGCTGCTGCGGTGGGTGTCTTGGTGGGGGGGCGGCTGGATTCTCTCCCTCTTAACACATTCCACCATCCACTTCAGCAGAAAATAAATACTCATTTGAGCACAGGTGTTAGGTACAGTGTGCCAAAAATGGCATCTCTGTCAGAAAAAGACGATTTACACTTTTGATAACATAAAATATTAGTGTTTTCAAACATGAATAATTCCAATTTTCTACAGTAAAAGTGTCTGAAAATGACAGATTAGGTAGTAGACATGTTCCTAAAGGGAACTAAAGTAGTTGTTGTCATGGATTATGGGTAAATTCTGAATTACAGTGTTCCAAAAATGGCATCTTTGTCAGAAAAAGATGCTCAGCACTTGTGAAAATGTAAAATATTTGGGATTTCAAACATGAATAACTCAAAATTTCTACAGTAAAAGTGTCTGGAAATATCAGTATGTGTAGTCAACATAGTCCAGAAGAGAATGAGAGGAGCTGATGGCCTGGATTATGGCGAAATATTAAACTACAGTGTCTCAAACATTGCATCTTTGTCAGAAGAAGACGATTGGACTTTGTCAAAATGTAAAATATTTTGGATTTCAAACATGAATAACTCTAAATTTCTACAGTAAAGGTGTCTGGAAATATTAGTATGTGTAGTCAACATAGTCCTGAAAAGAATAAAAGGAGCTGATGTCCTGGATTATGGCGAAATATTAAACTACAGTGTCTCAAACATTGCATCTTTGTCAGAAAAAGACGATTGGACTTAGTCAAAATGAAAAATATTTGGGATTTCAAACATGAATAACTCAAAATTTCTACAGTAAAAGTGTCTGGAAATATCAGTATGTGTAGTCAACATAGTTCTGAAGAGAATAAAAGGAGCTGATGGCCTGGATTATGGTGAAATATTAAACTACAGTGTCTCAAACATTGCATCTTTGTCAGAAAAAGACGATTGGACTTTGTAAAAATGTAAAATATTTTGGATTTCAAACATAAATAACTCTAAATTTCTACAGTAAAAGTGTCTGAAAATATTAGTATGTGTAGTCAACATAGTCCTGAAGAGAATAAAAGGAGCTGATGGCCTGGATTATGGCGAAATATCAAACTACAGTGTCTCAAACATTGCATCTTTGTCAGAAAAAGACGTTTGGACATGGTCAAAATGTAAAATATTTGGGATTTCAAACATGGATAACTCAAAATTTCTAAAGTAAAAGTGTCTGGAAATATCAGTATGTGTAGTCAACATAGTCCTGAAGAGTATAAATGGAGCTGATGGCCTGGATTATGGCAACATTTTAAACTACAGTGTCTCAAACATTGCATCTCTCTCATAAGATGCTATGTTGTGACAAATCTCAAACAGTATTGACATTTAGATCAAGTCTCCTGTTTTATATTATAAAGTGTCTGTACTGATTCTGATAAATATTTTACATCGTAACATGTCCATATGTGAAAACTTAAATTATATTTACTATTAACATAAATGAATGGGCAATATGGTTGGGAGTATACTTATTAACACCCAATTTATTCTTAGCCTTTTATTAAAAAAAATATTTTATTATTTGATAAGAGTAGCTAGTGTATTTTTTCTCTAAACATTCATTTGACTTTTCACTGTTCTAAAATTCCTTTGAAAACCGGACTTTAGCCGTTGTTGCTCTGTTACCGTAAAGCTGAGAATGCGAGAGCAGTGAAAATTCAGGAGCGGCTCATTTGACACCGCAGTTCCGAATGACGGCTGGCTTGACGGCAGTTGCCATTTCTGGTGACTTGTGGTAAATATTCTTCTTTGCTTAATTTTGTTTAGTGGAGAAGCACCTTTCTGTGACCGACTCCATCTAGTGTTGAAACTGAGAAGTGCAACAGAGTTGAGCTCAAGCGCCATGTGCGGGCCATGTTCAATTATATTTTTAAAATTTGCTGCGGGCCAATAAAAACAGACCCGCGGGCCGTAGTTTGGACACCCCTGCTGTACAGTCTTTGATATTAATAATTAATAAGCAGAGCAGTGGTTTTATTTCATTGCAGAGCCACAAAAGTAGCTTTATATGTTGTAGCACCCTCGAGGAATTAGCATGAGCACGAGGTGTTTAAAACAGGGTTTATTGGTCTTCACAACCCGTGAGAACTGGCAGCAAAATAAAAACACAAATATGCATCAAAAATAATTTTACAGCTTACAAAATATGAATCTTAAATTATACAAATAAAAGCACACAAACCTCGTGGGCTGACATCCACGAGGGGCTAATTACTCATTTGGCTTCAGCTTTCCTTTAACTTTCTAAATAAACACAATAAACAAATTATTACATTGATAATTCTGTTATACATCGATGTGATCTCTACTGATCTTACCGGAGATCTTCACGTGGCTGCAGCAATGCACTGATAGCTGTGTGCGTAGTTAAATGTGTCCGTGTGGAACTTTAATTGAACTTTGTTCCACATGCTCTCACCACTAGATGGCGCAAATTGAAATATAATTTAGAACAACAGAATAAACACATAAATGTTTGGGACTGTTACACTCCCACCAATCACTTGTAATTTATAGAACTAAATATTGCTTTTAAACTTATGAACTAGTTATTCTTAATATGCAATGAATTGTGAACTAATTATGGAATATGACTTGTTACTCTTTTATTTAGAGTATTAAGAGTTCAGTCTCCTTAATTTGCTTCTAACAGGACAACTGTCTTCTGAATGGGCCTTTCCAGATAAACAGGTTTGGAGATACGCTTTCCTTTTTCATCTAGAGTGCGATCACTCATCAGTAGCTTGTCCTTTCTCACTCTTTGATCCTTACTAGGGTACACATCAACGATTTTTGCCAACTTCCACTGGTTTCGTGGTGTTATTTCATCTTTCAAAAGCACAATATCATTGATTTGTGCATTTCGGTATTGTTTAGTCCATTTTTGTCTACTTTGAAGATTCAGCAAGTACTCCTTTTTCCATCTTATCCAGAAGGTATTGGCAAGGAGTTGAACACGACGCCATCTCTTCTGAAGATAAAGATCTTCCTTGACAAACTTGCCTGGTGGTGGAGAGATGATTGTGGACTTCATGGTCAATATGTGGTTTGGCGTCAGAGGTTCTGGGCTTGATGGGTCACATAGTTGATCTGTGGTAAGAGGTCGACTATTTATCACTGCCATGACTTCATAAAGGAAAGTTCTTAGAGAGGAGCTGTCAAGTTGTTTAGCTGATTGTTCAAGGATGGATGACAGAACACTTCTTATGGTGCGGATTTGTCGTTCCCAGACACCACCCATATGACTTGAAGCTGGGGTGTTCAATAGAAACTCGCATTCCAGATTTTCCAGCTTGATTTGGTCCATTTCCTTGAATGCCTCTGCAAACTCATTTCTTGTACCAACAAAGTTTGTTCCCTGATCGCATCTTATCTGACGAACTGAGCCTCTTATGGCAATGAATGCACGCAGTGCATTGATGAAGGCATCGGTGGTTAAATCATCAAGCATTTCTATGTGCACTGCTCTTGAGCACATGCAGGTGATTAACAAGCCGTAACGCTTTAGCTCCTTCCTGCCTTCCTTGACATAAAAAGGACCAAAGCAGTCCATCTCACAGTAGGTGAATGGTGGAGTAGTCTCCATCCGATCTTTCGGGAGGTCTGCCATTTTCTGCTGTTCTGTGCATCTCCTGAACTTTCTGCATTTGACACATCTGTGGATATAAGAGGATACAACCTTGCTGCAGCCAAGGATCCAATATCCACTTGCGCGTAGCTCGTTCATAGTGATCCCTCGTCCTTGATGGTGAGTTTTCTCATGGTAATGCTTGATGAGTAACATTGACACATGGCTGTCTCTTGGTAAGATAACTGGATGCTTGATATTAGAATGTAAAGCAGCATGCTTGAGACGTCCTCCAACTCGAAGTGAGCCTTGGTCATCCAGAAATGCACTCAATTTATGTAACTTTTTGACAATGTCTTTGGTTTGTATTGATGTGGGATTTTGAAGGGACTTTATTTCATGCGAGAAGGCAGCATCTTGAACCATTCTGATAACTGTCAGCTCTGCTTCCCTTCTTTCTTCCACATTACTGACTTCACAAGATCTTCTCTTGCGTTCCTTCACTTCCTTTGCAAGGCGCTTGAGTCTAGCAATGGCTTTGATCATTCTTGACCAGTCTGAGAACTTGTGTATGCGATCCAGAAGAGATCTTTGTTCTTTGGCTTGTGTCTTGAGCACCTGAACCTTCTTGACTTCCGGATCACTGCTTGATATCTCTCCCACCTTGATCTCACCACTGGACATGACCTTCTGCCAGAGAAAATCTGGACCTTGAAACCAGTTTGAGGCTATAAGTTGTTCAGCTGTAAGACCTCTAGAGGCATGGTCTGCTGGGTTCTCTTCAGACGCCACATACCTCAACTGTTCAGGCTCTGTGCTTTGTTTGATACGTTCAACTCTGTTTGCAACAAAAACATGGAACCTCCTGGCTTCATTCGCGATGTATCCTAGAACAACCTTTGAATCGGTCCAGTAGGTTTCTTGCAACATTTCAACTTCCAGTTCCTTTTTCAGCATATCACCAGTGCGAACAGCAACTACAGCAGCTGACAACTCAAGTCGGGGAATGGTTGTAACTTTCGATGGTGGAACTCTTGATCTTCCCATCACCAAGGAACAGTGGACTTCACCAGATGTGCTTACTGCTCTGAGCTAGGTACACATGCCGTATCCAGAAGCACTGGCGTCAGAGAAATGGTGCAGTTCATAATGCTCTGCCTTGAAGTTATTTGGAGTGTAGCATCTTTGAATCTTTACCTTTGCCAAATTCCTTAGATCAAGCAGCCAAGATTCCCACTGAGGTCGAAGATTTTCAGGTAAGGTGTCATCCCAGCTGAGTTTATCTCGACACATCTGCTGCAGGATCTGCTTTCCTAGCAGGATGAAGGGTGACACAAATCCAAGTGGATCGAACACAGAGGTGGATAAAACTCCTCTTCGAGTGAGTGGATTTTCCTTAACAGTCACTCTGAACTGGAACTGGTCTGATTCCACACACCATTGCACGCCTAGTGCTCTCTCTATGTGGATTTCACTCAATGCCATGTCCTTATTTTTGGCAGATACTAAACATTCTTCCTTTGGAAGGGAATACAAGACCTTTGTGCTGTTTGATATGAACTTGTGTAATCGAAGTTTGCCTGTGCTGCAGAGTTCACGTGCCTCTTTGACTAACTGTACTGCTTGGCTTTCCGTATCAACACTTGCTAAGCCATCGTCGACATAGAAGTTTGTTTTTATAAACTTCACTGTTTCCTCACTGAAGCGTCCTTCTCATTCAGCTGCCAGATGTTTGAGGCCATAGTTAGCGCAGCCTGGAGAAGATGCCGCACCGAACAGATGAACTTTCATTCTGTAGATGGTAAATGGGGTGTCGAGGTCGCCGTTCTCCCACCATAAGAACCGTAGGTAGTCTTGGTCAGCAGCACACACGTGAAACTGGTGAAACATGCGTTCAATATCGCACATTATAGCCACTGGGCTTCTACGGAAACGACACAAGACTCCGAGCAGGGTGTTTGTAAGCTCTGGGCCGGTCAAAAGATGGTCGTTAATGGATGTTCCTTGAAACTTAGCAGAGCCATCAAAGACAATGCGAATCTTTCCTGGTTTCTGTGGGTGGTACACCCCATGGTGGGGAATGTACCATGCTGGAGTATTGTTGATGTCTTGCTCAGGAACTTTTTCAGCGTCGCCGTGAGCGATGATTTCTTCCATGAACTTCTTGTAATCCATGTAGTATTGCTTGTTTCGTCTCAACTTTCTTTCCAAACATCTGAGCCTATGTATGGCACATGATTTGTTGTCAGGTAAGTTAGGTTTGTCACTCTTAAACGGAAGTGGCATCTCAAAATGTCCATCCTCCTTGAGCCTGATGCCTTCCTTCATCTTTGTCAGAAACCTGAGATCTTCTTGGGAGATCTTAACATCTTCTGCAGCTCTTTCTGCAAAGTCAGACTCCAGCAGCTTGATTACATTAGCAGGTGAGACCGTTTCCTTTATTTGAGTTCTGCACACGTAATGCACTTCATTGGTGAACCTTGAAGATGGTTGAACACCTGGAACCACTTGCTTCACAATGACTTTGTGGCTTACTCCAAAGGCATCACCATAATCAAGACGTGGATTGCCAAAGCCCACGATACTCCAGCCCAGATCAGTTTTTTGTCCAAAGGGCTGATTTTCCTTGCCAGAAACCACTTGACGGGGTATGAGTGCTTGAGGGCAGTTATAACCAATCAGAAGACCGACATCACAACTTTGGAGTGGAGCAATTTCATCTGCAATGTGTTCAAGATGGGGCCATGCCTTGGCAGTTGCTGGTGTTGGAATGTGATCCCGATTCGCTGGAATGAAGTCTCTGGTGTACGTTACTGGCAGAGGGATGATCTGATTTGAGTAAAATCCTCTTACTTGTAAACCGGAGAGTTTGTGACAAGTAACAACAGTATTTCTTGATGACATTGTAGTAAGCCTTAGCTGAACTACCTCATTTACAGTGTGCAAGGCTCTTGCAGTTTCCTGTAAAATGAAGGTCGTGTCGCTCTGTGTATCAAGAAGTGCATACACTAGAACTTCACGTTCTGGCTCACTTTCAGCTGAAACCCACACAGGAACAATAGAAGATGTGTGAGTATCCTTAACATTCTGCATTACTCTGTTAGAAGTTGCTTCACCTGTTGTTTGTGTGAAATTGGTGTCTTGTAGTGTTGAATCTTGTTTCCTTTGTTTTGTTTTATCAGTGCTCCTTGCTTCATTGTTCTTTGTCTGAGTTCGCTCTTCTTTAGTGCGTGTGTCGTGAAGACATGTTGGATGTTTTTTCTTACATGTGTCACAGGTTTCTCTGTTGTGACAATCCTTGGAGCGATGGCCTACCTTCAAACAGCCAAAACATAACTTCTTCTCTTGTGCAAACTTCAGTCTTTCTCCAATGTTCTCATTCATGAATTTGAAACATTTCTGCAGACTGTGACCTGCTTTCTCACAATAGACACAGCTTAAACTGACAGCCCTTTCATTGGAGTTCAGTGCCATGACCTTTGCGCCATGAGTCCTGGTTGTTTGTAACTTTGTTTTATCATTTTCTCTTGGTTTCAGAGCATAGAGAGAAGTTATGGGATTACATGCAATTTTGGCTTCACATGAGATGAACGCAACAAAATCGCTGAAACTTGGAAACATGTGGCTCTGCTCTTGGACTTCTGTAACCTTTCTGTTCCACCTTGATGTGAGCCAGTCAGGGAGTTTTGTAAGCATTTTTTGGTTTTCATTGCAGTCATTTAGTACTTCGAGACCTTTGATGTGTGGCATGGCTGCATTACAACTGCGAAGAAAGTCAGCGTATTCTTGAAGTTCCACACTGCCCTTGGAACTGATCTTTGGCCATGCGTCAAGTTTGTCTCTAAATGCCTTAGCAATGAGGAATGGATTGCCATACCTGTCTTCAAGAACTGTCCATGCTGCATTGTAGGCAGATTCTGTACCCAGCAAAAAGTAACTTTCTATGGCTTTCCTTGCAGGTCCACTTACATACTTCCGCAAATAGTATGTCTTCTCTTCGGCTGGTAAAGCTTTCCTGTCAACAAGAGTCAGAAATGAAATCTTCCAGTCATTGTATCTGAGTGGGTCACCATTGAATATAGTTGGCTCTGGGACTGGGAGACGACTTGCGTTGAGAGATTCTGCGAAGGCTCTTACCAGCTCTGTTGTGTTTACTTCTGGAGTGGAGAACACATATTGAGATGGGAAAGGAGGTCTGAGGGGTAAGCTACTGGTTTCTGACTTAACCCTTTTTTCCTTACCAGAGGATTGCTGGTGGAGCACATCATACGTGTCTTCCTCTGAACTTTCACTCTGCTCATATACTCTTTGTCTTGCTTTAGCAGCTTGAAGGCTTTTGATTGTTTCCAGTCGATCCACTTCTCTGCGCTTTGCTTCCAGCTCTCGTTGTTTCTGTGCAATTTCTGCTTCTTGTTTTTCAATTTCTCTTATTCGATTTTCTTGTTCCAGTTGAACTTCTAAGGCAGCTTCATTTGCAGCAACTTCCGCTGCTGCCTCTTGTCTTTTGCTGGAGTGTCTGCTTGAACACTTGGAAGAAGTCTTTGGACTGTGATGAGATTTAACACTTAACCTTGCAGAAGCAGCAGACTTGAACACTGACTCTACGACCTTCCAAACTTCTTCATCCTTTTGACCTCTGTTTCTTAATGTTTGGGATCTTTCAGCTGCTTCCATGATGCTCCTTGTTACTGCATCACAGGTATCCATCCTGCGTCTTGTGTCATTGTCAGGAGTGTCAATGCGTCTTAAATCATCATATGCAGCACAAACATTGGTAGCAGCACTGTTTACTTTTGTGATGTTTTCATCCAGGAGATCCATTGAGCATTGTCCATCTATAGCTTTCTTAGTCTCTTTAATGACAGCCTTCCACTTCTCGTAGCACGTGCTGAAACGATGTGCGGCCTTCTTTACCTGCTCATCGTGCAGCTCTTGCCCCTTTTCCGTTAGCGTACGGACTCTTTGGCTCCTTCGTGCATCTTGTGAGGTAGTGGGGATATCATCTCCAACGCACTCAGCTTCTGATGGTTGCTCATTTAACCTGAATGTCACATCATCTTCGCCAACTTCAGATGAAACATCCAATCTTGACATTTTTAAGCTTGCGTTTGATTTTAAAGATTAAAGTACTGATTTAGTTTTATGTACTTTGTAGGGAAAATAGAAAAAAAAGTTGGTTTAAATTACTGCACCTTTAACTTAACAGTATTGCAAAATGTCTTAATTTTCTAATTCAACTTAAAATATTGAACTTAAACCACTGTGTGCAGTAAGCAACAATAACTTGTCTTGAATAGGCAAATATTACATCTAATTCCTGGTAACTATGAATCACTAAATATGAACAATATACAGGTTACTTAGTATAGATAAATTTCACCTTTTAACAATTCACTTAAACTTGAACAGGAAAATAAAATAAAATAATCTCAGTCCCTTCGATTAAACAGAAACGAAAAATATCTTGTTTCTTATTGCAGTCTCTTGTCGACGGTTATACTTTCATATTAACTAATATTAATCTGAGTCCTTGATGCAACATTCATCTTTGGGAACCTGAAGTTGCGTTCTGTGCATTTGGCCGTCGCAGGGTGGCGCTGTTGTCCCTCTCGGCGCTGGCACCGTCTCGTCTACCCATGCGGAGCAGAAGAGTTCTCACTGTAGCACCCTCGAGGAATTAGCATGAGCACGAGGTGTTTAAAACAGGGTTTATTGGTCTTCACAACCCGTGAGAACTGGCAGCAAAATAAAAACACAAATATGCATCAAAAATAATTCTACAGCTTACAAAATATGAATCTTAAATTATACAAATAAAAGCACACAAACCTCGTGGGCTGACATCCACGAGGGGCTAATTACTCATTTGGCTTCAGCTTTCCTTTAACTTTCTAAATAAACACAATAAACAAATTATTACATTGATAATTCTGTTATACATCGATGTGATCTCTACTGATCTTACCGGAGATCTTCACGTGGCTGCAGCAATGCACTGATAGCTGTGTGCGTAGTTAAATGTGTCCGTGTGGAACTTTAATTGAACTTTGTTCCACATGCTCTCACCACTAGATGGCGCAAATTGAAATATAATTTAGAACAACAGAATAAACACATAAATGTTTGGGACTGTTACATATGTTGAATGATGAGGAATTTTGCTGAAATCTCTTGATATAGATCTCGGAATTATTTTTATTTATTTATTTATTTTATGGGGGGGGGGTCCAAAATGGCGGGGATGACCAGTTTGGTTTAGTCTCTTTTAGGGGTCTGACAATAACCACATCACCACAGTGATGAACCATTACAGCACATGTTTTTTTATTTCCTTGTTTTCTTTTTGAAAGTCACAGGACTGCATATTATGTGTGATTTGAACGATAATAAACACATTCATCTTTGCTAATAATTTACTTTTTCTGCGAGTCTTATGTTCAAACTTCAAGGGCTTCGGGGGAAAAAGCCAACATTCTCATGCGCAAGGGAAGGACAGTCCATTAAACATTATGGGGGACTTATTTGTGTTTGTCTGATTTTATATAACTGCTTGCCATGTTTCAGTACTTGTAATGTTTGCAGATAATGTTGAATTAAATACACACAAACACGGGAATAAAAGACAACAGCGTAAAAACAACAGTCCAAAAAGAATCCGTGCGGACACAGAAGTCACGAGATTTGTGCAGGAGGGAGTTGTTGATCTGCACTCTGATCCGCTTGCCTGGTGGCGGGTAATCAGGTTTGATTCCCTCTTCTGTCAAAAGTGGCAAGGAAATATTTGTCTGTATGCGCTACGAGCAATCCATCTGAGCGTGTATTCAGTGTAGCTGGAAACATCGTCACCCCATTAAGATCCTCGCTGAAACCTGACAAGGTCAACATGTTGGTGTTCCTGTCACGCAACACGAAGATGGACAAAAAATTCATCAATTACGTTGAAAATTAATCTCTGCTTTGAGACTCCAGAGGTTGTCTATGAATCACATTTCCTGAAAACATAATTTTACTGTTATCTGTTAGTGTTTTATCTGTTAGTTTCTTCTGGGCGGTTGGACAAAGTCTTATTTTTTGCCGATTCTCCTTGAGAAGCTGACCACTAAGGCACACAAAGCTGCGTCCTGGACTGCAGTGCAGAATGAAATGCTTGGACTGACAACACAAGACCTCTATGAACTTGGAGAAGAGGACAGCCTTTGTTTCCAGCTCAGCTTTAAGATGGCGTTTAAATCTGAGGTTATGTCCTGCTTACATCATGAACATCAAATATGTGTTTTAGATATGCAAACCTGAACCCCATCCAGCTCCACGTTTAAAGATTCACATTATAATAGCTACATTTGTCGTTGTGCATCTACTTTTCCCAGTTTTTATGCATTCTGCCAGAAACTCTTACGCTGCTTGTTCATTACTGGTTAATGCACAAAAGCGATTTTTCATACTATTTTTGCTCTATAAATAGACACAATGAGACCAATAAGTTAGGTGGCAACTGCTTTTTACATGCCAGGTTTGCACACATTTTTATACACAGAACCTTTTAGAGAGTCAGGCCCAGAACTGTTGAGAAAACTGTAGAGGAGGCCAGTTTTTGAATGCTGAGAGTGAGGCTACTGTGTCTGAGGTTCCAACATTGTAATACAGTGACCACAATCTGCTGTCCATTTTGTTTCTGTAACCCTGCCTACCTGGATAACCCTAGGTGGGAGGTCAACTAAGCTCGCAATGTGAACTTCTTTCTTTATACTCAAGGTTTGTACAGGAGGAATGCGGTAGTAGATACTAATTACCCTTCCGACCCACAATAACACACTTGACACAGATCAAATTGTAGAAAGGAAAAATAATCTATATTCAGATTTTTTCAAGTTATTCAGTACACATTCTATCATGGAAATAAAATGTTGACAACATATAAATTGAGAACAAAAATTAAATTATGGGTGTGGTGTAAAAAAAAACAAGATACAATGAAAGAACCGAAAAATCAATCAATCACAACATAGAATCTTCTCCTTCCTCTTTCGGCTTCTCCCATCAGGGGTCGCCACAGCGAACAAGTCGCATGGTAAACTTGGCAATGTTTTTACGCCGGATGCCCTTCCTGACGCAACCTTCTCAAAGCGGGCTTGGAACCGGCACAGAGGTAGAGAAGGGAACAGGGAGCAGCCCGGAGTTGAACCCTGGTTTCACGGACGGAAGGCGCCGCAAACCAGCACGAGCTAAACCGGCTCCCGATAATCACAACATAGAATAATATTCAGTATTTCTTAATAAATCACCGTTGGATCCAACAATACCTTAAAAGGTAACTGAAAACAAATACCCTTTATGGAGTAAAGTCCTTAAATTCTGAGATCTCAGAAGAAAAGATAGAAAGAACTGAAAAAGACTCCAGTAATGGAGGTGGGGGGAAAAAAAGAAATGCACTTAGAAAAATTGAAAAAATAATACTTGCACGTCCTGAGACGGGAAATGAAGCTTTACCACTCCTTTGGTTTTGAAGCTGTAAGTCTGGGAAAATCAGGTGAGCTTGAGTTCAGGTGGAGCCACAGCAAAAGCGTGAATTCCGCGTAGATCCGGAGGAATTCGGTCCACTCATTGAAGCACGTGTCCACTCCTTGAAGCACGTGGAAAAAAACCAGCCAAGATATCTTTTCATTCAAACACACTCTGTCTTGAATCCTTAAAACGATTTCCCAGTGTCTGGATCACTGCAAAGCTGCATTTGATTTTTTCAAGAAGCACGATGTCTCGTCATCTAGCAGTGTCGTCGCAGATCAAAGAAAAACAATGAGAAGAAGCTTCCTCCTTCCTTGACACTTTAGGAAACGTCTCTCAAAAAGGGTGTCTCCCCCTAGTGTCTGGGTAAAGGTACTGTACATAAGATGTATGATTGAACATCTAAACTTAATCAGGGTTACACTCTCCCCCTCTAAACCGCATGAGTCCCTTCATGCGAGCACTGCTGGACAGAGACCTGCAGTGATTGAAGAAGTGCAGATTTTAGTTGCCTGATGAATGTGCCAACAGCTAAAATCAGTGGTTTCCCAAACTCATCATAGGTAAGTCTGCGGGGCTGACGCCTAAGCCTACTTGAGTGTCTGACCTCGGGCTCCTCTTCTTGTAGTACAGCATGTTCAGTGCTCTCAGGCTCTGAATGAGGAATCTGTATGGGTTCTGGTTCAGGGATATCAATAATGACATATGCATAGTCCTGAGCTCCACTCTGTGAAACAGCTTCCGTGCTTAACTGTGGGGAGGTTACCAGGAACTCAGGCTGGACTACAGAACTTGTCTGTCCAATGGTGTTTTTCTTTGTCCTCTAAAGTCCCTAACATTCGCAGGAGAGTTCTGTTGAAACAGGTGTATCTGCATTCTATAGAACCTCCGTAAATATATCAGTATGTGACGTGGCAGGAGTCTCTACTGGCTCACAAGCTCGATATTCTGGCAGTAACAAGGGACCCGTTTTGGTGAAATCTGGGACTCGTATAGCTGGGTACAGTTCATCCATACTATCTGATGAGTCACTCTCTGGGTTGCTCTGGTATCCTGGCTGGTTTTGAGTTTTTTCTGATCTAGGTCTCAGCCTTCGTGTGACCTTAACTTGAGGATCTGGCTTTGCAGCATCCTGCACAGGTAAGAAACCACATGGCAACAAAAGATCCCTGTGTAAAGTCCTGTGAGGCCCGACTCCTGTTTCAGGTTTTATAACATAGACGGGGCTATCATCAATCTGTTTTGTCACAACATGGATTTTATGCTCCCATCTATCTGCCAACTTGTGCTTGCCCCTGATGTTAACATTACGGACAAGAACTCTGTCTCCTACAAGGAGTCTGGCAGCCCTAACCTGTTTGTCAAATCTGATCTTGTTTCTGTCTCTAGACCTCTGTGCACTCTCAGTGGCCAATGAATAGCTCTCTTGAAGACGCTGTCTGAGGCTATTGACATACTCTGAGTGTGTCTGCTTATCTCCACTATCAGGACTAATCCCAAGGACAAAGTCTACAGGAAGCCGAGGCTGCCTTCCGAACATTAGTTCATAAGGTGAATAGCCAGTTGTATCGTTTTGTGTACAGTTATAGGCATGGACCAATGGTTTAACAAAATCTCTCCAGTGGTGTTTTTCTTTGTCCTCTAAAGTCCCTAACATTCGCAGGAGAGTTCTGTTGAAACGCTCCACTGGGTTTCCACGAGGATGGTATGGAGTTGTGCGGACTTTAATTGCTCCTATGACTGAACAAAGTTCTTTAATGGTTCTGGACTCAAAATCCCTACCTTGATCGCTCAACAGACGACTAGGGAACCCATAGTGAACTATAAAGTTCTCCCACAAAGCTTTGGCAATGGTTTTTGCCTTTTGGTCTCTGGTTGGTACAACTACTGCGAACTTAGTGAAGTGGTCTGTGATCACCAATATGTTGCGTGTATCACGACTGTCTGGTTCTAAAGACAAGTAGTCCATGCAAATGAGCTCAAGAGGGTATGTTGTAGTTATATTCTCCATTGGAGCAGCTTTCTGAACAACAGCTTTCCTTCGGAAACACCGTTCACACTTCTGACACTTTTCTTCAATGTCCTTAGCCATTCCGGGCCAGTAAAAACGATTTCGAGCAAGATGTAATGCACGCTCAGCCCCCAGGTGGCCAATCTCATCATGTATGCCCTGTAGAGCTCTCTGACGAAATGATTGGGGAAGCACCAGTTGATAAACAGGTTTTCCATGATCAACCCACTGGCGGTACAGTACACCACCCCTAAGCCCCAGCTTATGCCACTGTCGCAGCAGGAGCTTCACTTCAGGGAGTTCTAGCCGGATCTCCCTGGGAGTCGGTTTTTTTGACTTTTCCAAAAGACGAATAACATGACCAATGAGTGAGTCACCTCTTTGAACATCACACCAATCTGTCAGCGTCATTGATGGCAGAATGTCTTGCCCAAAAGAATCAGGCACTGATGACGCATCGATTCCAAGTGACTCTGCAATGAGGGTGTCAGGAAAATAGTCCTTCATGCCAACTGCCACATGACGCTGGCATATAGCTGAGAGGACTTCACAAGAAATGCTGGCTCCAGCTACATCCATGAGTCGGTTTTTTAGGTTCTCTATTCTCTCCCTCTCTTCAATGAAGACCTCATCTTCAACTGGAGAGGCTTGGGATCGCCTAGACAACCCATCAGCATCACCATTCGCCTGCCCTGCCCTATACTTGATGTCAAAACTATAAGTGGAGAGGGCAGCTAGCCACCTATGACCAGCAGCATCCAACTTAGCTGATGTCAAAACATATGTAAGAGGATTGTTGTCTGTTAAAACAGTGAACTTGCAGCCGTATAAATAGTCATGAAACTTTTCGCAGACTGCCCACTTGAGAGCCAAGAACTCCAACTTATGTGTGGGATAGTTTTGTTCACTTTTTGACAATCCTCTGCTGGCATAAGCTATGACTCTGAGTCTCCCTTCTTGCTCCTGATAAAGAGCAGCGCCCAATCCTTGCCTACAAGCATCTGTATGAAGGATGTATGGCAATGTCGGATTGGCAAAGGCGAGGATCGGAGCAGATGTTAATCTTTCAATCAGCGTCTGAAAGGCACTGTCACATTCAGGAGTCCACTCATCACCAAACGGAACTTTTGAGTTGGGATCACCTCCCACACTGAGCCTTTTGTAAATTTTGCCTCTTTTCCGTGCTGGGTGATAACCGCCTGTTAGTTGGTTTAATGGTTTGGCTATCTTCGAATACCCTTCGACGAAACGCCGATAGTATCCTGCGAAGCCTAAAAAACACTTCAGCTCTTTCCGGTTTAAAGGACGTGGCCAAGTCTTCAGAGCAGAAAGCTTATCAGGATCTGTATGGACCCCCTGGGCGTCCACTACATGACCTAAGTACTTCACTGATGTTCTGAAAAAATGACACTTCTCGGGAGACAACTTCAACCCATAGTCTCTCAATCGAGTGAGGACTTTCATAAGTCGAACTTCATGTTCATCCAATGTCTCAGAGAAAACGATTAAATCATCAAGAAAGACAAGTACCTCATTCAAATGCAAATCACCAACACACTTTTCCATGAGGCGCTGGAACGTACTTGGTGCATTAGTTACACCCTGGGGCATTCGGTTAAATTCAAAGAAGCCTAGAGGGCACACAAATGCTGTTTTGTGCTTGTCCTCTTCAGCAACTTCAACCTGGTAATATCCAGACTTAAGGTCCATCACTGAAAACCACTTTGCTCCATTTAAAGCAGTGAAAGTCTCCTCAATATTTGGGAGGGCATACGCATCTGTAACAGTGCGTGAGTTCAACTTTCTATAGTCGACACAAAGTCGGATTGCTCCGTTCTTTTTCCGTACCACTACGATGGGAGAAGCAAATGGGCTCTCAGACTCTGATAATCCCCGAGTCAAGTAGTTCTCTCAGATGCTGCTTTACAGCTTCCCTATCACATGGGTGAATGGGTCTTGACCTTTCTTTAAATGGAGTTTCATCTTGCAACCTAATGTGATGTTTGACTGCGGTGGTGTGTCCATGAGTCAGATCTTCCCTTGCGAAAACCTCAGAAATGCTGTTCAGCTTCTCTGTGATGCGTACTTTCCACTGTTCAGAGACAGGGGAATCCTCCAAGTTAACCTTAAGCTGACTAGGAAAGGTTCCTCTGGGAGCATGCTTATCAGAGCCAAGTGGTGAGACACATTGAGCTGCTGATATTTGAGCAAGAATCCTCTGTGGATGAAGTGTTACATCATGTTTGCTCACGTTACGCAGAACAATGGGAACCTTACAACTAGCTTCACATGCAACATTCACCAGGGCAGGTTCGAGAAGCACACTACCTGGCAGCGAATAACATTCATGCGGCTCAAGTACAAAGCCAGCATGCTGCAGAGCTTTTCCCACCCTAACAATGCCGGTAGTACAAAGTTTCTGTTGAGCAGGAATGATGAGAGGTTTCCGCCCTCGCAGTTTAACAGAGTGGGAGCACTTATTGGTCTCATGAACCTGGGCAATATGCTGGAAAAGCTGAGCATAGCCACCATTTTCATTAGCTCGGAAAAAAGACGTAAGACCATCTCGCCCCGTACCACGTTTAAAAAGTCTGTCAAGGACATTGGTGCCAATCAATAGGGGAATCTTACTGTTGAGATGATGTTCTGGAACCACAAGCACCAGAGCCATCAGTTCTTCTTTTTTTCCTGTTACAATCTGAGGAAAAGAAATGCAGGCTTCAATGTAGCCAAGATAGGGCACAATCTGGCCACCTGCACCTTCAACTTCAAGAAGAGCCTGAATAGACTGAATAGTAACAGCAGACAGATACTTTTTATGAAAGGACTCAGAAATGGTGGTAACCTGTGAACCAGTATCAAGTATGGATTCACAAGGAACACCTTCAATAAAAACTGACGCTACACAACGAGGACCAACAAGTCCTGGAGGTAAGGGTGGAATAACATGGTAACTCCCCCCACCGCTTTCGGGTGTGATAACCTTACAGTCAGCTACTGTGGGACAGTTAAAGTTTGAACTCTCAGCTCCTGCGTGTCCCGCAGCAGGAGCCTTCAGTAGTTTAAAGATGACTGGGAGTAATTTTGCTGACGTCTGAAGTTATTTTGCCTTTCTCTCAGTTCAGCTTTCTTCTCCTGTACCAGGGATGGGTTGGCGTCTTGTGAACATCTAATAGCTATGTGGCCATCTCCGCCACACTTAAAGCAAAACCATGCCCTTGGCATTCCAGAGGGCACAAAGGTTCTCTGGAAAGTGGTGCTGGCTGCTAGACACCCACTAGTTTCAATGTTACAATCCTCTCTAGCATTTTGTGTTTGATGTGACAGTCTTTCTACTTGTTTTGTCAATGCCTCTATCTGTCTTTTCAGTTGAGTGGTGTCTTCTTGATTTTTGTCTCTGGTCAACTTATTTGGTTGTTTTGCAGGCTTTAAGTTCACGCTTTGATTGTAGTTGTGTGTCACGACAGGGTCTGCATCATGAGCAGGCATACCAAGAATAGAATGGGCATGTACTGCAGCTCTAGTGGACCCCAAGTGCTTCCTCATACGGTCATATTTTACAGACCTGCGGTCTTCCTCTGTCCTCAGCATGAGGAGCAGGTCAGGAAAAAAAGGTGGGTGGTCTTTCTTAAGTTCTAGCTGCAAACTTGTGATGAGGCTCTGATCCCAACAGCCTCTACAAAACTGACGAAGCAGCAGTTTACTTGCATCATTAAGGGAGGCTCCCCCTCTAGAAATAGCTTTGGTGGGGGAGGGGGAGGGAGCGTGATGCTGTAGGGGGGTGTGATGCTGTAGTATCGCGAGACCCAGCGAGACGAGTGTGGTGAGTCGACTTGGCGGCGCGTAAGCATTTGAACAAACATTTTCGATCTTGTTTCATTTTTCCGCCATATTAAAATATTTCCTGCAAACTAACATAACCTGTTAAGGGTATTAAGCTTCTGTCAGCCTGGAGGACCTGGAGAATTTCATTGACGAGTGTTTTAATACCTGCAACATGGTGAAGCCCAGAACCGCCACCACCCCCCCCTCCGCCAAGCGTGGACGGCCTGAGGACTCTCCCGGGGCTGCGTCCTCTCCAGGCAGCGGAGTGAGCGATATCCTGGATTCGATTGACAAAAAGCTCTCCAGCTTTGATTGCCGCCTCAATTTGCTGGAGATCCTCCATAGAGAATTTCAAGGTCTGCGGGAGTCTCTGGAATTCAGCCAGCAGCAGGTGCGGGAGCTCGCAGCGGAGAACCAGGCCCTCAGAGAGACCGTCAAGATCCTGGGCAATGACACCGCCCGTCTCTCCGAGGAGAACCGATCCATCAAGGAAACCCTCCTGGATCTTCAGTCGAGGAGCATGAGGGACAATCTAGTGGTCGCGGGGGTTCCAGAAGAGGCAGGAGAAGACCCAGAGGCCACCGTGAGATCCTTTTTGGAGGTCCACCTGAAGCTCCCCAAGGAGGAGGTGCAGAAGATCTCTTTCCACAGGGTTCACCGCCTCGGAGGAAGAAGGTCCGACCACCAGCGCCCGCGTCCTATTGTTGCTAAATTCGAACATTTCAAACAGAAGGAGTTGGTGAAGGGCCGCGGACGGGAACTGAAAGGCACGCATTACAGCGTTAATGACCAGTTCCCGGCAGAAATCCTCCGCAGAAGGAAGATCCTGTTCCCGCTGAGGAGGAAACATCTTGCTGCTGGTTCGAGAGCGATTGTGGCCGTTGACAAACTTTACGTGGACGGCCGGCTGTTCCGGGACCCCGAGATCACCCCCTGGCTGTGCTGAAGGCTTGCAGATCCGCGCTGAGAACATCTGCGCTGCCCAGAAGAAACCCGCTAAACTAACTTCAATGAATGGAAAACCGGATCATCAATAATCCACACCTCGATCTCAGGAAAACAGTCTTTTTTCTTCACCTCAGTCCCACTCATGCTTCTATTGTTGTTTCGTTGTTGTTTTCGTTTTCCCTTCTATCTCTTTTTTTCTTTCCTTTACTCCCCCCCCCCCTCTCCCCCCTTATCATATGTAAATCACCTGGAATCAACTCATCCTCGGTAAGTATTTATTTATGCACGGAACGGGCGCGCGCGCACACAAGCGCACACACGGGCGTGCACATGCGATCCCGCACACACACGCTGACATACTGCAAACACCTCACACAGGCTCTTATAGGACGCATGCGACACGCAGCTCACATAGCCAGAAAACGTTCACGTGCACAGCGCTTCTCAATGCGGGCACGCGCACACGGACTGGTACACAAGCACTACTTAGCTTTACACCTTTTCAGTCAGAGCAGTTATGAACAGTCTTAACATCGTTAGCTGGAATGTGCGTGGACTTGGCTCTGAGCCAAAGAGACTGAAAGTGTTAAATCACCTGCATGGTCTAAAAGCAGATATAGCTCTACTGCAGGAGACCCATTTATCGAATTCTTTGAATCGCCTTATGTGCTGCTTACAATTTCCAGTTATATACTCTGCCAGTTACAACTCCAAACAACCAGGAGTTGCTGTTTTAATTAATAAAAATCTTAATTTTACTCATAAGGATACAGTTACTGACCCAGAAGGCAGATTTGTAATCATTAATATATCCATTCAGAATAAGGACTATTGTATAGTGAGTATTTATGGTCCTAATGTTGACGACTCTTCCTTCTTTCACAGATTCTTCACCTCACTCTCAGTTCACTCTGACTCCACAATCATTTTAGGAGGAGACTTCAACCTTGTTTTGGACCCTGAACTTGACAGACTCAGCACAGCAGCAAATCAGCGTACATGGCGGTCTGCAAGTATTCTAAAGCAGTACATGAATGATTTGGGTCTCTGCGACGCTTGGCACTCATGTCACCCAAACACTAAAGGGTTCACCTTTTTTTCTCCAGTTCACCACTCACACTCCCGTTTAGACTATTTATTAATCAGTAACTCTCTTTTAAAAAATATTCAAAGCTCCAATATCCATCCGATTATTATCAGTGATCATGCACCAGTCTCTGTAAACATTTCTAGGGAAAAATCCACACCCTCTGGTACAACCTGGAGGTTTAATACGTCTCTGTTAAAGGACCAGGAATTTCTTGAATACTTTAAAAAAGAGTGGGCAACCTTCTTAGAATTCAACAATACTCCAGACATCCCACCATGCATTCTTTGGGAAACAGCAAAGGCAGTCATGAGAGGGAAAATCATTTCTTATTCAATGCACAAAAAACGCAAAGAGAAAGTAAATTTATTAGAATTAGAAAATAAAATCAAAACCCTGGAGACTGCTTATGCCGCTTCTGCACAGGAACACATTCTGGGAGATCTGAAAAATTTAAAGCTGAAGTTAAATGACATCATTAATAAACGAACACAATTTCAAATACAAAGGCTACGACTAGAAAGATTTGAAAACTCTAATAAATCTGGCAAATTTCTGGCTAATCAGCTTAAAATTAATAGAGAAAAATCAACAATCACCTCTATTACGGACCAAACAGGAAATGTCACTCATGACCCGGTCAAAATTAATAACGCATTTGAAAACTTTTATAAAAACTTGTACACACCGCAGATCAATCCGTCAGAGCAAAGTATTCACTCATTTCTTGATAATGTAAACCTACCCAGGTTAAATGAGGATCAAATCACAAACTTAGACTCTCCGCTCTCGCTGTCTGAACTTCATGAAGCTCTGTTACTTATGCCCAATGGTAAAGCACCAGGGCCTGACGGCTTTCCTGCTGAGTTTTATAAAGAATTCTGGGAACAACTGGCACCAACATTTTATAAAACGGTCACATCTATTAATGAGAGCCAATCAATGCCACCTAACATAAACTCAGCTAACATAATTCTTCTTCTAAAACCAGACAAAGATCCCACTAGTCCTTCAACCTATCGCCCTATTTCTCTAATCAATGCAGATGTAAAAATTATCTGCAAAGCACTAGCACAGAGAATAGAAAAAATGACTCCTCACATAATTCACTTCGACCAAACTGGATTCATCAAAGGCAGACACTCGGATGATAATGTCCGTAGACTAGTTAATATAATAGACTTTGCCACCATTGAAAACCAGGAAATGATGGTACTATCGCTGGATGCTGAAAAAGCCTTTGACAGAGTAAACTGGAAGTTCCTTATTGCCGCCCTCCATAAGTTTGGTTTTGGAGAAGCATTTATCAATTGGATCAAAATATTATATCACAACCCCAATGCATCAGTTAGAACTAATAAACAGACTTCAAACAGGTTTTTTCTTGGAAGAGGAACCAGCCAAGGTTGCCCACTCTCTCCTTCTCTTTTTGCTATATTCATTGAGCCTTTAGCTGCAGCAATAAGACAGAATGAAAGCATTATAGGAATAAAAACCAAACACAGCCATCATAAAATTAGTCTTTATGCGGATGACATATTACTGTTTTTAAGGAATTTACATTCTGTAAATGAAACAGCAATGATCATAAATGAATTCTCCTCCATATCAGACTATTCCATTAACTGGAATAAGTCTGTTTTATTACCACTCAACAGGAATATGGAACAAAGACTCACAATTCCAGTTAAAACAGGAAATATCAAATATCTGGGTATCTACTTTTCCCCCAAACTGTCAGAACTGGTGCAGCTAAACCACACCCCATTACTGAAAAGCATACAGGACGATCTAACACGCTGGACCAACCTGCCTCTGTCACTTATGGGCAAGGTAGCCACGGTTAAAATGAAAATCTTACCCAAGGTTAATTATCTCTTCTCAATGATTCCCACACAGCCGCCATTAAAATGGTTCAAAACATTAGACTCATCCATATCAAGCTTTCTATGGAACAACAAACCTGCAAGAATTAGTCTAAAAACTTTAAAATCTGCAAAAAGCTGTGGAGGATTAGAATTACCTAACTTCCACAAATACTTTCTTGCAAATAGATTGCAATACATCTTAAAATGGTTAAAAAATAATCCAGAAACCAACTCATGGTTAGACTTGGAACAGGCGTTATGTGGAAAGATCAACCTGTCACAGCTACCATTTATTAGCCAAACAGTTAAAAAACAGGATTGTTTCAAAAGCATTAATATAAATGCCACTTTAACAGCCTGGTGGGAATTTCTAAAAATATCAAAATCATCAATTCAACCGTGCAAAATGACACCCATCTGGAACAACCCGGACATCCTCATTAACAAAAAAATGATTCACTTCCCAGCTTGGCAAGCAGGGGGCATAAAACAACTAGAGCACGTAATTATTGATAGAAGATTCATAACTCCCCAGGAACTTCAAGACAAACATGGAATAAATAACTTCTTGGAATATCAGCAACTTAAATCAAGTATTACTAAAAAGTATAAATTTAAAGACGACGATTTAAAGCTACCAGATGTAGTTACCACTCTGATTAATTTTTCAATGAATAGAACTCTCTCCAAAATATACAACTTTTATGTAATTTAGATAACAATATTGCCCTTCCAACAAAAAAATGGGATGCAGATTTGAGCATCAGCACAGATGAAAGCTTCTGGTCAGAACTCTGTCTAAACACCTTTAAACTGACAAAAAGTCCAAATCTGCAGCTAATCCATCTCAAAACTCTTCACAGAATTTACTACACTGGACAGAGGATATTCAAGATGGGTCTCAGTAACTCAGACATTTGCGAGCACTGTGATAATAATCTACCCGACAGCTACATGCACGCACTGTGGTTCTGCACTCCTTTCCATGCTCTCTGGCAGCAGGTATTTGCCGATTTATCAGTCTGGCTTAAGGTTTCAATCACGGCCTCACCGTCACTTTGTGTGCTTGGTGACATGAGTGCCATCGATATAGAAGAAGGATTAGCATCTATCATTTTCATAACTCTTTGTATTGCCAAAAAAACTATTTTAATAAATTGGAAATACAAGAAAAATATAAACATAAGTCAACACAGAAATCTGCTGTTTGATCATATCAGCTTGGAAAAAATGTGAGCCCAAAGCTCAAGTAACTTTGAAAGAATTCAGTCTCTCTGGTCTCCTGTGGTTGACTCCATGACTTAGGGGGTGGGGGGCTTGGTCGTCGCTGCTCCTTGCCCTTCTGCCGTGGTTTGGGGAGGGAGTCGGGGCCTCCGGTGCCTGGCGGGGGCGGTGGGGGCTCCGTTGGTCGGGGGGTCGGGTCCGGTGCCTGGGTGAGGCGGGATGGGGCGCTGTGTGGTCCTCTGGGCTTGGGTGTGGGGGTGCGTGGTGGGGTGGTGGTCTGGCTTGGCTTGGGGGGGTGGTCCCTTTGCCTGTGCTGGGGGGGGTTGGTGGGGGGCCCTGTTCGGGGGGGGGGGGGGGGGGGGGGGGCGCCGGATGGGCTGCCCATCTGCACCTGGGGCTGGGATCGGCCCTTCCCTGGCTCTGGGACGGGACGGGACAACCCTCTCGGGGCCCCCGGTCGTTCGGGGTGTCACCCGCTTCGGCTGCGGGGGCTAGAGTGGGGTGGGGTGGGGGGCTTGTTGGCCCTGTCCTGTGGGGGGGCGTTCTGGGGGGGAGGGGGGGGGCATTATAGGTACGGGTCGGGGGGGCTAACGGGTCGGGGTCTCCGCTGAGGCAATCAGTGGTTGCCTCGGCCGGTTGGCCTCCTCGGTCCCGTCGAGGCCTGACCAGAGCTCCTCTAGGGCCGGCGTCTGGGGGTGGGGGCCTGGGCTTGCTCCGGGGGGGGGGCGACGCTTTCTGGCTCCTCTCTCTCTGTGTGGGGTGGGTGGTGCCGGGCCTGGGGTGTCGGCGCCTCCGGGGGTGGGGCCCCTGGGCTGGGTGGCCCTTGCCCCTTTGCTGGGGGGAGGGGCTGGGGGACAGCTGTTTGACCCCTGGGGACAGTCTACCAGCTGTCCCCAACTTACCCCCTTCCTCATATGACCTCATATTAGGGTGAGGGGGTGGGGGGTCTAGCCTGCGATGCGCCTTGGGGGGGGGGCTACTTGGCAGTGGCCCCCCTCCTATGGTTGCCGTATGGAGTGGGCCCCCCCTCTTTCGGTTTTATTTGCACCTTAGACATGTAGGGTCCTTGGTAGGGGGGGTGCTTGGATATCATTGCAAGCAAGCAGCAGATGTCCTCCTGGCACCCTACCCGCCAATTTTAACCGCACCTTAGACATTTGGGGCCCCTTGGTGGGGAGGGTGAGGGGACATCACAGTGAGTAATCAGGAGATGTCCCCTTAGTGCCCTACTCGCCAATTTTAACTGCACCCCCCTTAGTACACACACCCCTCCTCCTTCAATATATACATTCCAACATAAACACACACACATGCACACACACATCCTCTCAAACACACATACACGCGCACGCATTTTGCAAGGAAGGTGGGACCTGGGTCCATCTGTCCCCTACCCCTTCCCTGGTGGGGGGTGCGGGCCTCTTGGCGATGGTGGCCATGTCCCTTGGGTGCCGGCTCCCTGGGCCCGGTGGTGCTCTCTCCGCACGGTGGGGGAGTTCATATTACACCTGAGCCGGGGGTGTTCGTGTCCCTGGGGGGTGGGTCCTGGTCCTTGCCCCTGAGCGCTGGGCCCCGCCAAACTTCCAACATGGCCGAGCCTGGTCGGGCCATATTTATAACACCCCTTGTGGGCCACCCTTTTTTCCCCGGGGTTCCCCCCTCCTGGGCGGGGGCGGCGGGCCCCTGCCTTGCTCCTCCCTGGACCAACCGTGGGCCGGGTGGGTGGCTGCCTGGAGTGCGGAGCGGGTCTCCCTTGGGGGGTCCTGGCTCGTACCTGGGGTTGGGGCGGGGGGATGCCCTGGGTGGTGGTGGGGTGCTCGTCTGGGGCTGTGGGCGTCCTTCTCCGGTGGGGCCCTGCGTTGGGCTCTTCCGGCGCGGCGGGGGGGCTGCTTTCCTGGCTGGGCTGGGGCGGCGCTCTCTTTCCCTCCGCGCCTCCCTGCTCTCTGGCTCTGGGGGCCTCGGGGCGGTCCTGCTGGCCCTGGCCTGGGTGGCGGTCTTGGTCGCCCGGGGGGCGGTTGTTCCCTGCCTGTTCCCGTGTGGCGTTGGGGGAATTCCGGCTGCCGCTGCTGCTGCGGCGGGGGTCTGGGTGTGGGGGTGGCTGGGCGCTCCTCCTCCTTCTTTTCACATTCCACCATCCATTTTAGAAGAACATAAACACTCACCTGAGCACAGGTGTTAGCTCACCTTTGCACTTATAGTTTGCATGATTGATTGAATGAATGAAAGATTTCACACTAGTTGGTTTAAAGGCATAGGTATGCGTTCGTGAACACTATCTGTTTTGTGTACATGTTGACATGTGAACATTTTTGGCAGCTAGCAGGTGTGTTGATAATATTTGAGTGTGAGTGAACAGGCCCCGCCCTTTTTGTACTACATTTGTACCGTAATGATAAACAACCAGTAAACCTGTCTGCTCTATGCTTACCCCCCCCTCTCACCATCACCCCCCCCCCTCTGACATCCCTCCCTCTTCTTCCCTTCTTTCCTTTTCCGTCCGGTCCAATCATGGTTGAAATGAATAAAGTTTGGCCTCAATTACAAAAGGGGTTTATTCAGTCATACCTTTGGTTTGTCTGAAGATCAATAACCCCTCTTGTTAAAGTAAAATATGTCCAACACAAGAGGCCCTCAGCTCTCATCTGCCTGCCTAGCTGTTGGACAGGACAAGTTAAAAAAAAAAAATAGCTTTGGTGAGAAGTGTGTGCAGTCTAGTGAGTTACACAGAAGGTTTTTCACCATTATTTTGGCTACAGTTCAGAAAGGCAGCAAACAAATCTTCCCCATCCTCAACAACTCCAAATGCAGACTCGAGCTGTGCAACATATGCGCTGGGAAGTGAGTCTATGCCGAGAGGCTTTACTACATCAGTAGCAGGAGTTAATAAGCTCTCAAGTATCTTTCGCACTTTCTGGTTGTTGGTTAAGTACGGATCACTAATTAAAAGATCAAACTGAGTGCGCCAGGTTTCATAGTCAACTTCTCCGTTTGGCCGGGGTATGCGCCCAGAAAAAGTCCGAAGTCTGGGACGAGAAGAGGAATGTAGTGGGGCTGATTCACTGCGAATGACATGCTCAACAATCACTTTTTGAAGGTGTGGAGGATTCACAATACCTTCATCAATGGGGACAGAGCTAGCTTGAAAGCTAGGTGAAGGTGCACTAGAAACATGTGGAACTGACATGGGTGTAGCTGTCACACTCGGAGCATTGGAGGTGGTAGGTGAGGTGTATTCAGTACCTCTGCTTCCTTGTAGCTCATCCTGAAGTGCTTTTAGGAAACCTGCTCGGCTGTTTCCTGCAACCGCCTCAAGTTCATCCAAATAGCGTTTAGCTAACCGCCTCCCCACCTCCTCTTCATATATTCCTCGTACAGTTCTAACATGCCATGCCACATTTGGGTCATTTGGGCTGGGTATCTTACCCCAAACTATTGGATCAATCTTGGTGATGGCGCTGTCAGTTGAATATTCTATCAAGACTCTTCCCCGCACCCCGTTCTCCTCATCTGAGATCCTGACAACACGAGAAATATTGCCATTGATAGAAAATACTTGTTCGACTTCCTCATCAGTGTAAATGTCTTCAATGCCATTGACTAAGAGGGTTTTCTGCCCATCCACGCTAAAACGGTCACACAGATCCATTATCCGTCTACTTCCCGAAACAGAGAAAAGAGTGAATTGTGGGTAGGTAAAGCAACTAGCTATTGCATTCCTCCTGGCTGGCTCGCCACTTTTATGTAACCCTGCCTACCTGGATAACCCTAGGTGGGAGGTCAACTAAGCTCGCAATGTGAACTTCTTTCTTTATACTCAAGGTTTGTACAGGAGGAATGCGGTAGTAGATACTAATTACCCTTCCGACCCACAATAACACACTTGACACAGATCAAATTGTAGAAAGGAAAAATAATCTATATTCAGATTTTTTCAAGTTATTCAGTACACATTCTTTCATGGAAATAAAATGTTGACATCAACATATAAATTGAGAACAAAAATTAAATTATGGGTGTGGTGTAAAAAAAAAACAAGATACAATGAAAGAACCGAAAAATCAATCAATCACAACATAGAATAATATTCAGTATTTCTTAATAAATCACCGTTGGATCCAACAATACCTTAAATGGTAACTGAAAACAAATACCCTTTATGGAGTAAAGTCCTTAAATTCTGAGATCTCAGAAGAAAAGATAGAAAAAACTGAAAAAGACTCCAGTAATGGAGGTGGGGGGAAAAAAAGAAATGCACTTAGAAAAATTGAAAAAATAATACTTGAACGTCCTGAGACGGGAAATGAAGCTTTACCACTCCTTTGGTTTTGAAGCTGTAAGTCTGGGAAAATCAGGTGAGCTTGAGTTCAGGTGGAGCCACAGCAAAAGCGTGAATTCCGCGTAGATCCGGAGGAATTCGGTCCACTCATTGAAGCACGTGTCCACTCCTTGAAGCACGTGGAAAAAAACCAGCCAAGATATCTTTTCATTCAAACACACTCTGTCTTGAATCCTTAAAACGATTTCCCAGTGTCTGGATCACTGCAAAGCTGCATTTGATTTTTTCAAGAAGCACGATGTCTCGTCATCTAGCAGTGTCGTCGCAGATCAAAGAAAAACAATGAGAAGAAGCTTCCTCCTTCCTTGACACTTTAGGAAACGTCTCTCAAAAAGGGTGTCTCCCCCTAGTGTCTGAGTAAAGGTACTGTACATAAGATGTATGATTGAACATCTAAACTTAATCAGGGTTACATTTCATTTTCTCTATTTGTGAGTAATACTCTCAGAAAATGTTTGTGGTCAATCCAAGGATCTGATTCAGAGCCTGACACCCTGGGATTGGGGAAGTGAGAGAACCTTTAAGTCCATCACAATCATTTTGAAACTAAATAGGGCATATTTTGGTTCACCCCTGTCACATGGTGGCACAGTTCTGCTGCAGTTCTAAGGAGCAATGCTGAGTTCCATTCTGACATCTTCTGACCAAAGAAGCTGCTGGTTGCTCTTCTAACCTGTGATGAACCCCTTAGAAAGCTCATCTACTAATATGAATCTGGAGTTTATTTCGAAACTTTATGAAAAATTAAGACGACCTTTGGGTTTGTTCCTGCTCTTGGTTCTTACATCCATCTTGCAGCTTGTATTGGACTTGCATTTTGTGTGTTTATGCCAAACTGGTCTAAACATAAATTATGTGCTGCACATGGTTCTTCCTTCTCTGATTCTGACCTTTGTTGACAGGATTGTAAACATTTTTTACAAGAAAAGTTTTTTTTTAACTGTGGACTGCTGCACTCGCAAATGCTGCTGTTGCTATACTGGGAAGACAGCTTTTGAGTTCATCATTGTGACAAGTCTCTGGATGGCCATGGTTCTGTTTGATGGAGACTGGTACTTCTGTGTGAAAACAAGCCTCAACTCTTCTCAGACTGAATTGCCTTGCAAGAATAGGAAAGTGCATTACATTAAAACAACATTACATTAAAACAAAACAAAATAAATAATGTCAAAACAAGCATGAAGGTTAAAATAACCAAGCACAAAAAATAAATAAAAATACAAATAGGGCCCCCCTCCCTGAATCTACACAACCCCCCACTTCTTACACATCTCCCACCCCCTAATTGATGGGGAAAGACAATGAAAATTGAGAAATAAGAAAAAGGCTGAGCACGAAAACGCTGATAATTGGAACCTCCCCCTCTGTGAACAGCTGCATAGACAGCCAAATGCAGCATCACAGGCGGGGACCGCTCCACCACAGCTAAGAGGTGATGCAGGTCCCCATCCAGAGCCGCAGTGACTGAACAGCAGCCGACCCAGAGGGAGAGATTCCAGCTGAGGAAGCACTGGAAATAAGAATGAATAAATAAAAATAAAAAAGAGAATGAAACAGTAGACATATTGATAAAAGCAATAAACAATAAAACATTGAAATAAGAAAAAAGTGAAAATTAAAATAACACATTAAAGTCTAGTGTAAGTTAAAAAAAAGATAAAATAGATAAATAAGAATAAATAAATAACCAAATCAATAAATAAATAAATAGTGGTAGTAAAAAATTATCTAAAAGCTAGGTTAAAAAGATGGGTCTTTAGCCTTTTCTTAAAAGCTTCAATGCTCTCTGCGGCTCTCAGGTCCTCAGGGGCCATAGTGCTGAAACGCAGCCTCTCCATAGGTTTTGGTTTTTACGGTTGGAATGGTTAACAGACCAGAGCCAGAGGTTCTCAGGGTCCATGAGGGTTCATACCTTACAAAAGATCTGATAAAGTAGAAGGCGCAAGACCGTTAAGACATTTAAAAACTGTTAAAAGTATCTTAAAATCAATCCTGAAGCATATGGGGAGCCAATGCAGGGATTTTAAAATTGGGGTGATGTGAGCCCGCCTCCTGGTCTTGGTGAAGCTGAAGCTGAAGGTTTCTAATGTTGGTTTTTGGAAGACCAGCAAGCAGGGCGTCAATCAATTTTAGTCATGATAAAAGCATGCATTAGCATCTCCATATTAGCAAAAGACAGAAGTGGGCGGACCCTAGCCAGATTTCTAAGATGATAAAAACCAGTTTTAACCACCTGTTTTATAGAATAGAATAGAATAGAATAGAATGCCTTTATTGTCACTATACACATGTACAATTCGCATCACACGCGTATACAGTGAAATGAAAGCCGCTCACTATTCAGTGCAAACATTCATGAGAAAAATAATTTCACAAAAATAATAGAATAATAAACTATTTTCACAAAAATGAATAGTACAATTTACACAAGTACAAAATGTACAATAGAAAATTTCCGCAGAGAGGTAGTTAAAACAAAAAAACAGCTATGCCCATGATGGAAGAGATATATTGCACTTAATATATTGCACATGATGAGATGGTGATGACATGATGAGATGCACATAGTGAGAGAGAGAGAGAGAGACATGGGGGGTGGAGCTGTCAGTGTCAGTGCATGCGTGAGTTCAGGATGGTTATGGCTTTGGGGAAAAAACTGTTTTTAAAGCGGTTTGTCTTTGATCTGATGCACCTGTAGAGTCTTCCTGAGGGCAACAGGTCAAACAGTCCAGAGCCAGGGTGGGAACTTTCTTTTATGATCTTCCCAGCTCTGCTAAGACAGCGGGAAGAGTAAATGTCTGACAGGGAGGGGAGGGGGGAGCCGATGATCCTCTGAGCTGCTTTGACTACCCTCTGCAGTCTCTCCCTGTCCGCCATGGTGCAGCTGCCGTACCACACCGTAATGCAGTACGTCAGAAGGCTTTTAGTGGACGTACGGTAGAAAGTTGTCAGCAGGCTGGGGTCCAGATTGTGCTTCCTGAGGACCCGCAGAAAGTGGAGTCTCTGCTGGGCCTTCTTGATGACGTCTGTGATGTTTTCTGTCCAGGAGATGTTGTTGGACAATACAACACCCAGAAACTGGAAGGTGTGGACCCTCTCCACACGCTCTCCATTGATGTAGAGGGGAGCTGGGTTGGTGCTGTGCCTCCTGAAGTCCACGATGATTTCATTGGTTTTTCTGGGTGTTAAGAGCTAAGTTGTTGTCTGAGCACCAAGCTGCCAGCTTCAGGACCCCCTCCCTGTAGGCTGCCTCGTCTCCCTTTGAGATGAGTCCGACGACTGTGGTGTCATCAGCAAACTTCACGATGAGGTTGCTGTCGTGCCGCGGACTGCAGTCGTGGGTCTAGAGGCAGCATGCAGGGCTAAGGCGATGGCATCCTCTGTAGACCGGTTTGTGCAGTATGCAAACTGGTGGGGGTCGAGGTGTGGGGGGGAGGTGATCATTGATGTGCCGGAGGACTTTCGAAGCACTTCATGATGACTGGAGTGAGCGCCACCGGACGGTAGTCGTTGAGGCTGGAGATGGGAGATTTCCTTGGCACTGGGAGGATGGTGGCAGATTTCAGACAGGAGGGTATCACTGCCTGGGCCAGGGAGAGGTTGAAGATCTCTTTGAAGATAGGTGCGAGCTGAGGAGCACATGCTCTAAGCACTTTGCCAGGAAATCCATCTGGGCCAGCTGCCTTTCTGGGGTTCACAGTTAGGAGTGCCTTCCTGACGTCCTCTTCAGTCACAGTGAGTGGCGTGACTGGAGAAGTGGAGCTGGATGGGATTGGGGGTGGGGCAGAGGTGGCAGAGTTTTGTTGTTTTGGAGCTTCAAAGCGTGCAAAGTAGTTCTTCAGCTCGTCTGCCAGCGCTGCATTCAGATGGTCTGTAGTTACTTGACATCCCCCTGTAGTTGGTGATGTCATGTACGCCCTTCCTTGGTTGAGCTGCAGAAAATTATTTGCCATCCATGATTTCACATCTAAAAAGTGCTTCTATTGGTCTGGTGTCATGAGGAGACATAGCTATGTAAGGCTGGGTATCATCAGCATAGCTATGAAAGCTGATGTTGTGCCTTCTGATGACATTTCCTAGTGGAAGCATGTAAATGTTAAAAAGCAAGGGGCCAAGGATGGAACCTTGAAGGACACCACAATTAATTTCATGGACCCTAGAAAAATGTGTGTCCATGCGTACCATAAAGTTTCTCTCCATGAGATAAGATTCAAACCTATTCAGAATAGTTCCTGAAAGGCCAAGACTTTTAAGTCTGTTTACAAGGATCTGGGGCCTCATTTATAAAACTTTGCGTAGGATTTGCGTCAGAAGTGGCGTACGGATGAAACATAGGACGTGCGTACGCACAGAAATATTCGGATTTATAAAACCGTGCGCACGCACATCCTACGCATCTTTCCCTTAATAAATCACAACCGATTCTAAATGTAGCACAGCTTTTACGGCTTCATGACACGCCCATAGTTGCCCATTAATAGTCTGTGAAATGCCCACAATTAATATTCATTGATTGCGAAATCATGGCAAACACTGAGAGGAAATCAAAAAAACGTAACTTCACTCAATGTGAAGTAGAAGTTATCGTTGGCGAGGTGGAAAGGAGGAGAAGAATGTTGTTTGGAGGGCACAGTGTGGGCATTACTAATGCCAAAAAGGCACTTGATGTCATGGCTAGCGGGGAAAACAGACCCAGACGCTGGAACCCGGAAGAATACACAGGCGAGTAGATGATGGATTATGAGTTTTAATATTCGGTTCTGGGTTTTGTAGATGTTTGGGCGGAGTAGTCACGTCCGAGAGATTCCCATGAAGAAGATTGAATGTGTCTGCAGCCCGTGGCGTCACTGGTGGATTAGTTTGAATCGACGGCGGTTCGTGGTGCGGCTTGAATCGGCAGAGGCTCGTTGGTGTGACCGGAGGAATTCTGAGGCTTGGTTCCAGAAGCGAAGATGACTCAGGCGCCCACTCGTAGTAATGGATTCCAGTGGACAAACGGAGAACAGAGACTTAGGCGAGAGCTTGACAGCAGTAGCTGTGAGCGAGGTGACCATACTAAGCACCATAGAGGAGCAACGATCTGGCACTGGAGACTGGTCCTGGATCTCCTTATGAAGGCAGGCGGCTGATGAGGTGAGTGGACACAGCTGTGATGAGTCAGGAGCCAAGCAGAGAGGGGAGGGGGAGGAGTCTGACAGAGGCACCATGACACTTGAGTGGCAAATGGTGGCAGACGCCGTAAACGCTGCAGCCTCACAACCTCGGACCGTGGCCGACATAAAAAAGAAATGAAAGAAATGGTCGGACATCAAAGTCGAGGCGAAAAGACGTCTAGTGCTCCATCGCCAGAGTGTGTCTGCCACGGGGGGGGGGGACCTCTTGATGAGAGACTGGCGGCTATTAATGGGGAATCCCTTTTAAGTGGAGTGGTGACTGAGGCGGAGGGGGACACCGACGCGCCAGATGCACCGGGTGACACAGGTAAGAGAAAATATTAAAATGAATGCAGTCAAGTCACATGCAGGCTACACAATCACAGTTCATTAATATAGAACAATTTTATTTTAGTTGCTGGGTGTTCCAGCGGGGCCAGTGGTTACGATGCTGCAGCTGAGCAGCCGTCTGGCCCCAGCGTCTCCAAGGCACGCGGCTCTCAACCCTCCAGCAGTGGACGTGTCCTCACCGATGCAGTCCTTGAAATGCAGAGGAAGTCATCAGTTCAATCAGAGAGGTGGCCAAGGAGTTGGGCGAAATCAAGACTGCCCTAACTGAAATAAACTGCAGGATGAGGGAATTCTTGAATAAATAATATTTTCCACACCTCTTGTTGTTCTTTACAAGCGACGCATCACTTCCAAGCGCTGGTGCACAGCAGCAGCATTTGGCTCAAATGCGTGGGGATGGGGTTCAGGGTCGGGGCCAACACAGCAATCGGCACCAGAGGGTAGAGGCACGTTTTTAAGCCACATGCAAGCCACATGCCAGCACGATTTGGCGCACACTATCACTTTCACGCGTTTCTTCCATCTGCCGACGGTGTCACCATTTCTCTTTTCACCCGTTTTTGTGCGTACGCCTGGGTCAGAGCTTGTGTGAAGGACTGCACATTTTCCCGTCAAGTTTGCTTTTTATAAATATCAACTATTGCGTAGAGAGTGGTGTACGCAACGTTTATAAATGAGGCCCCTGGTGACCAACAGTATCAAAAGCTGCACTTAGATCTAACAGTACTAGTACTGAGATCTGACCTGAATCCAAGGCACATCTGACATCATTAACGATTTTCAACAAGGCTGTCTCAGTACTGTGGTTTGTTGTAAAGCCAGACTGGTTTATCTCAAAAAATGTTGTTTTGTAAGAGAAACTCATTCAGCTGAATAAAAACAAATTTTTCTAAGACCTTGCTTAAAATGGTAAGTTGGACACAGGTCTGTAATTAATAAAAATTGAAGGGTCTTAATTAGTTTTCTTGGGTAACGGTTTCACCACTGTCATTTTAAAGGCAGCAGGAAAAATATCCGTCTGTAGACAGGAGTTCATGATTTTTAAAATCTCACTCTCAAAAGAACAAGGTGCAGGAGACTATGGAGGGAGTGGCTTTGTTGTTGGTTAAGAGACAGTGGCTCTGATGCTGCGTTCACGCTGAACACAACTCCCACATCAGGGGCATCCAGTTTCAATCTTAAATCAACTACAGATGCAATCTGAGGTCCTAAATCACAATCTGAAAGCGGGGAGTTGCAGTGTGATTTGGTCGCCTGTTCACGTCCATGTAACAGTTTCAGTTTCTTTGCCTTTGTGTTTTGATTCTCTTTTTGTTCTGGCATGTTTTCAGTTCACTTCGTGTTTTATTTTGAAAAGTTCCCGTTTTGCCCTTTGGTTTCGAGTTTTACTTTGGTCCCCATCTGTCCGTATTGTGTTCACCCACGTCTCGTTTGTCTGTATGTATTTATGTCTTGTCATTCCCTTCCTCCTGTGTTGCTCCATTTTATGTTCTTCCCCTGTTTAGTGCATTTTGAGTTTTGGGTTTTGTTTTGCCTGCTTAAGCAGTGTTTTTTGTTTGAAGTTTACGTTATGATACACGTACCACACACATGACAATACTACATTCCATTTTCATGACGACCCTTAAAGTGGCTTGAAGGGCTTATACCATACAAAATCCAATTTTTGAGCTTTTAGTTTTAATTTCTGAGTATTCCTCTAAAAACCTGCACTCTAAGCACCAGTCCCTCCTAATCCACGAAAGCAAGAGGTTCTGATGAGTTGACATGACCAGTGAGAACATTTCCTTCCAGTTAGAGTCTGTTCTGCCAGCCCCGCCCCCAGGCTAAACAGACACATTCACAAAACACTTTCATTTTATATGCACAATATGCAAGTTTCGATGTTGTTTGTTGCTCCTCCCCCTGCAAAAGAGTGCAGACGCTTTTTCCCCTGCCGCTTCCTGCTTTATTTGCTTTTTAATCATTTAATTACCGTAATTTCCGGACTACAAGCCGCTACTTTTTTCCTGCGCTTACAGCCCTGCGGCTTATTCAGTGACGCGGCTAATTTATGGATTTAATTAGCGGCAGCCATGTACGTACTTTCGATCTCAGTGAATAGTTTGAATTCTTTATCTAACACCAAGCACAAGGCATTTATATTCAACACACCTCTAAGCAGCCAAACAGCATGGACTTGACTTCAGGTCTTAGACACTTCAGTCATGGTTCAACAAAATGAAACACGCATGCCCGGCCGCATCCCAGAATCCTTTGGTGCCATTAGACCCAACGTGCACCAGATCGCCGCTACAATATGATGAAGCTTTCAAGTTAAAAGCAATCGTTAAAAGCAGCGTAAAAAAGTCCACCGTCACCAACGGGTTTGGAAAAGCCAGTTTGCTGCGTGACGGAGAGAACAGCGCATGGAGTGAATTTACACTCCATTTACGGTTTCTAAGGAAACCGTAAAAGCGGAATTTTGCTTTGAAAAACTCACAGCCTCCGTGTGAGCTGGAGACATCTTCTCCTGCTGATTGAGCTGCGGGGCCGATGGCAGTCTGAAGGCTCCCACACGTAACAACGCACCCGCCCCTCATACACAAAACGTACAGTATTAAGTCCGATTGCTTTGCACAGAAACGATTTGCTCCATCCACCGGCGCAACGGGGACGAAGTGCTCCTCCTTGAAGCCGCCCTGGCCAGAGGTGTCGGAGTAGATAGGAAGGGGAGACAAGGAGCGCGCGGGGCGGGAGCGGAGCGCAGAGGCTTCTGAATTCTGACGCACGCGCCGCACTGAGGCGCGCGTATCACGCTGAGGCGCGCGCTTTTCAGTCGCCGCTGCTGTATTTACCGGTGTGTTTTTTAACCAGCCCTGTTACTCCCATAACGCTGCCGCGACACAAGCGGAAGGAGAGCTGTACCCGTTCACCCCTCCATGCACTGCTGATACTTGCTCATTCTTAAACACGTACAACAGAATGGCGAGCCGGGCATTGGCCCCGCCTTTAGCCCCTAAGACTCATGGGAAATGTGGAATCGCGGATGTAAATTTCCTCATCATAACTGAGGGATGTAATGTTGATTATATGGTTACTGTTTGTAATTTTATGTATGATACCTAGATTGTCAATAAGTAAAAAAAGAATGAAATAAAAACACCATAACTGAGGAACTTGTGAACAGAATAGAGGTCCATGCTGTTTGGCAGATGTCGATACACTCAAATACATGAGCCAGAGGCAATGCTGGCACCACCTACAATGTGCTAATGAACTGCACTCACTCTGGGATGCTGGCCGTGATCGGTCAGGATGACAATATCGCCTAACATATGCGCGGCTTGTACTCTGACGCGGCTTGTGTATGTATAAAACTAATTAAACACGTGAAAATGGGTGGGTGCGGCTTGTAATTGGGTGCGCTTTGTAGTCCGGAATTTACGGTAATCATTTTTAATTATTTTACCTCATCCACAAATCCTGGAATATCAGACTGGTCATCCTTTTTTGTGACTTCCACCTATACAAATCAATATTTTTACGTCTGACAAGCCAGCAACATGTCCGGAAGAGGAAGAAAAACAAACTCCCACTGTGAACGCTGTCGGATCTACCAACAAGAAATAAAAGAGCTACAAACACGGATATTTACTTTGGAAACTGAAAATGGACTTCACAAGACCCTTCCAGTGACATCGGGTGGTAAGAAGCCTGCTCTTACTACAAATGAGAAGAATAACAGTGACATAGACCTGAGTGATGTTGTGTCCTTTCCGAAACTTTGTGCGGAGGAACTCTGTGTTAAGCCAAAGCGTAAAGATGACAGAACATCCGAAATAAAGCTCACAAACAGATTTTTACCCCTAACACAATGTGATGTTAAAGAACAAAGTGAAATTGGACCACAGAAAAGGAGTCATAATGTTGGCAACAAAGCACAGGCAGAAAGAAAATCTGTGCCAAACGTCAAGGTCAGAGATACGCTGCTGCTTGGAGATGGCGCTATCAGTGGAGTCAGCCACAGAAGAATGCAAACTTTATGTTGCCCAAGTTCTACTGTTCCAGTGATTAAAGGACTCTTATCTAAAGTCTTGTACCAAGGAGTCAAACGAATAATCATCCATGTAGGTGCTGTCGATATCAAAAAAGAACAATCTGAACGTTTGAAAAAAGACTTCATCAAGTTATTTGAAGAGATTGACAAAGTAGAGGTTGAAGCATTCATCAGTGGACCTCTTCCTAACATCGATGGGGTGTCACTCAAGTTCAGCCGTCTGTTTCAGCTGAACAATTGGCTCTCCAGAGAGTGTGCTTCCAGAGGATTCCATTACATTGAGAACTTCAAAACATTCTGGAAACGAAAGGACCTATTCATGGGAAGAGGCCCACACCTGAACAGAGGTGGAGCAAGAGAGTTAGTAAAGAACCTCCTCCACGCTCTGGGGCATAGAGGCCAAGGCCCTGAAAAGGCAGTAAGGAAGGACCGAGCCAGTGTCCCAGGAACCACAGCACAACGGCAACAACAACTACCTCCACCACCACCACCGGTCAAAGACTTGGATCCGGCAGCACCAGCACCACAACCACCTCCATCTAAGGACTCAGCTGCACCAGCATCACAACAACCACCGCCAGCTAAGGACCCAACCGCAGAACCACAACAACAACCACCAGATTTGGCCCCAGAAATACCACCATCTGACCAGCTGTGGGCGCCCCCTGCTACATCTACTCCCAGTGAAGACTCACTTTCCTTTTCGTCCCCCCCACTTTCACCCATGGCCCTACCTAGCCATTTTGATAGCCTCATTAAGTCAGGAATTAAGATGGCTCCCCTAACATCTGTGAGCCTCACACCACACAGGAGCTCTCCTACCCCTCCAGCGCCCCTTCCTTATCCTTCACCCAAAGTCCCTCCAACACGAGTCAGAATCAGAGTTCTCGGCCGCTGGACAGGTGCTGCAGCAGGAAGGTTGTCAGGACAGGCCGGCAGGAACCCACATGGAAGCAAGAGGTCCAGATGCAAGGTGCGGCTTGGTCCATCATGGTTTTCAGGTTGCACGGTGTAAACAGGCAACTCACCAGCACGCTTGATGACCTTGTAGACACCTTGCTCCCACTTGTCCTGTAGCTTGTGCTTTCCCCGCAGGCGGAAATTGCGAACAAGGACACGATCTCCAATGTCCAGGCTTGATGGAGTTATCCTCTTGTCAAAGCGGGCTTTGTTCTTTGCTGCAGACTTGAGGGCGTGTTTGGAAGCGAGTTTGTAGCTCTCGTCTAGACGTGAGCAAAGATTCTTAACATAGTCAGAATGAGAGATGGATCTTGGTTCCCGGACTGGTAGACCAAAGGCTAGGTCAACAGGGAGACGAGGGCAACAACCATAAAGCAGTTCATATGGTGTGAACCCTGTGACCTCGTTTTTCGTGCAGTTGTATGTATGAACCAAGGGCTTAACATGCTGTTTCCACTGTGACTTCTGTTTATTCTCTAGGTTTCCGAGTAGGGGTGTGTATTGGCAAGAGTCTGGCGATACGATACGTATCCCGATATTTTACCGAAACATGTTTTCTTTCTGTTTTTTTTTATTTGACTTTGAAAAAACTCAACCTGAATTTTAATGTCTTCCACTGTAATAAAATGGTCAAATTCGGTTTAATGATCACAATGATAAGCACTGCAATTGTATCTCATATATAAGTTGCGTTTACCAAAGCAAATTCATAGTGCTTTTATTTTGGTAAGTTAAAATATAGAAAGGGAACAGTCAACATTGTCTGATTTAAAAAAAATATATATTTTTTTAAGTGTAAGAAAAAACAAAGAATGAATGAGCCTTAACCAATAAGTTTGTATTGAAATAAAATGCTGTTTATTTTCAGCATTAATGTAGCTTCTCTAGTGCTTTTAAACAGTTCAGGAGCCTGAATGGTGCTTTAAAAATAAAGGGTGGGGGACAAACACTGATTCTTTCCAAAAACATAAGCTGTGATGATGAGGCAGCATTACAGAACGAAGGAAAGTTGCTTTAATGTGAGAAAAAAGGGGCTTTGTTTACATTTCTGCTCTGTTGCACCTTTGCAGCCACGCTTCTCACACACAAAAGTAAACTGGTAAAGCTGATCACCACAATGTCAGCCTTTTTCAGAGCATTGTTCACATCCCTCTGATCCATCAGGTCTCTAAACTAGAATCCATTGCTTTGAGGTTCTGCAGAACTTTAGCCCACTTTACTAGCATGTTAGCAGATGCTAAGCGCATTAGCCTATTAGCTGCTGCCGTGCTTCATTGTCTATCTTATTTATCTGAGCCGCTAAAAAGCACAGCAATCCACGTTTTCATATCTTACTGGCAGCAACATGGCTCAGAGTTTCTGTTTGGTATCCATTCCAAGTAAAAACTAAATAGTTCATGTCTCATAACAACAGAACAAGCTGCCTCTGGCTGCAGTCTTCCTGTTGTCTTGTGCAGAGTAGAGCTGCTCAAAGAGGCTCCGTGTGCTCTGTTGCCAACTAGCGGTCGGAGGGTGAAGTGGACAACAAGAGTCAGACGCTGAAGGACGCTCAGAAATAATTAAATAAATATCGATCTGGCAGCCTTTTTTTTTCGATACAAGTATTGCCAAATGACGTATTGCGATATATTGCCGAATCAATTTTTTCTTACACCCCTAGTTCCGAGCATCCCCAGCAGCGTGCGATTAAAACGCTAAACTGGATTTCCCCGTGGATGGTACGGAGTAGTCCTGCTATTCTTGATGCCGGCAACCTCACACAGCTCTTTGATGAGTTTGGACTTGAAGTCTGGGCCCTGTTCTGAGTGGATGCGCTCTGGAATACCATAATGCACCATGAACTCATTCCGGAGGCACTTGGCAACAGTCCCGGCGGAGCAGCCTTCTCCACCAGTGTCTTCCTTCTCACACATCTGCCACATGTTTTGATGGTATTCTCCACGTCAACTGCCATCTTCGGCCAGAAGAATCGCTGGCGGACTAGATCCAGAGTCCTCTCAATGCCTATGTGCCCCATGTCGTGGTGTAAACTCTTTAATACAGTGGGACGCAGGTCAGGTGGCAGAACTAGCTGCAGAAGAACCTTATCATCATCCTGTCTCCTCCGATACAGAACCCCATCCACCAGCTCTAGCCCGTTCCACTCTCGCAGCAGCAGGGGAATCTCTGGCAGTTCATCACAAGCTGTAGGTGGAATCTTCTCACCGGTCTCGAGCTGGTGTATGATCTCCTGAATGGCAGGGTCTGCTCTTTGATGTTCTTTGAGATCGGTGCGAGACAGAGATGGTATTACTGGCAGGCCTTGGGACTCCTCTGTGAAGATGTCAGAGAGGCTGTCAAGAGTGGCAGACAGAGACTCAACCAGGGTCACAGTACCTTGACTAGGATTGTGATCTTGTGCTCTCACTAGACAGCTCTCGCAGATGGCATCCACAACCTCTGGCGAGATCTCCTCTGCATCACCAGGCACACATGGCCGCTGCGTCCACTGGCAAAGCAGGTCCCACTCCTGGGAGGAGGGGTCTTCAGGAGGGTTTCCATGAGCATGTCTCGACAGAGTGTCGGCATGTAAATTCTATTTTCCAGCGCGATATTGCAAGGTGAATGTATATGTCGATAGTGCCGCCAACCACCGGTGACTTGTAGCATCCAGCTTGGCTGTAGTGAGAACGTAGGTTAGAGGGTTATTGTCTGTTACAACTGTGTAAGTAACTCCATACAGGTAGTCGTGAAACTTTTCGACGACACTCCACTTCAGGGCCAAAACTCCAGTTTATGCGCCGGGTACCTCGTCTCACTCAGCGACAATCCTCGACTGGCGTAAGCGATGACCCGCAGCTTGTCTTCCTGCTCCTGGTACAGCACTGCTCCCAATCCAGTGGTCTGACTAACCCCACTGTCTCTGACTGCTGCCTATTTTGTGAACAGAGGGAGACGATTTTTCATGTTTATAGTGAGTTTGAGAGGCTTTCAGGCCTCAACACTCTTTAAGCATCTTTATTAGCTCTTTTAATGTGATTTTTTTTCCATTTGTTGTTTTATTTTTTGGTCACAGAACAAGAAGATATTTTCTGTTGGTGAGACTAAACCTGCTGTTCATGTAAGCAGGAAATACAAAATAGCAGGTGAACCTTTTTCTGATGCAGTTTTTATCTGGTGCTGTAATGTCTGTTCCAGGCTCCTTCTTTATACGATCAAACCATTTGTCCTGTTTTAAAAAATCTGGAGCTTTAACAATGTTCTTTGTTCTGTGTCTACTGGTGAACTATGTTATGCTGCTTTTTATGTGACGGATTCTTTTTATTCTTATCTGTGATCCTTGGTTAAACTGACATCTTGGAAACCAAAAAGTGTTTTTAGACTGCCTCCCCCATGACCTGACCCCAGATGAGCAGAAAACAGATGAGTGACAGAAAAAATAAAAAATAAAAAATACTGTAAAAGACAAAGATAACTGCAAATTACAGAGAAATGAAAACATTTGATTTCATTGTATGAACATAAAACTTTCCAATCAAATATTTTCTGAGAGCACTTTGTTGTTAAAATGGATGTTAACATTTTTTTAAATACTTTTTTATATTGTATTATTATTTACCCTCCAAAACCACGAATCCTATATCTGTTTTGCAAAACTGTTCTGAAAATGTTATAATGTTCTTGTTTAAAAAAAAAAAAATTCTTATAAATTTCTAAAACCAAAAGTAAAAAAACAAACTTTGTACTTGAGTTTTTTTAACTAAAAGACAGCTTCACAATTAGCTTAGTTTTGTGGGCATCCCACAGCACTTTGATATAATTTGCAGACCCAATGGGTGCACATGGTCTGTAGGGGACCTGTGGTCTACTCGTACATTATAAATAACTACAGTGTAGCATAAAATACGACAACATCATCCATACATCAGCCGTATGAATACTTCACGATACATTTACCACACACAGCTTTTAGATTTCTGAGAATTCCTCTAAAAATCTGCACTCTGAGTACCAGTCCCTCCCAATCCAAGAAAACAAGAGCTTCTCATGAGTTGACATATATGGAGTTAATTCAGTCTCAATAATCAGAAATTCACACAACCTGTTTCACAAATGCACACGCTCTGATTCACAAATGTCCTTTTATGCAAACATGAAAAATAAATTTGGAAATGCACACGTTGTTTTTCACAAACACACACACATTGTGTTTCACACATGCACACTGAATGTTTTACAAATGCATAATAAGTGTTTCTCACAAATGTGCCCACTGTGTTTCACAAGCACATTTCAGAAATTCACAATAAATGTATCAGAAATGCACAGTAGGTGCTTCACAAACATGATTTTTAGGTACATATGTCATGTGGACTTACAGATCATACTAAATGCAGAATGTGCATTCACAAACCCGCTCTCATTTGTGAATCTCCCCACATTTGTGAAAGATTTTTCTACGGTGAATATTGAGACTCCTTTGACGGAGCAGGTCAACTAATGTCACCATTGGATAATGAATCTGTCAATCAAACTCATCAGCAATGCAGGCAAGTTTGCTTTTAGCCAATCAAATGGCCCCTTAGAATTTCTCTACGCTTTCAAACTGACGAGAGAGGGAGCTGTTCAGCACAGCTGTTGAAAGTACGCGGGATGCAAACATGGCGGAGAGGTCTTCCGAACGGGAACAGTCTCAGCCCGTAAGTAATGCATTTATTTGATCATGCCTTCGTTGTATGTCCTGTAATGTTATTGAATTCTAAGTTGAAGCGTTCTCCTTAGCCAAGTGACATGTGTGAATGCTTTATGAACACTTCAGCCGAGTCGTTTGCAGAGTACCCCCACCGCAAATTAGCTTACATCCCCTTAACAGTCTCTCTCGCCTCCATTTTTCCCCCAATGATACATGTAACCCACTCCTGTAATTTTTTAACCTAGAAATTCTACTTATTGGCAACGTACATAAGAAAATTAACAGAAAACATGTTAAATTGATGTGTACCGTATTGTAATATTGGATTAACAGGGATTGTGTCGAGGATTGGAGGGACGTCCCATTCTACGCCTACACATCCGGTTTGCCCTGGAAGGAGCTCATGGGATTGGTCAATCTAGGGATGTATCAAATGCTGAAAAACTCAGAACATTGGTTGCATCCTTTTCTAAAACAAATGGTCACTCATTGGGTAAACACATGCCAGTTTTGTTTACAGGACATTAACAGCCCCCCACTTAAATCAGAACCAGGAAGGTTTCCGGTGGAGCCAGTGGCAGGAAGAGAAATCATACTTGATTTTAAAGATATGGTGATCTCCGTCCGAGGCTACAAGTGTGTGTTCATGTGTGTGGATGCATTTACTGGGTGGCCAGAGGCGTGGCCCACCAAGAGGGAAAATAGTAAATCAGTGATCAAATGTCTGGTTAATCACTACATCCCACGCCATGGTTTTCCCATCAAAGTCAGGTCAAACAATGGAACTTGTTCCAAAACTGGGACCTGCAGGAGGTTGAGGCCAAGCTAGGACTGAAACATTCGTCTGGAATGTAAGTGTAATGTATGGTATATCATCCACAGTCACAAGGAAAGGTGGAGAGAATGAATCAAACAGTCAAAACTAAATTGGGCAAAACAAAATCTGTGCACAGACCAAATTCATTGGGTGGTAGAGCATTGGGTTGATGTTCCACCACTTGCTCTTATGTCCATCAGAGGCTCTGTCATTCAGAAAGTGGGTTTAACCCCACATGAGTTGCAGTCAAGACTTTTCCAGGGCCTCAATCACGGTTACTTTGCTTAGGAAGCTCAAATAATACAATGTCTCACCGTCATTATCACAATGCTCTCCATTGTCTTGTATCAGCTTTCTCCAAACAGGTGGCAAAGAGACCAGAAGGTGTCTCCACTGAGACTAACACGGGTCCGACTGGGTGCTGATAAAGGTCATCAAACAGAAGTGGTTGGAACCACGCTGGAGAGAACGTGGTAATTCTATTCAGTATTCAAGACAAGGTAGGGAAAGGCCGGAATCTTAGACCAAACACCAGAGATCCAATCATAATATCACAATTGAGGATGGGACACACGGCTTAAAATAATCCATTACATTTAACAGGGAAAGATCCCACTGGTCTGTGTGATTGTGGGAAATGGGAAGAATCCGTGGAGCACATTTTGAGTCTCTGTGAGGAAGAAAGAGGACAGCTTGAGGACAGAGTACGGTTGCTAGAGGGAAAGTGGTTGAGTTTGAGGAGACTTTTGGGAGGGGTGCAAAATTTCAACGGAGTTGTTAAAGGTTTTGAAATGCTTATATCAACATAAGCTCATTAAAAAATAGATTCAATTAGCTTTTAGAAGAGCTAAGAGTGCTATGTTGGTGTTCTCATTTGCTCACTGGTCGCTAGGATAGGCTCCAGCAACCCCATGACCCTGAAAGAGATTCAGCGGGTTTTGAAAACGGATGGATGGTCGGTTGGATAGATGGCTAAAAGTACTAAAAGATTCATCTTTTGGTCTCAATATTACCAATGTTACACAATATAAGTAAGGGATTTGAACCAAATTTGTGTTTACTGTATTGAAGATTAGCAATCTCATGTGATCTGGATTTAGTGGTTCTGTATGAGTCAGTCGGGTCAGGGAAACGTTTTTTTGTATAAAAAAATGTTTAAAATCAATACTCGATAACCACATTAATAATCTCATGCTAAGATAATGGTCTTTTTTATTAGAAATCATGTAGATATAGTCAGCTTCTTCCTCTCTTACCATCATTAAACAGAGATTGGAGATTGTCAGCTGTTTTACAGAACTTAGACATCTGACCATGTGGAACAACGCTTTGCCATTCATTTTCATTTTGCAGACTTTCATGAACATTTTTGAATGCAAATGATGTTTACATGTTTTTTTTGTATAATTGGATATTTTCACAATAGGAAAGCAGAAGTGAAGCAATACAATTCTTAGAGTTGTCTGCCCCCTTGTGGCACAAACATAAAGACGCGCTTGTCTCAAAGCCTTTGAGGAGTTCGATATGGAGTGATATTTCTGCCACCACGTTGCACACAAAACTTTCTGAGTTGAACACAAAACATTCTAAGTTTTTTGCTCAAAAATTGCTTTTTTTGCTTTAAAAAACTTTTTTTTGCTTTCAAAAATACAAAAATGACGGTAAAAAGAGCTGGTTCAGCCTCTGAGCCTCGGCAGCAAACACCATGTTAGATTAATATGGCAATGTGATTGGTTAGAATCTGGACCAATCAGCAGCTGTTTGATGGCAGCTTGGTCATGTCAAACCAAAACTTAACTCAGCAAAGATAGGAAAAAAGTAAGATGACACACAACGCATGCCAATTTCTTTTTGGCGATGCCAGTGGCAGTCATCACGCTAAGTTGCGCTCAAAGTAGTCAGCAAATTAAAGAGAAGACAAAAGCGAGATTTGACACAACGCACGCAAAAAAATTTGTTTTGCAAACGCAAAAAACGTTTTTGAAAGCAAAAAAAAACAATTTTTAAGCAAAAAACTTAGAAAGTTTTGTGTGCAACGGGGTGGCAGAAATATCACTACATAGCAGGTCGCAGGGCTGACAGAAGAGGCCCAGTTCCTGTCACGTGTGGAGGCTGCAGAGAACGGGGCGGCACAGACGACCACGAGTCCTCAGCTCCTCCAGGCCAACGAGACAGTGAGACGCCGTTCGCTTCTGACGCCTGCAGACAGAGGAGGGGGCAGACAGACGCTACTGTGACTCACCTTAGAGAAACGCCTCCTTAGGTTAGGTAGAAAAAATACATTACCTCCAGGAGATTCTACATATTAAAAAAACAAAATCATAAGAGTTTAAAGCAGAATTCTTTGTCAGGCTGTCACTCAGTTTGAAATTTTTCTTCAAACCTCGGCTGCCGCCGGGTTACCTATGGCAAAAAAACGACTACTGACGCCCGATTAGAACTACCACCGCGCGACCCCTGGCCAATTTTGCTGAAAATCTTGCATTAAGGTTGAACTGGACTGAGTGACCCCTCCCCCCTGGTGTTCCAAACAGGAAGTACCTGCTGGTCTCAAAAAGCCAAAATCCATAACTGTTACTCAGTCATTCTATTGGTCAGAATCATAATTTTTGCTCTGATACTTTTTTAATGTATTCTTGATAATACTAAATTTTATTCATGATATATTTTCTGTTGTGAGCGATTCAAGCTATAAACTGACCAATCAGATGCCTCATGTCCAACACTTAAAAAATATCTACCTGTTTGACATAAAGACAACAGGAAATGCCAACTGAACGACAAAGTTTGGCGGTAAATAAAATAACTACACATTCAAAATAAAGGATTGGACTTTCCTGTACTGAAAGAATCTTCTGATCCAAGAAAATTGCATTTGATTCCATGATTGTCACATAGACTTTAAAAACGATGGACAGCACAACATCTTCCCTCTCATGTTCCCAAATAGGAATAAACAGGAAGAACTGCTGGTGTCAAGAAGCCAAAATCCAGAAGACTTCTATTGAGAAATAGCAGTCATTGCCTCATTTCGTGAGAGCTGGAGGTAAGGTAATCTCTGATTCCGGGTTACACAGCAGGACGCGTGGCGTGGCGTGCCTCTCTGCGAATACAACTATCTTCAAATTATTTAAAAAGTTGATTTTCTCCAAAAAAGAGAGCTGACCATGCCCCCGAAGAAACCCCAGGAATACGAAGACCTCAAAAAGACTCTTGACATTATTCAAGAAACGCTGAAAAGCTTTATGGACCAAGTGTCCGCTAAGTTAACGCCACTTTGGGAAATGATGGAAGAGTTCCGAAGATTTCGGACCATATTTATTAATATGTCTAATTATCCTAAGTTTGATTAGTTACTGTATGAATGTATAACTGATGATCATATTGCTTTTGTGTATTATTTCTACTTAATTTCTTGAAATAAACCATTTCAAATCAAAATCAAAAATGTTCTGTGGGTGACCTCCATTCATCCATTGTTTTTACAGACTATGATTTATGTCAGTTCAAAATTGACAAAAACAATGTATGGGATCTGCTGATGAATCTTTGGATTTGTCAATGGATAAAGCTGATAAAACCAAGATGTCAAAACAGAAACATAAACACACAAACACACACCAGCTTAAAACAAAGCCTCTGGCTCAGTGCCACACCACTGACTGTAAAGAAAGAACTGGACATAACGAGTGTGACGTCACCCAAAGAAAATGACGAGTATGTCTTATTTGGAATGCGAGACAGTGTGTGTGTGTGTGTGTGGGGGGGGGGGGGGGGGGGGGACAGTCTATGTGTCCCACTCATGGATTTTCCCATTTTTCTCTCATGGAAAGCTCGTATCCACTCGTAAGGGCAGTTGTGACTGAATTACTCTGATTAGCGGAGAGATGATACAGACAGCCTTTGTTGTTACAAACCCTTTTAACAACAAAGTGCTCTCAAAGTGTTTGATTAGAATCTCATTTTCATTAAATGAAAAAAATACATGTTTTAATTTATCTGTAATTTGCAGTCATCTTTGTCTTTTACCAATGTTTTTTTCTTTTTTCTGTCATCCATCTGTTTTCTGCTCATCTGGGGTCAGCTCATGACATGATAAAACGTCAGTTTAATCAGGGATCACAGATAACAAATAAAAACAATCAGTCACATAAAAAAGCAGCATAACATAGTTCACCATTTGACACAGAACAAACATTGTTAAAGCACCATATTTTTAAAACAAGACAAATGAATAAAGTCTAAAGAAGGAGCCTGGAACAGACATTACAGCACCAGATAAAAACTGCATCAACAAAAGGTTCATCTGCTATTTTGTACTTCCCTCTTATGTGAACTGCAAGTTCAGCCTCATAAACAGAAAATATCTTCTCCTACCATGACACACATAAAACAATAATTGAAAAAAAACTAATTAAAAAGAGAAAATAAAGACGTTAAAAGAGTGTTGACGCCTGAAAGCCTCTCACACTCACTATAAACATGAAAAATCGTCTCCCTCTGATCACAAAATAGGCAGCAGTCAGAGACAGTGGGGTTAAAAACAGAGATAAATGAATTTGAAGCAACAGCACCATAGAAGATCAGTCATTGGAGGTCTCTGGTTCTCTTCCATATTGGATTTTTGTAAAGGACTCTCCAATGTGGTCCATCCTCACCTCCACTCAGTTTGTCAGCCCACGTGTTGGGAAGGCGGTTCTGTAACTTAGTCCTGTTCAAAGTCTTCACACAGTTTATGTACAAAGTCATCCTGTCCGCACAGTGAAGAGTCAGACCGTTGGGATTGAAGGAACGAAGCAGCTGTCCAGTAAGACCACCCAGATCAGAGCTCAACCACACCTCCAGAGACACTCCATCACATTCCAGCAGTTGTCCTGCTGCAGTAATCAGTGAGGAATGAAAGTCCACAGCCCTCTGTCTGATCTGGTCAGGTCCAGACAATAGAGACGGGCAACAGTCAACCTGCTCTCAAATGCAGGACCAAGTCTATTGCTGGGCGTCTGCGTGCATCCTTCTCCATTCATCCACCAGGACATGAGAACAGACCATCTGCCTCAACGCCTAAATGATCGTTTTCTGTACCCCCCCCCCCCCAAGAATGAAAAATCCTCCGAGCTGCAGTAATCCAGTTCCATTGCATTCAGTCGTGCAAAAAACCTTTTACTCTCACCAGAGAAACTCTTCCTGCAATCAGATGTTCTGCTTCCACAGAAACTGGAGCAAATGTCCTGGAGAACAAGTAACCCCCCCCCCCCCCTCCATCAGCTGAGGTGTGATCGTTCAGAAGGACCTCACCATGCCTCTCTCTGTTCCAGTCCCACTGGGGGTCTCCTGAAGAAAGAAAACATCCAGGTGTTTGGGCCTCATAGTCTCAAAGAGCAGAGCTCTCTTTAAGGATTCTCTGGCACCAAGAACATTTAAACTCCCCACTTTAGAAGAATCCATAAGATAAGAGGAGAAAAAAAAAACAATACATGAGGAAAATAAACAGAACAACAAACCCATCATGGATTTAAAACCAAGTTGTTGTTTTACTTTCTGCATCTGTTTCCTCAGTCTGTAAACTTCCTGATCAGTCACTCAGACTCAGCTCTGTGTTTTATGAGGTGCTTAACAGACATGACAACCTTTCTAGTCAGCCGCTCCCCCCGCCCCCCCTGAAACCACCAAGTCTGCTGCCTTTAACACCCACAGCCGCAGAGGTGGAGCCCCGCCTCCTCCGTTTCAGAGAGACCCCCACCTTCCCCGATCCACGCACTTCAACGTCATCAATCCCCCCCTTCCAGACACGCATCACCCCCCACACACTCCCCAGACACACTCGAATCACACCACTCAGAGGTCTCCATCCCCCCCTCATCCACACAAACACCATCCACCCCAGAAGCCTCACCACTGACTTTCAACTCATCCACCACCTCAAAGACACCACTTACGATACCCCCCACCAACACCCCCCCTTCTGCAACCTGACTCACCTGTCCCTCCACCTGACCGTCTCCACTCACACCCTCCCCACTCACCCCGCTCTCACCAGACTGTCCCCCCGGCTGAGCCCCTTCCTCCATGGGGTCAGGACAATCTGCCAAGTCCTCTGAAGGTCGCTCGGTTGACACGGTGTGAGGTTGCCCTTCACCCACGCTACCTTCTGCCACGCTACCTTCCGCTGCAGACGTTGTACTTTCTGTCTCTGTATTGGTTGTTGGATTGCTTTTTGTCATTTCTTGATATACAAAAATGAAATTTTGGTCTGAAATGTTTTCCCATGTCTGAGAAACTTCATCCTCACTTCTATTGTTCTGTGGAAGTTCATGATTCCGGATAACTTCAATCTTTAGCTCGCACATCTGTTTTGCTTTTTTCTTAGCAATTTCTTTTAATTCTTCTTCAATAAAGCTGCTGAGTTCCTCTGAGAGAATCTTTTGGTACTTTGCTTCAAAGTAGGGACGTTCACACTGATGGCAACATGATCTTAATTGTGCTCTAAATAATTCAAAAATGCTCCAGATAAGAAGGAGACCGCAGCAAAGACCAAGGCCAATGTCCTGAAAAAGAAAAAAAAAGTTAAGAGGTTAAAAAGAAGCCCACCTCCTCAGTAATGAACTCTAGGGTCATGGGGCGTCTTTGACCTTCACCCACTCACTGAGGCAACCCAACTGGGGGGTAAATGTGTTCAATTAGAACTTATAAAGAATAGACTGAAAGTAGAACTTCTTTTCATATTCTCTTCTTATTTGGTGTCTTTAGTTCAACCCAACACGAAGTCACAGAAATTAAATAAACATTTGTAACTTGTGTGTGGATAAACATCTAAAAGGATACAAAGCAATAATATGGTCAGTTTGTGCATCAATACTTACAAGTGAGTCCGTCTTGTAGGAATCTTTAATTCGTTCCTCTTCGTATGTCAAATTTTTCTTGCAAGGCAATCCAGTCTGATTAGAGTTGGACTTTTTCACCACACAAAAGTACCAGTCTCCATCAAACAGAACCATGGCTATCCAGAGACCTGTCAGACTGAGGAACTCATACAATCTCCATAAAGAGAAACAACACCATTTAAGAGTGCAGCACTGTTTGAAATTGCAGCAAGTGCAGCAAGTGCAGCAAGTGCAGCAAGTGCAGGGTTTGCAAGAGCAGATGTCCACAGTTAAAAAAAAACTTTTCTTGTAAAAGATTTTGACAACTTGGACAGCAACGGTTAGAATCAGAGAAGGAAGAATTATGAAAAGCCCATCATTTACATGTCCACCAGGTTGGCATGAACACACAAAATGCAAGTCGAATATATGCTGCAAGATAAATGTAAGAACCAAGAGCAGGAACAAACCCAAAGGTCGTCTCAATTTTTCCAAATGTTTCCAAATAAAATCCAGATTCATGTTAGTTGATGAGCTCATCACTGGTTAGAAAAGCAACCAGTCAAAAATCAAAAGTTGCGTAAAACTAAAACGTTAAGCTGGAGCACAACCGTCGTCTTCCTTGTAAAATATATGAGCTATGAGCCAGTGCTCTGTCATAAAAGAGCAGTCTAAACCAGAGTCTAAACAATGAACTTGGCTGTATCTTCAAATCAGGGCTTGTAAGAGCTTGTTACATTCCTTATTGCTAAAACCTCTTCTCATCTCTTCTCAGCTTCTGACACTTTTTTAAGTTAAACTATTTTTAATAGTTAGGAGAATACATCCGATTGGTCAATTTAGGTCAGTAATCTCTCTGAAATGTAATGCAATAAGTTTGAAACATTTTTTTTTCCGTGTGGGACCCATCGAATAAATGTACGTATTCAGATTACTCCCCAACTTCATTATCTGTCATTTCAGAATTGAATCTAACTTTAGCTTTGTGCCGTCATCCTATCCTCAAGCAGTCATGATTCTTCTCTGGTTACCTTTCTTCAACTATAACTGTGTACTAAGAAACCCATGGAAACAGCAACTTCAGTCAGACAGTTCATGCAGTAAAGAAGATTTATTCCACATTTCTTTTAGTTTGGCATAAGGCTCCGTTCAGATACATAAAACAAAGATCTCCAATTTTGAAAACTTTGGTATTAAATAGGGGTGTAATGGTACACGTAGATGGACCGAACCGTTTCGGTATGGCACTTTCGGTTCGCGTATGTACCGTTTCGGTTTGTTTATTTTTTCTCCGCAAATGTATTAACTTTGCGCTGAGGCGGAACTAATGTTCCTCGCGGTATTCCGCCGAGACTCTCACTGGTTTCTGCACTCGCGTGCCTGTAGTAAGGGGGGCGGGGGAGGGGGGGGCAGAGCGTGTCACGCACAAGAGTGTGTGAGCGCGTGTTCAGTTTGTGTAGCTCAGTTATGGAGAACGGCAATAAGTCCAAAAGGGAAAGTGAACCCCAAAGGAAGATCCGCCATCCACGGTCAGAAACATCATAGCGAGTGTTTACGGCCCTAATGTTGACGACTCTTCCTTCTTTCACAGATTCTTCACCTCACTCTCAGTTCACTCTGACTCCACAATCATTATAGGAGGAGACGTCGACCTTGTTTTGGACCCTGAACTTGACAGACTCAGCACAGCAGCAAATTAGCGTACATGGCGGTCTGCAAGTATTCTAAAGCAGTACATGAATGATCTGGGTCTCTGCGACGCGTGGCGCTCATGTCACCCAAACACTAAAGGGTTCACCTTTTTCTCTCCAGTTCACCACTCACACTCCCGTTTAGACTATTTATTAATCAGTAACTCTCTTTTAAAAAATATTCAAAGCTCCAATATCCATCCAATTATTATCAGTGATCATGCACCAGTCTCTGTAAACATTTCTAGGGAAAAATCCACACCCTCTGGTACAACCTGGAGGTTTAATACGTCTCTGTTAAAGGACCAAGAATTTCTTGAATTCTTTAAAAAAAGAGTGGGCAACCTTCTTCGACTTCAACAATACTCCAGACATCTCACCGTGCGTTCTTTGGGAAACAGCAAAGGCAGCCATGAGAGGGAAAATCATTTCTTATTCAACGCACAAAAAACGCAAAGAGGAAGCAGATTTATTAGAATTAGAAAATAAAATCAAAACCCTGGAGACTGCTTATGCTGCTTCTGGAACACATTCTGGGAGATCTGAAAAATTTAAAGCTGCAGTTAAATGACATCATTAATAAACAAACACAATTTCAAATACAAAGGGTACGACTTGAAAGATTTGAAAATTCTAATAAATCTGGCAAATTTCTGGCTAATCAGCTTAAAATTAATAGAGAAAAATCATCAATCACCTCTATTACGGACCAAACAGGAAATGTCAATCATGACCCGGTCAAAATTAATAACGCATTTGAAAACTTTTATAAAAACCTGTACACACCGCAGATCAATCCGTCAGAGCAAAGTATTGACTCATTTCTTAATAATGTAAACCTACCCAGGTTAAATGAGGATCAAATAACAAACTTAGACTCTCCGCTCTCGCTGTCTGAACTTCATGAAGCTCTGTTACTTATGCCCAATGGTAAAGCACCAGGGCCTGACGGCTTTCCTGCTGAGTTTTATAAAGAATTCTGGGAACAACTGGCACCAACATTTTATAAAACGGTCACATCTATTAATGAGAGCCAATCAAGGCCACCTAACATGAACTCAGCCAACATAATTCTTCTTCTAAAACCAGACAAAGATCCCACTAGTCCTTCAAGCTATCGCCCCATTTCTTTAATTAATGCAGATGTAAAAATTATCTGCAAAGCACTAGCACAGAGAATAGAAAAAGTCACTCCTCACATAATTGACTTTGATCAAACTGGATTCATCAAAGGCAGACACTCGGATGACAATGTCCGCAGACTCGTTAACATAATAGACTTTGCCACCATTGAAAACCAGGAAATGACGGTACTATCGCTGGATGCTGAAAAAGCCTTTGACAGAGTAAATTGGAAGTTCCTTATTGCTGCCTCCATAAGTTTGGTTTTGGAGAATCATTCATCAATTGGATCAAAATATTATATCACAACCCCAATGCATCAGTTAGAACTAATAAACAGACTTCAAACAGGTTTTTCTCAGAAGAGGAACCAGACAGGGCTGCCCACTCTCTCCTTCTCTTTTTGCTATATTCATTGAGCCTTTAGCTGCAGCAATAAGACAGAATGAGAGCATTATAGGAATAAAAACCAAACACAGCCATCATAAAATTAGTCTTTATGCGGATGACATATTACTGTTTTTAAGGAATTTACATTCTGTAAATGAAACAGCAATGATCATAAATGAATTCTCCTCCATATCAGACTATTCCATTAATTGGAATAAGTCTGTTTTATTACCACTCAACAGGAATATGGAACAAAGACTCACAATTCCAGTTAAAACAGGAAATATCAAATATCTGGGTATCTACTTTTCCCCCAAACTATCAGAACTGGTGCAGCTAAACCACACCCCATTACTGAAAAGCATACAGGACGATCTAACACGCTGGACCAACCTGCCTCTGTCCCTTATGGGCAAGGTAGCCACGGTTAAAATGAAAATCTTACCCAAAGTTAATTATCTCTTCTCAATGATTCCCACACAACCGCCATTAAAATGGTTCAAAACATTAGACTGATTCATATCAAGCTTTCTATGGAACAATAAACCTGCAAGAATTAGTCTAAAAACTTTAAAATCTGCAAAAAGCTGTGGAGGATTAGTATTAACTAATTTCCACAAATACTTTCTTGCAAATAGATTACAATACATCTTAAAATGGTTAAAAAATAATCCAGAAACCAACTCATAGTTAGACTTGGAACAGGTGTTATGTGGAAAGATCAACCTGTCAGAGCTACCATTCATTAGCCAAATAGTTAAAAAAACAGGATTGTTTCAAAACTATTAATATAAACGCCACTTTAACAGCCTGGTGGGAATTTCTCAAAATATCAAAATCAACAATTCAACCGTGCAAAATGACACCAATCTGGAACAACCCGGACATCCTTATTAACAAAAAAATGATTCACTTCCCTGCTTGGCAAGCAGGGGGCATAAAACAACTAGAGCATTTAATTATTGATAGAAGATTCATAACTCCCCAGGAACTTCAAGACAAACATGGAATAAATAACTTCTTGGAATATCAGCAACTTAAATCAAGTATTACTAAAAAAATTTAAATACAGAGACAACGATTTAAAGCTACCAGATGTGGTTACCACTCTGATCAATTTTTCAATGAATAAAACTCTCTCCAAAATATACAAACTTTTATGTAATTTAGATAATAATATTTCACTTCCGACAACAAAATGGGATGCGGATTTGAGCATCAGCACAGATGAAAGCTTTTGGTCAGAACTTTGTCTAAACACCTTTAAACTGACAAAAAGTCCAAATCTGCAGCTAATCCATCTCAAAACTCTTCACAGAATTTACTACACTGGACAGAGGCTGTTCAAGATGGGTCTCAGTAACTCAGACATTTGTCAGCACTGTGATGATAATCTACCCGACAGCTACATGCACGCACTGTGGTTCTGCACACCTGTCCAGGCTCTCTGGCAGCAGGTATGTGCCGATTTATCAGTCTGGCTTAAGGTTTCAATCACGGCCTCACCGTCACTTTGTGTGCTGGGTTACATGAGTGCCATCGATGTAGAAGAAGGATTAGCATCTATCATTTTCATAACTCTTTGTATTGCCAAAGAAACTATTTTAATAAATTGGAAATACAAGAAAAATATAAACATAAGTCAACACAGAAATCTGCTGTTTGATCATATCAGCTTGGAAAAAATGTCAGCCCAAAGTTCAAGTAACTTTGAAAGAATTCAGTCTCTCTGGTCTCCTGTGGTTGACTCCATGACTTAGGGGGTGGGGTGCTTGGTCGTCACTGCTCCTTGCCCTCCTGCCGTGGTTTGGGGTGGGGGTCGGGGCCTCCGGTGCCTGGCGGGGGCGGTGGGGGCTCCGTTTGTCGGGGGGGTCGGGTCCGGTGCCTGGGTGGGGCGGGCTGGGGTGCTGCGTGGTCCTCTGGGCTTGGGTGTGGGGGTGCGTGGTGGGGGGGGTGGGGTGGTGGTCTGGCTTGGCTTGGGGGGGTGGTCCCTTTGCTTGTGCTGGGGGGGGGGTTGGTGGGGGGCCCTGCTCGGGGGGGGGGGGGGGGGGGGGCAGCAGCGCTGGGGCTGGGATCGGCCCTTCCCTTGCTCTGGGACGGGACAACCCTCTCGGGGCCCCCGGTCGCTCTGGGTGTCATCCGCTTCAGCTGCGGGGTCTGGGGTGGGGTGGGGGGCTTGTTGGCCCTGTCCCTAGGGGGGCGTTCTGGGGGGGAGGGGGGGCCCATTATGGGTACGGGGCGGGGGGGCTGACGGGTCGGGGTCTCCGCTGAGGCAATCGGTGGTTGCCTCGGCCGGTTGGCTGCCTCGGTCCCGTCAAGGCCTGACGAGAGCTCTTAAAGGGCCAGCGTTTGGGGGTGGGGGCCTGGGCTTGCTCCGGGGGTGGGGGGGGGGGGGGGGGGCGACGCTTTCTGGCTCCTCTCTCTCTGTGTGGGGTGGGTGGTGCCGGGCCTGGGGTGTCGGCGCCTCCGGGGGTGGGGCCCCTGGGCTGGGTGGGCCTGGCCCGTTTGCTGGGGGGGGGCTGGGGGACGGCTGTTTGACCACCGGGGGACAGTCTACCAGCTGTCCCCAACTTACCCCCTTCTTCATATAACCTCATATTAGGGTGAGGGGGTGGGGGGGTCTAGCCTGCGATGCGCCTTGGGGGGGAGCTACTTGGCAGTGGCCCCCCTCTTATGGTTGCCGTATGGAGTGGGCCCCCCCTCTTTCAGTTTTATTTGCACCTATGACATGTAGGGTCCTTGGTAGGGGGGGTGCTTGGACATCACTGCAAGCAAGCAGCAGATGTCCTCCTGGCACCCTACCCACCAATTTTAACCACACCTTAGACACTTAGGGCCCCTTGGTGGGGAGGGTGAGGGGACATCACTGTGAGTAATCAGGAGATGTCCCCTCAGTGCCCTACTCGCCAATTTTAACTGCACCCCCCTTAGCACACCCCCCCCCCTTCAATATATACATTCCAACATAAACACACACACATGCACACACACACACCCTGTCAAACACACATACACGCACACACATTTTGCAAGGAAGGAGGGACCTGGGTCCATCTGTCCCCTACCCCTTCCCAGGTGGGGGGTGCGGGCCCCTTGGCGACGGCGGCCATGTCCCCTGGGTGCCGGCTTCCTGGGCCCGGCTGTGCTCTCTCTGCACGGTGGGGGGGTTCACATTACACCTGAGCCGGGGGTGTTCGTGTTCGTGGGGGGTGGGTCCTGGGCCTTGCCCCTGAGCGCTGGGCCCCGCCAAACTTCCAACAGTGGCCGAGCCTGGTCGGGCCATATTTACAACACCCCTTGTGGGCCCCCTTTTTTCCCTGGGGTTCCCCCCTCCTGGGCGGGGGCGGCGGGCCCCTGCCTTGCTCCTCCCTGGACCAACCGTGGGCCGGGTGGGTGGCTGCCTGGAGTGCGGAGAGGGTCTCCCTTGGGGGGTCCTGGCTCGTACCTGGGGTTGGGGCGGGGGGATGCCCGGAACTCCTGGGTGGTGGTGGGGTGCTTGTCTGGGGCTGTGGGCGTCCTTCTCCGGTGGGGCCCTGCGTTGGGCTCTTCCGGCGCAGCAAGGGGGCTGCTCTCCTGGTTGGGCTGGGGCGGCGCTCTCTTTCCCTCCGCGCCTCCCTGCTCTCTGGCTCTGGGGGCCTCGCGGCGGTCCTACTGGCCCTGGCCTGGGTGGCGGTCTTGGTCGCCCGGGGGGCGGTTGTTCCCTGCCTGTTCCCGTGTGGTGTTGGGGGGATTCCGGCTGCCGCTGCTGCTGCGGCGGGGGTGTGGGTGTGGGGGTGGCTAGGCGCTCCTCCTCCTTCTTTTCACATTCCACCATCCATTTTAGAAGAACATAAACACTCACCTGAGCACAGGTGTTAGCTCACCTTTGCACTAATAGTTTGCATGATTTAATGAATGAAAGATTTCACACTAGTTGGTTTAAAGGCATAGGTATGCGTTTGTGAACACTATCTGTTTTGTGTGCATGTTGACATGTGGACATTTTTGCAGCTAGCAGGTGTGTTGATAACATTTGAGAGTGTGTGGACAGGCCCCGCCCTTTTTGTACTACAGTGATCCCTTGCTGTAACGCGGTTTACTTTTCACGGATTCGCTACTTCACGGATTCGCATCGTGCATTGTGTTCTGCATTCTGATTGGCTAAAAAGTCAGTCCGCTTCTTCTCCACCTGTGCGTCAATAACGCTGCAGTCTAATATGTTCATGTATGTAAATATGCTTGCCAAATTAACATTACGTACGTGCAAATTCTCTTGCAATTTGGAGTTTCTCTAAAACCCATAGAAAAAAGAGCGACAACAACTGTCTATCACTATGTTCTTCTCCTGAACAAACACACCTGCACCGCGGGCTTCAAAAGGAGAAAACATTGCAGAGGGGAGTCAGGATGCAGCGGCTCAGTCGGAAGATCAGTGAAATACACATCAGTTACTATTTTTTCGACTGTACTTTGTATTTTTTTCATAATCATTTAAAATTTTCTCCCGTTTAATCCAAAACTCGGGTCGCGGTGGGCGGGGCCAATCTCCGCGATTTGAAGCCTTCTGTTCACATTGATGATTAAAATTATTATTTGACATTTACAGTACAGAAGTTATTTGTTGAAAAAAACGTTTCTAAAGTACTTTTATTTGTGAAACAAATGCTCGAGCCTGTAAAATGTTTTTTTCTTTCTTTTCAATGTATAATAGAGTATTTAATTGTATAATAATTGTAAAAAAAAAAAAATTTCCTACTTCACGGATTTTGCCTATCACGGGTTCTTTTTGGAACGTAACCCCCGCGAAAAACAAGGGTTTACTGTACATTTGAACCGTACCGTAATGATAAACAACCAGTAAACCTGTCTGCTCTATGCTGCTTCATGGTCTTACCCCCCCTCTCACTATCACCCCCCCTTCTCTAACATCCCTCTCTCTTCTTCCCTTCTTTCCTTTTCCGTCCGGTTCAACAACAAAGATTTTCAATCATGGTTGAAATGAATAAAGTTTGGCCTCAATCACAAAAGGGGTTTATTCAGTCATACCTTTGGTTTGTCTGAAGATTAATAACCCCTCTTGTTAAAGTAAAATATGTCCAACACAAGAGGCCCTCAGCTCAATGATTCACAAATCAAACCAAGATTCTTACTTTTTATCATAATATGTTTGTATGGTTGCTATGTGTTTTTAATGAATGAATAAAATTAAAATTAAATGTGTCACCACCATTTATACCTCAACTTAAATTAGGCGTTCAAAATCAACAACGAAAGAAAGAAACATAAAGATCACTGTTTTTTGGAAGACAGTAAATGAAGATCCAGTAATAAATATAAAAAGGAACCACTAGAAAGTAGAAATGTGTGTGGTAAGAACAGTATCATCACTAACACAGCTAAATCATGGTTCTTTGACAGGCGGTTGGAGGTGAGGTCTCTTTTAACTCCTTTGCTTTCTATTATACAAGTACCTGAGTTTCAGCCGGGCATGATTGAGCAGGACAACATCTGGACACAAAAGGGGATCAAGAATATGTGTCATTTGTGGGCATGTCATGCCTTCAGTTGAACAGCTCCGGGTCAAATACAACCCCCCTAACAGTCACTTTAGATACCAACAAGTTCAGGGTTTTATTTATTTTTATGTATGACTTATTTAGAAATTTTTAAAATAAGGAAAAACAAAAAATTCAAAAACACAATAAAAAAGTTAAAAAAAGATAAAATTAAATAAAAATAATGATACAAACAAAATACCATGCTACCAACCTATGTCCAGCAAAGACATTAAACACCTCATACCTGTTAATATATTCCAAAGTTTTCTGGGTCATTTCTAAGGTCAAGGACATGACATGTTCTAAGAAAGGTAACCAAATTTCTGGAAATTTAGATCCAGAGCCATTAAGAAAATGTCTGATTTTTTCCAGCTTAATATAAGAAAGTGAGTCTTTTATCCATTGTGAATAAGTGGGTGGGCGATGATCTTTTCAGTGCATCAGGATGGTCTGACGGGCAAGCAGTGTCAGAAAAGCTACAAGATTCTCAGACCAAGGAGAGAGGGAATGACTGTCCGGAAGTACATCGGGGATTGCTGTACTCTGACAATACAGACAGAGGATAGAGAGTCAAATACAGAGTTCCAGAAAGCAATGGGCATGTAAAAATCATATGAGTGAGATTTGCAGGGCCTAGATTACATTTTCCACAGTTAGGATCAGTACCAGGAAACATTCTGGCAAGACTGCTTCTAGACTAGGGGTGGGCAAACTTTTCGACTCGTGGGCCACAGAGTTCTAAAATTTGACAGAAGGGCCGTGTTACGGTTATTACGGTGTTACTCTCTGGGTCTGGGTTATAGGGACGATAAAGTCATCTCTACTTCTAGCAGATTATATGACATCCTGTCATATGTCACACGTAACAATATTTTTAAGTGTCAAACCTCCATCCAAAGTAACTTCCGGGTTACAGCATGGATGCGTGTGGCTCACGGTGGCTATGCAACTATCTTCAAGTGATCATGGTAGTAGGTTTAAGAGTTGTCATCTGGACTTGGTTTTCAAAGTTGAAGACGTTTCACCTCTTATCCAAGAGTCTTTGTCAATTCTAAATTAGCTGGTAAAAGAGCTGGTATATATGCGCTCATGGGGGAGGAGTGAGACCTAAAACTGGATGGTATTGTCAACTTAGCCTCCATGGTTACGGGTCGTTAAGAGTCCTTTGTCCTCAGCTGAGGGTTGGGGAGCCAGTGACTCGCTCCACAAACTGGTCATCTCTTTCAGCTGTTAACGACCCAGGTGGAACCGTTTCAGTTTGTTTGGGTTTCAGAACACCGCTGTAGATGGATGGAAGAATAAACCTGAGACCACCGTTCTTATTCAGAGAAGGTTCATCCTTCTTGACAAAGATGGCTTCTTTCACTCCTCGCTCAAACCATCCTTTCTTTCTGGCTAGAATTTGGACTTCACTGTTTGGGCTGCATGGTGGCGTAGTGGTTAGCGCTCTTGCCTCACAGCAAGAAGGCCGCCGGTTCAAGTCCTGGCTGGGGGGACATGAAAAACACAACATCAATGGGGGACCTTTCTGTGTGGAGTTTGCATGTTCTCCCCGTGTATGCGTGGGTTTTCTCCGGGATCTCCAGCTTCCTCCCACCGTCCAAACACATGCTTCATAGGTTGATTGGCAACTCTAAATTGACCATAGGTGTGAGTGTGAGAGCAAATGGATGTGTGATTGAGGTTATTTTACCCTGCGACAGACTGGCGACCAGTCCAGGGCATCCCTTGCCTTCGCCCAAGTGGCCGGGATAGGCTCCGGCAACCCTGTGACCCCGAAAAGGAATAAACGGTAAAGAAGATGAAAAAGGATGAATGTTTGGATTGTGGCCTTCAGGTGGAGGTGCACTGCAGACTCAGGTCCACCTGGGTTGGCTCTGTGATGTTAGTAAAGCCGCTTGTGTATAAGTTGTTTGGTTTCTTCTATATACTGTTCATTGCAGTTCTCTTTGCAGTGGATAGAGTACACAACATTACTTTGTTTGTAGCTGGGAATTTTGTCCTTTGGATGAACCAGTTTTTATCTGAGAAAATTAACAGGTTTGAGATGAACTGGGATGTTATGTTGTCTGAAAATCATTTTTTAGTTTTTCAGACAGACCTGAGATATAAGGAATTGAAATTGAAATATTTTTCCCTCTAGGCTTTTGTTTATTCTTGTCTTATTTTCTTGTATCTTGGGATCTGTCGAATTCTTGTGAATACAAGCTAGCTCTGATGAATCAAAGGAATAATCTGAAGGGATCTGCTGCTTATCTGAACGACCATCTGACCAGAAGGAATGCTGAAATCACTAAACGTGCCAGGCTTCTCAGGAAGCGTAAGCAGATTGAAAACACTTGAGTTAAAGGCTGCAGGATTTACGTCAAACCACTCGGTCCACCGGACCGGTCCAAGGTTCTGGTTGTGAACACCATGAAGGACTTTGAGAAGTGTTTGATCACGGAGGTCTGAAACAACATGGAGTAATAAATCAAAGAGCCAAGAAATATAACTCCTGGATTCATCACTTTCTCCAAAATTTTGAAGTGACCCTGATTTTCAGCAAAGTTCTGACCTGCAGAATTTTATGGAGTCCTATACTGTTCATAATTAAATAAATAAATATTTGATTAAATAAATAAATGTGACCTCATGCAAATACACAATCAACCAATAAATCTCTCATAAATATATAAAAAGATCATGAAATGGTGAAAAAGCTGCACACAGATTTTAAATTAGCCATTATATTATTCAATATATTTCATTTTGCTTTAAAAACCTGTTCATTATTTTAAAACAGCATTTTAAAATATTCATTTTATTCATGTGGAATATTATTATAATTCTACTTCTTTTTTCAGAAGCTCGTAATTCAAAATCAGTATTTTCTAAAGTAGCTTTGTTTTTATTTAATGTTGCTGTTTTTCACAATGGCTTATTTATTTCATGAAGAGCTTTTTCAGGAGAATGAGTCTATCTGTCAATCAGTGAAAGTGGGCGGGATCTAAACGCTCATTTGCTGATCCATGGAAATCGACTCATATTCCTCGATACCCGCTCAGCGGTGTGCCAGTCAGAGAGATGACACATTTCAGCGATATCCGCGCGGCTTTGCTGACATTTGATACAAACTATGTGTCTGCAGCAAAATATGTAAACATGGACGACTCTGTTTTTGTAGTTTGAGGGTTTGTGTGGACCAAAGGAGCTGCGGTCGTCCACATCTTGAAGTCCCCCGTGAAACACTCCTGACTCTTACGCCATTCACTCAGCTCTCCTTGGCTCTGCAGCAAACAGCTCTGCTTTTTTTTTTTTAAAACAACTTGCTCTGCTGTCCGAGCTCACAGATCCAGTCTGACGTCATCGTGCTTTACACTGTGTCAGCTCGCAGGAGGAGGCGAGTTGGCGGACCGACAGTCAGACCAGGCAGCAGCGGATAGTGGAACAAGCCTGCTCGGGCCTCCTGAACCTTATGATATGTTTTATATTTTCATTGAGACAATGATTATAAATCAGGTCCTCTGGTTTTATTTTTCCCTCTCGGGGAAAATGTTGAACCTTTCCTGCGAAAGTTTCTCTTTCTGGTTGTAAAACGCAGCGGAGATCCGGGGTTTGATTTGGGGATCACTTCCCCGTTCAGACCTCAGAGTTACCTCGGGTTATTAAAAGATTCAGTCTCTATACTTTGGATATACTTTTATTATTACTTTTCCGGCGAACTGAACAACAGACCCTTAACTTGCGCTCACACACACACACAAACACACACTTTTTGCGCTGGGCGCTCTGATTTACACGTAATTCAAGACGACGTAGTTTAAGTTTGACAGCAGGAGCTGAAGCAAAGACTCTCTGGGATGATCTCATGAACTCAAACATGGAAACATTGTTATCATGTGGAACTATTCCAAATAAATAGACCTGATCTCTTAACATTCTCCGTGTGCATTGTGCATCCATGCGTGTGGGAGGGGCTACCAGCTAAAGCATTAGCTGGTAGCCCCTCCCACACGCAGCATGGTGCGTTCATGGAGACTCCAGTACATAGAAGTTTTGTGGAACTCCAACAACCACTCAGCCTAACTTAGGCCACTACTAGATGTTCATGAGAAGATGAAAATTGCCGAACCGACCACAAAATCACCTGAATTATGCACACTCGCCCAAAGCCACTTTTATCCGCAAATTTAGAACCAAAACTGCCCAATTTCTGTTAACACTGTGGATGTGTTGAGGTGCATACTCCCCCTAGTGTTGAGGAGTGTGGATCGTGCCGTCAGGTTCACTGAAAGATCTTCGATCGATGTAGTCAGGGTGCTGCTGCTCATGTCTGAGTAAAGGAGTAGCCAATCACAAAAGTGTCTCCGCTTTGTCTGGTTTGATTGACAGATAGAGACATTCTCCTGAAAAAGCTCTTCATGAAATAAATAAGCCATTGTGAAAAACAGCAACATTAAATAAAAACAAAGCTACTTTGGAAAATATTGATTTTGAAATCCAAGTTTCTGAAAAAAGAAGTAGAATTATAATAATATTCCACATGAATAAAATGAATATTTCAAAATGCTGTTTTAAAATAATGAACAGGTTTTTAAAGCAAAATGAAATACATTGAATAATATAATGGCTAATTTAAAATCGGTGTGCAGGTTTCTCACCATTTCATGATCTTTTTATATATTTATGAGAGATTTATTGGTTGATTGTGTATTTGCATGAGGTCACATTTATTTATTTAATAAAATATTTATTTATTTAATTATGAACAGTATAGGACTCCATAGAATTTGACCTAAACTCTCAGCACCACTGATATCAGCTGTCCTTAATCTAATGTCTGCAGACATAACAGCCAAAAGAACTGTAAACTCTGTTAAACCAGAAGGACGGCTGTCAATCACCAGAAGATGGAATACAAAGCTTGGACAATAAGTAGAATATGGACCCTTTTTTATTGTATTTTATTTAATTTCGCAGCACTACCTTATAATATAATAATAAAAATAAAAACATGAAAAAGAAAATAAAGATAAAACGAATGCCTAATCAACCATTGAAGATGGTTAAAATGAATGATTTCTAATTATATTACTTCACTTGCTCCAAAATTGATTTCATGTTTTTTTTCCTTATGGAACTTAATTTGCACATATTTTCAACTTTTGATACTTGATACATTTTTGCTATGATTTTTGAAACAGCGTTACGTCTATTTTTCTGATATAGTATTGTCTTTTAATCATGTACATGATTTCTTTAATGAATATAATCGGCACAATTTAAATAACTGATCTGCATTTGCTATGTTGATTTCTAAATGAGTCTCTATTTTTACATAATAATGAAGTAATTGGTTGAATGCTGTAAAGCAGGGGTCGGGAACCTTTTTGGCCACATATTTTGAAATGTAATTTCGAAAGAGCCATACAATAATGTAGTTTCCCTTTCCCACATTGAGGCACGGAGACTTAACCTCTTTTAAAGTTCTTTATTCTGGTTACTGTAGACCGCAACAAACGCCATTCAATTAATTCAGCAACTCCTGAATCTCTCCCGCGAGACGAGAGCGCTTTTACCAACTTTATATTCCCCTGCTCCAGCCCTCCCATTTCCCCTATTTGGCCCATAGCTTAACCCCATTGGTCCAAATTACCTAACAACAGGCTGAGCGACAGAACTGAGGGCCAATCAGATCTCTGCTTGATGCGTTTAATGAACTCTAGAACTTTTAACGTGGCCCAACACCCACCCAGTCCAAGTCAGTAAGCAACGATATGTTTAAAACTAAATATACAAATGAATGTGTGTATTTGATGTAATTTCAACATTTTTAAGATACAATAAGTCTGTGGATTCTTTTTAATAACATTGTTATGCTGTTGCTAATAAATGATGAGTATTTCTCGTGGTAGTTTTGTTGATGGTCTAGTCTGGTTGATACATGGTGAGTTTCTGCTTCATGCAGGCGTTGAGACTTAAAACGTGATCGTAGGTCTGAATGTTCTGTAGATGCGAGACAGACTGCTCACATGCAGACCTGGAGCCAAACACATACTCACACGCTGCAGTGAGTGACGTGCAGCGGGTTTTACGTTTTTACAATCCCTGCGCATTTCACCTTGCTGCCTGCCCCCCCCCCCCCCCCCCCCCCCCCCCCCCTCTGCTTTTTTCCTCACACATCCCGTCCCTGCAACTGCACGCTCTTTTTCAGAGACGGGAGCGCCAAGTTTTAGGCACGGCAATTCACAGGTTTCCGGCTGGTACAAACTCTGTGAAATAATAGATAGTAATAGTAACTAGAATGAGCTGCATTTCCAGAAGAAAATGCAGGGTTGAATGCTGTACTGCTGAATGAAAGCTGAATTAGCTGAAGAAAAGGCTTAACTGTACTGGAAAAACCTTGAAAAGTTAAAGGTGCAAAAGTCCTAGCAGGAATAAGATGAAAAAGTTGAACATTGTAATAGTACAATGGTTAAAATAGGTCAAAGTTTGTAGAAGGAGGTAAGCATTAAAGCTGAAATTGTTGAAAAAATGGCTGAACTGTTGAAAATTTGAAGATGTTGCTAATATGGCTAAAAGTGCTAGCACTGGAATCAGCATCATCAACTGACTCCAAAAAACACATTGTTTGAGAGTATCATATTGGTAAAAGCTACATGTTCTAAGTTGATAGAAAATCGACTTGCTTCAAAATGGCGGCTTTTCTATTAATTTTATCTCGATAGCAACCATTTTATGTTTGGGTCGCCTGGGGATGAGGAACCAATCGACGTCAGTTTCAGACAAATCGGAAAAAGTAAACCTTTGGACGTCCTTAGCAACGAAGTTTGTTTGCTAACCACGCCCACATTCCTTACATGTCCAGATCCAGTGAATTTCAATATGTTCAGTTCTAGCCATCGATGAAGTTTTTTGCAATATTTGCTTCGGATTTTGTCAAAAAATGGCTTAGGTAGTGTTGCCATCACATAATAATTGCAAAATGTTGAAGTCCAAAGTCTTGTGAACATTTAAATGTTTGAACGGTGTCTCTAGCTGAAAGCATGTTGAAGTTGCAATGGTTAAAAGAAACAAAGGTTTTCAAGGATTATCCTTGTATTTAAATGGAGCATAATCCTGGAAAATCCTGGAATATCCTGGAATATCTTGAAAGGTTCAAGGATTTGAAGGACCAAAAGTTATAGCAGAAAGGATTAAGCTGAAAGAGTTGAACATTTTAATAGTGGAATCATTAAAATAGGTAAAAATTTAAGTTTAAAATCACCATACACTTAAAAGCACAAAATGGCCGCCAAAGCGTAGTTGGTGTTGCCATCCCATAATAATTTCAAAACTTATATTGAAGTCCAAAGTCCTGTGAGCAGTTTAATGTTTGAACGGTTAACAAGGGGTGCTGCTTTCTCAAGTAAGGACTTGTGCCACACACAGTCATCTCAAGTTTTTACATCAGGGTTCCCCAAACTTTTTCCAGTGAGGGCCACTTGACGTTTCCATCCTCTGATCAGGGGCCAGGGTCAGTCTGAAACAGAAAAAGTGTGACAGTGGCAGAGGTGGCTAAATGTAAGCTGAAAGCCACACAAAACTAATTATTAATAACCCAATCTGATATCAAATAATCCTCTCTGGGTTATTCACCAAAAATTTAAATACGCTTTATTGACATGAGAAAACAATTCCAGGGATTCTGCTTTCCATGCTTCCAGCCAAAAATAATAATAATGCAAAAAAAAAAATAATAATAAAAAAAGAGTCTCTATTTGGTTTCATTCAGGGTTAAATGGGCGGGCGAATCCGGCCCGCAGGCCGTAGTTTGGGGACCCCTGCTTTACACAATGCTCCACTACAGCTGCCATTTTGGGCCAGAAAAACCTTTGTGGTACTAAGTCTAACATCCAATCAATCCCCATGTGACCCATATCATTGTGGAGACTTCTAAGAACAACAGGGCGCAAATCTGGAGGCAGAACCAATTGGAGATGATGTTTATCATCAGAGCTGCTGTATACATTCTGGAGAGGTAAATACAGTCAGTATGTTCTGGTGGAGCCAAAGACAGCATCCTCAGTTCATGAGGGGTGTCTGATTAGATTAAATTCTTTAGGGCGCCAGCAGTTGTTTTTGTTAGCTAGTAGCTAGTTTTCTCCACGCAGTCCTGGCCAATTAACAAAAGATACACCTCTGTCTTTTTTCCCTCTGTAGTCAATGCCAAAATCTTTAGTCTTGGAGTATTAAAGAAAAAAAAGACGCAGAACACAGACTTAAGAAACCACACACAGGTAATGATGACACTCTGGTCATCAGGTGTGCATGCAATAAAATATATATATATTTCTCAAAATCCTGCTGAAGTTGCTGTTTCATGGCTTTTTTAGTACATAGCTATAGTGCATAAAAGGCAACCAGAGCAGAATCATGACTGCTCCAGCATAGGATGACGGTACAAAGCTAAAGTTACATTTAATTCTGAAATGACAGTAAATAGAGAAGTTGGGGAGTATTCTGAATACATTTATTTGATGGGTCCCACACCCACTAAAAAACAAAACAAAACAAAAGAAACATTTTAAATTTCATTTCAGAGAGAGATTACTAACCTACATTGACCAATCAGATGGAGTATACTCCTAACTATTAAAAATACTCTATAATGGTTTAACTTATAAAGTGTCAGAAGCTGAGAAGAAACGAGAAGAGCATGTAGCAATAAGGAATGTTACAAGGGCCGCTGGGCTCAGGAAGACAGCACCTAAGGGACGCAGCCACCATTGCCAAGGCCCTGGTACCCCCTGCAAGGATGGGGTAGGGGACAGATGGTCTGACATCTCACCTTCCTTGCAAAATGTATGTGTGGAAGCGAATTTAAATAATCCCACCCCTGTTCTACCGTAACCATTTTATTACATGATTTATCATTATCTGGTTCATAACTTTTATCAGACAGAAATAAGAATCCTTAGGTATCAATAAATCTCATGACAAAGATGAACTAGAAGGAAATGCATTTCCAGAAGAAAATGCAGGGTTGAATGCTGTATTGCTGAATGAAACCTAAATTTGCTGAAGAAATGGCTGAACTGTAATGGAAAAACCTTGAAAAGTTAAAGGATCAAAAGTCCTAGCAGGAATAAGCTGAAAAAGTTGAACATTGTAATAGTACAATCGCTAAAATAGGTCAAAATTTGTAGAAGGAGTTAAGCATTAAAGCTGAAATTGTTGAAAAAATGGCTGAACTGTTGAAAATTTGAAGATGTTGCTAAAATGGCTAAAAGTGCTAGCATTGGAATCAGCATCATAAACTGACTCAAAAAAAACACATTGTTTGAGAGTATCATATTGGTGAAAGCTACATGTTCTAAGTTGATAGAAAAGCCACTTTTTTCGAAATTGCGGCTTTTCTATTAATTTTATCTCCATAGCAACCATTTTATGTTTGGGTTGCCTGGGGATGACGAACCAATCGACGTCAGTTTCAGACAAATCGGAAAAAGTAAACCTTTGGACGTCTTTAGCAACGAAGTTTGTTTGCTAACCACGCCCACATTCCTTATATGTCCAGATCCAGTGAATTTCAATATGTTCAGTTCCAGCCATGGATGAAGTTTTTTTTTTTTTTTTTTTTAACTTGTCCTGTCCAACAGCTGGGCAGACAGATGAGAGCTGAGGGCCTCTTGTGTTGGACATATTTTACTTTAACAAGAGGGGTTATTAATCTTCAGACAAACCAAAGGTATGTCTGAATAAACCCCTTTTGGAATTGAGGCCAAACTTTATTCATTTCAACCATGATTGAAAATCTTTGGTGTTGGACCGGACGGAAAAGGAAGGAAGGGAAGAAGAGGGAGGGATGTCGGGGGGGGGGGGGTGATAGTGAGAGGGGGGGGTAAGACCATGAAGCAGCATAGAGCAGACAGGTTTACTGGTTGATTATCATTACGGTACAAATGTAGTACAAAAAGGGCGGGGCCTGTTCACACACACTCAAATACTATCAACACACCTGCTAGCTGCAAAAAAAGTTCACATGTCAACATGTACACAAAAGAGATAGTGTTCACGAACGCATACCTATGCCTTTAAACCAACTAGTGTGAAATCTTTCATTCATTCAACCATGCAAACTGTTAGTGCAAAGGTGAGCTAACACCTGTGCTCAGGTGAGTGTTTATGTTCTTCTAAAATGGATGGTGGAATGTGAAAAGAAGGAGGAGGAGCGCCCAGCCACCCCCACACCCAGACCCCCGCCGCAGCAGCAGCGGCAGCCGGAATCCCCCCAACGCCACACGGGAACAGGCAGGGAACAACCGCCCCCCGGGCGACCAAGACCGCCACCCAGGCCAGGGCCAGCAGGACAGCCGCAAGGCCCCCAGAGCCAGAGAGCAGGGAGGCGCAGAGGGAAAGAGAGCGCCGCCTCAGCCCAGCCAGGAAAGCAGCCCCCCCGCCGTGCCGGAAGAGCCCAAAGCAGGGCCCCACCAGAGAAGGACGCCTACAGCACCAGACGAGCACCCCACCACCACCCAGGAGTTCCGGGTGGTGGCCGGAAAAAACCTGAAAACCTTTGGTTCTTTCAACCATTGTAACTTCAACACGCCTTTAGCTAGAGACACCGTTCAAACGTTAAATTGATCACAAGGCTTTGGACTATAAAATAGGTTTAGAAATCATTATGGGATGTTCTTGTTATTATGCATTTAAGGGATTCTATATATGAAGGTGTGTGTATTGTACTGCAGACATATGCTTGATTCCTGCCTTCAGTAGCAGATAATGTGCCGAGGTCACCAGCAGGCCATTTTGTGACTTTTGGTCTCTGTTTTCTTTCTGTACTGGAGTGTTTATGGAGCCACAACACCTGCAATGCAGACTAGACAAAAGCACACCAGTCTAATGATGTATTTTGTATGTTTTCAACTTCTCTTACTGGATAATAAAAATGCCTTTTTTGCCTTGAGGACCGAGAGAGCGGACAGCCACAGAGCCTAACAGGTCGTGTTTTTCCACCTCTCCCCTTTTGCAAAAGGTTTGAAAATTCATGCAAACTCTTGGATGTCTTTTCGTCTCCCAACTGCACATTTCATTTTTGGACATCCTGAACCACCCGAATCTGCGAAGGCCGGACAGGAGGCCAACAGTATATATTCCTCTGACCGGCAAAGCAGACGCGGCCTGTGGCGTTTGCCGACCTGCAAACTAAACATTCTGGTGCCTTCATCTTTATCACATGGGATTTTAATCATGCATGCCTCTCCTCCACTCTCCCCTACATTCCATCAATATGTCCTGTGCACAACAAGGGACAATAAGACTTTGGACTTACTGTATGCTAATGTCACCAATACATACACATCCACCGGGCAAGTCTGACCACAACCTCATCCAAATCTCCTCATCATACACACCGGTGGTTAAACATCAACCAGTCACTGTGAAGACTTATACAAAATTCGATTGGCTGAAAGCGAGCACGCCTGCTTTGCTGATGAAGTTGATTGACAGATTCATTAGCCAATGGTGACATTAGTTGACCTGCAGCGTGAAGGGAGTCTCAATATTCACTGCAAAGAAATCTCTCACAAATGTGGGGAGATTCACAAATGAGAGCGGGTTTGTGAAGAAACATTCTAAATTTTGCACGATCTGTGAGTTCATATCACAAGTGTACATAAAAAGAATGTTTGTGAAGCATCTATTGTGCATTTCTGAAAAATGTATTGTGTTTTTGTGAAACACAGTGTTCACATTTGTGAGAAACAGTTATTGTGCATGTGTGAAACATTTAGTGTACATGTGTAAAACACAATGTGTATGTTTGTGAAACACCGTGTGTGATTTGTGAAACGCGTGTGCATTTCCAAATTTATATTACATGTTTGCTTAAAATTACAGTTTTGAATCAGAGCGCGTGAATTTGTGAAACTGGTTGTGTGCAATTCCATAGTCCGCTCTCTCTGTCCTCAAGGCAAAAAGGCTTTTTTTTATTATTCAGTACAGGAAAAAGATGAAAACATACAAAATACGTCATCAGACTGGTTGTTTTGTTTCTGTACTGGAGTGTTTAGACAAAAACACAAGACCAAAAGTCAAAAACAGGACTACTGGTGACCTCGGTACATATTATCTGTTACTGTGGGCAGGAATCAAGCATTTTTATGCAATACAACATACATGTATATATAGAATCCATTTACCTCTGTGCCGGTCCCAAGCCCGGTTTGAGAAGGTTGCGTCAGGAAGGGCATCCGGCGTAAAACATTGCCAAGTTTACCATGCGACTTGTTCGCTGTGGCGACCCCTGATGGGAGAAGCCGAAAGAGGAAGAAGAAGATATAGAATCCATTAAATGCACGATAAAAAAGATCATAGAAAATATTATGGAACCCCTGTTCACCTCCAAAGTAGAAAACGAACGAAAGAAGAGTACCGGAGCCTTGTGGAGCGTTTAGACAGGTGGTCTGGGGAAAATGATCTGCAGCTGAATGTGGCCAAGACAAAAGAGATGGTGATTGACTTCAGTAGGAGAAAGTCCCGCCCTCCCAAGTCTGTATCGGCGGGATGGATGTAGAAATTGTTTTGTCCTGCAAGTTCCTGGACGTCCATCTGGACAATAAACTGGAGTGGTCGACAAACACTGAGGCGGTCTACAGGAAGGACATTAGCAGACTTTACTTCCTGAGAAGACTCAGGTCCTTCAGAGTTTGCAGCAGGATGCTCCAGTTGTTCTGCCAGTCTGTCGTGGCGCACCATCTTATTTGCTTTAGTGTGCTGGGGAGGTGGCGTCAAAGCGAAGGACGCCAACACACTGAATTAACTCATAAAAAAACAGGGTCTGTCATCCTCTTCATGCTTGCCAATCTGGAGGAGGTGGTGGGGGACAGACTGCTGGCTAAACTGCGGACCATCATGGACAATCCCTCCCATCCTCTCTTCAGGGAGTTGGACAAACTGAGAAGCAGTTTCAGCGGCAGACTTATACACCCCCCTGTGCCAGGGACAATACAGGAAGTCATTCCTGCCATCATGGCTGCCAGACTCTACAATTCATCTGGCAGCCATGGATGTATATAAGATTTTTGAGAGTTCTAGAGCCTTCGCTTGAATATTTTTCTTCCCTGTATATTTTGTGTCTTGCATATATTCTATCTTTTATCTTATTCTGTGGTCCTCCTTTCTGACATTTCTTGTCTTTGAAATTTCAAAAGGAATCTTGGGTCTGAAATGCTTTTCCATGCTTGGAAGACTTTGTTGACATTGTTTTGTGAAACGTCATAGTTCATCATAACTTCAATCTTTGGCATGCACATCTGTTTTGCCTCGGTCTCAGAATTTCTTTCAAATTCTTCCTCAATGCAGCTGCTGAGTTTGTCTGACAGTATCTCTTTGTACTTTGCTTCATAGGACCGACGTCAGCACCGATGGCAACTTGATCTTAATCGAGTTCTGAATTTTTCAACAAGGCTCCAGATAAGAAGGAGACCGCAGCAAAGTCCAAGGCCAATGTCCTGAAAAAGAAAAAAGAAAAGTTAAGAGGTTAAAAAAGAAGCACACATCCTCAGTAATGAACTTTAGGGTCATGGGGCGTCTTTGATCTTCACCCACTCACTGAGGCAACCCAACTGGGGGGTAAATGTGTTCTATGAGAACTTCTAAAGAATAGACTGAAACTAGACTAAAGTTCTCATATTCTCTTCTAATTTGGTGTCCTTAGTTCAACCCATCAAGAAGTCACATAAATTAAATAAACATTTGTAACTTGTGTGTAGATAAACATTTAAGAGGATAAAAAAGTACTAATACGGTCGGTATGTGCATCAATACTTACAAGTGAATCTGTCATTTTAGGAATCTTTAATTCGTTCCTCTTTGTATGACCATGGCTATCGAGATAGCTGTCAGACTGAAGTACTCAAAAACTCTCTTCCCAAAAGAGCAGGGGTCCCCAAACTACGGCCCGCGGGCAGGACCTGGCCCGCCCACCAATTTAACCCAACCCCCTTAACAATACCAGAGAGAGACCCTTGTTTTTGCATCATTATTTTTAAAGGCTGGCCATGTGATCAAGACTCATTGAAGCATGGAAAACGGGATCTCTAGTAAAGTTTCCTCACTTCAATAAACCTTATTTGATCATACTTGTAGGTTTAAAAGTTGTCATATAGACTTGTTTTTTAAAGTTGAAGACAAATCCCCTCTTATCCAAAAGGTTTTGTCAATTCTGAATAAGCTGGTAAAAGAGCTGGTTTACATGTGCTCATGGGGGAGGAGTCAGACCTAAAACTGGATAGTATTGCTTCCGTAAACTAGCTGTTTTCGGGTCGTTAGGAGTCTTTTGTTCTCAGCTGGAGTTGGGGAGACAGTGGCTACCCTCCCCAACCTGGTCATCTCTTTCATCGGTTAATGACCCATGTGAAACTGATTCAGTTTGTTTGGGTTTCAGAACACTGCTGTAGATGAAGTTTCAGGTATGACTCCTCCCCCATGAACACATATATACCAGCTCTTTTACCAGCTATTTCAGAATTGAGAAAGCTGAGGTGAAACATCTTCAACTTTAAGTCCAGATGACAGCCCTTAAACCTACTACCATGATGGAATCAACCTGGATGAATGAGAGTCTTCATAGACAAAGCTTGTTTGAATTGAAATGTGAGCCAAGCTAAAAATGTTGCTACTGCAACCTCACTTTGCCCCAGTCAGCCCCCCCCCATCAAAACAGAAAAATGTCAAAAAGGTTAGGTAAGGGAAACATTGATTCAGAATGCAGGTATTTAACCTAGGAAGTTGATCAGAGAGAACAAACAGTGGTTCTAATAGGCTAGCCTCCTGAAAACCTCCAAAGCTGAATTATGAGGCAAGAACATTGTGAGGCTTTTTTTTTTTTCCTTTTTTTCCTTGGGGACCCCTGCAAAGAGAAACAAGTCCGAGAGCAGTGCACACAAGTGCAGCAGTCCACAGTTAAAAAAAACTTTTGCTGGCAAAAAGTGTTTACAACGTTGACAGCAAAGGTTAGAATCAGAGAAGGAAGAATCATGTACAGCACACCATTTACATGTAGACCAGGACCACACAAAATGCCGAATATAAGCTGCAAGATAGATGTAAGAACCCAGAGTAGGAAAAAACCCACAGCTCGTCTTAGTTTTTGAAAAAGTTTCCAAACAAAATCCTAAATTCATGTTCGGAGCGGCGCACCGAGAAGCACAACGGAAGGATCGCCATCATGGAGCAGCTGCAGCGAAAGCATCCATCTGACGTGGGTGGAGGAGCACGAGCCAGGGGAAGACCCACTGATGCCTGGCTTGGACTGCAGTGCCTCAAAGTTGGACGAGGGCCGTCTGCAGAACTGCCTGGTGGGGATCAGTGTGGTGCCTGTGCGGTGGCGGACTGCTGGACTGGATTGCCGCACAGTGTCAATCTCCCAGAGGAGGGGGATGATGTGAAGGTGTGGCACCATCAGCTGGTGGTGGGATTCACATCGTTTATTTATTTTATGTAAAATGTCTTGTGTGTCAGCATAGGATTGTCTCCTGTGATGCTTCCTGTGGCCTAATGAATAGGAACGCCCAGTAGGAGGGGCCTATGGGTTATAAGGAAGTGTCACAGGAAGTGAAAAGGGAGAGTAATGGAGGTGTCATGACCTGATGTGCCCTGCGTGGAACAAATGAAGTGTTCAATGTTCTTGATCAGGGGTGCTAAATAAGTTTGATCACCAAGCCACTTTTGGTAGATCGCATATCAATAACATTCAAATTCAAATTCAACTTTATTTATATAGCGCCTTTTATGCTTCATAGCATCTCAAAGTGCTTCCCAAAGAAAGAATAAAAACAAAAAAAAATAAAAATATACAAATAAGAAAAAAAGTATGAACATGTCATCCAGTCTTTTTTTCCCCTTAACTAGGCTGTTATGTAATTGGTTTGTCTGTTAAGCCCCCGCAGGCAACATCCATCTTTTCACTTGATTGATATACAGGTCAACCAGTCAGATGACCTCTGATTTTTTTTAACGTACAGTTAGGCCAATCAAACAACACCCCTAAGTGCTGCAAAGCACTATTTGTTAGTTACCTCCCAATTTTTCGCTTGCGGCTTTTTCCTTTTAAACTCAAAGTCAGACAAGGTATAAAAATGTACAGAGCCCGCCGGGTGCCAGTGGTTAAAAATAAAAAAATCTGATAAACCGTAAGCACTGAATACTAAATTGTGCGCACGGATAAGTAAACCCGGGGCTTTTTCTGTCTGAACTGACACGGAGAAGAAGGTTTAGGATTAAGTAAATAGGTTAATACAACATACGATACATGCTAACAACATTAGCCGTGCTGATGAGCGATTTAGCCGCGGATCAACTTAACTGGAATAACCATCAGCCTTTATTTTGTCTGGACCTGAATGGTAACACAAATTCACATGATTGTGTGAACGGTTTGTCAGGACTGGTCCCCCAAAAGCCTCCTCCGCTTCCAAATGCCCGTCCTCGGTCTGGATTCACATGTCCCGGGAGACGTTCTGAGTCCCGACAGCAGAACCGGGAAACGGACTGCAGTCCGAAGTCTCCTTCGTTGTGCACACTGTACCAAAGCACCTTCACAGCCCTGCAAACATGAAGCTAGAAGTCCATTTGCTCTGCTTAGAGGCATGCACATGCGATGAATGTGCGTGCGCCACGATTGCGCAACAGTACGAGCATAATTGATTAATCCGTGCGCACCATTTAGTAAACTGTGCGCACAGATTAGTAAAGCGTGCGCACGGTTTAATAAACTGTGCGCACAGATTACTAAAGCGTGCGCACGGTTTACTAAATGGTGCGCACGGTTTAGTAATCCGTGCGCACGCTTTACTAATCCGTGCACACCCTTTAGTAATCCGTGCGCACAGTTTATCAGATTTTTCCCCTTTATAACCACTGGCACCCGGCGGGCTCCGTAAAAATGAGTGGGGAAGCAGGAACAAGTAAGAAGAAAAAACATATCACTTTCATATAGAATGGGAGGAGGACTTTTTTTCACAATGACATTTTCAAAGTGCTTTTGTCTTTTTCACTGCAGCTGGATGAATCTACGGACGTGAGTGACACAGCCCAGATGTGCGTTTTCATTCGTATGGTGTTTAGTTATATGACTGCAAAAGAGGAACTGTTTAAAGTACTGCCCATGAAAGAAAAGACGCGAGGAGAGGACATATTTCAGTCATTCAAACACTTCATTGAAAAAACACAGCTCCCAGTGTACAAATTGGTGTCTATCACCACAGATGGCGCACCTGCAATGATTGGCCACGTGAATGGATTTGTTGCAAAGTGTAGGTAGGACGATGCTTTCCCAAACTTTTTGAATTACCATTGCATCATCCACCATCAAGCGTTATGCACTAATGTGCTCAACATGAAAGAGATCATGGATGTTGCAACGAAGATCGCCTGTGCTGGTCGAGGCCGATCTCTTCAAAGACGGTTATTCCGCGCACATTTGGAGCAGGCTGACAGCGACCACTCTGACTTGTTGCTGCACACTGACGTGAGGTGGCTCAGCCGAGGGAAATTTCTGCAAAGATTTGAGACCTCTGTCCAGAGATTAAGGAGTTTTTTCATGCAAAGGAACATGCAGAATACAAGCAACTAAATGACGGTGAGTGGCTGTTAGACTTGGCATTTTTAACAGATCTGACAAACATGTTGAATGACCTCAGTCTAGAGCTGCAAGGAAAAGGCAAAACAGTGATCAATATGATCAGCTCAGTTAATGCTTTCAGACGCAAACTGCAACATCTGTCATCAAAGCTGCAGCGCCATGATTTGGCAAACTTCCAGAACCTGGCGTCAGAGCTAGAGAGCCAAGGGGGGGCTTGTGTGCAGAGCAGAATTTGACAAACGCTTTCAAGACTTTTCTTTGCTTGAGCCAGTTGCTAAGTTCATGTGTTTTCCTTTTCGGGAAGATGTGGAGGTTGATTCACTCTCATCACAAATTGCAGCACTGTTTCACCTGAACTCTTCTGGAGTGGAAGATGAGATGCTCACACTACAAGCAGACATTGAGCTGAAGTCCAGAGCTCATGGGCAATTCTGGAACTTGCTAGCAGAGGGAAAGTACCCCAACCTGAGGAAATGTGCTTTGTCCTTGACGGCATTTTTCGACTCCACTTATGTCAGTCTGCTCTTTTCCCACATGAAGATAATAAAGTCCAAGTACCGCTCCACCATGACAGATGAGCATTTGGAAGCATGCTTGAGGCTGGCTTTAAGCAGCTACTGTCTGGACTATGCAGCCCTGACTGATTCAATTCAGTGCAAGTCATCGGAGTGAACTCGGGTAATGGCAAAAAATTTACATAGTTATTTACATAGTTAGCAACATACGTTTACGTTAAAGTTACATTAAAGTTGTAAGAATTGTCAACATATTTCTCTATAAATATAATGGGTAGATCACTTTGACTTGGTGGTTTCATAAGTAGCTCCCATGCCAAAAAAGTCTGAGCACCCCTGTTCTTGATCAGAGGAAAGGACACTCTCACCTTGGCTCCTCTACTTTATTTCCCAGAGGGACCCACGACAAATGAGTTCATTCCAGGTTAGAAAGAGCAACAGTTGGAGCTGTGTAGAACTAAAATGTTAAACTGGATCACAACGGTCGTCTTCCTTGTTATATTTTTCATCTAGATCAGTGCTCTGTGATAAAACAGCAGACGAGTGACTGTCCAAACAATGAACCAGGCTGCATATTCAAATCAGGGCTTGTAAGAGCTTGTAACATTCCTTATTGCTACATGCTTTTCACGCCTATCTCCACGCAATAATTGATATTTATAATAAGCAAAAACTTGACGGGAAAATGTGCGATCCTTCACGCAAGCTCTGACCCAGGCGTACGCACAAAAACGGGTGAAATGAGAAACGGCGACATGAGATGGAAGAAACACGCAAATCCTACGCAAAGTTTTATAAATGAGGCCCCTGATGACCAGAGTGTCATCATTACCCAAGTTACCCATAAGATGGTGTGTTGCTCAGGAGACAGGTAGGAGTAAAAAAGAGATGTGACTCCACTTGGCAGATGTTCCACATTGATTCTGTTGCTGAATCCATTGCTGATTAGTATTCCTAGTCAGTCTAAACAACAAAAGATCTCTCTCATCACATTTTTCGACAAATCCTGAAAATATTTTTTATTTATAGTTTTTCCATCCTCAAAGTTCTGGGGCCTCATTGATAAAACTTTGCGTAGGATTTGCGTCAGAAGTGGCGTACGGATGAAACATAGGACGTGCGTACGCACAGAAATATTTGGATTTATAAAACCGTGCGCACGCACATCCTACGGATTTTTCCCTTAATAAATCATAACCAATTCTAAATGTAGCGCAGCTTTTGTGGCTTCATGACACGCCCATAGTTGCCCATAAATAGTCCGTGAAACGCCCAAAAGTTAATATTCATTAATTGGGAAATCATGGCAAACAGAGAAGAAATCAAAAAAACGTAACTTCACTCAATGTGAAGTAGAAATTATTGTTGGCGAGGAGGAAAACAGGAGAAAAGTGTTGTTTGGAGGGCACAGTGTGGGCATTACTAATGCCAAAAAGGCACGTGAGCGGCAAACGGTGGCAGACGCCTCATATGCTGTAGCCTCACAACCTCGGACCGTGGCCGAAATAAAAAAGAAATGGTTGGACATCAAAGTCGAGGCAAAAAAATGTGTAGCGCTCCATCGCCAGAGTGTGTCTGCCACGGGGGGGGACAGGGAACACCGGAGCTGACCCCTCTTGATGAGAGACTGGCGGCTATTATTGGGGAATCCCTTTTAAGTGGAGTGGTGACTGAGGCGGGGGGGGGGACGCCGACGCGCCAGATGCACGGGGTGACACAGGTAAGAGAAATAATTAAAATGAATGCAGTCAAGTCAGATGTATGCAGGCTACACAATTACAGTTTATTAATATAGAACAATTATATTTTAGTTGCTGGGTGTTCCAGCAGGGCCAGTGGTTACGATGCTGCAGCTGAGCAGCCGTCTGGCCCCAGCGTCTCCACGGCACGCGGCTCTCAACCCTCCAGCAGTGGGCGTGTCCTCACAGATGCAGTCCTTGAAATGCAGAGGAAGTCATTAGTTCAATCAGAGAGGTGGCCAAGGAGTTGGGCGAAATCAAGACTGCCCTGACTGAAATAAACTGCACGATGAGGGAATTCTTGTTGTTTTGTTCCAGTGGAGGTAGAGGATTCTGGCTTGAGTGACAGGTTGCTTGGATGGATGACAAAATGGATGAGCTGGTGGAGGTTGTGAAGACTGAAGAGTGGAGCCTTGCTTGGTGTTCCGTTGGAAGAGAATTAATGACCAATGGTGGAAGTGAAGCTGGTAGCAATTCCTGAAGGGGCAAACACAGAGTGGATAAGCGTGCAGGTAGAATGGGGCACTTGGCATAAAACTTGGCATAAGGTTTGCCTTGAGAGCTTTAGCATGAGCCAGTACTGTACAGATGGACTGACATTGGCTGAAGGATGAAGAATCTAGATAAAGGCTGCAGGCTGATGAGTAGATGGGCAGCAGGTGTAAAGATGATCCCCGGTAGGAGTGGGAGGAGACCAAGATCCTAATAGAAGATGCAGCAACACCTATAAAAAGTAAGCACTAGAAAACCCTCACAGTTCTGTCATATAAATTGACAACAATGTTTCAAACAAACATGTTTGTAAACTGACTGCAGATGCCAGCGACTCTGTAATGAACGCTTAGTGTTCCAGGGCGCCCTATATTTGGTCTACTTCTGCACTCACCTATACCATGCTACTCTGAAGCCTTTTATACTGTAGTAAACCACATCCATGTATATGATAATATATCAGATTTGACAAAGTAAAGAATGAATTTTTCAGTAAATATTCTTCTTTTCCAACCCAGAGGTAAGACGGATCGGTCTCTGAGGCTCCGCCTTACACTCCTTATGGGTGCCGCCGATTTCATGACATCAACCTAGAGCCTCAGCCGCATGTCTGCGTTTCTCCCACGAAAAAAACAAACAACATCCAAACTTGCATATTGTGCATATAAAATTAAATTGTTTTGTGGGTGTGTCTGTTAGCCTGGGGGTGGGGCTGGCAGAACAGACTATTCCTGGAAGGGGCTGTTCTCACTGGTCTATGTCAGCTCATGAGAACCTCTTGTTTTCGTGGATTGGGAGGGACTGGTTCTCAGAGTGCAGGTTTTTTTAGAGGAATACTCTTTTAAAGTATGCAAAATAAAACTAAAAGCTCAAAAAATTGAGTTTGTTTGTTATAAGCCCTTTAAGCCACTTTAAGGGTTGTCATGAAAATGGAATGTAGTATTGTCATAGTGTAAGTGTATCGTGAAGTATTCAGAAGACTTATGCATGACATACGGATGATGCTGTTGTATGGTATCCTAATGCTACAATGTAGTTGTTAATAATGTACGATTAGACTACTGGTCCCCTACTGACCATGTGGACCCATGGGTCTGCAAATTATATGAAAGTGCCCAAAAAAACTACAATAATTGTGTAGCTGTTTTTAGTAAAGAAACTTGAGGAAAAAGTGGTTTTTTGTTTGTTTTTGGTTTTAGGAATGTACAAGAAATTTTTCCATCAAGTACATTTTGACATTTTTAGAACAGATTTACAAAACAGTTATACGACTCATTATTTTGGAGGATAAACAATAATACAATATGAAAAATATAAAAAAACAGTGTTTAAATCTCTTTCAACAACAAAGTGCTCTCAAAAAATATTTGATTGTTCATTGAATGAAAAAAATGTTTTAATTTCTCTGTAATTTGCTGTCATCTTTGTCTTTTGCCATATATATTTTTTTCTTTTTCTGTCATCCATCCATTTTCTCCTGCTCATCTTTGGTCAGGTGATGGGGGAGGCAGGCTAAAAAACACTATTTGGTTTCTAAAACGTTGGTTTAATCAGGGATCACAAATAACAAATAAAAACAATTAGTCACAAAAAAAAGCAGCATAACATAGTTCACCATTAGACACAGAACAAAGAACATTGTTAAAGCTCCAGATTTATTAAAACAGGACAAATGGTTTGACCGTCTAAAGAAGGAGCCTGGAACAGACATTACAGAGTCAGATAAAAACTGCATCAGCAAAAGGTTCATCTGCTATTTTGTACTTCCTGCTTACAGTATGTGAACTGCAAGTTTAAAATCACATACAAAAAATATCTTCTACCCTGACCCACATATAAAACAGTGAAAGGATTAAAACACATTAAAAAGAGCAAATAAAGACGTTAAAAGAGTGCTGAGGCCTGAAATCCTCTCAAACTCACTAAAAACATGAAAAATCGTCTCCCTCTGATCACAAAATAGGCAGCAGTCAGAGACAGTGGGGTTAAAAACAGAGATAAAAGAGTTTAAAGCAATAGCACCATAGAAGATCCACCATTGGAGGTCTCTGGTTCTTCAACGACTGCTGTGAGGCCGGATGAGGCTCTGCGTGGTTTTGGTCTTAAAGCTTGCCCCCCCCGACAAAAAATCCTCCTAGCTGCAATAATTCGTTTAGCACTCAGTCGGGCAAAAAAACCTCTTCCTCTCAGCAACAGCAGTGAGCTTAGTCGTGTTTGATGAGGTACTTGGACACATAAAAAGCTTTCTAGTCAGCCGCTCCCCCCGCCCCCCCTGAGACCACCAGTCTGCTGCCTTTAACACCCATAGCCGCAGAGGTGGAGCCCCGCCTTCACCGTTTCAGAGAGACCCCCACCTGCCCCGAGCCACGCACTTCAACGTCATCAATCACCCCCTTGCAGACACGCATCACCGTCCCCCACCACACACTCCCCAGACACACTCGAATCACACCACTCAGAGGTCTCCACCCCCCCCTCATCCACACAAACACCATCCACCCCAGAAGCCTTACTATTGACTTTCAACTCATCCACCACCTCAAAGACACCACTTACGATACCCCCCACCAACACCCCCCCTTCTGCAACCTGACTCACCTGTCCCTCCACCTGACCGTCTCCACTCACACCCTCCCCACTCACCCCGCTCTCACCAGACTCTCCCCCCGGCTGAGCCCCTTCCTCCATGGGGTCAGAACAATCTGCCAAGTCCACTGAAGGTCGCTCGGTTGACATGGTGTGAGGTTGCCCTTCACCCACGCTACCTTCCACTGCAGCGGCCACGCCCCCTGAAGCAGAATCGGCGCAGTTTGGACGGGCTTTCTCCAAATGCACCTCATCACCGCCACCACAATTTCTGAAAGAGGAAGAAGAAGACGCTTTCTTGATCCCAGAGAAAATTGCAGGTTTTCCTTGTCCACTTCCTCCAGCTTCTTCATGAGAATCTTGAAGCGTTCCCAGATTTAGTCCTTCCTGCCCATCTTGGATCTTTCCAGGGGTTTCAGACAGATCAGACATCTCTGTATTGGTTGTTGGATTGCTTTCTGTCATTTTTTGATATTCCAAAATGAAACTTGGGTCTGAAATGTCTTTCCATGTCTGAGAAACTCCACTCTCTCTTCTATTGTTCTCCGAAAGTTCATGATTCCTGATAACTTCAATCTTTGGCATTAACATTTTTTGCGCCTTGGCCATTGCAATTTCTTTTAATTGTTTTTCAATAAAGCTGCTGAGTTCCTCTGACAGAATCTTTTTGTACTTTGGTTTATAGTATGGACGTGAGCACCAACATTTAGATCTTATTTGAGTTCTGTATTTTTCAACAAGGCTCCAGATAAGAAGGAGACCGCAGCAAAGACCAAGGCCCCAGTCCTGAAAAAGAAAAGTTAAGAGGTGAAAAGCAAAAAGTAAAAAAGAGGTTAAGCACACCTCCTCAGTAATGAACTTTAGGGTCATGGGGCGTCTTTGCTCTTCACCCACTCACTGAGGCAACCCAACTGGGGGGAAACTAGTTCAATGAGAACTTCTAAAGAATAGACAGAAACTAGAAAAATGTTTTAATATTCTTTTCTAATTTGGTGTCTTTAGTTCAACCCATCAAGAAGTCACAGAAATTAAATAAACATTTGTAACTTGTGTGTGGATAAACATTTATAAGGATACAAAGCACTAATATGGTCAGTTTGTGCATCAATACTTACAAGTGATTCTGTCTTGTAGGAGTCTTTAATTCGTTCCTCTTCGTATGTCAAATTTTTCTTGCAAGGCAATCCAGTCTGATTAGAGTTGAAGTTTGTTCTCAGACAGAAGTACCAGTCTCCATCAAACAGAACCATGGCTATCCAGAGACCTGTCAGACTGAGGAACTCATAAACTCTCTTCCCAAAAGAGAAACAGGTCCAAGAGCAGGGCTCGCGAGGGCAGCAGTCCACCGTTGAAAAAACCTTTTTCTTGTAAAATTTTCTTACAACGTAGACAGCAAAGGTTAGAATCAGAGAAGGAAGAACCAAGTACAGCACACCATTTACATGTAGACCAGGTCGGCATGAACACACAAAATGCATGTCAAATATATGCTGCAAGATGGATGTAAGAACCAAGAGCAGGAACAAAACCAAAGGTCGTCTTAATTTTTCAAAAAGTTTCCAAATAAATTCCAGATTCATGTTAGTAGATGAGCTTTCTAAGCGGTTCATCACAGGTTAGAAGAGCAACCAGCAGCTTCTTTGGTCAGAAGACTTCAGAATGGAACTCAGCATTGCTCCTTATAACTGCAGCAGAACTGTGGTACCGTGTGACAGTGGTGAACCAAAATATGCCCTATTTAGTTTCAAAATGATTGTGATGGACTTGAAGGTTCTCTCACTTCCCCAATCCCAAAGTGTCAGGCACTGAATGACATCCTTGGATTGACCACAAACATTGTCTGACAGTTTACCCAAAAACAGAGAAAATGAAACAAAAAAAACACCAACAGATTGTGGTCACTGTATTACAATGTGTGTGATTCCTAGACAACCTCTAGAAGAGTTAAGGTAGTCTTAAGACTGTAAACTGCAGCTAAAGCTCTCTTACTGTTAATTTTGAACTGAAACACGACCAGTACAGATGCACTTGCGAGCTTCACAGAAGCTTCTCCACCAAATTTTAGTTTTTTCCTACAGCTGAAGGAACAAAGGGTGGTTGTGCTGTGACCATAAATTCTGAATTATCTGTTTAGAAATGAATTTTTCTGGACCAGAACTCTATTTTTGTTCCTACCAATCCTGGCACTTCATCCATTACAGTTTACAAACAATCAATATAATGCATTGATTTTATTTACAAATTTCCAGAGTTTTAGCATCAATCCATGTTTCTTCTAACATGAGTTTAATTACCCGTAATTTTAATGTGCAAAAACAAGCAGCTGGCCATTTAACTATTTGGTTAAAAGGATTTTTCAAGAAATACATTTTGGAATAATTTATTTTCTGATAGATCTTAATAATTGCAACACAGCAAAGATAAAGCCCTTATTAAAGAAATCGTCTTAGTGCCTCAGGTTTTCAACAAAAACAGACCAGTGTCTTACATCAGACTTAAAATTTAAAGAAAAAAAAATGTTTCACCCAAAGAAAAACGTTTGGTGAGTTTGTATTATATTCTTAAAATGCATTTTCTGCGATGAGCTAAAATCCAGCTTTTTTAAGGTATAAAAATCATGAGATGAGCTCAGGTGTTCACTCATTCTTGTGAGGTTCATGAAATCAAATGCATTGTCCTCGGCCATAGTGGAGTGTGACTGTTTATGGTTGTGGACAGGTGTCTTTATATATATAACCAGTTCAAACAGGTGACATTAATACAGGTAACCAGTGGAGGGTCCTTGTTACGGCTGTGGCCGTATTAGGTTTTATTTGGTTCTGTTTGCTCTGTGTTTTGTGTTATTTTTGTATCAGAGTGGGACTTCTGTGTTTTTTGTGGATCTTTGTTTGTATGTCTGTGATTTTTTTCAGGTGTGCTGGCAAGGGTGTGGCCTCCATTTGGACAAGCTGGTGGAGGCAGCCTTTAAAGCCACCACTTGGACCTCCAGCCGGTGAGAAGGGTGCCTTGCAGCAAAAGCCTCCACTGCAGCTTGGCCCTCTTCTCCATTTTGTTTTGTTCTCCATTTTGTTTTGTTCTCCATTTTGTTTTGTTCTCCATTTTGTTTATGTCTTCTCCACTTGTTTTAGTTTGTGTTGCACTTTGTAGTTCTTTGTAGTTTGTAGTTTTGTCTGTGCCCACTCTGTTTAGTCCTTTGGTTTATGATTTTGTTTAAGTGAAGCTGTAGGGGTGAACCGCCATTTTGTTTAGTACATGTTTTCTCCTGGTTTTGTTAGGTTAGGGAGGTTAGCGTTCTGTCTTTGATTTCCCTTTTCTTTTGTTGCAGGTAAGATTACATGTTGCAGTTAGATGGGGTTTTGTTTGTTATTTTGGCCTCGGTTCACCCTGAAGCCTTTTAGCTTCACTTTTAGTTATTGTTGGATTGTTTGTTTATTTGTAAATAAATTTGTCATATTTTATGGAGACATTTGTTTGGTGTTTTGTGTTGCAGTCAACTTTTTTAGCCAAAACATTACTTTTTTTTTATGTTATGCCACCAGTCACCCCTAGACACAGAAGGGGGCGTAACAGTCCTCTACAGAAGAAGTTACAGGTCAGTAACAGACAGAAATCTAGCTTGTTTGTAGGTGACCAAATACATATTTTTCCACCATAATTTACAAATTTTTCTTTAAAAATCAGACAATGTATTTTCTGATGTTTTTTTCCATTTTGTCTCATAGTTGAGGTTTACCTATGATCAAAATAACAGGCCTCTCATCTTTTTAAGTAGAGGTTGCACAACTGGTAGCTTACTAAATACTTTTTTGTCTCACTGTACAGCGGTTGTCAAAAGTCTGCATACACTTGTAAAGAATACAATATAATGGCTGTCATGAGTTATTTCTACAACTCTGATTCTTCTCTGATAGAGTGATTTGAACAGATTCATTTAGGTTACAAAAGCATTTAAGAAGTTTAGTATTTTTATGACTTCGTTATGTATTAATTGAAAATGTGACCAAATTTGCTGGGTCAAAAATATACATACAGTAACAAAAACTAGCAAATCTGGTGATTTATAAAGTTGTGTCAATGGAATAATCTTCATACCATGCGTCTTAACTTATAGTGAGTAATCATGAGTGACTATAGCTGGTGACTTATCTCATTCCATTTAACCCTTGTGCTATCTTAGATGACCCCCCCCCCTTCCATTGACGTGTTATTCCTACCATGACAAAGGTGGATAAAGGTGGAAAGATTTCATGTAATGTAAGTGTTCAGAGCACTGTCTAGTGGGTCTAGATGACCCAACTCCCAATGGTAAAGTGCCTAGGATAGAACAAGGGTTACATAGGGCTCATTAGATCCAAACGCCCACAAACGGTACAATGGGAAAGTCAAAGGAGCTCAGGACGGATCAGAAAAAGCGAATCATTGACTTGAACATGTCATTAAAGTCACTAGTAGCCATTAGGGAGCAGCTGCGGGTCCCAAGAGCAACAGTGCAAACAATTGTAAGTATAAAGTGCATGGCACTGTTTTGTCACCACCATGATCAGGACGAAAAAGCAAACTATAATCTGCTGCTGAGAGAGAATTGGTCAGAAAAGTCAACCGTGAACCACCATAAAGCAGATCTGTCTTTTGACTACAAGGCCCAGCAATACGTTTCGAGGAGAGAAGGTGAGGCCTTTAACCCAAGAACGCCATGCCAACCATCATGTGGTGGAAGTGTTATGCTTGGGCCTGTTTTACTGCCAGTGGAACTGGTGCAATACTGAGATTTAATAGGATAATGAAGAAGTATTACCTTCAAATTCTTCAAGATAATCTGAAGAAAAAACTATAGTGTGGGACTATGCTGTGCCCTGGATTTTAAAAGCAATTTGGACACGATGCTCGCTCCTTTTTTATTCAGCAAATATGACGTCAAGTTAAAATCTAATTGAAATGAACGTTTTGCGCCGATTTTTTATGAATCCACTGAGTTCTGAAGATAAAAACGTTGATAGTTTATTAAAAAATAGATTTAAATACATTTTTCTCTCAAAGATTGTTCAGACCCAATGCATTGTGGTCTAAATTCGCTGAACTAGTGAGCATCAAATACACACTGGTTTTTTGCAGAGACTACTGGGAAATTTCTATGTCACTGGACTTTGGAATTCTAGATGCAGACATGCACTATATAGTGAGTAGGGAAGGAATTGGGAAACAATCTGGGTCTTGGTTGCAGTTGGGTGTTCCAATTGAAAATAAATCAAACTTTATTCATTTAAAAAAGGGCTTCTCATACAGCTCGAAGCGCTTTACAGCTAAAAACAAAAATCAGGAATCAGGAAACTTTATTGTCATTTTATCACATGATAAAACGAAATAAGGCTCTCTGGTCCAATACCAATATCAGACTGATACCAATGTGATATCAGTCTGTTACGGTGTGGTTCCTGATGAGTATTGCACAGAAGTATTTTTTTCAAATTTCACGGTATATAAGTATTGCACAGCCCTGTGATATTGCAATTTGAGAATTTGCTTGTTGTCCATGAAGGGGGGGGGGGGGTGGTGGTTCAGTGATCAACCGGAGTTCAGCAGTCTGACTGCTTCAGGGAAGAAACTGTTCCTCCGTCTGGTGGTCCTGCTCTTTAAGCTCCTCAGTCTGCTGCCTGAGGGGAGCAGGGCGAACAGAGGGTGTGAGGGGTGGGTGGGGTCTTTCAGGATGTGGGAGGCCTGTTTCCTGCATCTGGTCTTATAGATGTCAGTGGTGGATGGCAGGCTGCAGCCCACAGTCCTCTGTGCAGCTTTTGTCACTCGTTGCAGAGCAACACCAAAAACAGACAATAAATAAATATTAAAATAAAAAAACAAAAGAGAAAAACCCAGGCCACCCTTTACCCTCCCTCCATTAACACACACAAACAATGAATAGTTAAAATGTATATTAATGTATATTATGTTATTTATCGCACAAAGGGGAAACAGTTCTCCGCACTTTAACCTATGCCCTATGGCAGGGGTGCTCATTACGTAGATCGACCGGTCGATCTTCAAGGACATGAGGGTAGACCGCGGGACGGACTGACTGTAATCTAACATAAATAAAGTAAGTAAGTGAGTATATGAAACATTTGTGTCTTTGTCGACTAAATTATTTTGTTAGAGAATTGTCTTCTTTTTTGGCACATAGTTCCTCGCCTTAAGGCTGTTTGGTCACAAACTCAAGATAATAGTGGTTTGTGTGTCTGACATCAGCACAGACACCAAGCAGATATTATTTGAAACCATACCTACAGGATGGAACAGGGCAACTTCTTGTAAAATCATTTCTAGAAAAGCTGCCAATTTACAAGAATTTCAGTTCTATTCTATAGGTCACAGGTCAGTGTTGGGCAACTATGGTTAATCTTGAACTTAAATTGTTCTTTTAGTTTCACTTTGGTGTGATGTGTTGAAGTGGTTCAAGGTCACGTGTACATTTGGTGTGTCTAACTTTTAAGGTGGTTACGGTTGAATTGTTTCCCACGTCATTTCTGTAAGGATTCTGTGGTTCTGTGTTCAGTTTGATTTTTAATTCTCCAGAGCTTCAGAGATTAGATTCACAAATATTTTCCATTCTTTCCATCCACTCAATTTGATTTAATTCAATATTAGTTTTACATGGTTTACATATTTACAACAAAACTAAACTGAATTACAAAACTAAATTCATGACTTTTGGAAATTGCCACATTTGGAATTAAAAGTTTGTATTGATAATCATGCGGTGGAAAGAGTTAATGATATGGAGTTTCTGTGAGTTATTATTCATTCATTCATCTTCTTGACCGTTTATTCCCTTTCGGGGTCACGGGGTTGCCGGAGCCTATCCCGGCCACTTGGGCGTAGGCAAGGGATACCCTGGACTGGTCGCCAGTCTGTCGCAGGGTAGAATGTCTTCAATCACACATCCATTCACTCTCACACTCACACTCACACCTATGGACAATTTAGAGTTGCCAATTAACCTATGAAGCATGTTTTTGGATTGTGGGAGGAAGCCGGAGATCCCGGAGAAAACCCACGCATGCAGGGGGAAAACATGCAAACTCCACACAGAAAGGTCCCCCGTTGATGTAGTTTATCATGTCCCCCAGCCGGGACTTGAACCGGGGCCTTCTTGCTGTGAGGCAAGAGCGCTAACCACTGCGCCACCGTGCAGCCCATGCACGGTGGCCCACAAAATAAGCTGGAAGTTATAAATATAGCTAGTCAGAGCTAAACTGGCAAAAAAGTGTTGAAAAAAACACGTCCTATACTCACGGACAAACACGATTACAAATATATTCAGCGATAATACTATAGCTGATATACAGGACAGTGTTGAAATTTGGGGGAAATACTTATTAAACAGTTTTGCAGTCTTTGTACAACCAACAAAAATGTAATGGAGTCGTTCATGGTGTGGATTATGGGACACATACAAATGCGCTAATTTTAAAGTCGGGTTTATTGAAATGATGGGAACTAGTGAAACAGCATTCATGATGTATAAAGCCAGAAATAACTTGCTTCCAATAAACATACAACAAATGTTCAGGGACAGAGATGGGAGTTACAATTTCAGGAAACAGCAGAACTTGAAAAAGAGTTCATTCGTACTACAGAAAAGAAAATGGGCTTATCAATCTGTGGTTCGCCTGAGAGAGATGGGTGGAGAGGAAAGAAGGTTTTTATAGACCTGCAGGCCTCTGGAGGATCCTACAGCCTGATCTTCGTGGGACACCGGCAGCTTCAAATATGTACCTGCTGCTTTGGTATTTTAGCAGCTGCTCTCTTAACCCTTGTTCTATCCTAGGCACTTTAACGTTGGGAGTTGGGTCATCTAGACCCACTAGACAGTGCTCTGAACCTTTTTTCTTCAATGATTTGTGATCTTCACTGGTGTCCATGGATTACATGAAATCTTTCCACCTTTATCCACCTTTGTCATGGTAGGGAGAACATGTTAATGTAAGGGTCCAGTGCTCTAAAGATATATTAATAATAATAATAATTAATCTTTTAACTTGTTACTTCCTAACGTGGATGGACTCAATCCTCTCTTGAATAAAATACCAAGGTGCTAAATAAATCACCCCAACTTACCCTTTCATGTTGCATTAGTGTTTGCTATGAACCGTCACCTGCAGCGTGCTTGTAAATAAACTTGCATGAACATTTTGGGTCTACAGACTCAGAGGTCTATGACCTTGATTTTGTGTGTGTGGGAGACCTATGTAGTATGATACAGAGGTATAGCAGAGGACCCCCTATCAGAAGACCATAGGTTTTGTTTCTGCCCCCCCCCCCCCCCCCCCCCCCCCGTTAAATACGCCTTTGCCACTACCCTGAACCCCAGGTTTGGCTCCAGTGCTCATGCCACTAATGCTTCCTCATTGTAACTGGCAGACCCACCTGTTACAGGTAATCTGTAGTGAGAGCTGGAAACCCTTTCAACGCCTGCTATTGCATGGGATTGACTGAAACAGTGACACGGGTGAAAAAGTTAAAGTCATGTCAAAGTGCTAAAATATCTATAAATGACCACAAAAGCGTTTGTCACTGATTTATTGTGTTACATGAAAACACAATTGTCTAGTCAAGTGTATGCGGCATAAATCAGACACAGCAATCAAACACAAGTTCTAGACACACCGTAGTGTGAAACCATCTGATCATGCTAACTCATAGCAAACTCTTTAAAGCTCATGTTAAGATGCAGAATGTGTCAGTCAGTGAGATTTGTTCCTTCAGGCTTTACTTCTCTTTTTTCAGTGTAAGGTTAATTAAGTGATTTTTATTCTTTGACAAAAATATGCTATGCTTAATTGTAACTTAAGTTTTTTAATAATATATCAAATGATCTTAATATGTTCAGTTCAGTTATTTTCAAAATGTAACAGATACGTGTCTGTTTTTAATGCTTTCCTCATTCGTTTACAGTTTTTTGCAATCTATTACCTTCCTTTTTTTCTTCCATCTGTTCACATTTCATCCCAACATTAAGTTAAAGTTCTCACTCTTTAATATTTTACTATTTTAGCAGATCCACTTTCATTTCTTTCCCAGTTTCTTCATCACTCTTCCTGTTGAAGGATCCAGCTAACAGGAATCCACTGCGGCTCGTTTTGAGCCTGATGGATGACGGAGCAGAGCTTCATGCAGGCGTCCTGGAGGCCGTCGTTCACCAGAATACTGTCAAAAAACTGTTTGTATTTAGCCTCAATCAGCCGAGAAACTTCCTCCAACTCCACAAAGTCTTCCTCCTGAAGGGGAAGAAGAGCGGGACGGTCACTGTCCTGTCATAGTACCAACAGTCTGCTCTTTGATTTGTACATTTTTTTGGATGAAGTTTATTACATAAAATAAGAAATAATCACTATGAAGGAGAGTTTCTTCTATGATAAAATACCATAAATAACTAAACTAAAGGAATTAAGAAAACCAACAACATACAAGAAACTAAATTAAAAAAAATCAAAATAAATGAGAGAATTTACAGAAAATCTCCTTCTAGATTTTATGTCTAGTAGAATTCATGAGTTCCGTCTGTTCTGTTGGTTCTAAGTGTTTTCAAATGCTGCACTCACAGTGAAAGCTCTGTTGACCGTGTCATTAACCATGATGGTGGCGTTTCTGCGGGTTTGTCTCAGTCTCTCTGGGCTCGGGGGTTTAATGAAGATCACAAACGGCTTCAGCTTCCTTGTTCGTAAAAGTGGAATACTCTGAAAACAAAAAACAAAAATGAACATCAAGCAAAAAAGGTGTAGCAGTAAAAGAGTCGACTGGTTCTGCAACTGAACATACATGAGACTCAGCATCAACTATGCACATCCTTCCATGTTTGAGGACTTCATCAATACTATCGAAGCTGGTTCCATAGAGGTGGCCTTTATTCTCTCCATATTCCACAAACCTGAGTGTTGAATCATTTCAGACGTTAAGATGATACCATTGGAAAAATGAACAGAAAGAATTCCTTCTTAATTGAAATGAACAGGACCTGTTATTGCAGACCATATACTCAAACAGCTCCTTGGTAACAAAGTGGTACTCTCTGCCCATCTGCTCCCCTTCTCTCATTGGCCGAGTCGTATCTAAAGCGTTCAGCAGAAGAATACACGAGAATGGAAGAAAAGAGAAGAGAAGAGAAGGCACGGACGATTGGGTTAAACTAAGGCAGAGGATTGCAGAACAGCAGCGAAGGCATAAGGTGTCATCATGAAAAGATGGAGGATACAAAGAGACCAATATACAAATGATTTAGAAAAAAAAGACCCCCCCCCCTCCCAAAACTAACTGACAGAGCCAATTTTCTCACGGCGACTGACTTCTGAATGTTTGCCACACACAGATGATCAAAACGCAGACACATGTTTATTATTATATCATGTTTATTATTATATCCAGAAAATACCAGTTTAACCACGATTTTGTCTTTTTATTTTGCTTTATTTATGCATCACACCTTAAAAGTCGGATGCAGCCGAAGTTAGCGTCCGGTTGTCAGCATCCACTTTGACGTTAAAGGAAAGATCTTCCCTTGAATGTCAAAGTCTAAAGCAGTTGAAAACATTTCACAGAGAATGAAGATTCAATCAAATGAAGTTGTTTCTGGTTTATGTAAACTTGTAAAAGAAACATTTATGAATTTGACATCGCCCACAATTAACCGGTCTGTGGCCTGAAAAAGGTTGGAGACCTCTGTCCTACAGAGTCCATGAGGGTCAGATCATCCTTCTCTCTTTTTACACAATTATTTCTCATCTTCAGTACTTTGGTTTTCCGTATTGAAGTTTCAGTTTTTATTTTAAGACGTTTCTACGTCATGCCTTTGGTCTCCTAAACTCTGGTCCTAAAAAACACTTCATGACAGAAGCAGAAACATCATTGTTTCAGTAATGATCAGTTCTCTAGAAGAGTCTCCATCATGATGGTTTGAAGATTTCTGTTGTTTCTTGGGTTAATCAGACACGTTTACATGTTTAAAGAGAAATAATTTCCTCATTGTTCTCTTCATTTCTGGAAGGATTCTCATTTCATCCTTAAAGGCTATTTTGACTTCTGTGCAGCAAATGTAGAAGTTTTGGTTTAAAGTTTATACGATTCTATGTGTGATGTTTACCGATACAAATATCATTTTTCTACTGACAACAGTTGACTATGGATTTTGATGTGATTCCCTGTTTTATGAAGATTTATTTTGGATTGTTATCACAAAATCTTTCAAAAGCACAGCTGTACTAGATCACATTGAAGAAAAGCACATGGATTCCTCAGAAAATAAACAAAATCATTCATAACTTTTACTAAACATCTTTTAGGAGTCATAAAAACAAACTTGTGAGTAAAGATCAGTGGTTTGCACATACGTGGTACAGGTCCCTGGAAGGTGGAGGGGTTCAGCTTGATGAGTCTCTTTCTCAGCTTGTTCACTCCCACCCCTGAAGCACCTGTGTGTGGACGAAACACGGTCACAGACAAACACAGGAACTGGTCTGCAGCTTCAATAGATAAATGCAAAAAACAAAAACAAATCCGTCGGACTCTTCTGCTTTGATTTGATGCCAGCCGTAAGAACAGACAGCAACCACAAAAAAATCCCCCCAAAAAAATCCTCTCAGCCCTGAACTGATGGAGTCACAGCTCAGTCAGAGGATTGGATTCAGAGGGAAAATCTGATCCAACTTCAAATTCAACTTCAATTGATTCAATATTGATTTCTTTAATATTTTTCCTTCAAAAATGAATTCTGCTTTGGAACAAAAAGTAAAAACAAGAAATTAATTCTCACAAACACAACTGTCTTACCCACTAGCATGATGAGGCGGTGGTTTTCCTGCGGGGGGCGCTGGTACAGTACAACCTCCTCATAGGGCGTGGCCAAGGCGCTGCTGTTGGGGGAGCAGGAGGAGCAGGACTGCCTCCTTCTCTTGTAGGATGTTCTTTTCCAGACATGGAAACTCCGACGGAAACCAGCTGATGGGACAGTCCTGTTCATGTGTTTGTTCGTGGGATCATACGTGATTTCTGCGGGTCAAACATGGATCCTCCTCACCCAAATAGATGCCCTCCGTAAAGTCAGAGTCGGCCTCATCTGAAGCAAAGCAGAGACACAAAAGCTCAGCTAAGAAGCTAAGAAGCAGTTCTGCCAAATGCAGGAAGAACGACAAGGTCACACAGGAAATAAGTCATTTATTGATTCCAAAAATTAAAAAATTAGATAAAATTAAAACTAAGTTTTATTTTTAATTTCTAAACCTTACATACCTTTAGTTTAAAACCAAAATACACAAAAAGAAAGAAAATAAATTGAAATTATTAAAATGTATTTAAATCAAACATGACTTTTTAACATTTTGTTAGTTTTCATTTTAGACTAAGAAATTGTAAAATTTTACATATTTGTTTTATGAAGCTACATAATAATTTGGGATACAGAAGATATAGGCAACAAAAAATGGATCGAACACAGAGAGTTACAGCAGCATCATTTGAAAACCATAATTACAAACAAGATCCTGTTGGTCAAAAAATATAGAATCAATCTGGAGGCAAAGAATCTGTTTTTCTTCCTGTTGACTGTTTTTACTGCCTTGCAGGTTTGAATGTCTGAAGCAAACGTGATTTTTGTTGATTCATTAAAAAATTCAATTTCTCTATTCAAAGTGATTTTCATTGATAGTTTTAAACACCAAATGAACAATAAATATCCACATTGCATCTATTTCAGTAGTGCAATTGGACACAAACGTGTTGAATCTTTTAGTTATCCATTTGTGGACCATGTATCAAGAGGAGCATCGAATCACGTGAGAGGAGAAGATGTGCACTCATAATAATGTTCACAATAATTTCATTTCTGTATTAAAAAGCTGTGCTATAAATCTGAACAGACTTACCTACCAATTTTAATGTATTGATCGTTGTCCACTTCTGTGGAGAAAGACAAAATGATGCTGTTAGCCTCTGGCACACAGTCTATGGGTTTTAGCCCCGTAACACACAGAGCCTCACCTGCTGTCGTGCTTTTGTCGTCGCCGGATGTCGGCTCATTTTCTAGAGGAGGAGGAAAAAAGCCAGATAAATCAGAGAGTTCAGTCTGCAAATGTCACAAGTTTAACCGCATCTGAGCCAAATGCTCAGAAAATGCAGACCCTGTAAAAACAGGTCTTCATCATTTTGAAAGGAAAAACAGTCTTAGCAAGAATTCTGATTGAAAAAAAAATTCTAGTAAGTCAGACATGTTTTTCTTACTTCCCAGCCTTGTCCCACCGGGTAACTCGGGGCCCCCCCAGGGAGGCATGCCCCACAGTTTGAAAACCACTGATATACTGTGTATATTTTTTCACAAGAGTCTCTTTACGTTCCTAAAATTCAGATTTTGCAGAGTACAAAGGTTCTCTTAGAGCTTGGTGGGCCTTAAATATTCATAAAGCATTTTTCCCCCAGTTTGATAGAAATGATTTGCAAACGAAGGAAGACCTGGACTGTGTTAAATGTCTGTTAGATGAGCTGCAGATCTGCAGCAGTGGTTCCACTCACCGTTGGCAGCCAGCGTCACTGAGGACGGCATGCAGGGAGGAAGCAGCCGTTAAAGAGGCTTCTGACTCGCAGGCGCCTTCATTCTCACATTCAACACACATTTCTCAGAGCTAATACTTGAAAATGTCAGATCTGTTCTTCAAACTGCCTCTCTGAGCTGTTTGAACCCATCAGCACCAACACACCTGTTCCAGAGCATGATACCATGTCTGTTCTATCTTAACGCTTGCACAACGCTCACCTGTACACTGTTGGATCTGTGTGTTTGCACAAAACAACGGAACAAATTGAAAAGTAGTTCTCAGTCATGGCACCAACACTGAGGATAAGGTTGCTTCCACAGATTTGAGCTTCTGATCTTATTTAGATCATTTTAAATCCCAGATCTGCTTCATCTCCTCACGCAGGAGCTCTTCCTCCTGACCACTCTAGCTAAACCTGTTAACATTTGAGTTTATTGTTAACTGTATTTGTGTTTTTAACTTTTATTGTTGTTCTTAAGCTGAGATGGGATTTTTCTTAGTTTTATTAATGTATTTATTTATGTTTTTACAGTTCTGGTTCTGTGCAGGACTTTGAGCAACTGTGAATGAGTTTTGGAACCAAATGCATTGATCTAATATATTTACTGAATGACTAATTGATTGGTGGGCTGATTGATTGATCTATTGTTTAATTGTAGTATCAGCTTTGGTTAATGTTCATCTGGAGCAATAAAAACCTGTATTTGAGCCTTGGCCAAACGAGTGGATGTGACACTGGGTGGGAGTGGGCGGGGCTTCCTTTGTAAAAAATGGTTGCAAAAACCTGGCATACAACTCTCTGCTAAACGACCTGTGCAAATAAGTTATAAGCTGATTGGTTGGACGGGCTGAAAGGTGAACAAGAACCTGTGAGGTGGCCACGATCAATCATTGATCATTCATGATCATTGATCATGAATGATCATTGATCATTCATGATCAATGATCATTCAATGTTTCTCTCCAAAAAAGATGAAGACCAGAAAGATGAGGGCAACTACTGCTGCTTTATCCTGCTAATGACTCATCTACACAGTCATGAATGATCAGAGGTGGGTGGAGAATCCAAAAATAGTGTTCAATTATCCAGAAAATGACTTGAGAAAAAGGAAAAAAGTAACTGGTGAGAAAAGTACTGAGGTACTGAAAAACTGTTTGGATTCATATGACCTAAAGAAAAGCTAAAGCTAAAGAAAATTTAACTAAACTGAACAAAAAGTAAATGGCGTATACTTATACTTATATAGCGCCTTTCTTCCTACAAGGACAAAGCGCTTTACAGTCACACACATTCACACACACATTCACACGCTGTTGGCGGCTCCGCTGCCAAACACAGGCGCCCGCCTCCCACCAGAGGCAAGGTGGGGTTCAGTGTCTTGCCCAAGGACACTTCGACTGGGCGTACAAGGCGGGAATCGAACCAATGGTTATGGCTTACGATCATGGGTCGACCGCCCTACCACTGCACCACGACCGCCCCAAAAAGTGTTGCTTACAGTGTTGGATTATTAACACACATGAACTTATAACTGAAAAGTCTCAATAAAGCTGATTTTTTTTCATCTAAACCATATTTATGTTTATATATTTCAATGCAGTTTTATACAAATACTGACGTTATAAGGATTTAGTTAAGTATTTCTAAAATAAATGGTACAATCGTTGCAAACAAAAAAAGAGGAAACAGAAACACGACAGATACAGCCAAATGGAACTGAGTTAGGCTGAATCTGAATTCTCGCTCTAACCCTAAAGCTCCTCCCTACTACCCCCCCCCCCCCCCCCGCCATTTGTGGGGGCATTTGAAGGGCTAATGGTGTCCAAACTTGTTTTTTAAGGGGAAAACGGTGATCCGTGTTGTGCCGAGCCGCGGAAGACTACCGTATTTCTCCATGTGGGTGTCCTCTGAAGTACAGACGTTTACATTCGACTGTAAGTCATGACATTTTATTTTAGCATAACCAATAAAAGTTATAAAACTGATGTTCTGTATTTTCAGAGCGCTAGCAGCTACATGCTACTATGGATGACCGGCGACTATTGACGTCATCGAGTGGGAGTGACGCCCGAATTAGAGGTCGCTCTTTTTCATATCTTTCCCTTTGGAGGGCTAAATGTGTGTGTGGGGGGGGGGGGGGGGGGGGATCGTAGTAATAGGGGAAGGATTCAGGTTTGGCCTGGAAGTTTTGAATCTTCATCATAAATGAAAAACTAGAGGAGTCCTTACGGGGTCTCATGCAGGTATGAGTGTGTAGCGGTTGACACCACCAGTGCTCTCTCTGTTTACTGCAGACAAACAGAAACACAAAGTTATAGCCATGTAAGAATGTAAACACATCAAATAACTACAGTTCTCTAATTAAAGGTTTCCTTTGTGTTCTGTTTTAACAGAACTGAAAATAAAAAAAACTAAGTTTTTATATCATAATGTTCTTTCCAATTCCAAAATGACAGTGGAGGGGTCAAAAAGCCTCTCACACTTCTCCAGTTCAGTATTGCCGGATGCATTAGATCAAAGTGTTTTCATTTTAAATGTATAAATGCTTCAGATTTGTTACAAAAAATCTGATTGAAAAAAGGCCTCTGACTCTCAGTTTTTGGAACTCCTGCACCCCCTGGTGGCTGTTAGTGTGCTCTGCAGGACAGTTTTATTTCTGAGGGTAAAACTTTCTGTTGCCATCGGTTATGAATGACGAAGGAGCTCGACTCCTCAAAGGCTTGAAGACAAGCGCGTCTTTATGTTTTCGCCACCTTTTCAGCGTGCTCGCAGAGGGAATCAGACGAGCAAAGGAGGCTCCACAGGGCAGCTTCCTGGCCTGCCACCACTGCGCGTCGGTCTGGTCCACCACCTCCAGCAGGTCTCCTCTGCTGAAGGACATGCCTGCATCTGGACATGGGATGGAGGAGTCCCTCCGGGGACAGTAGTCCACCATGGCCCTCATGTACACCTACAGGAAAAGGAGTTTTGGGAGAAGTAGAAAAAAATACACAGCTTCCATGTGAAATGGAATAAGAAAACATTGTTTAAGTTTTTTTTTGATGATGGTAAGAGAGGAAGAACTGACTCTATCTATAGGATAAAACTAAAATCATCCTGGCACCAGATCAGTGTTTTTTTATGTATTTATATAATATATTGTTCTGACCTGTTTGTCTCTAATAAAGCAAGACTTTGCTAACTTTTAACACAGTAAACTAAGCTTTGGTTCAAATTCCTTATATTTGAGCAATAGTAGTCATAATGGGATCTAAGGAGGCATTTGTAAGCATTCATCCCCCCATTTTCTGAATCCGCTTTGGCGTCACAGGGTTGCTGGAGCCTAACCCAGCTTTCGTTGGGCAAAAGTGGGTAGACCCTGTAAAGGACTGGGCGGGTCGCCAGTCCATACCAGAGTCACACTATTTAACTGGATTGGATCGATGTTCACTGAGCTTCTGTGGGCAAAAATAATAATTTCCAAGCTTAGAAAACAGAACTCATGTTAAGGTAAAATGTGTGGAATGGTTGAGAAGATAACTGAGTCTGTAAAGACTTTTGCATCCTGGCATGAAGTTGACTTGTGTTTTTCTAGAAATACACTGAAGACTTCCTGGGAATGAAGGATCATCAGATTAAAAGCTCTTGTGAGGACAAGTTCCTGCTCAAAATGGTGCAGTGCCATTAAAAAGAATCTTTTTATGTTTTATTTCTCTTGTGAATAAAATGTTAAATCGTAAAAGTGCTGCAGGTTTTTGCCCATTTCAAACCTATTTAACAAAAACTTTATATCTATATGTATAAATATGCAGTATATAAACTTCAAAATTCACACAATGCATTTCCTTAAATTACCATTGACTGCTGGTTTCTGACAGGAACTATCCAGCTGACTTAACATGAAATGTCACGGCCAAAAAGATTCTTTGGAACTCACAGACATGTTACAGTGAGAAGCAGCCTGATGGTCACTTATGCTTATTTGTCCATCTCCATCTTTTACTTTTCTTTGTTTCGTCGATTAAAGTTTTATGACATAAACATATTTTGTCATTGTTTATTTTAATGTTCAGCTCAAAGGATAAGAAGGAACAGAAGTCCAACATCTTTCTTCAGTAAATGGCCCAGAACATCATAACTTAATGTGAGAAAGAAGCACACATCTCTGATTGCTCGCAGGAATCACCAGGTTCGTTTTCTGTCAAAGTTCTTCATGCAGTTGTCTGTGAGCTAAATGAAGAGATGGGAGCATTTCTTACCGGTTTCTGGTTGCTGCTGGCCTGAGTGGAATTAGGGATGACTTTAAACAGGATTGTGCCTGTAGAATTAGTCTGAAATGGCAAAAGAGAGTTCCAGAAAGTAATGTACTTCTTCTTGGAAAAGAACACACCATCAGGGAGAAGGAATGAAAAAGAAAAACCCTGTAAACAACAGGAACTTCACTGCACAGAACAATGAAGCCAAAACCTGATCTTAACTAAGCTGATGGGTAGAAAAGCAAATAGTCATCATAGAACTAAAAGGGGAATATGTCATAAAAATACACAACTGTGAGTCAAAAAATGCTTTAAAACAATAAATACATGCAAGTTAGAAGTAAAAACAGCTAATTTTTTTAATGGTTTAGTTTTTTTTCCTTCCTTTTTTAAGAAAAACATTCTTAACTAAGGTGTGACCCAAAATGAGAAAGTTACCTCTGAACTTCTGAGGCTTTTGGAAATAGTAGAACCCTATTAAATGTGTCTGTGTTTTTCTTCAATTTAATGGGAAGTATCTCCCTTTTATTCTGCATTTATACTATAGTACAATGACAAAAAATAATACAAGCTTGGAAGTATAAGTTATACCTTTTAAAAGAAAAACAATGTAAAGAAGCAAACGTTTTGGTTGAGAAATGGTTTTCTTAACTTAAATCAACTTCACTTTAGCGTTCCCCTTTATTTGTGATTTTCTTTATATAAACTGCATATGCCTGATACTTTCTGAACATGGAACAAACCATTCAGGCGCTAGCTGTTCTGTTATTTGAAACTAAATAATCAGAAGATATTCAGGGAGATTATATTACACATAAAAGTTCTGATGACAGAAGTCAGAACTCTGTCTCCCCTTTGGTCCCCGTTAGGAGCCGTTCCCAGAGTTCTAACCACACTACAGCTCCCAGCAACCCCAGCACACACTTCCTGGATGCCGCCCACCTGACTCATTCATTCAATCAACCACAGCATACTTAAGCCCTGCACTGAGTCAAGATCAGTGCGAAGTAGTGTTTGTGCCACTCAAATACAGAGCGTTTGATCTGGACCTGATCTCCTGTCTCCTGACCCGGTTTCTGACTCTGTTTGTCTGCTGCCTGCCCCGACTCTCCCCTGGATCCTGACTACTCCTGTCTTTCCTCTGATGATCTCATGCCCGTTATTGACCCCCGCCTGCTTGACCCTGATTTAGCTTTGTGGACTTTCAGCTGAGCTAATGAACCTGCTGTATTTGGATCAAGCCGTCTGTCTGTTCTGGTGACATCAGAGCAGATAAAGTTTAAGTACATACTAGTATTCGGATGACTTTTGCTGGGTCCAGACCCACCACAGGGTTCCCATTCACCTCTACAATCAGGTCACCAGGGTGCAGAAGTCCTGACGAAAGCAAAGGTCAAGTCACAAAAACCACAAAGCATCTTAATGCACATGACCACCTGGGGGTTTTTCTCACCACTGCGGTCGGCCAGTCCGCCATGAATGACCCGGGCGATGTAGATCTCTCCCGTCTCCTCGTCTCTCCTTATTGTTGCTCCCTGAAAACCATCTGTGTGAGTGGCTGCTCTTAACAAGGACTTGTAGAAGTAAATTTGAGGGAAAAGGACAGATGGAAAATGCAGCAGTTTCCATTCACAGCTGAACGTCCAGACAAACAACACATTAACCAAGCTAATGCTAACAGACAAACTAGGAATAATTATTCCAGATGAAATCATCGATACCGTGTCACTGAAATGCAATAAAGTTCACCTCGGCCGGCCTCAAGTGTTGCTTCACTATAGATACATTCTTCTGGTAAAAGTTTGGCTGATTATTGCTTTCATATTTGACTGATTTGCTTTTTTTTTCTTGCATAATGTTGCAACTCTAAAAAGAAAAGAAAGATGTTTTTCCTTTTTTGCTACTCAATTTAGGGATCGTCACAGCAAATCATTTGTCTCGATCTATTCCTACCCTCTTCATCCTCCCTCTCACCAAACACCCTCATGTCTTCCTCTTTATCCATGAACTTCCTCTTTCATGGTCCAACCCTAGCATCCTTTTTTCCAACATCATCACTGTTCCTCCTCTCAACGAGTCCAAATCCTCTCCATCTGCTTCCCTGCATTTATCTCCAGAACATCTACCATGATCTGTTCCTCTGATGGATTCATTCCTGTTCGTATCCATCCTGGTTACTCCCAAAAAGAACTTCAACATCTTCATATCTGCCTCCTGTGTCTGCATCAGAGGCTCTAAACCAACAATCTGGCATCAGTCTCATCAGTCTTCTACACCTTTCCTTTTTCCCTTTTTAGACACACATCACTCCTGAAACCCTCCTCCTCCACCTGTTCCAACCTGATGCACACACCTCTCCACCTCTTTCCCAAAGTCTGTAAGTCTGTTAACCCTTTCATCCATCCATCCATCGTCTGAACCTGCTGAGATCTAACCCAGCAGTTGGACTCCCTGGGCAGGTCAGCAGTCTGTTGCAGACCCACAATCACGCATGGAAACACACATGCACACCTAGGGACAATTTAGAATCAGTAGTGAACCAATGAAGCATGTTTTTGATCTGTGACAGGAAGGTGGAGTGCCTGGAGAAAACCAACAAGAACATGCAAACTCCACACAAAATGGTCCCAGGCCACTATCAGTGGATGCACACAGTTAAACTAGGAGTGGGAAAACGTGATCTTTCTTTAAGCACAAGTGAATGAAATGGGAAGGGCATAAAGTAATTTATTAATCATACCTATAGTTTGTGTCAATTCCTTCAGGTCATTTGGTTTTCAAGACGGTTCTCCACAAAGTCTTAAAAAATCTTGTGTATATTTGTTAAGTCAAACACCTGAGTAATTGAGAAAAATTCATATTTTGATATTAAGATCCCTAAATGCCCAATGTCCACTGCTAATCCAGAAAGGAGAGAGAACTAATTCCAGTTACTTCTTCTTCCTCCTCTTCATGGTTTGTAAGCAGCCTGTACTCCTGGGCTCCTGTTGCTCCTCCATGTGAGCTCTTGAAACCGTTCCGTTGTCAAACCAAACATGTCCGTTACTTCCACAACCTCCTGCTCTCTGAGTCACTCCATGGCTTTTGTTCTGTTGATGCTGACTCTGAGACCCTCCAAAGTCCTCTGATCCAGAACTGACCGATGAAGAAGAAGAGCAAGAAGAAAGCTGTGAAGGCGAAATGGGATAAGGAGTGGGAGGCTTTCGAACCACTTTTGGAGACAGCGAGGAGACTCTTGGGGGAGGAGTGGGAGGATTCTGTTTTGCTCTAGTTGAGCCAGACGCTCTGTGCTGCTTTTTGGCCACGATGATCCCCTGAAGCTTCTCCACCACCTCAGCGAGCACATTGACTGCCTGGGCATTCTCCTCCACGCTGTCAGCAATCATCTCCGTTGCAGCCACCATCTTTTGACCAAGCTGGCGGACGTCCTGACTGCTATGCTCAATGGTACTGACCACAGTCTGAACGGTGGATCTGAGCTCTTCCACACTGCACTGTTTGTTGAGCTGAGCTCCAGGTTGGTGAGACTTTGTGTCCTGGTTCCCCTTTTGTGTCTGTATTGGCTGAGCTTTGCATCCGTTGTACGGTGGATGGCTGTACTGGTGGAGAGTTGAAGGATTTAAAAACTCCTCTTGGTATTTGTTGTGAGATCCAGCTTTAAATCCATAATGGCTGGTGGAAAGGGGACACGTGCGAATCTTCAGCTGCTCCTTGGGACACTGAGGTGTGGGGCTGACAGGGGCGGTGTGCACCTTTGCAGAGGCCATGTTGAGGGTGGGAGCGTCCCTCAAGTGACCACCTGTACCTCTCTTTTTGTACAAGAGGGGAGAGTTGGGGAGACTTTGACTATAAAGTGGGATTGGGGGAGGCGGGTAAGCATAGTCATCACTGTTAGTTGAAGCTTCTCCCCCCCTCTTTGGTTTGGATCTCTCTGACAAAGAATCAGCAGAAAGAAGGAGAGAATATAAAAATAAAAAGATACGGGTCAAAAAAAATCAAGAAAACGTGAAAATTCATAAATCAGAGCCAAGTAACAATAAGATGAAGGATGTAACTGGTGGCAAAGATGAGGAGGAGAGGAAAGAAACACAACAAATGAAGTAAGTTTTGTTTGGTTGTGTGAATAAAACGTGACAGAAATGGTCTCAAGGAAAGTATAAATGGAGAAAAAAGGAAAACGTTCAGGCTGAAAGATGTCGATGGATTGGCTCTTCAGTCACACAACTGGATGTGAACTCTGTCTTCCTCTTACCGGGTAGAGTGTTGGGACTAAAGACCGCTGGATCTGACCGGTTGAGTCTTTGCTTCCAGAGCACAGTGTTTGGTGGACAGAAACTGAAGTTTCCCGACATCTCACAGTGGGTAACAAAGCCCTGAAGCTGCATTCTTTTAGGATGGGACAGATGCTTGGCTTCCATCTCAGTCCTTCTAAGATCCTCCCGTGACCACGCCCTCTTTGTAGAGGCAGGCTGCTCCAGTGGGACACAATGAAGGCTGTTCCAGCTGCTATGAAGACCTCCCAGGCCGTGACCAATACTTCTGTGCTCAGATGTTGTCTTGGTGAATAAAAAAGTTAAACTAGTGATTTGATCATGAAAAAAAACATTGAAAAAACAAAAAAGTTCTTCTTAAAACAGAAGCCAAGTTGGAGACATGCAGCAGGTCACAGGTTCTGTCTGGTTGCTGTCAACATTGGGGCTAATAGACCGAAGAGTTGAAATTCTTTAAACTATATTTTTTTCTTGAATAAGAAAAATAGTGGTTAAAGCCCCAATCTGATCATTTTTTATCAATATTCAAAGCGTTCTCAATGGTCTTTTAATCAGGATTATGCTTTTTTGAAGGCAAATTAAAAGCCTGTGTCGTTTTCCATGACATAGTTTCTGCAGAAAATTGTGGCTGGCACTGAGGACCCCCCCCCACTTCACCCTTTTGATGAGATTGCTCTGTTTACATGCTTACAGCCCCTCTCACCCTCCACCTAACCTTTAGCGGTGCAACAACCATAGAGATCAATATTGCAGCTATCCAGCCGCACAGTTTAGATCCAAATTGCAGCTCAGACGAGGAAAACAAAGACGTAGATGCATCAGAATAGAGCTTTGAGGGAATGTGCTCTTTTTCAAATTACCTTTTTTTAACCTTATCCTGATTTACAACAATTTTAATGAAAAGATGTTCAGAAATGCAATTTTAAGCTTATTTTTCTCAATGCCCTTCATCATCAAAAAACGGTTCATCTTGAAAACACCAAAGGAATTTTCATCAGAGTGGGACTTCAAAAAGTAACCTCAACACCAAAAGATGTTTACATTATAACCGGAGAAACTTTTGTTTATTCCCTGCAGGTTTTGGTCACACTTAATGGTTTGAAGAAGTTCAATCTTTTAACAAAAGTACAAAGACGTTACCACTAGATTTATAGCTAAAAGAAATTATCTGTCAAATGACATTTAACCTCCTTTCATTGATCACATCTGATTGCAGCGATACGCATTTAACAAGACTGGATTAACAGATAGAAATGATAAACAATAAAATTACATTATTACTTAAGATTTCCTTATTTGTATTTCAGGAAAATCTTTTAAAAAATATGTACATCAAATTTGATAGAGCGAGCTTATTAGGTCATAACTCAAATAAATTATGCATGTAACAGAGAAACAGAAAAACTTTTCCAAGACTTTTCCAACTGAATCAATTAAATTGTCTTGTGTATTCAGAGCAAACGTAAAAATGTCTCATTTTTTGTGTTGGTTTTTTGGGTTTTACTGGTGGGACTCTAATTGTTACAAGTGTGATAGACAGCAAAACTGACATGAATCTTTGCTGGTCTTTTAATTAGGTCTGGAATCATGAACCACATTTTGGAGGATGAAAGGACAAAAGCAAGCAATAAAGATGTATGTCTACAATATATAATGGCTCCAACTAAGGGAGGAATCTTGAGGAAGAACCATAAATCTAGCGCAGTGATTAAATTCTGGTCTCACCAGCGGCTGGTTGTTTTTCACGAGACAAACGATCCTCATGGCCTCTTCATCTTCAGGTAACTCGTCGGGCAGTGGAGGTAGAACAGGAAGGTAATCTGCCTGTGCCACACTGTCATGTGACGACAGAAGAGCCTGAGGGATGCAGTGAAGAAAAAGATGTGACAAAACATCCAACAGGACTTTCACACGTTTCTAAAAAACCCTAATCTCAGACCTGCATGTGAGGTGAACTGAGGAGGCCAAAAAGCTCTCTGGCTTCAGGAGATGGATGAGGAGCTCTTTGTATTACAGTCAAAATCTAAAGAACAAGCAAGAAGACACACAAATGCTTTGTGAAAATGTTTGTTAAAACTCACCAAGACACACTTTAGGTAGAAACTCCCAGGTGGGATTTGAGCTGTTAAGCTTGAGTTTGAGTTTGCTTCCTTTCATTTTTAGAGTCTAACCTCACAATTAGTAATCATTAGCTCACAGTGTGATGACCTTTTATTGACCCTTATGCACATCAACCTGGTTGCAGCTGCACTGTAAACCAAATTTTTAAAGAAAAAAGATTTCTGCAATCAGGAATGGAGCTTTGGCCCCAGCGGGTCTAATGGACTCCAACAGAACCAACACTTTTGATTCTGAACGTCCAGCACACAGTAACGGCATTATAAGATGACAAAACAACATCCCAATCTCTCAGCAGTGTAAATGTGTAAACACAGGGAGCCTTTTAAAACTCCAGAGCTGAACCAACCAACACCAGGACGGAGCCATCAGTATCTTCTCTGCAGCAGGGGAGGCCAGTTCCAGAACTTACAGAAACTGTCCCGGTTTAGCTAAGGTCGCTTTAAAAGTGTTTGTCCTTTTAAACTGGTGTATTTGTCCTACTATATTTATTATGAAGACAGCATTTAACTTTACATCTAACTGTTTTTGAGGGATCCGTCCTCCTGACCAGCTGTTCTTCACTTCCATTGTTGCATGTTTACCAACCTCATAGGAGAGTCCTGAGGCATAAGGCAGAAAGGGGTTCGGTTTAATCTTCTGGAACTGGATCAGGCACTCATAAATCTGAGAGGGGGATGAACATGTGAACAGTTAGGAGATATAAAGTCTAGCAAGATTTCTATTCCACTTTCAGACCAGGTACCTTCAACAGGGCGTGCAGCCATGGTGCACTCAGTAGCTCATGCAGAATCTGAGCACCATTGATGTTTCTGGTAACGGCTTCACCGATGTCCTCCACCACGCTGGACAGAACCTCAGTGACACCTGCAAGAACGCAGGACAAGTCAAAGGACAGTTAGGGTGTATAACAGAGGTTCCCTGTATTATCATAATTTACCAATAATGTTCTGGGTTTCCATATGGAAAAGAAAATAATTTTTTTAATTACAAGAATTTGAAAATGTACAGGTGAGCTGTTATAAAGAACCCACTGTATTTGGAGACAGAGATTCTTTCACTTAAAATGTTTATTAAAATCTGTTTAACTATTTATTTACTTATGTTTATCATCCATCATGTTTGACAAAAACAGAAAACTAACAATTTACAGCAGAGACACTTTACTGGTCGTGACTCTAAAATACTGAGACAATAAAAAAGAAATGCAGCCAATGATGGTAAGATTATCTTTGAAAGACAAAGTGGTTTCCAACGACAACAAATAAAACACGTCGACTGACCAAAGAGGACAATCTGGAGTTTCGGACGGCAAAACATTTTCAGAATGAACTCAAACTGGACAGTTATTATTTTAATGAAGGTGCAGTCAGGCTGAAGGAGGGATTGAGCATCTCTTTTGTACGGGTAGGGGACATTGTGTTATCTTAGGTTCTTTGGTTGGTCTGCACCAAACCTCAGATCAGTGTTGACTTCTGCCACAAAAGCAGACTAGCTGAAAACAGCAGATAAACCTGATGTGGATCAAACCATCAGTATGGAGGTGGTTTCACCGTCCTCACAGGGGTTCATAAACCAGCATGGCCTGTTCATCCTCACCATCTTCCATAGTTTGTCTCATGCCAGACGTCCAAACCACTGAAGAGGACGGAAAAGGAACTCCCACTGTGAAGAAATCAAATGAAATGAAAATTAATGTTTACACTTAGAGCCATCATTTAGATTTTATTCTGTAGAAAAAGATATTTAAATTTAGATTAGCTATGGATTTAATATTTGTTAAACATAAAGGCTACATTAAGAGCTCAGAGTAAAAAGAGATTATCAGTGTCAAGCAGCCAATGTGGATTAAATGCATATCTGACTTCAGACAAAAAGGTCTTTTCTCATCCGTTACACTGTTAGATTGTAAAAGTAAAATAAAATAAATCTCTAAACCAGATGATGCTTTAAACAACTCAAATTAAAAAAAGCATTCCGTCAATTTAATCCATAACTTGTACTGAAGTCCTTCAGTAATGTTATGGTATCATGTTTCCTATATTTTCTGCCCTTTTTTTTTTAATACAAAATATGCAATAAGCAGTAACCATATTTGTCCTCATGTTAATTTCAATTTTATATTTTAAAATGAAGTAAAAATATGACAGCAGTTATGTAACACCTAGGTACTGATAACAGAATACTTGTGCATCGCAGCATTTGCTTTTTGTTTCTGTGAGTGGGACTCAGTGAAAGTGACCTCATGTAGAAAATGAGCCGGTTTTTGGCTCTCTGTCTTAATTAACGACGGCCTCATGTTTGTCGTATGTCTGCTGGCTTTAACCAGAGCAGACGGTCGGTGGGGGGGTTCTGTCAGAGCCAACGACAGCTGCTTGAACAAATGAACATGTGGCCAGATTGACTGTGAAAACTGCCCTAAATAAAGTGAGTGTTTGAGTGACAGCAAGTTTCCCTGCTAATGTTTTCTGGGCTCCACAAAAGTGCGTTGTCATCATTGTGGTGGATGGTAGAACAAAACGTCTCCAGAGTTTGACTTTTTCTCACTTTGTGAGAAACTTGGGTGAACTTTTTGACTCTGGGCTGAATTTTATTCCAAAATTAAAAATGGAATCGAGACAGAATTTTATCATCTAAAATAAAAACATCTCAACCTTTTTCTGCACACAGATCGGTTAATTTTCAGACAATGTTTTACAGACCGGTCTGAACAGGGACAAAGTTTGTGTTTAACATTTCAAATAATATTTAGCGTAACATTTAACATTTAGCGTAAAAAAATATAAAAACATTTTTTTAATTGATTTCTTACAAATGACAAGGATTCAACGAAACAAAGTTGTTGATTTGTGGAAGTTTTTTCTGATTTGTAAATACTTCAATTACAAAAAATTACAGTTTTATTTCCACAGAAGACCATTATAACACTGAGAATTTAGATCATCTTTCAGGGCAAAACTATTTTTCATATTTTGTTTCATATTATATTTTCTAAATATGATAATAAACATGAATCCACCGTGTCTGCATCTTTATTATCTGCGTGCGAAACATTCAGAAGTCAGTCGCTGGACATTAAGGCTTCTGCTACGTGAGAACAACTGTCAACCACATTTGGAGGAAAACTCCTGGTTTTGTCTGCAAACAGCAGCTTTACGTTCCTTTGAAGTTGAAGGTTCTTCTTTATAAAAAGTTTGGACACCCCCGGTGTATTTGGATGGAGCTGTAGTCTATTTAGAGACGTGATAAGGTGAACACATTGCTTCTCTGTTCTATCACTTGGCAGCAGGACACCTGACCATTAACCTTGCAAAGTGGGAGTTGTGTCATGTGTAAGTGGGATGGTGGGACAGTACTATCCATCTGGTAGAGCTTCAATTCCAGTGCCTGTCATCCTGTCCTTGGAGCAAAGAAACAGCTTTTTCTTGAGCTTGTGGGTTATCCACATAGTTTTTTCAGAAGTTGTGGCACCGCTAACTGACCGTCTGAAAGCTGAAACTATCATTGTTTGGTCCCCTGCCCCCCAACAGTGATGCATCTGCTCTAACTGCTCTCCGGGTTGGTAGGCTGTTTTTTCTGCATGTTCTCTGGGATCAGGAGCAGTCTGATGAACACAAGCTAGCCGATGAACATCTTGGAACATCTTTGTACATCTGCAGTCTATTGCTGCACCTGTTGTGTTCCAGACAGATCACAAGTCTCAAATTGCATTTCTAAGCGTTTCTTCATCCCAATCATTTTCCTCGTCGGAGCTGGAATCTGGTCAACACTGTACAGCCGTATAGTTCCAATGTCGCTCACCATTTTTGTTGCCCTGCTAATGTTCACTGAGGGTTGTGAGGGGCTGTTAGCTAGTGGGAGAGAGTGTAAACAAAGGAATGATGGGATATTAGCACAAATTCACTACTCAGAGGTGCATTTCTAATGTACTCCTGCAGAACTATGTTCTAGGAAACGACTCAGGTTTTAAAAATTTTAGCTAAAAACGGCATAATTATAATTATTAGACCACTGGGAAGATGGCTGGAGTGGGGCTTTTAACAGGTGCTTTTAAATATGGTTATTTCTTTTTTGGGAAAATCTTAGTGTTATGTATTTTCTTCACTCGATGTGACCTGACTCTTCTTGCTTCTCTGTAGACCCTGTGGTGGGCCCCATTTTGATGGCCGGGGTCTCTCTTCCTACCATCCTTGGGGCCTGTGTTGATTGTGAGTGTCTGATTTTCCTTTCTGTGCAGCAGGCTTGGGTGGAGGTGGAGTTGAATCCGGCTGGGTGGACCTGGCCGGTTCTCCAGAGGGCATAAAAGCTGCTGGAGGCCTTTGGAACTCTCTTTCTCCCTCTGGCTGGTGTCATTGCAGCTAAATGTCATCCCTGATTACCTTCCCTTCTGCACTCAATGCTTTCATTTGTCAAACATCTCACCTACACTTAATATAAACTTACTATTGTTTATGTCCCTAATTAAGTAGCGTATTGACTTCTTCAGTGACATAACAGTGGTGAAGCTGATAACTGAGGGGATCGAGACACCCTGCAGGTATTAAGTCCTGAAACTTGGAGAGCGGAGTGCATTTGAAGACCTGGCTCTGAACATCTCCAAGACTAGGGAACTCATCCTGGATTACCTGCGGAACAGAGATGCCCATGCTCCATCGCACATCAATAATGAAGAGGTGGAGCGAGCGGAGTCCTTTACATTTCTCGGAGTCCACATGTATGCAGATGTCTCCTAGATAACCGACACCCCCCGCCCTGCCTTAAAAAGGCTCGGCAGCGGCTACACTTCCTGAGGGTACTCAGGAAGAAGCGACTCCGCCCAAACCTGCTGATTGCCGTCGTTGCTCCACCATCCAGAGCATGCTGACTTATCCCGTCTCAGTTTGGCTCTCCAGCAGCACAGAGGCTGACAGGAAAAGACTGCAGAAAGTGACCAACACCCACTGCCTACAACAAGCCCCACCTACAACTCCTGAACAGAGCCTGAAGGACCACGTTCACCCCGGTCTCCACCTCTTCAATCTGCTGCCTTTGGCAGACACTAAAGGGCCGTACCGGCAAGAACAAAAAGACTCAGGGACAGTTTCTGTCCAAAAACTGAATCCCAGTTTTACACTGCAAGTCACCAGATTCCTGCACATTTATTCCTTTGATTACTGCACACTTTTTTGCCTGCTTTTCATTTTAATTTTATGTCTGTACTGCCTGCCCGCTTTAAAGACAACTCTTCATGAGTTTCATCATACCATTCATAATGACAATAAAGGCTTTTTATTCTATTCTAATAAGCAACAAACTTCAAAGTCATCTTCCAGAGCTAGTGACATGCTGGCCTTACATCTGTATTTTGGAAAAACACATCCGGAATTATCAGCAGGATCCCAGTTATCAAGGACTGGAGTTAGACAGTCCCGACAGACTTTTCAGTAATGCACACAGCCCACATTTAAACACACAGTGACTGAAAAACCAAAAGACATGAAATGACGTTTTAAACAGAAAGCCCTAATTTCCACCTTGAGTCATACTGCAGCAGGTCACTGCATGCAGATTTGTAGTGCTGGCATCTAATCTTTGCCCCGCTTCCGTCTTTCCGTTACAATTCCAGGAAGAGCTTAAATTACAGGCTATAAAAAGTCACCTGTGCTCTAAATTATCCCTCCGTGTGAATGTGAGAGTGCATGGGTGTGTGATTGTGGCCCTGCGACAGACTGGAGACCTGTCCAGGATGCCTTCACCCACGAGGGGCCGGGATAGGCTCCGGCAGCCCCGTGACCCCGAAAGAGACAAAAAAAAAAAGGGTTTGGAAGATGAATGAAGGAAAAAGACACCTACACAATCTCACATGGGAAAGAGGGGTGTCAATGAACAAAGTAGCTGAGCGTCCACTCAGAATGTGTTATTTAAACTCAGAAAACAACGCTCAACAACTGTTTGTTAGTCTAGCCTTTGTTTTGTTTTTCGCACACCTACAAATCCTAGTCTGTTTCCACACAGCCCAACCCAGAAGAGGAACTCACCTCCTTCCACTGTGGTCCAGTTTGGTCTGTAGCGATGGCTCACTGTCAGACCTCTGAGCGAGGTGAATCAGCAGTGTGAGTCCGTCAGCAGGAGCCAAAAGTGACTGACATGGATGTGAGTTTACTACCAAACCAAACCTGACATTAATCCCTTCTAAACCCGGATTAATCTACAAACCCCTCCCCCCAGAAGTCGCTGTTTTCCTATTGTCTTCTGTTTGTATTTTTAACATATACTCTTCTTATCCAGTCTGTTTCTTTTTCTAAGTTCTTCTCCTATGCATATTTCTTTCTGCAGCTGCTTTTGGGTTGTTTTCTTGTTTGAACCTCTCCTGCCTCTCTCACTCATTCTAAGTACTTCTATGGATCACAAAGCCTCTTAACCCTTTGCTTCTTTTAGCCAACCACAAAGACACACTCAGAGCAAATACCCACATTTATCCCCCCGTCTTTGTGACAACCGTTCTTTACGTAATGGACTTTTAACTCACTACTTTGTAACATATTGAGTCCACAAATTGACTATAAATCTACAAGTAGATGTTTGGTGGCGTGTTCTAAAGACGCCTTAAAACCAAATTTCCTCACTTATAAAACTGTCCATGTATGAGGGGGACTTGCAGCGGTACGGACCAGTACACAACACACAGCAGGGTTGACTTTTTCTAGAGCGGCAGGCCAAAAAAACTGCAAAACAGAAACACTAACAGCACAGTTGTGTTGCATATTAAATCCTACTGCAACATCTGGATGTTCAGGAGACCAGCTGCTGCTCACTGTATGTATAGATTATAATGCATCAGAATGGAGCAGAGCAGGGTACTTTGCTGTGTCACGACTGATTCAATTTTCAAACAGCATTTTTTCGTCTTCCCCTGTTTCATCACAATTTGAATAAAGAAATAGTCAGAAACAGAGGTTTAATCTCAATTATCTTCACATTTGTCATCCATCATAAAATGCAAGAACATGTCTGGTCTTCTGTTTTGCAAATATTGTTTGCTGCTGGTCTGTAAATACAATTAATTAATTAGAAATTTACAGTTGTTTTCTGTTCTGCCCTATTTGCTCAATTCTTTTTAGAATTTTGCTTTTGGAGGTCAGGACTAAGTTAAAGTGAGCAGTCAGAAACAGAAGTTTGAGGACCAACTGATCTTAGTTAATGGTTCTCTGAGGACACAGTTGGAAACTCTGTTGCTGTATTAACAACTTAATTTAAAAGGTTTCTAAATTGCACATTACCCAGTTCCAAGATGCAAAGGCACCAAAGACTCAAATCTGTAAACATCCCATAAGTCCACCTGACCGTGGCCTCTGGGTCATAATTATCTGTGTTCCGACTGGCTGTAGCTAGACCACCCCTGAGGCACTCGGGCTGTTTACCACTGAGCACCAGGAGACCCCTGTGGAGACTAATGACACGCTAATGACACACGTAACAGCCTAAAGTCTAACATCATAGATTTGTCTCAAAGGGTCAACTTTGTGTTGGCGGAAAACCTCCATAACACGGAAACAGCTTCATTTACAGGCCCTGGTCCTCTGGGAACACCGTCCTGTGTTTTTCCAATCCAACCCTGCTCAAACTCACCTGCCTTTGATGAAGGCATTGGCAGGCTTCTGCTGACCCTGCAGAAGCCTGACGGGGGCGCGAGAATAATTCAACAGCTGGAAGCTGGATGCGCATCCAAGGGATCAGAAATTATTTTTTTCCCCCCCTACTCTGTCAAACTCACGGCTGGACTGATGTAACACCCAAGTTACAGTATTGTAACCAAGACGATCAGGAAATTTAAAAAATAAAACTTTTTTCTAAATAAAAGATTGCTTAGACTAAGAAAACAAACTAAAACAAGCCAAATGGACACGAAAACCACCAACTCTAATTTTCTCATCAAAATCAAACCCACCCAACTGGGTGGAAAACCGCATAATCTGGTAACACTGCAGATACACAGACACCGTGGCTGTATCGGTCACATGACTTTTCCTGAAGCGATGCCCACTCCGACACTGGGTTTAACTTGAAATCGACACGTGAGTCTACACATTGGTGTAGTGACTCATCACTCCTAGCAGTATTTTGTTTTAGACAATGAGCAGCTGTTAGTGTCATGCTAGAAGGAACAGGATCTGCCTGATTAAGACAAAAAAAAAATCTAAAGGGTGATGTTAGAATCTAGAAGCTGGCATAGGTAGCGGTAGGTAGCAGAGGTGCTGTCCAATAGGTTAAAGCTATCCATGGGGTTGATTGGGCTGAAAGGAACAGACAACAAGAATCTAAAACCAGGAAAACACCAGCCCAAAGGAATCTCCCAACAGCTCAATACCACAAGACATTAGTTGACAGCTTGGCAGGTAAGGGCTGGTAGAAACAGTCTCAAAAATAGGAAGGGTGAGTGGAGATGGAATCCAAGAAGACCGTTAAAAAATCCAGTATTATAGAATGAAAACAAAGATCTCATCGCTTTTAAAGATTTATGTTATTGTAGCAAAATGAACCACAAAATAGCTAGGGACCACTTGAAATCCAAGATTTGTTGTCAGGATATCAGGCTGTGCGACATGGATGATGCAAAATATAGCATAAACTGCAATAAGTGGTAGCCTTAAATGTTTACAAACATGCTAAAACAGTAACGTTGCAGCTTGAAGTATAATTTGATTTGATTTACTGATTTATTTCAAAGCAATAAAGGATTTACACATATTTATCAAACTCATTATAGAAATGATGAAATGCAAAGATTAAAAAGACAGAAAATAAAACAGAACAAAAATGTCACTATAATCACATATGCTTAATTAAATACAGTGATCATTGAATAAAATATAAGTAGAGTTTGATTTATTGCTAGAAAAGGAGCGGGAAGAAGCGAATTGATATAATCCCATCCTTACTGAGTTCATTCATTTGATAGTTTTACAGTTTTTGTAATCCGGTTCTGATCCGATAGATTCTCTTCCAGTAACAACTCAAAAAGAGCCCTATGCATCTGAGCAGCCAGATGAACCCCTTTAATTGTAGCTCTATTATGATAGATTCCTGCCTCCTCTGTAGTTGTGAGTCATTTGGTGTTTTGGTTAAGTTATGTTGACCTTTATTTAAATAAAACGGTTGCAGCAAAATGGAAATGATGCATCAACTGTTTTTGTTTGGCTGTATGGTTTGGTGTCACAAGTCAAAGTCAACACAATATTCATCACTAAATTATCCAAAATCCCACAGCCCTCAGTTCCAGGTGTGTCAGGAGTTACCACCAGTAATCAAAAAATAAAATAAAATAAACCCAATAGAAAAGGCCCGAGGACACCACCAGCTGAAATGACCAGGAGAGGGAGACAGAGGGGCAGAGATCTGCCAAACCATGCCGGTTAGTATTAGACACACACTTTTTCTTTAAGTGTGTCCAACCTTAGTGGAGCTTTCACATTCAAACTTGGTGAGTGCATGGTAGTTGATAAAAATGCAAAGAGCCCCAAGAGTTTCTATTAAACTCTGCAACCCATTATAAGCTGACATCTCTTGTGACACAGGATTAAGTATTTTTTTTTAGCAAAAAATAGTTTTGTTCTTACAGTTATGTGATAAACCAATAAGAATTGAGAACTTAAATGATTTTCCAAGTCTCCAATAAAATATGCTCAAATGAGAAGATAAAATATGCTTCACTTCTATGACTCTACAAACTTATTTCTGTTCTTCCAAATGAGACATGGAGACTGCCAGGGAGGGAGGGGAGGTTGATGAAAGACCCAAAATGCTGAGACGGGAGGCAGGTGGTTCCAAGTTAAATGGGTTTTAATACTGGTAAAAGAAAAAGCGCTGCTGAGCAGAGTAACCAGGAAGTCAGTGAATCAGACGGTCAGCGAAATGACAGCACAAGAGGAAGGCAGAGACAAGACTTAAATACACACAGAACTGACGAGACACAGGTGAAAACGACCAGGAGAGATTGGGACTAAGGAAGTAAAACTCAAAATGAAGACATACAGAAAACCTTCAAAATAAAACAGGAAGCAGAACTCAAACATGACTGAAACAAAATGGAAGCAAAAACTAAAGCAAAGGATCCCAAATCATGACAGAGACACAGCAAACTTAGATGTCAGCCCAGGAAAAAACATTTAAACAAGATGCATTTCTTAAGGAAAGTTAGCATTTTATTCATATAACTGTCTAAACAGCCATTTTTTAAATGTCTTCTGTCTGAGATTTCCTCAATTTATTTTGTTTTGCTTTAAGACATTAAACGTGCGTCAAATTTGCTGCTCAACCATTTTGCTGCTTGTCCAAAAAGGTTTTCACTAACCTGATGCTCCCGCCACATGTGGGAGGAGCCACTATCCAAAGCCATTTAGCTACATGGCTACATGGGAGTATTGACTGTATATGTAATTTACAATGCATGGAAGACACGGATGGTGCTGACATATCAGGTTTATTTATTTTAAAGAGTTCTCCACGTCTGGATTCATGAGATCATTCAGAGAGTCTTCCAGTACAGTGAGCTTCACCATCTGCTGCAGTCAAAGTCCAAGTCAGCTTTATTGTCAAATATGCTGCATCCATAAGACATACAGCACAGATGAAATTGCTTTTTTCTCACCCCACAGTGCAAGCAGCATATAAAATAATAAATAAACGACTTAAAAAAATAGATAAAAAGACAGTAATAGTAAGAGGAATGAATAACAGTAGTCTAAACAGTGCTAAAGAACAGTAGCATGGTTAAAGTGGCAGTTTAAAGTGACATCAGTGCTGAGAACGGTAAGTGGATGAGTCAGTGGTGGCAGTCTTTGGTGATGATGTGTTCTGAAATGGTGTGAAGTTTTCAATGTGAGCTTGTAGGATGGAGGGGCCAGAGGGGGGAGGGCAGGGAGGAAGTTGAGTGTCCTTATTGCCTGATGGAGGAAACTGTCTTTGGTTGAGCTGCATCTGAATGACGGACGCTATCAACTCTACTTCTGTCGCTATGTGACCCAGTTTCATGACTTGCTGTCCCACATTAGTCGAAGGAGGGAAAAAAATTAAAATTAATTAGAGGAACTTTTTTTTTATTTATAAATTTCTCCATACAAATAAAAAAGTATCATAAAGTTTAGGAGGAGCACGATAAGATTCTCCTCAGTGTTGGTTTGAACTCCACCCGCTGACCGTGTCGTCAGCAGGACATAGGCCAAAGCTAACTCCCTGGTTGGTTGTTGCGACTCAAATAATTCATCAAAGATATTTGAATTTTCATGGTGCAGCCAAATATTCGTTGCGCATAAGAATTTTTCCTGTGCCGTGTTGTTGTGGTGCCAGAAACGTGCTGCTGACAATTTTTAGCTTACTCTTCTTCATAGATGTCCTCCATCATGAGTCAAATGATGTAAAGTCCAAAGACACCATTTTCATTGGAGTTGCTCTTTCAGGGAACTGAAGCGAAAGTTCTTAGTGTTTTGATTTGTAGTCAAATCAGCAGATCAGTTGGTCATTGACTGGTTTTCCAAGTCATTTCTAACATGCCATTACCGGTATCACTCTCTTGTCCATGTTGGGCCTCAGCGCCGCCTTCCATTACTCTACACCAGGGCAAACTACGGCCCAAGGGCCACATGCGGCCCGGCAAACTATTTAATCTGGCCCGCCACACTGAAATCAAATATATTGATAGCTCTTATTGATTTATTTTCCCTGTAATTCTGGTGTCTCCCCATAGATGACACTTCACAAATAAAAGGAGTATTGTTTAGGTGAAGAAACTTATCATGCTTTGGTGTTGTCTTGGAAGATTTGTTGTTTTTCTAATGTTCAGTTTATCTAATCATTCCAACAGCTCACAAATGCATCATTTTTTCTAAGTTTGCTTTTTCCCGTGAAGGACATCATGCCGTTGCTGCAACTGGCATTAAAAGTGAGAACAAAAGTCACAGATTTAAGATAAAAACAACAAAATGTCTGGTTTTAAAATATACATAATCATTTTCAATCAGAGAGGAAACATGTTTTTTTTCAGATTCCATAATATTTCTTTCTCTGGGGAGGCGGATTGCCAAATCCCGCCACGCATCCACTCCTGGTCCGGCCCTTCTATCAAATTTTAGAACCTTTTGTGGCCCTCGAGTCAAAAAGTTTGCCATCCCCTGCTCTACACCCTAATGAAAGTACCACAAAGTAAAAAGAGCAAAGATTTCTTAATGCTTTCCAGGTAACAGTCACATTTGCTCATAAATCCCAAGTTTCATTATTATTTTCGTTTTCAATGTCATTGTAGCTCAGATTAAACATTTTAAAGATAGGGTAAAAGTCCATCATTACTTGTGTGTATCTCAAAAATCATTCAGAAAATTTAAAACATGGGTTTAGAAAAGACTGTACACAAATGGCTGAACTTGTAAAAGGGCATTGAAGGTTTTCTGGTGCCAGCGGGGGTTTGTTATGTTGCATCATGATAGCTGACAGCTAAAGATGTTCCCAGGAGTCCAGCTTATGGTGGCCACAGGGCCGTAATTACAGAATGTTCTGGAGGGCTGGCTGCAGTCAGGCCGCTCCTCTGAGGCCTGATCTGTTTGTCTGTTGTTTACCACAACGCGTGTGGCGCTCAGGTGGCCACAGCAGAAAACAGGCGAAGTTACAGTATTGTTTCATCAGCTCAGAGTAGTCACTTTTAATTACAGTCTTTCATAACAATTTATCTCAAGAGATTGTTTAATGAACAGCAAAATGTTGAGGTCAACTTTCTGTTAAGCAGGCTGACTTTTACTATTGTTCAGGGTTTATCTTGTAATCTACATTTGATTTCATTACTGCTAAATTATAGAAAAATAAAGTAGCTTACGTGCATCAAAATAGATTTTTAATTAATGGAGTATTGTTTCTCAAAAGAGAATGTTTTCCTGTGTGAATCCTTTCTGTTTTGATACATTTTAATATTTTTTCTTATAGGTTTGTGCAAAGTTCAAAACAGGATCTAAAAAACACGGTCAAGAAACTACTTCCAATGGAAAGTCAATGTAAACATATTTATAGGCGCTTTATGAACTTTCACATTCAAAACCCTCATGTTCACGCCTCCCTACACATCTTGTTAAGTCGACTGCATTGAATGGGTTAAAAGGTAAACCAGTTGGAATTTGACCAATTAGGGACTCGGAGGTGTTCGTTACATAAGGGTGATCATGAAGGAGAAATTAATAATTGGGGTTTGTGCCCTGCTGGAATTAAATTACACCAAGTCTTTCAAATATCGGAATAAAGCTGTGAATGGAAAGCCTGGAACTTTTGCGAGATTTCCACCACTTTGACATTACGCACCAAGCCTCTTTCAACCACGAGTATGCGCTAGTATTGGGTAGTGACAGTCCAAAGGGAATACCGTAAACTAAACCTGCGTTCAAGAATTTAATCTCAGCGTGCTCTTAAATGCACCAGACATGCACAGTGTGTAGGTACCTTTAGGGTCACTCATCACTGGATTCATGATGCTTGATATAAGTGTGATTATATGGAAATCTACATGTACATGGCGGCAGTGGCTCAGGCGTCCAATGACCGAAGGGTTGGCGGTTCAATCCCCGCTCCCCCCCAGCCAGCTGTCGTTGTGTCTCTTGGCAGAAGGCGCAAACTGGTAGCCACGCCTCTGTCAGTCTGCCCCAGGGCAGCTGTGGCGCCAACAGTAGCTTACAATCACCAAGTGTGAATGAATAATGGACACACAGTAAGAGCTTTGAGCACCAAGAAAAAGTGCAGATAAATCCAATCCATTATTATTATGTTAGAAGATATTGACCATTTACAAAACACGTGGAAACACAGAAGTACCCAACTGCAGCAACAGACCACCATCTAAGTTCAGATCAAGATAACTAGTTTTTAAAATTCCATTCCTTTCCAGATCCTTGACCATTTGTGGGACCTATAAATGTACACCACAGCACAGAAAAGAAAGAAAGGGATTTCTGATTGACTTCAGCTCCCAAGTGCACCTTGATGTACAAGATAGTAAACTTTATTATGGGTTTTTCAGCATGTGATCGTTTTTTAATTACATCTCAGTTAAAACTTATTTTCCTTTCCGGGATCACCAATCAGCTGCATCCTCTACTCCAACAGCAGTTGCATTCATGTCATCCATCACTGCATCCATAAACCTCCTTGATGTTCCTCTAAATCTCTTGCCTGTTAGCTCTAGACTCAGCATCCTTCTACCAATATATTTGCTTGCTCTCCTCTGGACATGTCCCAACCATTTCAGGCTGGCCTCTCTCTCTGACTTTATCATCAAAACCAGTGCAGCTCCACCGGTGTGTGGATGTGTATGAATGTCTCGGTGATGGTCAGAGGGGCTGTAGGCCCGAACTGGCAGCCACGCCTCTGTCAGTCTGCCCCAGGGCAGCTGTGGCTACATCAGTAGTAACCATCACCAAGTAGGAATGAGGATAAATGAATAATGGATAAATTGTAAGTGCTTTTAGGACCAAGAAAAAGCGCAGATAAATCTATTGTTTTTATTATTATTGTTACCTATAAAATTAGCTGTGCCTCTTATGTCCTCATTCCCGATCCATCCTGGTCACTCCTAAAGAGAGTCTCAGCATCTTCACCTCTGTAACCTCCAGCTCTGCTTCCCGTCTTTTCCTCAGTTCCACTGTGTCTAGGCCCAACAACATGGCTGGACTCACTACAGTTTTCTACACCTTAAGTCATGCAACATTCTTCTTTTTTTATAGCTTCCACCAGTTTGTCCTCTTCTCTGCATTTACCCTTTTTTCTTCAACTTCTTCATCACCAGAGTCGTCCTACCATCCTAAGCTGTCTGGAAACAATCCCTACTGCTACTGTGCAGTTACTAATCTTTTTCAGATGACACCGTCTATACAATATGTAGTCTATTTATGTCCTTCTACCTCTATTCTTATAGATCACCCTATGCTTCTGCCTTTCCCCAAAGAACAATTTCCCTCTTTTTTGCAAAATCAGCCACCATCTGTCCTTCTGCGTTCCTCTCCTGAATACTAAACCTGCCCATCACCTCCTCATCACCTCTGTTTCCTGCACCAACATGGCCATTGAAATCTCTGCTACCGTAATTTCCGGACTGTAAGCCGCTACTTTTTTCCTGCGCTTATAGCCCTGCGGCTTATTCAGTGACGCGGCTTATTTATGGATTTAATTGGCGGCCGCCATGTATGTACCTTCGGACTCAGTGAATGGTTTGAATTCTTTATCTAACATCAAGCACAAGTCAATTGTTTTTCAACACACCTATCAGCAGCCAAACAGCATGGACTTGACTTCAGGTCTTAGACACTTCAGTCATGGTTCAACAAAAAGAAACACGCATGCCCGGCCGCATCCCAGAATCCTTTGGTGCCATTAGACCCAACGTGCACGTGATCGCCGCTACAATATGATGAAGCTTTCAAGTTAAAAGCAATCGTTAAAAGCAGCGTGAAAAAATCCACCATCACCAATGGGTTTGGAAAAGCCGGTCAGCTGCGTGACGGAGAGAACAGCGCAAGCTCAGGAGTGAATTTACATCAGAGTCATAGTGAATTGGCTGGCTGCACGTAAATATGTGGGAATAACATCAGCCTTTATTTTGTCGGGACACGACTGGAAACACAAATCGACTTGATCGTTTTTACTGAGCGGAATTTTGCATTGAAACGCTCACAGCCTCCGTGTGAGCTGGAGACATGTTCTCCCTGCTGCTCGTTCACATAGAGCTGTGGGGCCGATGGCAGTCTGAAGGCTCCCACACGTAACAATGCATCCGCCCCTCATACACAAAACGTACAGTATTAAGTCCGATTGCTCTGCACAGACACGATTTGCTCCGTCCAGCGCAGAATGGGGACGAAGTGCTCCTCCTTGGAGCCGCCCTGGCCAGAGGTGTCGGAGAAGATAGGAAGGGGAGACAAGGAGCACGCGGGGCGAGCGCGGAGCGCAGAGGCGTCCGCGGAACAACAGTGTTTGTTGTGGAAAGAAACTTCTGACGCACGCACCGCGCTGAGGCGTGCGTATCGCGCTGAGGCGCGCGCTTTTCAGTCGCCGCTGCTTTATTTTACTGGTGTGTTTTTTTAACCAGCCCTGTTACTCCCATAACGCTGCCGCGACACAAGTGGAAGGAGAGCTGTTCTTCCGTTCGCCCCTCCATCCACTGCTGTTCCTTGCTTATTCTTAAACACGTACAACAGTGTGGCGAGCCGGGTTAGACCCGCCTTTAGCCCCTAAGACTGATGGGAAATGGGGAATCGCGGATGTAAATTTCCTCATCATTACTGTGGGATGTAATGTTGATTATATGGTTACTCTTTGTAATTTTATGTATGATACCTAGATTACTGTATAAAAAAAACCATAACTGAGGAACTTGTGAACAGAATAGAGATCCATGCTGTTTGGCAGATGTAGGTGTACTCAAATGCATGAGCCTGAGGCAATGCTCGCTCCACCAACAGTGTGGGAATGCATCACACTTACTCTGGGAGTCAGAATGTGATTTGTCAGGATGACAACGTTGCCTAGTACATGCGGCTTGTACTCCGACGCACACGGGAAAATGGGTGGGTGCGGCTTATAATTGGGTGCGTTTAGTAGTCCGGAATTTACGGTAATTACAACTTTCTGACTTCAAGGGATGCTTATCAGCACTTCAGTAAGGTCCAATCAGAATTCCTCCTCCTCCAGCTCACATCTTATCTGTGGGGCAAACCCACTAACAACATTAAACATCACACCTTCCATTTCTTTCTTCAGACTCATTACTCTGACACTCTTTTTACCTCCACAACACTGCTAACAAACTCCTCCTTCAAAGTAACCTCTACTCAATTTCTCTTCTGATTTCCACCATGATAGAACAACTTGAATCCTGCTCCTCAACTTCTAGTCTTGCTACCTTTCCACCTGGTCTCCTGGACACAGTGTGTCTACCTTTCTTCACTGCATCATGTCAACAGAAGTTTCCAACATTCAGAGTGCTTATTCACAGTCCAACACTCATGACTTTCCTCTTCTTTCTCTTCCTGTGAATGTGCCTTCCTCCTCTCCTTCTTCAACCCACAGCAGCAGTCCAATTTCCACCGGCACCCTGTCTGTGAACACCATCAATGGTGGCCATTGTTAACCCAGGCGTAGACCAATCCAGTATAGGTCTTATTCCAATATTTTATTTGGCAACGATTTTATATCAGAGGCCCTTATTGACACAACCCTCTGTTTTTATCCGGGCTTGGGACCGGCACAATGGTACCCTGACCTGGGCCCTTTGTGTCTACATTTAGAACTTAGCTCAGTAGGCATAGTTGCCACCACAGAAGACTCAAAAAGGACAACAGTCTCACTGCAACAATCATCAAATGTCCACAAACACAAAGACGTTTAGAGAAGCTGAAGGTTCAGTTGGCCCCTTTAATATGCTTAGCAGCGAGAAACAGGTCATGATTGCACATTTGTAATCATGCATCTCTTCAATGGTGGCTAGGCTGTACAGGTAGAGAGGTCAACCCCTGATCAAAGGATGGCAGGTTTATGTTCTTGTCCTGACAGCCCATCTGTCAAAGTGTCCATGGTTAAGACACTGAACCACACGTTGCTCCTGGTCAATGTAGGTTGGTGCCTGTGTTTGACAAAAGAGTGCCTTGGGTGTTAAATTTTTTTTTTCTGTGTGTAAATATGTGTGTAAATGGGACTGTAAAACATTTTGGGCTTTCACCTTGAAAGCACTGCCTAAGTATATGCCATTTATCCATCCATCCATCCATCTTCTAATTCGTTTTCTCATTCACTGGGCTGCCGGAGCCTATCCCGGCCACTTATTGGCGAAGGCAGGGGAAAAGGTCGTCAGTCTGTCGCAGGGTAGAATATCCACAACCACACACCCATTCACTCTCACACTGACACGTAGGGACAATGTAGGTTGACCAATTAATCTATGAAGCATGTTTTTGGACGGTGGGAGGAAGCTGGAAACCCCGGAGAAAACCCACGCATGCACAGGGAGAACATGCAAACTCCGCACAGAAAGGTCCCCCATTGATGTTTTTATTTTTTATATGTGTAGGAATCAGAGGGTTGTGTGTTCAAATCACGTCGGGGTCACCAAAATTGTAGGAAAGAAATCTTCGCTTTTCAGTTCTTTCCATACATGCGTGTTCAGTAGTCGAGAGTGGTAAAGCAAACAAGGATTCAACCGGATTAAAAATACACAAAGTTTATTTCACTGACAATAGTTCTAGAGCACAGATTAAACATGAATGCAGATATATCTGGATTCCCAAGTAAAGACCTACCGCCGCACAAGTTACATGCGAATTACTCGTAGATTTTTTTGAGAACAATGGAAAACTTTGAAAACAGTCTTTATCATGTGTTTGAATCTCCGCCTTCCGGAAAGATCATGGCCGCTGATCCTCCGCCCCTGGTAGCTCTGATTCGTCGGTAGATGTCCTTCCTGCTCTCACTGGCCAATAGCTGGAGTATCAGCCTCAGAGTTCGCTCCTCCCGGCTTTAGGATGAGATCAGCTTCAACCTCCACATGAGAACATGAATCTTCACACTTTCCCAGGGGAAGAACCTTCAATCCAGATGGTAGAGATGTAGTCCATGGCATATTTATGGCACCTATGGAAAACTCCTAACTTTGCACAAAGAACATCCTATTTCTTCACAGGATACTGGAACCATAAAGCATAAGGGAATGTCACAGGACTATAAGTCTTGATAGTTCAAAATAAGTTCACTTCACACTAAAGATAAAGCTATAACATAATGAAGAATAAGATATTAAAACATACATTTTCTATATATGCCATTTAATTCAATTCAATATTTTATTTGTAAAGCCCAAATTCACAACAACAGTCGTCTCGATGGGCTTCATATTGGTAATTGAAAAAGTAAAACACAAAATCAAAAGGATCATGAATACATTGAATTCAATAGGAAAATACTAAATCAAACTAACATACTGACTAAACTAAAGTGGATATCTCTGCCCTTAGCCCCCCCTTCGCGGTAAGGAAAAACTCCTAAAAAAAAACGGATTCCCAAGAAGACAGAGAAACCTCAGGGGTGCCCACATGAAGGAGGGATCCTCCCCCAGGACGGACAGGTGATTTACCAGAACTCATAGAGAAGAATTAACTTATCTAACTCTACAACTACATATTTAAAGTCCAACAGACGAGCTTTATCCAGATGGAGTTGGGGGGACGACAAGTTACGACCTGGCTAGAACCCTTAGCTTCCACTGTCCGGAGCTGCGCCTCTAACTGCTCTAGCCTGGCCTCCAAGTCTAACACAAGACTACATCTTACACACCTACCACTATCTACACTGAAGGAGGCAGGATCCTCACTAAACATATGGCACATGGGGCAGAAGAGAAGGGGAAAGGCCGAAGAAGTGGTAGCCATGCTAAAACAAAAGTGCCAACTTAAAGTTAGCGGTGTTTATCTAGAGAGAATACGTTTCTTTGGCAAACTGAGAATAAAGTGGACATTAAGCGGTTTAACACAGTAGTGTATTCGCTACTAAAAGGTTCTAGATGTGAATGTGAATATTAAATCAAATAACACTTAAATTAAGCAATTGTAGTCAGGCTAATGCCAAAGAAGAGAGCAACAGTCAAGAAATCCAGCATTCTGTTTTAGGACAAACAGTGGACAAATCTTTAATATAAACCCTTAATAAAATGAAGAAATAAAAGGGGTCCTAATATTGACTCAGGAGGTTAGCCTGATCTGAAGGTGTTAACTGATACAGATTTTGTTCAGTCAGGCATATATAATTCAATTTGCCTCACAGCATTATAAGAGAAATTACATTTAGTGAGATTGGAAAGAACAGAGTGACATCTGTAACAGATGAAACATTTCCTCAGTTAGAGATTTGTGAGACTAATGTTTTCAGTTCCAATTTAATAACATAAATGACTTTTGACATTTGACATCAGGTCAGAAAAAATGTCTGAGCACTGTTTAAGAGCGTATACTTAGAACACCTTTACCTCCATTAAGGCCCTCAGTGTTCTACAGTAACATGCCCCAATAACAAGTTTACTTACACACACACACACACACACACACACACACACACACACACACACACACACACACACACACACACACACACACACACACACACACACACACACACACACACACACACACACACACACACACACACACACAGTAGAAGCCATGCTAGGTGCAAATCAGCAGGAGCAATGTAATGCATTTAAAGATCAAAAATACCAGAGCAGACCATTGTTTAAACTTTTTTATGCTTTTACCACAACAAACACCCAGACTGTTGTACATTTCTTACCAGGCCATTTGCTGCCAGGACAATTTATTGTAGCTTTAAGACAATTGAAATTAAAATCAAATGATACATTTAATCAACTGACATTATAGTGCATGTCAATGTGTAGAGTAAAGAAACATGGTCATAGGTTAGAAAGGGACTTCAATGATGGTTACTTTATATCTATCAGTTAGAACCCAGGAACTATCACGAAGACGAGTAATATCTGGAAAAGCAGAACAACTTCTTCAAGTGTTTATAAATTTCTGTCATTTTTAGTCCATAGATGAATGGATTGAAAAGAGGATTGTACATGATCATCTGCAGTGTCATTATAAAGCGAGCAGTCTTTGAAAAATTTGACTCCAGCCTAATTATAATTATGTCATAAATCATCAAACAAGAATAGTTGATTAAAACCAGCAGGTGAGGTAAACAGGTCTGAGCAGCTTTTCTTCTGACTTCTCTACAACCTTTATTAACCACTAAGAGAATCTTTATATATGTAAAAATTATGAACAGCATGGGAAGAATAGCAATGTTAAACAGAGTAACTAAACCAAATGTCAACAGAGCTTTAGAACCTGCACAGAAAAGATAATTTAAAGAATTGTTGCAGAAAATACCGTTCAATGTAAAGCTGCAAAGTTCTGAATTTGCATTTCCACCAACAACAATAATGACAATATGACAAAAAGGTACAATCCAGGCCAGCCCCAGTAAAACAAAAACAATTGTTCTTCTCATAATGATCGCATATTGCAGAGGTTTACATATGGACACATATCTGTCATAAGACATGGCTGCCAGCAGTAAGAATTCTGAACAACTGAATGAGTAAAAGACAAAAACCTGAAAAAGACAGGCTTGATAAGAGATGACCTGTTTTGTGGCTAACAGGTCCGTTAGGAGTTTGGGGTAGATGTTTGTGCTGAAAAGAACAGAGTTGATCAATAGTCCTGCAATGAAAATGTACATAGGCTCATGAAGGTTCTTGTGAATCACAATCAGAGAAATTATTGTACAATTGCTGCAGACAATGAAAATATAGACAGGTAACATCATAAAGAAATAAAAATACCTGTACTTTTCTATCTCCACAAAACCAATAAGACTTATTATGTATGTCACATTCATATCAGTGCTCAAAATGATGATCAAAAAGGCAATAACTATCAGACTGGTTATCAAATGGACATTCGTGAGAAAATAAGCTTCAAGTGTCGCCTATGTCGCCTCTTAAACTGTTTATGAAGATGCCTCTCTTACCCTCCAAGGGTCTCATTAACTCAGTAACTAAGTGTTTCCATGAAAAGAATTTCATCCAAGGAATAGGTTACATGTCTGGTTTCTTATGTGGACACATGGCTTTATTTTTTGTTTAGCAACTGTTGCAAGCTGGAACTTGTCCTTTCAGTCATGCCTCAACGCTTATGAACAAAGGTCACGGTACAAAAGTAGATAACCAGTAAATTGAGAGCTTAAGCCAGATCTTTCATCTCCTTCTTTACCACAACAAACCAATTCTATCACAGATTTACTGCAGACATCAGTCTTTACGTCTCACACATCATTTGTCCATCACTTGTTAAGATGAACCCAACATACTTGTAATTCAAACAACTTGTAACTTCTCTGTTTGGTGCAAAAACTGCACTCCTACCTGTCTTTAACTAGGTATTTAAGGAAAACACCCGAAATATGATAAAAGAACTGAACACTCAATGATCCCCCTTCTGGTTAGGGTGTCCTGGGGCAATATGTAATGCTTGAAGATAGTGTCTGTAGTTTTAGCATCCAACCCAGAAAGTCCATGAAACCCCAAAACTGCAGTCCAGCTTGTAAGATGACAACAGTGGAAGACATGTGATTGATCCATTGGTACAGCAATCAAACACCAAGGGGAACGTGTGAACACGTCGTGGCCAAGAGAGGGGCTATTGAAAACTAAATGACTTAACCGCGGTTGAATCATTTCCTGGGACAGGGAGTTGGTTGCGCCTCTGGATTGAGGGTGGAGAGTGTAGAGTGGGGGTCAGGTCCATGCAAGCGATCGGTCTTTCTTGTGTAGTCCAGGGTTGCGATCGGCCATCGGGGGGGTCGCCTGCGCTGTAGACTGGGCCTCTCTTATCTCAGGCTCCGGGGTGAGATTGGAGATGCCTTGAGGACCCAGGAGTCTCCTGTCGGCTTGGTCATTGTGGTTGGAGGGTCAGGGCCAGGTAATCGGACCACTGGTGGGGAGGGGTGGGCAAACAATGGCGAGCAATTTCAGAGCTATCCAAGAGAAAAATGATACAAGAACATGTTAAAATAAAAACTTTACCAGGGGTCGGGAACCCATGGCTCACGAATACTGGTTACTGGTAAAGACTCAGCAAGCCTGATCTCTTCAGGGAGACTGTTCCAGAGTGTTGGGGCTCGCAAAGGCCCTTTCTACCTTGGGCTTAAATCTAGATTGTAGAATTGTTAAAAGGCTTTTTGCCAAAGATCTAAGATTGCGACCAGGTAAATAAGGAATGAGGAGATCAGCTATATATTTAGGGGCCAGACCACAGAGTGATTTAAAAGCAATCATTAAAATCTTAAAACCTCTTCTGAAAAACAGACTGGGAGCCAGTGCAGAGACGCTAAAACTGGAGTGATGTGGTCTCTCATTCTGGTTTTGGTTAGGAGTCTGGTGGCAGCATTTTGGACTAACTGGAGTTGATACACACTCTGCTGTGAAAGGCATGTGTAGAGTGTGTTACCATTGCCCAAACTGGAAAAAATAAAAGCGTGAATCACCATATGAAGACAATTTTTTGATAGGAGAGGGGTTATCACAGAAACTTGGCTTCACCCGGACATACCCGACGCTAGCGTGCAACTCAAAGGCCGCACTCTGCTGCGCGGGGACAGAACAAAAGACTCCGGTAAGAGCAGGGGGGGGGGGGGGGGACTCTGTGTTTACGTGCACGAAAACTGGTGCAACAACGGAACGATCATCGATCAGCACTGCTCCCCCGACGTGGAGCTCATGTCTGTTAGATGTCGAGAGAGGTTAACTGTTGTTATCATCACGGCTGTGTACATCCCGCCGGACGCCAACGTAAACACAGCGCTCTCTCTCCTGCTGAACGCCATAAACAAACAGCAGCGGGCTCACCCCGACGGCGTTCACATTGTAGCAGGAGACTTTAATAAGGCCAACTTAAAGACTGTTCTTCCGAAGTTCTATCAGCATGTAAAGTGTTCTACAAGGGGGGAAAACACTCTGGATCAAGCATACATACAGAGCCACCCCCCTCCCCCACCTCGGGCAGTCAGACCACCTTTCCCTCCTGCTTTTCCCAGCCTACACCCCCCTCATACGCCGATCCAGGGCCCACCACAAAGACCATCACAACCAGGCCTAAGGATGCCCTTCCCATGCTGCAGGACTGCTTCCAGCAGACAAACTGGGACTTATTCCACCACCACCAGCTGGAGACACTCACAGGAACAGTGTTGGACTACATACAGTTCTGCATTGGAAATGTGACTGTGGACAAAGCCATCAGGGTTTTTCCAAACCAGAAACCCTGGATGACCAGCCAAGGCCGCTCCCTCCTCAGAGCTCGAGACGCTGCCTTCAGGTCAGGGGACGGAGCACTATACAGTGCTGCCCGAGCTGACTTGAAAAAAGGAGTAAAAGCAGCCAAGGCAGACCACAGGATGCGCATGGAGGCCCACATATCCAGCAATAACCCGCGAGAAGTTTGGCGAGGCATCCAAGACATCATCAACTTCAGGGGCTGTGATGTGTCCTCAGCAGCTCCAGATGCTACACGGGCAGAGGAGCTTAACTGCTTCTTTTCTCGCCATGAAACCACCCAACACCACCAATCCACCCGGGGTCCTCAGGTCCTCAGGAAGAACAAAATTAATACCAACCTGCTGCTGACCTTCTACCAGTCATCCATCCAGAGCCTGCTTACATACTGTATAACTGTTTGGTTCGGCAGCTGCACGGCCACGGATAAAAAGAGACTGCAGAGAGTCGTAGAGACGGCTCAGAAAATCATTGGGTGCCCACTCCCCGCCCTGACGGACATCTACTCTGCGCGCTGTCTCACTAGGGCTTAGAACATTATCAAGGACAGTTCACACCCCGGCTCAGACCTGTTCAACCTGATGCCCTCTGGGAGGCGCTACAGAGGCTTCCGAAGCAAAACGAACAGACTCAAAAACAGCTTCTTTCCAAAAGCAATAACCATCCTCAATTCCAAAATATGGATGAAATCCATATCCCTATTTACTTCTCTGTCCAGAGTGTCAACTCTACCTCATTACCACCTCTTGCACTTTTGACATGTTTGCACACAGTTTCATACGCAATTTTGCACAATTATCTCGGCACTCTTCATTTCAGTTTACAGTTTATATTTGCACACTTGTATATACTGTTTGTTTGTTGGTTGATTATATTGTATTACAATGTTTTTTACTATTTTTCTTTCCCTTCTTTGCTGTACTTGCACTGATGGCGATGCTTAAATCTCATTGTACTATGCACAATGACAATAAAGCAAATCTAATATAATATAATATAATCCTGTATAACACATGTATTTGCCAGAAACAAGATTTGACCACCGATTTAACATGTGTCTCCAAATTCAAATCGGTGGTCAAATATCATCCCCAGATTTCTGCAGCTTGAAGAAACATTGTTAGACAGAAACTCCAATTTCTGAGCCACACCATTTTGGGCCTCAACTGAACCAAAAATTATTACATCAGTAACGTCTATAATCAACTGCAGAAAATTTTGGGCCATCCAGGTTTTCATATCAGCAATGCAGCTATTAAGATTCTTTAAAAGACCATGGTCACCAGGTTTAAAGGATAAGTAAAGTTGAGTATCATCGGCATAAAAATTAAAATTAAGTTCATGTCGCCGTATTATCTCCCCCAGTGGTAACATGTAAATTGAAAATAACAGAGGTCCCTGTACCGAATCCTGGGGAACAGCACACGTCATTTTCACCTTAGATGAGCAAGAATTGCCGATGAAAACATTAAAAAACCTGTTCGATAAATAAGAATAAAACCAGCTAAGAATTGTGCCAGAAAAAACAACCCAAGATTTATATAACTCAACATCCTCGTTATTTTGTAGCACAGCTCTTGTGCATTAACCACGCACTAAATACGTTGGTGTTCTGCCTCTGTGGAGAAATCCAGCATTCCGTTTTAGGACAACCGGTGGACAAAACTTAAATATAAAGACTTAATAAAATGAAGAAATAAAAGGGGTCCTAATATTGACTTAGGAGGTTAGCCTAGAGAGCCTGATCTGAAGGTGTTAATTGATGCAGATTGTGTTCAGTCATGGATATATAATTCAATCCGCCTCACGGCATTATAAGAGAAATTACATTTAGTGAGATTGGAAAAAACAGAGTGACATCTGTAACAGATGAAACATTTCCTGGGTTAGAGGTTTGTGAGACCAATGTTTTCAGTTCCAATTTAATAACATAAATGACTATTGTCATTTGACATCAGGTCAGAAAAAATATCTGAGCACTGTTTAAGAGCGTATACTAATAACACCTTTACCTCCATTAAGGCCCTCAGTGCTGTACAGTAACATGCCCCAATAACAAGTTTACTTACACACACACACACGCACACACACACACACACACACACACACACACACACACACACACACACACACACTGTAGAAGCCATGCTAGGTGCAAATCAGCAGGAGCAATGTAATGCATTTAAAGATCAAAAATACCAGAGCAGACCATTGTTTAAACTTTTTTATGCTTTTACCACAACAAACACCCAGACTGTTGTACATTTCTTACCAGGCCATTTGCTGCCAGGACAATTTATTGTAGCTTTAAGACAATTGAAATTAAAATCAAATGATACATTTAATCAACTGACATTATAGTGCATGTCAATGTGTAGAGTAAAGAAACATGGTCATAGGTTAGAAAGGGACTTCAATGATGGTTACTTTATATCTATCAGTTAGAACCCAGGAACTATCACGAAGACGAGTAATATCTGGAAAAGCAGAACAACTTCTTCAAGTGTTTATAGATTTCTGTCATTTTTAGTCCATAGATGAATGGATTGCAAAGAGGATTGTACATGATCATCTGCAGTGTCATTATAAAGCGAGCAGTCTTTGAAAAATCTGACTCCAGCCTAATTATAATTATGTCATAAATCATCAAACAAGAATAGTTGATTAAAACCAGCAGGTGAGGTAAACAGGTCTGAGCAGCTTTTCTTCTGACTTCTCTACAACTTTTATTAACCACTAAGAGAATCTTTATATATGTAAAAATTACGAACAGCATGGGAAGAATAGCAATGTTAAACAGAGTAACTAAACCAAATGTCAACAGAGCTTTAGAACCTGCACAGAAAAGAAAATTTAAAGAATTGTTGCAAAAAATACCGTTCAATGTAGAGCTGCAAAGCTCTGACTTTACATTTCCACCAACAAGAACACAAAGGTGACAAAAAGGTACAATCCAGGCCAATCCCAGTAAAACAAAAACAATTGTTCTTCTCATAATGATCGTATATTGCAGAGGTTTACATATGGACACATATCTGTCATAAGACATGGCTGCCAGCAGTAAGAATTCTGAACAACTGAATGAGTAAAAGACAAAAACCTGAAAAAGACAGGCTTGATAAGAGATGACCTGTTTTGTGGCTAACAGGTCCGTTAGGAGTTTGGGGTAGATGTTTGTGCTGAAAAGAACAGAGTTGATCAATAGTCCTGCAATGAAAAGGTACATAGGCTCATGAAGGTTCTTGTGAATCACAATCAGAGAAATTATTGTACAATTGCTGCAGACAATGAAAATATAGACAGGTAACATCATAAAGAAATAAAAATACCTGTACTTTTCTATCTCCACAAAACCATTAAGAGTTATGTATGTCACATTCATATCAGTGCTCAAAATGATGATCAAAAAGGGAATTAGCAATAACTATCAGACTGGTTATCAAATGGACAAACGTGAGAAAATAAGCTTCAAGTGTCGCCTATGTCGCCTCTTAAACTGTTTATGAAGACGCCTCTCTTACCCTCCAAGGGTCTCATTAACTCAGTAACTAAGTGTTTCCATGAAAAGAATTTCATCCAAGGAATAGGTTACATGTCTGGTTTCTTATGTGGACACATGGCTTTATTTTTTGTTTAGCAACTGTTGCAAGCTGGAACTTGTCCTTTCAGTCATGCCTCAACGCTTATGAACAAAGGTCACAGTACAAAAGTAGATAACCAGTAAATTGAGAGCTTAAGCCAGATCTTTCATCTCCTACTTTACCACAACAAACCAATTCTATGACAGATTTACTGCAGACAGTGAAGTCATCAGTCTTTACGTCTCACACACCATTTGCCCATCACTTGTTAAGATGAACCCAACATACTTGTAATTTATACAACTTGTAACTCCTCTGTTTGGTGCCAAAACTGCACACCTACCTGTCTTTAACTAGGTATTTAAGAAAAACAACCGAAATATGATAAAAGAACTGAACACTCAATGATCCCCCTTCTGGTTAGGGTGTCCTGGGGCAATATGTAATGCTTGAAGATAGTGTCTGTAGTTTTATCATCCAACCCAGAAAGTCTATGAAACTTCAAAACTGCAGTCCAGCTTGTAAGATGACAACAGTGGAAGACATGTGATTGATCCATTGGTACAGCAATCAAACACCAAGGGGAACGTGTGAACACGTTGTGGCCAAGAGAGGGGCTATTGAAAACTAAATGACTTAACCGCGGTCGAATCCTTTCCTGGGACAGGGAGTTGGTTGCGCCTGAATGGTCTCAAATAATTTATTTTTATTTAAAAAGGAAATTACCTGCTCAGGCACTAGCTTTTCCAGGAACTTAGCCAAAAAAGGCAAAGTTGAAATAGGTCTGTAATGCTCCAAGCAAGTTGGGTCCAGAGAGGGTTTTTTCAATAGTGGCTGAATCATAGCAGCCTTTAAATCATTTGGGACTGTGCCAGTTGAAAGAGATGTATTCATCAGGAACAGTATATGGGAGTTAATGGATCCATACATTTAAAAAAAAAAATCTAACTGGTAAACAGTCCAGAGAGCAATAGGTTGGTTTGATTTTACAGTCTCAGAAAGCATGTTGAGAGAGCTTGACTGAAAGCTTCAAAGACCACTGTGGGCCTCGCAGGTGGAGTTTGCAGAATTGGAGGTGACCAAGATCTGGTAATGAATATCTAGGACCTAATGTTAGTAATCTTGTTGATAAAAGGATTTGCAAATTGCTCACAGATTACTGGGGAAGTCGGTAAATTGCTTGTATGTGAAGCTTCACTTAGCTGATTTATGACCTTAAAAAGTACCCTGGGATTATTTCTATTAGCATTTATTAATTGCGAGAACTAGTCTGATATTGCCTTTTTCATTTGACGGTTAAAATTATTTGTGTGATTTTTCAGGATTTCCAAGTCCAAAGTTGATTTAGAAGCTTTCCACTTGCGCTCAGCTCTGCGACAGATTTTTTACCAGTTGAGAATACTGTCAGTTATCCAAGGCAGGGATCTATTTTGGACTTTTCTTAAACTGCAAGGGGTAATTTGGAGTTAAAATGAGTTAAAATGTGATAAAATACTGTTTGCATCAGAATTTAAAACCCAAGGGGCAGAGAAAACATTTCCAAATTTGGCCACACCGTCAAATGAGTTGAAGACATGAGAGTAAATTAAATTAGGTTTAGACTGGGGAGGATTACCATTTAGTTCTGGAGAAAATAGAAATGCACTTATGGTCAGACATGATAAAATCAATGCATGTTACATTGGGGACTGAGATCCCACATGTTAAAATAATGTCTAGTTTATGACCTTTGATATGGGTAGATCAAGGGATTGACACAGCGGCTCATGTTTTTGCTGGTGCTACAGACACTGGAAGCGTTCATTCAGTACAGCAGTACTGAACTACTTCAAATCAGTAAGAACCGTCAGTTTAAAACTCCCCCTAAGCCGGACTTTATAGCACCCGAGATCCAACGGACTATCACGGCCTTCACCATACCCCCTGTCGCCAAGGAGACAGCGTAAACAAAAGCATGGGAAGAGAAGCGGAGCACGCGCTAGGCTAAATGCTAACCCACATCGACCAGCTCTCCCTATTCTCTTCCTCGCTAATGTGAGATCACTCGCCAACAAACAAGATGAATTTCGTTTACGGATTGTCTCAATGAAGATGGACAGCTGTGTGGACATCATAAGAGAAACCTGGCTGGACAATAACACACCTAATGCCGCGGTGGAGCTAGAGGGCTGCTCTTTGTTCCGTGCTGATCGGACTGCAGGCTCCAATAAGGGCAGAGCGCTTTACATCCACAACTCCTGGTGTGCAGGCACACACATCATCGGAACGCACTGGACCGACCTGGAATACCTGGTGGTGAAATGCAGGCCATTTCGACCGGCGAGGGAGTTCTGCTCCATCCTGATCATGGCTGCTTATATCCCACCTCAAGCAAACGCTAAGCTAGCACTGGAGGAGCTTTACTCTATGATCAGCAGGCAGATGAACTCCAACTGAGAAGCAGCTGTGATTGTAACAGGACACTTCAATCATGTGGAACTCAAAGCAGAATTTCAGAAGTTTATACACTTTCCCACCAGAGACAACAACACACTGGATCAAGTCTACTGCAATATCCCAGGTGCAGACAAGGCTGCAGCAGCTCCTGACCTGGGCTTGTCGGATCACATCTCTGTGGACCTAATCCGCACATACAAACCTCTGATCTGTAGGACCAAACCAACCACCAAAACAGTTCAGGTATGGAAAGAAGAAGTTTCTTCAGCACTACAGGACTGTTTTGATCTTACTGACTGGGAGGTGATTGTTTATTTCTATGCCTGTGTGCGTTTTATTGGGTTTCGCTACTGATTTTATATTGTTTTTACTTTGTGAAGCACTTTGTGAGTCGCTCTCTGTGAGAAATGCTATATAAATAAAGATTACTTTCCTTACTAAAGATGGCTCACACCTTGAGGCCCACACAACATCTGTGCTGAGCTATGTGCAGTTTTGCACTGATGCTGTACTGCCCACAAAGTCCATCAAAGTGTACCCAGACCAGAAACCATGATTTGATGGCACAGTACGGTCTCTGCTCAAAGCTCTGGATGCAGCCTGTAGGTCACGTGACAGGCTGGCCTACAGCAGGGCCCGGACAGAGCTGAGGACGGGAATCAACCAGGCCAAACGCAGATACAGTCCACGGGTTGAGGAGCACTTTGCAAACAACAACACACGGTAGATGGTTTTTTTTCTTTTTCTTTTTTATTGTACATTTTTCAATTTACAGACATTCGCAGTCACTTGCACAATAAACAATTGTTAATATCTAACACACATATAAAACCGAAAAAAACAAAAAACACGGTAGATCAGGGGTCGGGAACCTTTTTGGCCAAGAGAGCCATAAATGCCACATATTTTGAAATGTAATTTCGAAAGAGCCATACAATAATGTAGTGTCCCTTCCCCACACTGAGGCACGGAGACTTAACCTCTTTTAAAGTTCTTTATTCCGATTACTGCAGACCACAACAAACGCCGTTCAATTAATTCAGCAACTCCTGAATCTCTCCCGCCGAGACGAGAGAGAGCGCTTCTCCCAACTTTATATTCCCCTGCTCCCGCTCCAGCCCTCCCATTTCCCTTATTCGGCCCATAGCTGAACCCCATTGGTCCAAACTACCTAACAACAGGCTGAGCGACAGAACTGAGAGCCAATCAGATCTCTGCTTGACGCGTTCAATGAACTCCAGAACTTTTAACGCGGCCCAACAGCCAAGTTAAACTCAGTCCGCGACAATTTGTTTAAAACTAAATATACAAATGAATGTGTGCATTTGATTTAATTTCAACATTTTTAAAGTACAATAAGTCTGTGGATTCTTTTTAATAACATTGTTATTCTGTTGCTAATAAATGATGAGTATTTCTCGTGGTAGTTTTGCTGATGGTCTAGTCTGGTTGATACGTGGTGAGTTTCTGCTTCATGCAGGCGTTGAGACTTTAAACGTGATCTTAGGTCTGAATGTTCTGTAGATGTGAGAAAGACTGCTCACATGCAGACGGGGAGCCAAACATATACTCACACGCTGCAGTGGATGACAGGTAGCGGGTTTTACGTTTTTATAATCCCTGCGCGATTCACCTGCTGTCCCCACAACCCCCACCCTCTGCTTTCTTCCTCACACATCCCGTCCCCGCATCTGCGCGCTCTTTCTCAGAGACGGGAGCGCGTAGTTTTAGGCACGTCAATTCACAAGTGTCCAGCTGGTACAAACTCTGTGAAATAATAGATAATAGTAACTGATAGCGCTGGCGCAGATTTCTCTCTCTAAGCACCGCTACTACTGCGCGCCTCTGGCATCGCATCGCGCCCGAGAAGGACTGGTCTAATGAAAAAAAAAAAACTATAATTAAAGATTTGTCTGCGAGCCACATGTGACCATCAAAAGAGCCATATATGGCTCGCGAGCCATAGGTTCCCGACCCCTGCGGTAGATGTTTAGAGGGATTAGAACCATCACAAACCACAGGAGCAACCCGCAGCAGATCACCCATGACCCCACCTTGCCTGACACCTTAAACACCTTTTTTTGCACGCTTTGACACGCCGGCAGCGGAGACACTGGTTTTTCCGGACATTTTCAATCGGTCGCTGCAGCTCACTTCAGTTCCTGTGTGCCTTAAGTCCTCCATCACTGTGCCAGTGCCAAAAAAATAATCTGTCTCGTGCCTCAGTGATTACTGGTCGGTCGCTCTGACACCAGTGATCATGAAGTGTTTCGAGAAGATCATCCTGAGCCACATCAAGGACATTATCCCTGCTACTCTGGACAGTCATCAGTTCGCTTACAGGGAGAACCGATCCCACCTGGAGCATACTGACACCTATGTCAGGATGTTGTTTGTAGACTTCAGCTCAGCCTTCAACACTGTGATCCCGGACAAGCTGACACTGAAGCTTCACAACCAGGGACTCAACATCATCCACACTAATCCTGAGCACAGGAACACCACAGGGGTGTGTCCTCAGCCAGGCCCTCTTCACTCTCTGACTCCTCTTCACCCATGACTGCTCTGCTATTCATCCCACAAACATGGTTTTACAGTTTGCTGATGACACCACCGTAGTAGGTCTCATATCCAATGATGAGATCCACTACAGAAAGGAAGTCTAGCACCTAAAATGATGGTTTGCCGACAACAACCTCATCCTGAACACCACCAAGACCAAAGAGGTCATTGTATTTCACGAGGTCTAGGAAGGTGGTACACACCCCCTCCTTATTCATGGGGAGGAGGTTGAGCGTGTGAACCAGATCAAGTTCCTGGGGATCCACATCGCTGCACACGTCCCACCTGGTGAAGAAGGCTCAACAGAGACTCTTCTTCCTCAGGAAGCTGAAAAGGACTGGACATGTCATGATCTGATCAAGGCGGACCCAGATGCTGCAATACGGAAGAAAGAGGCAGGTAGGTGAAAGGTAAGTAAGAGGTTTTATTTTGAAGGGGCCAGCGGATCCAGGAGAGGGACGGGGCGTGGAGCTTGACGAGGAGTCTTTGGCCAACGGTGAGCACGGGAGTTTCACTGTGGCGTGACTAGTGTTCTTGACGGCGGCGAGAATGGAGTTCTTAGACAGCGACGTGGCTGGAGGTCTTGACGGTGGCGTGGCTAGAGTTCTTGAGGAGCGTAGAGGGTTTCAGCTTCTGCTCGAGGTGGATGTGGACTCAGGTTACTCTCGTGGAAAAACGGCAGACCTGAAGCACAGCAAAAACATGGTAAGCGAGGCAAAAACTTGGCATAGAGGGTCAGACGTGGCATGAGGTGAGGTAAGCACCATCAGGGTTTACGAACTGACGAAGAATGCTTGAGGTGGGTCTCCTTAAATGGCAGGTGCGTATATGAGGTGAGTAATAACAGCTGCAAGTCATGAGCAGAGCTGGGAGGGGGTGTCACGGCGTGTAGATGGATCCCAGAGCAGAGTCAGACTGGATGTGTCAGATAAGTGACGTTTATTAGCTTCACCACAGGAACAAAACCAAAGGAGGCAGACTGGGGGTGAAGGCAGGAGGCTAGGCCACAGACAGCGTTCACAGGAACAAGGGCGAGACCACATGGAAAGGAAAATAACCTGGCAGGTTGGAAGAGCCAGGGAGAGGCTTTTAAAGGACAGTGTAGATTGGGTGCAGGTGTGCAGAGACACCAGTCTAGAAGGCCACGCCTCCTGCCCCAGGCCACCCTGCAGAAGCACAAAGCAGACAAAACATAAGTACAAAAAACAACAACACAAAACCAAATAAAAGAAAACCCCTAACCATAACAGGGGGAGGAGTCTGACAAGCCACCATGACTGGACTCTCAAAACAACTTCTGGAGAACCTCTACAGAGCCACCATTGAGAGTATCCTCTGTCTGAGTGCTACAGTGTGGTACGGGAGCTGCACCGCTCAAGACAGGAAGGACTTGGCCAGGGTGGTGGAAACCACACAGGAGATTGTGGGAGGACCTTTCCCACAACTTGACTCAGTGTACGACAGCCGGGTCCGACGTAAGGCTGGTCGTATAGCTGCAGACCCGCCCACCCAGGACATCAACTGTTTGTACCCCTTCCCTCTGGAAAGAGGTACAGGAGCACAGAAATATTGTACATTAAAAGTTAAATTTACATCTATAGAAATGTATGTTTTTATATCTTATTCTTTATTATGTTACAGCTTTATCTTTATTGTGAAGTGAACTCATTTTTAATTCTCAGGACTTATTCTCCTGTGACATTTCTTTAGTTTACAGCTGCAGCGGCAAAGCTTCCTCCCCTGCAAACCCCTGTGAAAGAAATAGAATGTTCTTTGTGCAAACCTAGGAGTTTTTCAAAGAAGCAATAAATATGCCATGGACTACATTTCTACCATCTGGCTTGATGATTTTATCCTTGGGAAAGTGTTCAGGTTCGTGTTCTCATGTGGAGGTTGGAGCTGACCTTCGCCCTGGATGGCGGTAATGTAACTTTAGGTTATCCAGGATTGATTTACTCAGACCTGATGGGGATTCTTTTCATCGGTGAACCGAGTGCACCTTCCTATCTGGTCCGACGTCAGGGCGGAGCGAATCCAGAGGCTGATACTCCAGCTATTGGCCAGTGAGAGCAGGCGGGTTATCGGCTGATGAATCAGAGCGACCAGTGGAGGAGATTCGGCCGCCATCATGCTTCCGGAGGAGGAGTTTCAACACACATGTTAAAAAGACTGTTTTGAAAGTTTTCTATTGTTCTCAAGAATATCTACGAGTAATTCGCATGTAACTTATGCACCTGTAGGTCTTTTAACTTGAGAATCCAGATATCTGCAACAATGTGTTTTAATCTGTCTTAGAACTATTGTCAGGGCAATAAACTACGTGTATTTTTAATCCGGTTGAATCCTTGGTTTGCTTTAACTCTCTCGACTATTGAACACGCATGGATGGAAGGATCTGAAAAGCGAAAAAAGATTCTTTCCTACACATCAAATGCACACATTCACTTGTATTTTTAGTTTTAAACATTTTGTATTGGACTGAGTTGGACTGGATGGCTGTTGGGTCGCATTCTAAGTTTCAGAGTTCATTGAACACATTAAGCAGAGGTGCTGATTGGCCCTCAGTTCTGTTGGTCAGCCTGTTGTTGGGTGTGGACCAGTGGGGTTCAGCTATGGGCCGAATAAGGGAAATAGGAGGGCTGGTGCTCGAGTGGGGTAATATAAAGTTGGGGGGAGCGCTCTCAGCGGGAGAAATTGAGGAGCTGCTACAGTATGGCCTACAGTATCTAGAATAAAGAACCTTAATAGAGATTAAGTGTCCGTGCCTCAGTGTAGGAAAGGGACGCTACTACATTGTATGTCTCCCACGAAATTACATTTAAAAATATGTGGTGTTCATGGTTCTCTCGGCCAAAAAGGTTCCCGACCCATGACCTACACCATGATCAGTAGAATTGGTCTTTAAAAAAAGGGTGACATAACTACACACTTCTTTGACACACACGGACAGAGACGCATACACAGACACACCCTGCACACATCAGATTTAATTCCAATAACTGACACAGTATCTCACTGATCACAATTGTGACCTGTCATAAAACACTATCACACACATTTTCCAGGGGAATTTCAAAGAATTTTGATTGATTGTTTTGAAGGCATACTATTGACACATGCACAAAGAACAACACAGAAATTAATGTTCCAGTGCTGGGAGGAAATTATGACATTTGTCTAAATAAATCTAGCTTTTGAAAGTTTTGAAATCGAAAAAAAACTTGTTGATGTTTAGACTGCAAGTTAACCAAATTGGGAAAAAATCAACTTTGCTTATTTGTGTTGTCACTGTGAGAAAGAGGTGGTACATCCAAGTGTAAACCTAGTCATTTAAAAAAAAACATTCTGACTTCTAAAGTGTGTCTTTCTTTTAGGCATTAAACCAGTAAAATCATATGAAGGGCTAAAAATATGGTTCCTGTAATTTTGAATATACTTAAAATATATTTAGAATATACTAGAAACAACTTGACTTTACTAAGACAAGTTTATTGCACCTTTGCCCAACTCTTACTGGTGTAGCTTCAGCAACCCTGTGACCCCGAACAGGAATTCAGCAAGTTTAGAAAACAGATGGATGGATGGAGTATAGCTTAGCTATTTCTCTTTTAAATTTTTTCAAGCACATATGTCTAAAAATGTCTTTTGCACTAGTCCAAAGTCGTTGTGTCACAAAAGTCCCTTGTTGGAAAAAACAGAAGCCGCATCTCAAGTGCAAATCCCTGGTGGTTTGCTGTCATGAACCCCAAAGGGAGTACAGAACAGGACAAAGAAAAGGGTTTTCAAATCACGATGAACTGACACATCTAGAATTGCAGAATAGTTTCCTCAAGTGTTTATATATTTCTGTCATTTTCAGACCATAAATGATTGGATTACAAAGAGGAGTATACATAATCAGTTGCAATGTCATTATAAATCGAGCAGTTTTTGAAAGGTTTGACTCTACCCGAACTATAGTTACATCATAAATGGCCAAACAAGAATAATTGATCAAAACCAGCAGGTGAGGTAAACAGGTCTGAGCTGCTTTACCTCTAACTTTTCTACTACTTTTATAAACCACTATGAGGATTTTTGTATATGTGAAAATGATGAACAACATGGGAAGAATAACAACATTGAATAGAATAATGAAACCAGATATCATCGGTTCGCCTAAACCTGCACAGAAAAGATCATTTAAAGAACTGTTGCAGAAAATACCTGTTAATTTAAAGCTGCAAAGCTCTTTCTTTGAATTTTGAATGGCAGGAACAACAAGGTGACAAACAGGTACACCCCAGGCCAGTCCCACAAAAACTACTGCCTTGATTTTTTTCATAATGATTGCATATTGCAGAGGTTTACATATGGACACGTATCTGTCATAAGACATGACAGCCAGCAGAAAGAATTCTGAACCACCAAATGAGTAAAAAAATATCCTCTGAAGAAGACAGGCTTGAAAAGAGATGACCTGCTCATTAGATAAAAAGTCTGCCAAAAGTTTGGGGTAGATGTTTGTGCTGAAAAGAACAGAGTTGATCAATAGTGATGCAATGAAAATGTACATAGGCTCATGAAGGTTCTTGTGAATCACAATCAGAGAAATTATTGTACAATTGCTGCAGACAATCAAAATATAAAAAGTTAACATCATAAAGAAATAAAAATACCTGTACTTTTCTATCTCCACTAAACCATCAAGACTTATGTATGTTACATTCATATCAGTACTTAAAAATCTTTTCAAAGAGACAGTTAAGAATGAAGCAAACTATAATGAAGCAAGACATGTAAAAGACCTAAGCCCTAAGCTTTACAAAGAGCTACCTGTGGACTTTGTTGCTTCTTAAACTGCTATTTGTTTATGTCAGAGCAACTATTTAACAGTTCTGTGTTAAACTCTAAGGGTCTCATTAACCCTTCTGTGATGGAAATGTCCCAATGTAAACAACATTATCAGAGCACCAGGATGACATGGGGAAAAAAATGCCAGTTTAACAAATGTGTTGGGGATCTTTTCCAGCAGTGGTCCCAAACTATTTTAGGCAATGGACCAGTTTAATGTCAAAGGCTGGAGTGGGCGTCCAACCTGTTTGTGTTTCATCTTCCAGTTTCCTTTGACTTTAAAGGTAAAGTTTATCTTCTTGTTATGTAAAATATCTGCAGCTACTCTAAACTTTATTTATAGACTAGATTTTATGTAGCAACCATTAAAATGAGATAGGGATTTTCCCTTAAACCATGTCTGTATAAGCTGAAACCAAAAAAATAAGATGCAAACCTCAGATTGTTGTGACTTTTAAGCTGCAACAGATAAAAAAACAGTTATTAAAACTGGTAATTTCTAAATATTATTGCGAATGTGCATCCACCATTTGTGCAACTTTATTAGCAGCATCCACATTACATTAGACAGGCAGTTGCTGAATATTTTTCATTACTATTATGGCCTTTCTTTAGTGCCTTTCCACTCTTCTTCCTCTTCATTGCCCCCTCACCCCACCCTTACTATTCTTTGTCACTTCCTGCTTCACAACAGTCACATCTTTTATTCAGTCACATCTGTAACCTTGAGAAGGTGGCAACACAGTGACGAAATCTAAGGCCATGTGAGACCATGGGCGTTCGGCGATGGGCAGTGGGTGGAGAAGACCGGCTGGAGGTAAATTGGAGGACTTGGATCTGGCACACACCGTACAGGCGGCGACGAACTCCCTAACGTCCTGCTCCATGGTAGGCCAGAAAAATCTGCGTTTTATGAGGTTAAGAGTTCTTTGGACCCCCCATGGCAGGAAACCCGGGAAGTGTGCCCCCACACCAGGACGTCGGAACGGATTGAGGAGGGAACGTCTAGAGTGTTAGCTGGGGGAGGAGGATGGTCAGGTCCCTCTTTTTGGGCCTGCTGAACCCGAGTCTCAATATCCCAGGTGAGATTACCGATGACTCAAGTGGGTGAAATGATGGGAGCGGCTTCCTGTTGGTCGTGAGTGTTATATATGCAAGAGAGGGCATCGGCCTTGATACGACTTCCTGGGCGGTAGGTGATGGTGAAAGTAAACCGATCGAAGAAAAGGCACCAACGGGCCTGACGAGAATTTAGGCTTTTAGCAGTGTGTAGGTAAGCGAGATTCCTATGGTCGGTCCAAACTATAAAAGGCTGCTCAGCTCCCTCAAGCCAATGACGCCACTACTCTAACGCGAGTTTTATGGCAAGGAGTTCGTGGTTACCCACGTCATTACTTCGTTCCGCGGGAGAAAGTTTACACGAAAAAAAGGCACATGGATTGAGTTTGCCAGTGGTGTCTTCACGTTGGGATAGGACGGCTCCCACCCCAGAATCAGAGGCATCAACTTCAACGATGAACTGACGTTGCGGGTTGGGCTGTATGAAAAATGGGGGCGGTGGCAAACATTTTCTTAAGATTATCAAAAGCAGTTTGAGCCTCTGGACTCCAAATAAACGGTTGGTTGACAGAAGTGAGTCTGGTAAGGGGGGCAGCGAGACTGCCATAGTTCCGAATGAACCTACGATAAAAATTGGCGAAACCGAGAAAACTGCTTACGAGTACTGGGAGTCTCCCAGTTGGTGACCACGGAAACCTTAGCCGGATCAGGACAGATGTTGCCAGCTTCAATAATGAAACCGAGAAAGGAGACAGTGGAGACGTGAAATTTGCATTTCTCTGCCTTTACAAAGAGTTGATTTTCAAGGAGACGTTCGAGAACCTGACGTACATGAAGCAGAGCTGCTTAAAAGCCTATTCTTTGAGCTACATGAAGCCAGTGCAGAGACCTGAGCCCAGGACTGATGTGATGGTACTTCCTGGTTCTAGTCAGGACTCCAGCAGCAGCGTTATGGATGTACTGAAGCTGTTTTACAGCTGGTTCGGGGAGGCCAGTGAGCAGTAATCTAACCTACTGGAGACAAATGCATGAATAAGTATCTCCAGGTCTGGCTTTGACACTATATATTTGATTTTGGCAATGATGGTAAAATGCTGCTGATGTTACTGACTTGATATGGCTTTTAAAGTTTAGGTCAGATTCAATTATGACCCTTAGGTTTCTGACTTGATTTGAAGGTTTTAGAGACAGATAGTGAAGATAACTGCTGACACTTTCTCTTTGTTTCTGTGGGCAAAAGACAATGACTTCCGTTTTGTCCGAGTTGAGCTGGATTAAGTTGTTTTGTGTCCAAGCACTGATCTTTTGGATGCACCAACTGAGAAAATCCACTTGCCCATATTCACCTGCTGTCAGTGACACAGATATCTGAAAACTGTCATAGTTTTGATAAGATATGTTAGCACTGCGAATTAACTGACCTAGTGGCAGCATGTGGAGGTTGAACAAAAGGGGTCCCAGGATTGATCCCTGGGGCACACCATAGTTCAAGGACATGCAGTCTGAGACACAACCCCCAATTTCAACAAAATAGTTCCCGTCTTCTAGATAGGACTTGAACTAAGGGCAGAGCCAGAAATTCCATCCCAGTCTTCGAGTCTGTGTAACAGGATCTCATGATCAACGGTGTCAAAAGCAGCGCTCAGGTCTAGCAGTATCAAGACAGTGACTTTGCCAGCGTCAGTGTTTAGGTGGATGTCATTAGTTACCTTGATAAGAGCAGTTTCTGTGCTATGACGGGGTCTAAAACCTGACTGGAAAACATCAAATAAACTGTTTATTAAGAGAAAGTCAATGAGCTGTTGGTAGACAACTATTTCAATGACTTTTCCAAAGAATGACAAGTTTGAGATGGATCTATAGTTCTTCAATACAGTAACGTCAAGATTGCTCTTCTTCAAGAGAGGTTTAATGAATGTAGTTTTTAAAGCTTCAATCTTGGCAATAACAGCAATGTTAATGTAACCTAACAGACTTTTTCTTCTTTTAGGCTATTTTCCGTCAAATACACAAGAACCTTGGAGAGCAGCTCCAGTGAAAGGTCCGGGCAGCTGACAAGTGTGTTTTTTTCTCACTATTGTTTTAGGAAACTCGACAAGAACTCCAGCCAGTTATGAAATATTGTCTATTTTTTTGTTGTTAGTTTCAGAACCCCGCACAATGAGGAGGTGACGGCAGCAGTGAAAGATGTGGAACCAAATTGGAGCTTCCACCAAGTTAGAAGTATGCACCTATATGAAGTTGGATTTACACTACTCACAGTAAGTTAAGGACACCGGGATACTCAATGTCAAGTATTTGGTGTTACTTTCTTTTCAGAGATTTTGGGGATAGGATGGCAACTGTACTAGTGTGATAGACACAGCTCATTTAGTGTTTCCATGTCTTAAGACCAAACACTAAGCCTACAATCGCACTGCAGGGCTTAATTCTCAATTCCAATTTTTTGAAAAAAATCAGATTTTTTTGCAAGTCCGTTCACATTTCCAATTAAATGCAAATTTGCATGCGCAGAATATTACTTAACGGTGAACAACGTTACCCGTTGTTTGCGGAAGTAGCTAACGTTAACAATGGATGTCAACAAAAGTGTTGTCAACAGCGGAGCTCTTGAACTAGTGTGCATATGCTGGGCGCGTGTGTGTAAGAGACAGGAGAAAGCGCGTGTTGCGAGGTAGGGAATGAGGGGATTAGTGGGAGCGCGCATTCATGTTGTGTGTTCTGGAAGAAGGAGAATGATAATAAAAGGTTTACCCCAGAATAAATGCTATTGACTGTTCATTAACCCGCTCTGGAGAATCTGAGGGTCCGAACAGGGAAGTGAACCCTGAAGGAGGATCCGCCTTCAGCCCTGAAGAAGCCGGTCTCCGCCGTGCTTCTGACCCCAGTCGGAAAGGGGGGAAAAAAGTAATTGCGGTTCAACAACACGGTAGGCCATTTCACTGGAAATTTTTTCAAAACCGCCCGGTTGCGATAAGAACCCTTGAGTTTGGCCTGAATAGAGCTGTCACCCCAAATATTAATCCAATCGGTGACCTCACTTCCCTTCCACTGATTGGTCTCAGCAGCATCGGCCGCCATGGTTGATGTTTATGTCCTCGCCTACTTCAATGCAGAAGTATGACGCTTGTAGCGTATCAAAGACGTACAGGTCGGATATATGTGGCCTGGCCGTTCAGACGGCGGGCGCATTTTGAAAAGATCGGATAGGTATCGGATTCAGGACCACATACCCAAGTGGCCTGGGTTGCATTTGAAAGGATCAGATCTGTGTCATTCAGACTGTCATGAAAAGATCAGATACAGTTCGCATGGGGAAAAGAAAAATTGGAATTGGGTCGTTTCAGCTGCACTGTGAACGCAGCCTAATATACAATAAACGATACACCTTGTATGGCATTGTTAATGGATAATTACGATAAGCCACTGTAACTGTCTGCATGGCACATTTTTTTTTTTTTTTTTAAACTTGTCCTGTACAACAGCTGGGCAGACAGATGAGAGCTGAGGGCCTCTTGTGTTGGACATATTTTACTTTAACAAGAGGGGTTATTAATCTTCAGACAAACCAAAGGTATGACTGAATAAACCCCTTTTGTAATTGAGGCCAAACTTTATTAATTTCAATCATGTTTGAAAATCATTGGTGTTGGACCGGATGGAAAAGGAAAGAGGGGAAGTTAGAGAGAGGGGGGGTAGGAGGGTGATAATAGGAGGGGAAGGGGGATAAGACCATGAAGCAGCATAAAGCAACAAGTTTACTGGTTGTTAATCATTATGGTAAGGTTCAAATGTAGTACAAAAAGGGCGGGGCCTGTCCACACACACACTCAAATGTTATAAACACACCTGCTAGCTGCAAAAATGTCCACATGTCGACATGTACACAAAACAGATAGTGTTCACACGCATACTTATGCCTTAAAACAACTAGTCATTCAATCATGCAAACTGTTAGTGCAAAGGTGAGCTAACACCTGTGCTCAGGTGAGTGTTTATGTTCTTCTAAAATGGATGGTGGAACGTGAAAAGAAGGAGGGAGAGTGCCCAGCCATCCCCACCCCAAGACCCCCACCGCAGCAGCAGCGGCAGCCGGAATCCCCCCAACGCCACACGGGAACCGGCAGGGAACAACCGCCGCCCGGGCGACCAAGCCCGCCACCCAGGCCAGCAGGACCGCCGCAAGGCCCCCAGAGCCAGAGAGCAGGGAGGCACGGAGGGAAAGAGAGCGCCAGCCCAACCAGGAGAGCAGCCCCCCCGCCGCGCCGGAAGTTCCAGGCATCCCCACGCCCCAACCCCAGGTACGAGCCAGGACCCCCCAAGAGAGACCCGCTCCGCACTTCAGGCAGCCATCCGCCCGGCCCACGGTTGGTCCAGGGAGGAGCAAGGCAGGGGCCCGCCGCCCAAGCCCAGGAGGGGGGAACCCCGGGGAAAAAAGAGGGCCCACAAGGGGTGTTGTAAATATGGCCCGACCAGGCTCGGCCACAGTTGGAAATTTGGCGGGGCCCAGCGCTCAGGAGCAAGGACCAGAACCCACCCCCCTGGGACACGAACACCCCCGGCTCAGATGTAATGTGAACCCCCCCACCGCGCGGAGAGAGCACCGCTGGGCCCAGGAAGCCGGCACCCCGGGGACACGGCCGCCGTCGCAAAGGGGCCCGTACCCCCCACCAGGGAAGAGGTAGGGGACAGATGGTCCTAGGTCCCACCTTCCTTGCAAAATGTGTGTGCGTGTATGTGTGTTTGAGAGGGTGTGTGTGTGCATGTGTGTGTGTTTATGTTGGGATGTATATATTGAGGGGGGAGGGGTGTGTGTACTAAGGGGGGTGCGGTTAAAATTGGCGGGTAGGGTGCCAGGAGGACATCTGCTGCTTGCTGGCAGTGATGTCCAAGCACCGCCCCTACCAAGGGCCCTACATGTCTAAGGTGCAAATAAAACCGAAAGAAGGGGGGGCCCACTCCATACGGCAACCATACGAGGGGGGCCACTGCCTAGTAACCCCCCCCCAAGGCTCATCGCAGGCTAAGCCCCCCACCCCCTCACCCTAATATGAGGTTATGTGAGGAAGGGGGTAAGTTGGGGACAGCTGGTAGACTGTCCCCCGGTGGTCAAACAGCTGCCCCCCCCCCCGCCCCCCCAGCAAGGGGGCCAGGCCCACCCAGCCCAGGGGACCCACCCCCGGAGGCGCCGACACCCCAGGCCCAGCACCACCCACCCCACACAGAGAGAGAGGAGCCTGGCACATGGCACATTTTGAACATTCCACTTTGGAAACATGTTAGTAATATGTTGACCTCATCTTCTATACAATTCATATTTCCACCGACTAGGAGCTGGTAATCGAGCTATTTACAGTCTCAAGCGCAACGAGAGAATGGAGATGGAAGCAAGGGGGAGGTCAAAAGGAGGACCAGTCAGCAAGATCGAGTGAGTTGTCCTATTTGTGACCTATTTGTGATTCATTTACTCAGCTTATTGCATGGTCTAGTTCAGGGGTGCTCATTAAGTTGATCGCGATCGACCGGTCGATCTTCAAGGACATGAGGGTAGATCGCTGGACAGAAAAGAAAAAAAAAATTAAAAATAAAAGTACTTCTGAAAACATCCACCAGCCAATCAAAATCGTCACAGAGATGTATGGGACTTGATTGACATGCAGAATCGGACATCTTCTGAAGCATACGTCGCTGCAGACGTGTGTTTACAAACAGTGAGGGCATACTCTCTGTCATCAGAGAGTTGCTCTCTGCCCCGCGTCACGTCAAGTTGCCGGCAAAAGACCGCTTCGCACAAGCGGAGTGTTTATTGAAGCCGCCCCGCGTGTCTCCTCCTGCTATCAGCTCTGCAGTTCTCGCCTGATAAATACGAGCTCATAAGGAAGCTGTTATCTCCGAGGCAAGCGCTTCGTACGGAGCCAACAGCGCCTTTGAAACGCCATGATGCTCCCCCCATTGCACGGTTTACAGCAGAGCATGACATACGATGGTTGCTGCTTTCTGTCTTTGTAATAAAACGCCTCATCTGTTAATACAAAAGTATCTTTGTGTACTCTCACTGTGTAATTTTTAATCATCAGTACATAAACAATAATGTTACCAATAAACATAACTAACAAATATTTACTAATAGTATTATATATATATATTTATAGATACAGCGAGGAAAATAAGTATTGAACACGTCAACATTTCTCTCAAAAAACATATTTCTAATCGAGCTATTGAGACAAAATTTTCACCAGATGTCGGCATCAACCCAAGTAATGCACACATAGAAAGAAATCCAAACATTTATGTCCATAAATGAAGTTATGTGTAATAAAGTGAAATGGCACAGGGAATAAGTATTGAACACATGAAGAAAAGGAGGGGTAAAAAGGTCTGGCAAGCCAAGAAAGTAGCTGGAGTTTGTTATTCAGAAGGTTAACCTGCCACCTATCAGTGCAAAGTAATATCAGCTGGTATAGTCCTGATTGATGCCTTTTAAAAAGGTTTCTCACCAGCAAGTTGTTAGACAAGAAGCATTGCATGATGGGTAAAAGCAAAGAGCTGTCCAAAGACCTACGCAACCTTATTGTTGCAAAACACACTGAAGGCAATGGTTACAGGCGCATTTCTAAACTTCTGAACGTTCCAGTGAGTACCATTGGGGCCATCATCCGGAAGTGGAAAGAATATGGCATTACCATAAACCTGCCACAGCCAGGTGCTCCTCGCAAGATTTCAGACAGAGGAGTCAGAACAATCATCAGAAGGGTTCTCCAACAGCCCAGGACCACTCGTGGAGAGCTTCAGAAAGACCTGGAATCAGCAGGTACCGTTGTTTCAAAGAAAACAACAAGTAATGCACTCAACTGCCATGGCCTCCATGCACGCACACCACACAAGACTCCATTTTTGAAGAAGAAGCATGTTGAAGCTCGTTTGGAGTTTGCGACACAACATTTGGATAAACCCATGACATTCTGGGAGAAGATACTCTGGTCAGATGAGACCAAAATTGAACTCTTCGGATGTCATAAGACACAACATGTTTGGAGGAAAAATGGCACCGTACATCCCCCCCAAAACACCATACCAACAGTCAAGTTTGGAGGTGGGAGCATCATGGCGTGGGGCTGTTTTTCAGCATGTGGTACTGGTAGACTTCATATCAAGGAATAATGACTGGAGAAAAGTATGGAGACATTCTTGATCAGAATCTGCTGTCATCTGCCAGGCTGCTGAAGATGAAAAGAGGGTGGATCTTTCAGCAAGACAACCATCCCAAGCACACAGCCAAGGTAACACTCAACTGGTTGAAGAAAAAGAAAAGAAAGCTGCTAGAATGGCCCAGTCAATCACCAGACTTGAATCCAATTGAAAATCTTTGGAAAGAACTGAAGATCCGGGTTCACAGAAGAGACCCCCGGAACCATGAAGATTTGAAGGCAGTTTGTGTGGATGAATGGGCCAAAATCACACCTGAGCAATGTATTCCACTGGTTTCTCCATACAGGAGGCGTCTTGAGGCTGGAATCACTAAGTATTAAATACATTTCAGTAAGCGTGTTCAATACTTATTCCCTGTGCCATTTCACTTTATTACACATAACTTCATTTATGGACCTAAATGTTTGGATTTCTTTCTGTGTGTGCATTACTTGGGTTGATGCCGACATCTGGTGAAAATTTCATGTCAATAACTCGATTAGAAATATGTTTTTTGAGAGAAATGTTGACGTGTTCAATACTTATTTTCCCCACTGTATGTTGCTTCTTCTAATTAAAAAAATATTGTGCTTTCCTGTTGGCCCATAGCTCTTCAAAAGATGGGTCAAAATTGTTGAGAAGATTCTCAATCAAGAGGACCTGACAAATATAAAAGGAGCCAATGCAAATGGAAAGTGACAAGGGGAAAACATTATTATTATGCCACGCCAAAGTGGCGCTCCACTCAGTTAACCAGGGTGCTGATAAAATTCCAAAAAGCTTTGGACAACTACCGGAAGAACAGAATTGAGCCCAAATCTACGCACATGAGACACTCAGCTGGCTTTACTGAAAGGAACCCACTGCTATCTGGCAGAAGAGACTGAGACTTAAAACAAGGGGTGCATTATTGTGTGTGGTGTTTTGCTTTCTTTTTAATAAAACATTTTTGAGTAATACAGGTTTTCTGTCACCTTTTATATATTATATACTTTTTTGAGATTCAATTCAATTTTATTTATATAGCCCAAATTCACAACAGTCGTCTCAGTTAGTTTAGGTTTTGTTACCCTGCTCTGCAGCGCCTTTGCTTAAGAATAAACCCCTTGCTCACCAGCCCCTCCCTACCTGACAGAATGGACCAGCCATACTTTTTCCTGGACCCAGAAGAGCGGGACATGCGTTTGCTGGAGACCTACTGCCTGGAAGCAGAGAGGACCAGGGCATACTGGGATTTTGAGCTACTGTTAGGTCAAAACTCACTTAATGCTCAGGGAAAAAAAGAAAAAGAAAAAGAAAAAAAAAGCGTGTGTATATGTAAATTAAAATGGTTGAAAAAAGGTAAATCAGGGTGGAAATTGAATATTTGGAAAGTGACTTATAAAATTTAAGAAAAATATTTAAAAAGAAAAATAAGATTCCAAAAATAGGTAAACTGCAAAAGGTGAGATTAATTAAAACCCCCGTCAGCGCGCCCGTGTGCGCATGGTGATTTAGGTGTCGTGCAAAAGCGGTGATCACTGATCTGACAGGTGAGCTGAAGGAAGCAGACGTTCGGGCCAACCGTCAGATTAAAGAAAAAATCCCACCAAGGCATCTAAAAAAAGTGGAGAGGCAGCCGGTAGGATGCAGAAGTGATCGGGGGTTGATCAGCTGTCAATCGTGTTATCAGTGCGCTTTAGACGTGAATTATTTGAAATGTATTTTTAATGTCTGTTTGATTAATTAATCACGGTGCATTGTTGTGTGAAATTTGATCATTTGAAATGTGATATTTTGTTATTTGAAATTAAAGTTGGGCTGCACGGTGGCGCAGTGGTTAGAGCTCTTGCCTCACAGCAAGAAGGCCTCCGGTTCAAGTCCCGGTGTGGGTACCGGATGTTCTCGGGTTGCCGGATGTTCTCGGGATCCTTCGACCAATGATGACGTCACACTATTTGATTGGCTGTAAGTTGCCACGACCAATGAGTTAACATCGCTAAGTTTTTTTAAAAACTTTATTGACAATTGCGGTATCATACATTAACAATGACATTAACGTTAACAACGAACAATAACAATGTAATGAATATTGCTTCGAAGATCAGTCACCATTGCCAAACATAACATATTAACATAGAAAATAAAGAATAGAGGGGAAAAAAAGAAACAATGACCATAACACACAAATAAATAAAAACGTAAGTAAAATAAAATAAAGGAACATAGAAAAATCAAAATAGTCTAATACTAGTTAAGTTAGGGGTACTCGTGAAGTTTGTATTTCTGAACAAAACTAAGCAATTTCAAGCCATTTTTTTTCATATAATGAAGTGATTGAAAGTAAAAACAGAGCTCTTTATTAAATGTTATAAAAAGTGGTTTGGTCTTCAAAACTTTACCTCACCAAGATGGCGGTGCTCTCCTCCCGTGAGGAACCACGTGATGTCTCCTCTAGTGATATATCTCATTGGAAGGACCCCAAAGGACCCCGAGAACATCCGGCAACCCGAGAACATCCGGTACCCACACCGGCTGGGGGACATGAAAAACCACATCAACGGGGAACATTTCTGTGTGGAGTTTGCATGTTCTCCCCGTGCATGCGTGGGTTCTCTCCGGGCTCTCCGGCTTCCTCCCACCATCCAAAAACATGCTTCATAGGTTAATTGGCAACTCTAAATTGTCCCAAGGTGTGAGTGTGAGAGTGAATGGGTGTGTGTTTGTGGACATTCTACCCTGCGACAGACTGGCAACCTGTCCAGGTTGTCCCCTGCCTTCGCCCACAAGTGGCCGGGATAGGCTCCGGCAGCCCCGTGACCCCGAAAGGGAAAAACGGTAGAAAATGAATGAAATTAAAGTATAGTTATTTGTAATTTAATTGTAAAACAGAATATATTTTCATAACCATTATTTCTGTTCAGGTTTTTCACCTTGCTTGGTTTCTACAACTACTCATTAACACTGGAAAAGGTCTCTGTCTAAAGTCAAATACAAATAAAGAAAAGAGACACGTTCATGGAGTTCTTGAGTCACGCACCCTATCCCTTCCCGGCTCCCAGGAGGATCCCCGATGCACCTCAGCCCAACCCTGACTTTACCATTCCAATCCTGGACTCCATGTCTGACCCGCCTGCCCTTTTGGCCATGTACTCGACTGACTCTGATGAGTGGCCTGACCCGCCAGCCGACTGCTGGCCAAACCCTGACTTTTCCATGCCGCTCCCAGTCTTCATGCCTCACCGGCCAGCTGACTTGATGTCCGACCCACCAGAGCTCGACAACTGGCCCGACCCACCAGCCGACTCCATGCATGGTCCCCTAGACCTGCCACATCTGCCTTGCTGGACAGCGCAGCCTCCCGGCCGTCCTTTAGACTCAACGTCGGCCTTGCTGGTGTGCCCAGCCCTGGACTCTGTTGCCTATCAAAGTTCGTCTCACGGGCCCCCTCCTTCTTGATTGACATTTGGAACCTCGGTGCGGTTCCTTGAGGGGGGGTTCTGTCATGGTTTGGGTTTCTTTGTATTAGCTTTTTGCTTCCATTATGTCACTGTCATGATTTGAGTTCTACTTCCTGTTTTAATTTGAAAGGTTTCCTGTTTTGTCATGCTTTTGAATTTTACTTCTTTGGTCCATATCTCTCCTGATCATTGTCACCTGTATCTTGTCAGTCCTGTCTGTGTTTAAGTCTTGTCTCTGCCTTCCCTCCATTAACGTCTCTTCCCTGACAGTCTTCTGCCATGTTTCCATGTATAGGCCACAGTTAGTTTTGGTTTTGTTACCCTGCTCTGCAACGCCTTTGGTTAAGAATAAACCCCTTGCCCTGGAACTGTGTGCCTCCCATCTCTGCATTTTGGGTCCTTCACGCTCACCAGCCCCTCCCAATCTGACACTCTCCAACTCAATTTACCTGGGGGCCACAGAAAGCAGGGCCTAGCTGAGGCAGGGCCGCAACTTCAACAGACACACGCAACTTGTGTCTGCGAGCCAATAAATTTGTATTGAACATATATAACACTACTAACTATACTCTTTTATTAACCATTTTCTGTAAAAAATGTACTTATAAAACTGTCATTCAAAGAAAGGAAAATACCAAACTAAAAAAAATCAATAAGTAAATATATCAGTAATATATTTCTGTTTTAGTTTTCTATATCTACTGTTTTCTAATCTAAACATCCTTATTAACACAGTTCAGTTGACACTGTTGAATTATAAATATTAAACACAAAAGAAGACTCCAATTCTACAGTTCGGTAACCTCCATCAATGGTTCTTCTGAACACGGCTTCTCTTGTCTACTTCTTACTGCTGGACACTTGGCAGCACTTCCTCCCATACGAATTACCTTTTTGTACAGGTCTTCTGTTTGTTTTGCGCTGTGGACAGCCTGGGACCAGCTGGTTATACAGTTGTGTGAATGACTAAAAATCATCGAATGCAAGTACATTTTCCCAGCTTCAGGTGACATTTCAATTGAATTGGTTAGTTCAAAAGGGGCCCAAGTCCAAGAGGATTGTTTTTCCAGGAAATGATTTTCATTGCATAGCTTAAAGGGAGGCTACACCAAATGATTAATACTTTACCCAGATTTAGCACCAGTTCATAGCTTACAAATGCAATAATATGAAGCACTTCACTTTTATCATTTCAGAGGGCTAGCAAACTAAAGTCTCTGGACTTGGGCCCTTCTTGAATTAAACAGGGGCGCTGCCAGGTTGGATAACTAGTGCTGCCATCTATGGTATGAAGCTAAACCCATGCAAGAGAGACCCAAGTCCAAGAATTTTTCTTTTATGCATTTTAAATGTCAAGCATAGACAATGCATTGCAAAGGACTTGGGACTTTTCTGCACATAATCAGATAATTTTTCCCTTGAAGACCATAGAACATATAATATCTTTATTTTGAAAAATTGTGGACTTGGGCCCCTTTTGAACTAACCGATTCAATTTGAAGTGCAGGAACATTTGCGAGATTGAATTTGATTTGATTTTGATTTCATTACAAAATTTGTCAATGTCATCTTTGAAAGAAAGTTGTGAATCCATGATACCCAAGATATTTATATTGACTGAAAATTTGTTTTCTCTACATACATTACATTTTCTCAATATATATGTTTCTCAACATACATAGAAACCTTTTCGACATTCATTAAAATGTACGTCAGGATCAGGTGATATTTTGTGTATTTCAGTGATGGTACATGCTTATAGTTTTAGAGATGTTTGACCGTAGAGAGCACTCCTGCAACCAAGTTGTGTCAGAGGACATTATTTTAGTGAGTTCAGTAGCTACTGTCTTTTGTGCAACCATGAACAAATAAAAAAAAAGGGTTGTGTGCATAAATCAAGCATTTAGCTTCATGAAAAAAATCTTTAATATTAAGACTAAATTAAAAGAACAAATAAAAGGGGACCTAATATTGACTCAGGAGGTTAGCCGACAGAGCCAGATCTGAAGGTGTTAATTGATGCAGATTGTGTTCAGTCATGGATATATAATTCAATCCGCCTCACAGCATTATAAGAGAAGTCTTAAGTGAGATTGGAAAGAATAACAGAGTGATATCTGTAACAGATGAAACATTTCCTCAGTTAGAGATTTGTGAGACTAATGTTTTCAGTTCCAATTTAATAACAAATGACTTTTGACATTTGACATCAGGTCAGAAAAAATATCTGAGCACTGTTTTTAGAGCGTATACTAATAACACCTTTACCTCCATTAAGGCCCTCAGTGCTCTACAGTAACATGCCCCAATAACAAGTTTACACACAAACACACACACTCACACTCACACTCACACTGACTGTAGATGCCATGCTAAGTGCAAATGAGCCGGAGCAATGTGAGGAACTGTGTGACACCAGACATGCAACCTTCAATTAGATGTTTGTCTCTCTCCTTTTGCACAACAGCTGCACCTCAGTCTGATTTAACTCTGCATTCACAGATCTTCATGACATAAGTAAGAAAAATACCAGAGCAGACCATTGTTTAAACTTTTTTATGCTTTTACAACAACAAACACCCAGACTGTTGTACATTTCTTACCAGGCCATTTGCTGCCAGGACAATTTATTGTAGCTTTAAGACAATTGAAATTAAAATCAAATGATACATTTAATCAACTGACATTATAGTGCATGTCAATGTGTAGAGTAAAGAAACATGGTCATAGGTTAGAAAGGGACTTCAATGATGGTTACTTTATATCTATCAGTTACAACCCAGGAACTATCACGAAGACGAGTAATATCTGGAAAAGCAGAACAACTTCTTCAAGTGTTTATAGATTTCTGTCATTTTTAGTCCATAAATGATTGGATTGCAAAGAGGATTGTACATGATCATCTGCAGTGTTATTATAAAGCGAGCAGTCTTTGAAAAATCTGACTCCAGCCTAATTATAATCATGTCATAAGTAATCAAACACGAATAGTTGATTAAAACCAGCAGGTGAGGTAAACAGGTCTGAGCAGCTTTTCTTCTGACTTCTCTACAGCTTTTATAAACCACTGTGAGGATCTTTACATATGTAAAAATTACAAAGAGCATGGGAAGAATAGCGATGTTAAACAGAGTAACTAAGCCAAATGTCAACAGAGCTTTAGAACCTGCACAGAAAAGATAATTTAAAGAATTGTTGCAGAAAATACCTTTCAATGTAAAGCTGCAAAGCTCTAAGTTTGCGTTCACAACAGTGAAAACAACAATATGACTAAAAGGTACAATCCAGGCCAATCCCAGTAAAACAAAAAGAATTGTTTTTCTCATAATGATCGCATATTGCAGAGGTTTACATATGGACACATATCTGTCAAAAGACATGGCTGCCAGCAGTAAGAATTCTGAACAACTGAATGAGTAAAACACAAAAATCTGAAAAAGACAGGCTTGATAAGAGATGACCTGTTTTGTGGCTAACAGGTCCGTTAAAAGTTTAGGGTAGATGTTTGTGCTGAAAAGAACAGAGTTGATCAATAGTCCTGCAATGAAAATGTACATAGGCTCATGAAGGTTCTTGTGAATCACAATCAGAGAAATTATGGTACAATTGCTGCAGACAATGAAAATATAAACAGGTAACATCATAAAGAAATAACAATACCTGTACTTTTCTATCTCCACAAAACCATTAAGACTTATGTATGTCACATTCATGTCAGTACTTAAGAATGATGATCAAAAAGAGTATTACTAATAACTATCAGACCGGTTATCAAATGGACATACGTTAGAAAATAAGCTTCAAGTGTCGCCTATTAAACTGTTTATGAAGACGCCTCTCTTACCCTCCAAGGGTCTCATTAACTCAGTAACTAAGTGTTACCATGAAAAGAATTTCCTTGAACGAATAAGTGACAAGCCTGGTTTTCTTTAAGGAAAAATATTTTCATTTGTTGTTTAGCAACTGTTGCTAGCTGGAACTTGTCCTTTCAGTCATGCCTCAACGCTTATGAAAAAAGGTCACAGTACAAAAGTAGATAACGAGTAAATTGAGAGCTTAAGCCAGATCTTTCATCTCCTTCTTTACCACAACAAACCAATTCTAAGACAGATTTACTGCAGACAGTGAAGTCATCAGTCTTTACGTCTCACACTCCATTTGCCCATCACTTGTTAAGATGAACCGGCAGCTGCTCTTCAGGCTAAGCAGATCATTCAATGATAGAAGGGTTGGTGGTCCCATCCATGCTCCCCCCAATCAACTGTCAATATATACATCCCAACATAAACACACACACATGCACACACACACCCTTTCAAACACACATACACGCACACACATTTTGCAAGGAAGGTGGGACCTGGGTCCGTCTGTCCCCTGCCTCTTCCCTGGTGGGGGGTACGGGCCCCTTTGCAGTGGCGGCCGTGTCCCCGGGGTGCCGGCTTCCTGGGCCCGGCGGTGCTCTCTCCGCACGGTGGGGGGGTTCACATTATATCTGAGCCGGGGGTGTCTGGTCCCTGGGGGGTGGGTTCTGGTCCTTGCTCCTGAGTGCTAGGCCCCGCCAAATTTCCAACTGTGGCCGAGCCTGGTCGGGCCATATTTACAACACCCCTTGTGGGCCCTCTTTTTTTCCCCGGGGTTCCCCCCTCCTGGGCGGGGGCGGCGGGCCCCTGCCTCGCTCCTCCCTGGACCAACCGTGGGCCGGGCGGGTGGCTGCCTGGAGTGCGGAGCGGGTCTCCCTTGGGGGGTCCTGGCTCGTACCTGGGGTTGGGGCGGGGGGATGCCCGGAACTCCTGGGTGGTGGTGGGGTGCTCGTCTGGGGCTGTGGGCGTCCTTCTCCGGTGGGGCCCTGCGTTGGGTTCTCCCGGCGCGGCGGGGGGGCTGCTCTCCTGGTTGGGATGGGGCGGCGCTCTCTTTCCCTCCGTGCGTCCCTGGCCTCTGGCTCTGGGGGCCTTGCGGCGGCCCTGCTGGCCCTGGCCTGGGTGGCGGGCTTGGTCGCCCGGGCGGCGGTTGTTCCCTGCCGGTTCCCGTGTGGCGTTGGGGGGATTCCGGCTGCCGCTGCTGCTGCGGTGGGGGTCTTGGGGTGGGGATGGCTGGGCACTCTCCCTCCTTCTTTTCATGTTCCACCATCCATAAACACTCACCTGAGCACTGGTGTTAGCTCACCTTTGCACTAACAGTTTGCATGATTGAATGACTAAAATATTTCACACTAGTTGGTTTTAAGGCATAAGTATGCGTGTGAACACTATCTGTTTTGTGTACATGTCGACAGGTGGACATTTTTGCAGCTAGCAGGTGTGTTTATAACATTTGAGTGTGTGTGTGGACAGGCTCCGCCCCCTTTTTTTTTTTTTTTTTTCTACATTTGAACCTTACCATAATGATTAACAACCAGTAAACTTGTTGCTTTATGCTGCTTCATGGTCTTATCCCCCTTCCCCTCCTATTATCACCCTCCTACCCCCCCTCTCTCTAACGTCCCTCTCTCTTCTTCCCCTCTTTCCTTTTCCGTCCGGTCCAACACCAAAGATTTTCAGACATGATTGAAATTAATAAAGTTTGGCCTCAATTACAAAAGGGGTTTATTCAGACATACCTTTGGTTTGTCTGAAGATTAATAACCCCTCTTGTTAAAGTAAAATATGTCCAACACAAGAGGCCCTCAGCTCTCATCTGTCTGCCCAGCTGTTGGACAGGACAAGTTAAAAAAAAAAAAAAAAAAAGATTCAGCGATATATATGCTGATCTTTCCGATGGATTGAATAAAGCATCAGTTCAGAGAGAAAGTTCATCTCTTACCGCTTGTTTTTGTCCAAATGATGAAGCAAAAGGTTGTTTTAAAGAAGCTGGCGCAGTGATACAAAACATTTAAGCTAGATGACTGGAAGTTTTTTTTCTGACTGTGCGGTTATCAGGTTTTAACGCACACCCAGCAGCCAATCAGAATCGAGTATTCACCCGGACCATGGTATGAGCACATGTTAAAGCACCAACTATACCTTTATCATTGGAGTTGGTCTTTAAAAAAGGTGATATAACTATGAGCACACACGGACACAGACACAGACACACCCTGCACGGCACAAATTTAATTCCAATAACTGACACAGTATCTCACTAATCACAATTGTGACCTGGCATAAAACACACTTTCACACACATATACCAACAACAATTTTGATTGATTGTTTTAATAGCATATTGACACATGCACAAAACAGAAAAATTAATGTTCCACTGATAGGAGGAAATTATGACACTCGTCTAAAAATATCTAACTTTTAAAAGTTTTAAAATGTAAAAAAAAAAGCTTAAATGGTTAGACTGCAAGTACATCTAATTTGGAAAAAATCAACTTGTCATGTCTTGTCATTCTGATCTTCTGTCCTGAGTTGTGCACTTTTGGTCTATGTCTGTCACCTGTGTTGTCTCGTGTTGCACTTCCTGTTTTATTTTGAAACACTAACTCTCCTCTCGTTTCAGGCCTGTTTCTTCCTGCCCTTGTCTCTTTCCCCTACAGGTGTGACTGTACATGTCTTAAATAGTCCGAGTCTCCCTTTAGTTTTATTTATTTTTTTTGGTTAGGTAGTCCCCACTCTGACCCACACTCCAACACAGTAGGTGGCGGTAATGCACCTTCACTTTGGTGCCTCCCGCCAATAAAACCACAAGAAGAAGAAAAAGAATGTCCTGTGCCAGTTCGTTTGGTTAAATTCATGAGCCATTGCTAAAGCTTCATTCAGAGATTAAAAGCTCTTGAAACTCTGCATCTGAGTCCAACCCTGTGTTCTGTAGTGACAGTACAAACTGGCCAGTATGGACTGTGAGATTGCAGAGAGCAGCAAAGGAACACCCATTTTGCAATACCTGGAATCCCGCCTTTCCCAGCAGGGGGACTTCCAGAAGGCTCTAGTACTCCATATGGTCCAAGTTACAACTTAAATTCAGGACCTCCATTTAGGCCAGCCCAGGACCTCCGCTCCACCGGATCTTTCTTCATCCGTTCCAGCTCCTTTTTCCACCATGACTGTCAGGAGTCTGGAGAATAAGATTGCCCCACCAGAACATTACTCTGGAGAGCCTGGATTGTGTAAGAACTTTCTCACAGACTGCTCGATTCACTTTGAACACTCACCCCATGCCTTTGTGTCTGATAGAGCCAGGATTGCCTTCATGATCTCGCATCTATCAGGGAGGGCTCGTGCATGGGCCATGGCAGAGGGGGTCACAACTCTCCTCTCTGTTCATCCCTCATTGCCTTCCAAGCTGCCCTACAGATCACATTTGATATGGTATCAAACAGTCGGGAGAAAGCGCAAAAACTCACCAACATAAGACAAGGTAAAAGAAAGACAAGGTAAAGAAACGGTGTGTGATTACGCCATCCGTTTCCGCACGTCAGTGGCTGGAACTCCGCAGAGCCCAATGATGTCTTCCTGAAGGGGCTGGCGCCGCGCATCCAGGAGCAGCTCATGCCACTGGTTTACCTCAGGATCTGGACTCCCTCATCGCTCTCGCCATCCATACGGACAACCGGTTGCATGAATCATCTTGCCTGCGGAGCAGCAGATCCACAGGGGAGGGGTCTTCTCACAGAATTAATTTGGCTGGACGGGATTTCCGCCGTTTTTCTCCCAACCTGCATTGCTTTTCCCCCACGAACAGTGGTTAAGGACCCATGCAGGTGGGCCGGGCGGGGGTCTCTGCGGAGGAACAGCAGCGCCACCAGCGGGAAGGTCGGTGCTACTGTGGGGAGCTTAACCATCTTGTCTCCTCCTGCCCTATGAAGAAACCAGCAATGGCAACACCACAGGACTCACAGCATTCATAGACTCAGGTGCAGATGAAACTTTAATGGATTGGGGGTTGGCTGAAAGAATAAGACTGAAATCTCACCTCCTTGAAAAACCCATCCAGGCCAGCAGTCTTGATGGAAGAGGATTGTTCAATATTACACACATTTCTGAACCTCTCCAGTTATCCATAGATGAACATAAGGAAATCACAAGTTTTTACTTATTCAAATGCCCCTCTAAGACTCTGGTGCTGAGTTATCCATGGTTGTGCAAACATTGCCCCCAGGTTGACTGGTCAACTGGAAGAATTCTGGGATGGGGGCCAGAATTGAACAAACACAGTCATCCCCTTCCCACTGGGAAACGACCCTCAAATGTCAGTAAACCTGTCTCTGTTCATCCTGCTTCAAGTTCAGAGACCCCGGACCTAAGTAAAGTGCCTTCCTGTTACCATCTTTTGGAAGAGGTTTACAGTAAGCCCAGGGCTCTGAGTCTTCCACCGCACCGCCCTTATGACTGCGCCACTGACCTGGTTCCAGGTTCCACCATCCCTAAGGGGTGTCTTTACTCCATCTCTGCTTCAGAACGACAGTCGCTGAATGAGTACATAGATGGATCACTGGCAGTGGGCCTCATCCGTCCTTGCTCCTCAGCAGCTGGTGCTGGTTTTTTCTTTGTGGGTGAAAAAGATGGGACCCTCAGGCCTTGCATCGACTACAGTGCTCTCAACAACACTACAATAAAAAACAGATATCCATTGCCTCTTATGACCTCTTTCTTTGACCAGCTCCAGCAGGCCAAGCTGTTTACAAAACTTGACCTTCGTAACGCTTATCACTTGGTTACAATTAGGGAGGGGGATGAGTGGAAGACGGAATTCAATACTCCTAGAGGTCATTATCAATACTTAGTTAGGCCCTCTGGTCTCACCAACGCTCCTGCTGTGTTTCAGGCCATGATTAATGATGTTCTCCGAGACTTCCTGGATCACTTTGTGTATGTCTACCTGGATGACATCCTCATTTATTCCCCTGATTTGGACTCTCATAAATCTCATGTTACCGTGGTCCTTCAGCTTCTTCTGGAGAACAACTTGTATGTGAAAGTGGAGAAAAACAAGTTTCATGTCTCAACAGTCTCCTTTCTGGGATTTGTGGTGTCAGCTGGGAAGGTTGAGATGGACTCTGCCAAGGTCAGTGCTGTGACAGACTGGCCAACACCCATGAGCCGCAAGAAACTTTGGCAATTTCTGGGTTTTGTGAACTTCTATGCACGCTTCATCCGGGGCTTCAGCACCATTGTTGCCCTCTCCATACTCTCACATCTCCTCATGTGAATTTCCAGTGGACATCAGAGGCAGAGATTACCTTCCAGACTCTTAAACAATGCTTCTTATCTGCTCCACTGCTCACCCTGCCTGACTTTTATTTTGTCTGGACACCACTGGAAACACAAATTCATGTGATGGTTTAGAGCAGGGGTGTCAAACTCCAGGCCTTGAGGGCCGACCTTCTGCTGGTTTTTCAGAAATCCTTCCTCATCTGCTGTTGATTACCTGTTTCAGGTGTGTTTAACCAATAAGTAGCTTCAATGGCATGTTGGTTAGAAAACATGTAGGACACTGGCCTTTGAGGCCTGGAGCTTGACACCTGCGGTTTAGAGTTTTTTCAGATCTGCGTAGCAACACTTCCGCCTCCGGCGATCCGGCTGCCGGTCTGACGACAAAGATAGTCTCGGGGTAAGTTTCGATGTGTCCGAAGGAGGTGACTTGGCAGATAGAAAAAGAGGTTAAGCAGGCTAACAGTGGGGTGTGAGTGGCTGAAAAATTTCCTGTTTGTTCCTCAGATGTTGCACTCCAGGGTGATTTACTGGGTCCAAGGGTGATTCACTGGGTCCACGCCTCACTGCTCTCCTGTCATCCGGGAGTCTGGCAGACTATGTACGCCATCTCCCGGTGGTTTTAGTAGCCTTGTAAGGAGCCGGAGGTCCGGGAGTACATTTCTGCATTTTCAGTCTGTCCCAAGAACAAGACATCAAACAGTAACCGCATGGGACTTCTTCAACCACTTCCAATCTCCTCCAGACCTTGGGCTGACATCTATATGGACTTCGTCACAGGCCTCCCAATCTCACAAGGTCACGCGACTGTTTAACTGTCGTAGACAGGTGCTTAAAGATTGTCAGGTTCATTGCCCTGCCAAGACTGCCATCGGCCAAGGGTACTGCTAACATTATAATGAACCAAATAGTTAGATACCATGGCTTCCCTAAAGACAATGTTTCAGACCGGGGCCCTCGGTTTGTGTCCCGGTTTGGAAGGAGATCTGTCGGCTCATTGGTGCTATGATCAGCCTGACCTCTGGGTATCATCCTGAATCCAATGGCCAGACTGAATGCCTCAACCAACAACTGGAAACCGGTCTCCAGTGTTTGGTCTCCCAGAACCCTTCTATCTGGAGTAGGCACCTGGTCTGGATGGAATACGCCCACAACACCTTGCCTACCTGGGCCACAGGCCTTTATACCGTTTAAGAGTGTTTTCGGATATGAACCTCCCATGTTTTCAGATTTGGAGCCAGAGGTATCTGTCCCGTCTGCCCTTGCCCTGGTTCGGCGCTGTCATCGCATCTGGGCAGCCACCCGGCAGGTTCTGGTCCGCGAACAGGACAGGGTCAAGAAGGCTGCAGATCGCAAGAGACGTTCCCGTCTATCGACCCGGGCAGAAGGTCTGGCTCTCAGTCAGGGATTTCAACCTGCACGTTCCTTGTAGAAAACTGGCTCCACGGTTTGTTGGTCCCTTTCCAATATCCAAGGTAATCAGTTCAGCTGTTGTTCGCCTTTGTCTGCCTCGATCCCTCCGGGTGCATCCCACCTTCCATGTCAGCAAGATAAAGCCGGTGGTGGAGAGTCCCCTGGTTCCCACTTCGGTGCCCCCTCCTCCGCCCAGAATGGTGTGGGGGTGGTCCAGTTAATACGTTGCGGAAGAATCCTGTCTGTCCAGAACAGGGGTCGGGGTTGGCAGTTCCTGGTCGACTGGGAGGGGTATGGCCCGGAGGAGCGGCAGTGGGTTCCTTAACAGTTCATTGTGGAACCACCACTTTTGTCCTTAATTGTTCACTTTTGGTCCATATCTGTCATCTGTGTTGTCTCATGTTGCACTTCTTGTTTTATTTTGTAACACTTAGTCTCCTCTCGTTTCAGGTCTGTTTCTTTCTTGCCTTAGTCTGTTACCTACAGGTGTGACTGTGTAATCTTCCCTGGTTGTTTTCCACCTGTTTCCCCTCCATGTTTTAATATGGCAAAGTGGCGTCCGAATGCAAGGACATATCTCTGATTTCCTTTCAGCTCCAACTGTGACACACATGACTCTAGAAGACCACGATTATTGTTAACATGTGTAAAAATAAGTGTTAACATATATAACGAAATTGTAAATATGTATATTTGATATATATATGAAAATCCTTTTGAGATTGTTAAAAATGACTCAGATTTAAATAATACATGTAAATAATTAATTTTTGTTAATGCATTTATTAAACAAATTGAAAAATCAACGATAACGTTACATGTTTTGAACAATGTTTTCAGCTCAAGTAAGCTTAACAGACTCCTGTCACTCTTCCTCCCTTCCGTCTCTTTCCTACTCTCTTCTGGCTCTTTCAACAAAAACCTTTACCCCAATATGACAACGATTAACCGTTTAATGATAAATTAATACAAATCTGATCAAGTGAGATCTTACTCCCATGACCCATCCGGCACGAGCTTGCCTGAAAACAAACAGGCTGTCTTTCTCCACCCGCAGATGGATCAGATTTTCCTCATCCTCATCTGTCCCAACATGTGTAAACACATTTAAAAAATGTGTCAATAACTTATGACTACGGTTAGAACTCACTCCTTTTTGGTGTAATATCTGCAGCGTTTGTTTTTAGCCTTCAACTTCTTAAAATACAAAATTCTTACTTCTAAAGTGTGTATTTCTCCTAAGTCTGTGATCTGACATGGGTAAAAAAAAAACAACTAGTATTAATTCAAACGAAGTAATATTCCGCTCCCATTGAATATGGATGCCTCAGCTTGCTGCTACCCCATACCGCAGTGGGTGTCTGTCTGCCGGCATGACAAGCAAATGAGCTCCGGCTGGCCATGGAGCGAGCTATTCCCAGCCACGGGCGAGCTCCAGCTATGGAGCTCTTTTGCCTGTCATGCCGGCATCCAGACAGCTAGCTGGCCGGCAGACGAACGGCTGTTGGGGTATTGGATGTTGTACTTTAGGAATAACAATATTCAGGACACGCTGAGGTAACTTGTGTTTTATACGCTTTAGCAGTTAGCAGTCACTTTACATCCAAAGGCTACATACTATGTTTCCCATCATGCATTACACATATCTCATAATGCTTCTCGTCCCTGTAACTGTATTGCATTCAAATACAACAGGATAAATTTAAATCAGAATAATAATTCGTGTCAACGAATGAATTATTTTGTGGGAATTAAATATAATTTGTGGGGACAAATCTTTTGTTTACCCATGTCGGATCACGGGCTCCATAATTTTCTTCAGGCATTAAACCAGTAAAATTATATGAAGGGCTAAAAAATATGTTTCCTGTAATTTTGAATATGCTAGAAACAACTTGACGTTACTAAGACAAGTTTAGTTTGTTTCACCTTTGCCCAACTGTTGCTGATGTAGCTTCAGCAACCCTGTGACCCCGAACAGGAATTCAACAAGTTTAGAAAACAGATGGATGGATGGATGGAGTATAGCTTAGCTATTTCTCTTTTAATTTTTTTCAAGCACACATGTCTAAAAATGTCTTTTGCACTAGTCCAAAGTCCAGGGTTATGTCACAAAAGTCCCTTGCTGGAAAAAACAGAAGCTGCATCTCAAGTGCAAATCACTGGTGGTTTGCTGTCATGAACCCCAAAGGCAGTACAGAACAGGACAAAGAAAAGGGTTTTCAAATCACGATGAACTGACACATCTAGTATTGCACAATAGCTTCCTCAAGTGTTTATATATTTCTGTCATTTTCAGACCATAAATTATTGGATTGCAAAGAGGAGTATACATAATCAGTTGCAATGTCATTATAAAGCGAGCAGTTTTTGAAAGGTTTGACTCTACCCGAACTATAGTTACATCATAAATGGCCAAACAAGAATAATTGATCAAAACCAGCAGGTGAGGTAAACAGGTCTGAGCTGCTTTACCTCTAACTTTTCTACTACTTTTATAAACCACTATGAGGATTTTTGTATATGTGAAAATGATGAACAACAAGGGAAGAATAGCAACATTGACCAGAATAATTAAACCAGATATTATCTGTTCGCCTAAACCTGCACAGAAAAGATAATTTATAGAATTGTTGCAGAAAATACCTGTTAATGTAAAGCTGCAAAGCTCTTTCTTTGAATTTCTTATGACAGGAACAACAAGGTGACAAACAGGTACACCCCAGGCCAGTCCCACAAAAACTACTGCCTTGATTTTTTTCATAATTATTGCATATTGCAGAGGTTTACATATGGACACGTATCTGTCATAAGACATGACAGCCAGCAGAAAGAATTCTGAACCACCAAATAAGTAAAAAAACATATTCTGAAGAAGGCAGGCTTGAAAAGAGATGACCTGCTCATTAGATAAAAAGTCTGCCAAAAGTTTGGGGTAGATGTTTGTGCTGAAAAGAACAGAGTTGATCAATAGTGATGCAATGAAAATGTACATAGGCTCATGAAGGTTCTTGTGAATCACAATCAGAGAAATTATTGTACAATTGCTGCAGACAATCAAAATATAAAAAGTTAACATCATAAAGAAATAAAAATACCTGTACTTTTCTATCTCCACTAAACCATCAAGACTTATGTATGTCACATTCATATCAGTACTTAAAAATCTTTTCAAAGAGACAGTTAAGAATGAAGCAAACTATAATGAAGCAAGACATGTAAAAGACCTAAGCCCTAAGCTTTACAAAGAGCTACCTGTGGACTTTGTTGCTTCTTAAACTGCTATTTGTTTATGTCAGAGCAACTATTTAACAGTTCTGTGTTACACTCTAAGGGTCTCATTAACCCTTCTGTGATGGAAATGTCCCAATGTAAACAACATTATCAGAGCACCAGGATGACATGGCGAAAAAAATGCCAGTTTAACAAATGTGTTGGGGATCTTTTCCAGCAGTGGTCCCAAACTATTTTAGGCAATGGACCAGTTTAATGTCTAAGGCTGGAGTGGGGGTCCAACCTGTTTGTGTTTCATCTTCCAGTTTCCTGCTGAAAACCCAAAAAGGTTTAGCTCTTAAAACCTTTTGGGTTTTAAGCAGGAGGTATCAGAAAAGTTACCACAGGGATAACTGGCTTGTGGCGGCCAAGCGTTCATAGCGATGTCGCTTTTTGATCCTTCGATGTCGGCTCTTCCTATCATTGTGAAGCAGAATTCACCAAGCGTTGGATTGTTCACCCACTAATAGGGAACGTGAGCTGGGTTTAGACAAGTGCTTCTCAATTATTTTTTGCCAGGCCCCCCCATAGGAAAAAGAAAATGTTTCGCGCCCCACCTGACCCCCCCCCCCCCCCCCCCATAAGACCCCCCCACAAACACACAGACTCGCGCGGTGACAATATATTAGGTTAGTATCTCTAAAAGTCTACCTAAAATTGTATCTTTTAACATTAACAAAAGAAAAAAGCAATGTAAATCCACTCTCAACAAATATTAACTTTATTTTGCCCCACAGAAACCCTGTTTTAGTCTAAAACAGAAAAGAAGCTTAAAGTCTGTCAGTCCTTATTTTTTTTTTTTACTTGTCCTGTCCAACAGCTGGGCAGGCAGATGAGAACTGAGGGCCTCTTGTGTTGGACATATTTTACTTTAACAAGAGCGGTTGTTAATCTTCAGACAAACCAAAGGTAAGTCTGAATAAACCCCTTTTGTAATTGAGGCCAAACTTTATTAATTTAAATCATATTTGAAAATCTTTGGTGTTGGACCTGACGAAAAAGGAAAGGAGGGAAGAAGAGAGAGGGATGTTAGAGAGAGAGGGGGGGGGGGTTTAGGAGGGTGATAGTAGGAGGGGGGGATAAGACCACGAAGCAGCATGGAACAGCAAGTTTACTGGTTGTTTATCATTACGGTAAGGTTCAAATGTAGTACAAAAAGGGCGGGGCCTGTCCACACACGCACTCAAATGTTATCAATACACCTGTTAGCTGCAAAAATGTCCACATGTCAACATGTACACAAAACAGATAGTGTTCACACACGCATACCTATGCCTTTAAAAAAAACTAGTGTGAAATCTTTCATTAATTCAATCATGCAAACTATTAGTGCAAAGGTGAGCTAACACCTGTGCTCAGGTGAGTGTTTATGTTCTTCTAAAATGGATGGTGGAATGTGAAAAGAAGGAAGGAGAGTGCCGAGCCATCCCCACACCAAGACCCCCGCCGCAGCAGCCGGAACCCCTCAACGCCACATGGCAGCAGGCAGGGAACAACCGCCCCCCGGGCGACCAAATCCTCCACCCAGGCCAGGGCCAGCAGGACTGCCTCGAGGCCCCCACCCCAGGCAGCCACCCGGCCCACGATTGGCCTAGGGAGGAGCAAGGCAGGGGCAAGCCGCCCCCGCCCAGGAGGGGAGCACCCCGGGGGGAAAAAAAGGGGGCCCACAAGGGGAGTTGTAGAAATGGCCCGACCAGGCTCGGCCACAGTTGGAAATTTGGCGAGGCCCAGCGCTCAGGGGCAAGGACCAGAACCCACCGCCCAGGGACACGGACACCCCCGGCTCAGGTGTAATGTGAACCCCCTCCCCGCCCTGAGAGAGCACCGCTGGGCCCAGGAAACCGGCACCCAGGGTACATGGCCGCCGTTGCCAAGGGCCCCGTACCCCCCGCCAGGGAAGGGGTAGGGGACAGATGGTCCTAGGTCCCACCTTCCTTGCAAAAATGTGTGTACGTGTATGTGTATTTGTGACGGTGTGTGTGTGCATGTGTCTGTGTTTATGTTGAAATGTATATTTTGAGGGGGGAGGGGTGTGTGTATTAAGGGGGGTGCAGTTTTAATTGGCGGGTAGGACACTGAGGGGACATCTCCTGGTTACTCACAGTGACGTCCCCTCACCCTCCCCACCGAAAGAGGGGGGGGCCCACTCCATACGGCAACCATGGGAGGGGGACCACTGCCAAGTAGCTTTCCCCCCCCCCCAAGGCGCATCGCAGGCTAGACCCCCCACCCCTTCACCCTAATATAAAGTTATATGAGGAAGGGGGTAAGTTGGGGACAGCTGGTAGACTGTCCCCCAGTGGTCAAACAGCTGTCCCCCCCCCCCCCCCCCCCCCAACATAGGGGCCAGGTCCCCCCAACCCAGGGACCCCATCCCCGGAGGCGCCGACACCCCAGGCCCAGCACCACCCACCCCACACAGAGAGAGAGGAGCCAGAAGGCGCCGCCCCCCGGAGCAAGCCCAGGCCCCCACCCCCAAGCGCCGGCCCTAGAAGAGCTCTGGTCAGGCCTGGACGGGACCGAGGCGGCCAACCGGCCGGGGCAACCGCCAATTGCATCAGCAGAGACTCCAACCCGTCAACCCCCCAAGGTCCCGTACCAATAGTGGGCTCCCCCTCTCCCCCAGAATGCCCCCCCAGGACAGGGCCAACAAGCCCCCCTCCCCAGCCCATCCCAGACCCCGCAGCTGAGCGGATGACACCCAGGGCGACCGGGGGTCCCAAGAGGGTTGTCCCGTCCAGAGCCAGGGAAGGGCTGATCCCAGCCCCAGGTGTAGATGGGCATTCCATCCAGCGCCGCAGAGCCCACACCACCCCTCCCCTTTCGTTCTCACTCGCGCAGCCGCGTGTGACACGGGACAGGAGCAGCTACAGGGACGGGGATTCAAAGGTTTCAGGCTGTTACAAACTGTGATAGAACAGACAATAGGAACCGAAGAGTGGACCAGATTTTTTTCCAAGCACTGAGCCGCTGTCACCGCCGTCCCCACGTTAAATTTGCGCACCGGCCAATAACCCGTATTACCTGTGCCTAAAACCGCCACCACAGCGCGCCCCCCTGGCATCGCTAAAAACAATCATGGGGGGACGCGCCCCACTATTTAAGAAGCACTGGTTTAGACCGTCGTGAGACAGGTTAGTTTTACCCTACTGATGATGTCTTGTTGCTGTCACTTTAACACAATTCATCATGGGAGATGTAGTGATGGCAGACACGCGCTCTTCTCTGAGCTTCATTGTTTTGTTCACTTGTTCCACGGTCTGATACCGGATTATGTGGAAAGCTACACCGCTAAAGACGAGCTTTAGCTGGTATTTTTGTTGGAACTGAGGGACTTTGAGCTAAATTGGAACAAGGAAGTGAACACTTAAACCACTTCTGATTGGTCAGACTGATGACATGTGATTAAGCATCCAATAATAATTGATGGAGATGTCTAAAGGGGTGGGACTTTTCCGAAAACAGAGCTAAAGCTGCGGCTAAATCGTGGTACTGTGGCAAATGATGAGGAGATACGTCTTGACTTCAATACGTGAAGCTTTATTCATTCACATGCCAACAACTGAAATAAATCAGGCAAATCATCTTATATGTAAACACAATCAGACCACGCCCATAGCAACTGCAAAGCCAGTTGGGTGTGAGGCCATAAGGCAAGGGTAACACCACACAGTCCCCCCCCCAAACACCCAGAAAGGAACCCAACCTTCAAAACCAATTCTGCGTGGGCATTGAATGGGTCTGCCAAAATGGCTATGCTGACCCACAGCCTGGTCAGCCAACTGTGGAACGCTGTCTGTAGAACGTGGCAAATCTAGGGGTCTGGAAGGAGGACGTCCCCAGCAAGGAACTTGAGCTGGCTGCACAGCGTCGCCTGTCAACACAAGCACTGGTTTAAGCCGGTCCACTGTTACATAGTCTCTACACCCTCCCATGTCCAGAACAAAACATTTGTCACCCTTCTCTAGGACACGGAACGGACCATCGTAGGGAGGATGAAGGGGGGAGTGGTGGGCGTCATGTCGGACAAAAACAAACTGGGCTGACTGGAGCGACGCAGGTAAAATTGACCGTGGGATACAGTGGTGCACAGGGCCAGGAGCCGACGGTAAACAAGGACCCGGGGCAGTCGAATCTAACAAAAACTGGAATTCAGAGTGGTTGTCCAAACACTAACTCTGCAGAGGACGCGTCTGGGTTGGTCTTAAGAGCTGATCATAGTCCTAGCAGGACCCACAGCAAACAATCAAACCAACAGTCATCTGTGAGCGCTGCGCAGAGGGGAAGCCGTTAGAGAACGGTGGAAACGCTCACACAACCCATTCGCTTGAGGGTGATAAGCCGCAGTACGGTGCACCTGCATCCATAAAGATCGCGCCATTCCCGACCAAAGTTCTGAAATGAACTAGAGGCCCCTGTCTGAAGTAATGTCTGACAGCAGACCAAAACGGGCAACCCAGGCACATATAAAAGCACTGACTACGTCAGCAGATGTAGAGGAGGACAGAGGAACTACCTGCGCCACCTGGTGGTCCGATCCACCATTGTTAACAAATGTGTAAAACCCTTTGAGGGAGGCAGTGGGCCAACCAAGTCCACGTGAACGTGGTTAAAAACGCTTGGCTGGGATCGGTAGGTGTTGTAGGGGGGCTTTTGTGTGCCGGTGAACTTATGCACGTTGACATGCACAACAAGCCGCGGCGCATCCCTTAACGTCCTTACGCAACCCAGGCCACACAAAGCGGGAACTAACCAGCTTTATTGACGCGCATACACCTGGGTGCGAGAGGGAATGGACAGATTCAGAAATGCAGTGCCGCCACCCCGCGGGAACTACCAGCCAAGGCCCTCCTGTGGAAACATCACACAGGAGAGTTAGACCGCAATCTTGCCACACAGCCTCATCAAGTTTGAGGCCCAAACTATCAAAGTGGAGGGCAAGTATGTGTGCATCACCAGGCTGCTCAGTGGTCATGGCAGAAAAATCTGTTTCAAAAAGCACCAGGGAGACGAGAACGCGTGAGAGGCAGTCTGCAAAACTCTGAAATGGCTGCCAGATGGCGCTCTTGGCATGCAGACCAAGGTTCACTCACCTTAGCCATGGCAAACGTCAGTGGTTTGTGATCCACGTAGGCAACGAAAGAACATCCTTCCAGCAAAAAAATCGGAAATGTCGAGTTGCCAAATTGAGAGAAAGCAACTCGCGGTCAAAAACACTACACTTGTGGTCCAGAGTCTGCAACTTGGGGCTAAAAAATGCAAGCGGCTGCCAAGTGTCCGCCACTCGCTGCTCTACCACAGCACCAACTGCTATGTCTGAAGCGTTGGTAGTCAGTGCAATCTCAGTTTTCGGGTCTGGGTGCGCAAGGAGAGCAGCTTTTGCTAAGGCTGACTTAGCTCCGTCAAATGCAGCAACGCGGTCTGGTGTCCAATCCACAGGGTCTGGGGTTTTCGTGCAACGCAAGCCATCATAAAGCGGTTGTAACAGGTGGGCAGCCCGGGGTATGAACCTGTTGTAAAAGTTCACCATCCCCAAGAACTCCTGTAGCGACTTAATCACTGCAGGATAAGGGAAATTTGCCACAGCCTGGACTTTGGTGGGCAGAGGAACAGCACCCTGCGCCGAAATTCGATGAGCCAAAAAATCAATGGCTGACAAAGCATACTGGAATTCAAGCCGTGTGTTTCCAACCGCTGGAAAACCTCCTTAAGGTGCACGAGATGCTCTTCTGGGGAGGGGCTGGCCACCAAAATGCCATCTAAATAAACGAACACGAACTCAAGACTGCTTAGCACCAAATCCATCAACCTTTGATAGGTTTGGGCTGCACCTTTAAGACCGAAAGGCATGCACAGGAACTCAAAGTCCAAACGGAGTGATAACCGCAATCTTAGGCACGTCTTCGGCCCACACCGGAACCTGTTGGTAACCTCTCACCAGGTCCACTTTAGAAACAATTGAGGCGCCACACAAACGAACCGAGAAATCCTGAATGAGGGAAGGGGGTCAAATGTTGTTGCGTCGTTCAGATGGCGAAAATACTCACACGGGCACCAGGAGCCATCTGCCCTGGGCACCATGCGTAGGGGCGACCCCAGGGGCTGGTAGAGCGCCTCACGAGACCCAGACTCTCCAAGGTGGCGAACTCCTCCTTAGCGATGGTGAGTTTTGTTGCATCAAGGCGCCGTGCCCGAGCAAAAACTGGAGGGCCCTTAGTGGGGATGAAATGCTCCACTCCGTGCTCAGCCACAGTGGAGGAAAAGCAGCGGTGGTCAAAGACGGAAACTCACCCAATAAACTCTGAAAAGCGTCATTGCATGACAAACACTGCATGGGCATGACAGGCCAGATTCCCCAGCTGCACATGGAAAGTGGCAAAAGTAATTGGGTCTATTATTATGCGGTTTGCCATGTCCATTAACAAACTACACTGACCAAAAATATAAACGCAACACTTTTGTTATTGCTCCCATTTTTTATGGTATGAACTCAAAGATGTGAAAAATTTTCCACATACACAAAATAACCAGTTCTCTGAAATATTGTTCACAAATCTGTCTAAATCTTTGATAGTGAGAACTTCTCCTTTGCCAAGACAATCCATCCCACCTCACAGGTGTGCCATATCAAGATGGTGATTAGACAGCATGATTATTGCACAGGTGTGCCTTAGACTGGCCACAAGAAAAGGCCACTCTGAAATCTTCCGTTGTATCGCACAGCACAATGCCACAGATGTCGCAAGTTTTGAGGGAGCGTGCAATTGGCATGCTAACAGCAGGAATGTCCACCAGAGCTGTTGCTAGGGAATTGAATGTCCATTTCTCCACTGTAAGCCTTCTCCAAAGGTGTTTTAGAGAATTTGGCTGCACATCCAACCGGCCTCACAACCACAGACCACGTGTAACCACACCAGCCCAAGACCTCCACATCCAGCATGTCCACCTCCAAGATCGTCTGAGACCAGCCACTCGGACAGCTGCTGAAACAATCGGTTTAAATAACCACACAGAATTTCAGCACACACTGTCAGAAACCGTCTCAGGGAAGCTCATCTGCATGCTCGTCTTCCTCATCGAGGTCTCGACCTCAGTCCAGTTCATGGTCGTAACCGACTTGAGTGGGCAAATGCTCACATGCAATGGCGTCTGGCACTGTTCTCTTCACGGATGACTCCTGGTTTACACTGTTCAGGGCAGATGGCAAACAGCGTGTGTGACGTTGTGTGGGTGACCGGTGTTCTGTTGTCAATGTTGTGCATGGAGTAGCCCATGGTGGTGGTGGGGTTATGGTATGGGCAGGCATCTGTTATGGGCGAAGAACACAGGTGCATTTCATTGATGGCATTTTGAATGCACAGAGATACCGTGACGAGATCCTGGGGCCCATTGTTGTGCCGTACATCCAACAACATCACCTCATGTTGCAGCATGATAATGCACGGCCCCATGTTGCAAGGATCTGTACACAATTCTTGGAAGCTGAAAACATCCCAGTTCTTGCATGGCCAGCATACTCACCGGACATGTCCCCCATTGAGCATGTTTGGGATGCTCTGTATCGGCGTATACGACAGCGTGTTCCAGTTCCTGCCAATATCCAGCAACTTCGCACAGCCATTGAAGAAGAGTGGACCAACATTCCACAGGCCACAATAGACAACCTGATCAACTCTATGCCAAGGAGATGTGTCGCACTTCATGAAGCAAATGGTGGTCACACCAGATACTGACTGGTTGTCTGAGTCCCCTGACCCCCTCAATAAAACAGAACTGAAGATTTCAGAGTGGCCTTTTCTTGTGGCCGGTCTAAGGCACACCTGTGCAATAATCATGCTGTCTAATCAGCATCTTGATATGGCACACCTGTGAGGTGGGATGGATTGTCTTAGCAAAGGAGAAGTGCTCACTATTACAGATTTAGATAGATTTGTGAACAATATTTCAGAGAACTGGTTATTTTGTGTATGTGGAAAATGTTTCACATCTTTGAGTTCATACCATAAAAAATGGGAGCAATAACAAAAGTGTTGCGTTTATATTTTTGGTCAGTGTATGTGCACACACAAAATCTGCATTGATAATGGGAACACAAACAGAGGCAACAACAAATTCCCAACTGAACTTACGTCCATGAAAACAAACAATTGTCCGTGTAGTCCCACCGGTGGTTTTGATTAAAACCACTGGTGGACGTCTCCGAGCCGGAGGAGGAACTAAACTCTTCTGGGAGCCAGAGTTCACCAAGAAGTGACGTCTGGAGCAAGAGTCCGTAACAAACTGCAGCTCTCCACGTTCGCCAGCACTCACAGCTGCTACTAAGTGCCGGCTGCTGCATTTCCCATTATTAGGCACACCTGTCCAACTGCTCGTCGAATCAATTTTCCAATCAGCCAATCACATGGCAGCAACTCAATGCATTTAGGCATGTAGACATGGTCCAGGCGATCTGCTGCAGTTTAAACCGAACATTAAAATGGGGAACAAAGGTGATTGAAATAACTTTGGCTCCAACAACCACTCTGAACGTGGGTTCAGACAGGCTGAGGATTTCAGAAACTGCAGATCTGCTGAGATTTTCACCCACAACCGTCTCTATGTTGTGGGTGAGAATGGTCCAAAAAAGGCAAAATTTCCAGTGAGCGGCAGGTCTGTGGGTGGAAATATCTGGTTGATGCCAGAGGTCCGAGGAGAACGGCCAGACTGGTTCCAGCTGATAAAAACACAACAGGAACTCAAAGAACCACTGGTTCCGATCCGAGGTCTGCAGAAGAGCATCTCTGAAAGAACAACACGTCCAACCTGGAGGCATATGGACTACAGCAGCCGAAGACCACACCAGGTACCACTGCTGTCAGCTTAGAACAGGAAACTGAGGCTACAATTGAAACTGAAAAAGGAAAAAAAAAAAAAGTAGTTTGTCTGATGAGTCTTCATTTCTGCTGCCACATTTGGATGATAGGGTCAGAATTTGGGGTCAACAACATAAAAGCATAGATCCATCCTGCCGTGTATCAATAGTTCAGGCGGCTGGTGGGGAAGTAATGGTGTGGGTAATATTTTCCGGACACACTGTTTGGGGCCTTTGGGGTCTTAGTATTAATCGAGCATGGTTCCAATGCCACAACCTACCTGAGTATTGTTGCTGACCATGTCCATCCCTTTCTGACCACAGTGGACCATCTTCTGTTGCCTACTTTCAGCAGGATTCAAAGTCCTTAGGAAAGAGGCCTCAACAGCTCTCTTGTTATTTGGTAATCTTGCTGGATTTTCTACCAAGAGATAACTTGCATGCCATTGTGGCTTGTTGCAGTGAAAGAACATTTTGGGATAATTTCCCTATGACCGAAAAACAAGCTGTGGTCCCTAAGTCTTACTTCACCCTCTAAAAAACAATAGGACTGCCTGTTTATGTAATTGTTACTCTTGACAGCTACATGTTAGCAAACTACTGTTTGTTACCATGAATAAAAACAGAAATATCAAGTTAGCTATAATGCCTTTTTTTTTTTTCTTTCAAAAGATGAAATACATTTTTTACTTCTGCCAAAGGGTCATGAGTTTTTCTTCAAATTAGACAGCATGTGCAAAACAGGATCATCTGGCTCAATAGGGAACAATTTCTTGTTGACATGCTCCTTATATCTAACGGCAGGAGATCTCATAGGCTTAGAGCTGTGGGCTGTCGGATCTTCTTTGAGAGCAAGATGACAACCACTCACCATTAAGAAAAATAAAAATCTGTCGCTGGCATGAAATCTTGAAGATTCTGTCGATGCCTCCCCATCGCTCAGTGGCTGTTCTATTTGTGACTGTAGCATAAACGTACAGATCTTGCAGATTATGGAAGCAAACTAGAAACCTGGCCAGTCAACAATTGCACTAACATAACTGAAAACCTTCTGGCATAACAGAATCATCTCACTAACATCAAAAATCAGTCTCTTGTCCTTTTAATATTGGTAAATGCTGCATACTTGTATAGCACTTTTCTACGTTCCTTGAAGGCCCAAAGCTCTTTACAGTCTCAGTCCTGTTTACACACTGATGGCAATTCCGCTGCCAAACACTAGCCCAACCTACAATCACTAGAGGCAAATGTGGCCCTCAGTGTCTTTCCCAAGGACATTTTGACTCCTAGGCGAGAATCGAACCAACTCTTCAACCAGATCTTCTTCTGAACAGAAGTCAAAATTCTTGTATTCTTAAATTGAATTCCCATATATTCTTGTATTGCTTTATGCTTGTGAATGCTACAGCATTGTATGATCCTGTGCTGTTGCAGTAAGGGGTAGGGGGAGAACATGATTGATACAATCAAAGTTGCCTCTGTATTAGAGTTGATTTTAATGCTGGTCAATCCATACCACTCTTCATGTGCAAACCTGACATCAGCTTGAGTTTGGCATGACAAAAAATAACTAAATTCTCGAACCAGTCCGAATTGTCTGCATTTAACTGCCAAATATTCTAAATCAGGGTAGCAAAATCACCCAAATTATTATGTTGCTTTACACCACCAGTTGTGGATATGAATTGCCAGAACTGCACCTTTGGTCTTTCTTAGCATTGTGGTGAAATTTATGATGCAGCTATAACTTTTATGCAACAAAATTTTCATACAGATTGCCTCCATTTTAGATCTGGCATTACCAAGTGTCATGATTTGAAACTGTTGTCTTGTTTTGGTCCTTGTTCTGTCTTGTTTCTGTTTCCTGTTTTATTTTGAAAGTCTCCTGTCTTGTCTGTTTTCTTGAGTTTTACTTCCTTTGGTCCCCATCTGCCCTGATCGGGTTCACCTGTGTCTTGTCTGCCCTGTCTGTATATAAGTCTTGTCTCTGCCTTCCTCCTGTGTTGGTCCATTAGTTACCCCTGTTATGGTGTTCATGCCTTGTTCCTTGTCCCTCGCCATGCCACAGTAAGTTTTAGTTTTGTTTTGTCATCCTGCTCTGCAGCGCTTTTTGTTTCTATTAAACCCCTTGCCCTTGAACCGTGTGCCTCCGACTCTGCATTTGGGTCCAACTGGCTGTCGAGCCACCCCACTGCCGTGACACCAAGAAGACTAAGTAGAACAGGTCTATCCGGTATCTCCTCTAGCATTACACAGAATCCACTCTGCTTTCCCCACTTCTCCTTGAACTATTTCCTTGGCCACGCAGGAACAAAAACAAAAGTCTCTGTGGTCTTTTGTAATTCAGGAGAAATAAAATATGGTAGCCTATTGGTTCACCTTGATTTTGCAGTACCTCCCAGTCCTACTTCTATTGGTAATCATTTATTTTATTGCCATCAAACTTTGGAAGTGGTGGTGCTTCAGTTTGATGAATTAAACTTTGAGATAAAACCTGGGCTTGCTCTTTTTTCAGTCTGCTTACATGCTGCTTTCCCAAACACTAGCCTTGGCAAAGAGAATTCAAGGTCACACACTGTGCTTCAGGTTCTAAATCTGCACTTCAAATCTTTATTTGCCTTAAAGACCTTTTCAGCCTCCAAAGTAAATTTAGAAAGTTTTGTCTGAAATGTTCATTTTGAAATTTTTAAGACTGTTACTGCGTTTGTATGACAAGAAAATAATCTTTTTGTGGTTGTCAAGCTTCAATTGCTGTGTGGTTCTTGGCTCAGCCATTTAAGCGAGCTTGACTGGGCTAGCATTGGAACGAAGCTAGCCTGGTCTGGGTTAGCTTTGGAACTGAGGAAAGTTGGCCTCGGCTAGCTTTGGATCTGAGAGAGCCTGGCCTGGGCTGTCTCTGAAAATGAGCAAGGTTGGCCAGGGCTGGCTTTGGAACTGAGCAAGTTTTACATGAACTGATTTCTGTTCACTGGTTTCTGGTGTTTCTGAGCGAGCCTGGTTCACTTTCAAGTCTGTCTTCCTCTGCACACCGACTGACTTAAAAGACTTCTAATTTTTTCGTTTTAGCTCTGAAGGAATTCACTTTAGGCTAATAATCTGTATCCAATTTTATTGTATTTTCATTCCAGCATTTTAGATTGGAGAAAAATCCCTAAAGAAACACATCACCAATTAGACACCACTTCAAAATGTTGTAAACAATTAGAACTGACATTGTTAAACTGAAAAATGTATACAACCCTGTATATAACCCTTATGCCATCCTGTGGGGTCCAGATGACCCGACCCTTACATTGACGTGTTCTCCGCACCATGAAACCATGATAAAGGTGGATAATGATAATAATAATAATGGATTGGATTTATCTGCGCTTTTCAAGTCACTCAAAGCGCTTACATTGTGTCCATTATTCATTCCTCATTCATACTTGGTCATGGTAAGGTACGGTTGTAGCCACAGCTGCCCTGGGGCAGACTGACAGAGGTGTGGCTGCCCGTTCGCGCCTAAGGCCCCCTCTGACCAACACCGGGGCATTCATGCACATTCACACACCAGTGGGACCACACTGGTGGCAAGGAGGGTGAAGTGTCTTGCCCAAGGACACAACGATAGTTGACTGGGGGGGAACGGGGATCCAACCGCCGACCATTAGACGACCCACTCAACCGCCTGAGCCACTGCCGCCCGATAAAGGTGGAATGATTTCCTGTAATCCATGGACACCAGTGAAGATCAAAAATCATTGAAGAAAAAAGGTTCAGAGCACTGTCTAGTGGGTCTTGATGACCCAACTCCCAATGTTAAAGTGCCTAGGATAGCACAAGGGTTAAATGCATCTAGAATTATATCTGTACATTCATTCATTCATTCATTTTCTATACCGTTTTTCCCTTTCGGGGTCACAGGGCTGCCGGAGCCTATTCTGGCCACTTGTGGGCCAAGGCAGGGTATGCCCTGGACAGGTCGCCAGTCTGTCGCAGGGTAGAATATCCACAATCACACATCCATTCACTCTCACAGTCATACCTATGGTCAATTCAGAGTTGCCAATTAACCTATGAAGCATGTTTTTGGACGCTGGGAGGAAGCCGGAGATCCCGGAGAGAACATGCAAACTCCACAAAGAAAGGTCCCCCATTGATGTTGTTTTTCATGTCCCCAAGCCGAGACTTGAACCAGGGGCATTCTTGCTGTGAGGCAAGAGTGCTAACCACTGCGCCACCGTGTAGCCCCTGTACATATTTTTTTATTTCATTTTAAAAATACATTACGCAAGTTGCATTTTTTACAGACCTTACAACAAAGTGTCTTTGTTCACATGAAAGGTATTATTTCAAGTTAAACCAACCATTTTGATATAAAATAATGAATACACTGTAAATGCCCTCATAAAGGAATAATTTAATTACCTATTGAAATCTAATTAAAAAAAAAACTAAATATCTGTTTCGAGTGCACCTGCCATCCCTCACCAATAATTACCAAGTTTATTCATCTAACCTGTACTACCCTGTATATAAACTCCTCCACTTTTGTCCTTCATTTCCAGGTTATAGTGGTTTATTTACTAATTCATTCAATCTTCAATTTGTCAAATTATGGTTCTCACCCAGCTTTTTCCCCAACCAGGTCTCTGCCTTGTCCTTGGTTAGTCCTGCCTTGTGTGTCTCCTTGTTGCTGACACATTTTACACAATATCAGCTGTGGGAAACTACAAGTCAAACTGACTGTTGGGGTTAAAGACTTCCTCAACTTAGTGCTTGCAAGCCTTCCTCCTCTGCCCACCTTCACTGTCCAATTTCACAAGTAAATCTTAAGCCGTGACGTCTTTTACTGGGTTGTCCAATTTTATTAGCAGTCAGGCACTAATGTCTGGTTGTTTCATATTTCATAATGAAAAAAAAAAAGATTATTAACAGTTGTAACTACAACACCCCCGTTTTAAAATAGATATAAGAGCTTGGATGATCACCGAAAACAGTCATGTCTAACTTTATAGAATAATTTCTTCAAGTGCTCATAAATTTTTGTCATTTTTAGTCCATAAATGATTGGATTGCAAAGAGGATTGTACATGATCATCTGCAGTGTTATTATAAAGCGAGAAGTCTTTGAAAAATCTGACTCCAGCCTAATTATAATCATGTCATACGTCATCAAACACGAATAGTTGATTAAAACCAGCAGGTGAGGTAAACAGGTCTGAGCAGCTTTTCTTCTGACTTCTCTACAGCTTTTATAAACCACTGTGAGGATCTTTACATATGTAAAAATTGCAAACAGCATGGGAAGAATGCCAATGTTAAACAGAGTAACTAAACCAAATGTCAACAGAGCTTTATAACCTGCACAGAAAAGATAATTTATAGAATTGTTGCAGAAAATACCTTTCAATGTAAAGCTGCAAAGTTCTAAGTTTGCATGTGCAACAGTAAAAACAACAATATGACTAAAAGGTACAATCCAGGCCAATCCCAGTAATATAAAAACAATTGTTTTTCTCATAATGATTGCATATTGCAGAGGTTTACATATGGACACATATCTGTCATAAGACATGGCTGCCAGCAGTAAGAATTCTGAACCGCTTAATGAGTAAAACACAAAAATCTGAAAGAGACAGGCTTGATAAGAGATGACCTGTTCATTAGATAAAAAGTCTGTCAAAAGTTTAGGGTAGATGTTTGTGCTGAAAAGAACAGAGTTGATCAATAGTCCTGCAATGAAAATGTACATAGGCTCATGAAGGTTCTTGTGAATCACAATCAGAGAAATTATTGTACAATTGCTGCAGACAATCAAAATATAAACAGGTAACATCATAAAGAAATAAAAATACCTGTACTTTTCTATCTCCACATGACCTTTAAGACTTATGTAAGTCACATTCATATTGGTTCATCAAAATGATAATGAAAAAACAGTAATTCAAACAATAATAAATCAGCACAGTGAGAAAAAAGCCTAAAGTTTCAAAGATCTGTGTTGTTGCTCAAACTGGAATCTGTTTCTGTCAGAGCTACTATATAACAGATCTATCTTACCCTCTAAGGGTCTCATTTACACTTTCATGAAAAAAAATGCTACCATGTAAACAAACTCATAACAACCAAAATGAAACAAGGTTAAAAAAAAGTCAATCCTCTACTGCATTGAACTCTCAGTACAGCTTCAAGTCTGTACTTGTAAACAAACCATTTACGTCTGGAAAAAAGCTACGTTGGCCTGAAGAAAACAGTTGAGTAAAACTAAGAAATGATCCTCCTGCTGTTCAACAAGAAGCGGTGGAGGCCATCTTGGGCAAGATTTCTGTGGCATTATGGTTTCGCTTTGGCTGCCGGTGTAGGTACAATAACTTTTCAGCCTACAACTACCATTCGGGGTCCTTTCGACTGAGATTAACGTCACATTACGGTAGCCCCACTTGGACAAACTACCTAGCGTGGAGATCTGCTCGGGCTTTAAATATTTTCATTTCACGTTTACCTTTGTAATATAAAGTTATTTTCCCTCTTAATTTGTGTCTGACATTATTCTTTATAGTGTTTATGGAGAAATTTTGCCTCAACCCACTTTGTAAAAAGAGCTGTGGCTGTTAGAATGAACCTGCTGCTCCACACAAGCGAACCGTGTCTCTGATCAGAGCAGCTGGAGTCTCTTAGCTTCGTGTTTGCAGACAGGGAAGCTGCTTTGTTATAGTCTGCGGTCCAGAGAAGGGTTCGGACCGAAGTCCGTTCTGCTGCAAAAGCACTTAATAATTATCATAACAATAACAAAAACACATTTAGAGGATAATCTCGCTCTGTGTCGAGCTCTGTTTGTTTACAACAGACTGCATAGTTTCTTCTTCTATGGTAGTATTGTTATTTGTCCAAACCAAACACTATCTGACACGTCATCGGATCAACAGAGCCAATCACACAATGTGACGTCAGCACTACTCGAAGGACCCCAAACGGTAGTTGTGGGCCGAACCGTTATTGTGTTTATACTGCCACCTGAAACCTAAAATCAAAAGCACAGGACTCTCCGACATTGGAAACCGAGAAAGTGCTTTGAAGAAAATAGGCAACTTTATTACAAATATTACTAAAATTCCTTTTCCAAAAAGACACAACCAAAAATCAATCAATCAAGCAATCAATTTATTATTTGTGTAGCACTTATTTGAGCAGAAGCAACCAAAGTGCTTAAGATAAAATCACATAAAATCAGAGACAATATAACACAATAAAGAAACAATAAAAGCAATAAACCAATATGAGCAAAAAACAGTAAAAGAATAAAATTAACAAGCTGACCCACTAAATCCGCTCACTGGAGTTAAAAGCCTGACTAAAAAGAGGAGTTTTTAAAAGTGACTTAAAATCACTGACGGTTCTGGCTGACCTCACAGAGAAGGGGAGAGTATTCCAGAGTTTAATAAAAAAAAAGTTTTGCAACTGAAAAGGCTCTGTCTCCCCAAATCACAAGCCGAGTCCTGGAAACCTTTAAAAGCATTTGATCTTCAGATCTTAGGACTCGACATGGATGATACACATGTAACAGCTCAGAGAGATACAGCGGTTCCAGACCATTCAAACATTTAAAAACCAAAAGTAAAATCTTAAGATTGATCCTAAAAGACACAGGCAGCCAGTGAAGAGAGCATAAAAGTGGAGTTATATGCTCACACCGTCTGGTCCCCGTTAACAGGCGGGCCGCCGAATTCTGAACCAGCTGGAGCCGGCGGAGCAGAGACTGGTCAATACCACTGTAGAGAGAGTTACAGTAGTCCAGTCTGGAGAAGATAAGAGCATGAATCACTTGTTCCACAGCATGAGGAGGAGGATATAGCTTAACTTTGCTTATTAGTCTCAAGTGATAAAAACTAGACTGGACTTCTGGACAAATTCAAAATGCCTATCAAGGTTTACCCCAAGATTCCTAATAAAAGGAGCATCTGAGTAGTCCAGGGGGCCAACAGCACTACAGCAACCTTTCAGGAGGTCAGTCTTTCCAAAAACGAACACCTCTGTCTTGTTTTTGTTCAGACAGAGGAAGTTCAGCTCCATCCAGGATTTGATTTCTGCCAAGCACTTCTGTAGATTGCCAAGACCCTCAGCTCTTCCCGATTTTAAGGGAACATAGATCTGGATGTCGTCGGCATAGCAGTGGAAGGAAACATTATATTTCCTAAAAATGGACCCCAGTGGCAGGAGATAGAGCGAGAATAAAAGAGGGCCTAAAACCGAGCCCTGGGGTACACCGTGTTTGAGTGGAGCTTTTGGGGAACAGTACTGTCCAATTTCGACAGAAAAACTCCGTCCACCTAGATAAGATCTGAACCAACTGAGTGCTGTGCCCTTCACACCGACAGAGTGCTCCAGTCGGGATAATAAAACACTGTGATCCACTGTGTCGAAAGCAGCAGTAAGATCTAAAAGTATTAAAACAGTGGAGGCCCCAGAATCCACAGCTAAAATAAGGTCATTGCACACCCTGAGCAGAGCGGTTTCAGTGCTATGACAGAATTTAAAAACAGACTGAAACTTCTCAAAGATATCATGTTTTATTAGATGGTCGTGTAATCGAAAATAAACCACTTTCTCTAGAATTTTTGAAAGAAAAGATAACTTGGAAATCGGCCCAATGTTTGAAAGAACATTAGGGTCCAAGTTATGGTTTTTCTAAAGGGGTTGCACAAGAGCATGTTTGAAAGCACACACACACCCCGAAACAAGAGAAGAATTGATGAGACCAACTATCCAGGGGCCTATGGCATCCAAGACCTCCTTCAGGAGTCTGGGGGGAACACAGTCACCTGGGCAGGAGGAAGGCCTCAGGGGTCAGGGGTATGAGGAGAGGGTAAAAACCTGACGGCACTGACCTTGTCAGTAAAAAATGTTAAAAACTGTTCACAGAGTAGAACAGAAGGAGTCAGGCAGGATAAATCAACAGGACTTAAAAGAGACTTTAAAGAATTAAAAAGGATCATAGGCTTGCTGATGTTCTCAGACACAACATTCGACATAAACTGGGTCTTGGAACTTTTCACAGCAGCCTGATACTCAGTCAAGGAGTTTTTAAAAATCTCTAATGAAACATGAAGCCCATTTTTCTTTCCATTTACTCTCTGCGCGACGGCAGGAGCGTCGTTGATCCAAGGCTCCGGGGCAGGTTTACAGCGTTTATTTTAGGTACCGGGGCCAGGGCGGCTTTTGTTTTGTTTCTGTTCACTTCCAGTTATTTTTTGACACTTCAGGTTACTGGTTCCTCATCACACTTGTTGTCTTTAAGTTCATTCATTGTTCACAACTGGTTACGCACCCGTTTCCCATTCACTGTTGTGTATATATTCTGTGTGTTGTCCGGTACACGTCAGCGGGTGGTTTTGATTACTACTTCGAGTTCGAGTTTGATCACAATTAAATCATTGGTAAACCTACCTTCTGCCGTCCTGCGCTTGTGTCCACACACCCACCCTGACAGTTTAACCTTAAATGGAGCAATAACGTCTAAAATGCCCACACAAACAGAGTTAAAATTGTCCAGAAGCTCATCAACGTTTTCATTATCGGCATTCACGAAGGAAAGCTCAGAGGCTGAGAAAGCCGCTGAAAACTGCAGCGCCGTCTGCGCGTTCATCAGGCAGCGGGGGCGCGTGAGTCAGGGGGTAGCAGTAACCCTTGGGCTATCCTAGGCACCTTAACATTGGGAGTTGGGTCATGTAAACCCCAAAAGTAAGTACAGTAAGTCCAGCGTCTTGTTCTCCCTAGTGTGGCACTTAACGTACTGAGTGAAAGTGGGGAGAATGGAGGAGAGCGAGGCATGGTTGAAGTCCCAGCTGATGAGAAGCAGCGCCTGCAGGTGCCGGGTCTGAATACGCGTTACCGCTCCATGGAGTTGCTCGCAGGCTGCCTCTCCGTCGGCCGATGGAGGGATGTACACGTTAAACACAATAACATGAGAAATCTCTGAAACCTCTAACATGAGCAGCCACCTGATGTCCTCATTCCTGACCCTATCCATCCTGGTCACTCTCAAATAGAACCTCAGCATCTAGATCTCTAAAACATGGCTGGTCTCACCATAGATGTGTACACCTTTCCTTTCACTTAAGGTGAAACTCATCTATCACACACCACACCTGACCCTTTTCTCCACCCATTCCAACCTGCCTGCACTCCACAAAGCTGCAGCACTTCCACAAAGCTGCAGCACTTATACGGGTCTGCAGGTACATGTGGCTAAGGCTTCAAACATTTTTTGACATCTCAATTGCAACAAAAACACCCAAATGGAAGCTCATAAGGGCAGCTGGGACATTGTTTAGGAAATCAGGGCCTTTCAGCATTGAGCCGTTTGTCCGTCTTTATGCTGAAATTGGGTTGTTGCAGCGACCGTATACAGGGGCAACACAAACAAACAATGAGTATGCTTCCTTCCTGTATGCTTCCTCCCACTCCCATTCATTTGTAAGCTGATTCAAAGTCCTTAGGGAAGTGGCTTCAACAGCTCTCTTGTTATTTGGTAATCTTGCTGGATCTTCTACCAAGGAATAACTTGCTTGCCATTGTGGCTTGTTTCAGTGATGATCCCTATTGATCCAATTTAGACCATGAGTTTAAAACGTACAACAATAAAAGAAAAATTTGGGATCATTTCCCTATGACCGAAAAAAAAGCTGTGGTCCCAAAGTCTTAATTCACCCTTTAAAAAACAACAGGACTGCCTTTTTATGTAACTGTTTCTCTTGACAGCTAAATGTTAATAAACTACTGTTTTTGCCATGAATAAAAGCAGTAATGTGAAGTTAGCTATAATGCTTTTTTTCAAAATATGAAATACATTTTTTACTTTTGACAAAGGGTCATGAGTTTCTCTTCAAATTCGACAGCCTGTGCAAAACAGGATCATCTGGCTGCGGTAAATGTCCTTCAAAACAAAAAACTTTGATACAACACAAGTCAAAAATAGCATTTTCCATTCTTCAACCCCAAGTCTATTTTGGTAAACTGTCCTGTAAAGAGGACTTCATTTATGGAAGCAATTCTGTAGCATATTTAAAAATAAAATTCAAAACCAGAAATGCTTTTTCATTTTCAAAATGAAGCTGCATTTTTTGACTCAAAATTAAAATGAAAAAGCAATCAACCAAAATGCTTTTTCATTTCCTTCCTCAACACTGCTTATTCTGTCACTTAATTAAAATTATAATGAAAATGGTATTTGACATTTCATTTTCAAAAAGTTATCTGGTAAATGTGTAGCAAAATTCATTTAGAAATGTCTAATGTGACAAATAAAATGGATTAACAGAAATGCTTTTTCATTTTCAAAATGTAACTGCATCAAATGACTCAAAATTAAAATGATAAAAATGCTTTTTCATTTTATACTTAAAAACCGTTTATTCTGTGTCGTAGTAGGTTTAGGGGATGTCATCAGGAGTTGGTTTTAAAGTTGGAAGACGTTTCACCTCTTATCCAAGAGGCTTTGTCAATTCTGAAATAGCTGGTCTAAGAGCTGGTATATATGCGCTCATGGGGGAGGAGTCAGACCTGAAACTGGAGGTGTTGTCCACTTAGCCTACGTGGTTTCGGGTCGTTAATAGTCCTTTGTCCTCAGCTGGGGGTTGGGGAGCCAGTGACTCGCTCTCCACATTGGTCCTCTCTTTCAGCGGTTAACGACTCAGGTAGAACTGGTTCAGTTTGTTTAGGTTACAAAACACTGCCATAGATGAATGGAAGAATAAACCTGAGACCACCATTCTTATTAAGAGAAGGTTTATCCTTCTTGACAAAGATGGCTTCTTTCACTCCTCGCTCAAACCATCCTTTCTCTCTGGCTAGAATTCGGATTTCACTGTCCTCGAAAGAGTGGTTTGTGGCCTTCAGGTGGAGATGTACTGCAGACTCAGGTCCACTTGGGTTGGCTCTGCGATGTTGGTAAAGCCACTTGTGTAGTGGTTGTTTGGTTTCTCCTATATACTGTTCATTGCAGTTCTCTTTGCAGTGGATAGAGTACACAGCATTACTCTGTTTGTAGCTGGGAATTTTGTCCTTTGGATGAACCAGTTTCTGTCTGAGGGTATTGACTGGTTTGAGATGAACTGGGATGTTATGTTGTTTGAAAATCCTTTTAAGTTTTTCAGACAGGCCTGAGATATAGGGAATTGAAATACTGTTCCGTTTCGTCTCTTGTTCCTTCTTGTCTTGTTTTCCTGTATGTTGGGATCTGGTGAACGCCCACTTGGGATATCCACAGGTTCGGAGGGCTTGGTGGATATGTTGCTCTTCCTTCTTCTTTCCGTCAGAGCTTGTGGGGACCTCCTGGGCTCTGTGTTGTAATGTCCTGATGACGCCTAGTTTGTGCTGTAAAGGGTGGTTTGAGTCAAATAACAGGTACTGATCTGTGTGAGTAGGCTTTCTGTACACTTCAACCTGGAGCTGTCTGTCCTCTCCAATGATCACAGCACAGTCTAGAAAGGCTAGGGTGTTGTCCTTTGTGTCTTCCCTGGTGAACTTGATGTTCTTGTCTACTGAGTAAAACCAGCAGGTGCTGGACTTTAAACACGTAGTTGTAGAGTTAGATAAGTTAATTCTTCTGTAAGAGTTCTGGTACATCGCCTGTCCGTCCTGGGGGAGGATCCCTCCTTCATGTGGACACCCCTGAAGCTTTTTCCGGAATCCGCTTTGTTTTTAGGACCTTTTCCTTACTGCGAACAAGGGTCTAAGGGCAGGGATGCCAGTTTAGTTTAGTCTGTTTGGTTAAAGTTTAGTACTTGAATTCAATGCATTTATGATAGTTTTTGATTGTATGTTTACCTTACCTTACAATTACTGATACGAAGCCCATTGAGACGACTGTTGTGAATTTGAGCTAAACCAGTGCTTCTTCAATAGTGGGGCGCGCCGATGCCAGGGGGCGCGCGCCCTAGTAGCGGTTTTAGGCACAGGTAATTTGGGCAATTGCTCTGGGAGCTGGAGTGACAGCGGCTCAGTGATTGGAAAAAAAATTGCACCATTATTGGTTTCCTATTTTCTGTTATATCACAGAGTTTGTAACGCATGTGTGGAAAAGAAAGGGGAGGGGTAGTGAGCTCAGGCTGCCAGGTGGAATGCTCACGTGGAGCACTCCATCTGTTGCGCAACACCAGGATCATCACGTGCCTTTAGATTCCTCAGCTCAAGCTAGTAATGTCATTCTTTATGAAATATTGTTGACATTTTTATGGTGTGTCTTTATTTTCCATAAATGTGTTCTTTCTTTGTCTGCCTGTCGTTAAGTTGGTGTCAATGTTTCAGATAAATTTACATTGAATATTATTTATCGATTGAATTATTTTTCTCGGCATCAAATGGTTTAGTTGGTCAAAATGTTTCTAGTTTTAATAAGGACTGACAGATTTGTTTATTTCAGGCACTTTAAGTTTCTTTTCAGTTTTAGACTAGAACAGGGTTTCTGTGGCTAAATAAATGTAATATTTGTTGAAAGTGGATTTTTATTTATTTATTTTTTGTTAATGTTAAAAGATACAATTTTAGGTATACTTACACAATTTGTACAGATACTATCCTAATATATTTTCAGTGTGTGTGAAGGGGGATAGGGGGGGCATTTTCTTTTTTATAGGGGGGGGGTTGCAAAAAATAATTGAGAAGCACCGGGCTATACAAATAAAATTGAATTGAAATGTGCAAACCTGACATCAGCTTGAGGTAGAATGGAGGTTAGCATGACAAAAACAGAACAAAATTCTCAAAACTACGGAGCCCGTGTCCTGACATAAAAAAACTAAAATATATCTCGTTCCCACTAGATATTATTCTGTTCCCACGAAATAATATTTCGTTCCCTGGAAAAAATTAATTCGAGCAAACGCAATAATTATTCACGTCATAGGTCATTCATAAAGACGGATATGCTCTCCATCCGGCCGCAAAAGCCTCTTTCAGCGGTAACCTCCGTGTATCTGTGACCCACATTCATTCGTTCAAGAAAGGAAAAAGACCATGTAAACTTACCCCCATTTGGAATAACCCTGACATTTTGATTAACAAAAACATGATTCATTTTGCTTCATGGAAGAACAAAGGAATCCAGCAGTTCCAGCATATAATTCAGAATAGAAAATTTATGTCCCTCTCAACGTTATCCTCAACCTATGGAATTAATATAAACAAATTTCTAGAATATCAGCAGCTTAAATCAGCTATAAGCACTAAATACTGCCTGACCCAAATAGACCTAGACCCTCCCCTTACAGTAACACATTTCATGGACCTTAAAAATCCCAAACTCTCCTCCAAAATTTATAAGATGTTATCAGACATAGATGAAACCATTTACTTACCCATGACAAAATGGGAGTCTGAGCTATCATTGAATTTTAGTGATCAATTTTGGCTACAGATCTGTTTGAATGCCTTTAATATGACCAAAAGCCCTAATCTGCAACTTATTCAATACAAGATTCTCCACAGAACTCACTACACCGGACAGAGGTTATTTAAAATGGGTCTCAATCAGTCTGCTATATGCACACAGTGCATAGGTAACAACATAGACGACTATTTGCATGCCCTGTGGGTCTGTCCACCTGTCCAATCATTTTGGCGTAAGGTCTGTGAGGATTTATCAATCTGGTTTAATCATAAGATTCCTGCTTGCCCCAAATTCTGCTTATTAGGTGACCTGAATAACATCAACATGGAATCTAACAAGGCTTATATGGTTCTCACCGCTGTATGCATCGCAAAGAAAACTATCCTCCTAAACTGGAAATCTAAAAATAATCTAAGCATCAACCACCACAGAAACCTCCTGTCAGAGCATATTAGTTTAGAGATAATGTCCTCCACAAAAAACCTGTCGGCTTTAGACTCTCCCTGGCTCCAGCTGGTTAGTCACATCACCTAGTAGGGGTGGGATGGTGATAGGTTGAGCCGGGTCCTGGCTGGTTGGGTGGGCTGGGGTGGGTTTGGGGGGGTGGGCTCTGCCGGGCCTGTCGTTCTCCCGGCTCGGGTTGCCTGGGTCGTCTGCCCATGGCCGGTGTTTCGCCCGTGGCCAGTAGTTGGCGCGTGGCCTGGCCCCCCGGGGGTCGACGCCGCAGTCACAGCAGGGGTTAATGGGTTCACTTGGGTGGGTTTATTTCATTATTATTATTATTATTATTATTTATTTTATTAGGGCCCGAGCACGGAGTGCAAGGACCCTATTGTATCTGTTAGGTTTATTAGGGCCCGAGCACGGAGTGCAAGGACCCTATTGTAATTCGAATGTTTATTATTATTAGGGCCCGAGCACGGAGTGCAAGGACCCTATTGTATCTGTTAGGTTTATTATTAGGGCCCGAGCACGGAGTGCAAGGACCCTATTGTATCTGTTAGGTTTATTATTAGGGCCCGAGCACGGAGTGCAAGGACCCTATTGTATCTGTAAGAGTTATTAGGGCCCGAGCACGGAGTGCAAGGACCCTATTGTATCTGTTAGGTTTATTAGGGCCCGAGCACGGAGTGCAAGGACCCTATTGTAATTCGAATGTTTATTATTATTATTATTATTATTATTATTATTCTACCGGAAGAGTCGCCTTTTTGAGGCCTTTAACATACCCCAAAACTCACCAAATTTGGCACACACATCAGGAGTCGCGAAAAATTTCGTATTTTATAGGAGATTGGCATGGGCGCACAAAAACGGCTCGATAGCGCCACCTACAGTGACTTTTGTCCCGACGCCCCGCATACGCTTTAACGTACAAGCTTGATTTTTACAGGGCATGTTCTTCAGATGGAGATCTACAAAAAAGTCTGAAAGGACCCACCTGTCACTCGCACAGGAAGTCTGATATATTGAGGTCAATATGTCATTTTTGCTTCATTTTGGACATTTGCAGGCCTCGCTCTAGAACGAACTCCTCCTAGAGATTTTGGAGTAATGACTCCAAACTTTGGTTTTGTAAACTAAACACATGTCCGATGTTAAATTGCGAAGCTTTTAAGTTTTTACGGATGTTTGTGACCGTGGCGGCGCGTCGAAAATGGAGGTCATTTTGAAAACACGCCATGAAAAGAAAAATGGCCATTACTCAGCCATGCAAAATCCAATCTGATCCAAAATTGATATGCATGATTGTAGTTCGACTCTGAACACATCAGCAGTGGAAAAATCCAGAACAGGTGTAGCGCCACCTGCTGGCAAAAGGAAATGACATGTTTTACTTGGAGCATCACTGCTCCAAGTAGGATGAGCCGACACACCTCAAAATGATGTCCATCTGTTGAAAAGCCATTGAAGTTTACTCTGATAAAAAGCCATAACTTTCAACGCGGGGGTGTGGTCGTGACAGAGCGGCGAAGTTGGGCGTCTCGCCGTGCACACAAAAGTTGGTCTCACGTGCACATTCCTTGTCCAATCTCACTGAAATTCGATGGAGGTGATGAAGCTTCCATTCTGAACCAATGGATATGACAATCTTGGACGAGCTCTATAGCGCCACCTAGATATTGACAAATACATTTTATGTCACATTCTGACCTGTCTTTTCTCTGTGCTATGTCCGATGTTCATAAAATTACAACAGGAGATACTCACAAGGGTTTTCTCTCATTATGTAAAGTTTCATGGGTGTACACCTGACGGTGCCTGCGCAAGCCACCGCCAAACAGGAAGTGGTTGATTGCGTTGCAGTCAGATAATTAAAAATTCATAAAAAATCAGCCGTTTTTCTGACGAGGCTGAGATTTCAGAATAAGATTCCCCCATACATATCTCCAACTTAAATATACAGCACTCGCACGGGTGCACAAACACGGCTCAATAGCGCCACCTACAATGTTTGTTTTCGCGAGCCCCGCCATGTTCTTTAACATACAAGCTTGATATTTACAGGACATGTTCATCAGATGAAAACCTACAAAAAAGTCTCTTGGTACCAAGCTGTCAGTTGCACATGAAGTCTGCTATATTGATGTCAATATGTCATTTTTGCTGTATTTTGGTCATTTGCAGGCCTCCTTCTAGAACGAACTCCTCCTAGAGATTTGTGAATAATGACTCCAAACTTTGGTTTTGTAAACTAAACACATGTCCGATGTTAAATTGCGAAGCTTTTAAGTTTTTACGGTTGTTTGTGACCGTGGCTGCGCGTCAAAATTGGAGGTCGTTTCGAAAACACGCCATGAAAAGAAAAATGGCCATTACTCAGCCATGCAAAATCTAATCTGATCCAAAATTTATGTGCATGATTGTAGTCTGACTCTGAACAAATCTGCAGTGGAAAAATATGGAATAAATGTAGCGCCACCTGTTGGCAAAAGGAGATGACATGTTTTACTTGGAGCATCACTGCTCCAAGTAGGATGAGCAAAGACACCTCAAAATGACATCCACCTGTTGAAAAACCATTGAAGTTTACTCTGATAAAAAACCATAACTTTCAAAGCGGGGGTGTGGTCGTGACAGAGCGGCAAAGTTGGGCGTCTCGCCATGCACAAATGTTGCTCTCACGTGCACATTCCTTGTCCAATCTCACTGAAATTAAATGGATATGATGAAGCTTCCATTTTGTACCCATGGATATGACAACTTTGGACGAACTCTATAGCGCCACCTAGTTATTGCATAGGGCACATTCTGCCCTGTATTTTCTCTTTGCTTTGTCCGATGTGCATGAAATTAAAACTGGAGATACTCAGAAGGGTCCTCTCTCATCATGTAAAGTTTCATGGGTGTACATCTGACGGTGCCTGCGTAACAGGAAGTGGTCGATTATGTGCACCCAAATAATAGAAATTTATTAAAAATCATCTGTTTGTCTCAGGAAGCTGAGATTTCAGAATAAGATGCCTTTATTAATTTCTAGCTTTGATATGTAACACTATAGGGTCTACGAGAAACTTCATCACTTGATTTTTTTAATGAAATTTTGGACTAAACAACTATTATTATAATAACTTCTGTTTAGGTTATCAGCACCAAGAATTCAACTTTCATAGGCATTTATGTGCCACTGCTTCCTAAAAAAATTCAGAATGATTGAAGTTACAGGTGAACTTTTAGACAACATTTCATCCAAATAGGTCCGAAAACGTCTTTTTAGGCAAAACTGCAAACACCTATTTTTTTGCATAACTTATCTTTCAAATATCAGCACAAAAAAATTAAAAACGGTAGGGATCTGTGTTTGCTGCCTTCCATATTTTTTTCAGACTTAAAAGTGTAACAGATGATTTATAAAAAATCCTTTTTCATCCAAAAACCTGTGTTAAATCTGTCTAGACTCCAAACAAACATTTTTTATGGTAACTTATGTTTCAACAATCGACACCAATTTTCACAGACCTATAGCTGAACATGTCCCATAGCTCCCTGAATATTTTCATAGATATAAAATGAACTGGTCATTCTAACATCTGGCATTCTAACATCTAACATCTTACATGTCAAAGCCTCTCTCAGCCTGGCTCTGCTGAAGGAGTCGTGTTACAACCCCGCCCCCTCCTGCTGGGACCCCTGCTTCTATGTAAATTAGCAAGCAGTGAACAGAGAGATGAGGAGTAAGAATGGCCATTACTCAGGCATGCATAATCCAAAGACAGCCAGTTAAACACTGAAAGACATATTTTTTCGGTATGTCTTTCATACATCTTTAGTATTAAAAACTCTCCAAGATGAATGTGCCTGACTCCACCTGCAGGTGGATCACAGACTTCCTGACGGACAGACAGCAGTATGTGAGGCTGGGGAAGCTTGTCTCAGATACTCGGACCACAAGCACTGGATCCCCCCAGGGCTGTGTCCTTTCACCCCTGTTACTCTCCCTGTACACAAACAGCTGCACAGCTGGTCACCTGTCTGTCAAACTCCTGAAGTTTGCTGACGACACCACACTCATCGGCCTCATCTCTGACGGAGATGAATCGGCCTACAGGAGTGAAATAGCCAGGCTGGTGTCATAGTGCAGCGCTAACAACCTGGAGCTTAATGCTCTGAAGACAGTGGAGATGATAGTGGACTTCAGGAAGGCCCCAGCCCCCCTCCCCCCTGTCATCCTCTGTGACTCCCCGGTGACCTCTGTGGAGTCCTTCTGCTTCCTGGGAACCATCATCAGCCAGGACCTCAAGTGGGAGCAGAACATCAGCTCCATCACTAAGAAGGTCCAGCAGAGGATGTACTTCCTGAGGCAGCTGAAGAAGTTTCACCTCCCTGAAAAGATGCTGGTAGACTTCTACGATGCCATCATCGAATCCACCCTCACGTCCTCCATCACAGTCTGGTTCGCTGCGGCCACGGCCAGAGACAAGGCCAAGCTGCAACGCGTCATCCACTCAGGAGAGAAGGTGATCGGCTGCCACCTCCCGTCTCTCCAGGAGCTGGAGGCGGGCAGCCAGGATTGTAGCGGACCCATCTCATCCAGGACATAATCTCTTTCGGCCCCTCCCTTCTGGCAAGAGGCTCCGGTCCATCAGGACCAGGACCTCGCGCCACAAGAACAGCTTCTTCCCCACTGCAGTCAGCCTGCTGAACAGTACCCCAACTCCCCCAGCTGACCCTCCCCCGCCCACCAAAGGACTGTCTGTGACACTTACAGGCCCCACCATCCCACCCCACCTGTGCTCCCACTTTACTTCACCTTACTCTACTGTATATAGTGTGTTGTTGTTGTTAACTTAATTTTTAACTTATTCTTAATTGCACTATACACCAAGTCAAAGAGTTGGGCGTCTCGCCATGCATAAATGTTGCTCTCACGTGCACATTCCTTGTCCAATCTCACTGAAATTCAATGGACATGATGAAGCTTCCATTCTGAACCCATGGATATGACAACTTTGGACGAGCTCTATAGCGCCACCTAGTTATTGCATGGGGCACATTATGCCCTGTTTTTTCTCTGTGCTTCGTCCGATGTTCATAAAATTACAACAGGAGATACTCAGAAGGGTCTTCTCTCATCGTTTAGAGTTTCATGGGTATACACCTGACGGTGCCTGTGCAAGCCACCGCCAAACAGGAAGTGGTTGATTGCGTTGTAGTCAGATAATTAAAAATTCATAAAAAATCAGCCGTTTGTATCACGAGGCTGAGATTTCAGAATGAGATGCCTCCTACATATCTCCAACTTAGTGTCCAGAGCCAATCACTTTTACACTTAAGGCCTACTGGTGAATGAAGCAGCAGTAATGCAGACATTTTGGAAAGTCTGGGTCAGCTTTACAGTGAGTGATGAAACCTGTTTGTCTATTGATCATAGCAGGAGCCCCGTCTGCAGTCACTGCTACCAGCTTTTCTAATGGTACCTTTTTCTGCACAAAAACTTCTTTACCGTGTAATACATTTCAACTCCTCCTATATTTGTTTGTAAGGGCAGTTCTGTCAAGAGTTCTTCTCTTGATGTAAAGAAAAACAAAAAAAAAACAAAACAAACACACAGCTGCGCTGCACTGCTGCTGTCTAGAGATTCTTCAAACTGGATGCAAAACAACATGCGCTTTGCAAGATCCCGGTCCACCTGATCGGCCAAGTTATCAAACATAGCTGACACATGTCTAGACATTGTAGTGGAAATTAGATCACTTCTATTTTTCACATCTTTAGGTACAGTGTTAATGTTTATCATCATTGCTTGATTGACAACTTTTTAATCTGAAAAGGCCTTCTGGATGAAAAAATGAGCAGGACTAAACAAAGCTTTGTTTGATTTTTTTTTTTCACAATATATGCAAAAATATCAGTCCTTAAAGGAAACAGATTACAGCCCCCCCCCCACCCCCACCTTTCGCCGACAGGCTGCTGTCATGTTAAATGTGGCTTGCAGCTCCAGAATGCAGAAGGAAGAACGACACAAAACGGCTCGAGCAAGGCGTTGCTCATTCACTCACTCGTTCATGCTATATGCAAAAGTCTTTGTCCCTTAAGGCAACAGATTACAGTACCCCCACCCCCCACCCCCCACAGGCTGCTTTCCTATTGACATTAGCTTGAAGCTCTGGAATGGACAAGAAAGAACGACGAGAACGGCTCGAGCAGGGCGTTGCTCACGGGGCGGTCGCTCGTGCCAGGCGGTCGCACGTGCTCGGGCCCGCTAAATGCTACTTGTAGCTTTAATTATTATTATTATTATTATTATTATTCCGACTTTTCCGTCGCCTTTTTGAGGCCTTTAACATACCCCAAAACTCACCAAATTTTGTATACACATCAGGAGTCGCGAAAAATTTCATATTTTATAGGAGAACGGCATAGGTAAACAAAAATGGCTCGATAGCGCCACCTGCAAAATTTGTTTTCGCGAGCACCTCCATATGCTTTATAGTACAAACCTGATTTTAACAGGGCATGTTCATCGGATAGAAACCTACAAAAAAGTCTCTTGGGACCAAGCTGTCAGTCGCACAGGAAGTCTGATATTTTAATGACAATATGTCATTTTTGCTGTATTTTGGTCATTTGCAGGCCTCGCTCTAGAACGAACTCCTCCTAGAGATTTGAGAGTAATGACTCCAAACTTTGGTTTTGTAAACTAGACACATGTCCGATGTTAAATTGCAAAGCTTTTAAGTTTTTATGGATGTTTGTGACCATGGCGGCGCGTCAAAATTGGAGGTCGTTTCGAAAACACGCCATGAAAAGAAAAATGGCCATTACTCAGCCATGCATAATCCAATCTGATCCAAAATTGTTGTGCATGATTGTAGTCTGACTCTGAACACATCTGCAGTGAAAAAATCTGGAAAAAGTGTAGCGCCACCTGCTGGCAAGATGAAATGACATGTTTTACTTGGAGCATCACTGCTCTGAGTAGGATGAGCCGACACACCTGAAAATGACGTCCACCTGTTGAAAAGCCATTGAAGTTTACTCTGACAAAAAACCATAACTTTCAATGCGGGGGTGTGGTCGTGACAGAGCGGCAAAGTTGGGCATCTCGCTATGCACACAAAAGTTGCTCTCACGTGCACATTCCTTGTCCAATCTCACTGAAATTCAATGGATATGATGAAGCTTCTATTCTGAACCCATGGATATGACAATCTTGGACGAGCTCTATAGCGCCACCTAGTTATTGCATTGGGCACATTCTGCCCTGTATTTTCTCTTTGCTTTGTCCGATGTGCATGAAATTAAAACTGGAGATACTCAGAAGGGTCCTCTCTCATAATCTGAAGTTTCATGGGTGTACACCTGACGGTGCCTGCGTAACAGGAAGTGGTCGATTATGTGCACCCAAATAATAGAAATTTATTATAAATCAGCCGTTTGTCTCAGGAAGCTGAGATTTCAGAATTAGATGCCTTTAATAACCTCCAGCTTTGATATGTAACACTATAGGGTCTACGAGAAACTTCATCACTTGATTTTTTTAATGAAATTTTGGACTGAACAAAGATTTTTAGCATAAATTCTGTTTAGGTTATCAGCACCAAGAATTCAACTTTCATAGGCATTTATGTGCTACTGCTTCCTAAAAAAATTCAGAATGATTGAAGTTACAGGTGAACTTTTAGACATCATTTCATCCAAAAAGGTCCGAAAACGTCTTTTTAGGCAAAACTGCAAACACCTATTTTTTTGCATAACTTATCTTTCAAATATCAGCACAAAAAAATTAAAAACGGTAGGGATCTGTGTTTGTTGCCTTCCATATTTTTTTCAGACTTAAAAGTGTAACAGATGATTTATAAAAAATCCTTTTTCATCCAAAAACCTGTGTTAAATCTGTCTAGACTCCAAACAAACATTTTTTTATGGTAACTTATGTTTCAACAATCGACACCAATTTTCACAGACCTATAGCTGAACATGTCCCATAGCTCCCTGAATATTTTCATAGATATAAAATGAACTGGTCATTCTAACATCTGGCATTCTAACATCTAACATCTTACATGTCAAAGCCTCTCTCAGCCTGGCTCTGCTGAAGGAGTCGTGTTACAACCCCGCCCCCTCCTGCTGGGACCCCTGCAATGTAAATTAGCAAGCAGTGAACAGAGAGATGAGGAGTAAGAATGGCCATTATTCAGGCATGCATAATCCAAAGACAGCCAGTTAAACACTGAAAGACATATTTTTTCGGTATGTCTTTCATACATCTTTAGTATTAAAAACTCTCCAAGATGAATGTGCCTGACTCCACCTGCAGGTGGATCACAGACTTCCTGACGGACAGACAGCAGTATGTGAGGCTGGGGAAGCTCGTCTCAGATACTCGGACCACAAGCACCGGATCCCCCCAGGGCTGTGTCCTTTCACCCCTGTTACTCTCCCTGTACACAAACAGCTGCACAGCTGGTCACCTGTCTGTCAAACTCCTGAAGTTTGCTGACGACACCACACTCATCGGCCTCATCTCTGACGGAGATGAGTCGGCCTACAGGAGTGAAATAGCCAGGCTGGTGTCATAGTGCAGCGCTAACAACCTAGAGCTTAATGCTCTGAAGACAGTGGAGATGACAGTGGACTTCAGGAAGGCCCCAGCCCCCTCCCCCCTGTCATCCTCTGTGACTCCCCGGTGACCTCTGTGGAGTCCTTCTGCTTCCTGGGAACCATCATCAGCCAGGACCTCAAGTGGGAGCAGAACATCAGCTCCATCACTAAGAAGGTCCAGCAGAGGATGTACTTCCTGAGGCAGCTGAAGAAGTTTCACCTCCCTGAAAAGATGCTGGTAGACTTTTACACCGCCATCATCGAATCCACCCTCACGTCCTCCATCACAGTCTGGTTCGCTGCGGCCACGGCCAGAGACAAGGCCCAGCTGCAACGCGTCATCCACTCAGCAGAGAAGGTGATCGGCTGCCACCTCCCGTCTCTCCAGGAGCTGCACATCTCCAGGACCTGGAGGCGGGCAGCCAGGATTGTAGCCAACCCCTCTCATCCAGGACATAATCTCTTTCGGCCCCTCCCTTCTGGCAAGAGGCTCCGGTCCATCAGGACCAGGACCTCGCGCCACAAGAACAGCTTCTTCCCCACTGCAGTCAGCCTGCTGAACAGTACCCCAACTCCCCCAGGTGACCCCCCCTCCCGCCCACCAAAGGACTGTCGGTGCCACTTACAGGCCCCACCATCCCAGCCCATCTGTGCTCCCACTTTAATTCACCTTACTCTACTATATATAGTGTGTTGTTGTTGTTAACTTAATTTTTAACTTATTCTTAATTGCACTATACACCAAGTCAAATTCCTCGTTTTGTAAAGTGCGCTCTACTGAACCTGGCAATAAAACTTTTTCTGATTTCTGATTCTGATTCTATTAATCATTGTTTTTTATTCATTCAAAATGCAATTAAATCAATATTTTATCTTTTTTCTTTTCCTTTTTCTTTTTTTTTATCTCTTATATCCTTTTTTATAATCAATGTTTGAACTTCTTTTCCTTTCTATTGTCATGGTTTCAGTTTGTTGTCTTGTTTTTCGCTTTAGTTCTTGTTCTGCCTTGTTTGGTTCTGTTTCCTGTTTTATTTTGAAAGGTTTCCTGTCTTGTCATGTTTCTTGAGTTTTACTTCCTTTGGTCCCCATCTGCCCTAATCGTGTTCACCTGTGTCTTGTCTGCCCTGTCTGTATATAAGTCTTGTCTCTGCCTTCCTCCTGTGCTGGTCCATTAACTTCTGCTCATGTTGATCACGTCTTCTTGTCTGGCGTCCATGTCCCTTGCCATGCCACAGTAAGTTTTTGTTTTTAGTTTTGTCATCCTGCTCTGCAGCGCTTTTTGTTAGTTAAATAAACCCACTTGCCCTGAACCCGTTTGCCTCCCGTCTCTGCGCCTGGGTCCTACCTGCTCTCGAGCCACCCCCCCCACACGACATCTATACATCCAATGAAATTAAACTACAAATCAACAAACACAACTGATAACAAATGTCTCTAAAAAATGATGTGTATATTTGCAGAACCTTAAATACACCAAACAAATAACAAATGCTTCCCAATTAAAGCACAAAAAATGGAACACAAAATGTAAAACCCAAGTTAGAAATTGCAATTTGAAAAAGATACTTTTTTCAGCAGCTTTTCAAAATCAATCACCAATTCTACTCTTCTGTGGATGAAACAAAGAACTCCAGAACAATGAAGCCATTTCTCTAAGTCTCTCTCACCTTCAGTTTTAAACAAGGTCTGTGAAAATCCACCATACATTGGTCACATGAACTCAGAGACCTGCTAAAAGTGCACAATTGTAAAAGCTCTTTTATATAGACAACTGTTTGTTTGCTTAGAGCTCTAAATATAAAAAAAAATGCTTTTCTATCACCTAGACACAGATGGAGAACCATATCAACTGGATTAATAACAGGGTGGCATGTTTAGACAACATGAAGCTGTCCATCACATTTTTGACCTAAACATGTAAACACATCCTTGGCTCTGCGGTTAGGAAATGGTATTTGGGAATCTCTTTATACCAGGAGCCAGCCTGGCCATTGGAACATCGCCACAGTGCCCATCCAGACTGGGACAGCAACGGGGTCCACTTCAGAGCCGTGAGCTGCTGTGTTTAACTCCAGCTGTCCCAGCAAGGGAGACAACTGCAGCAACATCCACTGACCAAGCTGACAAGCCCTGGCAGAAAAGATCCCCACAAGAAAAACACTGGCTCAGGCAGGCTGGTCAAAAAAAATTGTTTTGCCATTGTCTTGCAGCTCGCAGATCAAGTGGTTTAGTTTTCCAGTAATGTCAGTCAAGAATGCAAGTTCAGATTCACAATGTTCATATTCACCATATTCAACAGACATCTCCTCCAATAGCACCTTAAAAATCCTGTGCTGTTTTGCTTTGCAGCTGAGGTTGTTTACGATTTTCAGAATAAGAGTCATTATATGTCCAGAGCCAATCACTTCTGCACATAAGGCCTGCTGGTGAATGACGCAGCAGTAATGCAGACATTTTGGAAAGTCTGGGTCAGCTTTACAGTGAGTGATGAAACCTGTTTGTCTATTGATCATAGCAGGAGCCCCATCTGCAGTCACTGCTACCAGCTTTTCTAATTGTACCTTTTTCTGCACAAAAACTCCTTCACCGTGTTATACATTTCAACTCCTCTTGTAGTTGTCTGTTAGGGCAGATGTGTCAGGAGTTCTTCTCTTGTGGAAACCAAAAGCTATGTTGTACTGTTGCCGTTCACAGACTCATCACACTGGACGTTAACCACCTGCACTTTGCAAGATCCCGGTCCAGCTAATTGGCCAAGTTATCAGACATAGCTGACACTCATCTAGACATTGTAGTGGAAATTGAATGAGTTCTATTGTTCTCATCCTTAGGGACAGTGATAGCAATTATCATCATTGCTTGAATTTTTTTCATGCTATATGCAAAAGTCTTTGTACCTTAAGGCAACAGATTACAGCCCCCCCCCCCCCCCCCCCCCCCCCCCCCCCAGGCTGCTGTCGTATTAACATTAGCTTGGAGCTCCAGAATGGACAAGAAAAAACGACGAGAATGGCTCGAGCAGGGCGTTGCTCACGGGGCGGTCGCTCGTGCCAGGCGGTCGTACGTGCTCGGGCCCGCTAAATGCTACTTGTAGCTTTAATTAGGGCCCGAGCACGGAGTGCAAGGACCCTATTGTAATTCGAATGTTTATTATTATTATTATTATTATTATTATTATTATTCTACCGGAATAGTCGCCTTTTTGAGGCCTTTAACATACCCCAAAACTCACCAAATTTGGCACACACATCAGGAGTCGCGAAAAATTTCGTATTTTATAGGAGATTGGCATGGGCGCAGAAAAACGGCTCGATAGCGCCACCTACAGTGACTTTTGTCCCGACGCCCCGCATACGCTTTAACGTACAAGCTTGATTTTTACAGGGCATGTTCTTCAGATGGAGACCTACAAAAAAGTCTGAAAGGACCCACCTGTCACTCGCACAGGAAGTCTGATATATTGAGGTCAATATGTCATTTTTGCTTCATTTTGGACATTTGCAGGCCTCACTCTAGAGCGAACTCCTCCTAGAGATTTGTGAATAATGACTCCAAACTTTGGTTTTGTAAACTAAACACATGTCCGATGTTAAATTGCGAAGCTTTTACGTTTTTACGGTTGTTTGTGACCGTGGCGGCGCGTCGAAAATGGAGGTCATTTTGAAAACACGCCATGAAAAGAAAAATGGCCATTACTCAGCCATGCAAAATCCAATAGGATCCAAAGTTGATATGCATGATTGTAGTCTGACTTTGAACACATCTGCAGTGGAAGAATCTGGAATAGGTGTAGCGCCACCTGCTGGTAAAAGGAAATGACATGTTTTACTTGGAGCATCACTGCTCCAAGTAGGATGAGCCGACACACCTCAAAATGATGTCCACCTGTTGAAAAGCCATTGATGTTTACTCTGATAAAAAGCCATAACTTTCAATGCGGGGGTGTGGTCGTGACAGAGCGGCGAAGTTGGGCGTCTCGCCATGCACACAAAAGTTGCTCTCACGTGCACATTCCTTGTCCAATCTCACTGAAATTCAATAGAGGTGATGAGGCTTCCATTCTGAACCAATGGATATGACAATCTTGGACGAGCTCCATAGCGCCACCTAGATATTGACAAATACATTTTATGTCACATTCTGACCTATCTTTTCTCAGTGCTTTGTCCGATGTTCATAAAATTACAACAGGAGATACTCATAAGGGTCTTCTCTCATCGTCTAAAGTTTCATGGGTGTAAACCTGACGGTGCCTGCGCAAGCCACCACCAAACAGGAAGTGGTTGATTGCGTTGCAGTCAGATAATTAAAAATTCATAAAAAATCAGCCGTTTGTATCACGAGGCTGAGATTTCAGAATGAGAGGCCTCTTACATATCTCCAACTTAGATACACAGCACTTGCATGGGTGAACAAAAAACGGCTCAATAGCGCCACCTACCATGTTTGTTTTTGAGAGCCCCGCCATGTTCTTTAACATACAAGCTTGATATTTACAGGACATGTTCATCAGATGGAAACCTACAAAAAAGTCTCTTGGGACCAAGCTGTCAGTCGCACAGGAAGTCTGCTATATTGATGTCAATATGTCAGTTTTGCTCTATTTTGGTCATTTGCAGGCCTCGTTCTAGAACGAACTCCTCCTAGAGATTTTTGAACAATGACTCCAAACTTTGGTTTTGTAAACTAAACACATGTCCGATCTTAAATTGCGAAGCTTTTAAGTTTTTACGGTTGTTTGTGACCGTGGCGGCGCGTCAAAATTTGAGGTTGTTTCGAAATCACGCCATGAAAAGAAAAATGGCCATTACTCAGCCATAAATAATCTAATCTGATCCAAATTTGTTGTGCATGATTGTAGTCTGACTTTGAACACATCTGCAGTGGAAAAATCCGAAACAGGTGTAGCGCCACCTGTTGGCAACAGGAAATGACATGTTTTACTTGGAGCATCACTGCTCCAAGTAGGATGAGCAAACACACCTCAAAATGACGTCCACCTGTTGAAAAACCATTGAAGTTTACTCTGATGAAAAACAAATCTTTCAACGCGGGGGTGTGGTCGTGACAGAGCGGCGAAGTTGGGTATCTCGCCATGCACAAATGTTGCTCTCACGTTCACATTCCTTGTCTGATCTCACTGAAATTAAATAGATTTGATGAAACTTCCATTCTGAACCCATGGATATGACAATTTTGGACGAGCTATATATGTTCATAAATGATCATGAAGCATCATCATATAATCAAGCTTCATAGGAAATCAGCCGTTTGTCTCAGGAAGCTGAGATTTCAGAATTAGATGCGTCTTACAAAGCTCCACGTTTGAAAAGCAGCACTATACGTACGAGAAACATTTAACCACCTTAATCACCCTATTGTGCTGAAAGCAAATTTTTGGACATTTTGACTCAAGCAAATATTTTTATCATAACATCTGTTTAGTTTATCAGCACCAAAATAAAAAATATTTACATTTATAAAATGAACTGGTCAACTCTAGGATTTTATTTATTCAATCTTACATCCTCAAGCTTTTCATCAGTCTCCCCTGCTGCAGGAGTGGAGTTAGCCCCCCCCCCCCCCCCCCCCCCCGGCTGTGTGCTCACATGTAAATTAGCCAGGAGTGGCAGACAGAAAGTAGAACAGTTAGAAAGCCTAGTTCAACACTAAAATACAGCAATTTCCTTTGTTTTGTTTGTCTTTTATACATCCTTAGCACTAATCATTGCTTTTTTATTCATCCAAAATACAATTAACTTTATATTTTATCTTTTTTTTTTTTTTACAAACAAAATATATGAATGTGCTCCAAAACAAAACCCAGTCTCAGTACACTCCTACAGATGTAACATCAGACAGTAAATGTCTCTTTTATGCTTTTTTAATCAATGCTGCAACTTCTTTTCATTTCCTTTCAATACATCCAAAGAAATTAAACTACAACGACAACAAACACAACATATAGCAAATGTCTCTAAGAAGATTGTGTATATACATTATGTACCACCTTTAAACACCAAATAAATAACAAATCTTTCTAATACAATCACAAAAAATGGAACACAAAATGTAAAACCCAAATTAGAAATTGCAATTTTAAAAAGATACATTTTTCAGCAGCTTTTCAAAATCAATCACATATTTTACTATTCTGTGGATGAAACAAAGAAGTCCAGAGCAATGTAGCCACTTCTCCAAAGTCTCTGTCACCTTCAGTTTTACACAAAGTCTGTGAAAATCCACCATACATTGGTCACATGTATTCAGAGACCTGCTAAAAGTCCACAATTGTAAAAGCTCTTATATAGACAACTGTTTGTTTGCTTGGAGCTCTAAATATAAAAAAATGTTTTTCTATCACCTAGACACAGATGGAGAACCATACCAACTGGATTAGTAACAGGGAAACATGTTTAGGTTTAAACTTACATCAATAGACAACATGAAGCTGTTCATCACATTTTTGACCTAAACATGTAAACACATCCTTGGCTCTGCGGTTAGGAAATGGTACTTGGGAATCTCTTCATACCAGGAGCCAGCCTGAACATTGGAACATCACCACAGTGCCCATCCAGACTGGGACAGCAACGGGGTCCACTTCACAGCCGTGAGGCTGCTGTGTTTAACTCCAGCTGTCCCAGCAAGGGAGACAACTGCAGCAACATCCACTGACCAAGCCGGCAAGCCCTGGCAGAAAAGATCCCCACAAGAAAAACACTGGCTCAGGCAGGCTGGTCAATAAAAAAATATAGTTTTACCATTGTCTTGCAGCTCGCAGATCAAGTGGTTTAGTTTTCCAGTAATGTCAGTCAAGAATACAAGTTCAGATTCACCATATTCAGCAGATATCTCCACCAATAGCACCTTAAAAATCCTGTTCTGTTTTGCTTTGCAGCTGAGGTTTTTTATGATTTTCACAATAGGAGTCATTATATGTCCAGAGCCAATCACTTCTGCACATAAGGCCTACTGGTGAAAGAAGCAGCAGTAATGCAGACATTTTGGAAAGTCTGGGTCAGCTTTACAGTGAGTGATGAAACCTGTTTGTCGGTCAATCATAGCAGGAGCCCCGTCTGCAGGTATGGCTACCAGCTTTTCTAATGGTACCTTTTTCTGCACAAAAACTCCTTCACCGTGTTATACATTTCAACTCCTCTTGTAGTTGTCTGTTAGGGCAGATGTGTCAGGAATTCTTCTCTTGTGGAAACCAAAAGCTATGCTGAACTGTTGCCGTCCACAGACTCATCACACTGGACGTTAAACCACATGCACTTTGTAAGATCCCGGTCCAGCTAATTGGCCAAGTTATCAGACATAGCTGACACTCATCTAGACATTGTAGTGAAAATTGAATGAGTTCTATTGTTCTCATCCTTAGGGACAGTGATAGCAATTATCATCATTGCTTGTTTCTTAATCTGATAAAAACCTTCTTCTACTTGATGAGAAATTGAGCAGGTCTAAACGAGGCTTAGATTTAAGAATTTTTTTCATGCTATATGCATAAGTCTTTGTCCTTTAAGGAAACAGATTACAGTTCCCCCCCCCCCCCCCCCACAGGCTGCTGTCATATTAACATTATCTTGGAGCTCCAGAATGGACAAGAAAAAACAACGAGAATGGCTCGAGCAGGGCGTTGCTCACGGGGCGGTCGCTCGTGCCAGGCGGTGGCACGTGCTCGGGCCCGCTAAATGCTACTTGTAGCTTTAATTATTATTATTATTCTACCGGAAGAGTCGCCTTTTTGAGGCCTTTAACATACCCCAAAACTCACCAAATTTGGCACACACATCAGGAGTCGCGAAAAATTTCGTATTTTATAGGAGATTGGCATGGGCGCACAAAAACGGCTCGATAGCGCCACCTACAGTGACGTTTGTCCCGACGCCCCGCATACGCTTTAACGTACAAGCTTGATTTTTACAGGGCATGTTCTTCAGATGGAGACTTACAAAAAAGTCTGAAAGGACCCACCTGTCACTCGCACAGGAAGTCTGATATATTGAGGTCAATATGTCATTTTTGCTCTATTTTGGACATTTGCAGGCCTCGCTCTAGAACGAACTCCTCCTAGAGATTTGTGAATAATGACTACAAACTTTGGTTTTGTAAACTAGACACATGTCCGATGTTAAATTGCGAAGCTTTTAAGTTTTTACGGTTGTTTGTGACCGTGGCGGCGCGTAGAAATTCGACGTTGTTTCGAAAACACGCCATGAAAAGAAAAATGGCCATTACTCAGCCATGCATAATCCAATCTGATCCAAAATTGATATGCGTGATTGTAGTCTGACTCTGAACACATCTGCAGTGAAAGAATCTGGAAAAAGTGTAGCGCCACCTGCTGGCAAGAGGAAATGACATGTTAGACTTGGAGCATCACTGCTCCAAGTAGGATGAGCCGACACACCTCAAAATGATGTCCACCTGTTGAAAAGCCATTGAAGTTTACTCTGATAAAAAGCCATAACTTTCAATGCGGGGGTGTGGTCGTGACAGAGCGGCGAAGTTGGGCGTCTCGCCGTGCACACAAAAGTTGCTCTCACGTGCACATTCCTTGTCCAATCTCACTGAAAATCAATTGATATGATGAAGCTTCCATTCTGAACCAATGGATATGACAATCTTGGACGAGCTCCATAGCGCCACCTAGATAGTGACAAATCCATTTTTTGTCACATTCTGACCTATCTTTTCTCTGTGCTTTGTCCAATGTTCATAAAATTTCAACAGGAGATACTCACAAGGGTTTTCTGTCATCGTTTAAAGTTTCATGGGTGTACACCTGACGGTGCCTGTGCAAGCCACCGCCAAACAGGAAGTGGTTGATTGCGTTGCAGTCAGATAATTAAAAATTCATAAAAAATCAGCCGTTTGTATCACAAGGCTGAGATTTCAGAATGAGATTCCCCCATACATATCTCCAACTTAGATATACAGCACTCCCACGGGTGCACAAAAACGGCTCAATAGCGCCACCTACAATGTTTGTTTTCGCAAGCCCCGCCATGTTCTTTAACATACAAGCTTGATTTTTCACAGGACATGTTCATCAAATGAAAACCTACAAAAAAGTCTCTTGGTACCAAGCTGTCAGTTGAACAGGAAGTCTGCTATATTGGTGTCAATATGTCGTTTTTGCTGTATTTTGGTCATTTGCAGGCCTCATTCTAGAACGAACTCCTCCTAGAGATTTGTGAATAATGACTCCAAACATTGGTTTTGTAAACTAAACACATGTCCGATGTTAAATTGCGAAGCTTTTAAGTTTTTACGGTTGTTTGTGACCGTGGCGGCACGTCAAAATTGGAGGTCGTTTCGAAAACACGCCATGAAAAGAAAAATGGCCATTACTCAGCCATGCATAATCTAATCTGAACAAAAATTGATGTGCATTATTGTAGTCTGACTTTGAACAAATCTGCAGTGGAAAAATCTGGAAAAGGTGTAGCGCCACCTGCTGGCAACAGGAAATGACATGTTTTACTTGGAGCATCACTGCTCCAAGTAGGATGAGCCGACACACCTCAAAATGATGTCCACCTGTTAAAAAGCCATTGAAGTTTACTCTGATAAAAAGCCATAACTTTCAATGCGGGGGTGTGGTCGTGACAGAGCGGCAAAGTTGGGCGTCTCGCCATGCACATAAATGTTGCTCTCACGTGCACATTCCTTGTCCAATCTCACTGAAATTCAATGGATATGATGAAGCTTCAATTCTGAACCAATGGATATGACAACTTTGGACGAGCTCTATAGCGCCACCTAGTTATTGCATAGGGCACATTCTCCCCTGTATTTTCTATGTGCTTTTTCCGATGTGCATGAAATTAAAACTGGAGATACTCAGAAGGCTCTTCTCTCATCATCTCAAGTTTCATGGCTGTACATCTGACGGTGCCTGCGTAAGGCACTGCCAAACAGGAAGTGGTCGATTCCGTTGCAGTCATATAATCAAGCTTCATAGGAAATCAGCCCTTTGTCTCAGGAAGCTGAGATTTCAGAATTAGATGCGTCTTACAAAGCTCCACGTTTGAAAAGCAGCACTATACGTACGAGAAACATTTACCCACCTTAATCACCCTATTGTGCTAAAAGCAAATTTTTGGACATTTTGACTCGAGCAAATATTTTTATCATAACTTCTGTTTAGTTTATCAGCACCAAAATAAAAAATATTTACATTTAGAAAAAGGAACTGGTCAACTTCAATCTTACATCCTCAAGCTTTTCATCAGTCTCCCCTGCTGCAGGAGTGGAGTTACCCCCCCCCCCACCCCCCGGCTGTGTGCTCACATGTAAATTAGCCAGGAGTGGCAGACAGAAAGTAAGACAGTTAGAAAGCCTAGTTCAACACTAAAATACAGCAATTTCCTTTGTTTTGTTTGTCTTTTATACATCCTTAGCACTAATCATTGCTTTTTTATTCATCCAAAATACAATTAACTTTATATTTTATCTTTTTTTTTTTTACAAACAAAACATATGAATGTGCTCCAAAACAAAACCCAGCCTCAGTACACTCCTACAGATGTAACATCAGACAGTAAATGTCTCTTTTATGCTTTTTTAATCAATGCTGCAACTTCTTTTCATTTCCTTTCAATACATCCAATAAAATTAAACTACAATGACAACAAACACAACATATAGCAAATGTCTCTAAGAAGATTGTGTATATACAATATGTACCACCTTTAAACACCAAATAAAACACAAATCTTTCTAATAAAATCACAAAAAATGGAACACAAAATGTAAAACCTAAATTAGAATTGCAATTTTCAAAAAGATACATTTTTCAGCAGCTTTTCAAAATCAATCACATATTTTACTCTTCTGTGGATGAAACAAAGAAGTCCAGAACAATGTAGCCACTTCTCCAAAGTCTCTGTCACCTTCAGTTTTAAACAAAGTCTGTAAAAATCCATTATACATTGGTCACATGTACTCAAAGTCCTGCTAAAAGTGCACAATTGTAAAAGCTCTTTTATATAGACAACTGTTTGTTTGCTTAGAGCTCTAAATATAAAAAAATGCTTTTCTATCACCTAGACACAGATGGAGAACCACATCAACTGGATTAGTAACAGGGTGGCATGTTTAGGTGTAAACTTACATCAATAGACAACATGAAGCTGTCCATCACATTTTTGACCTAAACATGTAAACACATCCTTGGCTCTGCGGTTAGGAAATGGTAATTGGGAATCTCTTCATACCAGGAGCCAGCCTGAACATTGGAACATCACCACAGTGCCCATCCAGACTGGGACAGCAACGGGGTCCACTTCACAGCCGTGAGGCTGCTATGATTAACTCCAGCTGTCCCAGCAAGGGAGACAACTGCAGCAACATCCACTGACCAAGCTCTGGCAGAAAAGATCCCCACAAGAAAAACACTGGCTCAGGCAGGCTGGTCAATAAAAAAATATAGTTTTGCCATTGTCTTGCAGCTCGCAGATCAAGTGGTTTAGTTTTCCAGTAATGTCAGTCAAGAATACAAGTTCAGATTCACCATATTCATATTTACCATATTCAGCAGATATCTCCACCAATAGCACCTTAAAAACCCTGTGCTGTTTTGCTTTGCAGCTGAGGTTTTTTTATGATTTTCACAATAGGAGTCATTATGAGCCAATCACTTCTGCACATAAGGCCTACTGGTAAATGAAGCAGCAGTAATGCAGACATTTTGGAAAGTCTTGGTCAGCTTTACAGTTAGTTATGAAACCTGTTTGTCGGTCAATCATAGCAGGAGCCCCGTCTGCTGATATGGCTTCCAGCTTTTCTAATGGTACCTTTTTCTGCACAAAAACTCCTTCACCGTGTTATACATTTCAACTCCTCTTGTAGTTGTCTGTTAAGGCAGATGTGTCAGGAATTCTTCTCTTGTGGAAACCAAAAGCTATGCTGTACTGTTGCCGTCCACAGACTCATCACACTGGACGTTAACCACCTGCACTTTGCAAGATCCCGGTCCAGCTAATTCGCCAAGTTATCAGACATAGCTGACACTCTGACATTGTAGTGGAAATTGAATGAGTTCTATTCTTCTCATTCTTAGGAACAGTAATAGCAATTATCATCATTAATTGTTTCTTAATCTGATAAAAAACCTTCTTCTCCTTAATGAGAAAATGAGCAGGTCTAAACGAGGCTTAGATTTAAGAATTTTTTTCATGCTATATGCAAAAGTCTTTGTCCCTTAAGGCAACAGATTACAGTCCCCCCCCCACCCCCCACAGGCTGTTGTCATATTAACATTAGCTTGGAGCTCCAGAATGGACAAGAAAGAACGACGAGAATGGCTCGAGCAGGGCGTTGCTCACGGGGCGGTCGCTCGTGCCAGGCGGTCGCACGTGCTCGGGCCCGCTAAATGCTACTTGTAGCTTTAATTATTAGGGCCCGAGCACGGAGTGCAAGGACCCTATTGTAATTCGAATGTTTATTAGGGCCCGAGCACGGAGTGCAAGGACCCTATTGTATCTGTTAGGTTTATTATTATTAGGGCCCGAGCACGGAGTGCAAGGACCCTATTGTATCTGTTAGGTTTATTATTATTAGGGCCCGAGCACGGAGTGCAAGGACCCTATTGTATCTGTTAGGTTTATTAGGGCCCGAGCACGGAGTGCAAGGACCCTATTGTATCTGTTAGGTTTATTAGGGCCCGAGCACGGAGTGCAAGGACCCTATTGTATCTGTTAGGTTTATTATTATTATTATTATTAGGGCCCGAGCACGGAGTGCAAGGACCCTATTGTATCTGTTAGGTTTATTATTATTATTATTATTATTATTATTCTTCCGACTTTTCCGTCGCCTTTTTGAGGCCTTTAACATACCCCAAAACTCACCAAATTTTGTATACACATCAGGAGTCGCGAAAAATTTCATATTTTATAGGAGAACGGCATAGGTAAACAAAAATGGCTCGATAGCGCCACCTGCAAAATTTGTTTTCGCGAGCACCTCCATATGCTTTATAGTACAAACCTGATTTTAACAGGGCATGTTCATCGGATAGAAACCTACAAAAAAGTCTCTTGGGACCAAGCTGTCAGTCGCACAGGAAGTCTGATATTTTGATGACAATATGTCATTTTTGCTGTATTTTGGTCATTTGCAGGCCTCGCTCTAGAACGAACTCCTCCTAGAGATTTGAGAGTAATGACTCCAAACTTTGGTTTTGTAAACTAAACACATGTCCAATGTTAAATTGCAAAGCTTTTAAGTTTTTATGGATGTTTGTGACCATGGCGGCGCGTCAAAATTGGAGGTCGTTTCGAAAACACGCCATGAAAAGAAAAATGGCCATTACTCAGCCATGCATAATCCAATCTGATCCAAAATTGTTGTGCATGATTGTAGTCTGACTCTGAACACATCTGCAGTGAAAAAATCTGGAAAAAGTGTAGCGCCACCTGCTGGCAAGATGAAATGACATGTTTTATTTGGAGCATCACTGCTCTGAGTAGGATGAGCCGACACACCTGAAAATGACGTCCACCTGTTGAAAAGCCATTGAAGTTTACTCTGACAAAAAACCATAACTTTCAATGCGGGGGTGTGGTCGTGACAGAGCGGCAAAGTTGGGCATCTCGCTATGCACACAAAAGTTGCTCTCACGTGCACATTCCTTGTCCAATCTCACTGAAATTCAATGGATATGATGAAGCTTCTATTCTGAACCCATGGATATGACAATCTTGGACGAGCTCTATAGCGCCACCTAGTTATTGCATTGGGCACATTCTGCCCTGTATTTTCTCTTTGCTTTGTCCGATGTGCATGAAATTAAAACTGGAGATACTCAGAAGGGTCCTCTCTCATCATGTAAAGTTTCATGGGTGTACACCTGACGGTGCCTGCGTAACAGGAAGTGGTCGATTATGTGCACCCAAATAATAGAAATTTATTATAAATCAGCCTTTGTCTCAGGAAGCTGAGATATCAGAATTAGATGCCTTTAATAACCTCCAGCTTTGATATGTAACACTATAGGGTCTACGAGAAACTTCATCACTTGATTTTTTTAATGAAATTTTGGACTGAACAAAGATTTTTAGCATAAATTCTGTTTAGGTTATCAGCACCAAGAATTCAACTTTCATAGGCATTTATGTGCTACTGCTTCCTAAAAAAATTCAGAATGATTGAAGTTACAGGTGAACTTTTATTCAACATTTCATCCAAAAAGGTCCGAAAACGTCTTTTTAGGCAAAACTACAAACACCTATTTTTTTTCATAACTTAATCATCATATATCAACACCATTTATTTTTTTAAATGTAGGGATCTGTGTTTGCTGCCTTCCATATTTTTTTCAGAAGTCCAGGTGAAACAGATGATTTTAAAAAAATCCTGATTCATCCCAAAACCTGTGCTTTTTCCGTCTGGACTCCAAACAAGTGTGTTTTAAAATTACTTATGCTTCAAATATCCACACCAAGTTTCACACGCATATAGCTGAACATGTCTAAATGCTTCTTGAATATTCTTTACAGATATAAAATGAACTGGTCAACTGTAGGATGTCATTTCCTCTTACATGCCTTAGTCTTTTCCTCATGCTGCAGCCTGCTCCTCAATCCGCCCTGTTGCTGGAGTCAAATTTCACCCCCCCCCCCCCCCCCCCACACACACACACACACACCAGCTGCCTGTTTATATGCTAACTAACCCAGAAGTGAGGTGACAATAGTTTAGACACAAGAGGGAGGGCAGACTGCTTTTTCATTTGTTTTGTATGTCTTTCATAGATTTTTATGAATAATCATTGCTTTTCTAGTCATGTAAAATGCAATTAACTTAATATTTTATCTTTTTTTTTTTACAAACAAAACATATGAATGTGCTCCAAAACAAAACCCAACTCTCAGTACAGTTCTACAGATGTAACATAAGACTTAGACAGTAAATGTCTCTTTTATCCTTTTTTAATCAATGCTGCAACTTCTTTTCCTTAATATAAATCCAATGAAATTAAACTACAAAACCAAAAAACACAACCTATAGCAAATTTCTCTAAATAAATTATGTGTATATACAATATGTAGCACTTTTAAACAAAATAATAACAAATCCTTCCAATACAAGCACAGAAAAATGGAACACAAAATTTAAAACCCAAATTTGAAATGGCAATTTTAAAAAGATAATTTTTTCAGCCTGCTAAAAGTGCACAATTGTAAAAGCTCTTTTATATAGACAACTGTTTGGTTGCTTAGAGCTCTAAATATAAAAACAATGCCTTTATGGACGTGGCACGGATGGCACGGATGTTCAGCAGGGTAAACCCCAGGAAAGCGGCGGGACCTGATGGAGTTCCCGGAAAGGTTCTGCGGGCCTGCGCCGATCAACTCTCCCAGGTCTTCACAAAAATCTTCAACCTGTCGCTAGCTCAGGCTTTCATCCCTGCTTGCCTGAAGTCATCCACTATCATCCCGATACCCAAAAAGTCCTCATCCACAGCCTTCCTCACGGACTTCCGCCCAGTTGCACTCACTGCTGTCATCACAAAGTGTCTGGAGCGGCTGCTCCTGGGACACATCAAAGACTCCCTCCCTCCAATCTTCGTCCCCCACCAGTTTGCTTACAAAGCAAACAGATCAACGGATGATGCCATTTCCATCACCCTCCACACTGCGCTGAGCCACCTGGAACACAGAGACACCTACGCCAGGATGCTCTTTGTGGACTATAGCTCAGCCTTTAACACAATCATTCCTGACATTCTGGTCAACAAACTGTCTGAACTAGGACTCCACCCACTCACCTGCACGTGGATCAAGGACTTCCTGACAAACAGACCACAGACAGTCAAACTTGACCCCCACCTCTCCTCCACCCGGACGCTGAGCACAGGCTCCACACAGGGATGTGTGCTGAGTCCTCTGCTGTACACACTGTACACAGCAGACTGCAGACCAGCCCACACCAGCAACACCGTGGTGAAGTTTGCAGACGACACTACTGTGGTGGGGCTGATCTCTGGGGACGACGAGACGGCCTACAGAGACGAAGTCCTGAAACTCTCAAGGTGGTGTCAGGCTAATAACCTCATCCTGAACACCACCAAGACCAAGGAGATCATCCTGGACTTCAGAAAAAACAGAACAGATCCACCCCCACTCTACATCGATGGAAACTGTGTGGAGAGGGTCCACAGCTTCACCCTCCTGGGCACCACCATCTCTGCTGACCTCACATGGTCTAACAACACCATGACTGTCATCAGGAAGGCCCAGCAACGCCTGCACTTCCTGAGAAAACTTAGGAGGAACGACGTCAGCCAGGAGCTGCTGGTAACGTTCTACCGCTCAACCATTGAGAGCATTCTGTCCTATGGCATCACAGTGTGGTTTTCCCACTGCACTGAAGCAGAACGGCAGAGTCTCCAGAGAGTGGTAAAGACAGCGCAGAGGATCATCGGCTGCCCCCTCCCCTCACTGAAGGACATTTACCAGTCTCGCTGCCTCAGCAGAGTGACTAGCATCACCACTAACTCCACCCATTCTGCTTTCCCTCTGTTTGAACTGCTGCCCTCTGGAAGGAGGTACAGGTCCATCAGAACCAGGACAAACAGACTAAGAAACAGCTTTTTTCCATAGGCAATTATCATACGGAATGCACATACGTCCACCAACCACACCTCACTCTAATTTTACTACAATGCGTGCAATATCCTGACTGTCTAACCGGGTCACTGTGCAATAACTTGATATTTATTAAGCTGTGCTCACAGCAACTCATGTAATTCCTTTCTATTTTATTCACAAATATTTAATATTTAACAGTTTCTGTCCATATTGTTCATTTTTTGTTAAGAGTTGTAAATACAGTATTTCTTTTTCTATTCTATTTTTATTTTTATTTTATGTAACTCCTTCACTCCAAGGCTGCTGCAATTTCATTGTATCCCCATGTACAATGACAATAAACAATTCTGATTCTGATTATATCACTTAGACACAGATGGAGAACCATATCAACTGGATTGGTAACAGCAACAACCACCGACCAAGCCGGCAAGCCCTGGCAGAAAAGATCCCCACAAGAAACCCTGCAGGCTGTTCCATAAAAAATATAGTTTTACCATTGCCTTGCAGATCACAGTTGAAGTGGTTTAGTTTTCCTAAAAAAATTCAGAATGATTGAAGTTACAGGTGAACTTTTAGACAACATTTGATCCAAAAAGGTCCGAAAACGTCTTTTTAGGCAAAACTGCAAACACCTATTTTTTTGCATAACTTATCTTTCAAATATCAGCACAAAAAAATTAAAAACGGTAGCGATCTGTGTTTGCTGCCTTCCATATTTTTTTCAGACTTAAAAGTGTAACAGATGATTTATAAAAAATCCTTTTTCATCCAAAAACCTGTGTTAAATCTGTCTAGACTCCAAACAAACATTTTTTTATGGTAACTTATGTTTCAACAATCGACACCAATTTTCACACACCTATAGCTGAACATGTCCCATAGCTCCCTGAATATTTTCATAGATATAAAATGAACTGGTCATTCTAACATCTAGCATTCTAACATCTAACATCTTACATGTCAAAGCCTCTCTCAGCCTGGCTCTGCTGAAGGAGTCGTGTTACAACCCCGCCCCCTCCTGCTGGGACCCCTGCTTCTATGTAAATTAGCAAGCAGTGAACAGAGAGATGAGGAGTAAGAATGGCCATTACTCAGGCATGCATAATCCAAAGACAGCCAGTTAAACACTGAAAGACATATTTTTTCGGTATGTCTTTCATACATCTTTAGTATTAAAAACTCTCCAAGATGAATGTGCCTGACTCCACCTGCAGGTGGATCACAGACTTCCTGACGGACAGACAGCAGTATGTGAGGCTGGGGAAGCTTGTCTCAGATACTCGGACCACAAGCACCGGATCCCCCCAGGGCTGTGTCCTTTCACCCCTGTTACTCTCCCTGTACACAAACAGCTGCACAGCTGGTCACCTGTCTGTCAAACTCCTGAAGTTTGCTGACGACACCACACTCATCGGCCTCATCTCTGACGGAGATGAGTCGGCCTAAAGGGGTGAAATAGCCAGGCTGGTGTCATAGTGCAGCGCTAACAACCTGGAGCTTAATGCTCTGAAGACAGTGGAGATGACAGTGGACTTCAGGAAGGCCCCATCCCCCCTCCCCCCTGTCATCCTCTGTGACTCCCCGGTGACCTCTGTGGAGTCCTTCTGCTTCCTGGGAACCATCATCAGCCAGGACCTCAAGTGGGAGCAGAACATCAGCTCCATCACTAAGAAGGTCCAGCAGAGGATGTACTTCCTGAGGCAGCTGAAGAAGTTTCACCTCCCTGAAAAGATGCTGGTAGACTTTTACACCGCCATCATCGAATCCACCCTCACGTCCTCCATCACAGTCTGGTTCGCTGCGGCCACGGCCAGAGACAAGGCCAAGCTGCAACGCGTCATCCACTCAGCAGAGAAGGTGATCGGCTGCCACCTCCCGTCTCTCCAGGAGCTGCACATCTCCAGGACCTGGAGGCGGGCAGCCAGGATTGTAGCCAACCCCTCTCATCCAGGACATAATCTCTTTCGGCCCCTCCCTTCTGGCAAGAGGCTCCGGTCCATCAGGACCAGGACCTCGCGCCACAAGAACAGCTTCTTCCCCACTGCAGCCAGCCTGCTGAACAGAACCCCAACTCCCCCAGGTGACCCCCCTCCCCCCCCCGCCCACCAAAGGACTGTCGGTGCCACTTACAGGCCCCACCATCCCAGCCCATCTGTGCTCCCACTTTAATTCACCTTACTCTACTGTATATAGTGTGTTGTTGTTGTTAACTTAATTTTTAACTTATTCTTAATTGCACTATACACCAAGTCAAATTCCTCGTTTTGTAAAGTGCGCTCTACTGAACCTGGCAATAAAACTTTTTCTGATTCCTGATTCTGATTCTGATTCTATTAATCATTGTTTTTTATTCATTCAAAATGCAATTAAATCAATATTTTATTTTTTTTCTTTTTCTTTTTTTTTATCTCTTATATCCTTTTTTATAATCAATGTTTGAACTTCTTTTCCTTTCTATTGTCATGGTTTCAGTTTGTTGTCTTTTTTTTCGCTTTAGTTCTTGTTCTGTCTTGTTTGGTTCTGTTTCCTGTTTTATTTTGAAAGGTTTCCTGTCTTGTCATGTTTCTTGAGTTTTACTTCCTTTGGTCCCCATCTGCCCTAATCGTGTTCACCTGTGTCTTGTCTGCCCTGTCTGTATATAAGTCTTGTCTCTGCCTTCCTCCTGTGCTGGTCCATTAACTTCTGCTCATGTTGATCACGTCTTCTTGTCTGGCGTCCATGTCCCTTGCCATGCCACAGTAAGTTTTTGTTTTTAGTTTTGTCATCCTGCTCTGCAGCGCTTTTTGTTAGTTAAATAAACCCACTTGCCCTGAACCCGTTTGCCTCCCGTCTCTGCGCCTGGGTCCTACCTGCTCTCGAGCCTCCCCCCCACACGACATCTATACATCCAATGAAATTAAACTACAAATCAACAAACACAACTGATAACAAATGTCTCTAGAAAATGATGTGTATATTTGCAGAACCTTAAAAACACCAAACAAATAACAAATGCTTCCCAATTAAAGCACAAAAAATGGAACACAAAATGTAAAACCCAAGTTAGAAATTGCAATTTGAAAAAGATACTTTTTTCAGCAGCTTTTCAAAATCAATCACCAATTCTACTCTTCTGTGGATGAAACAAAGTACTCCAGAACAATGAAGCCATTTCTCTAAGTCTCTCTCACCTTCAGTTTTAAACAAGGTCTGTGAAAATCCACCATACATTGGTCACATGAACTCAGAGACCTGCTAAAAGTGCACAATTGTAAAAGCTCTTTTATATAGACAACTGTTTGTTTGCTTAGAGCTCTAAATATAAAAAAAAATGCTTTATCACCTAGACACAGATGGAGAACCATATCAACTGGATTAATAACAGGGTGGCATGTTTAGACAACATGAAGCTGTCCATCACATTTTTGACCTAAACATGTAAACACATCCTTGGCTCTGCGGTTAGGAAATGGTATTTGGGAATCTCTTTATACCAGGAGCCAGCCTGGCCATTGGAACATCGCCACAGTGCCCATCCAGACTGGGACAGCAACGGGGTCCACTTCAGAGCCGTGAGCTGCTGTGTTTAACTCCAGCTGTCCCAGCAAGGGAGACAACTGCAGCAACATCCACTGACCAAGCTGACAAGCCCTGGCAGAAAAGATCCCCACAAGAAAAACACTGGCTCAGGCAGGCTGGTCAAAAAAAAATAGTTTTGCCATTGTCTTGCAGCTCGCAGATCAAGTGGTTTAGTTTTCCAGTAATGTCAGTCAAGAATGCAAGTTCAGATTCACAATGTTCATATTCACCATATTCAACAGACATCTCCTCCAATAGCACCTTAAAAAGCCTGTGCTGTTTTGCTTTGCAGCTGAGGTTGTTTACGATTTTCAGAATAAGAGTCATTATATGTCCAGAGCCAATCACTTCTGCACATAAGGCCTGCTGGTGAATGACGCAGCAGTAATGCAGACATTTTGGAAAGTCTGGGTCAGCTTTACAGTGAGTGATGAAACCTGTTTGTCTATTGATCATAGCAGGAGTCCCATCTGCAGTCACTGCTACCAGCTTTTCTAATTGTACCTTTTTCTGCACAAAAACTCCTTCACCGTGTTATACATTTCAACTCCTCTTGTAGTTGTCTGTTAGGGCAGATGTGTCAGGAGTTCTTCTCTTGTGGAAACCAAAAGCTATGCTGTACTGTTGCCGTCCACAGACTCATCACACTGGACGTTAACCACCTGCACTTTGCAAGATCCCGGTCCAGCTAATTGGCCAAGTTATCAGACATAGCTGACACTCATCTAGACATTGTAGTGGAAATTGAATGAGTTCTATTGTTCTCATCCTTAGGGACAGTGATAGCAATTATCATCATTGCTTGAATTTTTTTCATGCTATATGCAAAAGTCTTTGTCCCTTAAGGCAACAGATTACAGCCCCCCCCCCCCCCCCCCCAGGCTGCTGTCGTATTAACAATAGCTTGGAGCTCCAGAATGGACAAGAAAAAACGACGAGAATGGCTCGAGCAGGGCGTTGCTCACGGGGTGGTCGCTCGTGCCATGCGGTCGCACGTGCTCGGGCCCGCTAAATGCTACTTGTAGCTTTAATTATTATTATTCTTCCGACTTTTCCGTCGCCTTTTTGAGGCCTTTAACATACCCCAAAACTCACCAAATTTTGTATACACATCAGGAGTCGCGAAAAATTTCATATTTTATAGGAGAACGGCATAGGTAAACAAAAATGGCTCGATAGCGCCACCTGCAAAATTTGTTTTCGCGAGCACCTCCATATGCTTTATAGTACAAACCTGATTTTAACAGGGCATGTTCATCGGATAGAAACCTACAAAAAAGTCTCTTGGGACCAAGCTGTCAGTCGCACAGGAAGTCTGATATTTTGATGACAATATGTCATTTTTGCTGTATTTTGGTCATTTGCAGGCCTCGCTCTAGAACGAACTCCTCCTAGAGATTTGAGAGTAATGACTCCAAACTTTGGTTTTGTAAACTAAACACATGTCCAATGTTAAATTGCAAAGCTTTTAAGTTTTTATGGATGTTTGTGACCATGGCGGCGCGTCAAAATTGGAGGTCGTTTCGAAAACACGCCATGAAAAGAAAAATGGCCATTACTCAGCCATGCATAATCCAATCTGATCCAAAATTGTTGTGCATGATTGTAGTCTGACTCTGAACACATCTGCAGTGAAAAAATCTGGAAAAAGTGTAGCGCCACCTGCTGGCAAGATGAAATGACATGTTTTATTTGGAGCATCACTGCTCTGAGTAGGATGAGCCGACACACCTGAAAATGACGTCCACCTGTTGAAAAGCCATTGAAGTTTACTCTGACAAAAAACCATAACTTTCAATGCGGGGGTGTGGTCGTGACAGAGCGGCAAAGTTGGGCATCTCGCTATGCACACAAAAGTTGCTCTCACGTGCACATTCCTTGTCCAATCTCACTGAAATTCAATGGATATGATGAAGCTTCTATTCTGAACCCATGGATATGACAATCTTGGACGAGCTCTATAGCGCCACCTAGTTATTGCATTGGGCACATTCTGCCCTGTATTTTCTCTTTGCTTTGTCCGATGTGCATGAAATTAAAACTGGAGATACTCAGAAGGGTCCTCTCTCATCATGTAAAGTTTCATGGGTGTACACCTGACGGTGCCTGCGTAACAGGAAGTGGTCGATTATGTGCACCCAAATAATAGAAATTTATTATAAATCAGCCGTTTGTCTCAGGAAGCTGAGATATCAGAATTAGATGCCTTTAATAACCTCCAGCTTTGATATGTAACACTATAGGGTCTACGAGAAACTTCATCACTTGATTTTTTTAATGAAATTTTGGACTGAACAAAGATTTTTAGCATAAATTCTGTTTAGGTTATCAGCACCAAGAATTCAACTTTCATAGGCATTTATGTGCTACTGCTTCCTAAAAAAATTCAGAATGATTGAAGTTACAGGTGAACTTTTATTCAACATTTCATCCAAAAAGGTCCGAAAACGTCTTTTTAGGCAAAACTACAAACACCTATTTTTTTTCATAACTTAATCATCATATATCAACACCATTTATTTTTTTAAATGTAGGGATCTGTGTTTGCTGCCTTCCATATTTTTTTCAGAAGTCCAGGTGAAACAGATGATTTTAAAAAAATCCTGATTCATCCCAAAACCTGTGCTTTTTCCGTCTGGACTCCAAACAAGTGTGTTTTAAAATTACTTATGCTTCAAATATCCACACCAAGTTTCACACGCATATAGCTGAACATGTCTAAATGCTTCTTGAATATTCTTTACAGATATAAAATGAACTGGTCAACTGTAGGATGTCATTTCCTCTTACATGCCTTAGTCTTTTCCTCATGCTGCAGCCTGCTCCTCAATCCGCCCTGTTGCTGGAGTCAAATTTCACCCCCCCCCCCCCCCCCCCCACACACACACACACCAGCTGCCTGTTTATATGCTAACTAACCCAGAAGTGAGGTGACAATAGTTTAGACACAAGAGGGAGGGCAGACTGCTTTTTCATTTGTTTTGTATGTCTTTCATAGATTTTTATGAATAATCATTGCTTTTCTAGTCATGTAAAATGCAATTAACTTAATATTTTATCTTTTTTTTTTTTACAAACAAAACATATGAATGTGCTCCAAAACAAAACCCAACTCTCAGTACAGTTCTACAGATGTAACATAAGACTTAGACAGTAAATGTCTCTTTTATCCTTTTTTAATCAATGCTGCAACTTCTTTTCCTTAATATAAATCCAATGAAATTAAACTACAAAACCAAAAAACACAACCTATAGCAAATTTCTCTAAATAAATTATGTGTATATACAATATGTAGCACTTTTAAACAAAATAATAACAAATCCTTCCAATACAAGCACAGAAAAATGGAACACAAAATTTAAAACCCAAATTTGAAATGGCAATTTTAAAAAGATAATTTTTTCAGCCTGCTAAAAGTGCACAATTGTAAAAGCTCTTTTATATAGACAACTGTTTGGTTGCTTAGAGCTCTAAATATAAAAACAATGCCTTTATGGACGTGGCACGGATGGCACGGATGTTCAGCAGGGTAAACCCCAGGAAAGCGGCGGGACCTGATGGAGTTCCCGGAAAGGTTCTGCGGGCCTGCGCCGATCAACTCTCCCAGGTCTTCACAAAAATCTTCAACCTGTCGCTAGCTCAGGCTTTCATCCCTGCTTGCCTGAAGTCATCCACTATCATCCCGATACCCAAAAAGTCCTCATCCACAGCCTTCCTCACGGACTTCCGCCCAGTTGCACTCACTGCTGTCATCACAAAGTGTCTGGAGCGGCTGCTCCTGGGACACATCAAAGACTCCCTCCCTCCAATCTTCGTCCCCCACCAGTTTGCTTACAAAGCAAACAGATCAACGGATGATGCCATTTCCATCACCCTCCACACTGCGCTGAGCCACCTGGAACACAGAGACACCTACGCCAGGATGCTCTTTGTGGACTATAGCTCAGCCTTTAACACAATCATTCCTGACATTCTGGTCAACAAACTGTCTGAACTAGGACTCCACCCACTCACCTGCACGTGGATCAAGGACTTCCTGACAAACAGACCACAGACAGTCAAACTTGACCCCCACCTCTCCTCCACCCGGACGCTGAGCACAGGCTCCACACAGGGATGTGTGCTGAGTCCTCTGCTGTACACACTGTACACAGCAGACTGCAGACCAGCCCACACCAGCAACACCGTGGTGAAGTTTGCAGACGACACTACTGTGGTGGGGCTGATCTCTGGGGACGACGAGACGGCCTACAGAGACGAAGTCCTGAAACTCTCAAGGTGGTGTCAGGCTAATAACCTCATCCTGAACACCACCAAGACCAAGGAGATCATCCTGGACTTCAGAAAAAACAGAACAGATCCACCCCCACTCTACATCGATGGAAACTGTGTGGAGAGGGTCCACAGCTTCACCCTCCTGGGCACCACCATCTCTGCTGACCTCACATGGTCTAACAACACCATGACTGTCATCAGGAAGGCCCAGCAACGCCTGCACTTCCTGAGAAAACTTAGGAGGAACGACGTCAGCCAGGAGCTGCTGGTAACGTTCTACCGCTCAACCATTGAGAGCATTCTGTCCTATGGCATCACAGTGTGGTTTTCCCACTGCACTGAAGCAGAACGGCAGAGTCTCCAGAGAGTGGTAAAGACAGCGCAGAGGATCATCGGCTGCCCCCTCCCCTCACTGAAGGACATTTACCAGTCTCGCTGCCTCAGCAGAGTGACTAGCATCACCACTAACTCCACCCATTCTGCTTTCCCTCTGTTTGAACTGCTGCCCTCTGGAAGGAGGTACAGGTCCATCAGAACCAGGACAAACAGACTAAGAAACAGCTTTTTTCCATAGGCAATTATCATACGGAATGCACATACGTCCACCAACCACACCTCACTCTAATTTTACTACAATGCGTGCAATATCCTGACTGTCTAACCGGGTCACTGTGCAATAACTTGATATTTATTAAGCTGTGCTCACAGCAACTCATGTAATTCCTTTCTATTTTATTCACAAATATTTAATATTTAACAGTTTCTGTCCATATTGTTCATTTTTTGTTAAGAGTTGTAAATACAGTATTTCTTTTTCTATTCTATTTTTATTTTTATTTTATGTAACTCCTTCACTCCAAGGCTGCTGCAATTTCATTGTATCCCCATGTACAATGACAATAAACAATTCTGATTCTGATTATATCACTTAGACACAGATGGAGAACCATATCAACTGGATTGGTAACAGCAACAACCACCGACCAAGCCGGCAAGCCCTGGCAGAAAAGATCCCCACAAGAAACCCTGCAGGCTGTTCCATAAAAAATATAGTTTTACCATTGCCTTGCAGATCACAGTTGAAGTGGTTTAGTTTTCCTAAAAAAATTCAGAATGATTGAAGTTACAGGTGAACTTTTAGACAACATTTGATCCAAAAAGGTCCGAAAACGTCTTTTTAGGCAAAACTGCAAACACCTATTTTTTTGCATAACTTATCTTTCAAATATCAGCACAAAAAAATTAAAAACGGTAGCGATCTGTGTTTGCTGCCTTCCATATTTTTTTCAGACTTAAAAGTGTAACAGATGATTTATAAAAAATCCTTTTTCATCCAAAAACCTGTGTTAAATCTGTCTAGACTCCAAACAAACATTTTTTTATGGTAACTTATGTTTCAACAATCGACACCAATTTTCACACACCTATAGCTGAACATGTCCCATAGCTCCCTGAATATTTTCATAGATATAAAATGAACTGGTCATTCTAACATCTAGCATTCTAACATCTAACATCTTACATGTCAAAGCCTCTCTCAGCCTGGCTCTGCTGAAGGAGTCGTGTTACAACCCCGCCCCCTCCTGCTGGGACCCCTGCTTCTATGTAAATTAGCAAGCAGTGAACAGAGAGATGAGGAGTAAGAATGGCCATTACTCAGGCATGCATAATCCAAAGACAGCCAGTTAAACACTGAAAGACATATTTTTTCGGTATGTCTTTCATACATCTTTAGTATTAAAAACTCTCCAAGATGAATGTGCCTGACTCCACCTGCAGGTGGATCACAGACTTCCTGACGGACAGACAGCAGTATGTGAGGCTGGGGAAGCTTGTCTCAGATACTCGGACCACAAGCACCGGATCCCCCCAGGGCTGTGTCCTTTCACCCCTGTTACTCTCCCTGTACACAAACAGCTGCACAGCTGGTCACCTGTCTGTCAAACTCCTGAAGTTTGCTGACGACACCACACTCATCGGCCTCATCTCTGACGGAGATGAGTCGGCCTAAAGGGGTGAAATAGCCAGGCTGGTGTCATAGTGCAGCGCTAACAACCTGGAGCTTAATGCTCTGAAGACAGTGGAGATGACAGTGGACTTCAGGAAGGCCCCAGCCCCCCTCCCCCCTGTCATCCTCTGTGACTCCCCGGTGACCTCTGTGGAGTCCTTCTGCTTCCTGGGAACCATCATCAGCCAGGACCTCAAGTGGGAGCAGAACATCAGCTCCATCACTAAGAAGGTCCAGCAGAGGATGTACTTCCTGAGGCAGCTGAAGAAGTTTCACCTCCCTGAAAAGATGCTGGTAGACTTTTACACCGCCATCATCGAATCCACCCTCACGTCCTCCATCACAGTCTGGTTCGCTGCGGCCACGGCCAGAGACAAGGCCAAGCTGCAACGCGTCATCCACTCAGCAGAGAAGGTGATCGGCTGCCACCTCCCGTCTCTCCAGGAGCTGCACATCTCCAGGACCTGGAGGCGGGCAGCCAGGATTGTAGCCAACCCCTCTCATCCAGGACATAATCTCTTTCGGCCCCTCCCTTCTGGCAAGAGGCTCCGGTCCATCAGGACCAGGACCTCGCGCCACAAGAACAGCTTCTTCCCCACTGCAGCCAGCCTGCTGAACAGAACCCCAACTCCCCCAGGTGACCCCCCTCCCCCCCCCGCCCACCAAAGGACTGTCGGTGCCACTTACAGGCCCCACCATCCCAGCCCATCTGTGCTCCCACTTTAATTCACCTTACTCTACTGTATATAGTGTGTTGTTGTTGTTAACTTAATTTTTAACTTATTCTTAATTGCACTATACACCAAGTCAAATTCCTCGTTTTGTAAAGTGCGCTCTACTGAACCTGGCAATAAAACTTTTTCTGATTCCTGATTCTGATTCTGATTCTATTAATCATTGTTTTTTATTCATTCAAAATGCAATTAAATCAATATTTTATTTTTTTTCTTTTTCTTTTTTTTTATCTCTTATATCCTTTTTTATAATCAATGTTTGAACTTCTTTTCCTTTCTATTGTCATGGTTTCAGTTTGTTGTCTTTTTTTTCGCTTTAGTTCTTGTTCTGTCTTGTTTGGTTCTGTTTCCTGTTTTATTTTGAAAGGTTTCCTGTCTTGTCATGTTTCTTGAGTTTTACTTCCTTTGGTCCCCATCTGCCCTAATCGTGTTCACCTGTGTCTTGTCTGCCCTGTCTGTATATAAGTCTTGTCTCTGCCTTCCTCCTGTGCTGGTCCATTAACTTCTGCTCATGTTGATCACGTCTTCTTGTCTGGCGTCCATGTCCCTTGCCATGCCACAGTAAGTTTTTGTTTTTAGTTTTGTCATCCTGCTCTGCAGCGCTTTTTGTTAGTTAAATAAACCCACTTGCCCTGAACCCGTTTGCCTCCCGTCTCTGCGCCTGGGTCCTACCTGCTCTCGAGCCTCCCCCCCACACGACATCTATACATCCAATGAAATTAAACTACAAATCAACAAACACAACTGATAACAAATGTCTCTAGAAAATGATGTGTATATTTGCAGAACCTTAAAAACACCAAACAAATAACAAATGCTTCCCAATTAAAGCACAAAAAATGGAACACAAAATGTAAAACCCAAGTTAGAAATTGCAATTTGAAAAAGATACTTTTTTCAGCAGCTTTTCAAAATCAATCACCAATTCTACTCTTCTGTGGATGAAACAAAGTACTCCAGAACAATGAAGCCATTTCTCTAAGTCTCTCTCACCTTCAGTTTTAAACAAGGTCTGTGAAAATCCACCATACATTGGTCACATGAACTCAGAGACCTGCTAAAAGTGCACAATTGTAAAAGCTCTTTTATATAGACAACTGTTTGTTTGCTTAGAGCTCTAAATATAAAAAAAAATGCTTTATCACCTAGACACAGATGGAGAACCATATCAACTGGATTAATAACAGGGTGGCATGTTTAGACAACATGAAGCTGTCCATCACATTTTTGACCTAAACATGTAAACACATCCTTGGCTCTGCGGTTAGGAAATGGTATTTGGGAATCTCTTTATACCAGGAGCCAGCCTGGCCATTGGAACATCGCCACAGTGCCCATCCAGACTGGGACAGCAACGGGGTCCACTTCAGAGCCGTGAGCTGCTGTGTTTAACTCCAGCTGTCCCAGCAAGGGAGACAACTGCAGCAACATCCACTGACCAAGCTGACAAGCCCTGGCAGAAAAGATCCCCACAAGAAAAACACTGGCTCAGGCAGGCTGGTCAAAAAAAAATAGTTTTGCCATTGTCTTGCAGCTCGCAGATCAAGTGGTTTAGTTTTCCAGTAATGTCAGTCAAGAATGCAAGTTCAGATTCACAATGTTCATATTCACCATATTCAACAGACATCTCCTCCAATAGCACCTTAAAAAGCCTGTGCTGTTTTGCTTTGCAGCTGAGGTTGTTTACGATTTTCAGAATAAGAGTCATTATATGTCCAGAGCCAATCACTTCTGCACATAAGGCCTGCTGGTGAATGACGCAGCAGTAATGCAGACATTTTGGAAAGTCTGGGTCAGCTTTACAGTGAGTGATGAAACCTGTTTGTCTATTGATCATAGCAGGAGTCCCATCTGCAGTCACTGCTACCAGCTTTTCTAATTGTACCTTTTTCTGCACAAAAACTCCTTCACCGTGTTATACATTTCAACTCCTCTTGTAGTTGTCTGTTAGGGCAGATGTGTCAGGAGTTCTTCTCTTGTGGAAACCAAAAGCTATGCTGTACTGTTGCCGTCCACAGACTCATCACACTGGACGTTAACCACCTGCACTTTGCAAGATCCCGGTCCAGCTAATTGGCCAAGTTATCAGACATAGCTGACACTCATCTAGACATTGTAGTGGAAATTGAATGAGTTCTATTGTTCTCATCCTTAGGGACAGTGATAGCAATTATCATCATTGCTTGAATTTTTTTCATGCTATATGCAAAAGTCTTTGTCCCTTAAGGCAACAGATTACAGCCCCCCCCCCCCCCCCCCCCCCCCCCCAGGCTGCTGTCGTATTAACAATAGCTTGGAGCTCCAGAATGGACAAGAAAAAACGACGAGAATGGCTCGAGCAGGGCGTTGCTCACGGGGTGGTCGCTCGTGCCATGCGGTCGCACGTGCTCGGGCCCGCTAAATGCTACTTGTAGCTTTAATTATTATTATTATTATTATTCTTCCGACTTTTCCGTCGCCTTTTTGAGGCCTTTAACATACCCCAAAACTCACCAAATTTTGTATACACATCAGGAGTCGCGAAAAATTTCATATTTTATAGGAGAACGGCATAGGTAAACAAAAATGGCTCGATAGCGCCACCTGCAAAATTTGTTTTCGCGAGCACCTCCATATGCTTTATAGTACAAACCTGATTTTAACAGGGCATGTTCATCGGATAGAAACCTACAAAAAAGTCTCTTGGGACCAAGCTGTCAGTTGCACAGGAAGTCTGATATTTTGATGACAATATGTCATTTTTGCTGTATTTTGGTCATTTGCAGGCCTCGCTCTAGAACGAACTCCTCCTAGAGATTTGAGAGTAATGACTCCAAACTTTGGTTTTGTAAACTAGACACATGTCCGATGTTAAATTGCAAAGCTTTTAAGTTTTTATGGATGTTTGTGACCATGGCGGCGCGTCAAATTTGGAGGTCGTTTCGAAAACACGCCATGAAAAGAAAAATGGCCATTACTCAGCCATGCATAATCCAATCTGATCCAAAATTGATGTGCATGATTGTAGTCTGACTCTGAACACATCTGCAGTGAAAAAATCTGGAAAAAGTGTAGCGCCACCTGCTGGCAAGAGGAAATGACATGTTTTACTTGGAGCATCACTACTCCGAGTAGGATGAGCCGACACACCTGAAAATGACGTCCACCTGTTGAAAAGCCATTGAAGTTTACTCTGACAAAAAACCATAACTTTCAATGCGGGGGTGTGGTCGTGACAGAGCGGCAAAGTTGGGCATCTCGCTATGCACACAAAAGTTGCTCTCACGTGCACATTCCTTGTCCAATCTCACTGAAATTCAATGGATATGATGAAGCTTCTATTCTGAAGCCATGGATATGACAATCTTGGACGAGCTCTATAGCGCCACCTAGTTATTGCATGGGGCACATTCTGCCCTGTATTTTCTCTTTGCTTTGTCCGATGTGCATGAAATTAAAACTGGAGATACTCAGAAGGGTCCTCTCTCATCATGTAAAGTTTCATGGGTGTACACCTGACGGTGCCTGCGTAACAGGAAGTGGTCGATTATGTGCACCCAAATAATAGAAATTTATTATAAATCAGCCGTTTGTCTCAGGAAGCTGAGATTTCAGAATTAGATGCCTTTAATAACCTCCAGCTTTGATATGTAACACTATAGGGTCTACGAGAAACTTCATCACTTGATTTTTTTAATGAAATTTTGGACTGAACAAAGATTTTTAGCATAAATTCTGTTTAGGTTATCAGCACCAAGAATTCAACTTTCATAGGCATTTATGTGCTACTGCTTCCTAAAAAAATTCAGAATTATTGAAGTTACAGGTGAACTTTTAGACATCATTTCATCCAAAAAGGTCAGAAAACGTCTTTTTAGGCAAAACTGCAAACACCTATTTTTTTGCCTAACTTATCTTTCAAATATCAGCACAAAAAAATTAAAAACGGTAGGGATCTGTGTTTGCTGCCTTCCATATTTTTTTCAGACTTAAAAGTGTAACAGATGATTTATAAAAAATCCTTTTTCATCCAAAAACCTGTGTTAAATCTGTCTAGACTCCAAACAAACATTTTTTTATGGTAACTTATGTTTCAACAATCGACACCAATTTTCACAGACCTATAGCTAAACATGTCCCATAGCTACCTGAATATTTTCATAGATATAAAATGAACTGGTCATTCTAACATCTGGCATTCTAACATCTAACATCTTACATGTCAAAGCCTCTCTCAGCCTGGCTCTGCTGAAGGAGTCGTGTTACAACCCCGCCCCCTCCTGCTGGGACCCCTGCTATGTAAATTAGCAAGCAGTGAACAGAGAGATGAGGAGTAAGAATGACCATTACTCAGGCATGCATAATCCAAAGACAGCCAGTTAAACACTGAAAGACATATTTTTTCGGTATGTCTTTCATACATCTTTAGTATTAAAAACTCTCCAAGATGAATGTGCCTGACTCCACCTGCAGGTGGATCACAGACTTCCTGACGGACAGACAGCAGTATGTGAGGCTGGGGAAGCTCGTCTCAGATACTCGGACCACAAGCACCGGATCCCCCCAGGGCTGTGTCCTTTCACCCCTGTTACTCTCCCTGTACACAAACAGCTGCACAGCTGGTCACCTGTCTGTCAAACTCCTGAAGTTTGCTGACGACACCACACTCATCGGCCTCATCTCTGACGGAGATGAGTCGGCCTACAGGAGTGAAATAGCCAGGCTGGTGTCATAGTGCAGCGCTAACAACCTGGAGCTTAATGCTCTGAAGACAGTGGAGATGACAGTGGACTTCAGGAAGGCCCCAGCCCCCCTCCCCCCTGTCATCCTCTGTGACTCCCCGGTGACCTCTGTGGAGTCCTTCTGCTTCCTGGGAACCATCATCAGCCAGGACCTCAAGTGGGAGCAGAACATCAGCTCCATCACTAAGAAGGTCCAGCAGAGGATGTACTTCCTGAGGCAGCTGAAGAAGTTTCACCTCCCTGAAAAGATGCTGGTAGACTTTTACACCGCCATCATCGAATCCACCCTCACGTCCTCCATCACAGTCTGGTTCGCTGCGCCAGAGACAAGGCCAAGCTGCAACGCGTCATCCACTCAGCAGAGAAGGTGATCGGCTGCCACCTCCCGTCTCTCCAGGAGCTGCACATCTCCAGGACCTGGAGGCGGGCAGCCAGGATTGTAGCCAACCCCTCTCATCCAGGACATAATCTCTTTCGGCCCCTCCCTTCTGGCAAGAGGCTCCGGTCCATCAGGACCAGGACCTCGCGCCACAAGAACAGCTTCTTCCCCACTGCAGCCAGCCTGCTGAACAGAACCCCAACTCCCCCAGGTGACCCCCCCTCCACCCCCCGCCCACCAAAGGACTGTCGGTGCCACTTACAGGCCCCACCATCCCAGCCCATCTGTGCTCCCACTTTAATTCACCTTACTCTACTGTATATAGTGTGTTGTTGTTGTTAACTTAATTTTTAACTTATTCTTAATTGCACTATACACCAAGTCAAATTCCTCGTTTTGTAAAGTGCGCTCTACTGAACCTGGCAATAAAACTTTTTCTGATTCCTGATTCTGATTCTGATTCTATTAATCATTGTTTTTTATTCATTCAAAATGCAATTAAATCAATATTTTATTTTTTTTCTTTTCCTTTTTCTTTTTTTTTTATCTCTTATATCCTTTTTTATAATCAATGTTTGAACTTCTTTTCCTTTCTATTGTCATGGTTTCAGTTTGTTGTCTTTTTTTTCGCTTTAGTTCTTGTTCTGTCTTGTTTGGTTCTGTTTCCTGTTTTATTTTGAAAGGTTTCCTGTCTTGTCATGTTTCTTGAGTTTTACTTCCTTTGGTCCCCATCTGCCCTAATCGTGTTCACCTGTGTCTTGTCTGCCCTGTCTGTATATAAGTCTTGTCTCTGCCTTCCTCCTGTGCTGGTCCATTAACTTCTGCTCATGTTGATCACGTCTTCTTGTCTGGCGTCCATGTCCCTTGCCATGCCACAGTAAGTTTTTGTTTTTAGTTTTGTCATCCTGCTCTGCAGCGCTTTTTGTTAGTTAAATAAACCCACTTGCCCTGAACCCGTTTGCCTCCCGTCTCTGCGCCTGGGTCCTACCTGCTCTCGAGCCTCCCCCCCACACGACATCTATACATCCAATGAAATTAAACTACAAATCAACAAACACAACTGATAACAAATGTCTCTAAAAAATGATGTGTATATTTGCAGAACCTTAAAAACACCAAACAAATAACAAATGCTTCCCAATTAAAGCACAAAAAATGGAACACAAAATGTAAAACCCAAGTTAGAAATTGCAATTTGAAAAAGATACTTTTTTCAGCAGCTTTTCAAAATCAATCACCAATTCTACTCTTCTGTGGATGAAACAAAGAACTCCAGAACAATGAAGCCATTTCTCTAAGTCTCTCTCACCTTCAGTTTTAAACAAGGTCTGTGAAAATCCACCATACATTGGTCACATGAACTCAGAGACCTGCTAAAAGTGCACAATTGTAAAAGCTCTTTTATATAGACAACTGTTTGTTTGCTTAGAGCTCTAAATATAAAAAAAAATGCTTTTCTATCACCTAGACACAGATGGAGAACCATATCAACTGGATTAATAACAGGGTGGCATGTTTAGACAACATGAAGCTGTCCATCACATTTTTGACCTAAACATGTAAACACATCCTTGGCTCTGCGGTTAGGAAATGGTATTTGGGAATCTCTTTATACCAGGAGCCAGCCTGGCCATTGGAACATCGCCACAGTGCCCATCCAGACTGGGACAGCAACGGGGTCCACTTCAGAGCCGTGAGCTGCTGTGTTTAACTCCAGCTGTCCCAGCAAGGTAGACAACTGCAGCAACATCCACTGACCAAGCTGACAAGCCCTGGCAGAAAAGATCCCCACAAGAAAAACACTGGCTCAGGCAGGCTGGTCAAAAAAAAATAGTTTTGCCATTGTCTTGCAGCTCGCAGATCAAGTGGTTTAGTTTTCCAGTAATGTCAGTCAAGAATGCAAGTTCAGATTCACAATGTTCATATTCACCATATTCAACAGACATCTCCTCCAATAGCACCTTAAAAATCCTGTGCTGTTTTGCTTTGCAGCTGAGGTTGTTTACGATTTTCAGAATAAGAGTCATTATATGTCCAGAGCCAATCACTTTTGCACATAAGGCCTGCTGGTGAATGACGCAGCAGTAATGCAGACATTTTGGAAAGTCTGGGTCAGCTTTACAGTGAGTGATGAAACCTGTTTGTCTATTGATCATAGCAGGAGTCCCATCTGCAGTCACTGCTACCAGCTTTTCTAATTGTACCTTTTTCTGCACAAAAACTCCTTCACCGTGTTATACATTTCAACTCCTCTTGTAGTTGTCTGTTAGGGCAGATGTGTCAGGAGTTCTTCTCTTGTGGAAACCAAAAGCTATGCTGTACTGTTGCCGTCCACAGACTCATCACACTGGACGTTAACCACCTGCACTTTGCAAGATCCCGGTCCAGCTAATTGGCCAAGTTATCAGACATAGCTGACACTCATCTAGACATTGTAGTGGAAATTGAATGAGTTCTATTGTTCTCATCCTTAGGGACAGTGATAGCAATTATCATCATTGCTTGAATTTTTTTCATGCTATATGCAAAAGTCTTTGTCCCTTAAGGCAACAGATTACAGCCCCCCCCCCCCCCCCCCCCCCCCCCCCAAGGCTGCTGTCGTGTTAACAATAGCTTGGAGCTCCAGAATGGACAAGAAAAAACGACGAGAATGGCTCGAGCAGGGCGTTGCTCACGGGGCGGTCGCTCGTGCCATGCGGTCGCTCGGGCCCGCTAAATGCTACTTGTAGCTTTAATTATTATTATTATTCTTCCGACTTTTCCGTCGCCTTTTTGAGGCCTTTAACATACCCCAAAACTCACCAAATTTTGTATACACATCAGGAGTCGCGAAAAATTTCATATTTTATAGGAGAACGGCATAGGTAAAAAAAAATGGCTCGATAGCGCCACCTGCAAAATTTGTTTTCGCGAGCACCTCCATATGCTTTATAGTACAAACCTGATTTTAACAGGGCATGTTCATCGGATAGAAACCTACAAAAAAGTCTCTTGGGACCAAGCTGTCAGTCGCACAGGAAGTCTGATATTTTGATGACAATATGTCATTTTTGCTTCATTTTGGTCATTTGCAGGCCTCGCTCTAGAACGAACTCCTCCTAGAGATTTGAGAGTAATGACTCCAAACTTTGGTTTTGTAAACTAGACACATGTCCGATGTTAAATTGCAAAGCTTTTAAGTTTTTATGGATGTTTGTGACCATGGCGGCGCGTCAAAATTGGAGGTCGTTTCGAAAACACGCCATGAAAAGAAAAATAGCCATTACTCAGCCATGCATAATCCAATCTGATCCAAAATTGATGTGCATGATTGTAGTCTGACTCTGAACACATCAGCAGTGAAAAAATCTGGAAAAAGTGTAGCGCCACCTGCTGGCAAGAGGAAATGACATGTTTTACTTGAAGCATCACTGCTCCGAGTAGGATGAGCCGACACACCTGAAAATGACGTCCACCTGTTGAAAAGCCATTGAAGTTTACTCTGACAAAAAACCATAACTTTCAATGCGGGGGTGTGGTCGTGACAGAGCGGCAAAGTTGGGCATCTCGCCATGCACACAAAAGTTGCTCTCACGTGCACATTCCTTGTCCAATCTCACTGAAATTCAATGGATATGATGAAGCTTCTATTCTGAACCCATGGATATGACAATCTTGGACGAGCTCTATAGCGCCACCTAGTTATTGCATTGGGCACATTCTGCCCTGTATTTTCTCTTTGCTTTGTCCGATGTGCATGAAATTAAAACTGGAGATACTCAGAAGGGTCCTCTCTCATAATCTGAAGTTTCATGGGTGTACACCTGACGGTGCCTGCGTAACAGGAAGTGGTCGATTATGTGCACCCAAATAATAGAAATTTATTATAAATCAGCCGTTTGTCTCAGGAAGCTGAGATTTCAGAATTAGATGCCTTTAATAACCTCCAGCTTTGATATGTAACACAATAGGGTCTATGAGAAACTTCATACCTCTTTTTTTCCTATGCAATTTTGGACTGAACAAAGATTTTTAGCATAAATTCTGTTTAGGTTATCAGCACCAAGAATTCAACTTTCATAGGCATTTATGTGCCACTGCTTCCTAAAAAAATTCAGAATGATTGAAGTTACAGGTGAACTTTTAGACAACATTTCATCCAAAAAGGTCCGAAAACGTCTTTTTAGGCAAAACTACAAACACCTATTTTTTTTCATAACTTAATCATCATATATCAACACCATTTATTTTTTTAAATGTAGGGATCTGTGTTTGCTGCCTTCCATATTTTTTTCAGAAGTCCAGGTGAAACAGATGATTTTAAAAAAATCCTGATTCATCCCAAAACCTGTGCTTTTTCCGTCTGGACTCCAAACAAGTGTGTTTTAAAATTACTTATGCTTCAAATATCCACACCAAGTTTCACACGCATATAGCTGAACATGTCTAAATGCTTCTTGAATATTCTTTACAGATATAAAATGAACTGGTCAACTGTAGGATGTCATTTCCTCTTACATGCATCAGTCTTTTCCTCATGCTGCAGCCTGCTCCTCAATCTGCCCTGTTGCTGGAGTCAAATTTCACCCCCCCCCCCCCCCCCCCACACACACACACACACACAAACACCAGCTGCCTGTTCATATGCTAACTAACCCAGAAGTGAGGTGACAATAGTTTAGACACAAGAGGGAGGGCAGACTGCTTTTTCATTTGTTTTGTATGTCTTTCATAGATTTTTATGAATAATCATTGCTTTTCTAGTCATGTAAAATGCAATTAACTTAATATTTTATCTTTTTTTTTTTACAAACAAAACATATGAATGTGCTCCAAAACAAAACCCAACTCTCAGTACAGTTCTACAGATGTAACATAAGACTTAGACAGTAAATGTCTCTTTTATCCTTTTTTAATCAATGCTGCAACTTCTTTTCCTTAATATAAATCCAATGAAATTAAACTTCTTCTTTCTCTTTCGGCTTTTCCCATCAGGGGTCGCCACAGCGAATCATCCTTTTCCACCTCACTCTATCATGAACATCTTCTACCCTAACATTAGCCAACTTCATGTCCTCTGTTAAGACATCCATGTATCTCCTCTTTGGCCGTCCTCTTGCCCTCCTGCCAGGCAGCTCCATCTCCAACATCCTTCTACCAATATATCCACTATCCCTCCTCTGAACATGTCCAAACCATCTCAGTCTGGCTTCTCTGACTTTGTCGCTAACACAGGCAACATGAGCCGTCCCTCTGATGTACTCGTTCCTTATCCTGTCTAACCTGGTCACTCCCAAGGAGAACCTCAACATCTTCATCTCCGCTACCTCCATCTCAGCCTCTTGTCTCTGTCTCACTGCTACCGTCTCTAACCCATAGAGCAGAGCTGGTCTCACCACTGTCTTGTACACCTTTCCTTTGAGTCTTGCTGGCACTCTTCTGTCACACAACACTCCTGACACTTTCCTCCACCCGCTCCAACCTGCCTGCACTCGCCTCTTCACCTCTTTTCCACACTCCCCATCACACTGAACTGTTGACCCCAAGTACTTAAACTCCTGCACCTTCTTCACCTCAGCCCCCTGTAGCCTAATGCTTCCACCTTGATCCCTCTCGTTCAGACACATGTAATCTGTCTTACTACGACTGACCTTCATGCCTCTTCTTTCCAGAGCAAACCTCCACCTCTCTAGCTGTTCCTCCACCTGCTCTCTACTCTCACTGCAAATTACAATGTCATCCGCAAACATCATTGTCCAGGGAGATTCCTGTCTTACCTCGTCTGTCAGCCTGTCCATCAGCATAGCAAACAAAAAAGGACTCAAAGCTGATCCTTGGTGTAGTCCCACCTCCACCTTGAACTCCTCTGTCTGACCTACAGCACATCTCACCACCGTCATACTTCTCTCATACATGTCCTGAACTACTCTGACATACTTCTCTGCCACTCCAGACGACCTCATACAGTACCACAGCTCCTCCCTAGGCACCCTGTCATACGCCTTCTCTAAATCTACGAACACACAATGCAGCTCCTTCTGACCTTCTCTGTACTTTTCCATCAACATTCTCAAACCAAAAATGGCATCAGTGGTGCTCTTACGGGGCATGAAACCATACTGCTGCTCACAAATCTCCACCTTCTTCCTAAGCCTGGCTTCCACTACTCTTTCCCACAGCTTCATTGTGTGGCTCATCAACTTTATTCCTCTATAGTTGCTGCAGTTCTGCGTGTCACCCTTGTTCTTAAAGATCGGAACCAGAACGCTTCTCCTCCATTCCTCAGGCATCTTCTCACTCGCTAAAATCCTATTGAACAACCTCGTTAGAAATTCCACTGCTGTCTCTCCTAAGCACTTCCATACCTCCACAGGTACATCATCAGGACCAACGGCCTTTCCACTCTTCATCCTTTTCAGAGCCTTCCTAACCTCATCCTTTCCAATCTCTGCTACTTTCTGCTCCACAACAACCACATCTTCCTCCCTTATTTCCCTGTCATTTTCCTCATTCATCAGCTCCTCAAAATACTCCTTCCATCTTTTCTGTACACTCTCCTGAGTTGTTAGCGCCTTTCCATCTCTGTCCTTAATCACCCTTATCTGTTGCACGTCCTTCCCATCTCTGTCTCTCTGTCTGGCTAGCCTGTACAAGTCCTTTTCTCCTTCCTTTGTGTCTAACCTGTCATATAGCTCATCGTAAGCTTTCTGTTTGGCCTTTGCCACCTCTCTCTTCACTCTACGCTGCGCTTCCTTGTACTCCTGTCTACCTTCCTCAGTCCTTTCTACATCCCACTTCCTTTTAGCCAACCTCTTCCTCTGGACGCAGTCCTGTACTTCCTCATTCCACCACCAAGTGTCTTTACCGTCTTTCCTCTTTCCAGATGACACACCTAGCATCTTCTTACCTCTTCTTTCTCTTTCGGCTTTTCCCATCAGGGGTCGCCACAGCGAATCATCCTTTTCCACCTCACTCTATCATGGACATCTTCTACCCTAACATTAGCCAACTTCATGTCCTCTGTTAAGACATCCATGTATCTCCTCTTTGGCCGTCCTCTTGCCCTCCTGCCAGGCAGCTCCATCTCCAACATCCTTCTACCAATATATCCACTATCCCTCCTCTGAACATGTCCAAACCATCTCAGTCTGGCTTCTCTGACTTTGTCGCTAACACAGGCAACATGAGCCGTCCCTCTGATGTACTCGTTCCTTATCCTGTCTAACCTGGTCACTCCTAAGGAGAACCTCAACATCTTCATCTCCGCTACCTCCATCTCAGCCTCTTGTCTCTGTCTCACTGCTACCGTCTCTAACCCATAGAGCAGAGCTGGTCTCACCACTGTCTTGTACACCTTTCCTTTGAGTCTTGCTGACACTCTTCTGTCACACAACACTCCTGACACTTTCCTCCACCCGCTCCAACCTGCCTGCACTCGCCTCTTCACCTCTTTTCCACAATCCCCATCACACTGAACTGTTGACCCCAAGTACTTAAACTCCTGCACCTTCTTCACCTCAGCCCCCTGTAACCTAACGCTTCTACCTTGATCCCTCTCGTTCAGACACATGTATTCTGTCTTACTACGACTGACCTTCATGCCTCTTCTTTCCAGAGCAAACCTCCACCTCTCTAGCTGTTCCTCCACCTGCTCTCTACTCTCACTGCAAATTACAATGTCATCCGCAAACATCATTGTCCAGGGAGATTCCTGTCTTACCTCGTCTGTCAGCCTGTCCATCAGCATAGCAAACAAAAAAGGACTCAAAGCTGATCCTTGGTGTAGTCCCACCTCCACCTTGAACTCCTCTGTCTGACCTACAGCACATCTCACCACCGTCATACTTCTCTCATACATGTCCTGAACTACTCTGACATACTTCTCTGCCACTCCAGACGACCTCATACAGTACCACAGCTCCTCCCTCGGCACCCTGTCATACGCCTTCTCTAAATCTACGAACACACAATGCAGCTCCTTCTGACCTTCTCTGTACTTTTCCATCAACATTCTCAAAGCAAAAATGGCATCAGTGGTGCTCTTACGGGGCATGAAACCATACTGCTGCTCACAGATCTCCACCTTCTTCCTAAGCCTGGCTTCCACTACTCTTTCCCACAGCTTCATTGTGTGGCTCATCAACTTTATTCCTCTATAGTTGCTGCAGTTCTGCGTGTCACCCTTGTTCTTAAAGATTGGAACCAGAACGCTTCTCCTCCATTCCTCAGGCATCTTCTCACTCTCTAAAATCCTATTGAACAACCTTGTTAGAAATTCCACTGCTGTCTCTCCTAGGCACTTCCATACCTCCACAGGTACGTCATCAGGACCAACGGCCTTTCCGCTCTTCATCCTTTTCAGAGCCTTCCTAACCTCATCCTTTCCAATCTCTGCTACTTCCTGCTCCACAACAACCACATCTTCCTCCCTTCTTTCCCTGTCATTTTCCACGTTCATCAGCTCCTCAAAATACTCCTTCCATCTTTTCTGTACACTCTCCTGGGTTGTTAGCACCTTTCCATCTCTGTCCTTAATCACCCTTATCTGTTGCACGTCCTTCCCATCTCTGTCTCTCTGTCTGGCTAGCCTGAACAAGTCCTTCTCTCCTTCCTTTGTGTCTAACCTGTCATATAGCTCATCGTAAGCCTTCTGTTTGGCCTTTGCCACCTCTCTCTTCACTCTACGCTGCGCTTCCTTGTACTCCTGTCTACCTTCCTCAGTCCTTTCTACATCCCACTTCCTTTTAGCCAACCTCTTCCTCTGGACGCATTCCTGTACTTCCTCATTCCACCACCAAGTCTCTTTACCGTCTTTCCTCTTTCCAGATGACACACCTAGCACCTTCCTACCTGTTTCCCTGATAATCTCTGCTGTAGTTTCCCAGTCATCTGGAAGCTCATCCTGACCACCCAGGACCTGTCTCAACTTCTGCCTAAATTCCTCACAAGTTTCTTCATTCTGTAGCTTCCACCACTTGGTCTTCTTTTCTGTTTTCCCTCTCTTCTTCTTCCTGGCCTCCAGAGTCATCTTACACACCACCATGCGGTGCTGTCTGGCTACACTCTCTCCTACCACCACTTTGCAGTCAATAACCTCTCTCAAATGACCTCGTCTACATAGGATGTAGTCCACCTGGGTACTCCTACCTCCACTTCTGTATGTCACTCTATGTTCCTCTCTCTTCTGGAAGTAAGTGTTGACTACAGCCATTTCCATCCTCTTCGCAAAGTCCACCACCATCTGTCCCTCCAGATTCCTTTCCTTCACACCAAACCTGCCCATCACCTCCTCATCACCTCTATTGCCCTCACCAACATGCCCATTAAAGTCTGCTCCAATAACAACTCTCTCTCCTCTGGGGATACTCTCTATGACCTCATCCAACTCACTCCAGAATCTCTCCTTCACTTCTAACTCACAGCCAACCTGTGGCGCATACCCACTGACTACATTCACCATCACCCCTTCAATTTCTAACTTTAAGCTCATCATCCTGTCTGAGACTCTTTTCACCTCTAGAACACTGTTAACAAACTCCCCCTTCAGAATCACACCTACCCCATTTCTCTTCCTATCAACACCATGATAGAACAGTTTGTATCCTCCTCCAATACTACGTGCCTTGCTGCCCTTCCACCTTGTCTCCTGCACACACAGTACATCTACCTTCCTTCTCTCCATCATGTCTGCCAGCTCTCTGCCTTTCCCTGTCATTGTGCCAACGTTAAGAGTCCCTATTCTCAAACCTATGTTCCTGCCTTTTCCCTTCTCTCTCTGGCCACGTGCCCTTCTGCCTCCCCTCTTTCTTCGACCAACAGTAGTCAAATTTCCACCGACACCCTGTAGGTTAACAGCATCGGTGGCGGTCGTTGTTAACCCGGGCCTCGACCGATCCGGTATGTCTAAAGTGTTGTGGATGATTCGCATGGTTATTTTGGCAATTTTTACGCCGGATGCCCTTCCTGACGCAACCCTCTCTATTTATCCGGGCTTGGGACCGGCACAGAGGCAACTGGCTTGCAACCCCTGTGGCTAGATTGCAACCCCTGTGGCTAGATTCACCTAGCATCTTCTTACCTGTTTCCCTTATAATTTCTGCTGTAGTTTCCCAGTCATCTGGAAGCTCATCCTGACCACCCAGGACCTGTCTCAACTTCTGCCTAAATTCCTCACAAGTTTCTTCATTCTGTAGCTTCCAACACTTGGTCTTCTTTTCTGTTTTCCCTCTCTTCTTCTTCCTGACCTCCAGAGTCATCTTACACACCACCATGCGGTGCTGTCTGGCTACACTCTCTCCTACCACCACTTTGCAGTCATTAACCTCTCTCAAATGACCTCGTCTACATAGGATGTAGTCCACCTGAGTACTCCTACCTCCACTTCTGTATGTCACTCTATGTTCCTCTCTCTTCTGGAAGTAAGTGTTGACTACAGCCATTTCCATCCTCTTTGCAAAGTCCACCACCATCTGTCCCTCCAGATTCCTTTCCTTCACACCAAACCTGCCCATCACCTCCTCATCACCTCTGTTGCCCTCACCAACATGCCCATTAAAGTCTGCTCCAATAACAACTCTCTCTCCTCTGGGGATACTCTCGATGACCTCATCCAACTCACTCCAGAATCTCTCCTTCACTTCTAACTCACAGCCAACCTGTGGCGCATACCCACTGACTACATTCACCATCACCCCTTCAATTTCTAACTTTAGGCTCATCATCCTGTCTGAGACTCTTTTCACCTCTAGAACACTGTTTACAAAGTCCCCCTTCAGAATCACACCTACCCCGTTTCTCTTCCTATCGACACCATGATAGAACAGTTTGTATCCTCCTCCAATACTACCTGCCTTGCTGCCCTTCCACCTTGTCTCCTGCACACACAGTACATCTACCTTCCTTCTCTCCATCATGTCTGCCAGCTCTCTGCCTTTCCCTGTCATTGTGCCAACGTTAAGAGTCCCTATTCTCAAAACTACGTTCGTGCCTTTTCCCTTCTCTCTCTGGCCACGGACCCTTCTGCCTCCCCTCTTTCTTCGACCAACAGTAGTCAAATTTCCACCGACACCCTGTAGGTTAACAGCATCGGTGGCGGTCGTTGTTAACCCGGGCCTCGACCGATCCGGTTTGTCTAAAGTGTTGTGGATGATTCGCATGGTTATTTTGGCAATTTTTACGCCGGATGCCCTTCCTGACGCAACCCTCTCTATTTATCCGGGCTTGGGACCGGCACAGAGGCAACTGGCTTGCAACCCCTGTGGCTAGATTTTGTAGTTTAATGAAATTAAACTACAAAACCAAAAAACACAACCTATAGCAAATTTCTCTAAATAAATTATGTGTATATACAATATGTAGCACTTTTAAACAAAATAATAACAAATCCTTCCAATACAAGCACAGAAAAATGGAACACAAAATTTAAAACCCAAATTTGAAATGGCAATTTTAAAAAGATAATTTTTTCAGCCTGCTAAAAGTGCACAATTGTAAAAGCTCTTTTATATAGACAACTGTTTGGTTGCTTAGAGCTCTAAATATAAAAACAATGCCTTTATGGACGTGGCACGGATGGCACGGATGTTCAGCAGGGTAAACCCCAGGAAAGCGGCGGGACCTGATGGAGTTCCCGGAAAGGTTCTGCGGGCCTGCGCCGATCAACTCTCCCAGGTCTTCACAAAAATCTTCAACCTGTCGCTAGCTCAGGCTTTCATCCCTGCTTGCCTGAAGTCATCCACTATCATCCCGATACCCAAAAAGTCCTCATCCACAGCCTTCCTCACGGACTTCCGCCCAGTTGCACTCACTGCTGTCATCACAAAGTGTCTGGAGCGGCTGCTCCTGGGACACATCAAAGACTCCCTCCCTCCAATCTTCGTCCCCCACCAGTTTGCTTACAAAGCAAACAGATCAACGGATGATGCCATTTCCATCACCCTCCACACTGCGCTGAGCCACCTGGAACACAGAGACACCTACGCCAGGATGCTCTTTGTGGACTATAGCTCAGCCTTTAACACAATCATTCCTGACATTCTGGTCAACAAACTGTCTGAACTAGGACTCCACCCACTCACCTGCACATGGATCAAGGACTTCCTGACAAACAGACCACAGACAGTCAAACTTGACCCCCACCTCTCCTCCACCCGGACGCTGAGCACAGGCTCCACACAGGGATGTGTGCTGAGTCCTCTGCTGTACACACTGTACACAGCAGACTGCAGACCAGCCCACACCAGCAACACCGTGGTGAAGTTTGCAGACGACACTACTGTGGTGGGGCTGATCTCTGGGGACGACGAGACGGCCTACAGAGACGAAGTCCTGAAACTCTCAAGGTGGTGTCAGGCTAATAACCTCATCCTGAACACCACCAAGACCAAGGAGATCATCCTGGACTTCAGAAAAAACAGAACAGATCCACCCCCACTCTACATCGATGGAAACTGTGTGGAGAGGGTCCACAGCTTCACCCTCCTGGGCACCACCATCTCTGCTGACCTCACGTGGTCTAACAACACCATGACTGTCATCAGGAAGGCCCAGCAACGCCTGCACTTCCTGAGAAAACTTAGGAGGAACGACGTCAGCCAGGAGCTGCTGGTAACGTTCTACCGCTCAACCATTGAGAGCATTCTGTCCTATGGCATCACAGTGTGGTTTTCCCACTGCACTGAAGCAGAACGGCAGAGTCTCCAGAGAGCGGTAAAGACAGCGCAGAGGATCATCGGCTGCCCCCTCCCCTCACTGAAGGACATTTACCAGTCTCGCTGCCTCAGCAGAGTGACTAGCATCACCACTAACTCCACCCATTCTGCTTTCCCTCTGTTTGAACTGCTGCCCTCTGGAAGGAGGTACAGGTCCATCAGAACCAGGACAAACAGACTAAGAAACAGCTTTTTTCCATAGGCAATTATCATACGGAATGCACATACGTCCACCAACCACACCTCACTCTAATTTTACTACAATGCGTGCAATATCCTGACTGTCTAACCGGGTCACTGTGCAATAACTTGATATTTATTAAGCTGTGCTCACAGCAACTCATGTAATTCCATTCTATTTTATTCACAAATATTTAATATTTAACAGTTTCTGTCCATATTGTTCATTTTTTGTTAAGAGTTGTAAATACAGTATTTCTTTTTCTATTCTATTTTTATTTTTATTTTATGTAACTCCTTCACTCCAAGGCTGCTGCAATTTCATTGTATCCCCATGTACAATGACAATAAACGATTCTGATTCTGATTATATCACTTAGACACAGATGGAGAACCATATCAACTGGATTGGTAACAGCAACAACCACCGACCAAGCCGGCAAGAAGAACTTTTAGACAACATTTGATCCAAAAAGGTCCGAAAACGTCTTTTTAGGCAAAACTGCAAACACCTATTTTTTTGCATAACTTATCTTTCAAATATCAGCACAAAAAAATTAAAAACGGTAGGGATCTGTGTTTGCTGCCTTCCATATTTTTTTCAGACTTAAAAGTGTAACAGATGATTTATAAAAAATCCTTTTTCATCCAAAAACCTGTGTTAAATCTGTCTAGACTCCAAACAAACATTTTTTTATGGTAACTTATGTTTCAACAATCGACACCAATTTTCACAGACCTATAGCTGAACATGTCCCATAGCTCCCTGAATATTTTCATTGATATAAAATGAACTGGTCATTCTAACATCTGGCATTCTAACATCTAACATCTTACATGTCAAAGCCTCTCTCAGCCTGGCTCTGCTGAAGGAGTCGTGTTACAACCCCGCCCCCTCCTGCTGGGACCCCTGCTATGTAAATTAGCAAGCAGTGAACAGAGAGATGAGGAGTAAGAATGGCCATTACTCAGGCATGCATAATCCAAAGACAGCCAGTTAAACACTGAAAGACATATTTTTTCGGTATGTCTTTCATACATCTTTAGTATTAAAAACTCTCCAAGATGAATGTGCCTGACTCCACCTGCAGGTTGATCACAGACTTCCTGACGGACAGACAGCAGTATGTGAGGCTGGGGAAGCTTGTCTCAGATACTCGGACCACAAGCACCGGATCCCCCCAGGGCTGTGTCCTTTCACCCCTGTTACTCTCCCTGTACACAAACAGCTGCACAGCTGGTCACCTGTCTGTCAAACTCCTGAAGTTTGCTGACGACACCACACTCATCGGCCTCATCTCTGACCGAGATGAGTCGGCCTACAGGAGTGAAATAGCCAGGCTGGTGTCATAGTGCAGCGCTAACAACCTGGAGCTTAATGCTCTGAAGACAGTGGAGATGACAGTGGACTTGAGGAAGGCCCCAGCCCCCCTCCCCCCTGTCATCCTCTGTGACTCCCCGGTGACCTCTGTGGAGTCCTTCTGCTTCCTGGGAACCATCATCAGCCAGGACCTCAAGTGGGAGCAGAACATCAGCTCCATCACTAAGAAGGTCCAGCAGAGGATGTACTTCCTGAGGCAGCTGAAGAAGTTTCACCTCCCTGAAAAGATGCTGGTAGACTTCTACGATGCCATCATCGAATCCACCCTCACGTCCTCCATCACAGTCTGGTTCGCTGCGGCCACGGCCAGAGACAAGGCCAAGCTGCAACGCGTCATCCACTCAGGAGAGAAGGTGATCGGCTGCCACCTCCCGTCTCTCCAGGAGCTGGAGGCGGGCAGCCAGGATTGTAGCGGACCCATCTCATCCAGGACATAATCTCTTTCGGCCCCTCCCTTCTGGCAAGAGGCTCCGGTCCATCAGGACCAGGACCTCGCGCCACAAGAACAGCTTCTTCCCCACTGCAGTCAGCCTGCTGAACAGTACCCCAACTCCCCCAGCTGACCCTCCCCCCGCCCACCAAAGGACTGTCGGTGACACTTACAGGCCCCACCATCCCAGCCCACCTGTGCTCCCACTTTACTTCACCTTACTCTACTGTATATAGTGTGTTGTTGTTGTTAACTTAATTTTTAACTTATTCTTAATTGCACTATACACCAAGTCAAAGAGTTGGGCGTCTCGCCATGCATAAATGTTGCTCTCACGTGCACATTCCTTGTCCAATCTCACTGAAATTCAATGGACATGATGAAGCTTCCATTCTGAACCCATGGATATGACAACTTTGGACGAGCTCTATAGCGCCACCTAGTTATTGCATGGGGCACATTATGCCCTGTTTTTTCTCTGTGCTTTGTCCGATGTTCATAAAATTACAAGAAGAGATACTCAGAAGAGTCTTCTCTCATCGTTTAGAGTTTCATGGGTATACACCTGACGGTGCCTGCGCAAGCCACCGCCAAACAGGAAGTGGTTGATTGCGTTGTAGTCAGATAATTAAAAATTCATAAAAAATCAGCCGTTTGTATCACGAGGCTGAGATTTCAGAATGAGATGCCTCCTACATATCTCCAACTTAGTGTCCAGAGCCAATCACTTTTACACTTAAGGCCTACTGGTGAATGAAGCAGCAGTAATGCAGACATTTTGGAAAGTCTGGGTCAGCTTTACAGTGAGTGATGAAACCTGTTTGTCTATTGATCATAGCAGGAGCCCCGTCTGCAGTCACTGCTACCAGCTTTTCTAATGGTACCTTTTTCTGCACAAAGAAAAAAAGAGACTTGGTGGTGGAATGAGGAAGTACAGGAATGCGTCCAGAGGAAGAGGTTGGCTAAAAGGAAGTTGGATGTAGAAAGGACTGAGGAAGGTAGACAGGAGTACAAGGAAGCGCAGCGTAGAGTGAAGAGAGAGGTGGCAAAGGCCAAACAGAAAGCTTACGATGAGCTATATGACAGGTTAGACACAAAGGAAGGAGAGAAGGACTTGTACAGGCTAACCAGACAGAGAGACAGAGATGGGAAGGACGTGCAACAGATAAGGGTGATTAAGGACAGAGAGGGAAAGGTGCTAACAACCCAAGAGAGTGTACAGAAAAGATGGAAGGAGTATTTTGAGGAGCTGATGAACGAGGAAAATGACAGGGAAAGAAGGGAGGAAGATGTGGTTGTTGTGGAGCAGGAAGTAGCAGAGATTGGAAAGGATGAGGTTAGGAAGGCTCTGAAAAGGATGAAGAGCGGAAAGGCCGTTGGTCCTGATGACGTACCTGTGGAGGTATGGAAGTGCCTAGGAGAGACAGCAGTGGAATTTCTAACAAGGTTGTTCAATAGGATTTTAGAGAGTGAGAAGATGCCTGAGGAATGGAGGAGAAGCGTTCTGGTCCCGATCTTTAAGAACAAAGGTGACATGCAGAACTGCAGATACTATAGAGGAATAAAGTTGATGAGCCACACAATGAAGCTGTGGGAAAGAGTAGTGGAAGCCAGGCTTAGGAAGAAGGTGGAGATCTGTGAGCAGCAGTATGGTTTCATGCCCCGTAAGAGCACCACTGATGCCATTTTTGCTTTGAGAATGTTGATGGAAAAGTACAGAGAAGGTCAGAAGGAGCTGCATTGTGTGTTCGTAGATTTAGAGAAGGCGTATGACAGGGTGCCGAGGGAGGAGCTGTGGTACTGTATGAGGTCGTCTGGAGTGGCAGAGAAGTATGTCAGAGTAGTTCAGGACATGTATGAGAGAAGTATGACAGTGGTGAGATGTGCTGTAGGTCAGACAGAGGAGTTCAAGGTGGAGGTGGGACTACACCAAGGATCAGCTTTGAGTCCTTTTTTGTTTGCTATGCTGATGGACAGGCTGACAGACGAGGTAAGACAGGAATCTCCCTGGACAATGATGTTTGCGGATGACATTGTAATTTGCAGTGAGAGTAGAGAGCAGGTGGAGGAACAGCTAGAGAGGTGGAGGTTTGCTCTGGAAAGAAGAGGTATGAAGGTCAGTCGTAGTAAGACAGAATACATGTGTCTGAACGAGAGGGATCAAGGTAGAAGCGTTAGGTTACAGGGGACTGAGGTGAAGAAGGTGCAGGAGTTTAAGTACTTGGGGTCAACAGTTCAGTGTGATGGGGATTGTGGAAAAGAGGTGAAGAGGCGAGTGCAGGCAGGTTGGAGCGGTTGGAGGAAAGTGTCAGGAGTGTTGTGTGACAGAAAAGTGCCAGCAAGACTCAAAGGAAAGGTGTACAAGACAGTGGTGAGACCAGATCTGCTCTATGGGTTAGAGACGGTAGCAGTGAGACAAAGACAAGAGGCTGAGATGGAGGTAGCAGAGATGAAGATGTTGAGGTTCTCCTTAGGAGTGACCAGGTTAGACAGGATAAGGAACGAGTACATCAGAGGGACGGCCCATGTTGCCTGTGTTAGCGACAAAGTCAGAGAAGCCAGACTGAGATGGTTTGGACATGTTCAGAGGAGGGATAGTGGATATATTGGTAGAAGGATGTTGGAGATGGAGCTGCCTGGCCGGAGGGCAAGAGGACGGCCAAAGAGGAGATATATGGATGTCTTAACAGAGGACATGAAGTTGGCTAACGTTAGGGTAGAAGATGTTCATGATAGAGTGAGGTGGAAAAGGATGATTCGCTGTGGCGACCCCTGATGGGAAAAGCCGAAAGAGAAAGAAGAAGACCTTTTTCTGCACAAAAACTTCTTTACCGTGTAATACATTTCAACTCTTATATTTGTTTGTAAGGGCAGTTCTGTCAAGAGTTCTTCTATTGATGTAAAGAAAAACAAAAAAAACAAACAAACACACAGCTGCGCTGCACTGCTGCTGTCTAGAGATTCTTCAAACTGGATGCAAAACAACATGCGCTTTGCAAGATCCCGGTCCACCTGATCGGCCAAGTTATCAAACATAGCTGACACATGTCTAGACATTGTAGTGGAAATTAGATCACTTCTATTTTTCACATCTTTAGATACAGTGTTAATGATTATCATCATTGCTTGATTGACAACTTTTTAATCTGAAAAGGCCTTCTGGATGAGAAAATGAGCAGGACTAAACAAAGCTTTGTTTGAATTTTTTTTTTCACAATATATGCAAAAATATCAGTCCTTAAAGGAAACAGATTACAGCCCCCCCCCCCACCCCCACCTTTCGCCGACAGGCTGCTGTCATGTTAAATGTGGCTTGCAGGTCCAGAATGCAGAAGGAAGAACGACACAAAACGGCTCGAGCAGGGCGTTGCTCATTCACTCACTCGTTCATGCTATATGCAAAAGTCTTTGTCCCTTAAGGCAACAGATTACAGTACCCCCCCCCCCCACACCCCCCCCCACAGGCTGCTTTCCTATTGACATTAGCTTGAAGCTCCAGAATGGACAAGAAAGAACGACGAGAATGGCTCGAGCAGGGCGTTGCTCACGGGGCGGTCGCTCGTGCCAGGCGGTCGCACGTGCTCGGGCCCGCTAAATGCTACTTGTAGCTTTAATTATTATTATTATTATTATTCCGACTTTTCCGTCGCCTTTTTGAGGCCTTTAACATACCCCAAAACTCACCAAATTTTGTATACACATCAGGAGTCGCGAAAAATTTCATATTTTATAGGAGAACGGCATAGGTAAACAAAAATGGCTCGATAGCGCCACCTGCAAAATTTGTTTTCGCGAGCACCTCCATATGCTTTATAGTACAAACCTGATTTTAACAGGGCATGTTCATCGGATAGAAACCTACAAAAAAGTCTCTTGGGACCAAGCTGTCAGTCGCACAGGAAGTCTGATATTTTGATGACAATATGTCATTTTTGCTGTATTTTGGTCATTTGCAGGCCTCGCTCTAGAACGAACTCCTCCTAGAGATTTGAGAGTAATGACTCCAAACTTTGGTTTTGTAAACTAGACACATGTCCGATGTTAAATTGCAAAGCTTTTAAGTTTTTATGGATGTTTGTGACCATGGCGGCGCGTCAAAATTGGAGGTCGTTTCGAAAACACGCCATGAAAAGAAAAATGGCCATTACTCAGCCATGCATAATCCAATCTGATCCAAAATTGTTGTGCATGATTGTAGTCTGACTCTGAACACATCTGCAGTGAAAAAATCTGGAAAAAGTGTAGCGCCACCTGCTGGCAAGATGAAATGACATGTTTTACTTGGAGCATCACTGCTCTGAGTAGGATGAGCCGACACACCTGAAAATGACGTCCACCTGTTGAAAAGCCATTGAAGTTTACTCTGACAAAAAACCATAACTTTCAATGCGGGGGTGTGGTCGTGACAGAGCGGCAAAGTTGGGCATCTCGCTATGCACACAAAAGTTGCTCTCACGTGCACATTCCTTGTCCAATCTCACTGAAATTCAATGGATATGATGAAGCTTCTATCCTGAACCCATGGATATGACAATCTTGGACGAGCTCTATAGCGCCACCTAGTTATTGCATTGGGCACATTCTGCCCTGTATTTTCTCTTTGCTTTGTCCGATGTGCATGAAATTAAAACTGGAGATACTCAGAAGGGTCCTCTCTCATCATGTAAAGTTTCATGGGTGTACACCTGACGGTGCCTGCGTAACAGGAAGTGGTCGATTATGTGCACCCAAATAATAGAAATTTATTATAAATCAGCCGTTTGTCTCAGGAAGCTGAGATTTCAGAATTAGATGCCTTTAATAACCTCCAGCTTTGATATGTAACACTATAGGGTCTACGAGAAACTTCATCACTTGATTTTTTTAATGAAATTTTGGACTGAACAAAGATTTTTAGCATAAATTCTGTTTAGGTTATCAGCACCAAGAATTCAACTTTCATAGGCATTTATGTGCTACTGCTTCCTAAAAAAATTCAGAATGATTGAAGTTACAGGTGAACTTTTATTCAACATTTCATCCAAAAAGGTCCGAAAACGTCTTTTTAGGCAGAACTACAAACACCTATTTTTTTTCATAACTTAATCATCATATATCAACACCATTTATTTTTTTAAATGTAGGGATCTGTGTTTGCTGCCTTCCATATTTTTTTCAGAAGTCCAGGTGAAACAGATGATTTTAAAAAAATCCTGATTCATCCCAAAACCTGTGCTTTTTCCGTCTGGACTCCAAACAAGTGTGTTTTAAAATTACTTATGCTTCAAATATCCACACCAAGTTTCACACGCATATAGCTGAACATGTTTAAATGCTTCTTGAATATTCTTTACAGATATAAAATGAACTGGTCAACTGTAGGATGTCATTTCCTCTTACATGCCTTAGTCTTTTCCTCATGCTGCAGCCTGCTCCTCAATCCGCCCTGTTGCTGGAGTCAAATTTCACCCCCCCCCCCCCCCCCACACACACACACACCAGCTGCCTGTTTATATGCTAACTAACCCAGAAGTGAGGTGACAATAGTTTAGACACAAGAGGGAGGGCAGACTGCTTTTTCATTTGTTTTGTATGTCTTTCATAGATTTTTATGAATAATCATTGCTTTTCTAGTCATGTAAAATGCAATTAACTTAATATTTTATCTTTTTTTTTTTACAAACAAAACATATGAATGTGCTCCAAAACAAAACCCAACTCTCAGTACAGTTCTACAGATGTAACATAAGACTTAGACAGTAAATGTCTCTTTTATCCTTTTTTAATCAATGCTGCAACTTCTTTTCCTTAATATAAATCCAATGAAATTAAACTACAAAACCAAAAAACACAACCTATAGCAAATTTCTCTAAATAAATTATGTGTATATACAATATGTAGCACTTTTAAACAATATAATAACAAATCCTTCCAATACAAGCACAGAAAAATGGAACACAAAATTTAAAACCCAAATTTGAAATGGCAATTTTAAAAAGATAATTTTTTCAGCCTGCTAAAAGTGCACAATTGTAAAAGCTCTTTTATATAGACAACTGTTTGGTTGCTTAGAGCTCTAAATATAAAAACAATGCCTTTATGGACGTGGCACGGATGGCACGGATGTTCAGCAGGGTAAACCCCAGGAAAGCGGCGGGACCTGATGGAGTTCCCGGAAAGGTTCTGCGGGCCTGCGCCGATCAACTCTCCCAGGTCTTCACAAAAATCTTCAACCTGTCGCTAGCTCAGGCTTTCATCCCTGCTTGCCTGAAGTCATCCACTATCATCCCGATACCCAAAAAGTCCTCATCCGCAGCCTTCCTCACGGACTTCCGCCCAGTTGCACTCACTGCTGTCATCACAAAGTGTCTGGAGCGGCTGCTCCTGGGACACATCAAAGACTCCCTCCCTCCAATCTTCGTCCCCCACCAGTTTGCTTACAAAGCAAACAGATCAACGGATGATGCCATTTCCATCACCCTCCACACTGCGCTGAGCCACCTGGAACACAGAGACACCTACGCCAGGATGCTCTTTGTGGACTATAGCTCAGCCTTTAACACAATCATTCCTGACATTCTGGTCAACAAACTGTCTGAACTAGGACTCCACCCACTCACCTGCACGTGGATCAAGGACTTCCTGACAAACAGACCACAGACAGTCAAACTTGACCCCCACCTCTCCTCCACCCGGACGCTGAGCACAGGCTCCACACAGGGATGTGTGCTGAGTCCTCTGCTGTACACACTGTACACAGCAGACTGCAGACCAGCCCACACCAGCAACACCGTGGTGAAGTTTGCAGACGACACTACTGTGGTGGGGCTGATCTCTGGGGACGACGAGACGGCCTACAGAGACGAAGTCCTGAAACTCTCAAGGTGGTGTCAGGCTAATAACCTCATCCTGAACACCACCAAGACCAAGGAGATCATCCTGGACTTCAGAAAAAACAGAACAGATCCACCCCCACTCTACATCGATGGAAACTGTGTGGAGAGGGTCCACAGCTTCACCCTCCTGGGCACCACCATCTCTGCTGACCTCACATGGTCTAACAACACCATGACTGTCATCAGGAAGGCCCAGCAACGCCTGCACTTCCTGAGAAAACTTAGGAGGAACGACGTCAGCCAGGAGCTGCTGGTAACGTTCTACCGCTCAACCATTGAGAGCATTCTGTCCTATGGCATCACAGTGTGGTTTTCCCACTGCACTGAAGCAGAACGGCAGAGTCTCCAGAGAGTGGTAAAGACAGCGCAGAGGATCATCGGCTGCCCCCTCCCCTCACTGAAGGACATTTACCAGTCTCGCTGCCTCAGCAGAGTGACTAGCATCACCACTAACTCCACCCATTCTGCTTTCCCTCTGTTTGAACTGCTGCCCTCTGGAAGGAGGTACAGGTCCATCAGAACCAGGACAAACAGACTAAGAAACAGCTTTTTTCCATAGGCAATTATCATACGGAATGCACATACGTCCACCAACCACACCTCACTCTAATTTTACTACAATGCGTGCAATATCCTGACTGTCTAACCGGGTCACTGTGCAATAACTTGATATTTATTAAGCTGTGCTCACAGCAACTCATGTAATTCCTTTCTATTTTATTCACAAATATTTAATATTTAACAGTTTCTGTCCATATTGTTCATTTTTTGTTAAGAGTTGTAAATACAGTATTTCTTTTTCTATTCTATTTTTATTTTTATTTTATGTAACTCCTTCACTCCAAGGCTGCTGCAATTTCATTGTATCCCCATGTACAATGACAATAAACAATTCTGATTCTGATTATATCACTTAGACACAGATGGAGAACCATATCAACTGGATTGGTAACAGCAACAACCACCGACCAAGCCGGCAAGCCCTGGCAGAAAAGATCCCCACAAGAAACCCTGCAGGCTGTTCCATAAAAAATATAGTTTTACCATTGCCTTGCAGATCACAGTTGAAGTGGTTTAGTTTTCCTAAAAAAATTCAGAATGATTGAAGTTACAGGTGAACTTTTAGACAACATTTGATCCAAAAAGGTCCGAAAACGTCTTTTTAGGCAAAACTGCAAACACCTATTTTTTTGCATAACTTATCTTTCAAATATCAGCACAAAAAAATTAAAAACGGTAGCGATCTGTGTTTGCTGCCTTCCATATTTTTTTCAGACTTAAAAGTGTAACAGATGATTTATAAAAAATCCTTTTTCATCCAAAAACCTGTGTTAAATCTGTCTAGACTCCAAACAAACATTTTTTTATGGTAACTTATGTTTCAACAATCGACACCAATTTTCACACACCTATAGCTGAACATGTCCCATAGCTCCCTGAATATTTTCATAGATATAAAATGAACTGGTCATTCTAACATCTAGCATTCTAACATCTAACATCTTACATGTCAAAGCCTCTCTCAGCCTGGCTCTGCTGAAGGAGTCGTGTTACAACCCCGCCCCCTCCTGCTGGGACCCCTGCTTCTATGTAAATTAGCAAGCAGTGAACAGAGAGATGAGGAGTAAGAATGGCCATTACTCAGGCATGCATAATCCAAAGACAGCCAGTTAAACACTGAAAGACATATTTTTTCGGTATGTCTTTCATACATCTTTAGTATTAAAAACTCTCCAAGATGAATGTGCCTGACTCCACCTGCAGGTGGATCACAGACTTCCTGACGGACAGACAGCAGTATGTGAGGCTGGGGAAGCTTGTCTCAGATACTCGGACCACAAGCACCGGATCCCCCCAGGGCTGTGTCCTTTCACCCCTGTTACTCTCCCTGTACACAAACAGCTGCACAGCTGGTCACCTGTCTGTCAAACTCCTGAAGTTTGCTGACGACACCACACTCATCGGCCTCATCTCTGACGGAGATGAGTCGGCCTAAAGGGGTGAAATAGCCAGGCTGGTGTCATAGTGCAGCGCTAACAACCTGGAGCTTAATGCTCTGAAGACAGTGGAGATGACAGTGGACTTCAGGAAGGCCCCAGCCCCCCTCCCCCCTGTCATCCTCTGTGACTCCCCGGTGACCTCTGTGGAGTCCTTCTGCTTCCTGGGAACCATCATCAGCCAGGACCTCAAGTGGGAGCAGAACATCAGCTCCATCACTAAGAAGGTCCAGCAGAGGATGTACTTCCTGAGGCAGCTGAAGAAGTTTCACCTCCCTGAAAAGATGCTGGTAGACTTTTACACCGCCATCATCGAATCCACCCTCACGTCCTCCATCACAGTCTGGTTCGCTGCGGCCACGGCCAGAGACAAGGCCAAGCTGCAACGCGTCATCCACTCAGCAGAGAAGGTGATCGGCTGCCACCTCCCGTCTCTCCAGGAGCTGCACATCTCCAGGACCTGGAGGCGGGCAGCCAGGATTGTAGCCAACCCCTCTCATCCAGGACATAATCTCTTTCGGCCCCTCCCTTCTGGCAAGAGGCTCCGGTCCATCAGGACCAGGACCTCGCGCCACAAGAACAGCTTCTTCCCCACTGCAGCCAGCCTGCTGAACAGAACCCCAACTCCCCCAGGTGACCCCCCTCCCCCCCCCCGCCCACCAAAGGACTGTCGGTGCCACTTACAGGCCCCACCATCCCAGCCCATCTGTGCTCCCACTTTAATTCACCTTACTCTACTGTATATAGTGTGTTGTTGTTGTTAACTTAATTTTTAACTTATTCTTAATTGCACTATACACCAAGTCAAATTCCTCGTTTTGTAAAGTGCGCTCTACTGAACCTGGCAATAAAACTTTTTCTGATTCCTGATTCTGATTCTGATTCTATTAATCATTGTTTTTTATTCATTCAAAATGCAATTAAATCAATATTTTATCTTTTTTCTTTTCCTTTTCCTTTTTTTTTTATCTCTTATATCCTTTTTTATAATCAATGTTTGAACTTCTTTTCCTTTCTATTGTCATGGTTTCAGTTTGTTGTCTTTTTTTTCGCTTTAGTTCTTGTTCTGTCTTGTTTGGTTCTGTTTCCTGTTTTATTTTGAAAGGTTTCCTGTCTTGTCATGTTTCTTGAGTTTTACTTCCTTTGGTCCCCATCTGCCCTAATCGTGTTCACCTGTGTCTTGTCTGCCCTGTCTGTATATAAGTCTTGTCTCTGCCTTCCTCCTGTGCTGGTCCATTAACTTCTGCTCATGTTGATCACGTCTTCTTGTCTGGCGTCCATGTCCCTTGCCATGCCACAGTAAGTTTTTGTTTTTAGTTTTGTCATCCTGCTCTGCAGCGCTTTTTGTTAGTTAAATAAACCCACTTGCCCTGAACCCGTTTGCCTCCCGTCTCTGCGCCTGGGTCCTACCTGCTCTCGAGCCACCCCCCCCACACGACATCTATACATCCAATGAAATTAAACTACAAATCAACAAACACAACTGATAACAAATGTCTCTAAAAAATGATGTGTATATTTGCAGAACCTTAAAAACACCAAACAAATAACAAATGCTTCCCAATTAAAGCACAAAAAATGGAACACAAAATGTAAAACCCAAGTTAGAAATTGCAATTTGAAAAAGATAATTTTTTCAGCAGCTTTTCAAAATCAATCACCAATTCTACTCTTCTGTGGATGAAACAAAGAACTCCAGAACAATGAAGCCATTTCTCTAAGTCTCTCTCACCTTCAGTTTTAAACAAGGTCTGTGAAAATCCACCATACATTGGTCACATGAACTCAGAGACCTGCTAAAAGTGCACAATTGTAAAAGCTCTTTTATATAGACAACTGTTTGTTTGCTTAGAGCTCTAAATATAAAAAAAATGCTTTTCTATCACCTAGACACAGATGGAGAACCATATCAACTGGATTAATAACAGGGTGGCATGTTTAGGTTTAAACTTACATCAATAGACAACATGAAGCTGTCCATCACATTTTTGACCTAAACATGTAAACACATCCTTGGCTCTGCGGTTAGGAAATGGTATTTGGGAATCTCTTTATACCAGGAGCCAGCCTGGCCATTGGAACATCGCCACAGTGCCCATCCAGACTGGGACAGCAACGGGGTCCACTTCAGAGCCGTGAGCTGCTGTGTTTAACTCCAGCTGTCCCAGCAAGGGAGACAACTGCAGCAACATCCACTGACCAAGCTGACAAGCCCTGGCAGAAAAGATCCCCACAAGAAAAACACTGGCTAAGGCAGGCTGGTCAAAAAAAAATAGTTTTGCCATTGTCTTGCAGCTCACAGATCAAGTGGTTTAGTTTTCCAGTAATGTCAGTCAAGAATGCAAGTTCAGATTCACAATGTTCATATTCACCATATTCAACAGACATCTCCTCCAATAGCACCTTAAAAATCCTGTGCTGTTTTGCTTTGCAGCTGAGGTTGTTTACGATTTTCAGAATAAGAGTCATTATATGTCCAGAGCCAATCACTTCTGCACATAAGGCCTGCTGGTGAATGACGCAGCAGTAATGCAGACATTTTGGAAAGTCTGGGTCAGCTTTACAGTGAGTGATGAAACCTGTTTGTCTATTGATCATAGCAGGAGTCCCATCTGCAGTCACTGCTACCAGCTTTTCTAATTGTACCTTTTTCTGCACAAAAACTCCTTCACCGTGTTATACATTTCAACTCCTCTTGTAGTTGTCTGTTAGGGCAGATGTGTCAGGAGTTCTTCTCTTGTGGAAACCAAAAGCTATGCTGTACTATTGCCGTCCACAGACTCATCACACTGGACGTTAACCACCTGCACTTTGCAAGATCCCGGTCCAGCTAATTGGCCAAGTTATCAGACATAGCTGACACTCATCTAGACATTGTAGTGGAAATTGAATGAGTTCTATTGTTCTCATCCTTAGGGACAGTGATAGCAATTATCATCATTGCTTGAATTTTTTTCATGCTATATGCAAAAGTCTTTGTCCCTTAAGGCAACAGATTACAGCCCCCCCCCCAGGCTGCTGTCGTATTAACATTAGCTTGGAGCTCCAGAATGGACAAGAAAAAACGACGAGAATGGCTCGAGCAGGGCGTTGCTCACGGGGCGGTCGCTCGTGCCATGCGGTCGCACGTGCTCGGGCCCGCTAAATGCTACTTGTAGCTTTAATTAGGGCCCGAACACGGAGTGCAAGGACCCTATTGTATCTGTAAGAGTTATTATTATTATTCTTTTTCTTCCGACGGAAGAGTCGCCTTTTTGAGGCCTTTAACATACCCCAAAACTCACCAAATTTGGCACACACATCAGGAGTCGCGAAAAATTTCGTATTTTACAGGAGATTGGCATGGGCGCAAAAAAACGGCTCGACAGCGCCACCTACAGTGACATTTGTCCCGAGCCCCCGCATATGCTTTGACATACAAGCTTGATCTTTTCAGGACATGTTCATCAGATAGAAACCTACAAAAAAGTCTCTTGGTACCAAGCTGTCAGTCGCACAGGAAGTCTGCTATATTGGTGTCAATATGTCATTTTTGCTCTATTTTGGACATTTGTAGGCCTCCTTCTAGAACGAACTCCTCCTAGAGATTTATGAATAATGACTCCAAACTTTAATTTTGTAAACTAAACACATGTCCGATGTTAAATTGCGAAGCTTTAAAGGTATTACGGATGTTTGTGACCGTGGCGGCGCGTCGAACTTGGAGGTCATTTCGAAAACACGCCATGAAAAGAAAAATGGCCATTACTCAGCCATGCAAAATCCAATCTGATCCAAAGTTGATATGCATGATTGTAGTCTGACTCTGAACACATCAGCAGTGAAAAAATCTGGAAAAGGTGTAGCGCCACCTGCTGGCAAGAGGAAATGACATGTTTTACTTGGAGCATCACTGCTCCGAGTAGGATGAGCCGACACACCTGAAAATGACGTCCACCTGTTGAAAAGCCATTGAAGTTTACCCTGACAAAAAACCATAACTTTCAATGCGGGGGTGTGGTCGTGACAGAGCGGCAAAGTTGGGCGTCTCGCCATGCACACAAAAGTTGCTCTCACGTGCACATTCCTTGTCCAATCTCACTGAAATTCAATGGATATGATGAGGCTTCTATTCTGAACCCATGGATATGACAATCTTGGACGAGCTCTATAGCGCCACCTAGTTATTGCATTGGGCACATTCTGCCCTGTATTTTCTCTTTGCTTTGTCCGATGTGCATGAAATTAAAACTGGAGATACTCAGAAGGGTCCTCTCTCATAATCTGAAGTTTCATGGGTGTACACCTGACGGTGCCTGCGTAACAGGAAGTGGTCGATTATGTGCACCCAAATAATAGAAATTTATTATAAATCAGCCGTTTGTCTCAGGAAGCTGAGATTTCAGAATTAGATGCCTTTAATAACCTCCAGCTTTGATATGTAACACAATAGGGTCTATGAGAAACTTCATACCTCTTTTTTTCCTATGCAATTTTGGACTGAACAAAGATTTTTAGCATAAATTCGGTTTAGGTTATCAGCACCAAAGACTACACTAGAATAGGCATTTATGTGCTACTGCTTCCTAATTTTTTTCAGAATGATTGAAGTTACAGGTGACATCTTAGAGAGCATTACATCCAAAAAGGTCCGAAAACGTCTTTTTAGGCAGAACTACAAACACCTATTTTTTTTCATAACTTAATCATCATATATCAACACCATTTATTTTTTTAAATGTAGGGATCTGTGTTTGCTGCCTTCCATATTTTTTTCAGAAGTCCAGGTGAAACAGATGATTTAAAAAAAATCCTGATTCATCCCAAAACCTGTGCTTTTTCCGTCTGGACTCCAAACAAGTGTGTTTTAAAATTACTTATGCTTCAAATATCCACACCAAGTTTCACACGCATATAGCTGAACATGTCTAAATGCTTCTTGAATATTCTTTACAGATATAAAATGAACTGGTCAACTGTAGGATGTCATTTCCTCTTACATGCATCAGTCTTTTCCTCATGCTGCAGCCTGCTCCTCAATCTGCCCTGTTGCTGGAGTCAAATTCCCCCCCCCCCCCCCCCACACACACACACACAAACACCAGCTGCCTCTTCATATGCTAACTAACCCAGAAGTGAGGTGACAATAGTTTAGACACAAGAGGGAGGGCAGACTGCTTTTTCATTTGTTTTGTATGTCTTTCATAGATTTTTATGAATAATCATTGCTTTTCTAGTCATGTAAAATGCAATTAACTTAATATTTTATCTTTTTTTTTTTTACAAACAAAACATATGAATGTGCTCCAAAACAAAACCCAACTCTCAGTACAGTTCTACAGATGTAACATAAGACTTAGACAGTAAATGTCTCTTTTATCCTTTTTTAATCAATGCTGCAACTTCTTTTCCTTAATATAAATCCAATGAAATTAAACTACAAAACCAAAAAACACAACCTATAGCAAATTTCTCTAAATAAATTATGTGTATATACAATATGTAGCACTTTTAAACAAAATAATAACAAATCCTTCCAATACAAGCACAGAAAAATGGAACACAAAATTTAAAACCCAAATTTGAAATGGCAATTTTAAAAAGATAATTTTTTCAGCCTGCTAAAAGTGCACAATTGTAAAAGCTCTTTTATATAGACAACTGTTTGGTTGCTTAGAGCTCTAAATATAAAAACAATGCTTTTATGGACGTGGCACGGATGGCACGGATGTTCAGCAGGGTAAACCCCAGGAAAGCGGCGGGACCTGATGGAGTTCCCGGAAAGGTTCTGCGGGCCTGCGCCGATCAACTCTCCCAGGTCTTCACAAAAATCTTCAACCTGTCGCTAGCTCAGGCTTTCATCCCTGCTTGCCTGAAGTCATCCACTATCATCCCGATACCCAAAAAGTCCTCATCCACAGCCTTCCTCACGGACTTCCGCCCAGTTGCACTCACTGCTGTCATCACAAAGTGTCTGGAGCGGCTGCTCCTGGGACACATCAAAGACTCCCTCCCTCCAATCTTCGTCCCCCACCAGTTTGCTTACAAAGCAAACAGATCAACGGATGATGCCATTTCCATCACCCTCCACACTGCGCTGAGCCACCTGGAACACAGAGACACCTACGCCAGGATGCTCTTTGTGGACTATAGCTCAGCCTTTAACACAATCATTCCTGACATTCTGGTCAACAAACTGTCTGAACTAGGACTCCACCCACTCACCTGCACATGGATCAAGGACTTCCTGACAAACAGACCACAGACAGTCAAACTTGACCCCCACCTCTCCTCCACCCGGACGCTGAGCACAGGCTCCACACAGGGATGTGTGCTGAGTCCTCTGCTGTACACACTGTACACAGCAGACTGCAGACCAGCCCACACCAGCAACACCGTGGTGAAGTTTGCAGACGACACTACTGTGGTGGGGCTGATCTCTGGGGACGACGAGACGGCCTACAGAGACGAAGTCCTGAAACTCTCAAGGTGGTGTCAGGCTAATAACCTCATCCTGAACACCACCAAGACCAAGGAGATCATCCTGGACTTCAGAAAAAACAGAACAGATCCACCCCCACTCTACATCGATGGAAACTGTGTGGAGAGGGTCCACAGCTTCACCCTCCTGGGCACCACCATCTCTGCTGACCTCACGTGGTCTAACAACACCATGACTGTCATCAGGAAGGCCCAGCAACGCCTGCACTTCCTGAGAAAACTTAGGAGGAACGACGTCAGCCAGGAGCTGCTGGTAACGTTCTACCGCTCAACCATTGAGAGCATTCTGTCCTATGGCATCACAGTGTGGTTTTCCCACTGCACTGAAGCAGAACGGCAGAGTCTCCAGAGAGTGGTAAAGACAGCGCAGAGGATCATCGGCTGCCCCCTCCCCTCACTGAAGGACATTTACCAGTCTCGCTGCCTCAGCAGAGTGACTAGCATCACCACTAACTCCACCCATTCTGCTTTCCCTCTGTTTGAACTGCTGCCCTCTGGAAGGAGGTACAGGTCCATCAGAACCAGGACAAACAGACTAAGAAACAGCTTTTTTCCATAGGCAATTATCATACGGAATGCACATACGTCCACCAACCACACCTCACTCTAATTTTACTACAATGCGTGCAATATCCTGACTGTCTAACCGGGTCACTGTGCAATAACTTGATATTTATTAAGCTGTGCTCACAGCAACTCATGTAATTCCATTCTATTTTATTCACAAATATTTAATATTTAACAGTTTCTGTCCATATTGTTCATTTTTTGTTAAGAGTTGTAAATACAGTATTTCTTTTTCTATTCTATTTTTATTTTTATTTTATGTAACTCCTTCACTCCAAGGCTGCTGCAATTTCATTGTATCCCCATGTACAATGACAATAAACGATTCTGATTCTGATTATATCACTTAGACACAGATGGAGAACCATATCAACTGGATTGGTAACAGCAACAACCACCGACCAAGCCGGCAAGCCCTGGCAGAAAAGATCCCCACAAGAAACACTGCAGGCTGTTCCATAAAAAATATAGTTTTACCATTGCCTTGCAGATCACAGTTGAAGTGGTTTAGTTTTCCTAAAAAAATTCAGAATGATTGAAGTTACAGGTGAACTTTTAGACAGCATTTCATCCAAAAAGGTCCGAAAACGTCTTTTTAGGCAAAACTGCAAACACCTATTTTTTTGCATAACTTATCTTTCAAATATCAACACAAAAAAATTAAAAACGGTAGGGATCTGTGTTTGCTGCCTTCCATATTTTTTTCAGACTTAAAAGTGTAACAGATGATTTATAAAAAATCCTTTTTCATCCAAAAACCTGTGTTAAATCTGTCTAGACTCCAAACAAACATTTTTTTATGGTAACTTATGTTTCAACAATCGACACCAATTTTCACAAACCTATAGCTGAACATGTCCCATAGCTCCCTGAATATTTTCATAGATATAAAATGAACTGGTCATTGTAACATCTAGCATTCTAACATCTAACATCTTACATGTCAAAGCCTCTCTCAGCCTGGCTCTGCTGAAGGAGTCGTGTTACAACCCCGCCCCCTCCTGCTGGGACCCCATCTCCTATGTAAATTAGCAAGCAGTGAACAGAGAGATGAGGAGTAAGAATGGCCATTACTCAGGCATGCATAATCCAAAGACAGCCAGTTAAACACTGAAAGACATATTTTTTCGGTATGTCTTTCATACATCTTTAGTATTAAAAACTCTCCAAGATGAATGTGCCTGACTCCACCTGCAGGTGGATCACAGACTTCTTGACGGACAGACAGCAGTATGTGAGGCTGGGGAAGCTCGTCTCAGATACTCGGACCACAAGCACCGGATCCCCCCAGGGCTGTGTCCTTTCACCCCTGTTACTCTCCCTGTACACAAACAGCTGCACAGCTGGTCACCTGTCTGTCAAACTCCTGAAGTTTGCTGACGACACCACACTCATCGGCCTCATCTCTGACGGAGATGAGTCGGCCTACAGGAGTGAAATAGCCAGGCTGGTGTCATAGTGCAGCGCTAACAACCTGGAGCTTAATGCTCTGAAGACAGTGGAGATGACAGTGGACTTCAGGAAGGCCCCAGCCCCCCTGCCCCCTGTCATCCTCTGTGACTCCCCGGTGACCTCTGTGGAGTCCTTCTGCTTCCTGGGAACCATCATCAGCCAGGACCTCAAGTGGGAGCAGAACATCAGCTCCATCACTAAGAAGGTCCAGCAGAGGATGTACTTCCTGAGGCAGCTGAAGAAGTTTCACCTCCCTGAAAAGATGCTGGTAGACTTCTACACTGCCATCATCGAATCCACCCTCACGTCCTCCATCACAGTCTGGTTCGCTGCGGCCACGGCCAGAGACAAGGCCAAGCTGCAACGCGTCATCCACTCAGCAGAGAAGGTGATCGGCTGCCACCTCCCGTCTCTCCAGGAGCTGCACATCTCCAGGACCTGGAGGCGGGCAGCCAGGATTGTAGCCAACCTCGCTCATCCAGGACATAATCTCTTTCGGCCCCTCCCTTCTGGCAAGAGGCTCCGGTCCATCAGGACCAGGACCTCGCGCCACAAGAACAGCTTCTTCCCCACTGCAGTCAGCCTGCTGAACAGTACCCCAACTCCCCCAGGTGACCCCCCCTCCCCCCCCGCCCACCAAAGGACTGTCGGTGCCACTTACAGGCCCCACCATCCCAGCCCATCTGTGCTCCCACTTTAATTCACCTTACTCTACTGTATATAGTGTGTTGTTGTTGTTAACTTAATTTTTAACTTATTCTTAATTGCACTATACACCAAGTCAAATTCCTCGTTTTGTAAAGTGCGCTCTACTGAACCTGGCAATAAAACTTTTTCTGATTTCTGATTCTATTAATCATTGTTTTTTATTCATTCAAAATGCAATTAAATCAATATTTTATCTTTTTTCTTTTCCTTTTTTCTTTTTATTTTATCTCTTATATCCTTTTTTATAATCAATGTTTGAACTTCTTTTCCTTTCTATTGTCATGGTTTCAGTTTGTTGTCTTTTTTTTCGCTTTAGTTCTTGTTCTGTCTTGTTTGGTTCTGTTTCCTGTTTTATTTTGAAAGGTTTCCTGTCTTGTCATGTTTCTTGAGTTTTACTTCCTTTGGTCCCCATCTGCCCTAATCGTGTTCACCTGTGTCTTGTCTGCCCTGTCTGTATATAAGTCTTGTCTCTGCCTTCCTCCTGTGCTGGTCCATTAACTTCTGCTCATGTTGATCACGTCTTCTTGTCTGGCGTCCATGTCCCTTGCCATGCCACAGTAAGTTTTTGTTTTTAGTTTTGTCATCCTGCTCTGCAGCGCTTTTTGTTAGTTAAATAAACCCACTTGCCCTGAACCCGTTTGCCTCCCGTCTCTGCGCCTGGGTCCTACCTGCTCTCGAGCCTCCCCCCCACACGACATCTATACATCCAATGAAATTAAACTACAAATCAACAAACACAACTGATAACAAATGTCTCTAAAAAATGATGTGTATATTTGCAGAACCTTAAAAACACCAAACAAATAACAAATGCTTCCCAAATAAAGCACAAAAAATGGAACACAAAATGTAAAACCCAAGTTAGAAATTGCAATTTGAAAAAGATACTTTTTTCAGCAGCTTTTCAAAATCAATCACCAATTCTACTCTTCTGTGGATGAAACAAAGAACTCCAGAACAATGAAGCCATTTCTCTAAGTCTCTCTCACCTTCAGTTTTAAACAAGGTCTGTGAAAATCCACCATACATTGGTCACATGAACTCAGAGACCTGCTAAAAGTGCACAATTGTAAAAGCTCTTTTATATAGACAACTGTTTGTTTGCTTAGAGCTCTAAATATAAAAAAAAATGCTTTTCTATCACCTAGACACAGATGGAGAACCATATCAACTGGATTAATAACAGGGTGGCATGTTTAGGTTTAAACTTACATCAATAGACAACATGAAGCTGTCCATCACATTTTTGACCTAAACATGTAAACACATCCTTGGCTCTGCGGTTAGGAAATGGTATTTGGGAATCTCTTTATACCAGGAGCCAGCCTGGCCATTGGAACATCGCCACAGTGCCCATCCAGACTGGGACAGCAACGGGGTCCACTTCAGAGCCGTGAGCTGCTGTGTTTAACTCCAGCTGTCCCAGCAAGGGAGACAACTGCAGCAACATCCACTGACCAAGCTGACAAGCCCTGGCAGAAAAGATCCCCACAAGAAAAACACTGGCTCAGGCAGGCTGGTCAAAAAAAAATAGTTTTGCCATTGTCTTGCAGCTCGCAGATCAAGTGGTTTAGTTTTCCAGTAATGTCAGTCAAGAATGCAAGTTCAGATTCACAATGTTCATATTCACCATATTCAACAGACATCTCCTCCAATAGCACCTTAAAAATCCTGTGCTGTTTTGCTTTGCAGCTGAGGTTGTTTACGATTTTCAGAATAAGAGTCATTATATGTCCAGAGCCAATCACTTCTGCACATAAGGCCTGCTGGTGAATGACGCAGCAGTAATGCAGACATTTTGGAAAGTCTGGGTCAGCTTTACAGTGAGTGATGAAACCTGTTTGTCTATTGATCATAGCAGGAGTCCCATCTGCAGTCACTGCTACCAGCTTTTCTAATTGTACCTTTTTCTGCACAAAAACTCCTTCACCGTGTTATACATTTCAACTCCTCTTGTAGTTGTCTGTTAGGGCAGATGTGTCAGGAGTTCTTCTCTTGTGGAAACCAAAAGCTATGCTGTACTGTTGCCGTCCACAGACTCATCACACTGGACGTTAACCACCTGCACTTTGCAAGATCCCGGTCCAGCTAATTGGCCAAGTTATCAGACATAGCTGACACTCATCTAGACATTGTAGTGGAAATTGAATGAGTTCTATTGTTCTCATCCTTAGGGACAGTGATAGCAATTATCATCATTGCTTGAATTTTTTTCATGCTATATGCAAAAGTCTTTGTCCCTTAAGGCAACAGATTACAGCCCCCCCCCCCCCCCCCCCCCCCCCCCCCAGGCTGCTGTCGTATTAACAATAGCTTGGAGCTCCAGAATGGACAAGAAAAGACGACGAGAATGGCTCGAGCAGGGCGTTGCTCACGGGGCGGTCGCTCGTGCCATGCGTTCGCACGTGCTCGGGCCCGCTAAATGCTACTTGTAGCTTTAATTATTATTATTATTATTATTTTATCATTTATTTATTTATTTTGGGGGGCTGGGGGGGCGGTGTGCTAGTCCTTAGGGAGGCCAGGGTATGAATGGTGGGGCTGGACCCCCTGCCCCTCCGTTCTGGCACCGGGACCCTTCCTTGCTGGCTGTCTCTCGGCGCCACGAGGCTCTGGCCTCCAACTGCGGCTGGCTTGCCGTTTCTGGCTGCCCGGCCGCTCTGGGAGGGGGGGCGCCTACCGCGGCCGGCTGGGGGGCCGGTCGCTCGGGGGAGCCTTCTTCCCCGGTTGTGCCCATCCGCCCGCTCCTCCCCGCTCTCACCCAAACAAATATTGCACACAGGCACATAGGGCCCCGGGATCTGGATGGGAGGGGTATGCTGGCGGGGCTCACTGGGGATGCCCCTTTCTGGGTTCTCGTTGGCACCCGCCCTCCTCCCCGCTTTTTACTTGCATAGTAGACACTCTGATTCATCTAGGGCCTTGTGGAGAGGGTCTGGTGGAGGGGGGCACGGTGAAACATCCGTGCTCACCTTTCGCTGGCGCCCCCCACAATTTTAACTTCCTCTGTAGACACACACACTGCATGCTAGCAGCACACACACAGCAAATACACACCACTCACAGAGGGACTCCGGAGTGGGGGGCTTTGCGGCTTGGCAGCGGTGGAGCCCCCCACACTGGTGACCTCCTATTTTACCTGCAGCACACACACAGCACTCCCACACCTCCATACATGGGTGGGGTCGGGGGGGGCGGCCGGTCTTCACCCGCCTGGTCCTCTCAGGGCGGCCGGGCTTATGGGTATCCTGTCGGCTGCGGGAAGGGTCGGGCATACGGCGCTGGGGGTCGGCCGGCTGGGGGGGGGGTTACTGCGTGGCGGCGGGGATAGGGAGGGTAACCAGATGATTGTGAGTATGTGTGTGTGAGTGCATGGGTAGGACGGACCTGGGGGCTGGCTCGCTGGGACCCTCTGGGGCTTTCCCTCCCCATCACAGAGAGGGGAGGGCACTGAGAGGGTTGGGGAGGGGGGCTCAGATATTATGGCGGGTGGGGGGGTTGTAGTGCGTAGGGTTTTAGGGTTATGGGGGGTGGCTGTGGGTGCGTGGCGATCCCTGGGTTGCTAAGGTCGCGTGCCTGGGCTGGCTTGCGGAGACGGGGCGCCGGTCGGGTGGTGGCCGGCTCATGGGTTCCGGGGGCCCTGGCTTCGTCCCTGGCCTTTGTCTCGGTGTCCAGCGCCCGGTGGCCCCCATGGCTGCCGCCTGGTACGGCTAAGCGCTCCTGTCTTGTGGCCTGGGGGCCGGACACTGGGTTCGCTTGTGCCTCTGGGCATTGGGGGGGCCCCTGTAGGGGGGCCCTCTCTGTGCCTGGCTGGTGGGGTGGGCGGTCCCCTCCTCCTCCCCTCCCGGGCTGCCTGGGTACGGATGCTGGGGGGGCTTCTGGCCTGGGGGGCTCTCCTCCCCTCTCCTGGTCTGACTGGGTAGGATCTGGCTCCCTTTATGAACACACGGTTCACGTCGGCAGCATGCATGTATCTCCACCCCCACGTGCACGTGCACACTGCCACACTGCTCCCTGTCTGCTTCATCCCTCCTTCTTACCTACAGTGTATTGATGGACAGATTTTTTTCGCTCATCTTAGTGTCAGATTTTCACCTTTTATCTAACATTCGTCTTTCCAGCAGATCTGGTATAATTGTTACAGCTTAAAATAATAACTTATTCAAATCAGTGCTTGTATCCCCCACCTTTTCACCTTTCTTCCTTTTACTCTCTTCCACCCTCCCCTCACATTCTTCCCCTCTCCCTCCGCACACACAATAAATGTAACAAATAAATTAAAAATAATACGACAAAAAGGGGTTTATACGAATCTACACTCTAGTTTCTTGAAGCTATATAACCTCTTTTTGTGGTAGTAAAACCTGTCCAACACAAAAAGCCTTCAGCTCTAATCTGTTTGCTCAGCTGTTGGACAGAACAAGTGAGAAAGCAAAAAAAAAGAGAAAAAAAAAAGAAGAAAAAAAGAAAAAAAAAGAAAGGAAAAAGACAAATAAGAATGATCAATCTATTATTGTCTGAATGAATATAAGAAAAATATCATAAGATGTATGATACCTAGGTTGCTTTGCCATACGATTCACCGGACATAGCTCCTAGCTCCGCCGCGGAGCTCTTTTGCTTGTCATGCTGGCATTCGGCATTCGGGCAGCTGTGTCATGGTGCCTCTGTCGGCTCCTCCCCCTCCCCTCTCTGCTTGGCCAATGATTCATCCCAGCTGCGTCCACTCAACTCATCACCCTGCCAGACCTACTTTAGGAGCTCCAGGATCATCATTCATCGCCAGTTTGTTGCCCCTGATGGTGCTAGTCTGGTCTTATCACAGTTTCATGTCATGTACCTTATGCTCTTGCCTTACACACCCTATCTTGTCTCCAGGACCTTCATGCCCATGAGTGGACGCCCGAATCAGTTCCTACCCGAGCGGATCATCATTTGGGACCACCTACCTCGTCACAGAGTCTTGCCCAAACGTCACGCCTCAGCTCGAGCCACCGCCGAACCTCCAAAAACATCACGAGCTACCGCCGAACCTCAAGTCTGGCTACAGAACCACGACGACTCTCCAGTCTCGTTGCCTTCCTGCCACAGCAAACTATTACAACATTGGATCAAATAAAATCCATTAATTTCACTCACCTCCTGTCCTCCTTCCGGGTTCCAGCATCTGGGTCTGCCTAGCTTTGCTAGCCATGACAAGCTGGCTGGCCGGTAGACAGACAGCCAGCTGATATTGTAGTTTAGGGTCGAATAGGAATAATAATATTCAGGACTTGTCTTTTATTAACATACTCTTTAGAGGTCGCTTTACATTCGAAAGGCTAGTAGGCTACATGCTAACCAGCCGATCATTATCTTTTTACCAATTGAATAAGGTTGATACAAAATGATTTTGTTGCTTTACACCACAAGTTGTGGATATGAATTGCCAGAACTGCACCTTAGCGCTGTGGTGAAATTTATGACACAGCTGTAAGTATTATGCGACACAATTCACGTACAGATTGCCTTTATTTTAGACCTGGCATTACCACAAAGATAACTAAGTAGAGCAGGTCTATGTGGTTTTTCCTGTAGCATTACACAGAATCCAATCTGCTTTCCCCACTTTCTCCTTGAACCATCTCCTTGGCCACACAGGAACAAAAACAAAAGCCTCTGTGTTCTTTTGTAATTCAGGAGAAATAAAATACAGTTTGGGGGGTGTAAAAAGTCATGATTTTTCCACCATTTCTATCAATTCAACTCTTCTGCATTAGATTGAGGTTCTGGGAGATGAAAAGAACAAAAATACCATAAAAAAGACCAGAGAGCTTCGAGCTACCGTCTTTGTCCGTGCCGCCATTCTACAGTTGAACTAAAATGGAGCCTATTTGCCATTGAATTTGCAGAACCTCCCAGTCCTACTTCCATTGGTAATAGTTTCTTTTATTGCCATCAAACTTTGGAAGTGGTGGTGCTTCAGTTTGATGAATTAAACTTTGAGATAAAACTGGGGCTTGCTCTTTTTCAGTCTGCTTGCATACTACTTTCCCAAACACTAGCCTTGGCAAAGAGAATTCAAGGTCACACACTGCTTCAGGTTCTAAATCTGCACTTCAAATCTTTATTTGCCTTAAAGACCTTTCCAGCCTCCAAAGTAAATTTACAAAGTTTTGTCTGAAATGTTTGAAATTTTTAAGACTGTTACTGCGTGTGTATAACAAGAAAATAATCTTTTGGTGGTTGTCAAGCTTCAATTGCTGTGTGGTTCTTGAATCAGCCATTTAAGTGAGCTTGACTGGGGTGGCATTGGAACGAAGCTAGCCTGGTCTGGGTTAGCTTTGGAATTGAGGAAAGTTTGCCTTGGCTATTTGGATCTGAGAGAGCCTGGCCTGGGCTGTCTCTAGAAATGAGCAAGGTTGGCCAGGGCTGGCTTTGGAACTGAGCAAGTTTTACCTGGACTGGCTATGATTCTGAGCGACCCTGGGCCCAGTTTTCACTTTCAAGTCTGTCTTCCTTTGAACACCGCCTGACTTAAAAGGCTTCTAATTTCTCAGTTTTGGCTCTGAAGGAATTCACTTTAGGCTAATAATCTGTATCCAATTTTATTGTATTTTCATTCCAGCATTTTAGATTGGAGAAAAAAAACCTTAAAGAAACATATCACCAATTAGACATCACTTCAAAATGTCGTAAACATTTAGAACTCACATTGCTAATTTTAAAAATGTGTACATTTTTTCAGCAAATTCATTTCAATTATAAAATGCAGTGAGAATTATAACCGTACATATTTTTTTATTTGATTTTATTCATACATTATACAAGTAGCAATTTTAAAGAAGAAAGTGTCTTTGTTAACATGTTCACATGAAAGGTATTATTTCAAGTTAAACCAACTAGTCCATTTTGATATAAAATAATGAATACACTGTAAATGCCCTCATAAAGTAATAATTTCATTATAAACCTATTGAAATCTAATAAAAAAAAAAACAACTAAATATCTGATTCGAGTGCACCTGCCATCCCTCACTAATAATTACCAAGTTTATTCATCTAACCTGTACTACCCTGTATATAAACTCCTCCACTTTTGTCCTTCATTTCCAGGTTATAGTGGTTAATTTACTAATTCATTCAATCTTCAATTTGTCAAATTATGGTTCTCACCCAGCTTTTTCCCCAACCACGTCTCTGCCTTGTCCTTGGTTAGTCCTGCCTTGTGTGTCTCCTTGTTGCTGACACATTTTACACAATATCAGCTGTGGGAAACTACAAGTTAAACTGACTGTTGGGGTTAAAAACTTCCTCAACTTAGTGCTTGCAAGCCTTCCTCCTCTGCCCACCTTCACTGTCCAATTTCACAAGTAAATCTTAAGCCGTGACGTCTTTTACTGGGTTGTCCAATTTTATTAGCAGTCAGGCACTAATATCTGGTTGTTTCATATTTCATAATGAAAAACAAGATTATTCACAGTAGTAACTACAACAACTGAGTTTTGAAATAAATATATGAGCTTAAACAATTTAGAAAATTAACAGTCATGTCTAATTTTATAGAATACCTTCTTCAAGTGCTTATAAATTTCTGTCATTTTTAGTCCATAAATGATTGGATTGCAAAGAGGATTGTACATGATGATCTGCAGTGTCATTATAAAGCGAGCAGTCTTTGAAAAACTTGACTCCAGCCTAATTATAATTATGTCATAAGTCATCAAACACGAATAGTTGATTAAAACCAGCAGGTGAGGTAAACAGGTCTGAGCAGCTTTTCTTCTGACTTCTCTACAGCTTTTATAAACCACTGTGAGGATCTTTACATATGTAAAAATTACAAAGAGCATGGGAAGAATAGCGATGTTAAACAGAGTAACTAAGCCAAATGTCAACAGAGCTTTAGAACCTGCACAGAAAAGATAATTTATAGAATTGTTGCAGAAAATACCTTTCAATGTAAAGCTGCAAAGCTCTAAGTTTGCAAATACAACAGTAAAAATAGCAATATGAATTAAAGGCACAATCCAGGCCAATCCCAGTAAAATAAAGACAGTTTTTTTTCTCATAATGATTGCATATTGCAGAGGTTTACATATGGACACATATCTGTCATAAGACATGGCTGCCAGCAGTAAGAATTCTGATCCGCTTAATGAGTAAAACACAAAAATCTGAAAGAGACAGGCTTGATAAGAGATGACCTGTTCATTAGATAAAAAGTCTGTTAAAAGTTTAGGGTAGATGTTTGTGCTGAAAAGAACAGAGTTAGTCAATAATGCTGCAATGAAAATGTACATAGGCTCATGAAGGTTCTTGTGAATCACAATCAGAGAAATTATTGTACAATTGCTGCAGACAATCAAAATATAAACAGGTAACATCATAAAGAAATAACAATACCTGTACTTTTCTATCTCCACATGACCTTTAAGACTTATGTATGTCACATTCATATTTATCCCTCAAAATGATAATGAAAAAACAGTAATTCAAACAATAATAAATCAGCACAGTTGGAAAAAATCCTAAAGTTTCAAAGATCTGTGTTGTTGCTCAAACTGGAATCTGTTTCTGTCAGAGCTACTATATAACAGATCTATCTTACCCTCTAAGGGTCTCATTTACTCTTTCATGAAAAAAAACCTGCTACCACTAAACAAATTCATAACAACCAAAATGAAACAAGGTTAAAAAAAGTCAATCCTCTACTGCAGGGGTTGGGAACCTTTTTGGCCGAGAGAGCCATAAACGCCACATATTTTTAAATCTAATTTCGAAAGAGCCATACAATAATGTAGCGTCCCTTTCCCACACTGAGGCACGGAGACTTAAACTCTTTTAAGAGTTTTATTCTGGTTACTGTAGACCTGCAACAAATGCCGTCCAACTAATTCAGCAACTCCTCAATTTCTCCCGCTGAGACTAGAGCGCTTCTCCCAACTTTATATTCCCTCACTGCAGGAACAGCCCTCCCATATACCTTATTTGGCCCATAGCTGAACCCCATTGGTCCAAACTCTGAGTGACAGAACTGAGGGCCAATCAGATCTCTGCTTGATGCATTCAATGAACTCCGGAATTTAGAACGCGACCCAACAGCCACCAGTTTAACTCAGTCCGCTACAGTAGGTTTAAAACTAAAAATGAAAGTGAATGTGTGCCTTTGATGTAATTTTAACACTTGTAAAGTACAATAAGTCTGTGGATTCTTTTTTAATAACATTGTTATGCTGTTGCTAATAAATGATGAGTATTTCTTACCATTAATGTAACTTCTGGTGCTGCGTGGTTTTGCTGATCGTCTAGTCTGGTTGATACGTGGTGAGTTTCTGCTTCATGCAGGCGTTGAGACTTTAAACCCGATCGTTGGTTGGTCTGAATGTTCTTTAGATGTGAGAAAGACGCTCACATGCAGACGTGGAGCCAAACACACACACACACGCTGCAGTAAATGACGGGCAGCGGGTTTTAAGTTTTGACAATCCCTGCGCGATTCACCTTGCTGCCTGTGCCCACAACCCCCCCCTCTTCCTCAAACATCCCGCTGCAACCGCGCGCTCTTTCTCAGAGACGGGAACGCGCAGTTGAAGGGACGGCGGTTCGCAGGTTTCCTGCTGTTATAAAATAATAGATGATAGTTAATTGATAGTGGAATTGATAGTGGTGCAGATTTATTTTCTCCATGCACCGCTACTACCGCGCGCCCCCACTGGCATCGCATCGCACCAGAGAAGGACTGGTATAATGAAAAAAAAAGTATAATTAAAGAATTGTCTGCGACTTGGTAGGGGGGGTGCTTGGACATCACTGCCAGCAAGCAGCAGATGTCCTCCTGGCACCCTACCCGCCAATTTTAACCGCACCTTAGACATTTAGGGCCCCTTGGTGTTGAGGGTGAGGGCACATCACTGTGAGTAATCAGGAGATGTCCCCTTAGTGCCCTACTCGCCAATTTTAACTGCACCCCCCTTAGTACACACACCCCTCCCCCTTCAATATATACATTCAAACATAAACACACACACATGCACACAAACACCCTCTCAAACACCCATACACGCACACACATTTTACAAGGAAGGTGGGACCTGGGTCCATCTGTCCCCTACCCCTTCCCTGGTGGGGGGTGCGGGCCCCTTGGCGATGGCGGCCGTGTCCCTTGGGTGCCGGCTCCCTGGGCCCGGCGGTGCTCTCTCCGCACGGTGGGGGGGTTCATATTACACCTGAGCCGGGGGTGTTCGTGTCCCTGGGGGATGGGTCCTGGTCTTTGCCCCTGGGTGCTGGGCCCCGCCAAACTTCCAACATGGCCGAGCCTGGTCGGGCCATATTTATAACACCACTTGTGGGCCGCCCCTTTTTCCCCGGGGTTCCCCCCTCCTGGGCGGGGGCGGCGGGCCCCTGCCTTGCTCTTACCTGGACCAACCGTGGGCCGGGTGGGTGGCTGCCTGGAGTGCGGAGCGGGTCTCCCTTGGGGGGTCCTGGCTCGTACCTGGGGTCGGGGCGGGGGGATGCCCGGAACTCCTGGGTGGTGGTGGGGTGCTCGTCTGGGGCTGTGGGCGTCCCTCTCCTGTGGGGCCCTGCGTTGGGCGCTCCCGGCGCGGCGGGGGGGCTGCTTTCCTGGCTGGGCTGGGGCGGCGCTCTCTTTCCCTCCGCGCCTCCCTGCTCTCTGGCTCTGGGGGCCTCGCGGCGGTCCTGCTGGCCCTGGCCTGGGTGGCGGGCTTGGTCGCCCGGGGGGCGGTTGTTCCCTGCCTGTTCCCGTATGGCGTTGGGGGATTCCGGCTGCCGCCGCTGCTGCGGCGGGGGTCTGGGTGTGGGGGTGGCTGGGCGCTCCTCCTCCTTCTTTTCACATTCCACCATCCATTTTAGAAGAACATAAACACTCGCTTGAGCACAGGTGTTAGCTCACCTTTGCACTAATAGTTTGCATGATTGAATAACTGAAATATTTCACACTAGTTGGTTTTAAAGACATAAGTATGCGTGTGAACACTATCTGTTTTGTGTACATGTCGACAGGTGGACATTTTTTGCAGCTAGCAGGTGTGTTTACAACATTTGAGTGTGTGTGTGGATAGGCCCCGCCCTTTTTGTACTACATAGATTTTCAAACATGATTGAAATTAATAAAGTTTGGCCTCAATTACAAAAGGGGTTTATTCAGACATACCTTTGGTTTGTCTGAAGATGAATAACCCCTCTTGTTAAAATAAAATATGTCCAACACAAGAGGCCCTCAGCTCTCATCTGTTTGCCTAGCTGTTGGACAGGACAAGTTAAAAGAAAAAAAAGAAAAAAAGATTTGTCTGCGAGCCACATGTGACCATCAAAAGAGCCATATATGGCTCGCGAGCCATAGGTTCCCGACCCCTGCTCTACTGCATTGAACTCTCAGTACAGCTTCAAGTCTACCCAACTGCAATTAAACCATATACGTCTGGAGAAAAGCTACATTGACCTGAAGAAAACAGTTGAGTAAAACTAAGGAATGGTCCCCCTGCTGTTAAACAAGAAGCAGTGGAGGCCATGATAGGAACAGAACTTGTCCCTAATAGCATCTTTGACTTTTTTTTACAATTAGACAGGATTTGTAAATCTATTTCAAATAGTTATCAGTTTAGCTTGTAGAACCTGAAAATCTATGGCTCAGAGAAAATGATTGACAAAGTTAAAGTAAAAATCTGCACAATGGAGGTTCATAGAAGACTTGTGCTGCATTTATACTAAATGTGAATTGTGCTTAAAGTTTGCATCCACCGGTTCATTTTTTAAACAGGCAAAATGTACTGCAAGATAGTGTGCAAAAAGTGTGTTCATAAACTTGATGCTTTTGTGGGACAAGCTACCGCTAAGACCTTTTCTCAACTTTATTGCCACTTCATGGAAGATGTGGATGATGTTGACAGAGAAACTTGGGTATATTCCTTTAGTAGAGCTCTATGAGGGCACCGGTAAGCATGTCGCCATGTCTGGATTCAGTAGATTATTTAGAGACACTCCCAGTGCTGTGTAAACCCCTTTTGTATTAACCTCTTTTGTGTTTGGGACAAAATGGCTCTGATGTGATCATAGAAGCACTGAGTTCTCGAAACTGAGTTCAAAAGATGATTTTTTGAGCTTGTCAGCTACAGGAAGGCTGCTCAGTATGATCAAAAAAGATATATGCTTAAATACACTGACCAAAAATATAAACGCAACACTTTTGTTATTGCTCCACTTTTTTTATGGTATGAACTCAAAGATGTGAAACATTTTCCACATACACAAAATAACCAGTTCTCTGAAATATTGTTCACAAATCTGTCTAAATCTGTGATAGTGAGCACTTCTCCTGCCAAGACAATCCATCCCACCTCACAGGTGTGCCATATCAAGATGCTGATTAGACAGCATGATTATTGCACAGGTCTGCCTTAGACTGGCCACAAGAAAAGGCCACTCTGAAATCTTCCGTTGTATCACACAGCACAATACCACAGATGTCGCAAGTTTTGAGGGAGCGTGCAATTGGCATGCTGATAGCAGGAATGTCCACCAGAGCTGTTGCTAGGGAATTGAATGTCCATTTCTCCGCCACAAGCCGTCTCCAAAGGCGTTTCCGAGAATTTGGCAGCACATCCAACCAGCCTCAATTTTATTTTTCTTCCCCTCTTCTGCAGTCTGTGCTCCAACCTGAAACCTTCTAAAATCTCTGTCAAATAGAACAGAAGACAGTCTTCACTTTTTTGTCGCAGTTCATCTTTCCCAGTTTAGCTCATTATTTCAGAGCGATCATGCTGTTTTTTTTAAAAACTGCAGACCCTGTCAATCTCCTCAGTCCGTGCCGTGTCTCCTGTACAGAAACGTGGAGCTCTTCAGATCAGAAATCTATGATCAGATCAGATTATTTATTTCTTTGTGAGCATCCAAGCATCCAAGTTGACATCCTGTAGGGGACAAAAAGCATAACCTACAGGACAGACGTTAGGAAAGAAACAAAACAGCAAATGTCCATTCAGAATACATGACCTGCTAATCCAGTGAGGATTAGCACCTTTAAAAGAAACACGAAAAATGTGTTTGGCTTGCGCTATCGAAATATTTAGCAATGACAGGTGATGGTTATAATATTTAAATTAATCGTAAAATTTTTAAATGGAAAAGGTTTCGTATATTACAGTAAAAAATTATCTAATGGCTGACCACTTGCCAAATAATTATTAAATTCAAACAATGGGTCACAATGTAATTAAATATAATGATATACATGATTGATTAATACTCATTTTAGGGTAACAAATTAAATTTGATATAAAATTAGGAACACACTGTAATTATCTTCATAAAGGAAACTTTTGTATTATTACAATATTAAAAACTAGTTTTTCATGGAGCTAATCACCTATTTTTCAAAAACAGACAAACAGTAGATGTATAAATGAATATTTGTAACTCCAAAAACATTTGTTTTTAATAATAATAATTGTCCAAATATGTAAGAGCTTGTATGGTCACTGACACCAGCCTTAATAAAGATAGAAAATTAACAGTCATGTCTAATTTTAAAGAATAACTTCTTTAAGTGTTTATAGATTTCTGTCATTTTTAGTCCATAAATGATTGGATTGCAAAGAGGATTGTACATGATGATCTGCAGTGTCATTATAAAGCGAGCAGTCTTTGAAAAATTTGACTCCAGCCTAATTATAATTATGTCATAAATCATCAAACAAGAATAGTTGATTAAAACCAGCAGGTGAGGTAAACAGGTCTGAGCAGCTTTTCTTCTGACTTCTCTACAACTTTTATGAACCACAATGAGAATCTTCACATATGTAAAAATTATGAACAGAATGGGAAGAATAACATTGTTAAACATAATAACTAAGCCAAATGTTAACAGAGCTTTAGAACCTGCACAGAAAAGAAAATGTAAAGAATTGTTGCAGAAAATACCTTTCAATGTAAAGCTGCAAAGCTCTAAGTTTGCAAATACAACAAGAGGAACAACAAGGTGACTAAAAGGTACAATCCAGGCCAATCCCAGTAAAATAAAGACAGTTCTTTTTCTCATAATGATTGCATATTGCAGAGGTTTACATATGGACACATATCTGTCATAAGACATGGCTGCCAGCAGTAAGAATTCTGATCCGCTTAATGAGTAAAACACAAAAATCTGAAAGAGACAGGCTTGATAAGAGATGACCTGTTCATTAGATAAAAAGTCTGTCAAAAGTTTAGGGTAGATGTTTGTGCTGAAAAGAACAGAGTTGATCAATAGTCCTGCAATGAAAATGTACATAGGCTCATGAAGGTTCTTGTGAATCACAATCAGAGAAATTATTGTACAATTGCTGCAGACAATCAAAATATAGACAGTTAACATCATAAAGAAATAAAAATACCTGTACTTTTCTATCTCCACATGACCTTTAAGACTTATGTATGTCACATTCATATCTATTCCTCAAAATGATAATGAAAAAACAGTAATTCAAACAATAATAAATCAGCACAGTGGGGAAAAAACTAAAGTTTCAAAGATCTGTGTTGTTGCTCAAACTGGAATCTGTTTCTGTCAGAGCTACTATATAACAGATCTATCTTACCCTCTAAGGGTCTCATTTACTCTTTCATGAAAAAAAGCTACCATGTAAACAAACTCATCATAACAACCAAAATGAAACAAGGTTAAAAAAAGTCAATCCTCTACTGCATTGAACTCTCAGTACAGCTTCAAGTCTACCCATCTGCAAATAAAGTATATACGTCTGGAGGAAAGCTACATTGACCTGAATAAAAACAGAAAAATCCCCCTGCTGTTAAACATGAAGCAGTGAAGGCCATCTTGGGCAAGATTTCTTTGTCATTATGGTTTCCCTTTGGCTGCCGCCACCAGAAAACTGAAATCAAAAGCACAGGGCTCTCCGACATTGGAAACCGAGACGGTACTTTCAAGAAAATAGACTACTTTATTACAAATATTACTAAAATTGCTATTCTAAAAAGACACACCCAAAAAGAGTTAACCAAACAGGGCCCGACCACAATGGCTATCACGCCAAACACACACCTTCAGCTGCACTCAGCTGTGCATTCTCCGTTGCGGCGAAACAAACTCAATGCCACGCCTCTTGCGTCAAGTTACAGTAACTGACACCAGTCCGAGATGGGGGGGGGACACTGGGCTCTGGTTGGGTCCAGGGTGATACAAGGCCAGAAAAGGGAGACCCACACCGACAGCGCTCGATCTGGCCCTGTCACGCTACTCCAGCACGCGGACGGACAGCAGTCGCTAAAACGGTGTATTGAGCACGCATGATCCCTGGGAGTCCTGGCAGTCGCACCGCTCCAGAGCAATGTTGCCCTGAGGAGTCACCGGGTCGGGCAGAGCAGGGACGTGAACAAACAACGGGACACAAAAAGGAAACAGCAGCACCTGCTCACGCAGCTCAGGAGGACTACCCACAGGAGTCGCATGAGCGGCCAAACACTGTCTGTGATCCGGCTGTGGTTAGGGCCAAACACGCGGCTAAACACGCAGCCAATTGCTGCACACCTGCTGCACCTTACAACCTGGAAGCAGCAGTTCTCAGGCTGATCCTCTCTGACAGTGAAGCTTTTATCAGCCCTCTGCTGATGAAGCAGCCGGTATGCCAGGTGATCTTAATCAAGTGGCCCTCTGTCTGCCACACCATGATAGGAACAGAACTTGTTCCTATTAGCATCTTTGACTGTTTTTACAAGTCGAAAGGAGCTGTAAATCTATTTCAAAGGGTTATCAATATAGCTTGTAGAACCTAAACATCTGTGTCTCAGAAGAAATGTTTGAAAAAGTTAAAGTAAAAATCTGCATGATGGAGGTTCATAGAAGACTTGTTGTCATGGTACCTCTGGCAGTTCCCCCCTGTTAAGTTATAAATACAGGAACTGTTAAATAAATATGTCTTTACTTGTTTTATGGTAGTTGCACATATGTGCTCTTATTGTGAAAGGGAAAAAGGGAGGGGAAGTAGAGACGTGGTTGTCGGTTGTTGATGGCGTTGGAATAAAGAAGACGTGAAGCCAAGAAGTGAATTTGAATCCTTTTTAACATTGGTAGCAGAGGATGGTTAGCAACTACAGAGTCCCGCCACCTTTTGACGAAGAAAAACCGTACGAAAGCTGGAAAAATAAAGTCGCGGTGTGGGCCCGAGTTACAGATCTTGAAAAGAAGAAGCAGGCGCTCGCCGTTGCTTTGGCGCTTTCTGGGCGAGCGAGAGAAGTGGCGATGGAAATATCGGTGGAGGATTTGAACAAAGACACAGGCATGGAAACTTTACTCGTGAAGCTAGATGATCTGTTTCTCAAGGAAGAAAAAGACAGGATCTACGAGGCTTACTCAAGTTTTGATCGGATAACGAGAAGCAGTAACGTGTCCATGACGGATTATATAATTGATTTTGAACAGCGGTATGGCCGAATGCATAAATACAAGATGGAACTTCCAGATGCAGTATTAGCATTTAAACTACTGGACACTGCTTGTTTGGACGTGAAAGATCGACAATTAGCCCTAACAGCGTGTGCAGAGTTGACATTTGCCGCCATGAAGTCTGCACTGAAGAGGATTTTTAGAGGGAAAATGTCTGGCTCAACGGTGGGAATTAACCAGGATGCTGCCTATATTACTGAACAGAGAAGACAGTTAAACAAACCATGGTCCCATAATGATAAGCAGAAGACAGCATGGCCGGGCACTAATCCTCTGGATAGATATGGTCGCAGATCCAAATGGACCATTTGTCAAAGCACATTCCACTGGGCCAAGGACTGTCCACTCAAAGGTGAGCAAATTAAACTGACTGAAGATAAAGCAAATGATGTAGAAGAGTGTAATGTTACGTTGTACACAAAAGAGTCACCCACTGAAGCAGAAATCTTTATGACAGAGTGTTTTGGTTTTGCAATAATTGACACTGCATGCACACGGTCGGTGTGTGGACAAGAATGGTTGGACAACTTCACCAGTCAGCTAAATCAAAATGGAGTAAAACATCTAAAAAAAGTCGGAAATGCACAGTTGCAGACCCTTCAGATTTGGAGATGGAAAAGTGGTCAACTCCACCAAAAGACTAAAGATTCCTGCTAAAATTGGGCAGACAAAATGTCATATTGAAACTGAAGTTGTTCCTGCCAAGATTCCCCTTCTTCTGAGCAAAGAATCTATGAAAAGAGCAGGAACTGTGCTGGATATGGAAAATGACCGTGCAGTGATGTTTAACCACCCTGTAAAACTTGAGTTTACAAGCTCAGGTCATTACTGTGTGAACATTATGGATTTTGAAGACCAAAACGTTATTGACAATGACCACATTTTGATAGCCAATGAGAATGTTATTCAACAAGGGAACACAAATGAAGAACTGGAGAGTCAGTATGAGGAGGAAATACTGGCAATCTCAGAAAACATGACTACAGTAGAAAAACAAAAGATCTTGATGAAGCTTCATCAACAGTTCGGTCGTGCTTCTGTAGAAAGGCTTCAGAAACTTCTGATCAGCTCAGGCAACAAGGATAAAGAATGTGAAATCATCCTGAAAAGAATTGTTGAAGAATGTGAACCATGTCAGAGGTATAGCAGAACCAAACCAAGACCTGTTGTTGGTTTACCATTGGCATCTCAGTATAATGAAACTGTTGCAGTTGATCTTCATGAACTCCAGCCAGGTATGTGGTATCTTCATATTGTTGACCAGTTCACACGATTTAGTGCTGGAAGTATTCTGACCACAAAGAAGTCATCTGAGATAGTGAAGCACTTCATTCATGCCTGGATAAGTGTGTATGGCCCTCCTCAGAAACTGTTCAGTGACAACGGAGGAGAATTCAACAATGATGAGATGAGAGATATGGCAGAAAACTTTAACATCGAAATCAAAACAACAGCAGCATACAGCCCCTGGAGCAATGGACTTATGGAAAGACACAACCAAACACTTACTGAGATTTTAATGAAAGTAAAAACCTCCAATACTTGTGACTGGGATACTGCACTAGACTGGGCCCTTATGGCCAAGAACACAATGCAGAATGTACATGGCTTCAGTCCTTATCAGCTGGTGTTTGGACAGAATCCCAACCTGCCCTCTGTCCTTACTGACAAGCCTCCAGCTTTAGAAGGCACCACAAAGAGTGAGTGGGTTGCTAAACACATTTCTGCTCTGCATGCATCAAGGAAGGCCTTTACAGAAGCAGAATGTTCTGAAAGAATACGGAGAGCATTGCGTAAACAAATACGCCACTCAGATGAAAAATATGAACTAGGGGAAAAGGTCTACTATAAAAGAGTGGACTGCCATGAATGGAAAGGGCCAGGAGTTGTCATTGGCCAGGATGGTGCTGTGGTGTTTGTCAGACACGGAGGAACATGCATCTGAGTACATCATCTCAGACTTAAAAAAGCAAAAATGTTGAGTCAAGATCGCCACATTAAAGATAATGCAGAAGTGGATACAAAACTTTTGAGAAAACAAATTGTGTCAGAGGTTTCTGATGACAGTTTGGAGGACACTTCACCAGCAGGAGGCACATCTGTGATACAAAATGAAGCAGAACAAAACACCAATGACAACACCAGGCAACACAAAGTTGTGGAAGGAGAATATGATGTTCAGCTCAAAACAGGACAAGTTTTGAAATACAAAGACGATGACAGTGGTGTTATATACACAGCACAAGTCAAGGGGCGTGGAGGAAAAGCTACAGGAAAATATAAAAACTGGTATAATCTTGTAATCATGGAGCCCAGTAATGTTGCAGGTAGCACATGTTCAGTTGACATTACACAGCTGGAGAGCCTTCAGATAGAACCAACTGTTGTTGTTGATGATGCAGCAGATGTTAATGATGACATATTTATGACAGGAGACTTAACATTTGACCAAGCCAAAGTAAAAGAAATAAAAAATTGGAGAGACAATGATGTGTTTGTAGAAGTTCAGGATGAAGGACAGAAATACATCTCCACCAGGTGGGTGTGTACGCTTAAAGAGACACACACTGGACCTATGCCAAAAGCATGCTTAGTGGCAAGAGGATTTGAAGAATTACAAGTGTCTGAGTTGCAAAAAGATTCACCAACATGTGCATCAGAGTCTCTTCAGCTCCTTGTGGCAGTAATCTGTCAAAGACAGTGGTCACTTAACTCCATGGATATAAAAGCAGCATTTCTCCAAGGAGCAGAACTCTCACGTGACCTCTACATTAGACCTCCAACAGAGGCAGATTCAAAAGGCCCATTATGGAAACTTAAAAAATGTGTATATGGTTTGGCTGATGCATCACTTTATTGGTACAACAGGGTGAAGGAGATTATGCAGACACTTGGAGGAAAAGTGTCAAAGGTAGATCCTGCTGTCTTTTACTGGCTTGATGAGAAAAAAACTGTAATTGAGGTACTTGCCTGTCATGTGGATGACTTCATATGGGGGGGTACGCAAAGCTTCTCCACAACCGTTATGCCTGAACTAAGATCAGCTTTTGAAGTTGAACTTGAGCAGCATGGTAGCTTTTGCTATGTGGGAATAGATTTTGTGTCTCTAAAAGAAAAAAATTCAACTACACCAGGAAAACTACATCCAGCATCTGCAGCCCATACATCTGGATGCTGTGCGAGCTGTACAGCAAGACTCACCTCTGTCAGCTAAAGAAAAAGATCTACTCAGGTCCAAGATTGGACAAATTCTCTGGGTCGCAAGGCAGAGTAGGCCAGATGTCTTGTTTGATGCAAGCACTTTGGCATCAGGCTTTAAAGATGCAACTGTGCACACAATCCATGAAGCAAATAGAACTGTGTGCAAACTGAAATCCAGGAAGGTGGCTCTGAACTTTGAACATCTTGGCAAGGACACAGCCCTCAAGATGATGGTGTTCAGCGATGCCTCATTTGGCAATCTTTCAGATGGAGGCACTCAAGGAGGACACCTGATAGTTCTTATGGGTGAACATGGAAAGTTTTCACCGCTCTCATGGCAGTCAAAGAGAGTGAAGAGAATTGTGAGGAGTACACTTGCTGGAGAAACATTAGCAATGTCTGATGGAATTGACAATGCATATTTTCTAGCAACACTGTTCTCTGAGCTAACAACTGGAAGTGCTGAACATGCTCCATCCATAATCTGTGTCACAGACAGTCGTTCACTGGCTGACGCACTGAAATCTACAAAATCTGTCTCAGTAAAAAGACTTCGCCTGATAATCAGTGCCATCAAGGAGCTCATCCAAGCACAGCGAGTTGAGCGCGTGTTGTGGTACAACACGAAAGAACAACTTGCAGATTGCCTTACCAAAAAGGGTGCATCTGCATGCAAGTTACTTGAAGCCTTGAGTGAAGGACAATGGGAACTTGGTTAATGTTAAATTCAGTAACAGCAAGTTCAATGAAAACAGTTCATTATGTTGTTTTGTTTTGTTCATTTGACCTGGTAAACTAAGACTTAAAAAAAAAAAATTAAGAGTGAGTTTGTTAAGTTATAAATACAGGAACTGTTAAATAAATATGTCTTTACCTGTTTTATGGTAGTTGCACATATGTGCTCTTATTGTGAAAGAGAAAAAGGGAGGGGAAGTAGAGACGTGGTTGTCGGTTGTTGATGGCGTTGGAATAAAGAAGACGTGAAGCCAAGAATTTGAATCCTTTTTAACACCCCCCCCCTCCCCTCTCTGCTCTGCCTTCCTTTTTTATTTTTTTTTTATTTTTTTTAATAACTTGCCCTGTCCAACAGCTAGGCAGACAGATGAGAGCTGAGGGCCTCTTGTGTTGGACATATTTTACTTTAACAAGAGGGGTTATTAATCTTCAGACAAACCAAAGGTATGTCTGAATAAACCCCTTTTGTAATTGAGGCCAAACTTTAGGAGGGGAAGGGGGGTAAGACCATGAAGCAGCATAAAGCAACAAGTTTACTGGTTGTTAATCATTATGGTAAGGTTCAAATGTAGTACAAAAAGGGCGGGGCCTATCCACACACACACTCAAATGTTATAAACACACCTGCTAGCTACAAAAATGTCCACCTGTCGACATGTACACAAAACAGATAGTGTTCACACGCATACTTATGCCTTTAAAACCAACTAGTGTGAAATATTTCAGTCATTCAATCATGCAAACTGTTAGTGCAAAGGTGAGCTAACACCTGTGCTCAGGTGAGTGTTTATGTTCTTCTAAAATGGATGGTGGAACGTGACAAGAAGGAGGGAGAGTGCCGAGCCATCCCCACCCCAAGACCCCCACCGCAGCAGCAGCGGCAGCCGGAATCCCCCCAACGCCACACGGGAACCGGCAGGGAACAACCGCCGCCCGGGCGACCAAGCCCGCCACCCAGGCCACGGCCAGCAGGACCGCCGCAAGGCCCCCAGAGCCAGAGAGCAGGGAGGCACGGAGGGAAAGAGAGCGCTGCCCCAGCCCAACCAGGAGAGCAGCCCCCCCGCCGCGCCGGGAGCGCCCAACGCAGGGCCCCACAGGAGAAGGACGCCCACAGCCCCAGACGAGCACCCCACCACCACCCAGGAGTTCCGGGCATCCCCCCGCCCCCACCCCAGGTACGAACCAGGACCCCCCAAGGGAGACCCGCTCCGCACTCCAGGCAGCCATCCGCCCGGCCCATGGTTGGTCCAGGGAGGAGCAAGGCAGGGGCCCGCCGCCCCCGCCCAGGAGGGGGAACCCCGGGGAAAAAAGAGGGCCCACAAGGGGTGTTGTAAATATGGCCCGACCAGGCTCGGCCACAGTTGGAAATTTGGCGGGGCCCAGCGCTCAGGAGCAGGGACCAGAACCCACCCCCCAGGGACACGAACACCCCCGGCTCAGATGTAATGTGAACCCCCCCACCGCGCGGAGAGAGCACCGCCGGGCCCAGGAAGCCGGCATCCCGGGGACACGGCCGCCGTTGCAAAGGGGCCCGAACCCCCCACCAGGGAAGAGGTAGGGGACAGACGGTCCTAGTTCCCACCTTCCTTGCAAAATGTGTGTGCGTGTATGTGTGTTTGAGAGGGTGTGTGTGTGCATGTGTGTGTGTTTATGTTGGGATGTATATTTTGAGGGGGGAGGGGGGTGTGTACTAAGGGCGTTGCAGTTAAAATTGGCGGGTAGGGCACTAAGGGGACATCTCCTGATTACTCACAGTGACGTCCCCTCACCCTCCCCACCAAGGGGCCCTAAATGTCTAAGGTGCGGTTAAAATTGGCGGGTAGGGTGCTAGGAGGACATCTGCTGCTTGCTGGCAGTGATGTCCAAGCACCCCCCCTACCAAGGGCCCTACATGTCTAAGGTGCAAATAAAACCGAAAGAGGGGGGGCCCACTCCATACGGCAACCATAGGAGGGGGGCCACTGCCTAGTAACCCCCCCCCCCCCAAGGCCCATCGCAGGCTAAGCCCCCCACCCCCTCACCCTAATATGAGGTTATATGAGGAAGGGGGTAAGTTGGGGACAGCTGGTAGACTGTCCCCCGGTGGTCAAACAGCTGTCCCCCGCCCCCCCCCCAGCAAGGGGGCCAGGCCCACCCAGCCCAGGGGCCCCACCCCCGGAGGCGCCGACACCCCAGGCCCAGCACCACCCACCACACTAAGAGAGAGAGGAGCCAGAAAGCGTCGCCCCCCCCCGGAGCAAGCCCAGGCCCCCACCCCCAAACACCGGCCCTAGAAGAGCTCTGGTCAGGCCTCGACGGGACCGAGGCAGCCAACCGGCCGGGGAAACCGCAGATGGCCTCAGCGGAGACCCCGACCCATCAACCCCCCCTGCCCCGTACCAATAGTGCCCCCCCCCTCCCCCAGAATGCCCCCCCACAGGACAGGGCCGACAAGACCTCCCCCCACCCCACCCCAGACCCCACAGCCGAAGCGGATGACACCCAGAGTGACCGGGGGCCCCAAGAGGGTTGTCCCGTCCCGCCCCAGAGCCAGGGAAGGGCCGATCCCAGCCCCAGGTGTAGATGGACAGCCCATCCGGCGCCGCTGGCCCCCCCCCGAGCAGGGCCCCCCCCGAGCAGAGACCCCTGCCAACCCCCCCAGCACAGGCAAAGGGACCACCCCCCCAAGCCAAGCCAGACAACCCCCCCACCCCCATCCCCACCCCCCCACGCACCCCCACACCCAAGCCCAGAGGACCACGCAGCACCCCAGCCCGCCCCACCCAGGCGCCGGACCCGACCCCCCGACCAACAGAGCCCCCACCACCCCCCGCCAGGCACCGGAGGCCCCGACCCCCACCCCGGCCAACGGCAGAAGGCCAAGGAGCAACGACGACCAGGCCCCCCCACCCCCTAAGTCATGGAGTTAGCTATGGGAGACCAGAGAGACCGAATTCTTTCAAAGTTACTTGAACCTTGGGCTGACATTTTTTCCAAGCTGATATGATCAAGCAGCAGATTTCTGTGTTGACTTATATTTATATTTTTCTTGCTTTTCCAATTTATTAAAATAGTTTTTTTAGCAATGCAAAGAGTTATGAAAATGATAGAGCCTAATCCTCCTTCTACATTTATGGCACTTATGTCACCAAGCACACAAAGTGACGGTGAAGCTGTGATTGAAACCTTAAGCCAGACTGATAGATCGGCACATACCTGCTGCCAGAGAGCCTGGACAGGCGTGCAGAACCATAGTGCATGCATGTAATTGTCGGGTAGATTACTGTCACAGTGCTGACAAATGTCTGAGTTACTGAGACCCATCTTGAACATCCTCTGTCCAGTGTAGTAAATTCTGTGTAGAGTTTTGAAATGGATTAGCTGCAGATTTGGACTTTTTGTCAGTTTAAAGGTGTTTAGACAAAGTTCTGACCAAAAGCTTTCATCTTTGCTGATGCTCAAATCCGCATCCCATTTTGTTGTCGGAAGTGAAATATTATTATCTAAATTACATAAAAGTTTGTATATTTTGGAGAGAGTTTTATTCATTGAGAAATTGATCAGAGTGGTAACTACATCTGGCAGCTTTAAATCGTTGTCTCTGTATTTAAACTTTTTAGTAATAAGTGATTTAAGTTGCTGATATTCCAAGAAGTTATATATTCCATGTTTGTCTTGAAGTTCCTGGGGAGTTATGAATCTTCTATCAATAATTATGTGCTCTAGTTGTTTTATGCCCCCTGCTTGCCAAGCTGGGAAGTGGATAATTTTTTTGTTTATGAGGATGTCTGGGTTGTTCCAGATGGGTGTCATTTTGCATGGTTGAATTGATGATTTTGATATTTTGAGAAATTCCCACTAGGCTGTTAAAGTGGCATTTATATTAATACTTTTGAAACAATCCTGTTTTTTAACTGTTTGGCTAATAAATGGAAGATCTAATAGGTTGATCTTTCCACATAACACCTGTTCCAAGTCTAACCATGAGTTGGTTTCTGGATTATTTTTTAACCATTTTAAGATGTATTGTAATCTATTTGCAAGAAAGTAATTGTGGAAGTTAGGTAATTCTAATCCTCCACAGCTTTTTGCAGATTTTAAAGTTTTTAGACTAATTCTTGCAGGTTTGTTGTTCCATAGAAAGCTTGATATGGATGAGTCTAATGTTTTGAACCATTTTAGTGGTGGTTGTGTGGGAATCATTGAGAAGAGATAATTAACTTTGGGTACGATTTTCATTTTTACTGTGGCCACTTTGCCCATAAGGGACAGAGGCAGGTTGGTCCAGCGTGTTAGATCGTCCTGTATGTTTTTCAGTCATGGGGTGTAGTTTAGCTGCACCAGTTCTGATAGTTTGGGGGGAAAATTGATACCTAGATATTTGATATTTCCTGATTTAACTGGTATTGTGAGTCTTTGCTCCGCATTATTGTTCAGTGGTAATAAAACAGACTTATTCCAATTAATGGAATAGTCTGATATAGAGGAGAATTCATTAATGATTGTTGCCGTTTCATTTACAGAATGTAAATTACTTAAAAACAGTAATATGTCATCTGCATAGAGACTAATTTTATGATGGCTGTGTTTGGTTTTAATTCCTTTAATGCTCTCATTCTGTCTTATTGCTGCAGCTAGAGGCTCAATAAATATAGCAAAAAGAGAAGGAGAGAGTGGGCAACCCTGTCTGGTTCCTCTTCCAAGAAAAAACCTGTTGGAAGTCTGTTTATTAGTTCTAACTGATGCATTGGGGTTGTGGTATAATATTTTGATCCAATTGATGAATGATTCTCCAAACCCAAACTTATGGAGGGCAGCAATAAGGAACTTCCAATTTACTCTATCAAAGGCTTTTTCAGCATAGGCTCTTCTGAAGTTAGAAACGTGGAGCTCCCAGCGGCTACAGTCAGGTGTTATCCGGGGGCCAGAGTAGGTGACATCGAGGGGAACCTTAGGATGTTAGCTCAGAATAAGTCCAGGTTCCGTCGAGTCGTGATTCACGCAGGCGGTAATGATGCCCGACGGAGACAGTCAGAGGTGGTTAAGTTAAACGTAACTTCGGTGTGTAAACTGGCTAAGACGATGTCCGACACTGTAATTTTCTCTGGTCCCCTGCTGAACTTAGTCAGTGATGAAATGTACAGCCGCTTTTCATCATTTAACCGCTGGCTTTCTAGATGGTGCCCAGAAAACGGCGTTGGTTTTGTGGATAACTGGAGCGCGTTTTGGGGGAAGCCCGGTCTCATGCGGAGAGACGGCGTCCATCCCACCCGGGACGGTGCCGCTCTTCTTTCTAGAAACATTTCTGCTAGCCTTAGTCTGTTAACCTGACAATCCAGAGACGAGACCCGGGCGCAGAGCAGCAGTGTAAAACGCTCCTCTGAGCCTCCCTTAGGGTTAGTGCCGGTGCAAAACCCATGCAGGGAAAGTCAAGCAGGTCCTAGCTTTAGCTTATGTGCTGAAAGACAAATGAAAGGAGCGCGTCATAGAAACCTTAAAGTGACAGACAGCAGTTCTCACAAGCAGAATTATGATGTAATTAAATGCGGTTTATTAAACATTAGATCCATTTCCTCCAAGTCCCTCTTAGTCAACGAGTTAATTACTGATAAAAACCTTAGTCTTTTAGCCTTAACAGAAACTTGGCTCCATCAGGATGACTATGTTAGATTGAATGAAGCAACCCCCCCCCCACTTATGCTAACTATCAGAAATCCAGGATTTCAGGTAAAGGAGGTGGTTTGGCAGTAATATCGCAGTCTAGCTTACTTCTCAGCCCTAAAGTTAAAAATGCTTATAATTCATTTGAAAACATCATATTGTCTTTAAGTCACCCAAACAGGAAAACTCCAAAACCTGTTTTACTCATAATTATTTATCGCCCCCCCGGCCCATATTCAGAATTTTTAACTGAGTTTTCCGACTTCCTATCGACTATTGTCTATGATTCTGATCAAACTATAATATTAGGGGATTTTAATATTCATGTTGATGACCCCAGTGACTGCCTAGGAAAGGCTTTTGCAGCTTTATTAGATGATGTTGGTTTCACCCAAAGTGTGAATGAACCCACTCGTAGATTAGAGCAGGACATAGGGATCAGAGGATCTGCTCTCCAGTGGTTTAAATCCTATCTGTCCGATAGGTATCAGTTCGTTAATGTAAATGGCCATTCCTCTCAGTGCACTCGAGTCAACTATGGAGTCCCACAGGGCTCAGTCTTGGGACCGATCCTGTTTACGCTTTATATGCTACCACTAGGAAACATAATCAGGAAACACAGCATTAATTTTCATTGTTATGCCGACGATACGCAGTTGTATTTATCCATGAAGCCTGACCAGACTGACCAGATAGAGAAACTGAACGCCTGCATCAGTGACATCAAGACCTGGATGACAATTAATTACCTCCTCTTGAACCCAGAAAAAACTGAGGTCATTATACTTGGTCCTAAAAACCTCAGAGATACTCTGTCTGCTCAGATAGTCTCCCTGGATGGCATAAGTATAGCCCCCAATTCCACAGTTAGAAACCTTGGGGTTTTACTTGACCAGGATTTATCATTTAAGGCTCACATATCTCAGGCGTGCAGAACTGCCTTTTTTCACCTGCGGAATATTGCTAAGATCAGAAATATACTTTCTAAGAGTGATGCTGAAAAACTCATCCATGCATTTGTTACGTCGAGGCTGGATTACTGTAACTCCTTGTTAGCAGCGTGTCCTAAGAGTTCCTTAAGAAGTCTCCAGCTTGTTCAGAACGCAGCAGCTAGATTGTTAGCTGGAACCAGCAGAAGAGATCACATCACTACTGTGTTAGTTTCGCTCCATTGGCTCCCAGTTGATTCTAGAATTAAGTTCAATATCCTCCTGTTAACCTATAAGGCCTTACATGGAATGGCCCCGTCCTATATTAAGGACCTCATAGTCCCTTACCATCCAATGAGAACACTTCGCTCGCAAAATGCAGGACTGCTTGTTGTTCCTAGAATTAGTAAAAGTACGGTTGGAGGTAGAGCGTTTAGCCACCAAGCCCCTGTCTTATGGAATAAACTCCCAGCTCATGTAAGAGAGGCCGACTCAGTTTCTACATTCAAAGCTAGACTGAAAACATTCCTCTTTGGACAGGCTTATTGTCAGACTAGTTAGTATTCAGAGATTATTTAACTTAATGTTAATTTGTTTAAATTAAACTTAATAATAACTATTTCTTTTAAAAGGCTGCTAGAATTTGAAGCTGGGGTAACTATGGTGCACTGGGGTTCTGTCCTCTTTCCTGTTTTTACTTCTACCCTTCCTCTCCTCTATTCTTGATCATAATTTATCATTTAGTTCTCCATGCCTCTGTTTGGTGCGGTGCGATTCATGTATTGTCCCTCTTTTCCTCTCCCCTCCTGGGGAGTGGGAGTGCTTCCAGACTCCAGTTGGCTCATCCGTGCTCCAGTTCCTGACCGTTTACCTCGCCTTTGCTCCTGCTCCTACACCTGGCTGTGGATCCTGCCTCTGGCTCATCTCTGGCTCGTCTCTGCTCTGTACCTGACCGAGTACCTCGCCTCTGCTCCTGCTCCTACACCTGGCTGTGGTTCCTGTCTCCGGCTCGACTCGCGCCTTTGACTGTCCCCACAACCACGGCTGGATGAAGCTCGTCTGCTGGACTTTTATATATGTAGTTGTAGATTTAGATAAGTTAATTCTTCTCTAAGATTTCTGGTAAATCGCCTGTCCGTCCTGGGGGAGGATCCCTCCTTCATGTGGGCACCCCTGAGGTTTCTTCGTTTTTTCCGGAATCCGGTTTTTCCTTACCGCGAAGGGGGGTCTAAGGGCAGGGATGCCAGTATAGCTTAGTCAGTTTGTTAGTTCATTTTAGTATTTTTCTATTGAACTCTTTGTATTCGTGATCCTTTTGATTTCATGTTTTACTTCGAAGCCCATCGAGACGACTGTTGTTGTGATTTTGGGCTATACAAATAAAATTGAATTGAATTGAATTGAACAGCACAGGAAATTACCAGCTGATAAAGATAAATGGGTTTCCTGCAGTAAAGCTATATCTGCTTTAAGACCATCCAGGTGATTTAACGTTTTCAATCTCTTTGGCCCAGAACCAAGTCCGTGCACATTCCAGCTAACGATGTTAAGACTGTTCATAGCTGTTCTAACCGGGAGAGTGCAAGGCTAAATAGTGCGTGTGCCCGTCCGTGTGCGCGTGCACGCTGTGCGTTCCTGCTACACTGACAAGCGCTGTGCATTGTGGGTGAACGTGTCTTGGCTGTGAGTTGCATGTTGCGTGCGTCCTGTGTGAGCCTAAGTGGGGTTTTTGCAGTTTATCAACGTGTGTTTGCGGGATCGCGTGTGCATGCTCTTATGCGCGCTAGTATGCGCGCGCGCCCGTTCCGTGCATAAATAAATACTCACCGTGGTTGCGTTGACTTTACCTGATTCACATATGAGGACATAGGAAGGGGGGGGGGACAAGAGAAAAGAGAGAGGAAAAGAGAACAAAAAACAAAAACAACGAAACAACAACAGAAACATGAATGTGAGAGAAAGAAAAGACAGTTTTCCTGAGAGGTGTGGATTATTGATGATTCGATTATTTCCTATTCAATTAAATAAGTTTGCGGGTTTCTTCTGGGCAGCGCAGATGAAAGCCTTCAGCACAGCCAGGGTGTTACCTCTGGGTCCCGGAACAGCTTGCCGTTCACAAAAAGTTTATCAACGGCAACCACCGCGCGGGCTCCAGCAGACAGGTGCTTCCTCCTCAGCGGGAAGAGGATTTTCCGCCGGCGGAGGATCTCGCCTGGAAACTGATCATTCACGCTGTAATGTGTGCCTTTCAGCTCTCGTCCTCTGCTTTTTACCAGTTCCTTTTGTTTATAATGTTCAAATTTAGCAACAATAGGACGGGGGCGCTGATTGTCCGGCCTTTTTCCTCCGAGCCGGTGAACCCTGTGGAAGGAGATCTTCTGGACTTCTTCCTTGGGGAGCTTCAGGTGGACCTCTATGAAGGACTTAACAATGTTATCTGGGACTTCTCCTGCCTCTTCTGGAATCCCTGCGATCACAATATTGTCCCTCATGCTCCTCGCCTGAAGATCCAGGAGAGTTTCTTTGATGGATCGGTTTTCCTCAGAAAGACGGGTATGATCTGCTCTGCCTTCCTGATTGGACCCAGCTGTTGACACTCACCTCATCACCAGCCAGCTCTATTTAAGAGGATCCTTCACCACCATTCATCGCCAGTTCATTGCCCCTCTATGGTGTATTACCTGGTCACAAGTTTAGTTTCTTGTTCTCGCTTTTCATGCTTGTACAAACTGCTACTTCTCCACCTCGTCTTCAGGACTTATTGGCACAAATGTCAACCTGGGTTCTACCTCCACACGAACAGACAGGGATTCTAAAGTCTCCAGACATGCCACAAGCCCAAGCCAAATCACGATTTAACTCAAGTTTCGGCTCCTCTCTACGCCTCAACTCAGTTTCAACGCTACGCCACTGCTCATAGCTGCTTCACCAGGATCATCACGCCAGTCAATACTAAACTTGCTTACCCACAAGTCCAGTTCCAGGGAAATAAGTCTGTTAATTCTCCAGCTCATTCTCCTGTGGTCCTTCCGGGTTCCAGCGTCTGGGTCTGTTCAGGCTAAGCCGATCATGACACTTTTGCTGCATTTATACTAAATATTGTTGGAAAATATCTTTCGCTTTGAGATTTTTCCATGCGCGTTCTATTAGTCGGGAGAGATATAAAGACCAAGATTCAGCCGTGTAAAAGTCACAGAAGGTTTATTCCCTAACAAAAGTTCTAAGACAGAATTAAAACAGATCTGGGTCCTCATTTTAGAAGGCCTTCAAAACGCAAGAAGTTACAGGCGTTTTACATGAAAGGCCACAAGAGAGAAGAAGACAATAAAATTATGCTCTGCTCAGACTTTTAAAGACAATTCGGGTTTCCCTCCTCCCATGGAAAACATGACGTCGAATCTCCGCCCTGGAACACTCGCATTGGCTGATCGATGATCCGTCTCCTCCTTCAGCCAATCGTAGAGGGTCATTCTCCGTGACCAGTTCCTCTCCTCAGGAAATGACTTCAAAGGGACACCTAGTGTTGCAGTAAACTCCGTCCCTTCCTGTCCACCACAAATCAGATTGACAGCAGGATATCCATGGAGGTTCTGGGTCAAAGTTCAGTCTTTTGTTCTTCTTGAGAACTGGACATCTAGAGAAGGTCTCACAGACATGATCTATTCCTCATGTGGTTTAGATTAGACTGCTGGCTCCATTTCTGCTGGCCAGTGCCCCGAGAGGTCAGCATCCCCCGAGAGGTCAGCATCCCCCTTCTCTGTAGGGGAATGACTGACAGTTGCTGTCCGTAAACCATCCTAAGGAATGTGAGGTCAGTGAAGTCAGGATGCACAAAGTTCTGTTAAAGCACAGACTTAATCTATGAAACTAAAACTTCAAGTAATAACAGAAAACGTTATGAAATAAGACAGAAAAACCCTTCTAAAGTGAGGACCAAAAATATAATTTCCTTCAGTTTCCCTCTCTTGACCTCATGAAGTGAGGTCACACAAAAATAATAACACATCTTCACATTACACAATAACAAAACATATCAGCATACATTCAGACAGGAACATTCTTGTATATTATAGTATAAAAAGTATAAAAATATAAAAAGAGAGCAAAGACAATCAAAATAACACTTCCTGTAAGAAAAGAACACCTGGAATTAAGGGGAGAAATTGAGACATATTAAGGCAGAACAAAAATCACACAGGCAACGAAAGAGTAAAAATAGAAATGTTAAACATGACATCAAGCGTAATTCAGAAAATTTCTTCCATGTCCTCCATGGGGGTCCCATCGGAGAAGCTGCGATTCATATGGTCCACATAAATAAGAATAGCAATATTCTTAGTTAATATTCTTAGTTAGTTAGTTAGTTAGTTAGTATTGCAACAAAATCCAAAAAGTCATTCAGGGCCTTGACCACTCGTGTCCTCCTCCTGCATGTCCCACAAGCTCTGGCAAGCTTGGACCTGGCCTCCTATGGACTTTTGAATAAGCCTGGTAATTATTCCATCTGACACATGTGATACAACAGAACGTTTGAAAAGAGCTTGGGGTGTCCCCCCAAGATGAGTCTGCTGTGGATCTAAATATCGATTAGGGTTAGGGTCAGAAACTTAAAAAATAAAACAAGAACAAAAGACAATAATAAAATAAAACAATGACAAAACACGACAAGACAAGAATAAAAATGCACAGAAGAGATGTGATGGAAATGTCCACCACTTTGTCCTCTCCATAGTCTGCTTCTCCTCGTACTGTTTTCATGGAAAACATAGATGGGAGCATACAAATTCAAGATAAAGACAAGTTTATTAGGGGCTGTCGTCTAATGACCCATGTGGTGGATTCTAACTCCACCAGCATTACTTATCACCTCAGGACAGTGTGGTAAAACCCCTTCATTCTCGCTGTGGATGAGATAACCAGATGAACAGACACACAAAGCTCTAAAAAGGTAAAAAGGTCTATCAAAATTAACATTTAAACCTTCTTTCTAAACAAATACATTCAAACGACGATAATTGAAACAAAGATAATTGAAACCATGATAATACTAAAACAATTTCCTGCAACGAATCATTAATACCTCTTTCCACCCTCTCTTGGCCTGGGGGAAACCGCAGGACACTAGTTAAGTGAAACCATGCAGATTTAAACAAAGATAAGGCATAAATACATAAACTAGAGCAATTGAAAGTAAAAATATAGAAACAGTTTTGTGCACCGGTAAGGTGAACAAGCTGTCTGTCCACATTCCTATGGAAGGCAAGATAACATCATAAAGAAATGAAACCATGTATTGTCGTTGCCTTACTGCCTTAAGGTTAGTCGTACCCTCGTCATTTATCATCAACCTCAAGGGGTCCATGTGTTTCACAAAACAAAGAAGTGTCTACTACAACCACAAGAAAACCAACATGTCCAAACTATTTCCCGATGTTTATGCTGCAAATTAGACATTCTATACTCTATGTACATTGAACAACCTGTGCTAAAAACAGTTTTGCCTAAAAATGAGACTTCCCTTCTGCTAAAGTGCAAATTCCTGTTACATTTCAAAACTCAAACATACAACTGCAACAGAAGATCTTTTATTACTCACAGGCAGGTTTCAACAGTCGGTGCTGCTAGCTGCTACCCTCTAGTAGCACAATACCCTGTCAGAGAGACTGCAAACAGTGACTGAAAATGCCAGGAAATTTTATTAACACCTATGTACTAAAATGCGAATAACTGTCTGCTATGTTCACATAATGGAATGCAAAAATAAGGGTTTGCTAAATCAATGGCAGTGAACAACACACATTGATGAGCTAAAGTTGACAGCATGCAATATGGATCAGGAACGGGTAGAACCAGAGTAATAGTGACATAATTAACAGTCCTTAAATCATATGCTATGCAATAAATTTTACCATCTGCTTTCAAGACCAGTCTAAAAGAAGTACTACGAAGAACGTGAATGCTACACCAGAGTTCCACAAACCAGTCAAAGTTTCCGTCATCCCTCCATCTGCTTCCTGCACCAGCATTACCGAGATCTAAAAACTTGTGCTCCTGCAATTACCTGAAGCACCACTAGGGAAGCGTGGAACATGAACCAACAGCAAATGAACCTGTGGAGCATGAAGCATCAGAGAGCGTGTTTTAACAGCACCTCTGCATCGTCATGATCTGTCTTCTGTCTGCTGCGATGTTTGTCAATACAGAAATGGTCCAGAACTCAGGAATTTGTCGTTGGATGAACGGTTAACCTGTACATTTTTATTGAGGGAAGAAAGTGAACACCTGAAAAAACACAATTCTACCAATGTGTTGTTAATGCCCCACTTAGTCATAAGACTGAGTTGCAGAGCCTCATGACCAGGGGGTGCTAATCCTATGTGGGATACAGCTGTGTCTGACAGCTAGTATCATTGCATTTGTGAGTGTATGAATGCACAATAAACCGCTTACCCTCAGGGCAACTATATGTTAGTGTAGGTCAAATGCCACGTGTGGCCTTCTACCTGCTGAAATACTGCCTGGTACTGTCAATCATAGAGTGTACAGGTCAGACCACTCGGAGGCGGAAATAGAGCTTTGAGGACAGGAGTCATGGCTTTCACACCTGAAACCCATGAAACCACCTGGCGTGTCAGGGCCCTCTGGTTGTCTGGAGTGGGGGTTGGCTGTGGGGTCTGGCATGGCATCCAGTCTGCTGGCTCCTGTTTTTGACAAGACTGTCCCATCCCAACAGATTCACAGGCGTGTTTAGTGAATGCATACATGAATGTTCCACCATCTGGTCAAAAGTCAGTCGGATGGTCTTTTGCAGGTTTTGAGGAGTCATTTGTTCATTTGTCAGAGCAGGTAGTGTCCACTAGAGTCATCAGTGGTTACCTCTCATCTTGGAAAAGACAATGGCTCCTGCATCATCAAGTGGTATTGTCCGACTTGCCCTGTGGTCCTCGCCACGGTAGAGGAGGGGCTTGGAGTGGTCGTGGGTACTGTTCATTTTTCCTCCAGAGCCTCTGCCTCTGGGTCTGTGCATTCTGCTGTTGGGTACCTCATTGTGGGCTATCACATGCCCAAGGGTTTGGAGTGCCACAGATGCCATTTCCAGATGCTGCTAGGGTCTCCTGGGTGGCTCACGTGTCCCAGGGTTTTCACCATGTTCTCCTGTCCCCGACTTATGAATGGCTGAGCATGACACGTCACTTCTGCTGTCTCTGAGGGCATCAAAACTCAGAATTCATGTTATTATTTTTAAACACCATTTATCATGTGTGGATTTTTCAGCTGCTCAACTTCTCCCTTTCTTCTTTCTATTACCTGCAAATGTGCAGTAATACTTTACATGATTGAAGTAGTTATCTTAACCTCAGGGTCAGTCACCTCTGACTCGGCCCCCTTCTGGCTAACTGAGGTCCTTCGGGGGAGGTGTGAACATCTGCTCATGCTCTTGTACCCCTTAGGCAGAAGAATGTTCTGCATGAAGATTTATGAGGGTTAAGGAGGGGTCTGGACTTCACTCTTATCTGGGCTGCCTTTCCTGCAAACATAAAGTTATGTGCTTCTAAGGACAAAAATTTAGAAAAATCATTAGTGTCCTGTTCAGGTTAAATGCCAACACCATGGCTGCAAAAGTCAGTTAATCAGCTATAAAAGCCTATTCAAGAAAAAATCCCTAAATCTGTCTGTGACCAATATAACGGGTGCGGAGCAAAATGTTCAAAAAATACACTTTCTTAGACACATTCTAACAGCTATTTATTCAGTTCTTTATCAAAAAAGCAAGATCAATTGAGCATTACAGTTTAACATTAACACCCTTAGTTCGACTTGTCCTGAAGGGCTTGCTGGTCCTAATAAGAATCTAGATAATCGCTAAAAATAACAATCTGACCAATCCAAACTTTTCCTTAAAGCTGCAGAACCTACAATTGCTAAAATACAGTAACATCTTTATTTTTCAAACTTGAATGCAAACCAAAACTGAGTGCCTCTTAGTACTAACCATCACAGTTCATACTGTGGCAGCTGATCGCAAAAATTCTACAAAGTGTAAATGTTCTAACACACAAAATGTCCTTTATACTACAGCACTTTTATGACCTGCAGATCATCCTACCATCCTCCATGCCACAGATGGGAACTGCTTACAGAGGGAAAAAGGGGGGGTGTTACATGGGGGTCATGTCATATAATTACTCCTTCCGCCTGCTCACAATTAAAACACATCTCTTACACCGTCATAGAAGGCCTTTTTTTGTTCAATGCTGTTGCTGAGCACTGTCCATGTTCTATATACAAAAATTGTGCACCTTTCGTTTTAACTATCATGGGGATTAGGAATTCCAATTAGTGTAAAATGAATGGTACAACATTGGGTATTGGTTAAATCTCCTCAAATAGTTTTGGGTGGAGCTGCACTCTCCCATCAACCTCTGCTCTGTCACCTAGAAGATGAGAGCACCAACCTCTTTCTGTGAAAAATCAACTGGTTTAACCTTTCTATTCTCCTAATTCTTTATTCAGTTTTCCTTATTTAATCAAAAAACACAATTCACACTCTAAACCACAACAGGTTTGTTAAAACACAGACAATCAAGACGCAGACAATAACTTTTAACAATTTTCTCAAAACCAAACCAAAAGACAAAACAAATTAGGTACCTTACACATAAACAAAATAAACCATTTCACTGAAATGAATCTTTTCGAACTAGTGTTAACATTAATATTTCCCCTTCTCTTTTTCTCATCTTTCTCTTACCAACAATCCACTCTAGTTCTCATTTATTTCTAATAACAATTTTCAAATATTCTTGATTTCTGATTCAAACAAACAAAACCGCCAGTCATGTGCTTCACATTCAAACATTCACAGCTGTGCACTTCACAAAAATCCTAACGATCTGGGAAATATCAAAACAAACATATAAACAAAATCAAACATTGCAAACATTCTTTTTTAAGGGAGTCTGAGTCTAAACGAACCAAATGCTTATAACTAATTTCAATAAAACGTCTTGATCAAAACTGAACCAAATCTTGGTAATTAGGAAATACAAATAAATGAGAGAAAGATATTCAAAATACAAAAACCAAAATAATTTCAAAATTATTTTACACAGAATGTTTTAGACCGATGCTACCTTACCATGTTTTTGAAAAGATTTGGGGAACCTCCCGAGAAAGTAGTTTTCGTTCGAACAGAGACGGCTGCTGCAGGCATGCATGCAGTCATCTCCTCGCCGTGGTGACAGAAGCTTCCGTCGGAGGCGCAGCGCTACTTAAAAACCTTTTTCTGCGAACTGAAAACTTACTGAAATTTGTTTTTTAAACGACGTCTTACAACCGAGGTCATGACCACGCTCGATAACGACGATCCCCGCCATGATTTTACCGCAGATTAGATCCCAAACTCTAACTTTAAAAGTTTAGCGTGTTTCGCCATTACGATTTCCGGGGACGCCGGCTCGCCGGCCACGTGGTATTTACAAAGCCAATCATAGACATCGACACATTCGAAAGCAACTAAAACCTCCAGTCATTGGTCCATTCAACGTAAACAAGATGGCTGCCGCCATAGAAAACACAATAAACAAGGAAATGTGGAAATAAAGTTAAAATTCACAGATTTCAAACACCTTTTCATCCCATTCTTTCCAAAATCTCATACATTCCATTCCATTCATCCACATTCAAGTCATTTTCACCGCTGTTGTCAAGTCAAATCGTCACCGTCGTCTGTCGTCGTATTGTCTGTTCCACCCCAGTCGTATTTTGTCCGGACAAAATGCATCATATTTTCTCATATTTACCTTTCATGTTAATTTCGAATCCTTCTTTGGTCACTCTCCATCTAAAAAAATAATTTGTCGAGGCCACTGCCCCGGTAGTGTCTTCCAAATTTCCTAAGCGCGCAACAATTAGCTCCTATACTACACTGTTTTTACGCCTTGGGCGTCTCTAGGACAAACAGACGGAACCTTATGTATTTTAAATACATTACCTCAAACACAACCGATAAGCCTAGGATACCTTTTCTGTACTGTTGTTGCACACTAGGTGTCACAAACTAACAGTCAACCATCCCTTTAAAGTTTGGGTCAACTTTTATTTATTTATTTATTTATTTATTTATTTATTTATTTATTTATTTATTTATTTATTTATTTATTTATTTATTTATTTATTTCGGGGGAAGCTCTACCGCCCACTCACTCGAGATCTCGTTCAATTTGAGTTATTCAACTATTAGATAACTTAATCAATATGCAGAATTTTGCAGCAGGCTTCTGCTTACCTGTTTTGTATGCGGCCGCGTCAGAAGTCGACCAAGTGGACGGGAGGAAGCGTGCCCAGACTTTACACTGAAAGTCTCAAAAATACGAAAAATACGTCACCGGCTCGATCCGCGGTCCCCGACTTCACGTTCCGGGTCACCAAGTTGTTGGAAAATATCTTTCGCTTTGAGATTTTTCCATGCGCGTTCTATTAGTCGGGAGAGATATAAAGACCAAGATTCAGCCGGATAAAGTTACAGAAGGTTTATTCCCTAACAAAAGTTCTAAGACAGAATTAAAACAGATCTGGGTCCTCATTTTAGAAGGCCTTTAAAACGCAAGAAGTTACAGGCGTTTTACATGAAAGGCCACAAGAGAGAAGAAGACAATAAAATTATGCTCTGCTCAGACTTTTAAAGACAATTCGGGTTTCCCTCCTCCCATGGAAAACATGACGTCGAATCTCCGCCCTGGAACACTCGCATTGGCTGATCGATGATCCGTCTCCTCCTTCAGCCAATCGTAGAGGGTCATTCTCCGTGACCAGTTCCTCTCCTCAGGGAATGACTTCAAAGGGACACCTAGTGTTGCAGTAAACTCCGTCCCTTCCTGTCCACCACAAATCAGATTGACAGCAGGATATCCATGGAGGTTCTGGGTCAAAGTTCAGTCTTTTGTTCTTCTTGAGAACTGGACATCTAGAAAAGGTCTCACAGACATGATCTATTCCTCATGTGGTCTAGATTAGACTGCTGGCTCCATTTCTGCTGGCCAGTGCCCCGAGAGGTCAGCATCCCCCGAGAGGTCAGCATCCCCCTTCTCTGTAGGGGAATGACTGACAGTTGCTGTCCGTAAACCATCCTAAGGAATGTGAGGTCAGTGAAGTCAGGATGCACAAAGTTCTGTTAAAGCACAGACTTAATCTATGAAACTAAAACTTCAAGTAATAACAGAAAACGTTATGAAATAAGACAGAAAAACCCTTCTAAAGTGAGGACCAAAAATATAATTTCCTTCAATATGAATTGTGCTTAAAGTTTGTGTTTACCGGTTCTTTATATATGTGCTAAACTTACTGTAAGATACGTGTGCAAAAAGTGTTTTTATAAACCTGATGCTTTTGTGGGACCAGCAACCGCTAAGACCTTTTCTCAACTTTATTGCCACTTCATGGAAGATGTGGATGATGTTGACAGAGTAACTTGGGTATATTCCTTTAGTAGAGTTCTACAACGGCACCGCTAAGAATGTTGCCATGTCTGGATTCAGTAGATTATTTAGAGACACTCCCAGTGTGGTGTAAACCCCTTTTGTGTTTAAGACAAAATGGCTCTGATGTGATCATAGGAGCACTGAGTTCTCGAAACTGTGTTCAAAAGATAACTTTTGAGCTTCTCTGCTACAGGAAGGCTGCCGAGTATGATCGAAAAAGATATATGCTTAAAGAAAGAGGATTGTGGGGGATGTGGCAGTGCCAACAGATGTCAACTAGAGAAGTGGCTACAGCAGTTCCCTAAAAGAACCTCAGATATCTTAATACAGAAAAGTGCTCTGCCAGGAATGGGTCCGCATCGGCTTCAAATCTGCTACCATAGTCCCTATGCCCAAGCAATCTAAGCATCAAATGTCACATTTATAATGGACTACCGATCCGGGGCACTTACTTCCATCTCCACAAAGAGCCTGGAAAAACTTGTTATCAAACACATCAAAGCTGCAATACCACCATCACTTGACACATCAATTTGCAACTGAGAAGAACAAGTCAACTTAAGATGCCACTGCCATTGTGCTCCATAGGTTACTGCAACATCTGGAGCATAAGAACACTTATGCATGCCTTCTTTTTGTGAACTACAGTTCAGCCTTTAATGTTATTTGGCCGTTTAAGCTTCGAGCCAAACTACACCATCTTGGACTTAACACAATACAGTGCAAGTGAATTACAGATTTTATCACTAGATGCAAACAAGGGGAGCCGGTTTAGCTCGTGCTGGTGTGCGGCGCCTTCCGTCCGTGAAACCAGGGCTCAACTCCGGGCTGCTCCCTGTTCCCTTCTCTACCTCTGTGCCGGCTCCAAGCCCGGTTTGTGAATGTTGCATCAGGAACTCAACTCAATTCAACTCATCTTTATTTATATAGCACTTTCAGTCAACAGCAGGCGACACAAAGTTCTGAACACGAGAAAAGAAGAAAACAAACACTAAAACATCTTAGAACACAAGATTAAAAATAGAGAGATAAAACAATAAAAACCAGTACAGCAACACAGCAATAACAGAAGTCTCATGTTGTATTAAAAGCCAGAGCATAAAAATGGGTTTTCAGGCGTGTTTTAAAAATGGACAGCGATGGAGCTTCTCTTACTGACAGTGGCAGAGAGTTCCAAAGCTTTGGAGCAGCGACAGAAAAAGCTCTGTACCCTCTGAGCTTCCGTCTGGACCTCGGTACCTCCAGAAGCAGCTGATCAGCTGATCTGAGGCACCGGGCTGGCGAATAGGGAGAGAGAAGTTCAGAGAGGTACAGCGGGGCAAGATCATGTAAAGATTTAAAAACAAATAAAAGAATCTTAAAGTGAACTCTAAAATGCACAGGCAGCCAGTGGAGCGAAGCTAAAATTGGCGTGATGTGGTCTCTCTTACGTCCTCCAACCAGAAGACGGGCAGCTGCATTTTGAAAACGTTGGAGACGTGAGAGAGACGACTGGCTGAGTCCAACATACAGAGAATTACAGTAATCCAGCCAGGACGTGATGAACGCCTGGATTACTGTTTCAAAATGTGCAGCTGTTAAAAAAGGTTTTACCTTGGCAAGTTGGCGAAGATGAAAGAAGCTTGACTTCACCAGAGTTTATCTGTTGATCCAGTTTAAAATGACTGTCCAGTTTAAAACCCAGATTAGAAACATTTGTTTTTAAAAAGTTAGTCAAGGGACCCAAATCAACTTGGGAAGGTTCACTAAAATCACTTGGTCCAAAAAATAAAACTTCTGTTTTATTTTCATTAAAACTCAAAAAGCTAAGGGCCAACCAGTCCTTAACGTCCTGAAGACATGACAGGAGCTGCTTCATGGAGAGATCTTTTTTTTTTTTTAACGGCAGGTAGATCTGGCTGTCATCCGCGTACAAGTGAAAAGAAATGCCGTGCTTCCTCAAGATTGACCCTAAGGGTAACAGATACAGAGAGAACAAAAGTGGCCCTAGAACCGATCCGTGTGGAACCCCATAAGAAACCTGAGTTGAGGTAGATTCAAAACCACCCAAGCTGACATACATGGTTCTTTCTGCCAGGTAAGATTTAAACCAGTCCAGTGCTGTACCTTGGATCCCCACAGAGTTCTGGAGCCTACATATTAGAATACTGTGGTCTACAGTGTCAAATGCTGCTGTTAAATCCAGCAAAACCAGGACGACATAGTCTCCATCATCATTAGCCAGTGGAATGTCATTGCTGACTCTTAGTAATGCTGACTCTGTACTGTGCAAGGGCCTAAAACCAGACTGGAAGACTTCAAGAATTTGATGTTGGCTTAGGAAGTCATCTAGCTGCAAGTAGACCACTTTCTCCAGGAGTTTTGAGATGTAGGGCATCTTGGAGATGGGTCTGAAATTAGCCAACACAGCACTGTCCAGGCTAGGTTTTTTAAGTACAGGCTGGACTGTTGCATGTTTAAAAACAGCAGGGACGACACCAGCAGCCAGACTGCTGTTGATGATTGAAAGGACCGTCTGTGCAACACTGGGGAAAACCTCCTTGAACAGTTTGGGAGGGATAGAATCTAGGGGAGAACCTGATGGTTTGCTTTGACTGACCAACTCATTTAAGAATTGAAGAGACACTGGCTCAAAGTCTCTGAAAATGGCTGAGCAACAAACATAAGTCGAAGGGTCAGAAGAAGGGAGAATAATGCCAGCCCTTATGTTCGAAACCTTAGTATTAAAAAATTCTAAAAACATATTGCACAGGTCGGGTGAAACTTCAAGAGACTCTGCCTGTGGAACATTAAGAACTGAATCTACCATTTTAAAAAGTACCCGTGGGTTGTGCTGATTGGAAATAATAATATTGGCCAGGTACTCTTTTTTTAGCCTGTTTTACAGTGTCCTGATAAAGGTTCCAACTGTTCTTCAGGATTTGTAGTGAGATCTGTAATTTGTTCTTCTTCCAACAACGCTCTGCTTTTCTACAGGCCCTCCGAGCTGCCCGGGTTCTCTCATTGAACAAGGGCTCAGGTTTAGAACGAGGCTTTAGTATCTTTAGAGGAGCCACAGATTCCAGGATGTTACTGCAGGAGGAATGAAACCAGGAACTGAGCTCCAGAATGTCAGCAGCAGAGGAGGGAGCAGTGAGCTGGTTAAAAGCAGAAGAAAACTGGCCAGCAGTGGAAGAGTTAATAATCCTGCGGCACTGAAGAGGAGCGGAAGATTTAACTGCAGCACGAAAAAGTTCAGCTTCAAATACCACAGGCATGTGATCTAAAATAGCTAAGCCACAGATCTCCATATTAAAAACAGGCAATCCATAGGAGAGAACAAGATCCAGTATATGTCCTTTTTCATGAGTGGCTCCAGACACCCACTGAACTAGGTTAAAAGAGTCGATGATCTCTAAGAAGTCCTTCACCAACGGCTTTTCAGGACAACACACATGAATAATAAAATCCCCAACAATAAGAACACGATCATACAATGGCATAATTTCAGCCAAAAAGTCAGAGAAATCCTTCACAAAGTGTTTGTTGTACTTAGGAGGTCTGTAAATGACAGCGCACAGGACCGGGTCAGACCTTCCCACCTCAAATAAAGTCAGTTCAAAGCTGGAATATGATGAGCGCACACAGCGTTGTTTGCACTTAAAATCATTTATAAAAACAGACGCCGTTCCTCCTCCCGTCCAGACTTTCACGGGGAGCTTAAATAAGAACAACCAGCTGGTAAAAGTTTTACGTCGGAAGGGCATCCGGCGTAAAACATTGCCAAGGTTACCGACTTGTTCGCTGTGGCGACCCCTGATGGGAGAAGCCGAAAGAGGAAGAAGATCACCAGATGCAAACAGAGCGTTGGAGTGGGAAAGTATACTTAATCCACCGGTTTAATCAATACAGGTCTCCCCCAAGGGTGTGTGCTAAGCTCTTTATTTGACTCTCTGTTCATACATGACTGTTGCTCATCATGTTTTTTCCAACCTCATTGACAAATTTGCTGACAACACTATAGTTCTTGGACTTGTCAATGACAATAATAAAACGTACTATAGGAAAGAAGTGCAACACTTGGTGTGATGGTGCGACATTAACAACTTGATCTTAAACATTAGAAAGACCAAGGAAATTATTGTAGACTTCCATAGATGCAGTAAAAACCATCAGTCACTTTAGATGGGTAAAGGGAGAGTTGAGAGGGTGACTAGTTTTAATTTTCTGGGGGGCAATATGACAGAGGACCTTTCCTGGGGTCCACACACTGCCTCAGTGGGGGGTGAAGCCTAACAACGCCTCTACTACCTGAAGAAACTAAAGATGGAAAAAATGTCCTAGTATCTAATGGTCAACTTTTATAACTGCACCATCATCAGTGTTTGGACATATGGTTTTTTTTATTGTGGTTTTACAGCTGCACAAAGGCTGATCAGTAGAGACTCCAACGGGTGGTGAAAAGCGGTGAAAATCATTTGGACCACTCTTCCAGAGATGAGTAACCTCTACACCACCCTCTGTCTAAAGAGAGTTCACAACATCCTGTCTGACAGAATCGTCCAGCCATATGTCTCTTCCACCTGCTGCCCTCAGGAAGGAGGTACAGGTCCATCCAGGCCAGAACAACTAGACAGAGTAACAGCCTTTATCCACAGGCTGTGCGGTTGCTTAACAGCCCACCCACCACCAACTGCCCCCACCTTTCTCCAACCGTCTCATCTGAGTAATTGCCATATCCTCCTCTGCAGTAACTCTGAACTGAATTGCATTGCTGCATATCCCCTACTTCATATCTCAACAGTTATGGACTTATAGTCCAGTCTAGTTTTTATCACTTGAGGCTAATAAGCAAAGTCAAGCCATATCTTCCTCCTCGCGCTTTGCAACAAGTGATGCATGCTTTGATCTTTTCCAGACTGGACTACTGTAACTCTCTCTACAGTGGTATAGATCAGTCTCTCCTCCGCCGTCTCCAGCTGGTTCAAAATTCAGCGGCCCGCCTGTTAACGAGGACCAGACGGTGTGAGCATATAACCCCGATATTACGCTCACTTCATTGGCTGCCTGTGTCTTTTAGAATTACTTTTAAGATTCTACTTTTGGTTTTTAAATGTCTGAATGGTCTGGCACCTCAGTATCTTTCTGAGCTTTTGCATGTTTATCGTCCATGTCGAGTCCTAAGGTCTGAAGATCAAATGCTTTTAGCGGTTCCCAGGACTCGGCTTGTGACTCGGGGAGACAGAGCCTTTTCAGTTGCAGATCCTAAACTCTGGAATGCTCTCCCCTATTCTGTGAGGTCTGCCAGAACTGTCAGTAATTTGAAGACTCTTTTAAAAACACATCTTTTTACTCAGGCTTTTAACTTCAGTGAGCGTATCTAGTGGGACTTGTTCATTTTATTAATTTTATTCTTTTATTGTTTTATTGCTTTTATTGTTCAATTGATTTTATTGTTTTATTGTTTTTTTTATTGCATCACATTGTTTGTGATTTTATTGGATTTTATGTTAAGCACGCTGGTTGCCTTGGCTTTTATAAGTTCTATACAAATAATAAATTGATTGATTGATCAGAGACCCATGTTTGTTTGTTGTTGTTTTTTTTATCTGGCCACACGATCAAGACGTGACATTTTCTTCCCCTCTTCTGCAGTCTGTGCTCCAACCTGAAACCTTCTAAAATCTCTGTCAAATAGAACAGAGGACAGTCTTCACTTTCTTTGTCGCAGTTCATCTTTCCCGGTTTAGCTCATTATTTCAGAGCGATCATGCTGGTTTTATTAAAAACTGCAGACCCTGTCGATCTCCTCAGTCCGTGCCGCGTCTCCTGTACAGAAACGCAGAGCTCTTCAGATCAGAAATCTATGATCAGATCTTTGTTTTCATTCTAAGATCCTGGACCTCATTTCTATGAAGGTTTGAGAATTTAAACAAGAGAAAAGGCTGAAAATGTTCATGTCTGTCTGAGAAAAGTGTATTTAGGCAGTGAGGAGTTTTACTGCCATAAATGTCTGTAATCAGACTTAGTGGATTTCACCGATCACGCTTATTTTTAGAATGAATCTCCTGCAATAAATGAGGGAACTCTGTCCTGGTGAAAAGGTAACGCAGGTATATGCGTAGCTGCAGCAGAAGACATAAAAAAATTTGCTTTTCATTATTACTGGATGACAAACAGACTGCGCAGCTGCACAAACTGTGAGGCATGATGAGCTCAAAGTCTCTGCGGAATTATGATGGGAGAAGATTCATTATTTATTTTTTTATTTTTTTAAATGTATCAGCATATTTATACTGAATTTTTGTCTTTGAAAATCATAGTGTTATTTGCTCATTGTTTTATTTCATAAATAGTGTTATTTATTTTATTAAAATGATCATGAATGAATGAAACTTTATTCAAATAGCACTTTACAACTCCTTGAAAGTACCAAAGGGCTTCAGGTTTAACACGGTTGTTGTGAATCAAACAGGTATCAGGTAACAGGCCACAGCATACAGCACAAAGCCCTCATCTCTCTCACAAACATTCAATCCCCCAGCATTTGTTTCCTGACACCAGCCAACTACCTTTTTTGGGAGGAAATGTAGGACCCAGCCTGAAGTGAAACATAAAGAACTAAACAAGCATCCCAAAAAACATAGATTAACTATTTTCTTAACAAAAAATAACACTACAAGAAAAACTGCAAAAACAACAGAAAAAATTTATTCTACGCTCTGCTTCTCTATCTCCTCATAGAGAAGTTATTACAATAATTGTGCATTTTGCAGTAAAAGCAGAAAATATCTTTTGTGCTATCTTACGGGGTCCAGATGACCCCAAACTTACATTGACGTGTTCTCCCTACCATGACACAACTGGATAAAGTTCAAAAGGATTTCATGTTATCCATGGACTCCAGTGAAGATCACATATCTTTGAAGGAAAAGGACTTTGCGCACTGTCTTGTGGGGTCTAGGTGACCCCACTCCCAGTGCCTAGAATAGCACAAACCAAACTTTTTAAACATAAAATGTACATATAATAGTATTCTATAGGTACCCCTTAGGTTCAAAGACTATATATGTTCATTATCAGCCAATATTGTTGAGACTTGGGCAAATAGACATTACATATCTTGGTAACAAATGAGTGTATGGCCACCATCTTTACAAATGGCTGCTATTTTGGATTTTTCTCTTAACTGCCATGCTTTTTTGAAAGAGGTGATCTATATTACATCCATGCCAAATTTGGTGTTTGGGCTTGCATGCGCTCCCTTCTGTTCAAATTTATCTGCAGATTAAACGCTTCAGAGAATACTCTCATTTTGGCTATAAGTAACATTAGATTTAGTGCCATATGCTTCCAGTCAAATTTATGGAAACACTGGAGGGGCTGTCTTTTTATTTGTCATTGTAATTAATGTTTTCATGGTGTTATATTTATATGTAATCTTTTTATCTTTGTATTTATTCTTATCATTTTTAATTAATTTTTTTTTTATTAACTATACACTGTACCTCAACTTGTGTATTCTTGACAATGTTAATTTTAATGTAGCGGGTCTGTGTACTCTCTTTTTACTGATTGCACCATGAGTCTGGAATAAATTATATCTATCTGTACCACAAAATCTGTTCAAAATATCATCCTAACTGGCTTAACTGATTTAGTCCAATGAAGAGGTGATAAACCCCAGCTGATCCCCATTATTTATTTCTTTGTGAGCATCCAAGTTGACATCCTGTAGGGGACAAAAAGCATAACCTACAGGACAGACGTTAGGAAAGAAACAAAACAGCAAATGTCCATTCAGAATACATGACCTGCTAATCCAGTGAGGATTAGCACCTTTAAAAAAAGCATGAAAAATGTGTTTGGCTTGCGCTTTCGAGATATTTAGCAATGACAGGTGATGGTTATAATATTTAAATTAATCGTTGTGAAATTTTTAAATGGAAAAGGTTTTGTATATTACAGTAAAAAATTATCTAATGGCTGACCACTTGCCAAATAATTATTAAATTCAAACAATGGGTCACAATGTAATTAAATATAATGATATACATGATTGATTAATACTCATTTTAGGGTAACAAATTAAATTTGATATAAAATTAGGAACACACTGTAATTATCTTCATAAAGGAAACTTTTGTATTATTACAATATTAAAAACTAGTTTTTCATGGAGCTAATCACCTATTTTTCAAATACAGACAAATGGTGAATGTATAAATTAATATTTGTAACTCCAAAAACATTTGTATTTTAGAATTGTCCAAATATGTAAGAGCTTGTATGGTCACTGACACCAGCCTTAATAAAGATAGAAAAATTAACAGTCATGTCTAATTTTAAAGAATAACTTCTTTAAGTGTTTAGAGATTTCTGTCATTTTTAGTCCATAAATGATTGGATTGCAAAGAGGATTGTACATGATGATCTGCAGTGTTATTATAAAACGAGCAGTTTTTGAAAAATTTGACTCCAGCCTAATTATAATTATGTCATAAGTCATCAAACAAGAATAATTGATTAAAACCAGCAGGTGAGGTAAACAGGTCTGAGCAGCTTTTCTTCTGACTTCTCTACAACTTTTATGAACCACAATGAGAATCTTCACATATGTAAAAATTATGAACAGAATGGGAAAAATAACAATGTTAAACATAGTAACTAAGCCAAATGTTAACGGAGCTTTAGAACCTGCACAGAAAAGAAAAGTTAAAGAATTGTTGCAGAAAATACCTTTCAATGTAAAGGTGCAAAGCTCTAGTTTTGCAAATACAACAACTGGAAAAACAAGGTGACAAACAGGTACAATCCAGGCCAATCCCAGTAAAATAAAGACAGTTTTTTTTCTCATAATGATTGCATATTGCAGAGGTTTACATATGGACACATATCTGTCATAAGACATGGCTGCCAGCAGTAAGAATTCTGATCCGCTTAATGAGTAAAACACAAAAATCTGAAAGAGACAGGCTTGATAAGAGATGACCTGTTCATTAGATAAAAAGTCTGTTAAAAGTTTAGGGTAGATGTTTGTGCTGAAAAGAACAGAGTTGATCAATAGTCCTGCAATGAAAATGTACATAGGCTCATGAAGGTTCTTGTGAATCACAATCAGAGAAATTATTGTACAATTGCTGCAGACAATCAAAATATAAACAGGTAACATCATAAAGAAATAAAAATACCTGTACTTTTCTATCTCCACATGACCTTTAAGACTTATGTATGTCACATTCATATTTATTCCTCAAAATGATAATGAAAAAATAGTCATTCAAACAATAATAAATCAGCACAGTGGGAAAAAAGCCTAAAGTTTCAAAGATCTGTGTTGTTGCTCAAACTGGAATCTGTTTCTATCAGAGCTACTATATAACAGATCTATCTTACCCTCTAAGGGTCTCATTTACTCTTTCATGAAAAAAAAAATACTGCCATGTAAACAAACTCATAACAACCAAAATGAAACAAGGTTGCAAAAAGTCAATCCTCTACTGCATTGAACTCTCAGTACAGCTTCAAGTCTACCCAACTGCAAATAAACCATATACGTCTGTAGAAAAGCTACATTGACCTGAAGAAAACAGTTGAGTAAAACTAAGAAATGATCCCCCTGCTGTTCAACAAGAAGTCGTGGAGGCCAGCGGTGGAGGCCTGGGGCCTAAATTATAAAACTTTGCGTAGGATTTGCGTCAGAAGTGGCATACGGATGAAACATAGGACGTGCGTACGCACAGAAATATTCGGATTTATAAAACCATGCGCACGCACATCCTACGCATCTTTCCCTTAATAAATCACAACCGATTTTAAATGTAGCGCAGCTTTTGCGGCTTCATGACACGCCCATAGTTGCCCATAAACAGTCCGTGAAACGCCCACAAATTAATATTCATTGATTGCGAAATCATGGCAAACACAGAGAGGAAATAAAAAAACGGAACTTCACTCAATGTGAAGTAACCCTCTCAGGGCACTGAGAGGGTTGGGGAGGGGGGCTCAGATATTGTGTAGGGTTGTAGAGTTATGGGGGGTGGCTGTGGGTGCGTGGCGATCCCTGGGTTGCTTAGGTCGCGTGCGTGGGCTGGCTTGCGGAGACGGGGCGCCGGTCGGGTGGTGGCCGGCTCATGGGTTCCAAGGGCCCTGGCTTCGTCCCTGGCCTTTGTCTCGGTGTCTGGCGCCCGGTGGCCCCCATGGCTGCCGCCTGGTACGGCTAAGCGCTCCTGTCTTGTGGCCTGGGGGCCGGACACTGGGTTCGCTTGTGCCTCTGGGCATTGGGGGGGCCCCTGTAGGGGGCCCTCTCTGTGCCTGGCTGGTGGGGTGGGCGGTCCCCTCATCCCCCCCTCCCGGGCTCCCTGGGTCCGGATGCTGGGGGGGCTTCTGGCCTGGGGGGCTCTCCTCCCCTCTCCTGGTCTGGCTGGTCTGGCTGGGTAGGATCTGGCTCCCTTTATGAACACACGGTTCACGTTGGCAGCATGCATGTATCTCCACCCCCACGTGCACGTGCACACTGCCACACTGCTCCCTGTCTGCTTCATCCCTCCTCCTTACCCACAGTGTATTGATGGACAGATGTTTTCCACTCATCCTAGTGTCAGATTTTCACCTCTGATGTAATATTTGTCTTTCCAGCAGATCTGGTATAATTGTTACAGCTTAAAATAATAACTTATTCAAATCAGTGCTTGTATCCCCCACCTTTTCACCTTTCTTCCCTTTACTCTCTTCCACCCTCCCCTCACATTCTTCCCCTCTCCCTCCCCACACACACTAAATGTAACAAATAAATAAAAAATAATACGACAAAAAGGGGTTTATACAAATCTATACTCTAGTTTCTTGAAGCTATATAACCTCTTTTTGTGATAGTAAAACCTGTCCAACACAAAAAGCCTTCAGCTCTAATCTGTTTGCTCAGCTGTTGGACAAAACAAGTTTGATAAAAAAATAAAAAAAAAAAATAAATAAATAAATAAAAGTAGCGCAGCTTTTGCGGCTTCATGACACGCCCATAGTTGCCCATAAACAGTCCGTGTAACGCCCACAAATTAATATTCATTGATTGCGAAATCATGGCAAACACAGAGAGGAAATCAAAAAAACGTAACTTCACTCAATGTGAAGTAGAAGTTATCGTTGGCGAGGTGGAAAACAGGAGAAAAGTGTTGTTTGGAGGGCACAGTGTGGGCATTACTAATGCCAAAAAGGCACTTGAGTGGCAAACGGTGGCAGACGCCGTAAATGCTGTAGCCTCACAACCTCGGACCGTGGCCGAAATAAAAAAGAAATGGTCGGACATCAAAGTCGAGGCAAAAAGACGTCTAACGCTCCATCGCCAGAGTGTGTCTGCCACGGGTGGGGGACAGGGAACACCGGAGCTGACCCCTCTTGATGAGAGACTGGCGGCTATTATTTTTTTTTTTTTTTTTTACTTGTCCTGCCAACAGCTAGGCAGACAGATGAGAGCTGAGGGCCTCTTGTGTTGGACATATTTTACTTTAACAAGAGGGGTTATTAATCTTCAGACAAACCAAAGGTATGTCTGAATAAACCCCTTTTGCAATTGAGGCCAAACTTTATCAATTTCAATCATGTTTGAAAATCTTTGGTGTTGGACCGGACGGAAAAAGAAAGAGGGGAAGAAGAGAGAGGGACGTTAGAGAGAGGGGGGGGGGTAGGAGGGTGATAATAGGAGGGGAAGGGGGATAAGACCATGAAGCAGCATAAAGCAACAAGTTTACTGGTTGTTAATCATTATGGCAAGGTTCAAATGTAGTACAAAAAGGGCGGGGCCTATCCACACACACACTCAAATGTTATAAACACACCTGCTAGCTGCAAAAAATGTCCACTTGTCGACATATACACAAAACAGATAGTGTTCACACGCATACTTATGCCTTTAAAACCAACTAGTGTGAAATATTTCAGTCATTCAATCATGCAAATTGTTAGTGCAAAGGTGAGCTAACACCTGTACTCAGGTGAGTGTTTATGTTCTTCTAAAATGGATGGTGGAACGTGACAAGAAGGAGGGAGAGTGCCCAGCCATCCCCACCCCAAGACCCCCACCACAGCAGCAGCGGCAGCCGAAATCCCCCCAACGCCACACGGGAACCGGCAGGGAACAACCGCCGCCCGGGCGACCAAGCCCGCCACCCAGGCCAGGGCCAGCAAGACCGCCGCAAGGCCCCCAGAGCCAAAGAGCAGGGAGGCACGGAGGGAAAAAGAGCGCCGGCCCAGCCCAACCAGGAGAGCAGCCCCCCCGCCGCGCCGGGAGCGCCCAACGCAGGGCCCCACCGGAGAAGGACGCCCACAGCCCCAGACGAGCACCCCACCACCACCCAGGAGTTCCGGCCATCCCCCCGCCCCCACCCCAGGTACGAGCCAGGACCCCCCAAGGGAGACCCGCTCCGCACTCCAGGCAGCCATCCGTCCGGCCCACGGTTGGTCCAGGGAGGAGCAAGGCAGAGGCCCGCCGCCCCCGCCCAGGAGGGGGAACCCCGGGGAAAAAAGAGGGCCCACAAGGGGTGTTATAAATATGGCCCGACCAGGCTCGGCCATGTTGGAAGTTTGGCGGGGCCCAGCGCTCAGGGGCAAGGACCAGGACCCACCCCCCAGGGACACGAACACCCCCGGCTCAGGTGTTATATGAACCCCCCCACCGTGCGGAGAGAGCACCGCCGGGCCCAGGGAGCCAGCACCCAAGGGACACGGCCGCCATCGCCAAGGGGCCCGCACCCCCCACCAGGGAAGGGGTAGGGGACAGATGGACCCAGGTCCCACCTTCCTTGCAAAATGTGTGTGCGTGTATGTGTGTTTGAAAGGGTGTTTGTGTGCATGTGTGTGTGTTTATGTTGGAATGTATATATTGAAGGCGGAGGGGTGTGTGTACTAAGGGGGTGCAGTTAAAATTGGCGAGTAGGGCACTAAGGGGACATCTCCTGATTACTCACAGTGATGTCCCCTCACCCTCCCCACCAAGGGGCCCTAAATGTCTAAGGTGCGTTTAAAATTGGCGGGTAGGGTGCCAGGAGGACATCTGCTGCTTGCTGGCAGTGATGTCCAAGCACCCCCCCTACCAAGGACCCTACATGTCTAAGGTGCAAATAAAACAGAAAGAGGGGGGGCCCACTCCATACGGCAACCATAGGAGGGGGGCCACTGCCAAGTAGCCCCCCCCCCCCCCCCCAAGGCGCATCGCAGGCTAAACCCCCACCCCCCTCACCCTAATATGAGGTTATATGAGGAAGGGGGTAAGTTGGGGACAGCTGGTAGACTGTCCCCCGGTGGTCAAACAGCTGTCCCCCAGCCCCCCCCCCAGCAAAGGGGCCAGGGCCACCCAGCCCAGGGGCCCTACCCCCGGAGGCGCCGACACCCCAGGCCCAGCACCACCCACCCCACACAGAGAGAGAGGCGCCAGAAAGCGTCGCCCCCCCCCCCCCGGAGCAAGCCCAGGCCCCCACCCCCAAACGCCGGCCCTAGAAGAGCTCTGGTCAGGCCTCGACGGGACCGAGGCAGCCAACCGGCCGGGGAAACCGCCGATGGCCTCAGCGGAGACCCCGACCCGTCAACCCCCCCTGCCCCGTACCAATAGTGCCCCCCCCCCTCCCCCAGAATGCCCCCCCACAGGACAGGGCCGACAAGACCCCACCCCCCACCCCACCCCAGACCCCGCAGCCGAAGCGGATGACACCCAGAGCGACCGGGAGCCCCAAGAGGGTTGTCCCGTCCCGCCCCAGAGCCAGGGAAGGGCCGATCCCAGCCCCAGGTGTAGATGGACAGCCCATCCGGCGCCGCTGGGCGCCCCCCGAGAAGGGCCCCCCGCCAACCCCCCCTGGCGGCTATTATTGAGGAATCCCTTTTAGTGGAGTGGTGACTGAGGCGGAGGGGCACACCGACGCGCCAGATGCACCGGGTGACACAAGTAAGAGAAAAAATTAAAATGAATGCAGTCAAGTCAGATGTATGCAGGCTACACAATTACAGTTTATTAATATAGAACAATTTTATTTTAGTTGCTGGGTGTTCCAGTGGGGCCAGTGGTTACGATGCTGCAGCTGAGCAGCCGTCTGGACCCAGCGTCTCCACGGTACGCGGTTCTCAACCTTCCCGCTGTGGACGTGTCCTCACTGATGCAGTCCTTGAAATGCAGAGGAAGTCATTAGTTCAATCAGAGAGGTGGTCAAGGAGTTGGGCGAAATCAAGACTGCTCTGACTGAAATAAACTGCACGATGAGGGAATTCTTGAATAAATTATATTTTCCACACCTCTTGTTGTTCTTTACAAGCGACGCACTTCCAAACGCTGGCGCACAGCAGCAGCATTTGGCTCAAATGCGTGGGGATGGGGTTCAGGGTCGGGGCCAACACAGCAATCGGCGCCAGGGGGTAGAGGCACGTTTTTAAGCCACATGCCAGCCACATGCCAGCACGATTTGGTGCACACTGTCACTTTCACGTGTTTCTTCCATCTGCCGACGGTGTCGCCGTTTCTCATTTCACCCGTTTTTGTGCGTACGCCTGGGTCAGAGCGTGAAGGACCGCACATTTTCCCGTCAAGTTTGCTTTTTATAAATATCAACTATTGCGTAGAGAGTGGCGTACGCCTTCTTTTGTGCGTACGCAATGTTTATAAATGAGGCCCCTGGTCACAGCGCCAAGATTTCTTTGGCATTATGGTTTCCCTTTGGCTGCTGCCACCAGAAAACTGAAATCAAAAGCACAGGGCTTTCCGACATTGGAAACCGAGACGGTATTTTCAAGAAAATAGACTACTTTATTACAAATATTACTAAAATTGCTATTCTAAAAAGACACACCCAAAAAGAGTTAACCAAACAGGGCCCGACCACAATGGCTATCACGCCCAACACACACCTTCAGCTGCACTCAGCTGTGCGTTCTCCGTTGTGGCGAAACAAACTCAATTCCACGCCTCTTGCGTCAAGTGGCAGTAACTGACGCCAGTCCGAGATGGGGGGACACTGGGCTCTGGTTGGGTCGTGGGTGACAGGGAAAGCCAGAAAAGGGAGACCCTAACCGAAGGCGCTAGATCTGGCTCTGTCACGCCGCTCCAGCGCGTGGACGGAGGGCAGTCGCTGAAACGGTGTATGGAGCACGCATGATCCCTGGGAGTCCCGGCAGTCGCACCGCTCCAGAGCAACGTTGCACTGAGGAGTCACCGGGTCGGGCAGAGCAGGGACGTGAACAAACAACGGGAAACAAAAAGGAAACAGCAGCACCTGCTCGCGCAGCTCAGGAGGACTACCCACAGGAGTCGCATGAGCGGCCAAACACTGTCTGTGATCTGGCTGTGGTTAGGGCCCAACACATAGCCAAAGGCTGCACACCTGCTGCACCTCACAACCTGGAAGCAGCAGGTCTCAGGCTGATCCTTCTACTTCTTGTGGTTTTATTGGCGGGAGGCACCAATGTGAAGGCGCATTAGCACCACCTACTGTGTTGGAGTGTGGGTCAGAGTGGGGACTACCTAACCAAAATTTATAACAAAATAAATAAATAGTATAACACACCTAAATTCTCCTCAATATCCTGGTTCTTTTCAAAAAACCTATAATCACACCAATTAAATTCTCCTCCCCTCCCAAAAGCTTCTTTAAACTCAGCTGTTCACCCTCTATCAACCGTAGCCGCTGGGAGCTCCACGTTTCTAACTTCAGAAGAGCCTATAACCAGAGTTGAGTGTTCAGCGGGTGTGTCGCCAAGGGGGAGAACCTTTTACTAACGTGGAGTCTGGGGTGCTCTAAGTTTTTGCGTTTAGCACTATGTTTCCTCCAAACCGGTACAAACCCCTGACTGTCTCCCGGCTGTTGGGAGGGCGCTGGGGTGCTAGCTAAGTTAGCCCTGGTAGCGCGGCCCGCGCTACGAGTAACGACCTGGCTAGCCGGCTTAGCTTCCACTGTGCGGAGCCGCGCTTCTAACTGCTCCAGCCTGGCCTCCAAGTCTAACACAAGACTACACTTAACACACCTACCGCTATTTTCACTAAAGGAGGCAGGATCATCACTAAACATATGGCACATGGGGCAGGAGAGAGGCGGAGAGGCGGAAAGAGTGGTGGCCATGCTAGGTTTTAAGCTAAGGCTAGCGATGTTTAGGTAAAGAGAAGTGGTCTATTTAGCAAAATGAGAAAGTGAACAGCAAGCGGTTTAACAGTGGTGAATTCGCTAATAAAAGGTACTAGATGTGAATATTAACCCAGATAACCCTTAGAGTAAGCAATAGTAGCAAGGCTAATGCCAAACAAGAGGACAGCAGTCACACACGACTAACACTGGGAATATCTCACCCGGAAATGACGTCACAATTATTTTTTTTTTTTACTTCTACCCTTCCTCTCCTCTATTCTGGATCATAATTTATCATTTAGTTCTCCATGCCTCTGTTTGGTGCAGTGCGATTCATGTATTGTCCCTCTTTTCCTCTCCCCTCCTGGGGAGTGGGAGTGCTTCCAGACTCCAGTTGGCTCATCCGTGCTCCAGTTCCTGACCGTTTACCTCGCCTTTGCTCCTGCTCCTACACCTGGCTGTGGATCCTGCCTCTGGCTCATCTCTGGCTCGTCTCTGCTCTGTACCTGACCGAGTACCTCGCCTCTGCTCCTGCTCCTACACCTGGCTGTGGTTCCTGTCTCCGGCTCGACTCGCGCCTTTGACTGTCCCCACAACCACGGCTGGATGAAGCTCGTCTGCTGGACTTTTATATATGTAGTTGTAGATTTAGATAAGTTAATTCTTCTCTAAGATTTCTGGTAAATCGCCTGTCCGTCCTGGGGGAGGATCCCTCCTTCATGTGGGCACCCCTGAGGTTTCTTCGTTTTTTCCGGAATCCGGTTTTTTTGGGAGTTTTTCCTTACCGCGAAGGGGGGTCTAAGGGCAGGGATGCCAGTATAGCTTAGTCAGTTTGTTAGTTCATTTTAGTATTTTTCTATTGAACTCTTTGTATTCGTGATCCTTTTGATTTCATGTTTTACTTCGAAGCCCATCGAGACGACTGTTGTTGTGATTTTGGGCTATACAAATAAAATTGAATTGAATTGAATTGAACCGTACTCTACTTTCCAGTTGTCGTCTTTCTTCTCCATACGGTTCACAATGACATAAAACGTGCTCCACTGACTCTTCCCCTTTCCCGCACTCACACAAACCAGTTGGATGTTTCCCTATCAGATCAGACCAAATTTTATCAATAAACCCTCTTTCCAGACCATATCATAAGCCTTTTCTATATCAAAAAATACTGCCCCCAAATATTCTTTATCTATTTGGGCTTTCCTAATGTCTGCTTCTAGGCAGACTACAGGGTCCATTGTCCCTCGACCTTACCTAAAACCATTCTGATATTGGGACAATAAATTTTTACTTTCCAGGTAATAAAACAGTCTCTCATTTATCATTCTTTCCATTACTTTTCCAACATGTGATGTGAGTGCTATGGGCCTGTAATTTTCTGGGCTGCTCGGATCTTTCCCAGGTTTTAATATGGGAATGACCACAGCCTCTTTCCAATTTGTCGGCAATTTACCCTCACACCAGATTCTATCATACATGTCCAATAATTTCAACTTCATTTTCCTACCTTAATGCTTTAACATACATAACTTATACCATCCCTACCTGGTGATGTAGTTTTAGATTTATGTAGGGCTAAATCCAGTTCAAAGTATGTAAACGGAGCATCCATAGCTGTCAAATTAGTGTTACCATCATATTCCTTGTAGTGCGATTCCCTTATTTCATCTCTCCTCCCTTTTCTATATCCCGACAAATTCTCATTACTTTGACTTCTCACAAAGGTTTTAGCCGACATTTCAGCTTTATCCGTGTCCGATATCACCCATTTTTAATAATGGATATTGTAACTCCCTTCTTATACCCTTCATTTTCCTAATCATTCCCCTAATCATTCCCCAAACCATACTAGCCGGAGTTGTTCGACCAATTGTATCACAAAAACCCCTCCAGTACTCCCTTTTCTCTTTTTTAATAATCCTTCTCGCCTGTGCACAAAGTGTCTTATAGTTCAACAGATTATCACATGTGAGTCTGTTTTAAGAGTTTTAAACCCTTATTCCTATTTTATCTTCTTATTCCTATTTTTTTCCTCGTCATAGTTGCTTTGCTTCTTGGAATAGTCTTGTCCCCTGTTCGAACATCTATTCTTGTTCCTCTCCCATCATTGAGACACACCAAGTGTAATTCATCCATCAAATCCTCCAACACCTCACCATTAGCATCTGTCACCTTCCCCCGCATAATGTGCTGTGTGCATTAAAATCCCCACAAACAATGACAGCCCATTTTCCACATGAATAATTGATTTAAGAAGACTGAGATCTAACTTTTTGCATGGATTATAGTAATTAACAACATACAATCTCCCCGGACCACTATAAATGTCAATGCCAATACATTCTTCTTGTGTTCCTATTTTAATCACCCTGTAATTGAAATTGTTTTTAATAAAGGTAGCACAACCACCTCCCCCTCCCTCTGCTCTATCACACAGGATTCCCGTATATTGGGAAATTCTCAAATCTATATTTGGCCTTAACCACTTCTCTTGAATACATATAATATCTGGTTTTTGATCCAAGTCATCTAGACACTTTTTAAATTCCTGTCCATTCACCAATAAGCTCTGATATTTTGAATATGGACTTCTCTTCTCATGACCTGACAGCCTGCATACGCAGCACTATGATCCCCCCAACAGTTACAACACTTTGGTTTCAACTTGCTATCACAGGACTCATAGCTATGATCTTCTCCACACCTGGGACACCTCTGCTTGCCTTTACATACAGCAGCAGTGTGTCCAAATCTCTGGCAGTGAAAACATCTAATGGGTTTAGGAATGCATTACCTCACAGCGTATGACATGTTTCCCAGGGGCAATCTGTCCGGCAGGTTCCTTCCCATAAATTCTAACAATATCACAGTCCCTCCTCACACCATCCTGAAAAACACTTAATCTCCTTGCTTCTCTTATTTCTGCCACTCGTAGGTTACCTTTTAGTTCTGTAATGGACATCTCCACAGGTATGCCCCAAATCACACATCTCGGCCCCTGACCTCCCTGTCCTACCTTGCTCATACTAACAATTTTATGTTTCCCCACTTCTCTCATTTTACAGGCCCTGTCCCTCTGCTCCTCACTTCTACAATCATCAGGTTCCCATGTCTCAAGACTTTAGCGAGTTTAATATCCCCCACTTGATTCTTCAAGACAGTCGTCAGTTTCATCTGGCTCAAAGAACCTAACCCTTGTCCTTCAGAAAATCTCAGAATGCCTTTATAGCCATCCCCTCCCTCTTCGTCACTGTCTGTTGACATCAACCCGTCTTTTGCCCCTCTTTTCCCTCCCTGTTTCAATCCCAAAGCTCATCTCCATGCTATCCTCACTTTCACATCCCCTGTCGTCTCGCCAATCCTTCCCAGTCACAACACAACTGCGCCTACCCGCCACTGCTTTAGCGTCCAACCTCAATTTAGCCATGTTCCCCGGCTATTTTCGAAAAAAAGCCACACCGTCCGACGTCCTCGCCGGTATGTCACTACCGAGCAGGGCTGCCACCTAGCGGCCACCTCTCAGCTCCTCTCTCAGGCTGATCCTCTCTGACAGTGAGGCTTTTATCAGCCCTCTGCTGATGAAGCAGCTGGTGTGCCAGGTGATCTTAATCAAGTGGCCCTCTGCCTGCCACACCATGACAGGAACAGAGCTTGTTCCTTATAGCTTCTTTGACTTTTTTTTACAAGTATACAGGCTTTGTAAATCTATTTCAAAGGGTTATCAATATAGCTTGTAGAACCTAAAAATCTGCGGCTCAGAAGAAATGTTTGACAAAGTTAAAGTAAAAATCTTCATGATGGAGGTTCATAGAAGGCTTGTTGTCATGGTGCCTCTGGCAGTCTTCTTCTCCCCCTCCCCTCTCTGCTCTACCTTCCTGATTGGACCCAGCTGTGGACACTCACTTCATCACCAGCCAGATCTATTTAAGAGGATCCTTAACCAGCATTCATTACCAGTTTGTTGCCCCTCTATGGTGCATTACCTGGTCACTAGATTTGTTTCTTGCTCTCGCTTTTCATGCTTGTACAAACTGCTACTTCTCCACTTCGTCTTCAGGACTTGAGGCCACGAGCGTCAACCTGGCTTCTACCTCCATACGAACAGACAGTGATTCTAAAGTCTCCAGCCACGCCATGACTCCAAGCCACGCCACAAGCAGTACCAACAGCTACAGCCTAAACTACATAAAGAACAGAGTAAGCCATTGTGTTGGATGTGGCAGTGCCAACAGATGTCAACTAGAGAAGTGGCTACAGCAGTTCCCTAAAAGAACCTCAGATATCTTAATACAGAAAAGTGCTCTGCCAGGAATGGGTCCGCATCGGCTTCAAATCTGCTACCATAGTCCCTATTCCCAAGCAATCTAAGCATCAAATGTCACATTTATAATGGACTACCGATCTGGGGCACTTTCTTCCATCTCCACAAAGAGCCTGGAAAAACTTGTTATCAAACACATCAAAGCTGCAATACCACCATCACTTGACACATCAATTTGCAACTGAGAAGAACAAGTCAACTTAAGATGCCACTGCCATTGTGCTCCATAGGTTACTGCAACATCTGGAGCATAAGAACACTTATGCATGGCTTCTTTTTGTGAACTACAGTTCAGCCTTTAATGTTATTTGGCCGTTTAAGCTTCGAGACAAACTACACCATCTTGGATTTAACACCATACTGTGCAAGTGAATTGCAGATTTTTTAACCAGATGCAAACAGAGCGTTGGAGTGGGAAAGTATACTTAATCCACTGGTTTAATCAAAACAGGTCTCCCCCAAGGGTGTGTGCTAAGCTCTTTATTTGACTCTCTGTTCATACATGACTGTTGCTCATCATGTTTTTTCCAACCTCATTGACTAATTTGCTGACAAAACTATAGTTCTTGGACTTGTCAATGACAATAATAAAACGTACTATAGGAAAGAAGTGCAACACTTGGTGTGATGGTGCGACATTAACAACTTGATTTTAAACATTAGAAAGACCAAGGAAATTATTGTCGACTTCCATAGATGCAGTAAAAACCATCAGTCACTTTAGATGGGTAAAAGGAGAGTTGAGAGGGTGACTAGTTTTAAATTTCTAGGGGGCAATATGACAGAGGACCTTTCCTGGGGTCCACACACTGCCGCCGTGGTGGGTAAATTCTAACAACGCCTCTACTACCCGAAGAAACTAAAGACGGACAAAATATCCTAGTATCTAATGGTCAACTTTTATAACTGCACCATCATCAGTGTTTGGACATATGGTTTTTTTTATTGTGGTTTTACAGCTGCACAAAGGCTGATCAGTAGAGACTCCAACGGGTGGTGAAAAGCGGTGAAAATCATTTGGACCACTCTTCCAGAGATGAGTAACCTCTACACCACCCTCTGTCTAAAGAGAGTTCACAACATCCTGTCTGACAGAATCGTCCAGCCATCTGTCTCTTCCACCTGCTGCCCTCAGGAAGGAGGTACAGGTCCATCCAGGCCAGAACAACTAGACAGAGTAACAGCCTTTATCCACAGGCTGTGCGGTTGCTTAACAGCCCACCCACCACCAACTGCCCCAACCCCTCTCCAACCGTCTCATCTGAGTAATTGCCATATCCTCCTCTACAATAACTTTGAACTGAATTGCATTGCTGCATATCCCCTGCTTCATATCTCAACAGACTGTATATACTGTACCCCACACCCTTCCACAACAACCATAAACACCTGGAAAACAACTAAGAACAGAGTTTGCATTGCTGCATATTAACATCAAGCTGTGTACCATGTGCATTACTGAGATATTCTTTTAACGCTGCAGAACAGTTGGGTTATAAATGTATTCATTGTACATACACTTATTCACCACACTGTATTTTAATATAATGTATGGCAATTTTATTCAAGAGGAAAACTGCACATTTACACATGGTCCCTGGGTCACCATGAAGTCCCATAGATTTATCCAAACAGAACTGTTGGGTTGGCAAATGATGAAGTCTTCAATAAGGATGAAGCCCTAGAAGTTTAAAGAAAGCAGTCAGAAGAAATAAACAACAAACAAGGGTGGAGCAGTCTTCAGAGCTTCTAACAGGTTTGACAGGGTTGTTGTGAATCAAACAGGTATAAGGTAACAGGCCACAGCATACAGCACAAAGCTCTCATCTCTCACAAACATTCAATCCCCCAGCATTTTACTTCCTGACACCAGCCAACTACCTTTTTTGGGAGGAAATGTAGAACTACTCCCACCCTAAAGTGCAACACTGATATAGAAAGAACTAAACAAGCATCCCAAAAAGTATGGATTGACCATTTTCGTAACAGAAAAATAACACTACAAGAAAAATTGCAAAAACAACAGAAGTCCAGATGACCCCGCACTTACATTTACGTGTTCTCCCTACCAAGACACAAGTGGATAAAGTTGAAAAGGATTTCATGTTATCCATGGACTCCAGTGAAGATCACATCTCATTGAAGGAAAAAGGATTCCGCGCACTGTCTTTTAGGGTCTAGGTGACCCCACTCCCAGTGTCTAGGATAGTGCCTAGGATAGCACAGGGGTTAAAGCATATGTGTACCTTAGAATCCCCTCTTTAATAAAAGAATGTGAGCCATGGGAAAAACCAAACTTTTAAAACATAAAATGTACATTTAATAGTATTCTGTAGGTACCCCTTAGGTTTAAAGACTATATATCTGCATCATCAGCCAATATTGTTGAGACTGGGGCAAATAGACAAATGACAACAAATGAGTGTATGGCAACCATCTTTACAAAGGGCTGCTATTTTGGATTTATCTCTTAACTGCCATGCTTTTTTAAAAGAGGTGATCCATATTACATCCATGCCAAATTTGGTGTTTGTACCACAAAATTTGTTTAAAATATCATCTTAACTGGCTTAGCTGGCTTAGTCCAATGAAGAGATGATAAACCACAGCTGATCCCCATGATTTTTTTCTTTATGAGCATCCAAGTTGACATAATGTTGGGGGCAAAAAGCATAACCTACAGGACAGACGTTGAGAAAGAAACAAAACAGCAAATGTCCATTCAGAATACATGACCTGCTAATCCAGTGAAGATTAGCACCTTTAAAAGAAACACGAAAAATGTGTTTGGCTTGCGCTATCTAAAATTTTAGCAATGAAAGGTAATGGTTAGGATATTTAAAATCAATCGTTGTAAACATTTCCTTTAATATAATTTGTTTACACACTTTTTAAACAGAGGTTTCGTATATTACAGTAAAAAATAATCTAATGGCTGACCACTTGCCAAATTATTTTTAAATTCAAACAACGGGTCACAATGTAATTAAATATAATGATATACATGATTGATTAATAGACTCTCATTTCAAGGTAACAAATTAAATTCGATATAAAGTTAGGAACACACTGCAATAAGCCTCATAAAGGAAACTTTTTTATTATTATTATTTTTAAAAACTAGTTTTTCATGGAGCTAATCACCTAGTTTTCAAAAACAGACAAATGGTGGATGTATAAATTAATATTTGTAACTCCAAAAACATTTGTTTTAAAATTGTCCAAATTTATATGAGCTTGTAGGGTCACTGACACCAGCCTTAATAAAGATAGAAAATTAACAGTCATGTCTAATTTTAAAGAATAACTTCTTTAAGTGTTTAGAGATTTCTGTCATTTTAAGTCCATAAATGATTGGATTGCAAAGAGGATTGTACATGATGATCTGGAGTGTCATTATAAAGCGAGCAGTCTTTGAAAAATCTGACTCCAGCCTAATTATAATGATGTCATAAATCATCAAACAAGAATAATTGATTAAAACCAGCAGGTGAGGTAAACAGGTCTGAGCAGCTTTTCTTCTGACTTCTCTACAACTTTTATGAACCACAATGAGAATCTTCACATATGTAAAAATTATCAACAGAATGGGAAAAATAACAATGTTAATCATAGTAACTAAGCCAAATGTTAACAGAGATTTAGAACCTGCACAAAAAAGATAATTTATAGAATTGTTGCAGAAAATACCTTTCAAAGTAAAGCTGCAAAGCTCTGACTTTACATTTCCACCAACAAGAACAAAAAGGTGACAAAAAGGTACAATCCAGGCCAATCCCAGTAAAATAAAGACAGTTCTTTTTCTCATAATGATTGCATATTGCAGAGGTTTACATATGGACACATATCTGTCATAAGACATGGCTGCCAGCAGTAAGAATTCTGATCCGCTTAATGAGTAAAACACAAAAATCTGAAAGAGACAGGCTTGATAAGAGATGACCTGTTCATTAGATAAAAAGTCTGTCAAAAGTTTAGGGTAGATGTTTGTGCTGAAAAGAACAGAGTTAGTCAATAGTGCTGCAATGAAAATGTACATAGGCTCATGAAGGTTCTTGTGAATCACAATCAGAGAAATTATTGTACAATTGCTGCAGACAATCAAAATATAGACAGTTAACATCATAAAGAAATAAAAATACCTGTACTTTTCTATCTCCACATGACCTTTAAGACTTATGTAAGTCACATTCATATTGGTTCCTCAAAATGATAATGAAAAAACAGTCATTCAAACAATAAACAATAAATCAGCACAGTGGGAAAAAATCCTAAAGTTTCAAAGATCTGTGTTGTTGCTCAAACTGGAATCTGTTTATGTCAGAGCTACTATATAACAGATCTATCTTACCCTCTAAGGGTCTCATTTACTCTTTTATGAAAAAAATGCTACCATGTAAACAAACTCATCATAACAACCAAAATGAAACAAGGTTAAAAAAGTCAATCCTCTACTGCATTGAACTCTCAGTACAGCGTCAAGTCTACCCATCTGCAAATAAAGTATATACGTCTGTAGAAAAGCTACATTGACCTGAAGAAAACAGAAAAATCCCCCTGCTGTTAAACATGAAGCAGTGAAGGCCATTTTGGGCAAGATTTCTGTGGCATTATGGTTTCCCTTTGGCTGCGGCCACCAGAAAACTGAAATCAAAAGCACAGGGCTTTCCGACATTGGAAACTGAGACGGCCCTTTAAGAAAAGAGACAACTTTATTACAAATATTACTAAAATTGCTATTCTAAAAAGACACACCCAAAAAGAGTTAACCAAACAGGGCCCGACCACAATGGCGATCACGCCCAACACACCTTCAGCTGCACTCAGCTGTGCGTTCTCCGTTGCGGCGAAACAAACTCAATGCCACGCCTCTTGCGTCAAGTGGCAGTAACTGACGCCAGTCCGAGATGGGGGGACACTGGGCTCTGGTTGGGTCCGGGGGGATAGGAGGCCAGAAAAGGGAGACCCGCATCGACGGCGTTCGATCTGGCTCTGTCATGCCGCTCCAGCGCGTGGACGGACGGCAGTCGCTGAAACGGTGCATGGAGCACACACGATCCCTGGGAGACCCGACAGTTGCACCACTCCTGAGCAACGGTGCACCGAGGAGTCACCGAGTTGGGCAGAGCAGGGACGTGAACAAACAACGGGAAACAAAAAGGATGGTTAGACTTGGAACAGGCGTTATGTGGAAAGATCAACCTCTCACAGCTACCATTTATTAGCCAAACAGTTAAAAAACAGGATTGTTTCAAAAGCATTAATATAAATGCCACTTTAACAGCCTGGTGGGAATTTCTCAAAATATCAAAATCATCAATTCAACCGTGCAAAATGACACCAATCTGGAACAACCCGGACATCCTTATTAACAAAAAAATGATTCACTTCCCAGCTTGGCAAGCAGGGGCATTAAACAACTAGAGCACGTAATTATTGATAGAAGATTCATAACTCCCCAGGAACTTCAAGACAAACATGGAATAAACAACTTCTTGGAATATCAGCAACTTAAATCAAGTATTACTAAAAAGTATAAATTTAAAGACGACGATTTAAAGCTACCAGATGTAGTTACCACTCTGATTAATTTTTCAATGAATAGAACTCTCTCCAAAATATACAAACTTTTATGTAATTTAGATAACAATATTGCCCTTCCAACAAAAAAATGGGATGCAGATTTGAGCATCAGCACAGATGAAAGCTGCCCATCTGCACCTGGGGCTGGGATCGGCCCTTCCCTGGCTCTGGGACGGGACGGGACAACCCTCTCGGGGCCCCCGGTCGCTCTGGGTGTCATCCGCTTCGGCTGCGGGGTCTGGGGTGGTGTGGGGTGGGGGGCTTGTCGGCCCTGTCCTGTGGGGGGGCGTTCTGGGGGGGAGGGGGGAGGGGGGGGGCTAACGGGTCGGGGTCTCCGCTGAGGCAATCAGTGGTTGCCTCGGCCGGTTGGCCTCCTCTGTCCCGTCTAGCCTGCGATGCGCCTTGGGGGGGGGGGGTTACTTGGCAGTGGCCCCGCTCCTATGGTTGCCGTATGGAGTGCCCCCCCCCCTCTTTGGTTTTATTTGCACCTTAGACATGTAGGGTCCTTGGTAGGGGGGGTGCTTGGACATCACTGCAAGCAAGCAGCAGATGTCCTCCTGGCACCCTAACCGCCAATTTTAACCGCACCTTAGACATTTAGGGCCCCTTGGTGGGGAGGGTGGGGGGACATCACTGTGAGTAATCAGGAGATGTCCCCTTAGTGCCCTACTCGCCAATTTTAACTGCACCCCCCTTAGTACACACACCCCTCCCCCTTCAATATATACATTCCAACATAAACACACACACATGCACACACACACCCTCTCAAACACACATACACGCACACACATTTTGCAAGGAAGGGGGGGACCTGGGTCCATCTGTCCCCTACCCCTTCCCTGGTGGGGGGTGCGGGCCCCTTGGCGATGGCAGCCGTGTCCCTTGGGTGCCGGCTCCCTGGGCCCGGCGGTGCTCTCTCCGCACGGTGGGGGGGGTTCATATTACGCCTGAGCCGGGGGTGTTCGTGTCCCTGGGGGGTGGGTCCTGGTCCTTGCCCCTGAGCGCTGGGCCCCGCCAAACTTCCAACATGGCCGAGCCTGGTCGGGCCATATTTATAACACCCCTTGTGGGCCACCCTTTTTTCCCCGGGGTTCCCCCCTCCTGGGCGGGGGCGGCGGGCCCCTGCCTTGCTCCTCCCTGGACCAACCGTGGGCCGGGTGGGTGGCTGCCTGGAGGGCGGAGCGGGTCTCCCTTGGGGGGTCCTGGCTCGTACCTGGGGTTGGGGCGGGGGGATGCCCGGAACTCCTGGGTAGTGGTGGGGTGCTCGTCTGGGGCTGTGGGCGTCCTTCTCCGGTGGGGCCCTGCGTTGGGCTCTTCTGGCGCGGCGGGGGGGCTGCTTTCCTGGCTGGGCTGGGGCGGCGCTCTCTTTCCCTCCGCGCCTCCCTGCTCTCTGGCTCTGGGGATGACAAGATGACATTACGCTGTGACGTCATTTCCGGGTGAGCTATTCCCAGTGCTATTCCCAGTGCTAGCTGTGTGACTGCTGTCCTCTTGTTTGGCATTAGCCTTACTACTATTGCTTACTCTAAGGGTTATCTGGGTTAATATTCACATCTAGTACCTTTTATTAGCGAATTCACCACTGTTAAACCGCTTGCTGTTCACTTTTCTCATTTTGCTAAATAAACCACTTCTCTTTACTTAAACACCGCTAGCCTTAGCTTAGAACCTAGTATGGCCACCACCACTCCTTCCGCCTCTCCTCCTCTCTCCTGCCCCATGTGCCATATGTTTAGTGATGATCCTGCCTCCTTTAGTGAAGATAGGGGTAGGTGTGTTAAGTGTAGTCTTGTGTTAGACTTGGAGGCCAGGCTGGAGCAGTTAGAAGCGCGGCTCCGCACAGTGGAAGCTAAGCCGGCTAGCCAGGTCGTTACTCGTAGCGCGGGCCGCGCTACCAGGGCTAACTTAGCTAGCACCCCAGCGCCCTCCCAACAGCCGGGAGACAGTCAGGGGTTTGTACCGGTTGGGAGGAAACATAGTGCTAAACGCAAAAACTTAGAGCACCCGAGACTCCACGTTAGTAATAGGTTCTCCCCCCTCAGCGACACACCCGCTGAACACTCAACTCTGGTTATAGGCTCTTCTGAAGTTAGAAACGTGGAGCTCCCAGCGGCTACTGTCAGGTGTTATCCGGGGGCCAGAGTTGGTGACATCGAGGGGAACCTTAGGATGTTAGCTCAGAGTAAGTCCAGGTTCCGTCGAGTCGTGATTCACGCAGGCGGTAATGATGCCCGACGGAGACAGTCAGAGGTGGTTAAGTTAAACGTAACTTCGGTGTGTAAACTGGCTAAGACGATGTCCGACACTGTAATTTTCTCTGGTCCCCTGCCGAACTTAGTCAATGATGAAATGTACAGCCGCTTTTCATCATTTAACCGCTGGCTTTCTAGATGGTGCCCAGAAAACGGCGTTGGTTTTGTGGATAACTGGAGCGCGTTTTGGGGGAAGCCCGGTCTCATGCGGAGAGACGGCGTCCATCCCACCCGGGACGGTGCCGCTCTTCTTTCTAGAAACATTTCTGCTAGCCTTAGTCTGTTAACCTGACAATCCAGAGACGAGACCCGGGCGCAGAGCAGCAGTGTAAAACGCTCCTCTGAGCCTCCCTTAGGGTTAGTGCCGGTGCAAAACCCATGCAGGGAAAGTCAAGCAGGTCCAAGCGTTAGCTTATGTGCTGAAAGACAAATGAAAGGAGCGCGTCATAGAAACCTTACAGTGACAGACAGCAGTTCTCACAAGCAGAATTATGATGTCATTAAATGCGGTTTATTAAACATTCGATCCATTTCCTCCAAGTCCCTCTTAGTCAACGAGTTAATTACTGATAACAATCTTAGTCTTTTAGCCTTAACAGAAACTTGGCTCCATCAGGATGACTATGTTAGATTGAATGAAGCAACCCCCCCCACTTATGCTAACTATCAGAAATCCAGGATTTCAGGGAAAGGAGGTGGTTTGGCAGTAATATCACAGTCTAGCTTACTTCTCAGCCCTAAAGTTAAAAATGCTTATAATTCATTTGAAAGCATCATATTGTCTTTAAGTCACCCAAACAGGAAAACTCGAAAACCTGTTTTACTCATAATTATTTATCGCCCCCCCGGCCCATATTCAGAATTTTTAACTGAGTTTTCCGACTTACTATCGACTATTGTCTTAGATTCTGATCAAATTATAATATTAGGGGATTTTAATATTCATGTTGATGACCCCAGTGACTGCCTAGGAAAGGCTTTTGCAGCTTTATTAGATGATGTTGGTTTCACCCAAAGTGTGAATGAACCCACTCACTGTCATAAGCACACCCTGGACCTTGTTCTAACCCATGGGATAGAGATCAGCCAGCTGAGTGTCCTTCCTCTTAACCCCATCATTTCTGATCACTTTCTGATTACCTTCCAGCTTACACTGGAACATCCTTCTGCCCCAGTGAATAAGAAACAGCTTAGAAGAATCTTAACTGACCGTTCTGTGTCTGAGTTTAAACACACAGTTCAGCCAGTACTTAGTGATATTCTGAGAAAATACTCTGAGACCAGCTCCCATAGTATCAGTCCTAGTATAAATGACCACTTTGTTAATGATGCCTTACAAGCCCTCAGGAGTACACTCGATGTTGTTGCCCCCTTGAAACCTAAGTTCGTCAGACAAAACCGAGTAGCACCGTGGTTTAACGCTGAAACTCGTTCTCTTAAACGAGAAACCCGTAAGTTGGAAAGAGAATGGCGCCGCTCCGGTTCAGAGCAGTCTCTGGATATCTGGAAACATAGCCTATTAAATTATAAAAAAGCTCTGCGTAGAGCTAGAAGCCAGTACTATTCAACCTTAATATCAGAGAATGGAAACAATCCAAGATTTCTTTTTAGCACTATAGCTAAATTAACTCGCAGTCAGAGCTCAGTAGAACCACATGTTCCTGTTTCTCTCAGCTCTGATGATTTTCTTACATTTTTCGATAGTAAAATCTCAAATATTAGACATAAGTTAAATCAAGTTATTCCTACTATCAGCCCAGAACAGGCTGAAGCGGTAGAAATGGAGGCATCCATAGAAACCTCTGTAACATTAGACTGCTTCACTGCTGTGGATCAAGCGGAAATAACATCAATTATTACGTCCTCCAAATCCTCAACGTGTCTGTTAGACCCAATTCCCACTAGACTTTTTAAAGAAACTTTTCCCCTAATTAATGATCCCATATTAACAATGATAAATGCCTCTCTGGAAACGGGTTACGTGCCACAGTCTTTTAAATATGCAGTTGTTAAACCTCTTCTGAAAAAGCCCAGTTTGGATCCTAGCATCTTGGCCAACTATAGACCGATATCAAACCTGCCCTTTATTTCTAAAATCCTAGAAAGAGTTGTAGTTAAGCAGCTTTACTGCCACCTACAGGACAACAGCCACTTTGAAGACTTTCAGTCGGGGTTTAGACCTCACCACAGTACGGAAACTGCACTAGTTAGAGTCTCTAATGACTTGTTATTGGCCTCAGAAAAGGGACTACTTTCTATTCTGGTCCTGTTGGACCTCAGTGCTGCCTTTGACACTATCGACCACGGTATTTTACTCCATAGATTAGAGCAGGACATAGGGATCAGAGGATCTGCTCTCCAGTGGTTTAAATCCTATCTGTCTGATAGGTATCAGTTCGTTAATGTAAATGGCCATTCCTCTCAGTGCACTCGAGTCAACTATGGAGTCCCACAGGGCTCAGTCTTGGGACCGATCCTGTTTACGCTTTATATGTTACCCCTAGGAAACATAATCAGGAAACACAGCATTAATTTTCATTGTTATGCCGACGATACGCAGTTGTATTTATCCATGAAGCCTGACCAGAATGACCAGATAGAGAAACTGAACGCCTGCATCAGTGACATCAAGACCTGGATGACAATTAATTACCTCCTCTTGAACCCAGAAAAAACTGAGGTCATTATACTTGGTCCTAAAAACCTCAGAGATGCTCTGTCTGCTCAGATAGTCTCCCTGGATGGTATAAGTATAGCCCCCAATTCCACAGTTAGAAACCTTGGGGTTTTACTTGACCAGGATTTATCATTTAAGGCTCATATATCTCAGGCGTGTAGAACTGCCTTTTTTCACCTGCGGAATATTGCTAAGATCAGAAATATAATTTCTAAGAGTGATGCTGAAAAACTCATCCATGCATTTGTTACGTCGAGGCTGGATTACTGTAACTCCTTGTTAGCAGCGTGTCCTAAGAGTTCCTTAAGAAGTCTCCAGCTTGTTCAGAACGCAGCTGCTAGATTGTTAGCTGGAACCAGCAGAAGAGATCACATCACTCCTGTGTTAGTTTCGCTCCATTGGCTCCCAGTTGATTCTAGAATTAAGTTCAAGATCCTCCTGTTAACCTATAAGGCCTTACATGGAATGGCCCCGTCCTATATTAAGGACCTCATAGTCCCTTACCAACCAATCAGAACACTTCGCTCGCAAAATGCAGGACTGCTTGTGGTTCCTAGAATTGGTAAAAGTACGGTTGGAGGTAGAGCGTTTAGCCACCAAGCCCCTGTCTTATGGAATAAACTCCCAGCTCATGTAAGAGAGGCCGACTCAGTTTCTACATTCAAAGCTAGACTGAAAACATTCCTCTTTGGACAGGCTTATTGTCAGACTAGTTAGTATTCAGAGATTATTTAACTTAATGTTAGTTTGTTTAAATTAAACTTAATAATAACTATTTCTTTTAAAAGGCTGCTAGAAGTTGAAGCTGGGGTAACTATGGTACACTGGGGTTCTGTCCTCTTTCCTTTTTTACTTCTACCCTTCCTCTCCTCTATTCTTGATCATAATTTATCATTTAGTTCTCCATGCCTCTGTTTGGTGCAGTGCGATTCATGTATTGTCCCTCTTTTCCTCTCCCCTCCTGGGGAGTGGGAGTGCTTCCAGACTCCAGTTGGCTCATCCGTGCTCCAGTTCCTGACCGTTTACCTCGCCTTTGCTCCTGCTCCTACACCTGGCTGTGGATCCTGCCTCTGGCTCATCTCTGGCTCGTCTCTGCTCTGTACCTGACCGAGTACCTCGTCTCTGCTCCTGCTCCTACACCTGGCTGTGGTTCCTGTCTCCGGCTCGACTCGCGCCTTTGACTGTCCCCACAACCACGGCTGGATGAAGCTCGTCTGCTGGACTTTTATATATGTAGTTGTAGATTTAGATAAGTTAATTCTTCTCTAAGATTTCTGGTAAATCGCCTGTCCGTCCTGGGGGAGGATCCCTCCTTCATGTGGGCACCCCTGAGGTTTCTTCGTTTTTTCCGGAATCCGGTTTTTTTGGGAGTTTTTCCTTACCGCGAAGGGGGGTCTAAGGGCAGGGATGCCAGTATAGCTTAGTCAGTTTGTTAGTTCATTTTAGTATTTTTCTATTGAACTCTTTGTATTCGTGATCCTTTTGATTTCATGTTTTACTTCGAAGCCCATCGAGACGACTGTTGTTGTGATTTTGGGCTATACAAATAAAATTGAAATTGAAATTGAAAATTGAAAATTGAAATTGGGGGCCTCGCGGCGGTCCTGCTGGCCCTGGCCTGGGTGGCGGTCTTGGTCGCCCGGGGGGCGGTTGTTCCCTGCCTGTTCCCGTGTGGCGTTGGGGGAATTCCGGCTGCCGCTGCTGCTGCGGCGGGGGTCTGGGTGTGGGGGTGGCTGGGCGCTTCTCCTCCTTCTTTTCACATTCCACCATCCATTTTAGAAGAACATAAACGCTCACCTGAGCACAGGTGTTAGCTCACCTTTGCACTTATAGTTTGCATGATTGAATGAATGAAAGATTTCACACTAGTTGGTTTAAAGGCATAAGTATGCGTGTGTGAACACTATCTGTTTTGTGTACATGTTGACATGAGAACATTTCTTGCAGCTAGCAGGTTTGTTGATAACATTTGAGTCTGTGTGAACAGGCCCCGCCCTTTTTGTACTACATTTGAACTGTACCGTAACGATAAAAAACCAGTAAACCTGTCTGCTCTATGCTGCTTCATGGTCTTACCCCCCCCTCTCACTATCACCCCCCCCCCCCCCCTCTGACATCCCTCCCTCTTCTTCCCTTCTTTTCCTTTTCCGTCCTCTTTTCGGTCCAACACCAAAGATTTTCAATCATGGTTGAAGATTAAAAAAAAAAAAAAAAAAGGAAACAAAAAGGAAACGGCAGCACCTGCTCGCGCAGCTCGGGAGGACTACCCACAGGAGTCGCATAAGCGGCCAAACAGTCTGTGATCTGGCTGTGGTTAGGGCCCAAAACACAGCCAGAGGCTGCACACCTGCTGCACCTCACAACCTGGAAGCAGCAGTTCTCAGGCTGATCCTCTCTGACAGTGAAGCTTTTATCAGCCCTCTGCTGATGAAGTAGCTGGTTTGCCAGGTGATCTTAATCTAGTGGCCCTCTGCCTGCCACACCATAATAGGAACAGTACTTGCTCCTCATAGCATCTTTGACTGTTTTTACAAGTGTACAGGATTTGTAAATCTATTTCAAAGGGTTATTAGTTTAGATTGTACAACCTAAAAAATCTCTGCATGATGGAGGTTCATAGAAGACTTGTTGTCATGGTGCCTCTGGCAGTTTTCTCTTCCCCCTCCCCTCCCCTCTCTGCTCTGCCTTCCTGATTGGACCCAGGTGTGGACACTCACCTCATCACCAGCCAGCTCTATTTAAGAGGATCCTTCACCAGGATTCATCGCCTTTGAAACTCTCAAAAACAGACTCACACACATGAGAATCTGTTGAACCATAAGAGACTATGTGCACAGGCGAGAAGGATTGTTAAAAAGGAGAAAAGGGAGTACTGGAGGGGTAGGGATGGGAATAGAAGCCCCATGAAGCCTCATTGGGGTTCATGTAATTGTGCCGGAAAAATGAACCACCCATTCAGGGCTTCGAAACCACACAAAACAGTGGCATCTGGTGGCGGACTGGACATATTTCGACATGTTTCAACAAAGCTCCTTGTAACACTTCAATGTGGAAATGATGATGAAAAAAAGTAAAACAGAACAATGTTGTTAATGATGATAAAAAAAACATAAAACAACACAACATGTGACGTTTTCTGTGAGAAGTGCTTGACACAGCAAAATACACATCACATGAAGAAAAAAATGAACGCAAAAAATAAACGTATAAGGCTAGGCTCAAACCTAAGACCTCTAGATCTAAGGACCACTGACTATTCCACTGAACTATCTTTACTGACAAGGTACTGACATGCCATTGTAGATTCACTCCAGTGTTTTTTTTCAATACACAACATTCTTAGTGTATTGGTTTATTAGGAAAAACCGAGTTGAAATGATCCTGAGCCACAGAACGTTTTTTACTAGGAGTCATGGTAAAGTGCAATGAACTGACGCTGATTCCAAAACAAATGAAACAATAGAACTGGTCGGGAAACGTTCAGGATTCATTTCGCATTTCTGGAGAATAGCGCGCCCAACTGTTCAAAACACAAGTGACATCTGAAGCGTGGTTCGACCAAACGAAGCATTTGGCGCGTCATCAACCACGTGATCTGCGCTAGTTGACACACGCCCCGAAACATTGTGCCGAAACACTCTGTTTCATGAAGGTGAACCGCGCGCCAAAGCGCCCTGTCAAACGGGCATCCGTATGGAGGGGTTTTTGTGATATAATTGGTCGAAAAACTCCGGTTTGTAAGGTTTGGGGAATGATTAGGGAAATGAAGGGTATAAGAAGGGAGTTACAATATCCAGTATTAAAAATGGGTGATGACCTGGCGATATCGGATACGGACAAAGCTGAAATGTTGCCTAAAACCTTTGTGAGAGGTCAAAGTAATAAGAATTTGTTGGGATATAGGAAAGGGAGGAGAGAGGAAATTAGGGAACGGCACTGCAAGGAATTTGATGGTAACACTTATTTGAATGCTATGGATGCTCCGTTTATATACTTTAAATTGGATTTAGCACTGCATAAATCTAAAATTACATCACCAGGTAGGGATGGTATAAATTATGTATGTTAAAGCATTTAGGTGGGAAAATGAAGTTGAAATTATTGGACATGTATAATAGAATCTGGTGTAAATTGCCGACAAATTGGAAAGAGGCTGTGGTCATTCTTATATTAAAACCTGGGAAAGATCCGAGCAAAATGTAATGGAAAGAATGATAAATGAGAGATTGTCTTATTACTTGGAAAGTAAAAATTTATTGTCCCAATATCGGAATGGTTTTAGGTAAGGTCGAGGAACAATGGACCCTGTAGTCTGCCTAGAAGCAGACATTAGGAAAGCCTAAGTAGATAAAGAATATTTGGTAGCAGTATTTTTTGATATAGAAAAGGCTTATGATATGGTCTGGAAAGAGGGTTTATTGATAAAATTAGGTTGGTTAGGACTTCATGGAAGAATTTTACAATTGGATTAAGGTTTTTTTATGTGATAGATATGTTCAAGTTAGGATAGAAAGTCTTTTTCTAACAGGTATGTAGTGGATAATGGAACCCCACAAGGAAGTGTGATTGGCCCTGTGCTGTTTTCAATTATGATTAATGATATCTTTAATTCCATTGGATGCAAATTTGGAAAAGCAAAATTTGCAGATGATGGAGCCTTGTGGAAGAGGGGAAGGAATATTAGTTATGTGGAGAGAAAGATACAAGACACTATCACGGAGGTGGAAAACTGGTCATATGATTGTGAATTCAAATTTTCAGTGACTAAAACAAAATGCATGGTATTTATTTGGAAACGTGATACTGTTTTGAACTTGAAATTATTTGGAGAAGCAATGGAGCAAGTGCATAGTTTTAGATATCTGGGAGTTATATTTGATACAAAGTTGAAATGGAGAGAGACTATTGATAGTATAGTAGGGAGATGTAAGAAAGTCATAAATATAATGAGATGCTTGAAAGGTACTGGGTGGAGAGCTAGTGCACAGGCTTTAAAACAAATATATATTACAATGATTAGGTCAGTCACATATTATGGAATTATTGTTTACAATACAGCTTGCAAAACGCTGTTACATAAGATAGAGGTCATCCAAAGTCAGGCATTGAGAATATGTACTGGGGCTATGAGGTCAACTCCTGCTGTGTAATTACAAGTTGAAATAGGGGATCCACCATTGAATCTCAGAATTAAACAACTGCTGCTTAATTATTGGGTGAAGATACAGGGTTGTGTAGACGTAGAACACATGGTTAGGAGAGCTACTGCTCCTTGTTGGGAAAGTGGTAGTGGGACAAACAAAATTTTTGCTTGGAAATTAGCTAGATTAGCGAGAGAAGCAAACATTCATGGAAAAACCCTAGTTAAGACGTTTTTGGAACAGACCACTCCTTTCTGGGTTTTTCCAACCATACAAGTGGATTTGTATCTCCACAGGACGATGGAGGGTAGCTATGGAAGCAATTGTGAAGCATAAATAAAAAGCAAAGCCAAAAGCAGAAATGCTTTTTCATTTTCAAAATGAAGCTGCATTTTTTGACTCAGAATTAAAATGAAAAAGCAATCCACCAAAATGCTTTTTCATTTCCTTCCTCAACACAGCTTATTCTGTCACTTAATTAAAATTAAAATGGTATTTGACATTTCATTTTCAAGACGTTCTCTGGTAAATGTGTAGCAAAATGCATTTAGAAATGTCTAATTTGACATTTAAAATGGATTAATAGGCATGCTTTTTCATTTTCAAAATGATCAAAGTATTGGACAGGCGATTTACCAGAACTCATAGAGAAGAATTAACTTATCTAACTCTAAAACTACTTATTGAAAGTGGATTCATATTTATTTATTTGGTGATTTATATTTATTTTGTTAATGTTAAAATATACAATTTTAGGTATACTAGTATGTTGTCCCCGCGGCAATTGTGTGGGGGGTTAGGGTTGGCGCGAAACATTTTCTTTTTCCTGGGGGGGGGCTTGCAAAAAATTGAGAAGCACTGGTCTAAAGCAAAAGAAAACGATTGAAAAAATAAGTCTGTCAAATGATAAATAGAGGTTTATCAACCTCATCTAGGTTAGATCTTCTCAGGGCCATTAAAGTGTTTCTAGCAATGGAAGCGTAGGCTGTAGAAGTTGGTCCCTATTTGTTGAGGTTGTTGAAAGGTTTGACAAGACCTTGGATGTTGCTGAGACATTGTTTTAACACAAAGGTACATTTGGGTTATTAATTTATTCATAGTGCATACACTTATTCACCACACTGTATTTTAATATGGTGTGTAGCTATTTTTCGATAGATGAATACTGGACATTTACACTGACTTGGTCCCCCAAGTCACCATGAAGTCCCATAGATTTATCCAAACAGAATTGTTGGGTTACTCAATGATGAAGTCTTCAGCCAGGATGAAGCCCCAGAGGATTGAAGAAAACTGAGAAGAAATAAACAAATGACCAGGGTGCAGGCAGTCTTCAGAGCTTCCAACATGTTCAACAGGGTTGTTGATCAAACAGGTTTCAGGTAACAGGCCACAACATACAGCACAAAGCCCTCATCTCTCACAAACATTCAATCCCCAGCATTTTATTTCCTGACACCAGCCAACTACTTTTTTTGGGAACAAATGTAGGACTATTCCCAGCCTAAAGTGCAAAGCTGATACAGAAAGAACTAAAGAAGTATCCCAAAATATATAGATTGACCATTGTCTTAACAGAAAAATAACACTACAAGAAAAACAGAAGAAAGTTATTCTACGCTCTGCTTCTCTTCCTCCCCATAGAGGAGTTATTAATATTTGTAACTCCAAAAACGATTGTGTTTTAGAATTTCCTAAATATGTAAGAGCTTGTATGGTCACTGACACCAGCCTTAATAAAGATAGAAAATTAAAAGTCATGTCTACCTTTATACAATAACTTTTTCAAGTGTTTATAGATTTCTGTCATTTTTAGTCCATAAATGATTGGATTGCAAAGAGGATTGTACATGATCATCTGCAGTGTTATTATAAAGCGAGCAATCTTTGAAAAATCTGACTCCAGCCTAATTATAATTATGTCATAAGTCATCAAACAAGAATAATTGATTAAAACCAGCAGGTGAGGTAAACAGGTCTGAGCAGCTTTTCTTCTGACTTCTCTACAACTTTTATAAACCACTGTGAGGATCTTTACATATGTAAAAATTACAAACAGCATGGGAAGAATACCAATGTTAAACAAAGTAACTAAGCCAAATGTTAACAGAGCTTTAGAACCTGCACAGAAAAGATAATTTATAGAATTGTTGCAGAAAATACCTTTCAATGTAAAGCTGCAAAGTTCCAAGTTTGCATTTCCAACAACAGCAACAACAAGGTGACTAAAAGGTACGATCCAGGCCAATCCCAGTAAAATAAAGACAGTTCTTTTTCTCATAATGATTGCATATTGCAGAGGTTTACATATGGACACATATCTGTCATAAGACATGGCTGCCAGCAGTAAGAATTCTGATCCGCATAATGAGTAAAACACAAAAATCTGAAAGAGACAGGCTTGATAAGAGATGACCTGTTCATTAGATAAAAAGTCTGTCAAAAGTTTAGGGTAGATGTTTGTGCTGAAAAGAACAGAGTTGATCAATAGTCCTGCAATGAAAATGTACATAGGCTCATGAAGGTTCTTGTGAATCACAATCAGAGAAATTATTGTACAATTGCTGCAGACAATCAAAATATAAACAGTTAACATCATAAAGAAATAAAAATACCTGTACTTTTCTATATCCACATGACCTTTAAGACTTATGTATGTCACATTCATATCTATTCCTCAAAATGATAATGAAAAAACAGTAATTCAAACAATAATAAATCAGCACAGTTGGAAAAAAGCCTAAAGTTTCAAAGATCTGTGTTGTTGCTCAAACTGGAATCTGTTTATGTCAGAGCTACTATATAACAGATCTATCTTACCCTCTAAGGGTCTCATTTACTCTGTCATGAAAAAAGAAATGCCACCATGTAAACAAACTCATCATAACAACCAAAATGAAACAAGGTTAAAAAAAGGTTGATCCTCTACTGCATTGAACTCTCAGTACAGCTTCAAGTCTACCCAACTGCAATTAAACCATATACGTCTGGAAAAAAGCTACATTGACCTGAAGAAAACAGTTGAGTGAAACTAAGAAATGATCCCCCTGCTGTTAAACAAGAAGCAGTGGAGGCCATGATAGGAACAGAACTTGTTCCTGATAGCACCTTTGACTTTTTTTTACAAGTAGACAGGATTTGTAAATCTATTTCAAAGAGTTATCAGTATAGCTTGCAGAACCTGAAAATCAGTGGCTCACAAGAAATGATTGACAATTTGACTAGATAAGGAGTGATTTCTGTGATTTACTCAGAAAAGATTCTGGCAAACTTTAATGTAATTTAAAAAGAACAAGGAGCACTCTCTAAAACACAGGTTCTCAAAGTGTGGCCCAGGGGTCAATTGCGGCCTGCGGGAAGATTTTTTGTGGCCCTCAATAAAAGAGAGCCAGAGCAGGTTCCTTTGAGGAAAAACGTTGTGTTGGCGAGGAGAAAGAGCACTTTAAGCTAAGTGGACAAATACTTACTTTGTCGTACCTCATTGGCTGGATAATGTCATGTCCCTTATTAGCAAGCAGGTAAATCCAATGCTCAAAATATTCAATGCAAATCGTCTCTATGTTACAAATCCTAAAAACTATGACCAATTTACCAACGAGGACTGCAACAATAATCTCTAACAAATACAACAAGGCTATGCTGCACAGGAGATGTTTACAAAAATTGCGACATCCAGTGAAGCAGTGACAGAAGCTTGTAGCTACGTTGTGGCTTTGGAAATGGCTTGGCGTAGCAAGCCCTTAAGTGACCGGGAGTTTGTAACAAGAATGTATGCTGAAAGTAGCTGACATTGTTTGTCCAAAGCAAAAGAAAACGTTTCAAATTAAACAATTACTAAACGAGTAGAAGATCTGCAGGCAGCAACCTCCAACCACAACTGGAAAGACATCTGGAGGGTCTGGTTTATTTGGCCCTTCGCTACAAAAACTTTGAGAACCCCTGCTTTAAACACTGTGTGATATGAATAGATGGTTATCAACCTTATCTAGGCTAGATCTTCTCAGGGCTATTAAAGTATTTCTAACACTGGAAGCCTGGGCTGTTGAAGTTGGTCCCTATTGTTGAGGTTGTTGAAGGGTTTGACAAGACCTTGGATGTTGCTGAGACATCACTGCACAAAAACCCCCAGAATCAAGACATACATTTGAACGGACACTTCAGAAATACCCAAAACCGGGTAATCTATGGTGGATACTCTCTGGATATGGCGTTTTCTAAGTTCATGTACTGAGCATATCAACTGCAAATATGGTCCATTTTTCTTCTGATAAAATCTGAAGATGAGATTCTCTTCAGATATCAGATGCGTCACTAGTGATATCCAAGGTCAGAATATTTCCAGATTCTATCCGTGTCTAATCTCTTGATATCTGATGTCCGTTTACCAGTCATATCTGAAGTTAGGATTTGGAACATTAACAATTCTGTAGCTTAACTCCAGATAATTCCAGATATGACTTCAGGTCATATTCGGAACTTGGACATGACCAAAATAAGACACAACCAGCATCTTCTGCCCGGATATCTTCAGATATGCTGCCTGTCTGGATATGCACCAGAAATGGTCCAGATTCTTTTGATTTTAAGAGAGTATCCCAAAAGATATGTATGGCTTCTGGCTCTTTTCACGCAGTGCATTGTTTCAACACCAAGGGACATTTGGGTTATTAATTTATTCATAGTACATACACTTTTTCACCACACTGTATTTTAAAATGGTGTGTAGCTATTTTTTGCTAGATGAATACTGGACATTTACACTGACTTGGTCCCCCAAGTCATCATGAAGTCCCATAGATTTATCCAAAGAGAACTGTTGGGTTGCTCAATGATGAAGTCTTCAGCCAGGATGAAGCCCCAGAGGAGTAAAGAAAGCAGTGAGAAGAAATAAGCAAATGACCTGGGAGGAGCACTCTTCAGAGCTTTCTAACAGGTTTGAAAGGGTTGTTGTGAATCAAACAGGTTTCAGGTAACAGGCCACAGCATACAGCACAAAGCCCTCATCTCTCACAAACATTCAATCCCCAGCATTTTATTTCCTGACACCAGCCAACTACCTTTTTGGGGAGGAAATGTAGGAGTATTCCCAGCCTAAAGTGCATAACTGAACAGAAAGAAGTAAAGAAGCATCCCAAAATATTTAGATCGACCATTGTCTTAATAGAAAAATAACACCACAGGAAAAACTACAAAATCAATAGAAAAAAGTTATTCTACGCTGTGCTTCTCTTCCTCCCGATAGATGATTATTACAATAATTGTACATTTTGCAGTACACGCACAAAATATAGCAAATGTGTACCTTAGAATCTCCTCTTTTAGAAAAGCATGTGAGCCATGGGAGAAACTAAACTTTTAAAATAAATATAATAAATATAATGTACATTTTTTATTTTATTTATTTAAGTGAGACAACAGAAGAAAAAACAACAACAAACAAACAAAAATACACTGGAAAAACAGATCTGACAAACACAGACAACTACCAATACTTACACCATAATTTACCATACTTTACCATAATTTTCTGTATACACTTTGGAATTTTGTGACATAACCATTACTCCTAAATATTTAAACCCTTTGGTGGTCCAATTGAAAGAAACAATTCTATCTAAGTCTGCTGGCCTTTCCCCTACTATCATCACAGCTTGCGATTTAGATTCATCAACTTTGTAACCGGTTATTAACACAAAGTTCCGTAGGCAGTCCAAAAGGGGAGGGACAGAAACAACTGGGTTCTTAAGGTATAATGTAATGTCATCGGCGTAAAGTGAAATGTTGTTATCTGTTCCTCGCACTGACACCCCCTGTATTCCTTGGTCCTTTCAGATGAGTTCAGCCAGGGGTTCTATACTAATGCAAATTATAACGGTTAAAGGGGGCACCCCTGTCTGGTTCTTCTTCTGACTCTGAAACCTGCAGAAGTGCATCCATTCACCCACAATTTTGAATGGGTTTTGTATAGAACACTTTAATCCATTTAATGAGGCCCGGGTGAAATCCCATAGTCTCCAGCACACGTTCAAGATACAATCAGTTAACCCTATCAAATGCTTTCTCAGCATCTAAGCTGACAAGCATTGAAGGTTCTGATTTCGTTTTAGCTGCCTGCACAATATTCAACGCTGTTCTTATGTTATGTATTACTAATCTACCGGGTATGAATCCAGTTTTATCTGGTATAATTATATTTTTTATATGTTTTTGGATTCTCTTAGCCAATATTCTTGTCAAATTTTTCATATCACAGCTAAGTAAACTTATGGGTCTGCGCGAGGCACAATTTGCTGGATCTTTACCCTCTTTGTGGATTACTGAAATTATTGCTAGGACCAGGATTTAGGTGTGTCATTTTCTTTTAGAGTGTGATTGAAAACTTTATGTAAAAGAGGTAAGATTTCATCTTTAAAACACTTATTAAAGTGACCAGGGTACCAGTCTATCCCTGGAGGCTTATTGTTTTTAAGGTTTTTTATTGTATTTTCTATTTCTATCTTTGAAATGAGCTCTACTTCAGATTGTGTTTCAGTTAATTTGGGCATCTTCATTTTCTCTAAAAAGACTTGTATCTTTGCTACATCTTTTGGATGGGATACTACTTTCTTTGAGGATGGATTGATTATTTTTGCTACGGTTCGATTGGCTTGGGCTTTGCGTAATTGAAATGCCAATAATTTGCTAGCCCTGTTTCCTGACTCATAATATCTCTGATTAGCAAATCGTAAGGCTCCCTCTGCTTTATTGGTTAATTAATCGTTGTATGCCTGTCTACAGTGGTTGAAAGATTTTAAGGTGCTTTTGTCATTTTTAAATCCATTATGTCTTTCTCTAGTTTTTTTTGTTTTTTCTCTCTCGTCTTTTTCATTTTAAATAAGATTGCTATAATCTTGCCCCTCAGCACCGCCTTTGCGGTTTCCCATAATATAGTGAGTGAGGTTTCTCAATTATTATTATTTTCTAAATAGTTTCTACATTCTTGTTTAATGTATTGGACCCCATTCTGGTTGTTTAAAAGAGAAACATTTAATCTCCATTGTCTAATTTCACTTTGGTTTTGCAGGTTTAATGAGACGACTACTGGTGCATGGTCAGATATTGTTATGGACTCAATATAGCAGCTTGTAACTTTTTAGGCATCCCTTTTTGATACGCAAAGAAAATCTATTCTGGAATAACTACTATGTTCTTTGGAGAAAAAAGTGTATCCCTTCTCTTTTGGATGTTCATGACGCCATATATCTATTAGTCCAAGCTCCTGCATTGTATTATGCATCAATTTTGTTTTGCGTAGTGTCGGTTTTGGACACAATTGACGTCTCCACCCACCAACAGGAGCGTTTCTGCATAAGAAGTTAAGATGACAGTTATTTCTTTAAAAGAAAGATGGGTCATCTTCATTTGGGGCTGTAGGAAAATATAATCTTTCGCTTTGAGATTACTTTCCTTGTTGCATGTTCAAAAAAGTCGAGAAGGAGAAACCACGGAACTCGGCCGGATTAAAGATTAACACATTTATTTCCCTAACAATATTTCTAAAAACAGAGTAAAACAAAATATAACAGATATCCGGTTTCCCAAAGTTTCAGAGCTTGCACAGCGCCAAATTACAAACGTCTTAACGTGTCAGCCTGTTGGGAACAGCGAAAGTTCCTCCGTCCAGCTGTTTTAACATCTCGGTTTCAGCCTCCTCCTTCGTAACACAGCATGGCGTCCAGACTCCTCCTCTGGACGCTCGGATTGGCTGGCAGGGAGCCTGCCTACTTCTGTCAGTCCATATTAGGAGTCAGCATCTGTTTCCCGCGTCTGAAGTCACCTCCCAGACTGACATGGTCCCGCAACCAAATGGCTCCCTAGGTGGCCCCCCCATGTGGCCGGATCTTCTTAACATACAGTAGACAATACACCTTTGTTCCCCACACGGGAGCAGATGCCTGTGGCGATTCCCAGGGATGGAAATCAGTCTCAGAGATGATTGATTTATGATCCAAGTCAGACCTACAACCAAATGGCCTCAGAAGATCAAACACCGTTTTCTCCTGCAGGGGGTTGAGTTTGCAGCTCCAGCATTACAACCTCTTTACATATGCAATTATCAGGAAGTCCCTTTTAATTGAAATGGCTGGAACACACACACAGTAAACCTGAAAGAAAACCTTCAATGAAATAAAGATAAGATAAAAGCCTAGGAGAAATAAGAACCACAAAAAATAAATTCCTTCAGGGCATATAAGTTTAAAATAATGTTTCCGATGGTTCCCACAATCATTACATAATGACCTTTTTTATCAATATGTTTTCTCAATTGTGAAACCTAGAGCCCGATGACACAAAATGGCTACCCCTCTTTGCTTTTTACCTTTGCCACAAGTTGAACTAACGACCCGGCCCACCCAATCTTTTTAGAATTTCTGATGATCCTTCTCATCAAGATGTGTCTCTTGAAGCAAAGCAACTGAACAATTCAATCTTTTAAACTGGGAAATAGTTTTTTTTCTCTCTATGCGATTATTGACTCCGTTTACATTATAACTAACTACAACTTTGTTCATACTTTAATCTAATCAAATCTAATCTCGGTCGAGTGAACGCAGGCGCGTCTGGCAGCCGCTGCTCCCTGGATACTACAACTTTAACCAACCAACTACCAGCAATGTAGATCACTTTCGATCTTGTGTGGATTTTACTCACCTGGATTATCCTGTCGCCTGTCCAGCAATTTTCGACAGCACTACAATACTCCGCTGACGAACTTGCTAACCTCCGGAACTCTCCACCGGGGCCTCCGCCGTTAGCCCTACTACAGCATCCGGACATCTTATACGTGCCCCGCCGGAGATACTCTCATCGAGGATCACGTCGGAACTACCAGTACGACAACACCTCCTCTGCTCGCCGTCCATCAAGACACATCGGTCGGCATGCTAACCGCAGCGTCCTAGCTCCTGTTGTTTGCCTGGCTAACAACATGGCTAACAATCTCCCCCGCATATCTGTTAACGTCGGTCTTCTGAATATTTGCTCCCTCACAACAAAGGGAGATCTTGTACAAAATCTCCTAGTTAAAAATGAGCTGGACTTCATGTCCCTGACTGAAACGTGGCAAAATCCCCTGGATTTCACTCCACTGAATGATGCCACGCCGCCGGGGTTTGTTTACATCGCCAAACCTTGTGATTCGGGCCGCGGGGGCGGTCTCGCAATGATCTATCGCGAGAACTGGAAGATTGTGCCTGTGACTGCTCCTGTGTTTGGATCCTTCTCTGGACCAGTCCCAACTATTGTTGCCACCATCTGTCGCCCACCTAAACCCAATAAGGAATTTATCTCTGACTTTTCAAATTTTTTGACAAACCTCTCCTTACTCACACCAAACATTATTCTTCTGGGTGACTTTAATATCCACATGGACAGATGTAGTAATTACGCTGCCAAAGATTTTATATCCTGTTTGGACAGTTTTGGTATTCATCAACACATCACTACTCCTACCCACATCAAAGGACATATTTTGGACCTTGTCTGCTGCTCAGGTGTTTTGCCAAATGCCTTCAAAGTGGATCCCCTTCCTCTCTCTGACCACTCCCTAGTAACCTTTGATGTCAATATTACATCCACTGGGTCAACCCCCACACGCAGCATCACCTACCGTAAAATAAAAAATATTAACCTGGATCATTTCTCATCCCACATCACTAACCTTCCTGACACCGACACCCTCCACACACCTGATGAACTTGTCTCACATTACAATAACAATCTCTGCAACATCCTGGATATCCATGCTCCGCTCAAAACCAGAATGGTCTCATTTTCTCTCACTGCTCCCTGGTTCACTCCCTACCTCAGACAACTTAAAGCTAAAGGGCGTGGACTGGAAAAACTCTACAAAAAAACTGGTCTCTCCATTCACAGGGAAATTTACACCAGTCACCTCTCCCACTATAAGGACTCCATCTCTAAAGCCAAGACAGCATACTACTCCACTTTAATAAATACCCGTGAAGGGAATTCTAAGGGCCTCTTTTCCCTCCTTTCCAAAATTACACAGCCTACTAACCAACTACCTCCCCATCTGTACTCCTCTGACTTCTGCGACACTTTGGCTACCTTCTTCAATTCAAAAATAGAGAACATCCATCATGAACTACTAGTAAATCCTGACCCTGATCTAGCTCCCCCAATACTGTTTGACACACATCATCATTCATTTTTATCATTTTCTCTACCATCAGTCAACGAAATTGCTGAGCTCATTAAACACTCTAAATCCTCGACCAGTCAACTTGATCCACTTCCTACAGTTCGGTTCAAAGCTACTCTTCCCTCCCTCTCTCCTCTAATCACCAACGTGATTCAGTCCTCTCTCACCACTGGAATTGTTCCCACCAGTCTCAAAAAGGCTGCTGTCACCCCAATACTCAAAAAACCAGGATTAGACCCCTCAAACCTCAACAATTTCCGCCCCATTTCTAATCTTTCATTCATCTCTAAAATACTTGAAAAAACCTTTGCAGAACAACTCCGCATACATCTATCACAGAATAACCTATATGAACAATTCCAGTCCGGCTTCCGTCCCCTTCACAGCACAGAAACGGCTCTCCTTAAAATCTCCAATGATCTCCTCCTTGCTGCTGACTCTGGGCTACTCTCCATTCTCCTCCTACTTGATTTAAGCTCAGCCTTCGATACAATCTCCCATACCATCCTCCTAGACAGACTGTCCGCCATAGGTATCAGAAACATACCTCTCAACTGGTTTCACTCTTACCTCTCTGGTCGCACCCAATTTATTCAATTAAAACAGTTCACTTCCCATACAGTTCCTGTCACTACAGGTGTTCCCCAGGGCTCCGTCCTTGGACCCCTGCTATTTATCATCTACTTTCTCCCTCTTGGTCAAATCCTCCGTAAATACAAGATTCACTTCCAGTGTTATGCAGACGATACTCAGCTCTACATCTCCACCAAGCCAAATTCTTCTCTACCTCCCACTTCCCTCACTGACTGCCTTCTTGCAATAAAATCCTGTTTCACTAAAAAATTCTTAAAACTAAACAACGATAAAACTGAACTTCTCCTGATCGGCACCAAATCCGTTATTAACAGCATCCAGAACTTCTCAATTCCCTTTGAAACCTCCTCCATTTCCCCCGCCCCTCAGGTCAAGAGTCTGGGTGTCATCCTGGACAGCACCCTCTCCTTCACTTCTCACATCAATAGCATCACCCGGTCTGCCCATTTCCACCTTCGCAGCATCCATCGTCTTCGCCCTTCCCTCAGTCCGCATTCCACAGCCGTTCTGGTGCACAGTCTTGTAACTTCCCGTCTGGATTATTGCAACTCCCTTCTTTTTGGTTTACCACAAAAAACTCTACGAAAACTACAGTATGTTCAGAACTCAGCTGCCAGAATTGTCTCTCAAACACCTTCCTCCCAACACATCACGCCTGTTCTGCAGCAGCTCCACTGGCTACCAATCACACACCGGATTACATACAAAATACTTATTCTGACTTTTAAATCCATCCACAACCTTGCTCCATCATATTTATCAGATCTTGTTCATGTGGCCATTCCCACCCGTACCCTCAGATCCTCCTCCTCCCTTCATCTGGATGTCCCCACTGCTCGCCTTGTCACTATGGGGGGCAGAGCATTCAGCTGCTCTGCCCCCCGGCTCTGGAACTCTCTGCCTCCGGACCTCAGAAACATCGGGTCTATCTCACAATTCGCCAAAAAACTGAAAACTCATCTTTTCCAACTCGCATATTCCCTCCGATAATTTCCTATTTCTGGCCTATTTATATGTATATTTTATTGTGCATTTGATTGCTTTTATTTTATTTTTATTTTCACTTTTATGTACGGCGACCTTGGGTTCCTTGAAAGGCGCCTAACAAATAAAATTTATTATTATTATTATTATGGTACAAAAAAACAAATGTGCAACTGAAAAGTTTTCTGCTGAGACCCAACAAACAAAAGAAAACAACAACTGAACTGAACATTTTTCAAAACTATATACACAATTATGGACCTCCAATAATCCAGTGGTAAGCCCCCGGAACAGCAGCAGGTAGCTAATCCGCCCAAGGACCTCCCAGTGCCGTTCTTCCATGGGCAGGGAGCTTGTGCTTCCTGGGTGAGTTGGACATAGTGCGGTGGTGACAGTCTTCCAAGGTTTCCCGTGGTCGTGCTTTAGTTGCCTTAAAGGTCGAGTCCCCATTAGAATGAGAAACATAGTCTCATCCAGACAGACCCACCTAAGATTTTAACCTTCTTCTCTAATTTTCTTATAGCTGAATAATAAGAAAAAAATAAAGCTGAAATTATACTGGCAAACATTTGTTTTATGTCCCTGCAGGTGTTTACATCTTACCTTACCACCTTGCCTACTTTACTCATCTCCAACACAATCTGGGTCTTTGTGGCTTCCACTGATGAGGGTTCTAATGTCCGCTGTGCTCAGCTGCAGTCGCTTCTGCCTTCTGTCGTTTTAGTGGGTTGTCCAGCCATCTCTGGCTAATTCCGTTTCCAAGACATCTCTGTCCTCCATCTCCACGTTTACTCCCAGCTTTTTCGAAGTAGATTGTGCTTCCAGTAAGGAGGGAAACAATTTTGCACCTGATTGCATGAAGATTCTCTGCTGGATATGGATATAGTGACAGATCTGATGTTTTTCTCCTTCAGCTATTTAATAACCTCTCGCCCCATTTTTCTTTTCTTCTGCAACTCAGTTGAGTACTCCTGATCAAAATACACTTTGTGCCCTTGGAACTCGACTTGGCGTTGTTTCCATGCCTGCTGCAACACAGCTTGTTTCACCTGAAAGTCCAGAAAGCGAACTATGGTGGACCGTGGTGGCGCTGTTGTGCTCTGTGAGCCCTTTCCACCTTGATTTCGATCTCTTCTCTGATTTCCAGAGCAGTTTTAAAGAACTGACACACAAAATTCACCATGTCATCCTTCTCAGACCCCTCTGGAATTCCATACAGTTGAATGTTGTTACGCCGGAGTCTGTTTTCCATGTCATCACACTTGCTAGCGAGGTTAGCTTCTCTGTGTAGCAAATAGCTCAATACCTGTTTAGGGAGATTTTCAGGTTACAAAAAGAGTCCATATTTTCCTTTTGGAACTTGCTTAATTCCGCTAGCATTTCGGACTCAGCGTCCGCTATGCTTTTCCCTGGTGTTGCTTCGGCTAGCGTTAGCTGTTTGGAGCCTACTTTTCCGTCATCATTTCTGCTTCCTTTCACCTCTTTTTTGTTTGTCGACATCTTCCCTGCAGTGTCTCTGTCTTGTACTCTTGTGTTTATTTGTCAGTAAACTTTTTTGAAATCGGCTTTTACCACGGGTCAGTCGGAGCTGGTCATCTACGTGCTCATCTCGGCCTTGACGTAGCAGGCGTGTCAGGGGTATTTTGAGTGCAAAATGGGCAGATCTCTGAATCGAATCCCATTCTTGACATTTTCTCCCTTGTGTAGTGAATTCTATGGAGGGTTTTGTATTGTATTAGTTGTAAATTTGTGTTTTTTGGCTTTACATGTTTGAGCCCAGAACTCAGTGTTACCAGCAATTGAAAGATTGTTTTCCCACTTTGTTTTGGGAAGTGATAAAGACTCATCTGAGAATATGTTTATTTTATATATTTTTGAGAAAAGTTTCTTTCTTGAGGGTACTTTTTATTAAATCTGTTACTGCAGGTGGAAGATCTAGATTTATTGTAGTTGCAGAAATTTTAGCTTCTATTGAAGATTTAAGTTGTAGATATTCTAAAAATTGACTGTTCCTGAGGCCGTATTCCTGGATAAAATAAGAAAATGGTATTAGACCCCCAAGAATTAAAAACAAGTTTGAGTAATACCCTTATAAGACCAGGTGTGTAGATTGATGGGTTTCTTAAGGCCCGTACACACCGGGACGAATATTCGCCAGGCGTTATTCGCCAGCGTTTTTCGCCACGTCTTTTGTGTTCACACCCAGGCGATTTTCGCTGACGATGAGCCGAGCGAACATGCAATTTCATTCCCTGACATTAGATGGCGCTTAATGTAAACAGAAATACTCCTGTACACAAGGTGGCGCTGCGCAACTTTACGCTTCTTAAAGTCGCTTTTCACTCAGAAGAAGAGAGCAAGTATTTAGGCGCTTGTCAGAATAATACAAAGAAAACATGAATATTTCAAGCATCAGTAGCTCCAACTGGTACTTGGTAAGGGGATATTTAAGAATGTCCGTCATTATTTCTTCGCGGCAGTGTAGACGCTACTTGGCGTCTAACTTCTTCGCTGGTATGTGTGCTCAGCAAGGCAGTTTTGTGTTTGAGCGCCCCCAAGTTGTGTTTTACTGTAACTTCAGAAGCTCCAGACACGTGTGCAAAAGCGCCATTCTCATTGGTCGAATAGATTTCGACGCGACGCGTCGAAAAAAAAAAAACGAACCCGAGGCGGGTTTTTTTTTTGACGCTTTGGCGCTTGGCGTTTTTTCGCCTCGGTGTGCACACTCACATTGGTGCCCTTTGTTTAGTCACGAGGCGTTAAACGTCGGCGAAAATCGCCGGCAAAATTCGTCCCGGTGTGAACAGGCCTTTATTGCTTACTAAATCTGGATTATTCCAAATTGGTGTAGAATAAGATACCAATAGACTTGAATTCATAATTTTATAGAGTTTCCACCAGGCATTTAGGGTAGCAGCTATTGATATTACTTTATAACATGGATGACTCTTGATAGATTGACTTAGAAATGGGATGTCTGAGATTTGGAGTTCTTTGCACAATTCTTTTTCAATATCTAACCAGATGGTGTCTGACTGACTCAGATGAATCCACTTATAGATATATTGCAGCTGGTCAGCTAGCGAGGAATAGTAAATGTTCGAAGCGTCTAAGCCTCCCTGAGACTTGGGTTTTTGTAAGGTGGCTAATTTTATTTGTGGTGTTTTATTTTTTCCAATAGAATTTTGTAATGATTGAGTTTAAGGATTTGAACCAGGTGTGAGAAGGCTGCACTGGAATAATTGAAAATAAATCATTTATTTTGGGAAGGATTTTCATTTTAATTACTATCCTGCCCTTGATGGAGTTAGGTAAGTTAACTCAGCATTGCAGGTCATCCTTTACTGTTTTCTAGAGAGTGGTAAGGTTAAAGCTAACCAGCTCTAAGGCTCCTGAAGGGATTTTAATACTTAAATAGGTGATGGGATTTATGCATACCAGGATTGCTGATGTATGGGCTGTATTTTCCCATTTAGTTTTATTCAGCGGAAGGATGGCTGATTTGTTCCAATTGACAGAGTAATCTGCATCTTTTGAGAATTGATTAATTCATTGTTTAACTTCTTGTAATGATGATTAAGGATTTTGTAGAAACAATAATACATCATCAGCATTTAAACTAATTTTATGGTGGGCTAGAGATGTCTTGATTCCGATTATGTTGAGGTTCTGTCATATAGCTGCTGCTAATGGTTAAATAAAGAGAATAAATAAGGAAGGAGAGAATGGGCATCCTTGTCTAGGTCCTCTATGCAATCTAAAGCTCTATGATATAATACCATTTGTAGTTATTGTGGCTGAAGTTGCGTTGTAGAGAGTCTTAATCGAGGTTGGGTCTTTTTTAGGCTTTGGGAGCAGAGAAATGACTGCCGTGTTCATGTGTTTTGGAAGTATTGAGGTTTGTTTTATTTCTGCAATTGCTCTGATGAATAATGAAGATATCATATTCTAAAAGTGCTTATAGAATTCAGCAGGGAAGCCATCGGGTCCTGGAGATTTATTATTTTCCATGCCATTAAGTGCAGCTACCAGTTCATTATCTGTCAAAGATTCATCTAATTTGTCCGCTTGTTCTTTAGTGAGTTGAGGAAGCTCAATACTATTATTTTTATTGCAGCGGGTGTACCGTGAGAGCAGCCTGCTGTGTTTCACCGAGACGTGGCTCAACCAGGACATGACAAACTCCGTGGTCTCAGTTACTGGATTCCCGCTGGTGCAGGCGGACCGGAGCGCGGCGCAGAGCGGAAAGAAGAAAGGCGGTGGTCTGGCGGTGTTCGTGAATGACAGGTGGTGTAACCCGAACCACATCACTGTGAAAGAACAGCACTGCAGCAAGGACATTGAACTGGTGGCAGTCAGCGTTCGGCCGTACTACCTTCCACGGGAGTTCTCCCATGTGCTGGTGGTGACTGTTTACATCCCCCCGTCGGCTGACGCTGCTGTCGCTTGTGAGCGCGTGCACAGCACCGTGTCCCAGCTGCAGACACAACACCCGCAGGCCCTGATCCTGATTTCTGGGGACTTTAACCATGCATGCACCCCCCTCTCCGCCACCCTGTCTAACTTCACCCAGTAGGTGAACTGTCATACGAGGGACAGAAAAACTCTGGACCTTTTCTATGCTAACATCAAGAATGCATATACTTCTGCCCCCCTCCCCCCTTTAGGACGCTCTGATCACAGCCTGGTCCATCTCTCCTCTGTGTACACTCCAGTGGTGAAACAGCAGAAACCACAGATTAAAACGGTGAAGATCTGGACTGAGGAAGTAACAGAGCGACTAAGGGACTGTTTTAGCACCACAGACTGGGACGTTCTCTGCAGTCCACACGGGGAGGACATTGACAGTCTTACTGACTGCATCACGGACTATGTCAATTTTTGTGTGGAAAACACAGTGCAAACAAAATCAGTGCAGTGTTTTTCCAACAACAAGCCCTGGGTCACTCCTGAGCTGAAGACCCTCCTAAATGAGAAGAAGAGGGCTTTTCTCTCTGGGGACAAGGAGGAGCTACGCAGAGTACAGAGGGACCTGAAATATAAGATCAGGAAGTGCAAGGACTGCTACAGGAAGAAGCTGGAGCAGCGCCTGGAACAGCACAACATCCGTGATGTGTGGAGGGGTCTAAAACGCATCTCAGGACATGCTGAGGCTGGAAATGGTCGCCAGGTCACAGGTGACCAAGCCTGGGCAAATGAACTGAACCTGTTCTTTAACAGATTTGATTCTGCCCAGCCCCCCATCTCCACCCACTCGGCCCCCTCTTCACACCTTTCCAGCTCAGGCGTCTCCTCCCAGCTGCAGCTGTTACCACCTCAGCACCAAGCAGTCCACTCTCCCCTTCTTCCAACAGAAGCAAAGGGACCCCCCCCAACGACTCACAGCACCAGACCAGCCACCGCCCACCCATCCTCCAACCCCCCTCTGCCTCACCCTGAATCAGGTTAGGATGGAGTTAAGGAGAACAAAGGCCAGGAAGGCAACAGGCCCTGACAGCATCACCTCCAGGCTCCTCAGGGAGTGTGCAGACCAGCTCTGTGTGGTGATGCTGTTCATATTTAATATGAGCCTCAGACTGGAGAAGGTACCAGTCCTCTGGAAGACTTCCTGCCTGGTTCCGGTTCCAAAGGTACCTCGTCCTACGGAACCGAACCACTTCAGACCTGTCGCCTTGACTTCCCACCTGATGAAGGCTATGGAGAGGATCATCCTCAGCCATCTCCGCACTCAGGTGAGCTCAGCACTGGACCCGCTGCAGTTTGCATATCGACCAGGCATCGGGGTGGATGACGCCATCATCTACCTGCAGCATCGGGCCCTGTGTCACCTGGAGGCCCCTGGGAGCCCTGTGAGAGTCGTGTTTTTTGATTTCTCCAGTGCTTTCAACACAATTCAGCCATCACTGCTGAGGAGGAAGCTGGAGGTTGCAGGTGTGGACCAACATCTGGTTGCTTGGACCATCAACTACCTCACAGACAGGCCACAGTTTGTGAGGCTGCGTGACTGTGTGTCTGATGTGGTGGTCTGCAGCACGGGGGCACCTCAAGGGACTGTGCTCTCCCCATTCCTGTTTACCCTGTACACATCAGACTTCACCTACGACTCCCACCACTGTCATCTGCAGAAGTTCTCAGATGACAGTGCCATTGTGGGCTGTGTATCAGGGGGGGATGAGCAGGAGTACAGGGGGGTCATCACTGACTTTGTTAGCTGGTGTGAAGTTAACCACCTGCTGCTTAACACCAGCAAGACAAAGGAGCTGATCCTGGACTTCGAGAGGTCCTCACCATCACAGTCACCGGTGAACATCCAGGGTTCAGACATTGAGGTCGTGGACACATTTAAATATCTGGGTGTTCACCTGAACAACAGACTGGACTGGTCCAACAACACGGATGCTCTGTACAGGAGGGGCCAGGGTCGCCTTCACCTGCTGAGGAGACTGAGGTCCTTTGGCGTGTGCAGACAGCTGCTGAGGACCTTTTACGACAGTGTGGTGGCTTCAGTGGTCCTTTATGGAATTGTGTGCTGGGCGGGGGCAGTGCAGGCAGAGACTTGAAGAGGCTTAACAAACTGGTTAGGAGGGCCGGCTCTGTCCTGGGCTGCACACTTGAGTCCATCGAGGAGGTGGCGGACAGGAGGATGTTAGCTAAGCTGACATCCATCATGGATAACCCCTCCCACCCCCTGCACAAAACTGTAGAGGCGCTGTCCAGCTCCTTCAGCACAAGACTGTTGCACCCTCAGTGTAAGAAGGAGCGCTACCGCAGGTCATTCCTCCCCACAGCCATCAGACTGTACAACACCGTGTCAAAGTGACACTCCACGGTTCCAGGGGTGTTTTTCTGTTTAGTCATTGATTCATTTACTTTTGTTGTAGTTGTTGTTTTTCAATTTTAAATTGTTTTTTGTTCCTGAACAGTTGTTTGTTTTTGTTTTTGGTGTGAACTTCATTAGTTATTTCTGTATTTTGAAAAAATTTGTAATGTTTTTTTACAGTTTACATGTTTTGCAGACCGCATGTTTTTTACACTTTTGCAGCTGTATTTATTTAATATTTATTTCTTTATTTAATAAGAATCTCATTTTTGATAATAATTTTTCATAATAATTTTAGTAATATTTTTAATTATCTAATATAAATGTAATTTGTGATGTCCTTTATTGATGTTATATTATATAGATTATTTCTGAATGTCGTGTTGCTGCCACAGATAAATGAAATTTCCCCATTGTGGGATTAATAAAGTCATCTACCTATCTATCTAAGAAATGAGTTGATGGTTTCTTGTCCAGTGTTATTAGTAGAGGCGTATACGTTTATATAATATTCTCTGAATATTTCATTAATATTTCACTAAATTGTGAGGTTGTCAGCTTCACAGCCGAGTCCCTTAAAGTAGAGATCATTTTTCTTTATTTATTTTGTTTAATTTGGTTAGCCAAGGATCTACCTGATTTGTTTTCATGGTGAAATTTTTCTCGTCTTAATCTTTGAAATAAAAATTGTGTCTTTTTATTTATTACAGTGTTTAATTGAACTCGATATTTTCTTAATTCCTTCTGTGTTTCCTCTGTTGGATTATTTCCATTCAATTGGTTCAAGTATTTTAATCCTTTGCTCCAGTTTCTTTTCTTCTTCCTGATATGATTTTTCCTCGTAGAACTGCCTTGGCTATTTCCCACAATACTGGATGACAATTCTGGCATGTCATTAATTTCTAGAAAGGATACCCCTTCTTTCTCAAAATATTTATTAAATTCAGTATCTTTAAGGAGCGATGAATTGAATTTCCATCTGACGCTGGGATTTTGTGTATCTAACAGGTTTCACTGAAATGAAACGGGAGCGTGATCACTAAATGTGATTGAATGGATTTTTAAATCCGAGATCTCTGAGTTAGTGGTTAAAAAGAGATCAATGCGAGATTGGACAGGTGAGAAATTGTGAATTCTCTGGCTTTGAGATTTTGAGTTCGCCAACAATCTACAAGGTCAAGTTCATTCATGAATTGTTTTATTGTATTTATGGATTCCCAATTACGTTTACAGTTATCATTGTTGGACCTGTCTAATGATGCATCAAGAACGGTATTAAAATCCCCTCCTATAATAATTGGAAAGTTGGAAATATCTGAAATAAATGAAAAACATTCTGAAAAAACAACGGATCATATATACTGGTCTCATAAATATTACGAATTGTTACTGGGTTATTGTTGATAAATATGTTTTAAATGAGAAAACGTCCTTCAGGGTCTGTAATTGTTTTATTAACCATACAAATAAATCTTTTATCTATGAGGATACTGACCCCTTTCTGCTTTAAATTATCAAAAGCTGTGAACGAATTAGTAAATTTTGATGTTGCCAATTTGCTTTGGGTTAAATCTGTTTAGTGTGTTTCTTAGAGTAAACAAATATCTGCTTCCAAGTTGTCCAAGTAAGTAAAAACATTCTTCTTCTTTTTCTGTGAGCCAATCCCACATATGTTCCAGGTTACAAATGTCATTGTTTGCAGGTTAAGTTAATTGTTATGAAAAAATTAATTGTTATCAAAGTTATTGTATGAATGTAAATTTTCCAAATATGTATTTGTGTTTAGATGAGTGTGTGTGTAAGTGTATGAGTGTATGAGTATATGTGAAAGAAACAAAAAACATTGAAATATTAAGTTACAAAACTAACAAAGACAGTAGAAAAAAGAACAAGATGGAACATGTACAAATAATGCAAATAAACAAAGAAGGATTAGCACCTTTGACAGAATCAAGAAAAACTTGTTTGACTTGCACTATCCAAAACTTGAGCAATGACAGCTGAAGAGAATATTAGAATATTAAAGATTAATCGCTCTAAATATTTCATTTAAATATTTCATTTAATGTAATCTTTTAAAACATTTTTACAATGGAAAAGCTTTTTTATATTTTAGTAAGAAATAATCTAATGGCTTGATCTCACCACTTGCCAAATAATTCTTAAATTCAACCAATGGGTCACAATGTAATTAAACACCATGATATACATGATTGATTAATAGACTCTCATTTCAGGGTAACAATTTAATTTTGATAAAAAATTAGGAACACACTGTAATAAGACTCATAAAGGAAACCTTTTTATTATAACAATTTTACAAACTAGTTTTTCATGAAACTAATCACCAAGTTGTTAAATAAAGACAAACAGTAGATGTAAAAATCAACATTTGTAACTCTACAAACAATTGTGTTTAGAATTGTCCAAATATGTATGAGCTTGTATAGCCAGTTTTAATAAAGATAGAAAATTAACAGTCATGTCTACCTTTATACAATAACTTCTTTAAGTGTTTATAGATTTCTGTCATTTTTAATCCATAAATGATTGGATTGCAAAGAGGATTGTACATGATGATCTGCAGTGTCATTATTAAACGAGTAGTCTTTGAAAAATCTGACTCCAGCCTAATTATAATCAAGTCAAAAGTCATCAAACAAGAATAGTTGATTAAAACCAGCAGGTGAGGTAAACAGGTCTGAGCAGCTTTTCTTCTGACTTCTCTACAACTTTTATAAACCACTAAGAGAATCTTTACATATGTAAAAATTACAAACAGCATGGGAAGAATACCAATGTTAAACAGAGTAACTGTACCAAATGTTAACAGAGCTTTAGAACCTGCACAGAAAAGATAATTTATAGAATTGTTGCAGAAAATACCGTTCAATGTAAAGCTGCAAAGCTCTAAGTTTGCAAATATAACAACAGGAACAACAAGGTGACTAAAAGGTACAATCCAGGCCAATCCCAGTAAAATAAAGACAATTGTTTTTCTCATAATGATTGCATATTGCAGAGGTTTACATATGGACACATATCTGTCATAAGACATGGCTGCCAGCAGTAAGAATTCTGAACAACTGAATGAGTAAAAAACCAGAATTTGAAAGAGACAGGCTTGATAAGAGATGACCTGTTCATTAGATAAAAAGTCTGTCAAAAGTTTAGGGTAGATGTTTGTGCTGAAAAGAACAGAGTTGATCAATAGTCCTGCAATGTAAATGTACATAGGCTCATGAAGGTTCTTGTGAATCACAATCAGAGAAATTATTGTACAATTGCTGCAGACAATCAAAATATAAACAGGTAACATCATAAAGAAATAAAAATACCTGTACTTTTCTAGCTCCACATGACCTTTAAGACTTATGTATGTCACATTCATAACGGTTCCTCAAAATGATAATGAAAAAACAGTCATTCAAACAATAATAAATCAGCACAGTGGGAAAAAAGCCTAAAGTTTCAAAGATCTGTGTTGTTGCTCAAACTGGAATCTGTTTCTGTCAGAGCTACTATATAACAGATCTATCTTACCCTCTAAGGGTCTCATTTACTCTTTCATGAAAAAAATACTACCATGTAAACAAACTCATCATAACAACTAAAATGAAACAAGGTTAAAAAAAAGTCAATCCTCTACTGCATTGAACTTTCAGTACAGCTTCAAGTCTACCCATCTGCAAATAAACCATATACGTCTGGAGAAAGGCTACTTTGGCCTGAAGAAAACATTTGAGTAAAACTAAAAAATGATCCCCCTGCTGTTCAAGAAGAAGCAGTGGAGGCCATGATAGGAACAGAACTTGTTCCTAAAAAATCTTTGACTTTTTTTACAAGTAGACAGGATTTGTAAAACTATTTCAAAGGGTTATCAGTTTAGCTTGTAGAACCTGAAAATCAGTGGCTCAGAAGAAATGATTGACAAAGTTGAAGTAAAAATCTGCACGATGGAGGTTCATAGAAGACCTGTGCTGCATTTATACTAAATGTGAATCATGCTTAAAGTTTTTGTCCACCGGTTCTTCTTATACACGTGCAAAATTTACTGCAAGATACGTGTGCAAAGGTGTGTTCATAAACTTTGATGCTCTTGTGGGACCAGCAACCGCTAAGACATTTTCTCAAGTTTATTGCCACTTCATAGGAGTAACTGGGGTTTATTCCTTTTGTATAGCTCTTTAAGGGCACTGGTGAGCATGTCGCCATGTCTTGATTCACTAGATTATTCAGAGACGCTACCAGTGCTGTATTAACCCCTTTTGTGTTTGGGACAAAATGGCTCTGATGTGATCATAGGAGCACTGAGTTCTCAAAACTGAGTTCAAAAGATGATTTTTGAGCTTGTCTGCTACAGGAAGGTTGCCCAGTATGATCGAAAAAGATAAATGCTTAAATAGAAAACATTGCTTGCCATTGTGTAGGTTCCACCATTATCTGTATGGCAGACAAAACCCTGTCCTGTCAGACCATAAGCCTTTGGAGGTCATTATTCAAAAGCCCCTGTTCAAAGGACGAGCAGGTTTGCAAGGAATGTAAAGGTTTACTGCAGAGGTTTTTTCTGCATATCACATACATATTGGGAAAAGACATGCACATTGCTGATACACTCAACACCTACAGCAATTGACCATGATGAAAATGCTTGACAAAAATCCATGACTGTGATGAGAAAGTTCTGTAGGCATGTCCCGAGTGAGAAAAACTCCGTCAATTGAAAGTAGAAACTGCAGTGATCTGTAAATTACAAATTGATTGCGATAAACACACATGACTAACCTGCAAAACTGAAGTACCTTATCATGCTACATCTTTACTTGGCTGTTTTGAAGAAAAACAACAACAACATACAAAATTACATTGTAAGTATTGACGATATCATCACACTGCTGAGTTACAGAAGAATGATGCTAAAGAAGCTGCACTTTGATCACCAAGGAGTAAAACCCACAAAGGCCAAACCAAGAAAGGTCTTGTGTTGGCCTTCAATGGGTAAAGACACAGTGACAATGACTGGAAAATGTTCGCAGTACCAACAGCTACAGCCTAAACTACATAAAGAACAGAGAAAGCCATTGTGGTGGATGTGGCAGAACAATGCAACATGTGGATGTGGCAACACGTGGATGTGGCAACTAGAGGAGTGGCTAGGGGTGTGACGATAACCGCATCACTGCACTTTTTTTTTTTGAAAGTTCTGCATATGGTGCGTGATTGGAACTATAATAAACACATTAAACACATTCATCTTTGCTGATAATTTCCTTTTTCTGCTAGTTCTGTGTTCAGACTTCAAGGGTTTCTGGGGAAAACCTTTTATCACTCTTCTCCTTCACTCCCAGCACCATGAGTTGCGTTGCGCGCGGCTGTTACTGCCTCTTGGAGCTGCACGCGGCATGCAGCTCCCTCTTCTCACACACACACTTGTGCGGTTTTAGAAGCACACACACAGCCTCATTTTACAACAGAAATTTCCGTCTCGCGAGGAAATACGACAAATTTACTGCTTTCTAATTATTAATTTCCATTGTATTCCTTTCCATTACAAGCTGCGTGCCTTCTTGAGTGCGCGACTCGGCCGCCCACCGGAGGATTTTGTGTTGGGGGGGGGGGGGGGGGGGGTATTATTCTTCTCCTTCACTCTGTAACACCAAAAATGAACGCGCACTGTTAGATTTCCATGAATATCATACATGTTTTGTTTGGGAACTATTTTGTGCAGCGCAACGTTACGTGTCTGTATAAACAGAGGCGGAGCCTCCAGCCCCGAATTCTTCATGCGTGTCAGGCTCATGGCTACCGGAAAGGTAACAAAGTGTCTGCAGTCTCGCTTATTACTGGGCAATATATAATATTCTGAGAAGATGTCTGTACCAGAGAGCACAGGTGAAACTCACGTGCAGCTAGAGAGCGGTCCACTGCAGAAGAATCAACACGCACCCCCCAACACACGTGTGTGCACTTCTTCCTCCTAGTCCTGCACATGCAGCGCGCTGACACATTCACACAGTCATTCTACAACACCTATAGTATATAGTTAATTCAATAGTTAGATAGGTAGTAGTTAGTTGTTACTGTCATTTGTTAAGAAAGAATACTGCGTTGTAATTGTATTTATTTCCGACGCGGTCGACGTGGGATTTTGTGTTTTTTTTTGGGGGGGGGGGGGGGTACTGCGGTTGACAGCAACACTGCTGGTTTATCATCGCGGTGATCAAAAATCCCACACCGTCACAGCTCTAGGAGTGGCTACAGCAGTTCCCTGAAAGAACCTCATGTCTTCGTCCAGAAAAGTGCTGTGCTAGAAACAGCTCAGAGTCAGTGGAGCTGACTAACATTTTCACCACCATCTTTGTCGTGGGTCCCTCAGGGAAATAAAGGCAGAGGAGCCAGGGGGAGAGTTTCTTTTATGTATGATTTATTTATACATTTTTCAATATAAGAAAAACAAAAACAAAAAACAATTCAAAACCATAATTGCAAAGAAAGAAAAGAAAAGAAAAAAAAGTACACAAATGAATGAATAAAATCTTACAAACAATATTCTGTGCTACCAATCTATGAACAGCAGAGACACTGCACACCTCATACCTGTTAATGTATTTGAAAGTCCACTGGGTCGTTTCTAAGGTCAAGGACATGACATGCTCTAAGAAAGGTGACCAAATTTCAGAGAATTTACAACCAGTACCATTAAGAGAATGTTTTTTCCAAGTTTAATTAAAGAAATAGAGTCTTTCATCCACTTTGAGTGAATGGGTGAGCGAAGATCTTTCCAGTGCATCAAGATAGTCCGACGGGCAAATAGTGTCAGAAAGGCAATAAGGTCCTCTAACCAAGGACGGAGAGAATGATTGTCCGGAAGTATACCAAAAAGGACTGTCATTGGGGATCGGTGTACTTTGACGTTACAGACAGAGGATAAAGAGTCAAATACAGAGTCCCAGAAGTCAGAAAGCGACGGGCATGAGTAAGATTTGCAGGGCCTAGATTACATTTTACACAGTTAGGATCACTACCAGGAAAAACTCTGGCAAGTCTGCTTCTAGACCAATGAGCTCTATGAACCACTTTACATGGAATGATACAGTGCCGGGTGCATATTGATGAGTGAATTCGCCCAAGCACAGATCTCTACTGATCATCATTTATGTCAACATGAAGCTCTTCTGACCAAGCCACGCGTAGATGGTCAGATCATGAATCAAGGGTGAATAGTAAAAGGTTATACATTTTTGATATTGTACCCTTGTCGCGGGGTTCTCTCAAGAAATTCAGAAAAAATACAAAAACAAAATCTGGTAGGCAAGCCAGGAGAGATTTCATACGTCTTGCCACTCCCACATAATTAGGCACTCTACTTAGAAAATTGTAAAGAAAGTTATTCTCAAAACATTTCATATTTCCTTCAATAAATAAATAATGTCCTTCATCACATTAACTTTATGACAGATGGAGAGATTTTAAAAGGTAAGTCTGAGGGGGGGTAGGCCATGGCCTCCGGATTGATAGGAAAAAGTTCACTTTTATTTAGGTTTAATTTGTAGCCAGAGATCTGACCAAACTCGCTCAGCAGAGTTAAAACTGGTGGCATGGAGACACTTGGATCTGAAATAAATAATAAAAGGTCATCTGCATATAAGGCTACTTTATGATCTACACCGCCCCTCAAGATACCGCACATAGACTAGTTCTAATGGCCGCCGCATGCGGTTCAATGGCTAGCGCAAATAAAAGAGGGGAAAGAGGACAGCCGTGTCTAGTTCCACGGCCCAAGGGGAAGTATTCTGAGTAGTCGTTATTAGTGCGAACACGTGCCATAGGGGATGTGTACAGTAATTTGATCCATGACAGAAATTTAAAGCGAAAGCGTCTCAGAGTATAAAACAGGTAAGGCCTTTTCAGCATCCATGGAGATGACCATTTCAGGAGTGCCAGTTGAAGAGATGCAGTATAAAATATTCATAAGCCGCCTAATATTGTGATATGAATGTCTGGTTTTAATAAAGCCAGTTTGGTCAGGACTGATTAATGTGGGCATTATCGGCTCTAAGCGTTTTGGTAGCAGTTTTTCTAAAATTTTAACATCCGCAAACAGCAGACATAGAGGCCTATAACTGCTGCAGCATCTGGGATCTTTATCCTTCTTTAGGATAAAAGAGATTGTGGCCTGTCGCAAAGTTGCCGGTAAGGCACCAATATCAGCTGAAGCCTGTAACATGTTTAGCATTAGAGGGGATAGTTTATCCATAAAAACCTTAAAAAATTCAGATGGAAACCCATCCGGTCTGGGGCTTTTCCCATTCTGCATAGACATGACAGCGTTCTTTAGTTCTTCAGCAGTGAAAGGCTTATCCAATTGAGCAGCTACATCTACTTCAACTGTCAGAATATTAAGATGTGAAAAGAAAGCTCTGTAACGTTTCTCATCAGGAAAACATTCAGCGGTGTATAGAGCATAATAAAAATCCATAAATGTATCATTGATAGTTTGAGGATTAAGTGTGAGTCCATCAGAGGTAGAGAGTTCGGTAATATATTGAGCTGCTGTTGACTGTCTAATCTGGTGTGAGAGTATTTTATTAGGCTTATCCCCAAACTCATAATAGCTATAACGGGTCCTGAGTATTAATTGCACTGCCTCGTCGGTGGCCATCGAATCAAATTCTGCTTTTTTATAAGCAATTCCTTAGATAGATCAGCACTGGGGGACTCTGCACACTTATTTTGCAGTTCCGATATGACAAAGTAAAGATCACGGCTCTTTTGTGAGGCAATCTTATTTTTATAGGCACCGTATGATATTATTTCCCCTCTCAGAAATGCTTTACATGCTTCCCAAATTGAAATTGCAGATGCATCTGGTGTATTATTAGTAGAAATGTAAAGGTCTATACATTCACTAATAAACTGAACAAAGTCTGTGTCTTTGAGAAGCAATGGGTTAAAGCGACATGAAGACCGTGACAAAGAGTTGCCTGCGGGGGGGGGGGGGGGGGGTATCAAGCGTAACAGGAGACTGATCTGATATTACTATAGGGGGGTATTCACAAGAGTTGACCACAGAGAGCAAATTATTATCAATGAGGAAAAAATCTATTCTAGAAAAAAACCTTCATCTGCAGGACTGAAGCCAGGTTACTGCTACAACTGCGGAGAAGACAGACACATAAAGACCAACTACAACAATGATCCAAATCCGACACTTAAAGTCACCAAAGACAGAGTCACCTCTTAGCTGAAACAGATACCTGAGCTATTCTCTCATCAGGACCTCGACTTTGGACAAACATCACATCCGTCTTCACGATGAGACTTCGTTTAAACATCGAGCTAGGCCGATCCATCCTTGTGACATCGAAGCTGTTCCCACTGGTTTAGGGTCCTTCACCTTACTACCATGCAGATTTTTACCTGAGAGTAAAGAGCCGGACCTGCTACCTTCAACCACTGTAGACCGACCTCAGACTCGGAGTCAGGGGCAGCTAGTTGTGGATACAGAGGAGTGTTTGAGTGATGAAGAGAAGTGGAGTTTTCCTCGTGTGTATTTCACAGCATGTGAAGTTCCATGACAGAGGCACTCTTCCGTTCATGTCTAAGACCGGACAAAGTCCAGTACCTGGACCTACCTTACCTGAAAGGAACTTGCCTGTTGGAAAGTCCTCAGAGAAGTCTGATGCTTATGATCCATCTTCGTCCAGTGGGAGGGAGCAAGAGGCTGTCTCTCGAGGACCTGGGGGAGAAGGAGAACTGGGACCAGGTGATGAATTACCAGAACCAGTAGTCCCTGTGGTTCCTGATATAAGGCAGTCTTTAGAAGTTGGTTGCCCAGCAGAGGCATCACCCAGTGCGGCAACATCAGTTCCCAATCCTGCTGAGGCTCCCACCTGTTTTAGATTTTGAGAGTGCTATACAGGCCGTTGAGCCCGATTGGTCCATTCGTCACTCCACAATAGACGGACAACCACATCACTGTTTACAGTTTTCGGCTTTAGGACAACAGCTTATCTCTAAAGTGCAAATGCTTTTCCACTGTCTAGCTGGTGCCTGGGAGGGAGCTTTTAGCGCCCCAACATCTGGCCTCAAGTACCATGTCGATGTCATTTAACATGCACCGGAGTTGCATGGGTTTGAGAGGGGAGGGTGTAACCCAGGTGTTGCTCCTGACTTTGTTTAACCTGCTTGTCCCTTTGTGTATTTTTCTCCTTCATGGTAACTTTTTGTTTCCCACGGCGGGGATGTCATTTGGTCTCGTGGGTCGGTCGGCCAATCACGGGTCTTTATTTCGTGACGTCACAGCATCATGTGATGCGGCGCAGCCAATCACAAACACTTATTAGGGTGCTGGGATTCAGTAGTGTGAGAAGTGGTGGGAATGAGAGACAAGACAAAGGGGCCCTCTATCCAGTCCAAACACAGAATACTCACAAGTGATTTTTGGGGGAATTTGGCCAGGTCCAAGTTGGTGACCTAGACCTGAACCTTCAGATGAGCCCCATCCTCCCGTCAGGCCGGTAGGGGGCTCTTAATAGCCCAGCTTAAAAGGACTTTCACCCAACTTATGCCCACACCATTGCCTCAGTGGACTACCATACAAATTGAATTCACGCATCCCAGTGTACGTAACTTCCTCTGAACTGTGGGCGAGTTGGTTGGAACTACTGTTGCATTTTTTTTTAGTTATGTTTAAATATTCCTATATCTACCTCATAGTAATTTTTATTATTTATTATTATGTATAAAAAATGAGCAAGCAGCACTCCCTAAACACTGTGTCATACATATAAAGGGTTACTGGCTTCATCTAGGTTAGATCTTCTCAGGGCCATTAAAGTGTTTCTAACACTGGAAGTGTGGGCTGTAGAAGTTGGTCCCTATTTGTTGAGGCTTTGTTTGTTGAAAGGTTTGACAAGACCTTGGATGTTGCTGAGACATTGTTTCAACACCGAAGGACATTTGGGTTATTAATTTATTCATAATACATATACTCATTCACCACAATGTATTTTAATATGGTGTGTAGCTATTTTTTGCTAGATGAATACTGGACATTTACACTGACTTGGTCCCCCAAGTCACCATGAAGTCACATAGATTTATCCAAATAGAATTGTTGGGTTGCTCAATGATGAAGTCTTCAATAAGGATGAAGCCCCAGATGTATAAAGAAAGCAGTGAGAAGAAATAAACAACAAACCAGGGTTCAGTCTTCAGAGCTTCAAACAGGTTTGACAGGGTTGTTGCGAATCAAACAGGTATAAGGTAACAGGCCACAGCATACAGCACAAAGCCCTCATCTCTCACAAACATTCAATCCCCCAGCATCTTATTTCCTGACACCAGCCAACTACTGTTTTTGGGAGGAAATTTAGGACTACTCCCTGCCTAAAGTGCAAAACTGATAAAGAAAGAACTAAAAAAGCATCCCAAAAAATATAGATCGACCATTGTCTTAGTATGACAGAGTTTTAGGGCCAGTAAACAAACAAAAAAAAAAATTAATTACGACTTACAATCTCGTAAATTTACGAGAAAGAAGTCATAGATTAACGAGGAAAAAACACCAACGTTTTCCGTTTATTGGAGCCTAGCTTGAAGATGAAATATGTAATGCCTTTTGTGAAGCTTTATTTCCGGATGGGTTTAAAAAAAACGAACAGATACGGAACTTTTTGGCGACTCAAAATCAGATTATTGTCAGTGGAGCCGGCTTTCCGGGGTGTTGTTAAAGAGGAGTTTAACAACACCCGCTGCAGCCCAAAGACCGCTGCATCCTTTATTTTGCTTTTCATTCACACACCCTGAAGTTCATTTGTCACCTTACGTCATCAACTGTCAACCGAACACCAATGCAAAAGTAAACAGTGTTACCTACGCCCCCTCCTCCAGATGAAACGTTCCGTTTCAACATAAAACAATAAAAAGGTATGAAAATAGTCTGTTATATTAGCATTAGAATGTTGAAAATGCCAAAAAGTGCTCCTCCTCCTCAGACAGAAGCATCACACAAACGTAGAGATCTTATCTTTGGTGGAGGAAGAAAGGATTGAAGTGGACAGCAGCCTGCAGGGATACCGATGGCTTCATCGGGAAGCAGAGACCCTGCAAACCACCCATCAATTAATAAAACATTAATAAATCGTAAATAAAACAAATGAGCTTCCAAACATTTGGAATGTTATCAATAAACATTCAGCTCACCTGTTCCATTGAGTTTAGTCGATTTGCTCTGCTACTGCGCGGCGTTCACTTGCTGCTGCTCTGTATGCTCACTTCCACTTTAATCTCGTCAATTTACAAGTTTTTTTCTTATAAATTTACGACTTAAAATCTTGTAATTTTACTTTTTTTTTTTTTGGTGGCCCTAAAACTCCGTCGTATAACAGAAAAATAACACCACAAAAAAAAAAAAACTAAAAAAACAGCAGAAGAAGGTTATTCTAGATTCTAGCAATGAGAGCTGATGGTTAGAATATTAAAAATTAATCGCTGTAAATATTTCATTTAATGTAATTTTTACAAGTGAAAAGCTTTTATATATTTGAGTAAAAAATAATCTAATTGCTTGATGTGACCTCTTGCCAAATAATTCTTAAATTCAAGCATTGGGTCACAATGCAATTAAATATAATGATATACATGATTGATTAATAGACTGTAATTTCAGGGTAACAATTTGATTTTCATATAAAATTAAGAACACACTGTAATTAGCCTCATAAAGGAAACTTTTTTATTGTAAAAATTTTACAAACTAGTTTTTCATAAACTATTCACCTATTTGTTAAAAAAAGTAGATGTATAAATGTGTAACTCTAAAAACATTTGCATTTTAAAATTGTCCTAAAGAGCTTGTATGGTTAGTGACACCAGCCTTAATATAGATAGAAAATTACCAGTTATTTCTGCCTTTATATAATAACATCTTTAAGTGTTTATAGATTTCTGTCATTTTTAGTCCATAAATGATTGGATTGCAAAGAGGATTGTACATGATCATTTGCAGTGTCATTACAAAACGAGCAGTCTTTGAGAAATTTGACTCCAGCCTAATTATAATTATGTCATAAGTCATCAAACACGAATAGTTGATTAAAACCAGCAGGTGAGGTAAACAGGTCTCAGCAGCTTTTCTTCTGACTTCTCTACAACTTTTATAAACCACTAAGAGAATCTTTACATATGTAAAAATTATGAACAGCATGGGAAGAATAACAATGTTAAACAGAGTAACTAAACCAAATGTTAACAGAGCTTTAGAACCTGCACAGAAAAGATAATTTATAGAATTGTTGCAGAAAATACCGTTCAATGTAAAGCTGCAAAGCTTTGACTTTACATTTCCGACAACAGGAACAACAACGTGACAAACAGGTGCAATCCAGGCCAATCCCAGTAAAATAAAGACAACTGTTTTTCTCATAATGATTGCATATTGCAGAGGTTTACATATGGACACATATCTGTCATAAGACATGGCTGCCAGCAGTAAGAATTCTGAACAACTGAATGAGTAAAAAACCAGAATCTGAAAGAGACAGGCTTGATAAGAGATGACCTGTTCATTAGATAAAAAGTCTGTCAAAAGTTTAGGGTAGATGTTTGTGCTGAAAAGAACAGAGTTAGTCAATAGTGCTGCAATGAAAATGTACATAGGCTCATGAAGGTTCTTGTGAATCACAATCAGAGAAATTATTGTACAATTGCTGCAGACAATCAAAATATAAACAGTTAACATCATAAAGAAATAAAAATACCTGTACTTTTCTATCTCCACATGACCTTTAAGACTTATGTATGTCACATTCATATTTATTCCTCAAAATGATAATGAAAAAACAGTAATTCAAACAATAATAAATCAGCACAGTGGGAAAAAAGCCTAAAGTTTGAAAGAGAACTGTTTTTGATCTGTGTTGTTGCTCAAACTGGAATCTGTTTATGTCAGAGCTACTATATAACAGATCTATCTTACCCTCTAAGGGTCTCATTTACTCTTTCATGAAAAAAAATGCTACCATGTAAACAAACTCATCATAACAACCAAAATGAAACAAGGTTAAAGAAAGGTTGATCCTCTACTCAGCACAGGTGCCAAGCTCCAGGCCTCAAGGGCCGGTGTCCTGCGTGTTTTCTAACCAACCTGCATTGAAGCTCTTTATTGGCTAAACACACCTGATCCAGGTCATCAACAGCAGATGAGGCAGGATTTCTGAAAAACCAGCAGGAGGTCGGCCTTTGAGGCCTGGAGTTTGACACCCCAGCTGAGAGGCTTAACACCTTTTATGCCAGCTTTGAAGGCTGGCATAAATCACTGAGGACAGTGTGACCCCTCCGGACCACCTCTCCCCCACTACTGTCTTCTCTGTGACAGATACTCAATCGTTTCCGGAAGCAAAACCCACGGAAGGCTCCGGGCCCGGACGGCATCTCCCCTGCCACCCTGAAACACTGTGCAGCTGAACTGGCAGCAGTCTTCACAGACACTTTCGAACACCTCCCTGGAGTCATGCCACATCCCAGCCTGCTTCAAGCTGTCCACCATCGTCCCTGTCCCCAAGAAGCCCCGCATAACTGGTCTTAATAACTACAGGCCTGTGGCACTTAGGTCTGTAGTCATGAAGTCATTCGAGCGTCTGGTCCTCCCCAACCTCAAGTCCTTCACCTCCCCCCTCCTGGACCCTTTGCAGTTTGACTACAGAGCCAACAGGTCTGCAGAGGATGCTATCAACCTGGCCCTCCACTTCATCTTGCAGCATCTGGACTCCCTGGTACCTCTGCTAGGATCCTGTTCGTGGACTTCAGCTCGGCATTCAACACTGTCCTCCCTTCAATTCTCCAGGAAAAGCTTCTCCAGTCAAACGTGCCTGACTCCACTTACAGGTGGATCCCTGACTTCCTAATGGGCCGGAGCCAGTGTGTGCGGCTGGGGATGAATGTCTCCACCATCCCCTCTATCACCACAGGGCTGTGTACTTTCTCCTCTGCTCTTCTCCCTGTACACCAACTGCTGCACCTCCAGCCATGTCAAGCCGTGGTTTAGCATCAACAACCTGGAGCTGAACACCCAGAAGACAGTGAAAATGATAGTGGACTTCAGGAAAGTCACAGGCCCCTCACCCCCCCTCATCCTGACAGACTCTCCCATCACCAAAGTGGACTCTGTTCGTTTCCTCTGCACCACCATCACTCAGGACCTCAAGTGGGAGCCGTCCATCAGCTCTCTGCTCAAAAAGGCCCAGCAGGGGATTTTACTTCCTGCGGTAGTTGAAGAAAGCCAAGCTGCCAACCCAGATGATGGTTCAGTTCTACTCGGCCATCATAGAATCCATCATTACCTCCTCCATCACCGTGTGGTACGCTGGAGCTACAACCAGGGACATAAACAGACAGCAAAGTATTGTGCCCTCAGCTGAGAAGGTGATTGGCTGCAGCCTTCCATCTGTCCAAGACCTATATGTCTCCAGAACCCGGGGGGCGTGCAGGTCGGATAGTAGCTCCACTTCTTCCAGGTCCTTGGAGGGGACCCCAAGGTGATCCCAGACCAGCCAAGAGACGTTATCTCCGTAGTGGGTCCTCAGCCCCCACCAATTGCCTCATGGAGACCCCAACTGGCTAAACCGCCAAGGTCCCATACCTATAGGACCCCCCCCCCCCTCCTCCCACAGACAACCCCCCAGGAAGGGGCCACCCCCGAGCCCCTTGCCCACAAAGAAATGGAGTTAGCTCTGGGAGACCAGAGAGACTCAACTATTTCCAAGTTTCTTGAACTTTGGGCTGACATTTTCCTTACTTACACCATAATGCTTGTTCCAAGTCCAACCATAAGTTGGAGACGTAGTAGGCAAGAACTGGATGGCGCATTCGTAGGGTTATATGTGGAGGAAGTGAAGAAGCCTTGGTTTTACCAAACATCTCCCGTAAATCATGGTAACACTCGGGAACTCATCTCGGGTCTCAGATTGCTGATGTGTATGATTTCTGCCAACTGGTTCATGTTGTTGTGTCAGGCCTGACGTCTTTCCTCCAGCAGATGACAGCATCAGAATGAACAGTAGTGATCTTCTGGCCCCGGTAACTCAGAGAAAATGATATTGGATTAAAAAAATTCAGCAAAAAAGAGAAAGAAAATATGAAGTGTGGTGCAGGCATTTACTGCCCTTGTGGTACTGCTGCTGGAGGATGCTCAAATCGCACTGCAGGACCCCTACATTGTGTATGTAGCATTGACTTAACACTGAAACTGGTCGCTCCTGATCCGCTAATCACGTTTGGTGTGATCGAGCATTAACCTTTATCCCTTCCAGGTTCACAGGGTTTCCCCTTTCTTCTAATTTGCATCCAAAGTCGCACTGGCAGCTGGAATTGTTATAAATTATAATATTACACATGTTTTCAATGAAATGAAACTATTACATAGAACTACTCTTCACGCATAACATGTCAAAGAGTTAGGCAGCACTCCAGAGATTAGATCCAGTGGGAGTTGGTCATGTTCAATAAAAACGATTTCCGCTGGTTCAGCCAGTTCAGTCTGTAGCAGCAGACGAGAATCCACCAGCTGTGCAAAGAGTCGTCACAATAACAAAAAAGAGACCGCAGTTTTCATGGATAACAGGTTGAACGTTACCCACATTACTCTGAGTGGGTATGTAGAAATGAGCAAATACAGATATCTTTATTTTTTCATAATGTTTGCGGTATATATTTTGATAATATGTGGTAACTCTGCAATTGTTTACATAATCTGCAGCCACAAAGACCTCCATAAGCCCATGTACGTTTTCATTGCTGCTCTGTTACTGAACTGTTTAATTTATAGCACCACTGTTTATCCAAAACTTTTGATAGACTTCCTGTCTGAAGAGCAAATCATTTCCTATTCTGCCTGCCTCCTTCAGTTTTTCATGTTTTACTCTGTCAGTGGTTCAGAGTTTTTACTGCTTGCAGCCATGGCCTATGACAGATATGTGTCTATATGTAAACCTCTCAGATATGCGGCTATCATGACCAAAAGAATTGTGACAGCTTTGCTGATTTTAGCATGGACTGTACCTCCTTTTCATATGTCAGTTTTGACTATTCTAAACGCTGAAGCTAAAATCTGCAAATTTGATCTAAATGGAATATTCTGTAACAACACAATGTACAAAATTTACTGCTTGAGCTCAAGATCAGTGACTGTGATTGGCATAGTGGCTTTAGTAGATCTTGTAATTCTTCCTATGCTTTTCACAGTTTTTACATATGCAAAGATATTTATAATTTCCTATCAAAGTTGTAAAGAGTTCAGGAGAAAGGCTGCTGAGACCTGTTTCCCTCACCTGCTGGTTTTATTCAGTTTCTCCTGCTTGGTTTTGTATGATGTCATTATAGCTCGAGTGGATTCAGATATTCCCAAAATTGCACGATTAATTATGACATTGCAAATAATTCTTTATCATCCTTTATTCAACCCATTTATTTACGGGCTCAAGATGAAAGGAATTTCTAAACACTTAAAAAGGTATCTACGTTGAGCTAAACGGTTTGTGACATGTTATTCCTGTTTCATTTATAATTGAACCTTTGTATTGTAAAAAAGTCAAAAGAAAAACTTTTTATCGTACACATCACCGTCTTTCATTGCATAAAATCTTTGTATGGTAGAGAGATGTCTTCTGCTCTTTTAAACCTCCAAATTAAAAAGGAACATTTCAGAAATTCTACTAATTTTTACAGTAAACATGTATATGCTTGTGGAAAGTGAGGAGTGGCTGAAGTTTCACAGAGGAAGGAGAAAAAACCAGGTAAAACTGACTATTTAGAATGTGACTTGGTAGACTATACAAGATGTAATTTTAACAGTTTCCATTAAAATTGCTCAATTGAATTAAAATTGAGAGGGTGGTGTTAGGATTAATTGCATGTTTTTGGACTGTGGGAGGAGAAGTCCAAAAAAGGATCCAGCTGGGAATTGAACCAGGAACTTTTTTGCAAGAAGGCTAACCACTACATCACTGTGCAGCCCGTGGTTAAATACTTCCAGATAACTGGGAGTATTTTGAAACTAGCTTTGCAGAGCTGACCTAAAATCTTTTTTTGCCTTTTAGTTTATGTTGTGATCTCAGTGCCTCAATATTTTTTGGATTAAAAAGAATTTATTGCATTTGCCAGTCTGAGCTGTGGTCCCTTGAGAAGAGCACAACAAGTAGGTGACACATTGATAGCAGGGCGGCGGAATTTACCTCTACTTGTAATATCCCTTAACCACAGACCATGTTGGCCAAAGTGCTTAACAAATACAATACAACCATTAGAATATTTAAAAATGAAGTAAAGCTTACGAATCATTAAAAAGTAAAACAATAAATATACTCACTGTCGTGTCAAAAATGTTGCTGCCACTCCCTTGCACTTGCTACCAGTAGGCACCAGATAGTTTCAATCAAGGTTTGAGATTCAAGATTCCAGATATTTGTCATCATTATGAGACATCATTGGGAGTGAGTTCCAAAACCGAGCAGTTAAAACATCAACAACTTAAATACATACACATTTAATAAAAATACATAAACATAAAAAAGTTGTTACAGTGAAGAGGCCATTTGGAAGAGATGAGTTTTTAGTTTCGATTTGAAATGTGGGAGTGTGTCAGTGTTACGGAGGTCAGGGGGGAGTGAGTTCCAAAGTCGAGGAGCAGATCAACTGAATGCCCTGCTCCCCATGGTGATAAGACGGGTGGAGGGGACAGAAAACTGGATAGAGGAGGTGGAGCGGAGAGAGCGAGCAGGTCTGGTCAGAGAGATAGGGAGGTGCAGGGTTGTGAAAGGCTTTGAATGTGTAGAGCAAGATTTTGTATTGAATACGGTATGGGATGGGGAGCCAGTGAAGCTGTTGAACGATAGGTGTGATCTGGTTGATGGAGGAAGTGCGTGTGATGATACGAGCAGCTGAATTCTGAACCAGTGGAGAGTTTTTTGTGGGAGACCAAACAGAAGAGTTACAGCAGTTCATGCAGGAAGTGATGAGGCTGTGTACGAGTACAGCAGTGGACAGAGGAGTGAGGGAGCGCTGTTGACGTTGAATGTTACATAGATGGAAGTAGGCAGATCGGGTGATGTTGTTTATGTGGGAAGTGAAATAGAGACTACTGTCAAGGATGACACCCAAACTCTTTACCTGAGGGGAGGGAGAGATGCTGGAACCGTTGATGGAAAGAGAAGTAATTGATCTTGCTCAGGGTGGATTGGTGCCCATCAGAAGAAATTCAGTTTTATTGCTATTGAGTTTAAAAAAAGTTCGAGGTGAATCAGGATTTTACTTCATTCATGCAGTTAACAGGTGCTAATGTGGGCAGTGTGGAGTTTGGTTGGCTAGAGAGGTAGAGCTGGGTGTCATCTGCATAGCAGTGGAAATGGATGTGATGTTTCTGGAAAAATTGTCCAAGCAGAAGAAGGTAGAGGATGAAGAGGAGGGGACCCTAAGGAACACCAGTTGTGATAGGGACAGAATGAGAAGTGAAGGATTTCAGTTGAATAAACTGAGTACGGTCAGAAGGTGGAGGCTGTTTGAGTCCAGGTACTCATTGTCATGTTCTATAATCCAGTCTGAGATGATTCCAGCTTTCTGACATGGCACCTTATCCTGCTGGAAGTAGCCATCAGCAGATGGCTCACTGTGGTCAGTAAGGGATGGACATGGTCAGCAACAATACTCAGGAAGGTTGTTGTGTTGTAACCATGTTTAATTGGTACTAGGGGGAAGAAAGTGTGCAAAGAAAACATCCCCAACACCATGACACAACCATCACCAGCCTAAACCATTGATTCAAGGCAGGATGGATCCATGCTTTTATGTTCCAAATTCTGAGCCTACCATCCAAATGTTGCAACAGATTGCCGGGAGGAGGGAGACCCAGTGAGGTCTTCTGCTGCTGTAGCCCATTTGCCTCCAGGTTTGACGTGTTGTGCGTCAAGAAGAACCACCAGGCAAAACGTTTCAACCCCTAGCAAGCCCTGAAACAAAAGACCAGAGAACTGCTGACCAGCTTTGAAAATGCTGATACGATTTTTGAGCCTCAGAAAACCGATATATAAAATGTCCATTGCCCTGGAAAGAGTTAAGGACCTCCAGCCGTTACTGGGTCCTTTAATGATGATGTCATCACATTGCCCTTCTTGAGTGGAACACACCCTCGTGGCTTTTCTTTACTTTACATTTTTCCATTGATATTATTGGGACATATGGGCTCTGTAGCTTCTGTTGTATTTAGGTCAAATAAGACAGCTTCTATCAATCATTAGCTTAACTTTTCTTTCTTCCCAGTTTCATCTATCACATCCCAAAAGCAAATGTTAATTTTTGACGACTTTTTGGACAATAAGCATGCCAGCATGGTTACCTTTTGCAGACAATACAAAAACGAGTACACAAATATACTTAATCACAATAGAATGCCTATCATATGATATTTAGGGTAGTTAGTCTTACCGGCGTGTTACAAATCATAAAAATGATTTCACACATGCTGCACAACTTAGAAATAGTCCATACAGCTACTCCTTACACTTAAAACATATCAAAGAGTGTGCCAGCACTCCAGAGATTAAATCCTGTGTGTGTGACTCAGGCTAAATAAAAATGATTTCCGCTGGTTCAGTCTGTAGCTGCAGATGAGAATCCACCAGTGGTGTAAGGTGTTGTTACGGTAATGATAGACTGTGTGACTGTGGGATTATTGACATCTTTAGAGCTTCTGATTTTTGAATCATAATAGGTTTTCATGGATAATGCGTTTAATCTTACCCACTTTACTCTTAACGGGTATGAGGAACTTGGCAAATACATATATCTTTGTTTTTTCATAATGTTTGCGGTATATGTTTTGATAATATGTGGTAACTCTGCAATTGTTTACATCATCTGCAGCCACAAAGACCTCCATAAACCCATGTACGTTTTCATTGCTGCTCTGTTACTGAACTGTTTTATTTATAGCACCACTGTTTATCCAAAACTTTTGATAGACTTCCTGTCTGAAGAGCAAATCATTTCCTATTCTTCCTGCCTCCTTCAGTTTTTCATGTTTTACTCTGTTGGTGGTTCAGAGTTTTTACTGCTTGCAGCCATGGCCTATGACAGATATGTGTCTATATGTAAACCTCTGAGATATGCAGCTATCATGACCAAAAGAATAGTGACAGCTTTGCTGATTTTAGCATGGACTGTACCTCCTTTTCATATGTCAGTTTTGACTATTCTAAACGCTGAAGCTAAAATCTGCAAATTTGATATAAATGGAATATTCTGTAACAACACAATGTACAAAATTTACTGCTTGAGCTCAAGAATGGTGACTGTGATTGGCATAGTGACTTTAGTAGATCTTTCAATTCTTCCTATGCTTTTCACAGTTTTTACGTATGCAAAGATATTTATAATTTCCTATCAAAGTTGTAAAGAGTTCAGGAGAAAGGCTGCTGAGACCTGTTTCCCTCACCTGCTGGTTTTATTCAGTTTCTCCTGCTTGGTTTTGTATGATGTCATTATAGCTCGAGTGGATTCAGATATTCCCAAAATTGCACGATTACTTATGACATTGCAGGCAATTCTATATCACCCTTTATTGAACCCATTCATTTATGGGCTCAAGATGAAAGAAATTTCTAAACACTTAAAAAGGTATTTATGTTGATCTTAGATGGTTTGTGACATGTTATTTCTGTTTCATTTGTAATCCAACCTTTGTATTGTAAATAATTCAAAAGAAAAACCAATCCAAACATTTTACTGTACTCTTTTATTGCATACAATCCTTGTATGAGATTTGGCTACCTGCTCTTTCAAAACTCCCAAATTAAATTTGAGTCTTTATTGCATTTGTTCGAGCAATTACTACAGTAAACGTAGATTATTTTAAAAAGTGAGGAGTGCCTGAAATTTCACAGGGGACAGAGAAAAAAGGAGGTAAAACTGACCACATTGAAATCCAAGCATGAACAAATGTTTTGTATCCTCAGTGTTTCTTTAAGCATCCCTAAAATTGTTTACAGTAGACATTAATATGTTTTATTTTCACCATATCTGTAAATTATATGTGCATTTTTGGAGTTGCAGTGGTTCAGTGCACAAAAAAACACTTTTTTAATGTTTATTGACAACAGACACAGAAATATTTGTTCTATGGCAAACCTTTGTTTGTTTGTTTGTTAATAATCCAACCAAGAACATAAATATAAAATAAGTTTGTAAAATTTCACGTGGAGCAATCATTAACCCTTGTGCTATCTTAGATGGCGTGTTTTCCCTACCGTGACAAAGGTGGATAAAGGTGGAAAGATTTCATGTAATCCATGGACACCAGTGAAGATCACAAATCATTAAAGAAAAAAGATTCAGCGCACTGTCGTGTGGGGTCCAGATGACCCCACTCCCAATGTTAACGTGCCTAGGATAGCACAAGGGTTATGGCATACAAATGAGAATTCAAGTCTGAAAATAAAAACTTGGCAATAGTCTAAGGCAGGGATGAGGGGGCTTTTGTCTGCAACCAAAGGCCTTTGGCTGTGAGGGAAAATGCTAACAATCTGAAAAAAGGAGCTTTGTTAGTTAGATTTGTCATTCATTTTTGGAATTTTCTTTTTGTTTACTTTTGAAATTTTCAATTTGGGTGATTTTACCTTAGTTGCATTTAACTGTATTTCTTTTTAACCACTGCTGACATTAGACTTAATCAATAGTGATTGAGAACTACACATTTCCTCCAGAATGCAGATAATTAAGCAAAATATGTTAAAAAGCTTGATGTATCGTCAGGCAGGTTTATTATAGAAGAAGTTTAAAACTCATGTTCTTTTTTTCTGCCTAATTGCTTTGCAAAGACATATTTTTTTAAAGTATCGTTGCAATTTAAAATGGAAGGATCTTATTTGAAACAGATTGGATTTTGTTTTGAAAGGAACTTGAATGTGCTACTGTCACAAGTAATGTAAAAGAAATGTAACAATGTTTTTTTTTTCTTCATTTTTTAACTTGTCCTGTCCAACAGCTGGGCAGTCAGATGAGAGCTGAGGGCCTCTTGGGTTGGACATATTTTACTTTAACAAGAGGGGTTATTAATCTTCAGACAAACCAAAGGTATGTCTGAATAAACCCCTTTTGTAATTAAGGCCAAACTTTATTAATTTCAAACATGTCTGAAAATCTTTGGTGTTGGACCGGACGGAAAAGGAAAGAGGGGAAGAAGAGAAAGGGACGTTAGAGAGAGGGGGGGTAGGGGGTGATAATAGGAGGGGAAGGGGGATAAGACCATGAAGCAGCATAAAGCAACAAGTTTACTGGTTGTTAATCATTATGGTAAAGTTTAAATGTAAAAAAAAAAAAAAAAAAAGGATGGAGCCTGTCCACACACACACTCAAATGTTATAAACACACCTGTTAGATGCAAAAATGTCCACCTGTCGACATGTACACAAAACAGATAGTGTTCACACGCATACTTATGCCTTAAAACCACCTAGTGTGAAATATTTCAGTCATTCAGTCTGTTGAGCTAACACCAGTGCTCAGGTGAGTGTTTATGTTCTTCTAAAATGGATGGTGGAACGTGAAAAGAAGGAGGGAGAGTGCCCAGCCATCCCCACCCCAAGACCCCCACCGCAGCAGCAGCAGCAGCCGCAGCCGGAATCCCCCCAACGCCACACGGGAACCGGCAGGGAACAACCGCCGCCCGGGCGACCAAGCCCGCCACCCAGGCCAGGGCCAGCAGGACCGCCGCAAGGCCCCCAGAGCCAGAGAGCAGGGAGGCACGGAGGGAAAGAGACCGCCGCCCCAGCCCAACCAGGAGAGCAGCCCCCCCCGCCGCGCCGGGAGAACCCAACGCAGGGCCCCACCGGAGAAGGACGCCCACAGCCCCAGACGAGCACCCCACCACCACCCAGGAGTTCCGGGCATCCCCCCGCCCCAACCCCAGGTACGAGCCAGGACCCCCCAAGGGAGACCCGCTCCGCACTCCAGGCAGCCATCCGCCCGGCCCACGGTTGGTCCAGGGAGGAGCGAGGCAGGGGCCAGCCGCCCCCGCCCAGGAGGGGGGGAACCCCGGGGAAAAAAGAGGGCCCACAAGGGGTGTTGTAAATATGGCCCGACCAGGCTCGGCCACAGTTGGAAATTTGGCGGGGCCCAGCACTCAGGAGCAAGGACCAGAACCCACCCCCCAGGGACACGAACACCCCCGGCTCAGATGTAATGTGAACCCCCCCACCGTGCGGAGAGAGCACCGTCGGGCCCAGGAAGCCGGCACCCCGGGGACACGGCCGCCGTTGAAAAGGGGCCCGTACCCCCCACCAGGGAAGAGGCAGGGGACAGATGGTTCTAGGTCCCACCTTCCTTGCAAAATGTGTGTGCGTGTATGTGTGTTTGAGAGAGTGTGTGTGTGCATGTGTGTGTGTTTATGTTGTGATGTATATATTGAGGGGGGGAGGGGTGTATGTACTAAGGGGGGTGCAGTTAAAATTGGCGGGTAGGGCACTAAGGGAACATCTCCTGATTACTCACAGTGACGTCCCCTCACCCTCCCCACCAAGGGGCCCTAAATGTCTAAGGTGCGGTTAAAATTGGCGGGTAGGGTGCTAGGAGGACATCTGCTGCTTGCTGGCAGTGATGTCCAAGCACCCCCCCTACCAAGGGCCCTACATGTTTAAGGTGCAAATAAAACAGAAAGAGGGGGGGCCCACTCCATACGGCAACCATAGGAGGGGGGCCACTGCCTAGTAAACCCCCCCCCCAAGGCTCATCGCAGGCTAAGCCCCCCATCCCCTCACCCTATTATGAGGTTATATGAGGAAGGGGGCAAGTTGGGGACAGCTGATAGACTGTCCCCCGGTGGTCAAACAGCTGTCCCCCGCCCCCCCCAACAAGGGGGCCAGGCCCACCCAGCCCAGGGGCCCCACCCCCGGAGGCGCCGACACCCCAGGCCCAGCACCACCCCCCCCACACAGAGAGAGAGGAGCCAGAAAGCGTTGGCCCCCCCCGGAGCAAGCCCAGGCCCCCACCCCCAAACGCCGGCCCTAGAAGAGCTCTGGTCAGGCCTCGACGGGACCGAGGCAGCCAACCGGCCGGGGAAACCGCCGATGGCCTCAGCGGAGACCCCAACCCGTCAACCCCCCCTGCCCCGTACCAATAGTGCCCCCCCCCCTCCCCCAGAATGCCCCCCCACAGGACAGGGCCGACAATACCCCCCCCCCCCCCCCCCCAGACCCCGCAGCCGAAGCGGATGACACCCAGAGCGACCGGGGGCCCCAAGAGGGTTGTCCCGTCCCGCCCCAGAGCCAGGGAAGGGCCGATCCCAGCCCCAGGTGTAGATGGGAAGCCCATCCAGCGCTGCTGGGCCCCCCCCCCCGAGCAGCGCCCCCTGCCAACCCCCCCCAGCACAGCCAAAGGGACCACCCTCCCAAGCCAAGCCAGACCACCACCCCACCCCCCCACCACGCACCCCCACACCCAAGCCCAGAGGACCACGCAGCGCCCCAGCCCGCCCCACCCAGGCGCCGGACCCGACCCCCCGACCAACGGAGCCCCCACCACCCCCCGCCAGGCCCCGGAGGCCCGACCCCCACCCCGGCCTACGGCAGAAGGGCAAGGAGCAGCGACGACCAGGCCCCCCCCCACCCCCTAAGTCATGGAGTTAGCCATGGGAGACCAGAGAGACTGAATTCTTTCAAAGTTACTTGAACTTTGGGCTGACATTTTTTCCAAGCTGATATGATCAAGCAGCAGATTTCTGTGTTGACTTATATTTATATTATTCTTGCTTTTCCAATTTATTAAAATAGTTTTTTAGCAATGCAAAGAGTTATGAAAATGATAGAGCCTAATCCTCCTTCAACATCGATGGCACTCATGTCACCAAGCACACAAAGTGACGGTGAAGCTGTGATTGAAACCTTAAGCCAGACTGATAGATCGGCACATACCTGCTGCCAGAGAGCCTGGACAGGCGTGCAGAACCATAGTGCATGCATGTAATTGTCGGGTAGATTACTGTCACAGTGCTGACAAATGTCTGAGTTGCTGAGACCCATCTTGAACATCCTCTGTCCAGTGTAGTATATTCTGTGAAGAGTTTTGAAATGGATTAGCTGCAGATTTGGACTTTTTGTCATTTTAAAGGTGTTTAGACAAAGTTCTGACCAAAAGCTTTCATCTGTGCTGATGCTCAAATCCGCATCCCATTTTGTTGTCGGAAGTGAAATATTGTTATCTAAATTACATAAAAGTTTGTATATTTTGGAGAGAGTTTTATTCATTGAGAAATTGATCAGAGTGCTAACTACATCTGGTAGCTTTAAATCGTTGTCTCTGTATTTAAACTTTTTAGTAATAATTGATTTAAGTTGCTGATATTCCAAGAAGGTATATATTCCATGTTTGTCTTGAAGTTCCTGGGACAATGTTTTTTTTTAATAAAAATCTTTATACGCTACATGTTATACCAACTCAGTGGCCTTGTGGTAGATTGTCTGCCTCAGCCTGGAAGGCCTGGAGTTCATATAGACCGAGTCATACTGAAGACTACAAATCCTGCTTGACCCTCAGCACTCAGGGGTCGGATTAGGGGGTTAAACCACCAAACTGTTCCCACATGTGGCTGTGTCTGGAGCTCACCAGCTCCCCAGAACAAATTTCACACATCTAGATAAGTGGTAACGGGGTTTCCTGTACAATGAGATGATTACTTTGCTGGTCACTCTGAATGCTATAGGTTAAAGGTTAAATAACATAAAATAAAGTAAAGATAGGGTAGGATATATACAGCATATGTGAACATTATAATATATAAACTCACTGTCCAACTTGCGTAACTTGCAGGTCTAGAATTTGTCATTGTGTCCACTTAAGCAATTATAGTTAATATGAATACAAATTTTCATATTTTTTAAGGTTTCACACAAAGTTGTTATTGAAATGAAGGACCAAATCATTTTCACATGGTATGTGTAGTTTGCACACATTTTTATTTAATAATAAAGACAAAACCAGGAAATTTACAGTGCACACATGGACTTTATACATTAACCCTTTTGCTATCCTAGGCACTTTAACATTTGGAGTTGGGTCATGTAGAACCACTAGACAGTGCTCTGAACCTTTTTTCTTCAATGATTTGTGATCTTCACTGGTGTCCATGGATTACATGAAATCTTTTCACCTTTATCCACCTTTGTCATGGTAGAGAGAACACGTCAATGTAAGGGTGGGGTCATCTAAGATAGCACAAGGGTTAAGTAGCAAAGCAACATAGAAAAACAGAAGTACCTTGACTGCCTAAAATAATTTCATAATTCATCAAGGAATAGAAAGAAAAATGACGAGACTAAATCACAGTAATCCACCTTATTGAAATTGGCTTGTAGAGTAACCCAACATTCCACCTGTAAGTGAGATAACTCTTCCCTTTTACAGATCCGTCAAATCTTAACTTCAATAGAGAGAGATGTAAGGAATAGGAGTAAAGATTTATTTTTGAAACTGTGTGTGTAAACGAAGTCTACAGTCTTTTGCAGTTAGTCTCTTGGTCAATGACAGCATGTGTGTTTGGGATAAACTTGCACCATTGATGAATAAACCTCCAACTCAAAGAGAGGCTTACCATGAGGGCAGTCTTTACTAAAACAATTCAGACAGGTATGCAAGTACTGAGCAATATATTATTTCTGGTAAACAATAATTTGATAGGATTACATTATCTGTGGCTCAGGAATGAATAGTAGATGAATACACCAACGTTGGAGGCTTAGTACCATGAGCATAATGCTACCATGAACCAAACGTACCCACGTTTAAGAGCTGGATGTGAACCATAGGCATAGCACTTCCTAGTAGTGGAAAGCACCCATGTTTAGGGCTTGATTGGAGCTATGTTTTAAAGCAATTGAAGCCTACCCGAAAAGTCTGCATTACAAAACAAATACGAGACAAAATTGTTTAAAAAACATTGGTTTGTAACCATCCACCCACAGAGGGTGGATGGTTTAAACTGCCTCAAGTGTAAGAGTTTAAATATCATTGGATCGTGTTTGCGAGTGAGAGAAAACTGGAGCATGAGGTCAACAGACGGATTGGAATAACATCCGCCATTATGCGGTCAATATACCGGTCCGTTGTGGTAAAGAGAGGGCTGAGCCAGAAAGCAACGCTCTCAATTTACCAGTCTTTGTTCCAAAACTCATCTATGTTTATGAGCTCTGGGTCACGACTGAAAGAAAAAGGTCTTGGATACAATCTTACAAAATGACCTTCCTCTGTAGGGTGTTACTTTAGAGATAGGGTGAGAAGCTCGGTCACCCAAAAAGAGCTCGCAGTAGAGCGGAAGCTCCTCCACATTGAGAGGAGCCAGTTTAGGTGGCTCAGGCATCTTTTTTGGATGCCTCCAAAACGACTCCCTGGGGAGGTGTTTCAGGCATGTCTAACTGGAGAAACTATGCACTGGAGAGACTACGTCTCTCGGTCGGCCTGGGAACACCACAGGGTCCCCCCAGAAGAGCTGGAGGAAGTGGCCGGGGAGAAGGGAAGTCTGGGTAGGGGTCAGCAACCCAGTACCTCATGGGCTACCGGCCTGCTTGATTGGTAGTTAATCCTGTTTCAGTAATTGCTGATCACCATGTGTGTTCCGTCCATCAGAAACTAGGCTGATTCAATCCATCTAATCAGCATCAACTGAAGTGGGGTTAGCTGCAAAACAAGCTTGGCGGTAGCCCACGAAGAACAGGGTTGGTGACCCCTGGCCTAGACTGTTTCCCCCGCTACCCGGTCCCAGATGAGTGGAAGAAGATGGATGACTGAATGGTTTGTAACCTTTAAGATTATGAGCAGACATAGGTAGGCTGCAGGAAAAGCATGAAATGCAAGACCAACATCAGCTATGCATTATGAAAATTACCAGAAGATGTCATATATAGGTACTTCTGAGCAGCATCAATGATGATGGTATTGGGTCTGATGCACAAGGTTTAGGCAGCTGTAAATCATTGTCTTAGTGTTGAAGAGAAGCTAGGAAAATTGTATGGCAGAGGTACTACAGACCCAGATGCTGAAACCCGGAAGGAACACAAGAGAGATATAAGGCAAGTAATTTTATTTATTTTGTTCTTGTAGGTGATCTCCCAGAGGTGATGTCTTCGGCCCGAGACTGCAGATGGCAGGAAGACGAGGTGTGGCTGGAGGGCTTCTGTGGAGGCTGAGAGGGCATGAACGGCTGGCGAGGAGAGCGTGGATAGAACAGGCGGTTCCAGAGGAAATCCCAGGTAGCACTTGTGATGATTGAGTCCTGGAAGAGAGGCGTAAAACAAATTACTAAACAGGATTAACTTTCTTGGCATCAACATGAGAGACCAGACAAGCACCATGGGGGATTAACGAACTGGCAATGAATACTGGCTGTGGATCTCCTTAAGAAGGCAGCAGGGCTGATGAGGTGAGTGGCAACAGCTGGGAATACTCCAGAGCAGAGAGGGGCGTGGCTGACGAGGTTAGTGGCAACAGCTGGGAATCCTCCAGACCAGAGCAGAGAGGGGTGGGGCTGACAGAGGCACCATGAAAGCCACAGGATTTTTGCTCTTTTATTTTCTACCACCTTCTGAGGTGTTTCCCATTTTGTCCTTGGGGTTTTCCAGTTGATATTCTGCACACATGTTCCTGTATATTATTCCCCCCACTTGATTGGGGCGCTCCATGTATGCTTTCCCTGCCAGCATCTTACTCCCTGCAGTTATGTGCTGGATTGTTTCAGGCATCTCTTTGCACAGCCTACACCTTGGGTCTTGTCTGGTAGATCCACACCTTGGGTCTTGTCTGGTGTGGTAAATCTGAGCTTCTATGGCTCTGGTGCTCAGGGCTTGTTCCTGAGCTGCCAGGATGAGTGCTTCATTGCTGTCCTGTAGGCCAGCCCTTTCTAGCCATTGGTAGGATTTCTTGATATCAGCCACTTCAGTTATGGTCCGGTGGTACATCCAATGCAGGGGTTTGTCCTCCCATGAGGATCTGTCCTCCTGCACTGTATCCTCTGCTCTCCATTGCCTGAGACATTCACTGAGCACACTGTCAGTTGGGGCCTTGAGCTTGATGTACTCATGCATCTTGGATGTTTCATCCTGGATAGTGGCTTCCACGCTCACTAGTCCTCTGCCTCCTTCCTTGCGGCTAGCATACAGTCTCAGGGTGCTGGATTTGGGATGGAACCCTCCATGCATGGTGAGGAGCTTTCGTGACTTAACATGCATGGTCTGTATCTCTTCCTTTGGCCTTATTATTTTTTGTTTAAAAATAAATGAACGGATGATACTTGGAATAATCCATATGCTATCTGTCCAATTATCTGAAAAAAACGAACCAAAACACACTTTAAATGCAGAGAGAAGACATAAAGAACTTATTTTTTTTACTATTGTCAGGATGATGCTCTTTGATTTTTGTTTATCAGTTGTTCAGTAGGGTTGATGTACACAGGTATATATATATATATATATATATATATATATATATATATTTTCCATTGGGTTTTCATTTAAAATGTCTGTTGAACACTGCACTTTTGGAAATGTAGCTATCACTCGTGCAGAAAGACTGTCTGTAAACAAGAGCTTCCCCAAAATTAGATATTATGATTAACTTTTTTCTTTTTTGAATAGTAATTCATTCTTTGTATTAACGAATTTCGTTTTCATTGTTGAAAACATTTAGAAGGATTTATCATTTTTATTTTTTAATTCAGGTGAAAAATCTCTTGGGTGGAGAATGTTGCGTAATGCGGAACTCTGCAAAAACAGAAGCAGCCCTCCAGAGATGTAACCTTAGGAGAGGGAGGAGTCCAAATAAAAGCAACTTTTCACAAACTTAGATTGAAGATCTGATTTATGATCTGTTCAACTCTGTGCTTCTTCTATCAGGACAGGCTGGTATTGGGGTGAATGTGGAATCATTCATGGACTCAATCTCTCAGCCTTTAGATTCGCTGTTATGGATTACGAGCATAACCTCACCCACATTAGAGTGGCCGGATATGTAGAACTCAACAAATTCAGACACTTTTTCTTTTGCATAATGTTTGTGGTTTATTCTTTGATCTTGTGTAGTAATTTTACAATTGTATACCTGATCTGTGTTCACAAAGACCTCCATAAGCCCATGTATATCTTTATTGCAGCACTGTTACTGAACTGCTGTGTTTTCAGCACCACTGTTTATCCAAAACTTTTGATAGACTTCCTGTCTGAAGAGCAAATCATTTCCTATTCTGCCTGCCTCTTTCAGTTTTTCATGTTGTACTGTGGATCTTGTTCAGAGTTTTTACTGCTTGCAGCCATGGCCTATGACAGATATGTGTCTATATGTAAACCTCTGAGATATGCAGCCATCATGAAGAAAAAAAACATTATTGTTCTGCTTATTTTTGCATGCCTTATACCTCCCCTTCACGTTTCAGTTTTAACAATCCTTAGTTCTAAGGCTAAAATCTGCAAATTTGATCTAAATGGAATATTCTGTAACAACACAATGTATAAACTTCATTGTTTGAGATCAAAGTTTTTGACTATATTTGGTGTAGTAGCTTTAGTAAATCTTTCGATTCTTCCTATGCTTTTCACAGTTTTTACATATACAAAGATATTTATAATTTCCTATCAAAGTTGTAAAGAGTTCAGGAGAAAGGCTGCTGAGACCTGTTTCCCTCACCTGCTGGTTTTATTCAGTTTCTCCTGCTTGTTTTTCTACGATGTCATTATAGCTCGAGTGGATTCAGATATTCCAGAAACTTTACGTTTTACTATGACATTGCAGATGATACTTTATCATCCTTTATTTAATCCTTTTATATATGGGTTAAAAATGAAAGAAATATCTAAATATTTAAAAAAGTTGCTGTGTCGAGCCAAACGCACAGAAAATATCTAATATGCATTGAGAATGAAATGGATGCATCTGTTAAAGCATTTATTCTAAATGTGATCACTAGGTTTTGTGCTGTTTGGGTTTAATTTCCTTTGTGTTAGTTTCACTTCACGTTTTGTGAAAAAAGACAATAAATCATTTGAAAAGTAGCAAGAAGCTTCAATAATGAGATCACATGGTTGCTAATTTATTGTGATTGAACATCCGGGTCCTTGTTTACATAGTTTATTGATGTTTCTAGTTTGTAACAAAAAAATATTCCAACTCTAAAGTTATTCTTGGAGAGCAGAAACTGAGCAGTAGTTGTCATTTAAAGAGAAAAGAACCCCTGGCCTCTAGAATCTTCAATACTTGTGACTATGTTTGTTGAATTTATACACATCATATTTTTTCATGTTAGATTCATCTCACTGCCGTGCTACATATTTTGTTATACTGGTCAAACATTTAAGTGGGTTAAGGAAAACTGAATGCTGTGTGGGTTTGCATGCTGAAAAGCTGTTTAACCCTTGTGCTATCCTAGGCACTTTACCGTTGGGAGTTGGGTCATCTAGACCCACTAGACAGTGCTCTGAACCTTTTTTCTTCAATGATTTGTGATCTTCACTGGTGTCCATGGATTACATGAAATCTTTCCACCTTTATCCACCTTTGTCATGGTAGGAAGAACACGTCAATGTAAGGGGGGGTCATCTAAGATAGCACCAGGGTTACACTAAGACTCTTAATAATGGTTCCCAAATTTGAAATATTTAGTAAAAGTTCAATTCAATTTCATTTTATTTATAAAGCCTAATATTTACAACACTGTCATCTCAATGGGCTTCAAACAGGTAGTTTGTGTAATAAATATGAATCAAAATGAACATAAAGTCATAGGATTCAAAAGCTAATGGCTAAACTAAACAGACTAAACTAAATTGGGCATCCCTGCCCTTAGACCCTCCTTCGCGGTAAGGAGAATCTCCTAAAGAAAAAAAAAAAAAGCTCAGGGGTGCCCACATGAAGGAGGGATCCTCCCAAGGATGGACAGGCGATGGACCAGAACTCTTAGAGATGAATTAGCTTATTTAACTCTACAACTACATGTTTAAATATTTCAGCAGATGAGCTTCATCCAGATGGAGTTGGGGGACGGCTGGAGGCGCCAGACGAGCCGGAGAAGAGGTCCACAGCCAACAGGAGCACAGATGAGCTAACTGGAATCTGGAATTACTGCCGCTCCCCCAGCGAGGAGTGGGAAAGAGGGACGATATGTGAATCGTGCTGCACAAACAGAGATGTGGAGAACTGAATGATAAATTAATGATCAGGAATAAAGGATAGACGGCGAGGAGAAGTAGATGGAAGTAGAGGAAAAAAAACAGTACACCATACGTTCCCAAGCTTCTGGTAAGAGTTAAGCTTAGGGTTCAGGTCAGGCTAAGCTTAAAAAAAGATGGGGGGGGGGGGGGGTAAAGGGGAGTTTTGTTAGTAGTCTGTTTTCGTCATGGACAGATTGTAGTGCAGGCAGGATCTGGAGGTCCCTTGAAAACATTTGTGTGGTTGCAATGGGATCAGATCATCCCTTGACGTGTGTGTGGCGCAACAGTCCGGTTGGGGGTGCCAAACTCCCAACCTAGAGGGCCAGTGGACTGCTCTTACTCTGGCCGCTACCCTTGGATCTGTCTGGCATGGGAGACCCTACCAGGAGCACAAAGCTCTAGCCAGCATTGCTATCCAGGTCATTAGACACGCAAGACCCCCTACCACAACAAGGTGGCAGTCCATGGGCACCAATTAGAAGGGGTCTTAGAGAGACAAGATATTCCATACTGTTGATCTGGAAATTAAATTATTTATAATTTAGAGCGAACAATTGATACATATGAGGTTCTGATCCAGTGTTAGTACTTTTTTTTGCTTGCTTGTAAGGGCATGAGGTCTTCTTCCTTCACAGCAAATATCTCCCTTGAGTTTTGCTTCCAAAATGTTGAGCCTGTATAGAAAATCATTAGTTGTGTGGGACGTGTTTATGAGGTAGTTTTCTTAAATTCAGATTATTTCATGGGGTTCAAGGAATACAATATTGAAACCTGATTGTTCAAGAACCAATAAAGCAACGTCTCCACTTATAAACATGATATATGAACACTAATGTGAAGCATACAGACATTGCAAAGGACAAAGTTGTGTCACTTTTGCAACTGCATAGGATGTAGCAGAACCCGCAGCGTCGCTTGGTGGACAGTAGAAGGCAACGCAAACTTGTGGGTTCTTGCTAGATGAATCCTCCTCATTGGTGTTTTCACCATGCACCTCCTAATGTTCCCTTCCTACGAGCTCTGAAGAGTTAAAATGGCCACTAGTCTCAGCAAACAGCACAGCATTGTTGTCATCCGTGATGAGACTTAAACCAAGGACCTTTACCAATATAACTAATGATAACAACGTTAGCCAACCTGTCTGATAGTCATGAAAGGATATACGCTGGGGCAATTATGCTGTAGCTACGTGTAACGGGCGCATATCTGTCTGGCTGCAATCCAGCTCGTAATGCGCGTCCGTTGACCCAAACGATCTGCGTTGTGTTCTTTTTGTGTTGCTGGACAAATGAGGAGAGTCTGGACCCAAGCATCTGCTGGTTGCTGCCCGTTTATTGATCACCACAGCGGGATCTGTACATCAAACAAAACAGATAACTTGGTGACATGTAGTTCTCTGGTTTGACACATGGGGTCGCAGTATCCTCCTCTCAGCCGTCTCAGCGCGAACTCAGAGAAAGCTTTTACAAAATAATAATAATAACTCAAAGTATTTCTTTTTACAGATATCAAAATAATATAAAATAAAAATACTTATAAGTTCTCAAAATATTAAAATACATGTAACTTAAAATAATATCCAGGACAACCAGCATTACCATCAATTACACAAAAACACATGAAACAGAGTCCATACCTGTACATCAAACAAAACAGATAACTTGGTGACATGTAGTTCTCTGGTTTGACACATGGGGTCACAGTATCCTGTTGAACAGAAAACCGGGAAACTTTCCACACGTGTCTTCGACAAACTTACAACATATCTGCAAAGTTTGCAGTGGACTGAAACAACATTCACCATACAAAGTAACAATTTCACTTCACCCCATTTCTGTTGCATTTTCAGCAGTAAACAACAAGTTAAATTCAAAATGAAAGCGGAGAACAAACGCATTACCTCCTCTCAGCCGTCTCAGCGCGAACTGAGAGAAAGGGGGTGGCGCACAAAACTAGAAAGTTCTCTTAAAGTGATAGTACAGATATTTCCACTCGTCTCAAAAATATATACACATCCTGATTATAAACAATATGAACATTTCTTAAAATATGTATAAAAAATTATCAGGATTTGGTGAAATTCAAAATAAATAAGAATATAAATTAAACTGTCAGTCTACCCTTGTTACATACACCCCCTCTGAAATTCACCAACATCCTGATTGGAGAACTACTTGGGATAAACACATGAAAGGCACATGTCCACCACTGGTGCAAACTGGCTCAAGAAACGGAAAGACCTAGTCTTCACATCAACTAAAAAGCTACCTCACAGCAAGGTTCAGGGAAAATAAAGGTTGACCAGGCCTTCAAAGTCCCCTAGAGTAATATGGCGCCGTGTACGCCATACAGCACTTGGCCAACAAAAGCACATGCCATAGACATATATGTGACATCAGTACTTAAATCTGAAATGTAACCTACGCTAAATGTTGTCCATAGATTACCATACAAACTCTGCTCCGCTGCCTCGCAAGAGAAAGAGTTCTGTCCTGACCCTGATGACCAGCCAGATCATGGATGCCAGACAATGCCTCAGCCTTCAAAGATTGAAGCAACACGTATTGGAGTCTTTTCTGCTTCGATAGAGGATCTTTCGTCACTCAATACAAAACACCATTACGAACCTCAAGTCTCTCCAACTGCTTGAATAGTCTGAGAACCATTGGACTAGTGTCATGTCTTTCACGCCTAGAAGGCCGTCGTCTGGCCACAACAAAAGGCAACACTTTAGAGATGATAGGATCATTCTCCTGACCTTGCTGTAACTCACAAACAGAGAGAGCAGGCAGCACATCTTGACCACCTGACAGTTGTTAAACATGCTGAACCAAGCAAAGTGCTCTGGACTCAGATGCATCAACCCAGTCACAATGCGCCTGACAAAAAGCTTTAAATGTTGCTGCCTCACAGGTGGTTGGAGACAGGGCAACACTCTGAGTTTGGCAACTGACTCTGAAAATGTCTTGCACTGAGTTCTCCCCCACAACACCAGCTTTCTCAACTAGAGCAGAATATGGCTCCTCCAACAGCCTGTGTCCAACTGTCTTTGCAAAGGGATCACGGCTTAATGCATCTGCCACAACATTCTTTTTCCCAAGCAAGTGTTTGAGTTCAAAGGTGTAGGATGCCAGCTTAGATACCCAACGAATCTCACATGCGTCGAGTCTTGGTTTGGTTAGAAGGTAAGTAAGCGGATTGTTGTCAGTCAAGATGGTAAAGGTACGACCTTTCAGCCAATGGCTGAACTTTTCACACACACTCCACTTGCGTGCTAAAAACTCCAGTCTATGAGCTGGGTATTTCCGCTGTGAAGCACTCAATGTTTTGCTAGCGAAATCGACAGGTCTGGCCGTGGATTGTCCTTTCGGCACCTGTGAAAGCACTGCCCCAAGTCCGTCAAATGATGCATCAACCGACAAAATCAAAAGCTCATCAAAATCTGGATGGGCAAGAATAACACACTCCAACAACATGGCTTTCAGCTGCTGAAAAGCATTCTTACAATCATCAGTCCAGTCAACTGAGGTGAGCTTACGGTAAGTGCCCTGGGATCTTCTGTCCTTTGCTGACCTTCCTCTCCTCTTCTGACCAGCTGTAAGTGCAAACAGGGGCTTGGCAAGTGAAGAACAGTGTGGAATGAAATGTTGGTAATAAAATACCATGCCAAGAAATTATTTGATCCATCGCACAGAGGGAGTAAAACCATCATCCTCCATTAGATCCCGGACCTCCATGTTAGTAATGACCTCCACCTTTGCAGGGTCAACTGACATGCCCATGTCACTGACTACATGACCAAGAAAGTGAACACGTTCCTGTAGAACATGACACTTTTTGGGTGCCAGTTTCAAATTATTCTCACGCAGCCTCCGAAACACCATCTCAAGCCTAGAGAGTGCCTCATCTTCTGAAGGTGCGAAGACAAGAAGGTCGTCAAGGTAACACAGCAGCTTGGTGAAGTTCATGTCGCCAAATATCCCGATCATCATCCTCATAAAGGATGCCGGGCTATTACACAGACCTTGCGGCATGCGATTGTACTCATGCAGCCCGAGAGGAGTGGTAAAGGCTGTGTATTTTTTGTCATCCTCATGCAATGGAATATTGAAAAACCCAGAAGTCAGATCCATTGTACTGAACAAACAATTGCCACCAAGGGCAGCCAAACAGTCAGATTGGTGTGGTAAGGGGTGGGCATCCTTCAATGTTCTGGCTTTTAACCACCTGAAATCAGTGCAGATCCGCAATCCCCCGTCCTTTTTCCACACCATGACCAAGGGAGAGGCGTACTCACTTGAAGATTTCCTGATAATCCCCTTTTCCTCCATGTCTGTTAGAACTTGTCTCAACTTCTGATAGTGAGCTGGTGGGACTCTCCGATATGGCAACCGAAAGGGACGATCGTCCGTGAGACAAAAGCGGTGTGTATAACCCTTAACCTCCCCACAGTCCAATGTGTGCCTGGAGAAAATGTCCTGATACTCAGCGACTAGCTGCATAAGCCTATTCTTGCAGTCCTCACTGACACAGGTCGAGTCAATGTCAATGTCACATAGCCCCAACTCTGAAAGACTAGGAACCTGTTGGGGATTGGGACTAGACCCGTGTGAAACATCGGGTACCTCATTCTCTGCACAATGGTCACTCTTTGCTCCAAAAGACTCTCCTGATATTGGAGTATTTCGTTCTCTCTGCCAAATGCAACCCCTGAAAGACATTCAGATCCTCACAGGCCACACACGGAGACACAATTTGCAATTCCTCCTCAATGTTACAGGTTTATCAGACGGGTTCACAACTGTCATTGGCACCCACCTATCACCCCAGAGAGATGTGACCAAACGACCCACAAGAACACCTCTTGGCATGGTCTTTGAACCAGTCGGTTCCACAACAACAGTGCTGCCTGGTGACATAGGCACCTGAGCTGGGAGTTTGCCCCACACCAAATGCTCATGTTGCGGGAGAAGTGTCACCGCTTGGGTGAGTTTGACAGTGCCTATCTTTTCTGGACAAGAGGTCCCCCGCGAGGGTTCCACTGTGGTGAACATTGACAAAAAGCGTTCAACCTCAGGATCAGGCTGGGGGCCATGTCTGGATGTAAGATTCCCATGTCCGGCGTCATTCTTCAAGTGATGAATCATGTGTTTAATGACATTAGAACCCAGAATGACATCATGATGTTGACCAGGCACAACTAATGTAGGTACAACAAAGTTGAGGCCATAAATGTCAAATTCCAAATCATAGAAACCCTCAGGTTTTGTCTGCAAACCACCAATTCCAACCAAAATTAAGTTCTCCTCAGGTTGCTGTTTCTCTGGCAAAACACAAGCAGACCTGAGCTTTTCCACTGCTTGTAAGCTGATGCTGCAAGCCATGGAGCCTGAGTCTAGCATGCCCTTAAACTGAACGCTGTGATTAACAAGAACTGGGGCATAAAACAGCTCACTAATGGCTTGAATCGTCTGAGTAGCTTGAACTACAATTTTGGACCCTGTAGGTGATTTTGCGCAACTGTCCTCATAAAGCTGTGCTAAATCAGTGGCTTCACTGAGGGATTCATCCTTAGCCACACCCACACCACCCCTCACCTGATGTGGGTCTGTTAGTTTAACGGCTGATTCTGCACATCAGAGCTAGCAGTCGGCTGAACCCGGTTGTGCTTTGACCATTGGGGACAGTCCCTTTTCTTTTTTTTTCTTTTTTTTTTTTTTAACTTGTCCTGTCCAACAGCTGGGCAGTCAGATGAGAGCTGAGGGCCTCTTGTGTTGGACATATTTTACTTTAACAAGAGGGGTTATTAATCTTCAGACAAACCAAGGGTATGTCTGAATAAACCCCTTTTGTAATTGAGGCCAAACTTTATTAATTTCAATCATGTCTGAAAATCTTTGGTGTTGGACCGGACGGAAAAGGAAAGAGGGGAAGAAGAGAGAGGGACGTTAGAGAGAGGGGGGGTAGGGGGTGATAATAGGAGGGGAAGGGGGATAAGACCATGAAGCAGCATAAAGCAACAAGTTTACTGGTTGTTAATCATTATGGTAAGGTTCAAATGTAGAAAAAAAAAAAAAAAAGGGGCGGAGCCTGTCCACACACACACTCAAATGTTATAAACACACCTGCTAGCTGCAAAAATGTCCACCTGTCGACATGTACACAAAACAGATAGTGTTCACACGCATACTTATGCCTTAAAACCAACTAGTGTGAAATATTTCAGTCATTCAGTCATGCAAACTGTTAGTGCAAAGGTGAGCTGACACCAGTGCTCAGGTGAGTGTTTATGTTCTTCTAAAATGGATGGTGGAAAACAAGGAGGGAGAGTGCCCAGCCATCCCCACCCCAAGACCCCCACCGCAGCAGCAGCGGCAGCCGGAATCCCCCCAACGCCACACGGGAACCGGCAGGGAACAACCGCCGCCCGGGCGACCAAGCCCGCCACCCAGGCCAGGGCCAGCAGGGCCGCCGCAAGGCCCCCAGAGCCAGAGGCCAGGGACGCACGGAGGGAAAGAGAGCGCCGCCCCAGCCCAACCAGGAGAGCAGCCCCCCCGCCGCGCCGGGAGAACCCAACGCAGGGCCCCACCGGAGAAGGACGCCCACAGCCCCAAACGAGCACCCCACCACCACCCAGGAGTTCCGGGCATCCCCCCGCCCCAACCCCAGGTACGAGCCAGGACCCCCCAAGGGAGACCCGCTCCGCACTCCTGGCAGCCACCCGCCCGGCCCACGGTTGGTCCAGGGAGGAGCGAGGCAGGGGCCTGCCGCCCCCGCCCAGGAGGGGGGAACCCCGGGGAAAAAAGAGGGCCCACAAGAGGTGTTGTAAATATGGCCCGACCAGGCTCGGCCACAGTTGGAAATTTGGCGGGGCCCAGCACTCAGGAGCAAGGACCAGAACCCACCCCCCAGGGACCAGACACCCCCGGCTCAGATGTAATGTGAACCCCCCCACCGCGCGGAGAGAGCACCGCCGGGCCAAGGAAGGCGACACCCCGGGGACACGGCCGCCGCTGCAAAGGGGCCCGTACCCCCCACCAGGGAAGAGGTAGGGGACAGACGGACCCAGGTCCCACCTTCCTTGCAAAATGTGTGTGCGTGTATGTGTGTTTGAAAGGGTGTGTGTGTGCATGTGTGTGTGTTTATGTTGGGATGTATATATTGAGGGGGGAGGGGTGTGTGTACTAAGGGGGGTGCGGTTAAAATTGGCGGGTAGGGCACTAAGGGGACATCTCCTGATTACTCACAGTGACAGTCCCTTTTCCAGTGACCTGGAGCCAGACATTTAAGGCACCGCTGTTCACGTTTGCAATGAGATAAAGTAGAATGATTTGAAGCCCCACAAACCCTGCACACCTTCTGATGAGAGTGAGGCGCTGTGGTGGGTTGCGGACTTGTAACTGTCTGGGTCTGCTGAGTGACCAGCCGGTCGAGCAGACTCACTAAACTCCTCATGCAATCATTGTCAGGAGCAACAGGCAAGTGCGGAGTCATAACTGGTGCCACAGAAGTGCCGTGTGAAGTGCTGTCATCAACTGCCGGTACATGATACTGTGAATGAACTTTGCGTGATGGCATGTTCGAATCAGCAGACTTAATAGAAGAAACCTGAAACTTCCTTTCTTGCACATACTCATCAAGCCTTTCTTATATTTCACGAGCTGACCATTTCTCTGCAGATTTGAACTTGAAGACATGGTGCAGGGATGGTGTCTGGGCAATGCTTAACAAACACCTTTCTTACCTCATGGCCTGGGTCATCCAAATTGCGGCCCTGCCTTGCCAAGCCTTCAACTTCCACATCAACTGTATTATTCAGTCTGATCCAGTACTCCATAGCTTCCTCGTCTGGCATTGGCAAAGTATTGTAAAAATCAGCTAGAGGCATATTTGAGTATGACACAGGGCTAAAATGCTGTTTTAGCATGTCAAAAATCACCTGAGGCTTCGAGGCGTGGTGGAAATATTTTTTATCTTCACCTCAAGTGGTCACAAATCTGTCTGCATCTCTAGAGACACAAAGGAATGTCTCAAATACCAATAATGGTAATAGAAGCGCCACCAAAACAGAAATGAGGGAGCTTTTCAGACCAACTCCACCAACCTCCCGCGCTTTTACTCCGTGTACAACCACCAGAGGGATGCAGCAGTCTCTGCGCTTTGAGACACAGAGACACTTCGGGAACTGGGGACCCAGACCGAGAAAGAGGTAAGCTTCGGGCTGAACAAAACTTTTTGTATAACGTCCAAAGGGAGCAAATGTTAGCTAGCTGAAGATTACTTAAACAATAAAACAAACTCAAACTAGCAGGGCGCGTCATGTTCAAATGGACTTATGGAGAAAACGCGCTAGCCAACAACGGTAGCGATGTTGCCTAGCTGTGTGCTTTGTTACACAACGCCGAATTTAGCTTTTGTTTATAGATGCCGATCACATGCGATCTGAGCGGATGGTTAATTCCATAAGCCCCATATAACAACAGGGGCTAACAGAACCTCTGCGTAAATCACTGGATCTGAACAACTTTAACTGTTGAGAAAACTCTCCACGTAACACATGTCAAGAACGATGTTTAGTGCGGGTGTAGGTAGCATATGTGCTCGGCCTGTCAGATCGGCTCGGGAGCTTGCAACTACTGATATAAATGTACTCACAGATACATTTTTATTTCAAAGAGTGTTGTCATTTTGCACCTTGAAAGGTTATGAATGTATGTTTTCTTTTTTAGGGCAAAAACACATTATCACGACACCTTCAACAAAGATGTCATCCTCCTTCCCAAGCCAGGAAGCTGCGCTGTGGTCAAACACCGTGCAAAAAAAAAATTGTATGAAAAAGGACACGTCATCAATGGATTTGAATTCCAGAAGAGCTGGGATCTCAAAACTGTTATCGAAAAAATTAGAGAGGCCTTTGGAGGAAAACTGTCCCCTGAAGTCGAGTAAGACGTCTTTCCATTTATTTGTCTTTATTTCTCTCTTTTTTTAAAAACTATCTTTCAGTTGTAGTCTCGGGGTTTATACATTCCCTTTTCATATGAAATTAATATAAAGAGAGACAGTATTGTCCAATTTTTGTTATGTTTATTATTCAAGGGTGAATGGTAACTGTTTGCTTTTAACTTTCCATTTTGGTGACATGTTTTTCAGGTTGGAGTTTCTGATGGCATGCGGCAGTCGGCTGGTTACCCCCAAACTTGAGGCGGGGCAGGACCTGGATGCCATTCTAATCCATAAAATATACAAATCCAAAGTGCTGTATGTCAGACCTTCAAAACCAATTGTGGTATGTGGAATTACAGTACTCTTATTCAGGGTCTCATTTGAAAATGTCCGTTAAACATTATATTAATACTGTAATTGACCCACATCAGAAATTGTATGTATTTTTATGTTAACCAACCCTTAATGGTGCCTTATTACCTCGAAACTTAGATTCCAACTGATTGCATGCAGAATCTGCTATTCCATGTAGCTAAACACACGTGCCGTGACATATGTGCTCGATTGGCCATTCTGCTTTTCAATCAAGTGATGTACTACTACATGTACTACATGTTGAGAAGGATTATTCGCTGACAGCTCATTATTACAATTATTTTTTTTTATTATTTTGTTTATTTTGATGATGCCACTATCTATCCACATGTCAGAAGTTGCCTTTAATGTAGTAGTGATCAGGGCATGAGGTCAGTACACTACCAAAACTTTATTGATCTGTATTGATGAATCTTGGTGTCACTTAATAGGGACACATACTCAATCCTAAATCTTTTTGCCAGCAAGCTAGTTTAGACACCACTGTGATTCTGATTACCAGATGTTTAAATATAATACTGTTATTTACAGTTATATTTTACACTTTAGTCCAAATGTAAAATGTCTGATAGTCTTAAAATAAAAAAAAATGATGAAGTATTTATAAGGTAAGAATTGAAGTTACATTGCAAGTTTATTTTTCCTTATGTTCTTGTCTTTGCGGTAATCTTTTTTTAACTATTAAAAGTAATAGGCCCATTATTTTGATAATTAGTTGATCCTGTTTCATGGAAGAAAGTTGCCCAGGTTTGGAAACCACTCACAAGGCATTGATGACGATTTGGTAATTAATACTCAAAATTAAGTAAGACATTTGAACCAAGAGCTAAATTGAAATGTCAAATTAAAACTAAGAGTAGCAGGATCACTGACTTTGTTAGCTGGTGTGAAGTTAACCACCTGCTGCTTAACACCACCAAGACAAAGGAGCTGATCCTGGACTTCAAGAGGTCCTCACCATCACAGTCACCGGTGAACATCCAGGGTTCAGACATTGAGGTCGTGGACACATTTAAATATCTGGGTGTTCACCTGAACAACAGACTGGACTGGTCCAACAACACGGATGCTCTGTACAAGAGTGTCATGTCCGCTGCAGCACTCACCTTGTTTGGCCAGGCTTCCGGTGGGAGCAATCAGGCTCCATGGAGGACACCTGGTCATGCCCCTTCATAAGTCCACGCCTGTGCTGCACTCATTGCCGGAACGTCAGTCTTCTCTGATTCATTCCAGCTAAACTGTCCACGCATCCGCACGGATCGTAAGCTACCGTCACGCCACGCCACCGCCTCGCCTCGCCATCGCCATCGCCTTGCCTTCTCCTCGCCTTCTCCATCCACACGGATTTGCATTGTAAGCCAAAGACTTTCCATTGACTTTATAAAGTGGAGATTCCTCTGCCGAGGTCTCCTAGTGTTTACAACTTCATCACAGGCATCCAGGCTCTCTCCCCCCTCCCAGCTCTGTCCGCTCATTTCCTCTCACGGCTGTGAGTCTACCAAGTCCTGCTCCCCCTGCTGGCGGGAGGTTTCCACGCTCCCTCATCACTCCAACCCTCTGACCAGGACAATAAACACTATTTAACCTTTACTCTTGGGTTTGCTTTCTGGCTGTCCTCGACTAAACCTGACAAAGAGGGGCCAGAGTCGCCTTCACCTGCTGAGGAGACTGAGGTCCTTTGGCGTGTGCAGACAGCTGCTGAGGACCTTTTACGACACTGTGGTAGCCTCAGTGGTCCTTTATGGAGTTGTGTGCTGGGCGGGGGGCAGTGCAGGCAGAGACTTGAAGAGGCTTAACAAACTGGTTAGGAAGGCCGGCTCTGTCCTGGGCTGCACACTTGAGTCCATCGAGGAGGTGGCGGACAGGAGGATGTTAGCTAAGCTGACATCCATCATGGATAACCCCTCCCACCCCCTGCACAAAACTGTAGAGGCGCTGTCCAGCTCCTTCAGCACAAGACTGTTGCACCCTCAGTGTAAGAAGGAGCGCTACCGCAGGTCATTCCTCCCCACAGCCATCAGACTGTACAACACAGTGTCAAAGTGACACTCCACGGTTCCAGGGGTGTTTTTCTGTTTAGTCATTGATTCATTTACTTTTGTTGTAGTTGTTGTTTTTCAATTTTAAATTGTTTTTTGTTCCTGAACAGTTGTTTGTTTTTGTTTTTGGTGTGAACTTCATTAGTTATTTCTGTATTTTGAAAAAATTTGTAATGTTTTTTTACACTTTACATGTTTTGCAGACCGCATGTTTTCTACACTTTTGCAGCTGTATTTATTTAATATTTAATATTTATTTCTTTATTTTATCAGAATCTCATTTTTGATAATAGTTTTTCATAATAATTTTAGTAATATTTTTAATTATCTAATATACCGTAAATTCCAGACTACAAAGCGCACCCGATTACAAGCCGCACCCACCCATTTTCACGTGTATAATTACTTTTATACATACACAAGCCGCGTCAGAGTACAAGCCGCACATGTGTTAGGCGACATACAGATCACGTCCTGAATCCCAGAGTGAGTGCAATTTATTAGCACACCGTGGGTGGAGTTAGCTTTGACTCAGACTCATGTATTTGAATATGTCAACATCTGTCAAACAGCATGGACCTCTATTCGGTTCACAAGTTCCTCAGTTATGGTGTTTTTATTTCATTTTTTTTTTTTTACTTATTGACAATCTAGGTATCATACATAAAATTACAAACAGTAACCATATAATCAACATTACATCCCTCAGTTATGATGAGGAAATTTACATCCGCGATTCCCCATTTCCCATGAGTCTTAGGGGCTAAAGGCGGGGCCAACGCCCGGCTCGCCATACTGTTGTGCGTGTTTAAGAATGACCAAGTATCAGCAGTGCATGGAGGGGTGAATGGGAAAAGCTCTCCTTCCGCTTGTGTCGCGGCAGCGTTATGGGAGTAACAGGGCTGGTTGAAAAAATACACCAGTAAAATAAAGCAGCGGCGACTGAAAAGCGCGCGCCTCAGTGCGGCGCGTGCGTCAGAAGTCAGAAGCCTCTGCGCTCCGCGCTCGCCCCGCGCACTCCTTGTCTCCCCTTCCTATCTACTCCGACACCTCTGGCCAGGGCGGTTTCAAGGAGGAGCACTTCGTCCCCATTGCGCCGGTGGATGGAGCAAATCGTGTCTGTGCAGACCAATCGAACTTAATACTGTGCGTTTTGTGTATGAGGGGCGGATGCGTTGTTACGTGTGGGAGCCATCAGACTGCCATCGGCCCCGCAGCTCTATGTGATGAGCAGCAGGACATGTCTCCAGCTCACACGGAGGCTGTGAGCTTTTCAAAGCAAAATTCCGCTCAGTCCTTAAAAACCGTAAAAACGATCAAGTCGATTTGTGTTTCCAGTCGTGTCCCGACAAAATAAAGGCTGATGTTATTCCGACATCTTTACGTGCAGCCAGCCGAGTCACTATGACTCAGAGGTAAATTCACTCCATGCGCTGTTCTCTCCGTCACGCAGCTGACCGGCTTTTCCAAACCCGTTGGTGATGGTGGATTTTTTTTACGCTGCTTTTAACGATTGCTTTTAACTTGAAAGCTGCATCATACTGTAATGGCGATCACGTGCACGTTGGGTCTAATGGCACCAAAGGATTCTGGGATGCGGCCGGGCATGCGTGTTTCGTTTTGTTGAACCATGACTGAAGTGTCTAAGACCTGAAGTCAAGTCCATGCTGTTTGGCTGCTAAGAGGTGTGTTGAAAAATAAATGACTTGTGCTTAGTGTTAGATTGAGAATTCGAACCACTCACTGAGTCCTAAAGTACGTGCACGGCGGCCGCCAAATAAATCCATAAATCAGCCGCGTCACTGAATAAGCCGCAGGGCTGTAAGCGCAGGAAAAAAGTAGCGGCTTGTAGTCCGGAAATTACGGTAAATGTAATTTGTGATGTCCTTTATTGATGTTATATTATATAGATAGATAGATTATTTCATAATGTCGTGTTGCTGCCACAGAAATGAAATTTCCCCATTGTGGGATTAATAGTCATCTATCTATCTATCTATCTATCTATCTATCTATCTATCTATCTATCTATCTATCTATCTATCTATCTATCTATCTATCTATCTATCTATCTATCTATCTATCTATCAAATAAGACCCCTTTACCCATAGAAGGTTATCACACATGGAAACATCTTTCTTTCAGGATCCATTTTACAGCTTGAAGCAAAAAAAAGCATTTCGAAAGTGTAAGAACAGTTTTCCAGAGATGCCTCCTTTTAAAAGCTCTATTTTAGAAAAAGTTTTGGAAACCCAGGCAGTGATAGACAAAGCAGTGTCTGGATTGGTCATGTGACTTTCTTAAGACACATGCATCAAAGCTGTGGTTAATTGTGTTGCTTTTTAGACAGAAGTAAACTCAATAGAAAAAATAAACTTTCCAGATATTTTGATTTATTTCTGTTTCCCTTTAAAATAAAATAAATAATGTTTTCTTTTAAAGGAGGATGAAACAGGCTGCAGCAGTGAGGATGACAAAGATGCTGAAAGCACATTTTCCCCAAAAGAACTGAACTCGTCTTCTCAAGGCCAACCCTCAAATCCAACTTGGGACAGTTTTAGTAGTTTGGCGGCTGCCTTCACACAAAATTGTACCACTGTGATACAATCAGATGTACAATCAGATGTCCCCAGTCAACACTCTGTTTCCTTACCGGCAAGCTGTATTTCCAATGCTCAGCTTTCTACCATCTCTTCAGAAGGAACATCTGGACTGTCAGATAATTGCAGTAGTTACCTGACAGTGGTTGCTGCTCTATCTGATGCATCTTCTGATGACGAAGAACTAAATAAGGCCATTCTAGCAAGCCTGCAAACTGAAAGGTGAGTACAAAATTTGTGTTATCTAGGAGAAAATTGTAAAAATGTCATTTTTTTATTGGTAGTTATGTACATGTATATTCAGAAAACAATAATTGCTCATTCAAACCGTAGAATTAGCTGTGCCATTACTGTTATTTCAGTTTTAGAAAAGTCATGACATTGTGTCTCTGCATTGGACACATCAGTTTTGGTGATTTTTTTTTTCATTTAGATAAATGTTTGTTAATTTACCTATAACAGGGGTCTGCAACCTGAGGCTCGGTAGCCAGATGTGGCTCCTTTAACCCTCCATTGGGGCTCTTTGATTTAAGAAAAAATTCAGTTTACAATTTAAAAGAGAAATTAAATAAAACTTTGGTCTGTTTTTGATTTTGAACTACAGACTTTCCTATTAAAACTACAGCTTAGAAAGTATTTCCTAACAATGAAATCTATTTGAATACATGAGAAACTCTGCTCTGTTTGTTTACCAAGGATGAAAAAGGGCCATTTTTTATTTTGATATTCTCTCAAAAGTGTCAGAGCCAAATTGTAATTTATCTGATTTAATTTTCAAAGTGAAATTGTAGGATTTGTAACATTTTTTTTCTGATATTTATCTTTTAAATGACAAATTTTACAGTTGTCAACAATCACAAGGCTCTTAATCTTTGTGCTAACTTTTAACTTTTTTTATTTGTTTCAGCTGTCCCCCTACATGTTCTGTTCCAGTAAAAGATCTTCTGCAAGACTTGGCGAAACAGATAAACCATCTTAAGAATTCCAAGTTCAATATTAACCGAAACACAGTGCTTGATGGAGCCATCAGAGGTTTTAAAAGAGGAACATGCGATCCATGTAACACCATGTCCGTCAGGTTCTCTGATAATATGGGTGTACACGAAGAGGCTGTTGACCTAGGAGGTCCAAGAAGAGAATTTCTAAGACTTTTAATAGAAGCTCTGCCACAATCTCAAATGTTTGAAGGAGAAGAAGGTAGAATGAACTTGGCTCTTAACAGCACTGGTAAGTCTGCACTGTAATCTGAGGCTCATAATATTTTTCCCTATTTTTGTTAGTTTCAACATTTTAAATATATTGATTGTGTGATTTCTTCTTTTTTTTTTAAGCTATGAGAGAAGACAGATACTTCATTGCAGGCAGAGCCATTGCTATGAGGTGCCGTGTAGGACATTATTCAGAATTAGCATTCATAAACACATATGAAATCTCTCACACACACTAGTGAAATGCTTGTATACATACAACTGAAAATATATTCATTCACATACACGTGTGAAATCTCTCACATACACATGTGAAATGCTCTCACACACACTATCGAAAATGCTCTCACACACACTAATGAAAATGCTCTCACATACACATGTGAAAATGCTCTCACACACACTACTGAAAATGCTCTCACACACACTACCAAAATACTCACACACACTACTAAAATTTTCAATAGAAACGACGGAAGGCATTTCAGTAGAGACAGTTTTTTTTAAACTTTGTTAGAAACGAAGTTGGTCGACGGAAGGCATTTCAGTGGAAACGAACCTGTGTCCGAATTCCTGCCCTAATCCCTAATTACAAAAACCCTATATAGTGCAGCACTATATAGTTCTCTATATAGTTCTCTGAATTTTAAAAGCAATTTGGACACCCATGCTCACTACTTTTTTCTTTCGGGTGTTGTTCATAAGGTGCTTGACACGAAAACAAATTGGCGCATTACCGCCACCACCTGGTCTGGAGGCGAACTACTCCTATTTAACGCAGAGAATGACACCTATTTGTCAGAGTAAAAACACAATAAATATGGACATTTTACAAAGACTGCTCTGTTCTGATCATGGAAAACGTGGCTGATTTATAAATAATTAAATTACAAACACTTTGGTGTTGATTTAATGTATTTGTTCATAAATAAACCCCCAAATGGCAATATTTATTTTTGTGCCGCTGAACGATTAACCGGCTCTTGCGAGGAGGCATTTTTCTTCTGTAGTTTTCTCACACCTTACTAAAAATGGCTTTGAATATGAATCTGTCCGTGTTCATGGCAATAATTCAACCATTTTTCGTGAGATTATTTTGTATCGGCACGCAGATCTGAACACCATGCGTGTCTCACGATGAAGCTCCTTTGAGGTTCTTTTCTGCTTTATCAATTGACATCATGTCCTTGCCAGGAAACCTGCTCCTTCCTTCCTCATCCAGCGCAGTGTTGCCAGATAGAGTCACAGCTCTTTCATCCTTCTGCTGTCCCAACTATCGTGCGTGCTCTCTGTGGAATACACTGGGAGCGCGGGGAAAAATAACTCTCAGCTGCAGAGGATGTGAACAGGTGAACAGGTAGAGAGGAGAAGCAGGTAAAGAGGCGGGGGAGGGGCTTTGGCTTCAAACCCTGTCAGAGAGATGACAACGCGGGCGTCAGATTCAGACGCAGCTTTCCCTGCGGGAGTTGAAGCAGAGACTTTCCCTGGGATGATTTTATGAACTCAAACATGGAAACATGATTACCAAGTAGAACTCTTCAAGATAATAAACCTGATCTCTCCACATTCTCAGTGTCTACCATGCATTGATGCACACATCGCTCCATGCAGCGATCAGACCATAACCTCTAGCTGGTAGCTCCGCCCACACGCGACCGCGGTATCAGGCTTTAAAGAACACAATTTCTAAGAGGCGGGGCGGGGCGTTGCACACCCCTAACAACAGGTTAGATGACAGTGGCCATTAGGCGTCTCTACCTGGTGCTTTCACGGAGCTTCAGTACATAAGACTCCAAAAGCCGCAAAGCCTAACGTGGTCCGCTAATATATATTCATGATTCATGATGATTCCCGCGGGTTTTATTTCTGCCGCCCGTTCCCGCCCGCAGCACAATTCAAACCGCCCAATCACGCGAGATTTTGGCAATCCCAATGCAGCCCTCTACATCGATCCACACTGGTTTTTCGTAGAGACTTCTGGGAAATTTCTAGTGCAGGCTGCCGATACACATCACCATAGCAACGCTTTTGACTGCCGTTAAATCTCGCGATAATCAGCCAACTTCCGTTTCTACTGAAATGCCTTCCGTTTCTATCGAAATTTTCAGTAGTATGTGTGAGAGGATTTTCACATGTGTATGTGAGAGCATTTTCAGTAGTGTGTGTGAGAGCATTTTCAGTAGTGTGTGTGAGAGCATTTTCAGTAGTGTGTGTGAGAGCATTTTCAGTAGTGTGTGTGAGAGCATTTTCACATGTGTGTGTGAGAGCATTTTCAGTTGTGTATGTGAGAGCATTTTCAGTAGTGTGTGTGAGAGCATTTTCACATGTGTGTGTGAGAGCATTTTCAGTTGTGTATGTGAGAGCATTTTCAGTTGTGTATGTGAGAGCATTTTCAGTAGTGTGTGTGAGAGCATTTTCGATAGTGTGTGTGAGAGCATTTTCACATGTGTATGTGAGAGATTTCACATGTGTATGTGAATGAATATATTTTCAGTTGTATGTATACAAGCATTTCACTAATGTGTGTGAGAGATTTCATATGTGTTTATGAATGCTAATTCTGAATAATGTCCTACACGGCACCTCATACATTGCAGTGAGCCTGGTACACAGAGGCCCCCCTGCTGGTTTTCTGTCTCCAACTCTTTTTGCTAGCCTTGTTCATGGCCTGGAATGTTTAGTTTCTAGTTTCAAATGTAGCCATTAAAATTTGAAGACATCTGCAAAAAGACTCCAAAGTGTTGACTGTTTGTGTGTTTCTTGAATCTTCCGCAAATCTTGAAATTGACAAAAATCCAGATAAATTATAAATGTGATCACGTAGTTCTCTGTGGAGCCTCTCATCAAAGAAAGAATCAGCACTGCCTCTTTGTAATTGTTCAAGACATCCTAAGACACTTCTAAAAAAAGCTCTGTCACTTTCAATGTTCCTTACACCTCCATTGAAAAATAGCACCACAAATAAAGAGGTCAGTATTATAGAAGGATTCATCCTGTTGTGTAATACCATACACAAACCGAGATCTTAAAATATGCTGTAGATTAAAGTCACTCCAGTGTAACACTCACTTCCCGTATCCACCTTATTCCTAGCCCCCATGAGCCTTTGCGTGAATTATGGGCGACACTACCTGTAGACGCCAGAACACGCATTTACATTAAAACAAATTCCTCGTTTTCGATCCATAACTACATATAAATGTGGGAAAACCAGCTGTCATGTCTTAAAAAAGGCAACGGTGAGGTGAAGACAAAATATTTCCTAAGGTTCCGATGGCCTGCTGCAGGACCCCGTGGCTCCTTTTTGCTGGTTCATGTTAGCGTCTGTTCAAAATGGGAGGTGGCGGCCTCTCGTCCAATCAGAGCACGAGAAATCATCTGCCTTCTGGTTCATGCAAAGTGCCTTCCTTTTCATGCAAAGTCACTTCCTTTTCATGCAAAGTCACTTCCGTTTCATGCATACTCCTCTCTCACACGCACATCCATACTTTTCCTCACACGCACATACATACTTGTCTTTCACATACATATATTCTTTTTTAAGAGTGACAATGAGAGTGAGAATGTATGTATGTGTAAGGTAATATATATGCATGCGAGAGAGAGAATACATGTATGTGCAAGTGAGAATATATGTATGCGAAAGAGAGTATATATATATGTGCAAGAGAGAATATATGTATGTGCAAGTGAGAATATATGTATGCGTAAGAGAATATATGTATGCGAAAGAGAGCCCTTAGTGTAACACTCACTTCCCGTATCCACCTTATTCCTAGCCCTTATTTCCGTATCCACCTTATTTCTAAGGGCAGGGATGCCGGTATAGCTTGGTCAGTTTGTTGGTTCATTTTGGTATTTTCCTATTGAACTCATTGATTTGATTTGATTTGATTTGAAATGGTTTATTTCAAGCAATCAAATAGAAATAATACACAAAAACAATATAATCATCAGTTATACATTCATACGGTAACTAATCAAACTTAGGATAATTAGACATGATTAATAAATATTGCTTGAAAGGGAGTGGAAGGAAGCGAACTTATATAATCCCACCCCGTTATACTATAACCATTTTATTACATGATTTATCAATATCCGGTTCCTAGGTTTTATCAGACAGAATTAATAATCATAAGGTATCAATAAAGCACATGCCAAAGATGAATTACTTAAGTACTACGTCAAAAATAACAATTTTAGAAATCAACATGGCAAATGCAGCATCTGAAATATATGCAAATTATGTTAAAACATAATACTATATCAGTAAAATAGACACAACACTGTTTCAGGAATTTTCATAGCAAAAATTTCATCAAGTATCAAAAGTTAAAAACATGTGCAAAGTTATGCTACATTAGGAAAGATTTTTGAATCAATTTATCAATTTTAGGAACTAGTGAAGTAATATCATCAAAAGTCAATCAATTTAACAATTTTCAAAGGTGATTAATCATTTGTTTTACTCTTTTTGTATTTTTTTTTTGTTTTTTTCTTTTTTTTCTTCTTCTTTTTTTTATATAATAAAGTAATGCTGTGGGGGAAAAATAAAAAGGGTCCATAAACTGTCGAATTGTCCAAGGTTGGCATTTCTTCTTTTACTGATAACAGCCGATTTTCTTGGTTTAAACAGTTAATAGTTTTCTTCCATGTTATGTCTGCAGACATTAGATTCAGGTCCATATCCTTCTTCAGCTGATATCAGCTGCGGTGAAAGTTGAGGTCAAGTTGTCTGCAGGTCAGAACTCTGCTGCTATTCAGGTTACGTCAGGCATACAGAGAAAGTGATGATTCCAGGTGTCATATTTCTTGAAATTATTTGGCTCTTTGATTTATTACTCCACGTTGTTTCAGACAACCGTAATCAAGCACTTCTCAAAGTCCTTCATGGTGTTCACGACCAGAACCTTGGACCGGTCCTCTGGACCGAGCGGTTTGACGTAAATCCTGCAGCCTTTAACCCAAGTGTTCTCAATCTGCTTACGCTTCCTGGGAAGCCGTGCATGTTTTGAGATTTCAGCATTCCTTCTGGTCAGATGGTCATTCAGATAAACAGCCGAACCTTTCAGTTGTTTCCTTTGGTTCATCAAAGCTAGCTTGTGTTTGTGATTCACAAACCTGATGAGGATCGCTGGTTTATCCGTCTCCTTTCTCCTGGGGAGCAGGTGGCAGGTCTCGATGGTATTGAGATCCAGGGAAATCCCTTTAGATGTGAGAAATGAATGTATTTGCTGTTCCAGCGACGCTGCACCGAACTCTGTATTAGAACTGCTAGCTACGCTAGCGCTAGCATTAGCAGTGCTAGCTCCTGCTGCATTCAGCTTCGCTCGAGGCTTGATTGGTACTCCAGTGAGAATGACATTATTCATCCTTACTTGCTGTTCCACATCGTCCAGTCTTTTCTCCAGAATCTCGACCCGGTTTTCTCGCTGCTCGTTTTGAGCCCGAAATCTTCGGAACTCTTCCATCATCTCCCAGAGCGGTGTTAGCTTAGCCGACACTTGATCCATAAAACTTTTCAGCGTTTCTTGAATAATGTCAAGAGACTTTTTGAGCTCTTCATATTCCTGGGGTTTCTTCGGGGGCATGGTCAGCTCTCTTTTTTGGAGAAAAATCAACTTTTTAAGTAATTTGAAGATAGTTGTATTCGCAGAGAGGCACGCCACGCGTCCTGCTGTATAACCCGGAACCGGGAGTATTCGTGATCCTTTTGAGTTCATGTTTTACTTCGAAGCCCATCGAGACGACTGTTGTTGTGATTTTGGGCTATACAAATAAAATTGAAAATTGAATTGAAATTGAAATTATATATGACTGTGAGAGCAAGAATGTATGAATGTGAATGGTTCAGAATAAATAATGTCTTATACGGCCCCTCATAAGTCTCTGTTTTTTTTAGAGGAAACATTTTATTTTGTTACTGTTCTCCCTAACTGAATAACACAAACCGAATCGTCACCTACTTGCGCTATCCTGTTTCCCTTCCTCCTTAAGGCCCGTACACACCGGGACGAATATTCGCCAGGCGTTAATCGCCAGCGTTTTTCGCCACGTTTTTTGTGTTCACACCCAGGCGATTGTCGCTGACGATGAGCCGAGCGAACATGCAATTTCATTCCCTGACATTAGATGGCGCTTAATGTAAACAGAAATACTCCTGTACACAAGGTGGCGCTGCGCAACTTTATGCTTCTTAAACTCGCTTTTCCCTCAGAAGAAGAGAGCAAGTATTTACGCGCTTGTCAGAATCATACAAAGAAAACATGAATATTTCAAGCACCAGTAGCTCCAACTGGTGCTTGGTTCGGGGATATTTTAGAATGTCCGTCATTATGTCTTCGCGGCTGTGTAGATGCAACTCGGCGTCTATCTTCTTCGCTGGTATGTGTGCTCAGAAAGGCAGTTTTGTGTTTGAGCGCCCCCAAGTTGTGTTTTACTGTAACTTCAGAGGTTCCAGACACGTGTGCAAAAGCGCCATTCTTATTGGTCGAATAGATTTTGACGCGATGCGTCAAAAAAAAAAAACGAAGGACCTGGAGAATTATTTAGACGGCTGCTACAATACCGTCGTTATGGGGAAGACCAACACCACTACTCCTTCCTCCAAACGCGTCCGACCAGAAAGTTCTCCCGGAGCTGCCTCCTCTCCAGGCAGTGGAATCAGTGACGCTTTAGATTCCATTGATAAAAAGCTCTCCAGCCTTGACGGCCGCTTGAATCTGTTGGAGATCCTCCATAGAGAGTTCCAAGGCCTGCGAGAGTCTCTGGAGTTCAGCCAGCAGCAGGTGCAGGAGCTCGCAGCGGAGAATCAGGCCCTCAGAGAAAGTGTCAAAACCCTGAGCAGTGACACCGCTCGCCTTTCTGAGGAGAACCGTTCGATCAAGGAAACCCTCCTGGATCTTCAGTCGAGGAGCATGAGGGACAATCTGGTGATCGCGGGGGTTCCAGAGGAGGCAGGAGAAGACCCGGAGGCGACGGTGAAACGCTTCATGGAAGCCCACCTGAAACTCCCCAAGGAGGAGGTGCAGAAGATCGCGTTCCAGAGGGTGCACCGGCTCGGAGGAAGAAGGTCCGACAACCAGCGTCCGCGACCGATTGTAGCCAAGTTTGACAACTACAAGCAAAAGGAGATGGTGAAGGGTCGCGGCCGGGAACTGAGGGGGACACATTTTAGTGTCAATGACCAGTTTCCGGTTGAGATCCTGCGGCGCCGAAAGATCCTTTTTCCTCTGAGGAAAAAACACCTTGCCAACGGGTCTAGAGCCGTGGTTTCTGTGGATAAACTCTTTGTAGATGGAAGGCTCTTCCGAGACCCGGAGATCACCCCCTGGCTTTGCTGAAGATCTGACATCCGAAAAAACAGCGGCTAAACGTGTTGAATGAATGAAACCGGCTCATCAATCATCCACACCTCCATCTCGCTGAAGCAGTTTAAGTTTTCTCCCCTCTCATGTTTCTGTTGTTTTTCCTGTTATGTTTGTTTCTTTCTGTTTTTCTTTACCTCTTTCTTCTTTTTAGTTTCCCCTCTCTCCCCCCCTCCTCATATGTAAATTATCCAAAGGTAACACGTCCCCCGGTAAGTTGGTTTCTATTTATGCACGGAAGGGCACGCGCGCGCAGACAAGCGCGCACACGGGCAAGCACACGCGAACCAGCACACACTCGCGGACATCCCGCAAACACCTCACATAAGCCCACATAGGACACATGCAACATGCAGCTCACACAGTCAGGAAACGCGCACGCACACAAACGCACAGTGTTTCTTCATCGATCAGCGGGCACGCGCACATGGACCGGCACACACTCTATTTAGCCTTACATTCTCTTGGTCAGAACAGTTATGAACAGTCTTAACATTGTTAGCTGGAATGTGCGTGGGCTTGGCTCTGGGCCAAAGAGATTGAAAGTGTTATCTCACCTGGATGATCTTAAAGCAGATATAGCTCTACTGCAGGAGACCCATTTATGTGCACAATCTCAGGACCTCCTGTGCAGCTCAAAATTTCCAGTCATATATTCTTCTAGTTATAACTCCAAGCAAAGAGGAGTTGCTGTTTTGATTAATAAAAATGTTACATTTACTCATAAGGATACAGTTACTGACCCAGAAGGTAGATTTGTAATCATTAATATATCCATTCAGAATAAGGACTTTTGTATAGTGAGTATTTATGGTCCAAATGTTGACGACTCTTCCTTCTTTCACAGATTCTTCACCTCACTCTCAGTTCACTCTGACTCCACAATCATTATAGGAGGAGACTTCAAACTTGTTTTGGACCCTGAACTTGACAGACTCAGCACAGCAGCAGCCCAGCGCACATGGAGGTCTGCAAGTATTCTAAAGCAGTACATGAATGATCTGGGTCTCTGCGACGCGTGGCGCTCATGTCATCCAAACACTAAAGGGTTCACCTTTTTTTCTCCATTTCACTATTCACACTCCCGTTTAGACTATTTATTAATCAGTAACTCTCTTTTAAAAGAAATTAAAAGTTCCAACATTCATCCGATTATTATCAGTGATCATGCACCAGTCTCTGTAAATATTTCCAGGGAAAAATCCACACCCTCATGTACGACCTGGAGGTTTAATACGTCTCTGTTAAAAGACCAGGAATTTCTTGAATTCTTTAAAAAAGAATGGGCAACCTTCCTAGAATTCAACAATACACCAGACATCTCACCGTGCGTTCTGTGGGAAACGGCAAAGGCAGTCATGAGAGGGAAAATCATTTCTTATTCAACGCACAAAAAACGCAAAGAGAAAGCAGATTTATTAGAATTAGAAAATAAAATCCAAACCCTGGAGACTGCTTATGCTGCTTCTGCACAGGAACACATTCTGGGAGATCTGAAAAATTTAAAGCTGCAGTTAAATGACATCATTAATAAACAAACACAATTTCAAATACAAAGGCTACGACTTGAAAGATTTGAAAACTCTAATAAATCTGGCAAATTTCTGGCTAATCAGCTTAAAATTAATAGAGAAAAATCATCAATCACCTCTATTACGGACCAAACAGGAAATATCACTCATGACCCGGTCAAAATTAATAACGCATTTGAAAACTTTTATAAAAACTTGTACACACCACAGATCAATCCGTCAGAGCAAAGTATTGACTCATTTCTTAATAATGTAAACCTACCCAGGTTAAATGAGGATCAAATAACAAACTTAGACTCTCCGTTCTCGTTGTCTGAACTTCATGAAGCTCTGTTACTTATGCCTAATGGTAAAGCACCAGGGCCTGACGGCTTTCCTGCTGAGTTTTATAAAGAATTCTGGGAACAGCTGGCACCAACGTTTTATGAAACGGTCACATCTATCAATGAAAGCCAATCAATGCCACCTAACATGAACTCAGCCAACATAATTCTTCTTCTAAAACCAGACAAAGATCCCAATAGTCCTTCAAGCTACCGCCCTATTTCTCTAATCAATGCAGACGTAAAAATTATCTGCAAAGCACTAGCACAGAGAATAGAAAAAATCACTCCTCACATAATTGACTTCGACCAAACTGGATTTATCAAAGGCAGACACTCGGATGACAATCTCCGAAGACTTGTTAATATAATAGATTTTGCCACCATTAACAACCAGGAAATGTCCATACTATCACTGGATGCTGAAAAAGCTTTTGACAGAGTAAACTGGAAGTTCCTTATTGCCGCCCTCCATAAGTTTGGTTTTGGAGAAACATTCATCAAATGGATCAAAATATTATATCACAACCCCAATGCATCAGTTAGAACTAATAAACAGACTTCAAACAGGTTTTTTCTCGGAAGAGGAACCAGACAGGGCTGCCCACTCTCTCCTTCTCTTTTTGCTATATTCATTGAGCCTTTAGCTGCAGCAATAAGACAGAATGAAAGCATTAAAGGAATCAAAACTAAACACAGCCATCATAAAATTAGTCTCTATGCAGATGACATATTACTGTTTTTAAGTAATTTACATTCTGTAAATGAAACGGCAACAATCATTAATGAATTCTCCTCTATATCAGACTATTCCATTAATTGGAATAAGTCTGTTTTATTACCACTGAACAATAATGCGGAGCAAAGACTCACAATACCAGTTAAATCAGGAAATATCAAATATCTAGGTATCAATTTTTCCCCCAAACTATCAGAACTGGTGCAGCTAAACTACACCCCATTACTGAAAAACATACAGGACGATCTAACACGCTGGACCAACCTGCCTCTGTCCCTTATGGGCAAGGTAGCCACGGTAAAAATGAAAATCTTACCCAAAGTTAATTATCTCTTTTCAATGATTCCCACACAACCGCCACTAAAATGGTTCAAAACATTAGACTCATCCATATCAAGCTTTTTATGGAACAATAAACCTGCAAGAATTAGTCTAAAAACTTTAAAATCTGCAAAAAGCTGTGGAGGATTAGAATTACCTAATTTCCACAAATACTTTCTTGCAAATAGATTACAATACATCTTAAAATGGTTAAAAAGTAATCCAGAAACCAACTCATGGTTAGACTTGGAACAGGCGTTATGTGGAAAGATCAACCTGTCAGATCTTCCATTTATTAGCCAAACAGTTAAAAAACAGGATTGTTTCAAAACTATTAATATAAACGCCACTTTAACAGCCTGGTGGGAATTTCTCAAAATATCAAAATCATCAATTCAACCGTGCAAAATGACACCCATCTGGAACAACCCAGACATCCTCATAAACAAAAAAATTATCCACTTCCCAGCTTGGCAAGCAGGGGGCATAAAACAACTAGAGCACGTAATTATTGATAGAAGATTCATAACTCCCCAGGAACTTCAAGACAAACATGGAATAAATAACTTCTTGGAATATCAGCAACTTAAATCAAGTATTACTAAAAAATTTAAATACAGAGACAACGATTTAAAGCTACCAGATGTAGTTACCACTCTGATCAATTTCTCAATGAATAAAACTCTCTCCAAAATATACAAACTTTTATGTAATTTAGATAATAACATTTCACTTCCGACAACAAAATGGGATGCGGATTTGAGCATCAGCACAGATGAAAGCTTTTGGTCAGAACTTTGTCTAAACACCTTTAAACTGACAAAAAGTCCAAATCTGCAGCTAATCCATTTTAAAACCCTTCACAGAATTTACTACACTGGACAGAGGATGTTCAAGATGGGTCTCAGCAACTCAGACATTTGTCAGCACTGTGACAGTAATCTACCCGACAATTACATGCATGCACTGTGGTTCTGCACTCCTGTCCAGGCTCTCTGGCAGCAGGTATGTGCCGATTTATCAGTCTGGCTTAAGGTTTCAATCACAGCTTCACCGTCACTTTGTGTGCTTGGTGACATGAGTGCCATCGATGTAGAAGGAGGATTAGGCTCTATCATTTTCATAACTCTTTGCATTGCTAAAAAAACTATTTTAACAAATTGGAAAAGCAAGAAAAATATAAATATAAGTCAACACAGAAATCTGCTGCTTGATCAGATCAGCTTGGAAAAAATGTCAGCCCAAGGTTCAAGTAACTTTGAAAGAATTCGGTCTCTCTGGTCTCCCATAGCTGACTCCATGACTTAGGGGATGGGGGGGCCTGGTCGTCGCTGCTCCTTGCCCTTCTGCCGTGGGCTGGGGTGGGGGCCGGGGCCTCCGGTGCCTGGCGGGGGGTGGTGGGGGCTCCGTTGGTCGGGGGGTCGGGTCCGGCGCCGGGGTGGGGCGGGCTGGGGGCGCTGCGTGGTCCTCTGGGCTTGGGTGTGGGGGTGCGTGTGGGGGGGGGGGGGGGGGGGGGTTCTGGCTTGGCTTGGGGGGGTGGTCCCTTTGCCTGTGCTGGGGGGGGTTGGCGGGGGGCGCTGCTCGGGGGGGGGGGCCCAGCGGCACTGGATGGGCTTCCCATCTACGCCTGGGGCTGGGATCAGCCCTTCCCTGGCTCTGGGGCGGGACGGGACAACCCTCTTGGGGCCCCCGGGCGCTCTGGGTGTCATCCGCTTCGGCTGCGGGGTCTGGGGTGGGGTGGGGTGGGGGGTCTTGTCGGCCCTGTCCTGTGGGGGGGCATTCTGGGGGAGGGGGGGGGGGCCACTATTGGTACGGGGCAGGGGGGGTTGACAGGTCGGGGTCTCCGCTGAGGCCATCGGCGGTTTCCCCGGCCGGTTGGCTGCCTCGGTCCCGTCGAGGCCTGACCAGAGCTCTTCTAGGGCCGGCGTTTGGGGGTGGGGGCCTGGGCTTGCTCCGGGGGGGGCCGGCGCTTTCTGGCTCCTCTCCCTCTGTGTGGGGTGGGTGGTGCTGGGCCTGGGGTGTCGGCGCCTCCGGGGGTGGGGCCCCTGGGCTGGGTGGGCCTGGCCCCCTTGCTGGGGGGGGGGGCGGGGGACAGCTGTTTGACCACCGGGGGACAGTCTACCAGCTGTCCCCAACTTACCCCCTTCCTCATATAACCTCATAATAGGGTGAGGGGGTGGGGGGATTAGCCTGCGATGAGCCTTGGGGGGGGGGGTTTACTAGGCAGTGGCCCCCCCTCCTATGGTTGCCGTATGGAGTGGTCCCCCCCTCTTTCGGTTTTATTTGCACCTTAGACATGTAGGGCCCTTGGTAGGGGGGGTGCTTGGACATCACTGCCAGCAAGCAGCAGATGTCCTCCTAGCACCCTACCCGCCAATTTTAACCGCACCTTAGACATTTAGGGCCCCTTGGTGGGGAGGGTGAGGGGACATCACTGTGAGTAATCAGGAGATGTCCCCTTAGTGCCCTACCCGCCAATTTTAACTGCACCCCCCTTAGTACACACACCCCTCCCCCCTCAATATATACATCCCAACATAAACACACACACATGCACACACACACCCTCTTAAACACACATATACGCACACACATTTTGCAAGGAAGGTGGGACCTAGGACCATCTGTCCCCTGCCTCTTCCCTGGTGGGGGGTACGGGCCCCTTTGCAGCGGCGGCCGTGTCCCCGGGGTGCCGGCTTCCTGGGCCCGGCGGTGCACTCTCCGCGCGGTGGGGGGGTTCACATTACATCTGAGCCGGGGGTGTTGGTGTCCCTGGGGGGTGGGTTCTGGTCCTTGCTCCTGAGCGCTGGGCCCCGCCTAACTTCCAACTGTGGCCGAGCCTGGTCGGGCCATATTTACAACACCCCTTGTGGGCCCTCTTTTTTCCCCGGGGTTCCCCCCTCCTGGGCGGGGGCGGCGGGCCCCTGCCTTGCTCCTCCCTGGACCAACCGTGGGCCGGGCGGATGGCTGCCTGGAGTGCGGGGCGGGTCTCCCTTGGGGGGTCCTGGCTCGTACCTGGGGTTGGGGCGGGGGGATGCCCGGAACTCCTGGGTGGTGGTGGGGTGCTCATCTGGGGCTGTGGGCGTCCCTCTCCGGTGGGGCCCTGCGTTGGGCTCTCCCGGCGCGGCGGGGGGGCTGTTCTCCTGGTTGGGCTGGGGCGGCCCTCTCTTTCCCTCTGTGCCTCCCTGCTCTCTGGCTCTGGGGGGCCTTGCGGCGGTCCTGCTGGCCCTGGCCTGGGTGGCGGGCTTGGTCGCCCGGGCGGCGGTTGTTCCCTGCCGGTTTCCGTGTGACGTGGGGGGGATTCCGGCTGCCGCTGCTGCTGCGGTGGGGGTCTTGGGGTGGGGATGGCTGGGCGCTCTCCTTCCTTCTTTACACATTCCACCATCCATATTAGAAGAACATGAGCACTCACCTGAGCACGGGTGTTGGCTCACCTTTGCACTGGCGGTTTGCGTGACTGAATGACTGAAATGTTTCACACTAGTTGGTTTTAAGGCATAAGTATGCGTGTGAGCACTATCTGTTTTGTGTACATGTCGACAGATGGACATTTTTGCAACTAGCAGGTGTGTTTGACACTTGGGTGTGTGTGTGGACAGGCTCCGCCCTTTTTGTACTGCATTTGAGCCTTACCATGGTGATTAACAACCAGTAAACTTGTTGCTCTATGCTGCTTCATGGTCTTATCCCCCTTCCCCTCCTACTATCACCCTCCTTCCCCCCCTCTTTCTAACGTCCCTCTCTCTTCTTCCCCTCTTTCCTTTTCCGTCCGGTCCAACACCAAAGATCTTCAAACATGTTTGAAATTAATAAAGTTTGGCCTCAATTACAAAAGGGGTTTATTCAGACATACCTTTGGTTTGTCTGAAGATTAATAACCCCTCTTGTTAAAGTAAAATATGTCCAACACAAGAGGCCCTCAGCTCTCATCTGTTTGCCCAGCTGTTGGACAGGACAAGGTAAAAAAAAAAAAAAAAAAAAAAAAAAACGAACCCGAGGCGTTTTTTTTTTTACGCTTTGACGCGTGGCGTTTTTATGCGTCGGTGTGCACACTCACATTGGTGCCCTTTGTTTAGTCACGAGGCGTTAAACGTCGGTGAAAATCGCGCGCGAAATTCGTCCCGGTGTGTACGGGCCTTTATCCTACACCAGCTGCGCTAAAGACACACAGCACAGACACAGAGGTTCGCACGCAGCGCGTGCCATCACGTCTCCTTTCTTCCTTTCTGTGTGCTAGAAAACCTGCTGCTTTCAGCACACACACAGACTTACACACACGTGCTATCACGGGTCCTTTCTGCTCCCACACGCACACAGACACTCACACAGACTTGCGGCCAGTCTGAGTCTCTCTCTGCATTTCTCCTCCTATGCGTAGCGAAAACAGCAGCTTAAAGCAGTGGGCCAGCTGCTTTCTGCTTACTCCTCCTGTAATGAAATGGTTGAGGATTATGAGGTAGGAGCTTAGTAGGCTTTAAAATGTAGATCGTTGCACTGCAGTTAGGTTCCACTTGGCCTTTACGTCCCTCTCCCTTCCTCACTCCATCTTCTTCTACAACCCACAACTGCACATTAGGCGCACCAGCTCATAGGGCGCCCCCTGCTGGCGGAAGAAAATTTATGACTTTTAAGTGCGCCTTATAGGCGTGAAAATACGGTAAATACACACAGACAAACAAGACACAGGTTAACACAATCAGGAAAGATGGGGACCAAAGTTAAAATCAAAATATAAAACAGGAACTTTTCGTACCTGGGGTTGGGGCGGGGGATGTACAGAACTCCTGGGTGGTGGTGAGGTGCTTGTCTGGGGCTGTGGGCACTCTTCTGGGGTGGGGCCCTGCGTTGGGCTCTCCCGGCGCGGTGGGGGGCTGCTCTCCTGGTTGTGCTGGAGCTGCACTCTCTGTCCCCCCATGCCTCCCTGCTCTCTGAGGGCCTCTGTGGCAGTCCTGCTGGCCTGGCTGGCGGTTGTGATCTCCCGGGGGGCGGTTGTTTCACTACCTGCTGCCATGTGGCGTTGGGGGGTTCTGCCTGCCGCAGCTGCTGCGGCGAGGGTCTTGGTGTGGGGATGGATGGACGCTCTCCCTCCTTCTTTTTACATTAGACCATCCACTTTAGAAGAACATAAACACTCACCTGGGCTCAGGTGTTAGTTCACCTTTGCAGTAATAGTTAGTATGATTGAATGAAATATTTCACACTAGTTGGTCTGTGTCATGGCGAGAATGACGTTGCAGACCCAGCTGCTGAGACCCGGAAATACACTCAAATCAGGAAGTCTTGGAACAGATTTATTTTTTTTCCAAGTGTGGTATAATGGAAAGTTAGTAGTAATGATTTGTAGCTTCAAGTAGTTTGCCGTCGGCGTAGATGTTGGAGGTTGCCGATGACGTCGTTCAACCTGGTTCAACCTCTTGGCGAGGTTGAACCAGGGATACTGGCTGAGTTGAACCTGGGAGCGAGCGACAAAGCGTGGTAAGTACAACTCAAAACTATGAAACATAGCTTAACTAGGAGGCCAGACTTAAGCACCGTCGTGATTAACGAACTGGTGATGAATGATGGGGTTGGATCTCCTACCAAAGGCAGGGAGGTGATGAGGTGGGTATTGACAGCTGGTTCCAATCAGCAGAGCAGAGGAGAGAGGGGAGGGGGAAGGTAGACTGCCAGAGGTAACATGACAGTACCCCCCCCCCCACGACCGCCTCCAGGCAGTCCAGGGCGGTGATCCGGGTGAGCCCGATAGAAGTCCTCGATGAGGGAACGTCCAGAATCAGGGAATGGGAGATCCATGAGCATTCCTCTGGACTGTTACTCTCCCAGTCCACCAAGAACTGAAATCCACGGCCCCAGCGCCGAACATCGAACACTCGACTGACCATAAACGCAGGAGAGCCGTGGTTATACGGGCGGGTGTCGGGGAAGCGGATGGCGGGCACAGGGGCTCTCCTCAAAAGGCTTGATTTGTGAAATGTGGAAGGAGGGATGTACCTTCAGGGCTGCCGGGAGCCGCTGACGGACACACATGGGATTTATAATCAGTTCTATGGTGTAGGGTCTGATGTAGCCAGGAGCCAGCTTTTGTGAAGTAGCCTGGATGGGGATGTTCCATGATGAGAGCCAAACCCGCTGACCAGGCTGCGACGATTGGCGATTCGGCAGTTGCTCTCCCTGGTGCGCAGGAGAGCTCCCCTGGTGTGGTGCCAGATGCGTTGGACACGGTGGAGATGGTGCTGGACCGAGGGCACTGCCTAATCGAGTTCCTGGGATGGAAACAGAGGTGGTGAGTACCCGAGGGAGGCCTCAAATGGAGACATCCCATTCCACGCTTGGCCAGAAAAATCTGCGCTTGAGGAGGTTGAGGGTTCTTTGAACCCCACTATGGCAGGATATGCGGGAAGTATGTCCCCGGGCTAGGACGTCAGGACGAAGCGATGACAAGACAAACAAGGTGTAGGCTGGAGTGGGAGGATGAATAGGCTCTTCATTTTGAGCCTGAAGAACTCAGGTCTCTATGTCCCAGGTGAGGTTACCTATGAGGCAGGTTGGAGGAGTAATAGGGGTATACTCAGGATTGTCACTTGTACTGAATATGCGAGAGGGGGCGTCTGGCTTGATGTTTCTGCTGCCTGGCCTGTAGGTTATGGTGAAAGAAAACTGGTCAAAAAAGAGGCACCAACGGGCTTGGAGAGAGTTAAGTCTCTTTGCGGTACGGAGGTATGCCAAGTTCTTATGGTCCGTCCACACAATGAAAGGTTGTTTCGCACCCTAAAGCCAGTGGCGGCACTCCTCCAAGGCGAGTTTAATGGCCAACAACTCTCGATGGCCCACATCATAATTTTGTTCAGCGGATAAAAGTTTGGGGGGGGAAAATGCGCAGGGCTTTAATTTGCCCGATGTGCTCTCTCGTTGGGAAAGGACTGCCCCAACACCTGAGTCGGAAGCATCCACTTTGACTATGAGGAGAGAGGGGGAGGGGGAAGGTAGACTGCCAGAGGCACCATGACAGTCTTAAGGCATAAGTATGCATGTGTGAACATTATTTGTATTGTGTACATGTGGACATTTTTGAGCCAACAGGTATGTTTATAACATTTGAGTGTGTGTGTGGACAGGCCCCGCCCCTTCTAGATTTATATTACATCTTAACCTGACCGTAATGATAAACATCCAGCAACTTGTTGCTTTACGCTGCTTCTTGGTTTTACCCCTTCCCCCCCTCTAAAATCACCCTCCTACCCCCCCCCCCCCCCCCCCCAACATCCCTCTCTCTTCTTCCCTCCTCTCCTTTTCTGTCCAGTCCAACAGAAAAGATTTTCAAATATGATTAAAATGAATAAAGTTTGGCCTTGATTCCAAAAGGGGTTTATTCAGACATACCTCTGGTTTTTCAGAAGATTCATAACCCCTGCGGTAAAAGGAAAATATGTCAAACACAAGAGGCCCTCAGCTCTCATCTGTCTGCCCAGCTGTTGGACAGGACAAGTGAAAAATAAATAAATAAATAATACAAGAAGTGACCTCAAACACAAAAGCAAAGAAAGGAGGAGGGGGTCCTGGAACGGGCAAATGAGTCTGGCGAAGCGCGTCCGGTGAGGCGGGTCTGGCCAGCAAATGGCCCAGCGTCTATGGCAGGCGGCTTGGGCTCAGCGTCTCCTCTTCTGGTTATATCCTTTTGCAACGCATCGGGCCTTGTATTTCTCTGTTCCATCAATGTTGCTTTTGATGGCATACACCCATCGGCCGCCCTCTATGCTTCTGCCTTCAGGCAACTGCACTAAACTGAATGTCTGATTTTCCTTTGGTGAAGCCATTTCCTCATTTATTGCTTTGATCCATTCACTAGATCAGGGGTCGGCAACCCATGGCTCCGGAGCCACATGTGGCTCTTTCATCCTTCTGTTGTGGCTCCCTGTGACTTTGGAAAATAATGAGTATTTTATAATAATTAAATTTTATTTTAGTTTGTTCATTTTTCATGCCATTTCAAAGGCGCTGCTGGCTCCGCACGAAGCATGCCACGTAAAAAAACAGCTTCGTAATGAGCTTGTATTTATCGGGCGAGAACTGCAAAGCTGATAGCAGGGAGAGGCACGCGGGGCGGCTTCAATAAACACTCCGATCTTCTGCCGGGAACTTGAGGTGCTGCGGGGCAGAGAGCAACTCGCTGATGACAGAGCGTTTGCGCCAGTGTTGCCAGATAGAGTCACAGTTTTCTAGCCCAAAAGTCATCTGAAAACCGCCAGACCCAGCCAAAAACCGCCCAACACAACTTTTGTTGATGTATTTTTCCGTACTGGACTGATTTAGCAAAATAAAAGATTTTTCTAAATAAAAGAAAGTTCAGACTAATAATAAAATGTGTACAATATTGAATATTTCTTCAGCGTGCTGCCTTCTTCCATTCATTTGCTTAACCCGCTCTATCCCCGCTATAACCTGCGTTCAGCTCTTTCATCCTTGTGCGGCGCTGGAGCCCCCCGACTATCGTGTCATCCTGCTATGACCGTATTTTGCGCTCTCTGTGTACAATACACAGAGGAGTGCGGGGGAAACAAATCTCAGCTGCAGAGGGTGTGAACAGGTAGAGAGGAAAAGCAGGTAAAGAGGCGGAGGAGGGGTTTTGGCTTCAAACTCTGTCAGAGAGATGGAAACACGGGCGTCAGATTGAGACACAGCTTTCCCTGCGGGAGTTGAAGCAGAGACTTTCTCTGGGATGATTTTATAAACCCAAACATGGAAACATGATTACCAAGTAGAACTCTTCAAAATAATAATCCTGATCTCTCCACATTCTCAGTGTCTACCATGCATTGACAAACACATCGCTCCATGCAGCGATCAGACCAGAACTAGTAGCTCCTCCCACACGCGGCTACGGTATCATCCTTTAAAGAACATAATGTGCATTTGCAGCGACGTATGCTTCAGACGATGTCCGATTGGCCAATCTACATGTCAATCAAGTCCCGTACTTCTCAGTGATGATTTTGATTGGCTGGTGGATTTTAAAGAAGTCCTTTTTTATTTAAAATCTTTTCTGGCCCGCAATCTACACTCATGTCATTGAAGATTGACCGGTCGATCGCGATCGACGTAATGAGCACAGTTGAATAATATATACATGCATAATATATATATTGATGTCAAAACAGGTTGTGGCTCCGGGTGCTTTCTTTTCATTAGGGGCGGTCCCAAATGGCTCTTTGGGTAAAAAAGGTTGCCGACCCCTGCACTAGATCTATCAGAGCTTACAGCTTCTCTAAATGAAGACGGTATGTTGCTTGTGATTTTGTAGCAATAAACAAAGTTTTAGTCATGGCACAGTCAGTGTACCTGTTTGGCTTCCTTCTTTCTCTAGAAGGGTAACATCCAGTGCAAATTTATAATATTTCACCGGTGCCTAAAAACTGAGTGTTCCCGTAACACTCTTGTTTATTTGTCAGGTGTCTTCACCACATAAAATGATGGCCAGAAAGCTTAACTATTACCATACAATCAAGGAGGAAACTCAAGAATGTAGTAAAGATTTAATAAAAAGGCAATACACTCACATTCTTATAAAGAAATACACAGACACTGAAAACCATCAACTTAAATTGAAAATTAGTGAATGTTATCGGGTTATTCATTTAAAAGATCTGTTGAACAATGTACTTTTAGAAATATCACTCGTGCAGCAAGACTATCTGTAAACAAAAGCTTCCCCAAAATTAGATTAACTTTTCAGTTAATACAAAGAAATTGTATTATTTTGTTTTCATTGTTGAAAACATTTAGAAGGATTTATAATTTTTATTTTTTTTAAAAATCTCTTGGGTGGAGAATGTTGCGTAATGCGGAACTCTGCAAAAACAGAAGCAGCCCTCCAGAGATGAAGCCTTACGAGAGGGAGGAGTCCAAATAAAAGCAACTTTTCACAAACTAAGATTGAAGATGTGATTTATAATCTGTTCAACTCTGTGCTTCTATCAGGACAGGCTGGTATTGGGGGTGAATGCGGATCAATCTCTCAGCCTTTAGATTCGTTGTTATGGATTACGAGCATAACCTCACCCACATTAGAGTGGCCGGATATGTAGAACTCAACAAATTCAGACACTTTTTCTTTTGCATAATGTTTGTGGTTTATTCTTTGATCTTGTGTAGTAATTTTACAATTGTATACCTGATCTGTGTTCACAAAGACCTCCATAAGCCCATGTACACCTTTATTGCAGCACTGTTACTGAACTGCTGTGTTTTCAGCACCACTGTTTATCCAAAACTTTTGATAGACTTCCTGTCTGAAGAGCAAATCATTTCCTATTCTGCCTGCCTCTTTCAGTTTTTCATGTTTTACTGTGGATCTGGTTCAGAGTTTTTACTGCTTGCAGCCATGGCCTATGACAGATATGTGTCTATATGTAAACCTCTGAGATATGCAGCCATCATGAAGAAAAAAAACATTATTGTTCTGCTTATTTTTGCATGCCTTATACCTCCCCTTCACATTTCAGTTTTAACAATCCTCAGTTCTAAGGCAAAAATCTGCAAATTTGATCTAAATGGAATATTCTGTAACAACACAATGTATAAACTTCATTGTTTGAGATCAAAGTTTTTGACTATATTTGGTGTAGTAGCTTTAGTAGATCTTTCGATTCTTCCTATGCTTTTCACAGTTTTTACATATACAAAGATATTTATAATTTCCTATCAAAGTTGTAAAGAGTTCAGGAGAAAAGCTGCTGAGACCTGTTTCCCTCACCTGCTGGTTTTATTCAGTTTCTCCTGCTTGGTTTTCTACGATGTCATTATAGCTCGAGTGGATTCAGATATTCCAGAAACTTTACGTTTTACTATGACATTGCAGATGATACTTTATCATCCTTTATTTAATCCTTTTATATATGGGTTAAAAATGAAAGAAATATCTAAATATTTAAAAAAGATTCTGTGTCGAGCCAAACGCACAGAAAATGTCTAATATGCATTGAGAATGAAATGGATGCATCTGTTAAAGCATTTATTCTAAATGTGATCAGCAGGTTTTGTGCTGTTTGGGTTTAATTTCCTTTGTGTTTGATTCACTTCGTGTTTTGTGAAAGAAGACAATAAAATATTGGAAATGGTATCAAGAAGGTTCAATAATGAAATCACATGGTTCCTAACTTTTGGGGATTGAACGTCTGGGTCCTTGTTTACATAGTTTATTGACATTTCTAGTTTGTAACAAAATATCATGCCAACTCTAAGGTTATTCTTGGAGACCATAAAATGACCAGTAGTTGTCATTTAAAGAGGAAGAACCTCTGGCCTCATGAATCCTCACTGGTCAAACATTTAAGTGGGTTAAGGAAAACTGAATGCTGTGTGGGACCGCATGCTGAAAAACTATTCTTTCTCCTTCTTTCAGATAATCAACTCAACAGACAGTAAAAGAGCACAATTGCTGCTGTGGTGTTTTTACAGATGAGTGTAATTTGAAGATAGACCAGATCTCAAAAAGCAAACCTGCTCTAAATTGTTTCAGCTTAGATAAAAACCTAAACACTTTTTTTTCCCTTTCTTTCTTTTCTTTTTTAATTTTGTTCTGTCCAACAGCTGAGCAAACAGATTAGAGCTGAAGGCCTTTTGTGTTGGACAGGTTTTACTTTCACAAAAAGAGGTTATATAGCTTCGAGAAACCAGGGTGTAGATTTGTTTAAAGCCCTTTTTGTTGTATTATTTTTTTATTTATTTGTTACATTTAGTGTGTGTGGGGAGGGAGAGGGGAAGAATGTGTGTGTGTGTGGGGGGGGGGGGGAAGAGAGTAAAAAGAAAAAAGGTGAGAAAGTGGGGGATACAAGTACTGATTTGAATAAGTTATTATTTTAAGCTGTAACAATTATACCAGATCTGCTGGAAAGACAAATATTACATCAGAGGTGAAAATCTGACACGAAGATGAGCGGAAAATATCCGTCCATCAATACACTGTGGGTTAGGAGGAGGAATGAAGCAGACAGGGAGCAGTGTGGCAGTGTGCACGTGCACGTGGGGGTGGAGATACATGCATGCTGCCGAGGTGAACCGTGTGTTCATAAGGTGAACCAGATCCCACCCACCCAGCCAGACCAGGAGAGGGGAGGAGAGACCCCCAGGCCAGGAGCCCCCCCGGCCCCAGGCAGCCCGGGAGGGGGGGAGGAGGGGATCGCCCACCCACCCAGCCAGGCGCAGAGAAGGCCCCCCTACAGGGGCCCCCTGACGCCCAAAGGCATAAGTGAACCAGGCGTCCGGCCCCAAGGCCACAGGAAACGAGCGCTTAGCCGTACCAGGCGGCAGCCATGGGGGCCACAGGGCGCCGGACACCGAGACAAGGGCCAAGGACGAAGCCAGGGCCCCGAGAACCCATGAGCCGCCCACCACCCAACCGGCGCCCCGTCTCCGCGAGCCAGCCCCGGCACCCGACCTGAGCAACCCAGAGATCGCCGCGCACCCACAGCCACCCCCCATAACCCTACACACTACAACCCTCCTCCCCCGTTATATTATCTAAGCCCCCCTCCCAAACCCCCTCAATGCCCTCCCCCATCTGTGATGGGGAGAGAAAGCCCCAGAGGATCCCAGCGAGCCAGCCCCAAGGTCCGTCTCACCCATGCACTCTCGCACACATACTCACAATCTTCTGGTTACCCCCCGCCGCAACGCAGTAACCCCCTCCGGCCGACTGACCCCCAGCGCCGCATACCCGACCATTATCGCAGCCGACCGGACACCCACAAGCCCGGCCACCCTGAGAGGACCAGGCGGGTAAAGACCGGCCGCCCCTCCCCGAAAATTGTGGGGGGGAATAGTGAAAGATGAGCACGGATGTTTCACCGTGCCCCCCTCCACCAGACACTCCCCACAAGGCCCTAGATGAATCAGGGTGTCTAATATGCAAGCAAAAGCGGGATGGAGGGCGGGCGCCGACGCGACCCCAGAGAGAGACACCCCCAGTAAGCCCCGCCAGCATAACCCACCCATCCAGTTCCCGGAGCCCTATGTGCCTGTGTGCAACATTTGTTTGGGTGAGAGCGGGGAGAAGCAGGCGGATGGGCACAACTCGAAGAAGAAGGCTCCCCTGAGGGACCGGCCCCCCAGCCGGCCGCGGTAGGCGCCCCCCCTCCCAGGGCGGCCAGGCAGTCAGGAGGCGGCAAGCCAGCCGCAGATGGAGGCCATAGCCTCGTAGCGCCCGAGAGACAGCCAGCAAGGAAGGGACCCGGTGCTTAAACGGAGGGGCAGGGGGTCCAGCCCCACCATTCATGCCCTGACCTCCCTAAGGACTAGCACACCGCCCCCCCCAGGCCCCCCCTACAAAAAAAAAAAAAAATACATAATAACAATAATAAATAGATAAATAAATAAAAAAAAAAATATATATATATATATATTTATATATATATATATATATATATATATATATATATATATATAATAAAATAATAATATTAAAATAAACCCCTGCTGTGAATGCAACGTCGACCCCTGGGAGGCCAGGCCATGCGCCAACTACTGGCCACGGGCGAAACACCGGCCGCGGGCAGACGACCCCAGGCCCCAGAACCCCAAGCCCCCCCACCCCAGCCCCCGCCACGGTGACCAGCCACCCAGCACGGCACCCGGCCGCCGTTCCCGGTCAGCCGCACCGCCTACCCTGCGCCCAGAGGGCACCAGCCCAGGAACCCCTGCCAATTTGCCGGCAGAGTGCGCGCCCCCAACCCCCCACCCCCCGAGCAACCAGAGCCCCGAGCTCCGAGCTCGAGAAGGGCAGGCCCGGCAGAGCCCACCAACCCAAACCCACCCCGGCCCACCCAACCAGCCAGGACCCCGCTCAAACCTTCACCATCCCATTCCTACTAGGTGATGTGACTAATCAGCTGGAGCCAGAGTCCGAAGCCGACAGGTTTTTTGTGGAGGACATTATCTCTAAACTAATATGCTCTGACATGAGGTTTCTGTGGTGGTTGATGCTAAGATTATTTTTAGATTTCCAGTTTAGGAGGATAGTTTTCTTTGCGATACATACAGCGGTGAGAACCATATAAGCCTTGTTAGATTCTATATTGATGTTATTCAGGTCACCTAGTAAGCAGAATTTGGGGCATGCAGAAATCTTATGATTAAACCATATTGATGAGTCCTCACAGACCTTGTGCCAGAATGATTGGACAGGTGGACATAACCATAGGGCAGTGTTCCCCAACCACCGGGCCGTTACCGTTACCGGGAAATTTTGGCACCGGGACGCACAGAAAGAAAAAATAATTTCCATTTTATTGTTTTTTTTTTTCGAAAAAACGTTTTATTTTGAAAAGTGACCGGGTTATCTCTGTTACATCCATCACACTTAACGCACGTCAAAGTCGCGACACCAAACAAACTTATTTTGAAGGGATGTTTAAACATTACCATAGCATCCAGAGTGTGTCGCATTTGGTTGGGGTAGAAACGATGTGGCTCATCCTCATGTGATGTTCTGTTGTTGGTGTGACATTACGAGGACACCGCTAATAAAGTGGCACATGACTACACAGTGGATTTACGTTCATTATCATTATTATTACTAAAGAGAAAATACCACCCCCAGTCCACGGTAAACGTGCCCCCCCCCCCCCCCCCCCACACACACACACACACACCGGTCCGCGGTAAACGTGCCTTGCGTTGCACCTCAACACCCCACCCCCCACGGTCCGCGGTAAACGTGTCTTGCGTTGTACCGGTCCGCGGTGAGAAATTGTCACCGCCATAGGGCATGCAAATAGTCGTCTATGTTGTTACCTGTGCACTGTGTGCATACAGCAGACTGATTGAGACCCATTTTAAATAACCTCTGTCTGGTGTAGTGAATTCTGTGGAGAATCTTGTACTGAATAAGTTGCAGATTGGGACTTTTAGTCATATTAAAGGCATTCAAACAGATTAAAGGCATTCAAACATTAAACTCTTAAGTCGTGCATCATCATGCTGCAACATGAGGTGATGTTGTTGGCCCCACGTTGCAAGGATCTGTACACAATTCTTGGAAGCTGAAAACATCCCAGTTCTTGCATGGCCAGCATACTCACCGGACATGTCCCCCATTGAGCATGTTTGGGATGCTCTGGATCGGCGTTTACGACAGCGTGTTCCAGTTCCTTCCAATATCCAGCAACTTCGCACAGCCATTGAAGAAGAGTGGACCAACATTCCACAGGCCACAATAGACAACCTGATCAACTCTTTGCGAAGGAGATGTGTCGCACTTCATGAGGCAAATGGTGGTCACACCAGATACTGACTGGTTGTCTGAGGCCCCTGACCCCTCAATAAAACAAAACTGAAGATTTCAGAGGCCAGTCTAAGGCACACCTGTGCAATAATCATGCTGTCTAATCAGCATCTTGATATGGCACACCTGCGAGGTGGGATGGATTGTCTTGGCAAAGGAGAAGTGCTGACTATCACAGATTTAGACAGATTTGTAAACAATATTTCAGAGAACTGGTTATTTTGTGTATGTGGAAAATGTTTCACATCTTTGAGTTCATACCATAAAAAATGGGAGCAATAACAAAAGTGTTGCGTTTATATTTTTGGTCTGTGTATCTTTGTCAAAAATGACACCCATGTTTCTAAGGCTGGGTTTGACAGCCTGGCCAAGAGAACCCAAATGCTGCTTAATCCCTGGCATTGATAGCATCATCAGGGGCAATAACTAGTGTTTCTGTTTTCTCTGAGTTTAGCTGCAAAGAGTTTTTACAGAGCCATTGTTTTATCCGCATCAAGCAGTTCATTAGAGAATCCAGCTAAAAAAGGGGCTTAAAAACCAGAACCAGTTGAGGTGGCTTGGGCATTTAGTTCGGATGCCTCCTCGATGCCTCCCTGGGGAGATGTTCCGGGGATGTCCCACTGGGCAGAGGCCCCGGGGAAGACCCAGGACACGCTGGAGAAACCAAGTCTCTCGGCTGCCCTTGGAACGCCTTGGAGTCCCCCCAGAAAAGCTGGAGGAAGTGGCCAGGGAGAGGGCAGTTTGGGCAACTTTACCTAGACTGCGGCCCCCACAAACCGTTCCCAGATGAGTGGAAGAAGATGGGTGGATGCATTCAATACAATATTATATATACATCCCAAAATCACAACAGTTGTCTTAATGGGCTTCATACCGGTAAAGTAAACATAATATCTTAAGGATCATAACTACAAAGAATTCAAGAGGAAAATTCTAAACTGAACTAATTAAACAGACTAAACTGGATGAATGGATGGTGTGTCTAAATATATCATTATACCATTATGATTTTAGGATTTGTTGTTAAATTAAGCAAAGCAACAGACATTGCTTTTTACTATTTAAATTGGAACTTGACAGAAACAAATTGTATGTTACTATGTCTAAAGAATTAAATAACACTTCTTTCTTTTAAAACTTTTTTTTATGTGAAATGATTTGTCGATTCTGCTCTCCTGTCCCAAATAATTGTATAATATCCCTTGTGCTATCCTAGGCACTTTAACATTGGGAGTTGGGTCATCTAGACCCACTAGACAGTGCTCTGAACCTTTTTTCGTCAATGATTTGTGATCTTCACTGGTGTCCATGGATTACATGAAATCCTCTCCACCTTTATCCACCTTTGTCATGGTAGGGAGAACACGTCAATGGTTATCCTGACCCCATAGGACAGCACAAGGATTAAATGATGGTGATTAAATACACAGTATGTGAATTTTCACATACCCAGTAAAAAGACAATCATAAGGCAAATATTCACCCACAATGTATTAAATAGTAAAAATCACGTTTTGATCTGTAAGTCATTGATGTTGATTTTTGCACTGAGTGGTATCATTAATGATCCACAGCCCCACTTGGTACATATGGAAGTTCAACAATTTTAACTAGAAAAGTTGAAAAAAGTCATGTGCATCAGGTCTCTAGTGTTATTCTGCTTTTCTAAGTTTGTTGAGCTTTAAACAATTATAAAATCCTTACTTGGCTTTAACAATTATGTCTTTGTCAGCGAAACTACAGACTTTTTAAACTAAAAAGTTTAGAAAGGGTGGATAGACAAAGTAAACTGACAAATCTCAGCTCTCCTAATTAACTGTTGGTATGTTTTTGTCAACAAGCTAATGAGATCCATGGAGAAAAAAAAGTCAGATAAAACCCATTCAGCTGCTGGAACTCTCCACTTTGAGGTGAGGAAACCCAAAGTCCTTGTTGTGAGCGCAAGAAAGAATCAAATGATGGATAACTTTAATGTTACATTTATCACTTTTACTGGTTATGTGGATTTACAGAGTTACAGATTACTGTATTTTATCATCATGTTTATTGTATATGTTTCAATCATTTTTGGTAATTTGACCATATTCTGTCTCGTTTGCATTCACAAAAGCCTCCATGAGCCCATGTACATTTTCATTGCTGCTCTGTTGCTGAATTCTCTTCTTTTCAGCACAAATATTTATCCCAAACTTCTGATTGACTTTTTATCTGACCAACAGATCATTTCTCTTTCTTTATGTCACCTGCAGGGCTTTATTTATTACACCCTTTGTGGCGCAGAGTTCTTTTTGTTATCTGCAATGGCTTATGACAGATATGTGTCAATATGTAAGCCTCTCCGATATGCAAGCATTATGAAGAAATCCACAGTCTGTGTTCTGCTGGTTTTAGCTTGGCTCTTGCCTGCAGGTCAGCTCGTTCCATCACTTTTATTGACTAGTAGCATGAAGGTCTGTAATTTTAATTTAAATGGGATTTTCTGTAATAATGTTATCTCCAAACTGTACTGCACGGGTTCATCTTCAGCATATGTTATTTATGGAGTGTTTTTGATTCTTAATAGCGTATTTTTACCTTTGATTTTTATATTGTTTACCTACTCAAAAATCCTTTTAGTGTCCTATCGCAGCAGCATGAACGTCAGGAGAAAAGCTGCGCAGACGTGCTCGCCTCACCTGCTGGTCCTGATCAGTTTCTCCTGTCTGTGTTCTTATGACATTGTGATCGCTCGACTGCAGATAGATTTGCACAAAACTGCACGTTTTATCATGACTTTACAAGTGGTGCTGTACCATCCGCTCTTTAATCCCATTATTTATGGTGTCAAGGTGAAAAAGATCTCAGAACTCCTGAAGAGACTTTTTTTGCAAGGCAACATCAATATGTGCTTTAAAATAAACGTTTGGTAGCAGTTGTGCAGTTTGATTTTTAAATGAGAATTTACAATCTAATACAGGTTTTCAGTTAATTTCAGAATTAACTGTGGCTCGTTTCCAGACAATCCCAGTTTTGTTGGACATTAAGTTGGACATTAATTTACCTTTGAGAAAAGCTATAATCTGTCGTTACTTTTTCAACTTTGTGTCATGTTTGCATTTTTTGTAAAGTGTAATGTAATAATTAGGATTTTTCAAAAATGTATTGTTATTTTTCTTTGAATGTTGACTCTTATATGGGTACATTATTGGTTGGCTATTACCTGGTAAATAAATTCTTTGAAGCAGTGAAATCTATGTAGCCCTCCAGGTGCCAGTGGTTAAAAGGAAAATATTTAAAAAAAAATGATGTGCACGGATTGCTAGGCTATGCGCACGGATTGATCAGTTGTGCTTGTACTGTTGCGCAATCGTGCGTGCGTGCACATTGCATGTCTGAGCAGAGCAGCTGGACTCGTAGCTTCGTGTTTGCAGGCAGGGGGGGTGCTTTGTTACAGTGTGTGCAATGGAGGAGGCTTCGTACCGCCGTCTGTCTGCCTGCTCTGCGTGAGCGGCCTGCCGGACTCAGAAGAACCGTGTCTCCCGTGAGATTTGTATCTCCAGACAAAAGACAATCATGTAAATTTGTGTTACCAGTCGGGTCCAGTCAAAATAAAGGCTGGTGTTGTTCAAGTTTAAGTTCATGCACGGCTAAATGTTGTTAGCACCTATTAACCTAATCCTAACCTTTCTTTCGGGTCAGTTCGGCTAAGAAAAAGCACTGGCTGCATGGATTTAAAAAACTAAAAGCAAGCCAGTACTTAATAATAATCAAAACAATAATAAAAGCCCATTTTGAAGATCATCTCGTTCTATGTCGGAGCCTTGTTCACAACGGGACTCCATTTTCTTTTTCTATGTATCCAGATCAATCACTATCTTACATGTCATCGGACCAACGTACAGCCAATCAAATAGTGTGACGTCATCATTAGCTTGCAGGCCGTATTCGGGGCTTGATGTCTGTCAAGTCAAAATAGCTTCCTGTCCCTAAATGAACTCGGGTTTTATCCCGTGGCTTTGCCTAAAACTATTTAAACCTGAGGATTTCTTTTGAATAGACTCGGCAAAATGTTGTTTTGCACTTTTTATGTCTCTTCATATAAAAATCATGAATAAAATACAGCTGTTTATAGATTTTTTTTCTTCTACTGTGTTCTTCTTTTTTATGATTGGGGGGTAAATAAAGTAAAATGATTCACTTAACTTTTTGCAGATGTAAAACATCAACATAACATCAGAGATTCAAAGTCTCCAGGACATAATTGGTCTGTTGTCATTTTTGTCAACAAGTTAATGAGATCCATGGAGAAAAAAAGGGTCACATAAAACTGATACAGCTATAGAGACTCTCCACTTTGAGGTGAAGAAACCCAAAGTCTTTTGTTGTGAGCGTGAGAATCATTGCATTTTTTTGATGGATGACTTAAACGTAACATATATAACTTTTGCAGGGCATGTGGAATTGCAGAGTTACAGATCACTGTATTTTATCATCATGTTTATTGTATATGTTTCAATCATTTTTGGTAATTTGACCATATTCTGTCTTGTTTGCATTCACAAAAGCCTCCATGAGCCCATGTACATTTTCATTGCTGCTCTGTTGCTAAATTCTCTTCTTTTCAGTACAAATATTTACCCCAAACTTCTGATTGACTTTTTATCTGACCAACAGATCATTTCTCTTTCTTTATGTCACCTGCAGAGCTTTATTTATTACACCCTGTGTGGCGCAGAGTTCTTTTTGTTATCTGCAATGGCTTATGACAGGTATGTGTCAATATGTAAGCCTCTGCAATATGCAAGCATTATGAAGAAATCCACAGTCTGTGTTCTGCTGGTTTTAGCTTGGCTCTTGCCTGCAGGTCAGCTCGTTCCATCACTTTTCTTGATAAGCAACTTAAGAATTTGTCACTTTTCTTTGAAAGGAATTTTTTGCAATAATGGAATTTCTAAACTATACTGCATGAACTCAGAAACAACTTATGTTGTTTATGGTGTCCTTATTATCGTTACGACCATTTTTGTTCCCATGATTTTTATATTGTTTACCTACTCAAAAATCCTTTTAGTGTCCTATCGCAGCAGCGTGAACGTCAGGAGAAAAGCTGCGCAGACGTGCTCGCCTCACCTGCTGGTCCTGATCAGTTTCTCCTGTCTGTGTTCTTATGACATTGTTATCGCTCGACTGCAGATAGATTTGCACAAAACTGCACGTTTTATCATGACTTTACAAGTGGTGCTGTACCATCCGCTCTTTAATCCCATTATTTATGGTGTCAAGGTGAAAAAGATCTCAGAACTCCTGAAGAGACTTTTCATTTACATCAGGATATGTTACAAAACAAACGTTGGATAGATACTCAACTTAATTTCTTCTTTATGGAAACTTTTTCTGAAACATCTGAAAATTGTAAATAAATTTAGACTTTAATTTATATCACTATTGTTTACTTAATGAAGAGTATTTAATAATTCTAGTTATATATCAGCATTAGTACTTAGCCTTTTTTTGTACATGTTTAACAATTGATGTTTATGTGTTTCAATGTGTCATTACTAACAGTTTGAATGACGTTAATAACTTCTGTGCTCTGCCTCTCATGTTTTAATAGGCAAACAACTAAAAGAACATTATTTACTGATTATTTTTTTATGGTGCTGTAAAATTGACATAAAATGGTAAATGTAATGTGAGAGTCCTAAAAATGACCACTTCACATTTTTATCAACATGATATCTGTCTTGCAGTTGAATCATAGCAACTGGATTTTAAATCTTTTGCCTTGAACCTTTCATCCAAGAAGCTTCATCAGTCTGAGTGGAGGTGGCTTCAGGCCACATTTACATCCTCTGGGTGGGACACTTACATTCCTGCCAATGGATGACCCGTTAAAGAGAAACAAAGCAGACGGAAACCCCTTGCATCTCGTAATCCCCCCCCTATCCCCCTCATAGGGCATTGGGTGTGGTCCGGCTGGAGTTTTGGTCTTTTTTTGGGACTAATGAATGTGCAGCATGATAAAAAGGAGACAACTGTGTTTGAGGTCTTGACTGTAGATAAAGATGACTGGCTGGGTAGCTCGGTTGGTAAGGTAGAAAACTAGGGTTCCATTCCTGGAGGGGGATGAACAATGGTCCTGTGGGCAATCACCATATCAATGCCGAGTAATTAACATCACTCAGTGAGGGCCCTTAAGCAAGACCCTTAATGCTACTGCCTCCCGAGTGCAGTCCGGCTGCAGCTCACCACTCCCCCAGAGGATGGGTCAAATGCGGAGCGCAAATTTCCCTTCATGGGATAAATACAGTAAAAAAAAAAAAGTCCAGCAAAGTGAAGCCAATTCAGTCGCCGTTTTTCCACATTACCGGCGCCGCCATTTGGAGCCAGACGACAGTGATTGGTCCGAGTTGGTCTGAGTTGAAGTTTCTATGGCAACTACGGTTGCCAATCAGGAGTGAGCGTGTTCGGGGCCAGCAGGCACCACATGTTTGTACTGAGACATCTGATTGGTCAGTTTATAACTTAAACAAATTGTGATAAAGAAAAAATATCATGAAAGAAATGTTGTTTAATGTTTAATCTGACAAATAGAATGACTGAGTTTTGGCTCTTTAGTTTTCAATATAAATCGATAGGATTTGGGCTTCTTGGAGCCAACTTCCTGTTAGGAATGCCGCGGGGGGGGGGCAGTCTATGATCTGAGGCCTCCCCCTCTGCTGAGGGAAGGGTTATTCAGTTGTACATGTATTGCTTCTCTTTTAAACCAAATGTCTTATCTGTCAAGAATGTGCACTCTGTTATCTGCGCCTCTGCCTTTTATTGGGAATAAATACAGAAACTCGCCCTGGGGGTCGTTTCTTCTGCGCTGATACATCCTCTTGGCTATTTTGTTTCTCCAATGTACAGCTCTGAGCATTCTTGCACAGGACTCCATGAAATACTTTGCTTCTGTTTTTCTGTGAGTGTAGAGTCTTTGGGCTTAACCCGCTTTTGCTGCAGTGTATTGTTAGGTTAGCCTGTCTGCATTCACACAAAGCACCCCCCCCCCCCCCCCGATACGGGGCTGAGCGTGGAATCAGTCGTTTACTCTTTTTACTATCTCTGTGTATGTAGACAGGGAACACCCCTGCTGCAATGTAATCTGCCTAATTTTACTGCTCACTGATCGGTCAGCAATGCATGCCGCTTGACACCCAGAGCTCCACACAACTGATTGATTATTTTACAAACCAAGTTTTTGTTACTCACTTTTTTATCAACCAACCCGATTAGGCCAGTGGAGGGCTACCTCAACACCTGCTGTCTGCTAATTTGATCCACCCACCTTGCTCTCTGCAACAGGTTCCAGCTGGGATTTGAACCAGCGCGCCGAGAGAGTGTAACGAGAAAGTGCTGACCATTACACCACCGCACAGCGCAGTAAATGTTGTCTAATCTAAAATTTGAAATGCCTGGGTTGAGTCATGAATCTCAACTGTTGAGGATGTCACCAAAAAATAAAACGTCTTTATTTCAGTTCTATTCAAAACAAATCGAATTAAGTGTCCTAAACTTTAATTTCCAAAGGTGTTATTTTTCCACTTTTTCAGAGTAGAAAAACACGCCTTTCCTAGGCATGCTAACGTATAGAGGTCATCTGGAACCCACAAGCCGGTACTCTTATTTTTATTTCAACATAAAATGACACAATGACAAAATTCTGTCCACCATTGTCATGGTAGGGATGACACGTCAATGTCAGGGTGGGGTCATCTGGACCCCACAAGATAGCACATTTTTTTTGAAAACACTTATAATAATGGATTGGATTTGTCTGCGCTTTTCAAGACACCCAAAGTGCTTACATTGTGTCCATTATTCATTCACTCCTCATTCATACTTGGTGATGGCTACGCTGGTTGTAGCCACAGCTGCCCTGGGGCAGACTGACAGAGGCGTGGCTGCCATTTCACGCCTACGGCCCCTCTGACCATCACCGGGATCATACATGCGCATTCACACACCAGTGGAGCCACACTGGAGGCAAGGAGGGTGAAGTGTCTTGCCCAAGGACACAACAACATTTTGGCTGGTGGGAGCGGGGATCGAACCGCCAACCCTTCGATCATTAGACGACCCGCTCAACCACCTGAGCCACTGTCGCCCCTCCATTGTACGAGGCTCACTTGTAAGAACACAATTTATTATATTTATATAAAGACTTCATAATTATTAAGATAATGTGACAAAAACAAGTTCTTTGAAAGCCATGCTGATTGATAGTTGTGAATCTTTAGGAGACCGTTGTCCTCGGTTGGAGGTGAGACCGTCATCACTCCCCACTCCCTGATTAGCTCTTAGGTGTTAATAAACTGAGTAAAAGTGGCTTGTTCTGTTTTGGTTTTAGGAGACTGTTGTAGATTGATGGAAGGTTATATCTAATGCCACCATTCGTTTGTAGTGAGGGTTTCTTTAGACAAAATCAACTTCCTTTACTCCTCCCTTAAACCATAAGTGGCAAGAAAGAGTGGTGTGGAAACAAAGCCACCTTGGAAAAGAGAACCAGGGAACGCAGAGGCAGTCTTTTTGACTGGGTCATGGAGATACTACAATGTAGGCCGAGACATGGTTCCAGTTATATACTTTTTTGAATTTCATATTAAAAAGTAGAATAAAAAAACAGACAGAGAAGGGAAAATTGAGGAAGAGGCCCGCTAGGGCCGAGGCGTACCAACACAGCGCTTAGCGGTCACAAGTGTAGGGGGAAAAAAAGGCTACATTAAAACAAAACGCCCCACTCAGTGACATGAACACAAAGAAAGGAAATGGGGTCCACTTCGGGGAACACCATCGTTGCCAGACATGCTCTGCTCCAAGCAGTTGGCCCTATAAATGGGAGTGAATAAGAAATTGCTCCCTTCAGAAAACAGGTACCATTGGTCATGCCACCATCATCCCCATCTATTTCACGTTTTCTCTTTATCCAATATTCTTTTTTTTCTTTGCTTGATAATATGCAACTATGCAAAAAGGCAAATACCTCATTGGGGGTGTGATTGTACAAGTTTGCCACTTTCCACTTCTTTTTAAGCAATAAATTTTACTCTACTTGACCTTAGTTAATAATCTCTAAATTTAATTATTGTAATGGGACCTAATGTTTGCATTATTGTAAAAAAAAATATTTATGACTCTAAGTAATTACACTCACTTACATTCACGTTAATTTGTCTCTGTTTTAAATCAATGCATTCCCTTATCTGTATTGAGTTTGATACATCTGTGTGATTTTTTTTTCTATTGTCTACAATCAATGCTCAAAATAAAACAATACATTAAAATCAATCAAACTACTGTATTAAATACCTTATGAAAGTGTTTAGATGTCCTTCCTAATTTGGCATCAAATCTTAGTTTGCATTTACATGCAGACCCCCTGCTCCTTGTAATTTCTCCAAAGGGATGCCAGTCCTCATTTTAATTCTTGTACATTTTATGAATTTCACATTAATTTCAAATTTTTCACCAAAAATGGAATAATGAATAAACAAATGTATATGTCTGAGTCTTCTTTTTGAAATCAATCCGTTCAGTAACAGAGTGTTACAATCAGGACTAGCACAGGACTCTTTACAGAGTATAGGCTTTCCCTTTTTTTATTGTTTAAGTTAACTCCTGCAGGTTGAAGGCCTCATAAAACAAGCCTGGTTCTGGATTTCTGAGTTCTGAAGAGCCAAATGAATAAGTTCATTTTTAAATAGACCCTATCCTCTGTGATATCCCTGGATCCCAAACAATAGCCACCAGTTCTTGTTCTATTTTAGCCTAAGTCTCTCTCCTTCTGACATCCGTGTCTTGGAGCACCAGGATTGGGCAGAATAACTGCTGACGTGCAAAGCAGATACAGATAAAAATCCAAGTGGGAGATAAGAGAACCTGTAGATCTTTTGAACTGCTTTGAGCAACAGCTTTAAGAGATTTGAGAAAGCTACTGTCAGCAAGACATAAGGAATGGGAACATTTTTTTTTCAAGCTTAAGATCTTTTTTCTTTACTTTATTATGAATAGGGTTATAAATACAACCTATATAACTCTTGATGGTTATGTGGAAATACGACGATATAAGTGGCTTTACTTCATAGTTCTGTTGACAGCGTATGTGTTGATTATTTGCAGCAATTTTTCCATTGTGTGCATTATTGTTTTGTATAAAGAACTCAACAAACCCATGTATATTATAATTGCAGCTTTGTTAGTGAACTCTGTTTTTTTCAGCACTAATATCTACCCAAAGCTTTTGATTGACTTCTTGTCTGAAAAACAGGTCACATCTTATCCATTTTGTCTTATGCAGTTGTATATGTTTTAGTCTTTAAGTTTTTCAGAGCTCTTACTGCTGGCGATTATGGCTTTTGACAGGTATGTGGCTATATGTAAGCCCCTACGTTATCCAACTATCATGAGGCAAGCAACTGTAAGAACTTTACTGGTTTTAGCTTGGCTTGTGCCTGCCTGTCATTTTGCAGTACAGACTGCAGTAAATGTGAACTTAAAACTCTGCCGATTAACAGTGAAAGCCGTTTTTTGCAATAACGGCTTCACTGCTTTGTACTGCGCCTTTCCAAAGATTATTTCTATTTATGGTATAATGACTATAACAAATATTGGGATCTGTCCACTGATTTTTGTACTTTTTTCCTATACAAAGATACTAATAGTTTCTTGCAAGAGTTGTGGAAAAGTCAGGAAAAAAGCTGCACAAACATGTTTGCCTCATTTGCTGGTTTTATTTAACTTTTCTCTACTTATTGTTTACCATGGTGTTGTGGTTAGAGTGGCATCTGATTTACCAAATACATTAAATTTTATAATGACAATACAAATAATAACATGCCATCCGCTTTTTAATCCATTTATTTATGGCCTGAAAATAAATGCCATAAATAAATATGTCAAAATGTGGTTCACTAGGAAAAACCAAAGTTAGGTTATTTTATGATGAAGGTTTTTATTTAATTTTATTTTCTTTTTTTCTCCCCTGACATTGGAATTGTTTGTGCTGAGGTTGTCCTCTATCATCTGTTTGTAGTCCATTTTGGCCTGTCGGATGCCTCTCTTCCGGTTGGCTCTGGCAGAGCAGTATAGGTTCCTGTCATCGGACCTGAAGGCTGTGTTACTCTCCCGCAACAGTCGCTGGACCTCTCTGGTCATCCAGGGTTTTTGGTTTGGATTCACTCGGATGCACTTGTCCACAGTAACAGTGTCTGTGCAGTGGTTGATGCTGGAATAATGTATATAAGTTATCTCATATTTGCTTTTTTATGTATCACCTAGACATACAGTATATAGGTCATTTAATCATGTTCGCAGAAGTGTCTGTGTCCAAATCTGTTTCACAGGGAGGTGGAGGTGACACCCTTGGGAGAAGGTGATTATCTTTTGAATTCTCTCCAGCATTCTCCTGGGAACCTGTGTTAGCTGTGTCTAGAATAAAACGAAGAACGTTCTGTGTTAGTTTATCTGTGTGAAAAGGCTTTGCAGGTTTTTTGTTGCCATTAAACACATGATAGAGGGTAAACCATAACATAAACCCCGAAGTCCAGCTCTTAGTGTGCGACATAGATACTCAACAAAGCTGGTCTGTACCTGCTACAGTCTGGGTGATAAGCTCCCTGTTCAGAATGTAGAACCTACTGGCGATCCGCAGGACCATAACCTCCTAGTTCATGAGGTAGATATACGATACATCGACTAAGTAAACGCTTTATCAGCCCCCTCATCCCAGACAAAATATAGCTTAACTGAGGTTATTCAATGAAGGGGTGCAGAAGTTGTTTACATCCATAAGGAACATTACACTCAAGAACTGCTAAATAGCCGGCTCAGCAACTTCTTTTTCCTCTGAGGGAACTGTTTCCAAAAATGCAGAGAGCAGCTCATCTTCCGTGAATTTGATTCCCAAACAGTTTGAAAGAAACTGCTTGGGTAGAGCAATTGGAAAGTACTTTGTTAAGTTGTTGTAGCCAAGGACCATGACTTTGGCTATGTTTTTCCCAAATATCCTTCTTGTTACCGGTATTTTAATCATGTTTCCAGAGGTGCACTTCATGACAAAGGTTTCCCAGTACTCACTAAGTGCATCGAGCAGAACTCCAGCAATGTCTTCACCTTTTCAGTAGCACCATTGGGCTAGACCATCTCAATCTCCAGGACCACTTATTAACAGAGACAAGTCCATTACTGAAGGCAGCATTTAGTTCTTGGAAAACATTTCCCTTTTGAAGCCTAAGCCTAGTGGTTTTTGGTGGTTGGCAAGGTTCCTGAACTGCTACTGAACTTTCCACCTGAACCGGGTCCATTGTTGGAGTGTCATCAAGGTCATAAAAGTCATCTGAAAGGAAAGCACGTCCAACCACTACCTCTTCGTCTTATGAGACTGATGCCTGCGCTGCAAAAATTACATCCTCTTTTTTATCCATGTCATGCTCTGCTGATAAGCAAAAAACAATTGCAAGGTTTTCTATATTGGTATCTATATTGGTATATCTATATACAGTATATAATATTTATATTGTTATCAGTGTGTTGTAATGTTTCTTGCATCAAAGGAGTTCCTTGTACAGTTGTTTCTGTATGAGCAGTTTGTTCAGATGCATGTTCAGCCTCATGTTCAAAGGCCCACACATTTTCTTATCCAATATTGTAGGCACAAGCAATCTCTTTGTCATTTAACACTGTTTCCTTCTTTTTGGATGAAAAATACAATCGTAGCTTCTAGCTTTTCACTTCTCATATTGCTGACCCAAAATGGTCATTATTGGATCAAGCTCTTCCTCTGTGAAATCCCAAATACTCAAATAAAAACATCCACATCTTCAAGCCTGCTTTTTCCAATTGAGAAAAAAAGTTATTTGCCAGTTTCTAATAGTTGTGCCATTGTGGCTGTCTTTAATGCTTTCGAATGTGTGTTACCCCCTCCTCTTGTCTCTCAAACCTCAACAAGATGGCCCTCCACATCTTCAAAAAGCCCCATTGGAAAAGAGCGCTTGTTTTTCAATGCATTTAGGTCATTCCTTTTTGTGTTTCAGTGGCAGTGAAGGTTTTTACGGGGAGGGGTCTCTGACCCTTCGCCCAACCCTCCTCCTATACCCGGGCTTGGGACCAGCAAGAGATTCCAAAGAAACCCACTGGCGGAGTTAGCAATTGAGTTACCAGACAGTTTTTCTTGACGCTGTTTTCTGTGACTTCAGTTTGCATTTGACTTTTGGTTGGGCTTTGACATTAGACTGGTTGTTGCCTTTGAAACAGATGAGGTCCCCTCCAGAACAGCCACTTCTCTTCTACAGTATTGTCGTATTGCTATTCGATCACCAACTTTGGGCACGAATATCATTAATTGCTCATCTGTCATTTGATTGACAGCATGGCAGACAATCTGTAAAATAAAAATTATAGATATAGTACATTTGGGGGCAGTGGATGAGGCAATGGAAAAAAAACATACACTGTCAAGGTAAACAATGGATCGACCCAGTTTCCTTTTAACAGACACGATAGGGGGTGTGCAGTTACAGGCGCAGTTACAATCAAAATACGAGTGTAACCCACATGTTTAATTTGCACTGTCCTTTTACGCTGTCGTACACACGCTTTCAGGAAGTATCGCAAGATTTCAGAACGTAATTTCAGAACGGGATGTGACAGAGACAACTTCCGTGTATGTTTCATTATAAATTAGTGGCGGGGATATTTATCAGACGACATACGTTCGGGAGTTAACGGCGAAATCCTTGCTGTACAACGCCCTGCACCATTGATCCTTTGAATTGTTCTCACGCTTTTCTCATGCTTTAACTGGCCAGGTTTTTCCACCCAGGAAAATCCTCCTTCCTTCTGCTGATGGGAGCCAGCTGAGTCCATCTGGACCAAATGCCCAACAGTCCCTACTGACGCAGTAGGACAACAAATCCACACTAACACTCCAACAATAACTCCTACCAAGCAACAAGCTGCGAGATAGTATTCGAAAGGTGCCTTTATTATTGTTATGATTATTATTGAATTCATGTTCTCTTATAGTTCTTTTAATCTGTGCACCCATTGCTTTATTATTGACAGAACGGACCCGGAAGGGCAACATTTAGGCGTGCTGACAAAAATTTCAGCCACGGCTGAACTTAAACTGGAGTAACGAGCGGATTGTGACAACATGTCTTTATAAAAATGACAAAGAATATTGTCAGACACAATTTATGGGGGAAAACTCCTTTAGGTTACAAAAGGGAACGTGAAATGAAAATACGTAGAGCCCAAGCAGATGTCAACGCTACGTAGTTTGTCCAAGTGGGGTTACCGTAGTGTGACGTCATACTCAGTCGAAAGGACCCCGAACGGAAGTTCCAGGCCGAAAGGTTATGGTACCTACACCGTATTTTGTGATTTGTGCAAAGGCGATACTGCATTAGGACATGTATTGTCTCTGGATATTATATGTATCACTTGTTTGATAAGTGCCTTGCCTAACAATTTATGTGTACAAGATACTTCAAAAGCACATATATTTGAGAGTTTGCTCTGCACTTATATTTTCCCACAAATTTTTAAAAACAGGTGTGAAAAGTATTGACAAGTCAACCCAAGTTTGATTAAGATATACAGTAATATCCTCATTGCTTCATCAAAGGTAATAAATACAATGGCACTTCGGGCATACAACAAATTTTGTCATTTTCAACAGCCAATTTCTTCCTGAGCATGTATCAAGTGGCAGGAAAGTCTTTTGTGATGTTTTGTAAAACAGTATCTCATATTATACCAAAAAAAAACCATAAGAAACCTTTTAAAAAACTTTAGGATCGTTTTTGGTAAGAAATCAATGATAACTGCTGCTCTGTTTAGTGTTTTCAGGGAGTGGGTGAAGAAAGTTTATTTTTTTTAACTTTATTGTTCAAAATGTAAGTACAGCCAAGAGAGCAAACATATTACATGCATTTTACACAAAAACATTCAGGTTTCCACAACTTTCATACAAACATACAGCTTTCTTAAGGCTTTCAGAGATTTAACTGAGATACATTTCAATTTGTTTGATTTACACGGGGGGGGGGGGGGGGGGGGGGGGATAGAAGATGAATAGAATTAGCATTTATGAATATACAATTTGCCAAATATAATGATAAAATTAATTATTAGTTTTTATTTGAGTCCAAGTTTTTATTATAAAACCCAAAAATTGTATATTCGAATTTCAGAGTGAAGTTGGGGTGAATATGATTACTGATAAATTGTAAACACTTCTTCCAAAAAAATTCTAATTTCAGTACAATTCCAAAAAAGAAGATTAATTGCTTTTGGATGTTCTTTGCAAAAGGCACAAATCAATTTTTTAATGTATCTTAGCATGAATTGATTAGTGGGGTAAATTTTGTGAATGATTTTAAAAGAAACTTCTTTCATTTTTTATTTTATTTATCATAGATTTTTGGGTCACACTCCAGCCCTTTCTCCAAATGCTGCCGGGAACAAAACGTCTTCAGTAGTTTCGAAGCCGCAAAATAACACGAGGAGAACGAACGGCCGTGACGTCTTACCCGAGCTCCAGTAAAGTGAAATTTGATTGGTCACGTTCTGCAACGCGACCAATCAGTTGTCAAGTTACAGCGCTCCGCGCCGCCATGACGCAGTCTGTTTGAAAACAATGGCGGCACGGAGCGTTAGGTCCGAAGATGAAGACGGAAAAAAAGAATAAAAGTTGACCGTAGGAGACATGGACACCCTCTAGTAAGCGAGGCCGACCGCGTCCTCACAGCGAAAAGACCTCAGAGGATCCGGGAGTTGGCGGCAGTGACCCGGCCGAGCCGATAAGTTCAGGTAAAACTTTTGATCTAAATGGGCATGTTATATTCTGGGCTTGGAGGCTACGGGGTTATATTTAACCAATTCCGGGGCTATTTTAAATAGCAAAAAAACCCACATCCTTCCCTTTTTTCAGGAAAAGAGTCTTCATCTGAAGCGATTGAAACATAATCACAGAGGCTGGACGACGTGGAAAAAACCTATGAGGTGCCGTGTAGGACATTATTCAGAATTAGCATTCATAAACACATATAAAATCTCTCACACACACTAGTGAAATGCTTGTATACATACAACTGAAAATGTATTCATTCACATACACATGTGAAATCTCTCACATACACATGTGAAATGCTCTCACACACACTACTGAAAATGCTCTCACACACACTACTGAAAATGCTCTCACACACACTACTGAAAATGCTCTCACACACACTACTGAAAATGCTCTCACACACACATGTGAAAATGCTCTCACATACACATGTGAAAATTTCAATAGAAACGGAAGGCATTTCAGTAGAAACAACGTTTTTTTTTTTACTTTATTGTTAGAAACGAAGTTGGTCGACTGAAGGCATTTCAGTGGAAATGAACCTGTGTCCGAATTCCTGCCCTGATCCCTAACTACTAAAACCCTATATAGTGCAGAACTATATGTAGTTCTCTGAATTTAAAAGCAATTCAGACACCCGTGCTCAGTACTTTTTTCTTTTGGGTGTTGTTCATAACGCGCTTGACACGGAAACAAAGTGGCGCATTACCGCCACCACCTGGTCTGGAGGCGAACTACTCCTATTTAACGCGGAGAATGACACTTATTTGTCAGAGTAAAAACATAATAAATATGAACATTTTACAAAGACTATTTATGAATCTGCTGTGTTCTGATCATGGAAAACGTGACTGATTTATAAATAATTAAATTACAAACACGTTGGTGTTGATTTAATGTATTTGTTCATAAATAAACCCCCAAGTTATTTTTTCATGCCAATATTTATTTTGTTTTTGTGCCGCTGAACGATTAACGGGCTCTTGCAAGGAGGCATTTTTTTCTGTAGTTTTCTTACACCTTACTGAAAATGGCTTTGAAAATGAATCTGTCCGTGTTCCTGGCAATAATTCAACCGTTTTTCGTGAGATCAAACTGAAAACGAGCAGATATGCAGCATCACAGGATGGCAAGGACAAGCAGACATCTCAGAAGATTTCCTCTGGATGCCCTGACCAGACAGAATAACTTGTAAGTTAAACTTAAAGCTTTTTTTTTAGTTAAACTTAAACTTTAACTTAAACTTTGTTACTAATCATGCTCAAGGTTACACAGTCTCCTGGGTAAGAGTTTAACATTCTTTTTCAAGTGAGTTGTGTAGTCCAATTACATGAAACACTTGTGAGTTCAAAGTTTAGAATTTTTTATTCAGAGTCAAACCATATCACTTGTTTTAAACAAAAACAAAACAAAAACTTTCATTTTTAAAAGTTTAAATGAAAATCCAAAAACCCAGCCAAATAAAAACCACGAAATTTTCCAGAATTAATAAATACTTCATAATCTAAAATGTAAGACATCAAAATAAATAGAAACATTAAAAAAATGTGGGTAACGCTTTCTTTTACAGTACAGTACTTACAGTGTACTTAAGTGGTATTTACATGGTACTTATAGTGTAACCACTGGGTACTTTCAGGGTACTTACATGGTACTTTTTATGGAATTTACTGGGTACTTACAGTGTGTTTACATGGTACTTTCTATGGTACTTTACTGGGTATTTACATGGTACTTTTTGTGTTTACTCTGTACTTACATTGTACTTACTGTGTATTTATATGGTACTATTTGGTTCATACCTATGTGGTACATACTGAGTATTTATAATATTCTTACTGGGTATTTACATGTTGTGCAAAGGTGTCTTTTATGGTACTTACCACATGTAAGAACAAGGTAAGTACAAATAAAGTACCTTGACCTTTAGGTCTGCACTCGCTGCACGTTTCATGGTATTTACCATGAATTTACCACAGAAACTACCCCTTAAGTACAGTGAAACTGTAACTATAAAAGAAAGTCAGCCCTATTTCCACTCAACTACATGGTACTTTCATTACTAAATACTGGGTATGTTCACTTGAATAGTACTTGGTACTTACCCCTTAAGTACAGTGAAACTGTAACTGTAAAAGAAAGTCAGCCCTATTTCCACTCAACTACATGGTACTTTCATTACTAAATACCGGGTATGTTCACTTGAATAGTACTTGGTACTTACCCCTTAAGTACAATGAAGCTGTACTGTAAAAGAAAGTCAGACCTATTTCCACTCTATTACATGGTACTTTCATTACTAAATACCGGGTATGTTCACTTGAATAGTACTTGTTACTTACCCCTTAAGTACAATGAAACTGTACTGTAAAAGAAAGTCAGACCTATTTCCACTCTATTACATGGTACTTTCATTACTAAATACCGGGTATGTTCACTTGAATAGTACTTGTTACTTACCCCTTAAGTACAATGAAACTGTACTGTAAAAGAAAGTCAGACCTATTTCCACTCTATTACATGGTACTTTCATTACTAAATACCGGGTATGTTCACTTGAATAGTACTTGTTACTTACCCCTTAAGTACAATGAAGCTGTACTGTAAAAGAAAGTCAGACCTATTTCCACTCTATTACATGGTACTTTCATTACTAAATACCGGGTATGTTCACTTGAATAGTACTTGTTACTTACCCCTTAAGTACAATGAAACTGTACTGTAAAAGAAAGTCAGACCTATTTCCACTCTATTACATGGTACTTTCATTACTAAATACCGGGTATGTTCACTTGAATAGTACTTGTTACTTACCCCTTAAGTACAATGAAGCTGTACTGTAAAAGAAAGTCAGACCTATTTCCACTCTATTACATGGTACTTTCATTACTAAATACCGGGTATGTTCACTTGAATAGTACTTGTTACTTACCCCTTAAGTACAATGAAACTGTACTGTAAAAGAAAGTCAGACCTATTTCCACTCTATTACATGGTACTTTCAGTAGTAAATGCCACTTATTACCTTCCCGTACAGTGTACATGAACACACTTGGTCTTCTGACCTCACCACATGAGACAATGCTAACCTGTTGGTAAGGGTAAAGTAACTACATTGTAAAAAAAATATACTGGCCTGATTACTTCTTGTAACATGAGGCAAGTTTAAAGAGAAACAAGACAGCTGTGAAAACAACAATCTTTAATATGATACATGTCTGCAGCATACAAAGTGTCATCACAATGAAATAGGTTTTAAGTACAAAACAGTACAAAGGAGAATTCTAAAAAACACATTATTGGCCTGAGGGTCGTGCTTTTTGTACAGTTTGGTAAAGGTGCAGGACTTCTTCAGGGTTTGTAACTGCAAGAAAATTCACAATATGAGCTCAAGTGAACATAAAAAGCATAACGACTTTGATGCAATACAAAATAAATGTTACTTATTTAATCATTTCTGTAATGAGTTTGATAAATCTCTATGAATTTTTTTATCGCTTTGACTGTAATGCTTGAAATTAATCAAGTACTATCCTCATTTAAAAACATGATAATAAATTATTCAAAACTTAACTTTTTTTAAATATTGTTCTAAAAATGAACTTTTTTAAATATATATTATATAATGTCAGGAAAATATGTAAAACAACAAGGCTAAATAATTAGTTTTAATACTAAAAACACCCCGAGTGTGTGTTTTTGTTAAGTATGGCAGGGGAAGTAAAGTTGCAAATTCCCAGCGCACTTGAATGCAGCACAACTACCCCCAAAGTGAACGTGCAGATTAATCCGGAGAGCCTCGAGGCGCGCGCAACAGTTTGAATTTCTCTTCATCTGGCAGGTAAGCCAGTGTTTTGTTTTTTTTTTAAATATTGGATAAATTACATGTAAATATTTAAACTGATCAAACTTTATAAAGAAGCTAACCTTGTGATTTCAAGCCACTATCTCTGTGTTTGAAACGTGACGTAAGAGCCTGTCTACCTTACTGCAATAATTTCAGTTATTTTGTGTATACATTTTCAAAGTTTGTAATGAAAATCTACAAACATTTTTGTTACTTACCAGGAGAGAGGCACCTGTAAAACAAGCACGTAGCCTAAATGATAACGTCTGTTGTCCTGTGCTCGTTTGACTGAGCGCACGTCTTTCTGGGAAAATCAAAGAAAGGCGTTTATTTAAAATAATGATGACGTACTTCCGTCTTTTTACCGCTTTACATCAGCTATGGTGAAGAAGACATTCCAGACGAATCCGTGAAGCCACAGGAGAGTAAGCTAAAGTAAGCTAAATCCACCAAGTGGACATATTATCTACATTAATGAAGAGTTTAAATGCCGTTTCCCCATTTTCTTTTCTTTCGCCGTTTTTATTTTATTTTTATTTATTTATTTATTTTCAAATATGATAGAGACAACAATACCACCCAACAGTGAATGTAAATGTTTGAAAATTAAAACATATTTTTGTGAATAACTGTGTTGAATTTGAAATTGCCTATTTATTTATTTTTTTCTTTTCTTTTACACTGCAATGTTTTTCATGCTAATGCAAATTGTAGGTGCGAATAATATTTATAAAGAATAAATACACACAGCAATTGCCAATTAAAACATTGCTTTTGTTATTCTTTGTCTAAACAAATTAGATTTTTTTATGGCAATTTTGATTTTTTTTCTTTGATTTCTTTTTTGTTGTTCTTGTTTATGTAACTAAAATATAAAGTTGTGAATAATTTATTGTCATGTTCATAAATGAGGATAATTGATTAATTTCAAGCATTACAGTCAAAGCTATAAAGAATTCACAGAAATTTATCAAACTCATTACAGAAATGATTAAATAAGTACAATTTTTTTTTTTTTTCATCAAAGTCGTTATGCTTTTTATGTTCACTTGAGCTCATATTGTGAATTTTCTTGCAGTTACAAACCCTGAAGAAGTCCTGCACCGTTACCAAACTGTACAAAAAGCACGACCCTCAGGCCAATAATGTGTTTTTTGAAATGCTCCTTTGTACTGTTTTGTACTTAAAACCTATTTCATTGTGATGAGACTTTCTATGCTGCAGACACGTATCATATTAAAGATTGTTGTTTTCACTGCTGTCTTGTTTCTCTTTAAACTTGCCTCATGTTACAAGAAGTAATCAGGCCAGAATATGTTTTTACAATGTAGTTACTTTACCCTTACCAACAGGTTAGCATTGTTTCATTTGGTGAGGACAGAAGACCAAGTGTGTATGTACACTGTGCGGGATGGTAATACGTGTACATACCCAGCATTTACTACTGAAAGTACCATGTAATAGAGTGGAAATAGGTCTGACTTTCTTTTACAGTTACAGTTTCAGTGTACTTAAGGGGTAAGTACCAAGTACTATTCAAGTGAACATACCCAGTATTTAGTAATGAAAGTACCATGTAGTTGAGTGGAAATAGGGCTGACTTTCTTTTACAGTTACAGTTTCACTGTACTTAAGGGGTAGTTTCTGTGGTAAATTCATGGTAAATACCATGAAACGTGCAGCGAGTGCAGACCTAAAGGTCAAGGTACTTTATTTGTACTTACCTTGTTCTTACATGTGGTAAGTACCATAAAAGACACCTTTGCACAACATGTAAATACCCAGTAAGAATATTATAAATACCCAGTATGTACCACATAGGTATGAACCAAATAGTACCATATAAATACACAGTAAGTACCATGTAAGTACAGAGTAGACACAAAAAGTACCATGTAAGTACCCAGTAAAGTCCCATAGAAAGTACCATGTAAACACACTGTAAGTACCCAGTAAATTCCATAAAAAAGTACCATGTAAGTACCCTGAAAGTACCCAGTAGTTACACTATAAGTACCATGTAAATACCACTTAAGTACACTGTAAGTACTTTACTGTAAAAGAAAGCGTTACCAAAATGTGATTTAATTTCCTCAATGAAATAATTAATGTTGCATTTTCCAGGGTCTTCCACGTCTCTACTGCTTTACCAACACAAAGGTGTCTGTCCTGGCCCTTTACGCTGACGGTCAGTCCGACACAAGACTGGATTTTCGGTTGACCCGCAGGACCATCGAGCATCTGGGTCGATGGTCCTGAAGCATCAGCTTCGGGTTCCTCACACTCTGGGGGGTCACAGGAGACTGACGTCCTGGTGTTTCTTTTCTGGCTGGCGTGTGGCACATCTTACAGTGTGGTAGCCAGAGTCTTTGACATGACACGGTCCACCGTGAGCGATGTTGTCCACAGGTAGGCAGACCGCATCCTCCAGCTGATGAGCAGGGTCACCCAGCTTCCCAGTGGGAATGAACTACCATAAGTCGCCTCTGGATTTTAGCAGCTCGCTTGGTCTTTCTCCTTCCAAAGGGTCACAAGGAGCATTGATGGCTGCCACATAAGAATAAAGGCCCTAAAAGAAAATGCAGCTTGTTATTTTAACAGGAAGCTTTTTTATTCCATTAAAATGCATGCTGTATGTGACTCTAATGCCAAATTTATAGATATTTTTGTTGGGAATCCAGGATCAATCCATGATTCACAGGTTCTACGTAAAAGCCCAATTTATGTAAATCAAACAAACCCACCTGAAGGATCCTTTTGGGTGATGGTGGGTATCCCTGCATTGCACATCCCATCATGCTGCTGACACCCTACAGGGAACCCATGAGGAATGCCATTGAGGCAGTTACAACCAGAACCACTCCAGAACACGCTCTGTTGTGAAGAGAGCATTTGGCATGATAAAGATGAGGAGGAGAGCAATATTTCTGGTGGCACTGGAAGTAAAACCAACCTTTGCAATGAAAATCATTGCCTGCAGTTCAATTCTGCACATTCTGTGCATCAGCAAAGGCGACTGCTTAGCCACAGATGTTGAGCCACAGCAGGACAACACCAGGAACATGCAGGACGAGCAGAGTCACGTCTGTCTGCAAGGACAAATCTTTGCTTTCCTTTCAGCTCCAACTGTGACACACATGACTCTAGAAGACCAGGATTATTGTTAACATGTATAAAAATAAATATTAACATATAAAACGAAATTCTAAATATGTACATCTGATATTTATATGAAAATCCTTTTAAGATTGTTAAAAATAGCTCAGATTTAAATAATACATGTAAATTATTCATTTTTGTTCATACATTTATTAAACAAATTGGAAAAACAATGGCTGCATTACATTTTAGAACAATAATTTCAACTCAAGTTAACTTAACAGACTCTCCTGTCGCTGTTCCTCCCTTCTAGCCCTTTCCTCCTCTCTCTTCTGGGTCTTTAACATAAACCTTTAACCCAGTACGACAACGATTAACCGTTTATTAAAATGAAGTCAAATCTGATCATGTCTCTACCCATCTGGCACGAGCTAGCTTGAAAACAAACAGGCTATCTTTCTCCATCCGCAAATGGATCGGATTTTCCTCATCCTCGTCTGTCCCTACATATATGAACACATTTAAAACATGTGTTAATAACTTGTGACTACGGTTAGAAGTCACTGCTTTTTGATGTAATATCTAGCGTTTGTTTTTAGCCTTCGGCGCTAATTCGCGTTAGCGTTAGCTTTAGCATTACTGAAATTGATGAGCTTCAAAACAATCTAGGTTGTTGATTGAGGAATATAACATATTAAACACATCATCTTAAGTATTTACAAATATATTTTACAACAGATACTGGATATTTTTTAATATACTTACACGTTTCGGTGGTTTTCCTTGCGCAACCGGCTGCCATTTTCGAATGATTCAGACGAATGATTATCTCGCGATAATCAGCCAACTTCCGTTTCTACTGAAATGCCTTCCGTTTCTGTCGAAAATTTCAGTAGTGTATGTGAGAGCATTTTGGATAGTGTATGTGAGAGCATTTTCACATGTGTATGTGAGAGGATTTTCACATGTGTATGTGAGAGGATTTTCACATGTGTATGTGAGAGGATTTTCACATGTGTATGTGAGAGCATTTTCAGTAGTGTATGTGAGAGCATTTTCAGTAGTGTGTGTAAGAGCATTTTCACATGTGTATGTGAGAGCATTTTCAGTAGTGTGTGTAAGAGCATTTTCACATGTGTATGTGAGAGCATTTTCAGTAGTGTGTGTAAGAGCATTTTCACATGTGTATGTGAGAGCATTTTCAGTAGTGTGTGTAAGAGCATTTTCACATGTGTATGTGAGAGCATTTTCGATAGTGTATGTGAGAGGATTTTCACATGTGTATGTGAGAGCATTTTCAGTAGTGTGTGTAAGAGCATTTTCACATGTGTATGTGAGAGCATTTTCACATGTGTATGTGAGAGCATTTTCACATGTGTATGTGAGAGATTTCACATGTGTATGTGAGAGATTTCACATGTGTATGTGAAAGATTTCACATGTGTATGTGAATGAATACATTTTCAGTTGTATGTATACAAGCATTTCACTAGTGTGTGTGAGAGATTTCATATGTGTTTGTGAATGCTAATTCTGAATTATGTCCTACACGGCACCTCATAAAAACCAAGAAGAAGCTACAAGAACAGCGGATACGAACCCCCCCCCCGAAGTCTCCGTATGTATCTTCCGTGTGTAAAAATATTTTGTGCTGAAAAACTTCGCTTTTGTATAAAACTTCAAGTAACCCAGAAACATGTCATCACCTAACGGACAAACGTCGAGCAGCGACTTTAACGCGGTAAACAGCAGAGGACGTGACCGAACAGATTAAATGAAGCGCGTGGAGGGGATGGGGGATTGGGGGGTGGAATCCGCGGCACACGTCTGTGCAGAACCGGGGCCTGTGATCCGTATGGATCATGGATCATCCGCGCAGCCTAGTAGCTTCTCCTGGGATTCGGTGTCAGACCGTAAAACCTCATCACCCGCGGGACGTCATCACCGCGGACCCACACTTTATTTATTTATTTGAAGATACAGGACTGCATATGGTGTGTGATTTGAACTATAAACATATTCATCTTTGCTAATTATTGTGTATTGTCGTGCAGTTATGGACAAATGTTGGACACCCTGGGCACTATGTCAATTAGGTTTCTTTTAGGTTCTACGTGTTGGGCGGCCGCGGCGTCACTCCTCCCGATTCCCCCGCTGGAGCGGCAGACGTCTCCCCCCACCGCCGTGGGGCCTGTGTGGCGCGGGCAGCACGGAGACACGGGGGTCCACCGGCAGCTGCGCCCGAACCGCACAGGGTCCGAACGTCGGCTCCCCTCTCGCTAAGGGCGCCGGAGGAGGGAAAGGAGAGGCGAGGAGCCTGCGGGGCGAGGGTGGAGCGCAGGCGCCCCGAAGTCTCTGCACTTCTGTCAAAAGTGGCAGGAAAATATACGTCTAAATGCGCTACGAGCTCCTCATGGGAGCGTGAATTCAGCGCGGCAGGAAACATCGTCACCCCGTTAATATCCTCACTGATAGCTGACACGGTTAATATGTTGGTGTTCCGGTCACGTAACATGAAGACGGGCGAATAAAGCAGCAGCAGCACGATTCACTAAAGCAGCCAAACAGACAAACACGTGTTCACTTTTTTTTTTGCACTTTAAAAAAGGTTGTTCATGTTTAGCCTATGTTGAACCTTTCCTGCGATGACTTTTCTCTTTCTGACCGTGGTCGGAAAACGTTGGCGGATCTTCCTTTGGGGTTATAAGCTACATGCGTTCTCGAGTTTGCCACTCGGCCGCTGGGGGGTTTTGTGTTGGGCAGGTGCCTGTATTCTAGAACATTGGCCATAACAACAATGTTACTGTAACCTAACAGACTTCTTCTTTCTTTCAGATTCCATCACAAACACAAGAACCTCGGAGAGCAGCTCCAGTGGAAGGTCCGGGCAGATGACAAGTATGTTTCCTTCTCACTATCGTTTTAGGAAACTTGACAAGAACTCCAGTCAGTTATAAAATATTGTCTTTTTTTTAGCTTCAGAACACCGCACAATGAGGAGATGACGGCAGCAGTGAAAGATGTGGAACCAAATTGGAGTTTCCACCAAGTTAGAAGTAAGCACATGAAGTTGGATTTACACAACTCGCCATAAGTTAGAGATAATGTGAGAGACTCAATGTCAATAATCAGTGTTACTTTCTTTTCAGAGATTTTTTGAATAGGATTGCAATTGTATTAGTGTGATAGACAGCTCATTTAGTGTTTCCATGTCTTAAGACCAAACACTAAGTTACAATAACGATATAGCATTGACAATGGATAATTAAGATAAGCCACTGTGACAGTCTGCATGGCACATTTTGAATATTCCACTTTGGAAACATGTTTGCAATATGTTGACCTCATCTTCTGTACATTTCATATTTCCATCGACTAGGAGCTTGCAATCGAGCTATTGACAGTCTCAAGTGCAAAGAGAGAGAATGGAGATAGAAGCAAGGAGGAGGTCAAAAGGAGGACCAGTCAGCATGATCAGGTGAGTTGTCCTATTTGTGACCTTGTTTCATTTACTCAGGTCGTGCATGGTCCAGTTGAACTGTGTATGTGTGTGTATGTTGTTTCCTCTAATTAAAATAATATTTTCCTTTCCTGTTGGTCCACAGCTCTTCAAAAAGAGGGTCAAAATTGCTGAGAAGATTCTCAATCAAGAGGATCTGTCATAAATAAAAAGAGCCAATGCAAACTATGTCAGCGACGAGGAAAGTGACGAGGACAAACCATCTTATTATCAAGCCTCGCCAAAGTGGCGCTCCACTAGGCTAACCATGGTGATGCTGAAATGCCATAAAGCCTGGGATGAAAACTGGAGGAGTGGAATTGAGCCAAAATTACGCACGAGACACTCAGCTGACTTTACTGAAGGAAACCCACCACCAGTCAAGAGCTGCTATCTGGCAGAAGAGAGAAAAAGGATGCATGTTTGTTTGTGGTTTTTGACTTATTTATTTATTTTGTAATAAAATATTTTTGAGTAATACCGGTTTTCTGTTACCTTTTATTTCTTATATATTTTGGAGATGACTGGTATCTTGAAATATCCTGACTTACATCACTAGAGTTTGTTCTTCAGATATGCCTGCTGGCCATATGTTCCAAATCCTAACTTCAGATATGACTGGTATACGGACATCAGATATCAACAGATATGACATGGATAGAATCTGGAAATATCCTGACCTTGGATATCACTAGTGACGCATCTCATATCTGGAGAGAATCTCATCTCCAGATTCTATCAGAATAAAAGTGTCCCATACTCGGAGTTGATATGCTCAGGACATGAACTTAGAGACAGTCATGTCCGGAGAGTATCCACCGTAGATATCACCAGATATGGGGTATTTCTGAGGATATCCAGACAAATATATGTCCTGATTCTGGGGTTTTTTGCACAGTGTAAATAAATAGGTAAACAAACAAACAAGTATGGCTTGGCTCTGCTGTGAGGAAACAGTATTTGGGAATCCTTTCATACCAGGAGCCAGCCCGGCCATGGGAGCATCGCCACAGCGCCCTCCCAGACTGGGACAACACTGGGGTCCACTTCACAGCCGTGAAGCTGCAAAGTTAGACCCCAGCTTCCCCAGCAAGGGCAAGAACTGCAGCAACAATCAGCAACCAAGCCGGCAAGCCCTGGAGGAAAAGATCCCCACAAGAAACACTGGGGCTAAAATCATGAGAAGATGCTAAAATTAAAGACATAGGATGTATATAAAAACATAAAATTGAGAATAAGATGCAAAAAATGAAATTAAATACATAAAATAGCCTATACTAAAACTAATAGAATAAATTAGCAGTTAAAATCAACTAAAAGCTAAATTAAACAGGTGGGTCTTAAGCCTCATCTTAAAAACATCTACAGTCTCTGCGGCCCTGAGGTTCTCCGGCAGGCTGTTCCACAGGCGAGGACCGTAATGGCAAAACGAAGCCTCACCGTAAGTTTTGGTCCTCCCCTTCGGAACAACTAAGAGGCCAGCACCGGAGGACGTCAGGGTCCGCGAGTGCTCATACTTTAAAATAATATCATTTAAATAAGAAGGCCCAAGACAATAAAAACATTTATAAACCATTAAAAGAATTTTAAAATCAATCCTGAAACGCAGAGGGAGCCAATGCAGCCATTTCAAAACCGGTGTAATGTTTTTCCCGCCCTCTGGTCCTCGTCAGAACTCGTGCCGCTGATTTCTGCAATAGCTGTAGGTTGGAAATAGACTTTTTGGGTAAACCAGAGAGAAATGCATTACAATAATCTAAACGACTGAAAATAAAAGCATGCATCAGCACCTCCGTGCTGGCAAGAGAGAGGAACAGGCGGACTCTGGCAATGTTTTTAAGATGATAAAATCCTGTCTTAACAACATTTTTAATGTGTGGGATAAAATTTAGCTCAGAGTCAAAAAGTACGCCCAGGTTTCTCACACATTGAGAAGGTTTAAAATTATGAAGATGTGGTAAAATCATCTCTCTCTTGTGTTCGGAACCGATGATTAGAACTTCAGTTTTGTCCTGGTTGAGCTGTAAGAAGTTTTCTGCCATCCATGACTTTATCTCTAAAATACAGTTTCAAATAGTGTTAACAGGTTCAAGGTCATCAGGAGACACATCGCTGTAAAGCTGTGTATCATCAGCATAGCTGTGAAAGTCAATGCCATGTCTCCTGATGACTTCCCCAATGCCATGGTCAGAACACGAGACGGACCCAGATGCTGGAACCCAGTACGAGGAGACAGGTAAGTGGATAAATGTAATTTAATGTCACTGAATATGGCGAAGGCTTGGAGGAGCGTGGCTAGGTCGAGACTAGAAGGCGTGGCTTTGAGCGTGGTGGAGAAGCCTGAGCGAGCTGTAGCTCTTGCTGACAGAGGTGCAGCTGCAGCGCTACTGGAGATCTTGAGAGTGGTGTGACTGAAGGTCTTGAAGAGGGGTGTTGCTGGAGTTCTTGTGAGTGGCGAGGCTGGAGGACCAGTGAAGCCAGAACCAGTGCGTGCTGTGGCCGAAGAGCGTCGGCGTCTGGGAGGTAGCTGCAGCTCAAGGTGGTGTAGGTTCCAGGTGACAATCGTGGCATGACAAAACCATCAGGGTTAACGAACTGGCGAAGACTCTTGGAGTTGGGTCTCCTTAAGAAGCAGATGAGTTGATTAGTCACAGCTGGAGTCAGGAGCAGAGCAGGGCTGGAAGGGGGAGGAGACTGGCAGGCACCATGACAGTACCCCCCCGTCAACGACCGCCTCCAGGCGGTCCCGGACGCCGATCCGGGTGGGCACGGAAGAAGGCAGTGATGAGGGAAGGGTCGAGGATGAGAGAACGGGAGACCCACGAGTGTTCCTCAGGCCCGTACCCTTCCCAGTCCACCAAATACTGGAAGCTACGGCCACGGCGGCGAACGTCCAAAATCTTGGAGACCGTGAAAGCCGGAGCGCCGTCAATGATACGGGGAGACGGAGGGGAGACGGAAGGCGGGCACAAGAGACTATCAACAAAGGGCTTAATTTGTGAGACGTGGAATGACGGGTGTACCTTAAGGGCTGCCGGCAACTTGAGGCGAACGCAGGCAGGGTTGATGATTTTGTCAATAATGTAGGGGCCAATAAAGCGGGGAGCCAACTTCCTGGAAGTGGACTGCAAAGGGATGTTCTTGGCAGACAGCCACACCTTTTGACCGACCTGATAAGCGGGTCCCACCACCCTGCGACGATTGGCTGATCTGCAGTTGCGTTCATTGGTTCGGAGCAGGGCTTCTCTGGTCTGGTTCCACACCCGCTGGCAACGCTGTAGATTGTGTTGGATAGACGGAACCGCCAGATCCAGTTCCTGAGAAGGAAACAATGGAGGAGAATATCCGAGCGAGGCTTCAAACGGTGAGACCCCTGTGGCAGAGGAGATATGGGAATTATGGGCGTATTCAATCCATACAAGAAACTTCGCCCAATCAGTTGGGTTTTGGGCAGCCAGACAGCGAAGGGATGCTTCCAGCTCCTGATTGGCCCGTTCCGCTTGCCCGTTGGTTTGGGGATGGTACCCGGAGGATAGACTGGTGGTGGCACCCAGAGCGGAACAGAAGGCCTTCCAAACTTGGGAAACAAACTGTGGACCCCTGTCGGAAACGATATCGCTAGGGATCCCATGAAGTCGAAAGACATGTTGGACTAAGATATCAGCAGTACTGGTGGCGGTAGGTAGTTGGGGAAGTGGAATGAACTGAGCAGCCTTGGAGAAACGGTCAACAACAGTGAGTATAACTGAATGACCTTGGGAAGGGGGTAACCCCGTAACAAAATCAATGGCGATGTGAGACCATGGTCTGTGCGGCGTAGGCAGGGGCCGCAACAGTCCTGAAGGTGGAGAGTTGGAAGATTTGTCTGGTCCTGACACTCACGCACATCCTTCTCCATATTCGGCCAGAAGAACCTCTTCCTGATGAAGGGTGCGGTAGATGCCTCCATGACAGGCTATACGGGAATTGTGGCCCCAAACTAGCACGTCTGACCTGAGAGAGGTGGGAACGTAAAGGATGCCGTTAGGACAGGGATCATGGTCGGGTTCCTCACCTTGGGCGTTAATGACCCGGTTCTCAATATCCCAGGTCAGACTTCCCACGATGCAAGTGGCAGGGATGATGGAAGCAGTATCATTTGGTCCGTCAGTGCTGAATTTCCTGGAAAGGGCGTCAGGTTTGATATTTCTACTGCCTGGCCTGTAAGTAATGGTGAAGTCGAAGCGATCAAAAAATAAACACCACCTGGCTTGGCGAGAATTCAGTCTTTTTGCGGATCTTAAATATTCCAGATTTTTATGGTCAGTCCAAACTATGAATGGTTGTTTTGCCCCCTCCAGCCAGTGCCGCCACTCCTCCAAAGCCAACTTGATGGCAAGCAACTCTCGGTTACCCACGTCATAATTTCGCTCTGCAGGAAAGAAAGCACACGGTTTGAGTTTGCCAGAGGATGCTTCACGTTGGGAGAGAACAGCGCCAACCCCAGTATCAGAGGCGTCAACCTCGACCACAAACTGTCTATTCGGGTCAGGTTGGATGAGAATAGGAGCCGAAATAAACAATGACTTGAGTTTGTCAAAAGCAGCCTGTGCCTCTGGGTTCCAAATAAAAGGTTTGGAGATGGAAGTTAACTGAGTGAGGGTTGAAGCAATACTGCTGTAGTTGCGTATGAACCGCCGATAAAAATTAGCGAACCCCAGAAACTGCTGCAGCTTTTTACGTGACTCCGGTGGTTCCCACTGAGTGACTGCTTCTATTTTAGCGGGATCAGGACGGATGCTGCCAGCCTCAAGAATATAGCCGAGGAACTAGACAGAGGAAGCATGGAACTGGCATTTCTCCGCTTTAACAAAAAATTGGTTCTCGAGCAGTCTGGAGAGAACGAAACGGACATGGTTTTCATGCTGCACAGGATCAGGTGAGAATATCAAGATGTCATCGAGATAGACGAAAACAAAACGATTAATGAAGTCCCGGAGGATATCATTAACAAGTCTCTGGAATACTGCAGGGGCGTTGGTAAGACCGAAAGGCATGACGAGGTATTCATAATGACCCAGAGGCGTATTGAATGCGGTCTTCCACTCGTCGCCTTCTTTAATGCGGACTAAATGATAGGCATTACGTAGGTCGAGTTTGGTAAATATGTGGGCCCCCTGCACTGAATCGAACACGGAGCTGATAAGTGGAAGAGAGTATTTGTCCTTAACTGTAATTTGATTAAGTTCCCGGTATCGATGCAGGGTCGTAGCGTTTTGTCCTTCTTAGAGACGAAAAAGAACCCAGCACCCACCGGGGACGAGGAGGGTCGAATGTGACCGGAGGATAGAGCTTCATGGATATACGACTCCATGGCTGCCTTTTCAGGACCAGACAGGTTAAATAAATGTCCTTTGGGTAGAGTAGCCCCAGGCAGGAGTTCAATGGCACAGTCATAAGGTCTGTGCGGAGGTAAAGAATTAGCCTTGAGTTTGCTGAAAACGGTTTTAAACTCATGATAGCACGGGGGTACTGACGAAAGATCAATAAGTTCAGTAGTTACGTTGACGTCGGAAGGTACAGTAGGCATAGCTGAACGAAGGCAATTAGCTAGACAAAAAGCACTCCAGGTAACCACTCGGTGAGAGGCCCAGTCCAAACGTGGGTTGTGCAGCTTAAGCCAAGAATAACCTGAAACCACTGGGTTTTGAGGAGCATGCGTGACATAGAATTGTATAAACTCGTGGTGATTGCCAGAGGAAACGAGCTGAATAGGTCTAGTGCGGTGAGTGATAACAGCGAGGTGCTGACCCCCCAACCCTGTGGTTTTAACTGGGTTTTCTAAAGGTTCCATGAGCAGCGACAGTGATTTCACTAAATCAGAATCAATAAGACTTTGTTCGGCCCCAGAATCAACTAAAGCATGGATTTCAGTGACAGCGGACTTGAAACATAGCTTGACAGGAACATAGAAAAAGTTCTTGGACGTGGGAAAAGCAGTCTGACCCGCCCGCGGCCTGTCGTCTAGCGGGGGATCCTGGAGTTTAAACGGAGCCTGCATTGAGAAACCTTATGATTCGGATCACCGCAGTAGAAACAAAGACCTTCGTCTCTACGCTTCTGACGTTCTTCAGCTGACAGTTTTGAGTGCCCAATCTGCATGGGTTCCTCGGAGCTGCTACGTGACATGGCCGGGGAAAAACCAACTGGATCACCCGGGGGTGCATGTGGTTTAGCTAATGGCGGCTTGCGGGGTTGTGAGTTACGTTCGTGTTGACGTTCTCTGAGGCGGGTATCAGAGCGTAGCGCAGCAGCCACAAGATCTTCAAAAGACTGAGCTTCGGGCTGAGTGCATAAATGATCCTTGATGGCGTCATTTAATGATTGATAGAAGATACCACGAAGTGCCGGATCAGACCAGCCTGCTTCTACCGCTAGAATACGAAAGTCAATCACGTGATCGCTGACAGATCGATTACGTTGGTTGAGCCTCAGTAATCGTCTGGTGGGTTCTTCCTGTTTTTTCGGCTGATCAAATACGAGTCGGAACTCACCAATGAAGCTTTCGAAGGACAGATGAGTGACGGGATTGGCGGCGAGGAAAGCTTGGGCCCACTGTAGCGCTTTACCTCTGAGTGAGTTGACTAATAAAGTTGCTGTGATCCGAGTGGTAGAAACGAGGCGCTTGTAGAAACAGGAGGTGACACTGCAGTAGGAAACCCCCGCATGCTTCGACGTCGCCATGGAACTGCTCTGGCTGGAGACGGAAGTTTTCCGGAAGTGAGGCGGAACTAGAGACAGGCGGATCGCTGGAAGGTGGAAGTGACGCTGGAACAGCAGAGACGGATTGTTGCCCGGTTAGTTCTAGCAAGGTTTGTGTCACAGCCGGCAAAATAAGTCTTGGTGCGCGGAGGCCATCTGTGTAAGCGCTTTGGCTTGATGCCCCAACATGACGCCCTGTTGTTTGACTGCCAGGCGGAGTCCTTCCGGGTCAGCTGGGTCCGGATGATGGCCAGTTCGTTCTGTCATGGTCAGAACACGAGACGGACCCAGATGCTGGAACCTAGTACGAGGAGACAGGTAAGTGGATAAATGTAATTTAATGTCACTGAATATGGCGAAGGCTTGGAGGAGCGTGGCTAGGTCGAGACTAGAAGGCGTGGCTTTGAGCGTGGTGGAGAAGCCTGAGCGAGCTGTAGCTCTTGCTGACAGAGGTGCAGCTGCAGCGCTACTGGAGATCTTGAGAGTGGTGTGACTGAAGGTCTTGAGAAGGGGTGTTGCTGGAGTTCTTGTGAGTGGCGAGGCTGGAGGACCAGTGAAGCCAGAACCAGTGCGTGCTGTGGCCGAAAAGCGTCGGCGTCTGGGTGGTGTAGGTTCCAGGTGACAATCGTGGCATGACAAAACCATCAGGGTTAACGAACTGGCGAAGACTCTTGGAGTTGGGTCTCCTTAAGAAGCAGGTGAGTTGATGAGTTGATTAGTCACAGCTGGAGTCAGGAGCAGAGCAGGGCTGGAAGGGGGAGGAGACTGGCAGGCACCATGACACCCAAAAGGCAAACTATATAAATTAAAAAGTATTGGCCCTAAAATCGACCCTTGGGGAACCCCACAAGTTATTTCATGGATTCCTGAAGATCACGTATACATACTTACATAAAAGTGTCGGCATGTAAGGTAAGAGTAAAACCTGCGTGTGTACAACAGCTTAAATGGACAGTGCAAATTAAACATGTTGGTTACACGAGTGTCACTTTACATCTCAGAATGTTATATTTAGTGCAACAATTACATTTAACAGAACTTTTTACCTTTTACCGTCTGTTAATGTCTCTGTCAGGCACCAACCGTCTTGTATCCTTGGGGCAAATAAAAATGATTTTCTCAACCGTTCTCCCCACTTACCCAGAGTTCACCATTTCTTTAATGAAACTGGTCACTGAAAACGCAGGGAGCGCACTCTAGTGGCATAACTATGTACATAAGTTTTTCCTCCACCTGGCTACAAATATTTTTTGGATTGTCTGTTCTTTCTATTTTACTGTATAAAGGTGTCATACCTTCTTGACGATCAGTTTTGCAATAGGAGCCTCATCCAACTTCTGTTGCTCTGGCAAGAATTCTTGAAAATTAGGTTTAGTAATCCATGCGCAGGGATTGTCAGATTTTTTTTTTTTTTACCATTGGCACCAAGGGGGGCTCTGTAATTTCCTCTCTGTGGAAAGTGACAACTAAAATCTTTGAGGTTTTTGTATCTTTCCCCTGAACCCTAGTGCTGAACAACTTTTTTTTTAGGTCATTTGAGAGTTGTTTTGAGGTCCCCATGTTGCCACTCATTGGAGGACAATTAAAAAAATGAAGAACAACTAAAATACCTCTTGTCATGATTGGATGCACCTGGCTTTGAAGTTAAGGCTTAATAAGCTGATTAAATCAATTTTGGGTTCCAATTACTCAGTTAAATGATTACAGGCATTCAAAGTGACAAAATGCCAGGGGTGCCCAAATGTTTGCAAAGCCTATTGTTCACATTTTATTTTATTTTAAACAAAGAAACATTGTTAAGTGCTAATGTGTCAGGCTTATGCCAGACTTGTACACTGATTATGTATTTATCTTTTTGTACCTTTATTTAAGAATCCCAATTAGTCTCTACCAATGTAAATACTATTCTTCCTGAAAAAAACTTTTTCTTTTCTGTGAAATAATATTTTCCTAATTGTTCATATTTTATCATGGCATTGGTTCTTGTTGAATAAAAATAAATCCCTCTGGCATCAAAGCTGTTGACTTTATCTGATTAACAATCATAAAATTAAAAAAAAGGTAAACGTAAAAAGAGACAACTAAACTGACTTAACTTTGAGCCTTGGTTGCAGGAAAAATTCATTATGGATCAGAGTATCTCAGCGCCAGCAGGTTTGTTGATGGAAAACATTGATGCTACCATGGCAAATGTCAAACCCCAGAGGACTTTTTGCTTATAATTTGAAGCTATCTTTGTCACAATGTTCACAGCTCAGCAGGTCTGTCTGTCTGTCACGTTGGGGGTCAGTGATCCAGTTTAACAGAGGGAACTGAACTGTCCACTTCAAGTTTTACCTGAATACTTGCGGTAAAGAAATACTTGATCACACTCTTTGTCTATCTGGGAATATTTTTGTTACCCAATCAAACTCTGCTGCATAATCTGTGCTTTGCTAGATTGGTTTCTTTTTACAGCGTTCCAGCGATGGATAGTGAGCAAAATGCAACATTAATAACCCTAGGTGGTCACATTGAGTTGCGTAAATACAGATTTCTTTATTTCTTTATCTTGCTGGTTATTTATGTTTTAATACTCTGCAGTAATTCAACTATCATTTGCCTAATTTGGATTCACAAAAACTTACATGAACCTATGTACATATTTATAGCAGCTTTGTTAGGAAACTCCATTCTTTACAGCACAAGTCTGTACCCAAAACTTTTGGTTGACTTTTTATCAGAGGAACAGATCACCACTTATTCATTCTGTTTGCTTCAGTGTTTCTCTTATTACTTTTTAAATGGATCTGAATTCCTGCTGTTGACAGCCATGGCTTATGACAGGTATGTGTCCATTAATAAACCTCTGCAGTATGCAGCAATCATGGGGAAAAAAACAATGGCCCTTTTTTTGAGCTTTGCCTGGCTTGCACCTGCCTGTCAGATTGCAGTACCTGTGGCTTTAGGTTCAAAGACAAAACTCTGCAACTTTGTTTTAAAGGGAATCTTCTGCAACAACTCTATTTATAAACTCCACTGTGTGAGTTCTGCAGCGCTGTCTGTGTATGGCGTGATCTCCTTAATAAACCTCACAGTGATCCCAGTTTTATTCATACTCTTCACATACATCAGGATATTTATTTTAACATACAAAAGTTGTGGGAAGATCCGGAAAAAAGTTGCACAGACCTGCTTGCCTCATCTGATAATTTTGCTGAATTTTACTTTTATGTTTACTTACGATGTAACTATAGTCAAACTGGAAGCTGATTTGTCGAATTCTGTGCGTTTGACTCTGACCTTACAGGTTATTATATGCCACCCCCTCTTAAATCCAATTATATACGGATTAAAGATGAAAGAAATTTCGAAATACTTGAAGAGGCTCTTCTATCGTGAGAATGTGACTTAAATCACAAACCTTTCAAAAATGTGCAATTGTTATCCTGGGACAAAATATCCTATCTGGTTTTTCCTATTTTTCTGACTGAAACCGCTCCACATTGTACTTGTAATAACTATTTTTTTTATTTGCACCAGCTTTATAAACATGGAGTTGTGTTATATTTTCTGTTTCTATATTCTAATTTACCTTTAAGGATTTAGCACTGTTTTTTCTCTGTTTATGGAACAAGACCCACATAATTTCTTCTCTTGTAAAGTTGGCATTGTACCCAATATATGCACTGACTTGAGGAATGATCAAAAGGGAAAATATTGAAAGCCTCTTACTGGATTCTGATGCTATCAGACATGATATCTCACTTTAACCTTACTACTTGCTGATAAGTCGTTTGGGAACAACAGTAATTCAGCCTACAAGTGGAAGACCATGTGAACTGACAGAGAGGGGTCAGCGGATGCAGAAGCAAATAGTGCAAAGAGATCGCTGACTTTCTTCACACAGCTCCAAACATCATGGGATCTTCAGATTCGGCCCGTTACTCTTCTAACATGACTGTGCACCAGTGACCAAAGCAAGGTCCACAAAGACGAGGAGGACAGAGTCTAGTGTGATGAACTGAACTGGCCTGCACTGAGTCCTGAAGTGAATCCCATAGAACATCTTTGAGATGAATTAGAGACTGAGAGCCAGGCCTTCTCCACCAGCATCAGTGTGTGACCTCACCAATGACCTTTTGGAAGAACGGTCTAAAATTCCTTGAAACACTCCTCAACCCCATGGACAGCCTTGCCAGAAGAGTTGAAGCTGTAATAGCTGCAAAAGGTGGACTGACATCATGTTGAAATCCATAGCTTAGGAATGGGACGGCTCTTCCATTTATATGTGATTCAAGGCATTGTGTGCATTTTAAATTAATTAGGTGGTCTCTGGGTAAAAAAAGATATTTAGTTTCCTTAGAATGTTTTTTGGTGGGAATTTACCTGTGAATGTAAATGGACAAAACTAAAGGTACAAAATGTGACATTGAGAAAAATCAAAATGTTAAACTGCTCCTACATTTTTGTTGTTACTGTGTGTATGTACAAGTACCTGAAACAAATAATTCCACGTATGTACGTATGTATTTATTTTACAACTCCTGCATGGTATGGCTATTTGTGATTTGCACTAAATGTTAATGAAACAAGTTTAAACATATATTTTTTACAAAAACTATCTGACTTAGTTCTTTACAGAATTACCTGTCTTGACAGTGGTCATGCTCAGTGGGACAGCTCTTTACAGCATGGCCACACTGCAGCTGCTATCTCCTGCTGAAACATAAAATTGCTTTTTTGAGGTATGTAATGGATGCACCAGTCAACAGTGCAACAACACTTAGTAAAGCACTAATTCAAATTCAACTTAAGTTTATTTCTATTGCACCTTTCATGTAAAAAGAACAGCTCAAGGCGATGTACATAAAAAAAACAAGAACCCAAAAACACCAATCCCCACACATGCAATAAAATGATAAAATAAGCTCATCATAATAAAATACACGAAAACAAAGACAAATAAAAGAGAAATTATTATAAAAAGCTAAAGTATAGAGAACCCAGCTGGCGCCGTCTGCCCTGTCCTCCTGTTGGCTGGGATGCCAGCATCCAAGCAACACGAGCACAACTCATCCCCAGCCTCTCCCACCCCACAGTCCCCCAACCCTTGGGTCCACTGGGCCCGACTTGGGCACACGAGGTCAGGCAGCTCGGAGGACTCAGAACAAGACATGCCAGAGGACAAGCAGGGCCAAAACTCTGGGAGCCCCAACAAAAAACACCCCAACCAAGGGTGAGAAGACACTTGTGAACAGTCTAAAATGTAGAAGTAATAAATAGAAAAGTTAAAAAATAAAAACATGTAAATATAAATTAAAACAAGTCCACTTTTATTTTAATTTCTTGAAAACTGAGGCTGGGGGGCCGTTTCAGGGCCACGGGGATGGTGCTGATGGTGGTTGATCGCGGCCGACGCACCTCTCGGTTACTTCAGCTTCTACTAACCTCCGGTTAGTAGAAGCTGAAGGGAACGCACTTCAGTGTTAAAGACCGGTTTCCGGGGGGGATGCTGCTACAAGGGAAGATCCTTTTTCCGCTGATTAAGAAACACCTCACCGCCAAGCTGTGGGTCTCTGCTACGGTCCACAGACCCGTCACGGTGCCATCCCGGATCCTCATGAACCGGTCAAAATTAATCACGAGTTTAAAGATTAAAAAAAAAAATGTATACACATCAAAGATCAATCCATCAGAGCAAAGCATCAAGTCATTTCTTGATCATGTAAACCTACCCAGGTTAAATGAGGATCGAATTACAAACCAAGACTCACCGTTCTCGTTGTCTGAACTTCACTTATGCCTAACAATAAAGCTCCCCAGATTAAGTGAAGATCAGATGACAAACCTAGACTTACCGCTTTCATTGTCTGAACTTCATGAAGCTCTATTACTTATGCCTAATGGTAAAGCACCAGGGCCTGACGGCTTTCCTGCTGAGTTTTATAAAGAATTCTGGGAACAACTGGCACCAACGTTTTTTGCAATGGTAACATTTATCAAGGAAAACAAATCAATGCCACCTAACATGAACTCCGCAAACATAATTCTCCTCCTTAAACCAGACAAAGACCCCACTAGTCCTTCAAGCTATCGCCCCATTTCTGTAATCAATGCAGATGTAAAAATTATCTGCAAAGCACTAGCACAGAGAATAGAAAAAATCCCCCCTACATAATTCACCTCGATCAAACGGGATTCATCAAAGGCAGACATTCTGATGACAATGTCCGCAGACTCGTTAATATAATTGACTTTGCCACCATTACAAACCAGGAAATGACCATACTATCGCTGGATGCTGAAAAATCTTTTGACAGAGTAAATTGGGAGTTCCTTATTGCTGCCCTCCACAAGTTTGGGTATGGAGAATCATTCGTCAAATGGATTAAAATATTATATCACAACCCCAATGCATCAGTTAGAACTAATAAACAAACTTCCAACAGATTTTTTTCTCAGAAGAGGAACCAGACAGGGTTGCCCACTCTTTTTCTTTCTCTCTTTTTGCTATATTTATTGAGCCTCTAGCTGCAGCAATAAGACAGAATGAGAGCATTAAAGGAATTAAGACTAAACACAGCCATCATAAAATTAGTCTCTATGCGGATGAAATATTACTGTTTTTAAATAACTCACGTTCTGTAAATGAAACAGTAACAATTATTAATGAATTCTCCTGCCTATCAGACTACTCAATTAATTAGAACAAATCTGTTTCATTATCACTGAACAGTAATGCGGAGCAAAGACTCACAATACCAGTCAAATCAGGCAATATCTATAATATATCTAGGTATTTATTTTTCCTCCAAATTATCAGAACTGGTGCAGCTAAACCACACCCCATTACTGAAAAGCATACAGGACGATCTAACCCGCTGGACCAACCTGCCTCTGTCCCTTATGGGCAAAGTAGCCACAGTTAAAATGAAAATCTTACCCAAAGTTAATTATCTCTTCTCAATGATTCCCACACAACCGCCATTGAAATGGTTCAAAACATTAGACTCATCCATATCAAGCTTTTTATAGAACAATAAACCTTCAAGAATTGATCTAAAAACTTTAAAATCTGCAAAAAGCTGTGGAGGCTTCGAATTACCTAACTTCCACAAGTATTTTCTGGCAAACATATTACAATACATCTTAAAATGGTTAAAAAATAATCCAGAAACCAACTCATGGTTAGACTTGGAACAGGCGTTATGTGGAAAGATCAACCTGTCAGATCTACCATTTATCAGCCAAACAGTTAAAAAACAAGACTGTTTCCAAAGTACTAATATAAACGCTACTTTAACAGCATGTTCGGAATTTTTATAAAAATATCTAACTCGCCACTTCAACCGTGCAAAATGACACCCATCTGGAACAACCCAGACATCCTTATAAACAAAAAAATGATTCACTTCCCATCTTGGCAAGAAGGGAGCGTAACACTACTAGAGCACCTAATTATTGATAAAAGATTCATAACTCCCCAGGAACTACAAGACAAACATGGAATAAATAACTTCTTGGAATATCAGCAACTTAAATCTCTTATTACTAAACAGTTTAAATATAAAGACAACGATTTAAAGCTAACAGAAGTAGTTAACTCTCTGATTAATTTCTCAATGAATAAAATTCACTCTAAAATATACAAACTCTTATGCAATTTAGATAATAATATTTCACTTCCAACAACAAAAATGGGACGTAGATTTGAGCATCAACACAGATGAAACCTTCTGGTCAGAACTTTGTCTAAACACCTTTAAACTGACAAAAAGTCCAAATCTGCAGCTAATACATTTCAAAACTATTCACAGAATGTACTACACTGGACAGAGGATGTTCAAGATGGGTCTCAGTAACTCAGACATTTGTCAGCACTGTGACAGTAATCTACCCGACAATTACATGCATGCACTATGGTTCTGCACGCCTGTCCAGGCTCTCTGGCAGGTATGTGCCGATCTATCAGTCTGGCTTAAAGTTTCAATCACGGCTTCACCGTCACTTTGTGTGCTGGGTTACATGAGTGCCATCGATATAGAAAGAGGATTAGTATCTATCATTTTCATAACTCTTTGCATTGCTAAAAAAACTATTTTAATAAATTGTAAAAAAAAAAAAATATAAATATAAGTCAACACAGAAATCTGCTGCTTGATCATATCAGCTTGGAAAAAATGTCAGCCCAAAGTTCAAGCAACTTTGAAAGAATTCAGTCTCTCTGGTCTCCCATAGCTAACTCCATGACTTAGGGGGCGGGGGGCCTGGTCGTCGCTGCTCCTTGCCTTTCTGCCGTGGGTCGTGTGGGGGCCGGGTCCGGTGCCTGGGTGGGGCGGGCTGGGGTGCTGCGTGGTCCTCTGGGCGCGGGTGTGGGGGTGTGTGTGGTGGCTCTGCTTGGCTTGGGGGGGTGGTCTCTTTGCCTGTGCTGGGGGGGGTTGGCGTGCGGTCCTGCTTGAGAGGGGAGGTCCAGCGGCACTGGGCGGGCTGCCCGTCTACACCTGGGGCTGGGATCAGCCCTTCCCTGGCTCTGGGACGGGGCGGGGCAACCCTCTTGGGGCCCCCGGTCGCTCTGGGTGTCATCCGCTGGGGCTGGGGGTGTGTGGGCGGGGATTGTCGGCCCCGACCTGTGGGGGTCCCACTATCGGTACGGGACCTTGAGGGTTTGGCGGGTCGGGGTCTTCGCTGAGGCAATCGGCGGTTGCCCCGGCCGGTTGGCGGCCTCGGTCCCGTCGAGGCCTGACCAGGGCTCTCCCAGGGCCGGCGCTTGGGGATGGGGGCCTGGGCTTGCTCCGGGGGGGGGGGCTTTCTGGCTCTGGGGCGTCAGCGCCTCGGGGATGGGGCCATGCGGCCTGCTGCCGCGTGGCGTTGGGGGCTTCTGGCTGCTGCGGCTGCTGCGGCTGCTGCGGCGGGGGTCTGGGTGTGGGGGTGGCTGGTTGCTCCCCCTCCTTCTTCCCACATTCCATCATCAATTTTAGAAGAACATAAACACTCAGCAGAGCACAGGTGTTAGCTCACCTTTGCATTAACAAATTGCGTGAATGAATAAAATATCTCGCACTAGTTGGCTAGTAGGCATAAGTATGAGTGTGTGAACAATATCTGTATTGTGTACATGTTGACATGTGGTCATTTTTGCAGCTAACAGGTGTGTTTATAACAGTTGAGTGTGTATGTGGACAGGCCCCGCCCCTTTGAGATTTGTATTCTATCTGTACCATACCATAATGATAAACATCCAGAAGATTGTTACTTTATGCTTGTCAAGTTATTATGCCCCACTTGAAAGGGGAAAGCATCCACAGAGTTTTATGTGCAGGACTTCACACACCATCCAGACACACTTTTCCTTTTGTTCTGTTTTATTCAATTTCCTGAGAGGTTTCAACAGTAATGGCGAGGTACTGGTTGTATGTGTATGAATGTATGGTGAAAAACCTAAACAAGACATAATATTTTATCAATTTACGACAATAAATACAACAATAAATATTTAACATGAATCAACAGTTAAATTCATGACTCTATAATTAATTCAATTTGCACAAGTAATTTGTTAAAAAGTTAACTTCATTACTTCATTACGTGAATTCATTGAAATACAGCAATACATACATTTCATAAATAACAGTGCTTGTATAAATGACATTCAATGGACTAAACAAACATTTAATGACGTGGCAGCTGACGAGGAAACGCGCAGCCGGCGCTTAACGCACAGCGGATCACACCAACTATGTCACGCACTACGACCGAATCTTACCGGCTGCCTCCGTGGTTTTGATGCCTTTAACCGGGTTTTTTTTTTGGACTAGTTTTTTGATGGATGGATCGCGAGTTTTCTGATCGCTCTCGAGCCCTGCCTGATCTGGCACTACGCATGCACTTCATCCAAAACGGCTCCGGTGCGCACAGCTGGGTCCTTAATTAACGCCACGCCCACTACAGACTTAAACTTTCCTTTTCCTCTCTTTAATTTTTTAACTACTTAAAATTAATTTTCTCTCAAATTTAACAGAATGTACTTTAATGCATTTTTACTTTAGATTTTTATTTGATTTTTTCTCTCTTCTTTTTTTCTTTTTGTGTTTTTATTTACTTTTAAAATAAAATCACTTGAAGCATCAGCTTCCTCAAGTTTGACCTAACAATGCTGCTTCATGGCTTTACCCCCCTCCCCCCTCCTATGATCACCCTCGTATCCCCCTCTTTCTAACATCCCTCTCTCTTCTTCCCTTCTTTCCTTTTCCGTCCGGTCCAAGACAAAAGAATTTCAAAAATAATTAAAATGAATAAAGTCTTGCCTCAATTACAAAAGGGGTTTATTCAGACATACCTCTGGTTTGTCAGAAGATTCATAACCCCTGTTGTAAAAGTAAAATATGTCCAACACAAAAAAAAAAAAAAAGAACTTACAAACAGACTTCCGACAGCTTGGAAGAGGAACCAGACAGGGTTGCCCACTCTGCCCCTCTCTTTTCGCTAAATATTTTGAGCCCCTAGCTGTAGCAATAAGACAGTATGAGAGCATTAAACGAATTAAACCATAAGCAGCCATCACCAAATTAGTTTCTATGCAAATGACATATTACCTTTTCTAAATAATTCACATTCTTTAAGTGAAACAGTAACAATTATATATGAATCATTCTTCATATCTGACTACTCAATTAATTGGAATAAATCTATTTTATTATCACTGAACAGTAATGAACTGCAAAGACTCTCGATACCAGTCAAATCAGGCAATATCATATATCTAGGTATTTATTTATCCCTCAAATTATCAGAACTGGTGCAGCTAAACCACACCCCACTACTGAAAAGCATACAGGACGATCTAACCCGCTGGGTCAACTTGCGGACAGAGGCATGATCCCTCATTATCTCTTCTTGATGATCCCCACACAACTGCAGCTAAAGTGGTTCAAAGCACTAGACTCATCTATATCAAGCTTCTTATGGAATAATGAACATGCCAGAATTAGTCTAAAAACTTGAAAATTGGCAATAAGCTGTGGAGGCTTAGAATTACCAACTGCTTTCTTGGTTAAGACCACTCCTCTTGTCCTGTGCTCTCTAACTGGTGTCCTGTTGCAGACGCAGAAGTCCCAATCCGAGGACTACAGTACCTCCGTTCTCCAACAACTGGATTACCTAACTCTAAAGGTAACAACACTGTTATCTTAGCCATTATAGACAGGTACTCCAAAGTTGGGAGAAGTTGCCATTAGTCAAAGAGTTGGCTGCTATTGTTACAAGCACATGTTTTTTTTTCATGACCTTACGCAAAATATTTAGTTTCCAAAAAAATATTGTCTATAAAGAAAAACCAATGATGTTTCCCCGAAACAATAATGACTGGCCATATCTGAATGTTGTAAAGCTGATCACTGCCCATACCCCAACCACCCTCACCTCACTGTTAATAAAGTGCTTTTTTTTAAATGATCAGTTTGAATACTAATTTTGAGTGCCAATATGTACACAGACGTATACTGGAGTATACTGCAATAAACATGTTTAGGGTACATCTTTGTTTCACTTACATTTTTATTCACAGGCTTTCCTAAAATGCCAAACACTTCTAATCATACCAACTGATGTATTTGCACCCATTAGATGTTTTAACGATCAGGGGTTTTCCCATTATCTTTCTTTTTTCCTTCCTCTGCATGTGCTCCATGTGCTAAGTGAAGACACCTGGTGGAGACCTGACGAGCTGCGCAATCAGGCCCCAGAGTCAGCCACCAGGCCTGCATAGGAGCTCGTTCTGGATCACAATGCAGGTTTATGTCAGGACAGGTAAGAGAGGGTACCCAGTATACCTCATGTATCTTGCTTTCTGTTATGCACACTATGTAAGTTAGTTGGTGCCACCTCTTATATTTTTTGATACCTGTGATAGCTAGGCTGGGTTTTGTTCAATTTATTTAATTCCGTTGGCCCAACCTTGGTCCCTACCTCCCCTCCTCCTCTTTCAATAAAAACCCTTAAAAATCATACGTTGTGTGTTTTCTGTTACGTACACTCCAGCCCTAGACCTGTATGTTTGTGGATGTAACAAATGTCCTACAAGAGAAAATGACGCTTCAAGAAACTTCACGCTGGAATGAACCCACTGTATGAAAGGCTTCAGTGCTTCATGAAGCTCAATCAGCCTATCACTACAAACCAGCTGACTCAGGGGTTGCATGAAAAGACAGCAAAAAGTAAACAAATAACAGGTACTTTAAAAAAACAACACATTTAGAAAAGCACTTTTAATTATTTGATAAGGCCTAGGCATAATAAATGCCCTACTTTGAGAATTCTAAGTAACACCTTGAGCTCTCAGAATCGACACATTTTAATGATCTAAAAATTATTATTCAAATTAACCAGATTTTCATTAAGTAAATGATCTTTTGGAAAAAAGTAGGGATAAACTAATTGATCCTATACATTTTCACCAAGAACTATTTTTAATTAAATTTTCTTGTCTGCCAAATAAAATTGAGTTCAACTGGATTTGTTCAGTGTTCTGTGTGTGTTTGTGTGTTTACCACCTAATTCTCATGGATTCACAAGAGCACTAATGGGCTCCATAGAGGATAAATGTGTTCTAGATAAACCCGAACCCTTCACTCTGCATTACAGAGAAGACCTCTTCTTGTGTCCAGTCCTAGATTGGTGAGGTGTCGCAAAAACAACAATATTTTCTTTGTTACATATTGTATAGAACTGGTTTGTTTTTATTAAATAACCTGGAAAGAGCCTGATGGAGCTTGAATTCAATGTATCACTAATAACTCTGGATGGATTCATAGAAATAGAAAAGTACAGGTATTTGTACTTTTTGATTGTGTTTACTGTATTTATCCTAATACTTCTCTGTAACTGTACTATTATTTTCATTATTGTTGTTCAGAAGAGCCTTCATGAGCCCATGTACATTTTTATTGCAGCTTTGCTAACAAACTCTGTTATGTTTAGCATGGCTGTCTACCCAAAGCTTCTGGTTGACATTTTATCGAAGAGGCAGATCATAACTTATTATGCATGTTTTTTTCAGCATGGTGTGTATTACTCTTTGGGGGCGTCAGAATTTCTGCTGTTGACAGCCATGTCCTTTGACCGGTATGTGTCTATCTGTAAGCCTCTACAATATCAATCTCTCATGAGCAAAAGAAGGGTAACTGTTATGTTGATGCTGTCTTGGCTTTGGCCACTTTTTCAACTTACAGTGGCAATTTCAGGAAAGGTTATCATTAATCAAAGGCCCTGTAGCTTCAGTCTGGAAGGAATTTTCTGTGACAGTGCTCTTCAAAAACTTCTATGTATAAAATTAGAAGAACTTGCTGTTTTAGACATGATTATACTTTTTAATATTACAGTCTTGCCTTCACTTTTCATACTATTTACATACATAAGGATACTAAAAATATCATATCGAAGTTCTAAAGAAGTTAGAAGTAAAGCTGCACAGACCTGTTTACCTCATATGTTAGTTTTAGTAAACTTCTCTTGCCTGGGTTCTTTTGAAATCATTATAGGTTTTTTTTGGTCTGAATATCCAAAAACTTTGCACTTAACAGTGATATTGCAGATTATAATATATCAGCCCTTATTCAACCCAATCATATATGGACTGAAAATGAAAGAAATTTCCAAACATGTCAAAATGCTCATCAGGGGCAGGTGAAAAGTCACAAGTGACAATTAGAAACACTGGAGGTTTAACAGGGAATCAGTTTTATAGACTTTAGTTTGAATTGTTTTAATACATTTTATTTTCAAAATGTATTGTATCAGACTTGAATTTTTTTGTAAGAAAATAGATCTGAGTAGAATGGTTTCTGGTCTGCTGCTTATTGAAAAAACTCTGTATCAGGCGAATAATTTAACTAGGTATGACTTTAGTAAATCCAGATTTTCCCTCTCTACAGTTTGGTTAAATGGGAATGTTTAGTACATGTGATATTAAAGGACACCAACCACTGAGATTATTTTTAATTATTTTTAGCTGCCCTTCCCCTAAGATTTTAGAGATGATAAGCACATTTTTAACAATGACCTTTTACTGTAATGTTGAGACTGGAAAACATTATGAGACAAGAAGATAACATTTACAAAGTAACAAAAAATGATGATAGTTATTTAAAAAAAAGCATAAACTTTAAAAATAATAAACACATCACACATATCTCATAATGCATCTCAAGCAACCAACGTGTCCCTCAGTGACGTGCAGTCAGGAGAGGCAGGTGAGGCTGTCCCTCACCTGTCATTATGGGAAGAAAAGAGAAAAAATAAATTCAATTATTATATTTAATCAGTAATTTGTGCTTTGCAGTCATTTTCCATTTAAATGTGCCATTTTTGGGTGTTTTTTCTTTTCAAAATCGCTGAATTTCCGCATTTGCCGTTCAGATACTAAGTGACGTGCGATGAGGCACCAGCCCGCTGAGCCTCACCTTGGATTGCGCAATACCTATGCAGTCAGACGGTACTGCTGTCTCTGTGTGTCGGTTCAATCACTTGTACTATATGAGCTGAGTTTACATAATTTAGCAGATGTATATGATGTACAGTGTTTGTTTTTATAAATAACTGTATGTGAGGGACGTGTTTCTTGTGCTGAGCGCTAAACGCCAGCGAATCAGCCGCTGGGTGAGGCCAGAAGTTCCCGTGCCTCAAGTTAGGGGGCGCCGGTGAGCCCTGAGATTATGACGCTAAAAAACAATAGAATAAGTGATAGCAAGCGGCAAGACATTTTCTTCAGAAGGAGCGGCGTATGGATTTTATTTACAAGTAAAGGTAAGACGATAATAACGTTTGTGCTTTTTTCTATGCTGCAGTTTGTATATGAAAAAAAAACATGTTGAAATGATATTTTAAACAAAACACGTTAACTGTTGTCAATCAAATGGTGAATAAGTTACTCAGTATGGTTCATATGTTTGTAAATCTGACTGATGACGTCAGTGCCTCACCAGCCATTGACCTCACCGCACGTCACTGGTGTCCCTGTAACTGTGGTTGTTAGAGAGGACTGTGAGGATGGAGGACTGCATTGCTGATTCGGAGTTTAACCGTAAACAAGATGGGGTGTCCGTCAGGAATAAGGGAGGAGGAAAAGGAGATGTGACTCCACTTGTCAGATGTTCTGAATTTATTCCATTGCTGAATGATTCAAGTTAGTGTGCAAACAAAAATCCTCTCATCACTACATAAATAACACAAATAGGCCGGCTGTAAATAAAATAAATTAGATAAAACAAGCAAACTGACTCAATATGTCATTATGACAATAAACTCCTTATATTAGGCAAAATATAATTAAATCTGCTTTAAACTTCATTGAAACACTGACAACAGTGACCCCTAGCGGCCGAAAAAAATAACTGCATGAATCAAATGAGTAAAGCACGTAAAACAAAGGATTCAAACGCTTACGTTTTGGTCAGTTACTCAATATTGAAAAATACAGCAACTGGAATGAACTGAAGATGTAAGACAGGGTTCTTGGGCAACCAAAGTCTCTGTCTGCTGCTGACCCAGAGCACATGCAAAACAGGAACTAGCTCAACAAACCCATAAAACCACAGAAAAAAGGAACTCAACATCATTTCCTGTGATGTCATCAACAATGGGCTGAGCCTTCACAACAGCCGCCCCCAAATGTGCAAGGCACATTTGCTTCAATTAAACTAATTTTCCCCAGATGGCAGTGCAGGTAACTTAACTAAACGAGCTACTGGTCGGGTAAACACATGTCCATTTATCTCAACGTCAGCCGACCCATTGTGTCCATCATCACTCCGATGAATTTTGACAGCTCTTCCTATGGGCCAGGAAGCTCGGGGCAACTGAGGATCAACTAACATGATCACTGCACCCACGTAGAGTTCTGGGGTGGCTGAATGCCATTTCTGCCTGGTCTGCAGGGTGGGGAGGTATTCCTGAAGGAATCTTGCCCAAAGGTGGTCAGCACTGTGAGTGCCGCCAATGTCTCCTACTCAAGATCTCAGTGTCTGGATAGACCACGTGAGGCAGCGATCCATCAGGCCCCCCCATCAGGAGACTGTTAGGTGTCACAGGTTCGATGTCTGCCACGTCCGCAGAGACGTAGCCCAGAGATTTAGAGTTAAGGATGGACTCCACCTCCAAGAGTACAGTGAGAAGCACTTCCTCAAAGACTGGTTGTGCTCCAACAGATGTGTATAGGGCCGTCTTTACAGAACGAATTTCTCGCTCCCACACACCACCAAAGTGCGGAGCTGCTGGTGGGTTGAAGTGACACTTGATTCTCTGCTGAGCAAGCTGTTGCCGTAGAGCAGGTTCCATGCTAGCGAAGACCTCCTTGAGTTCACGTTCTCCACCTTTGAAGTTGGTCCCCCGATCAGACCAGATCTCCGCTGGTCAGCAAATCAGCAAATCCAAGGCCTGCAGAGACAAATGATCAACTCAGGAATTCAGTCCTGTTTGGGGACTAGGTGGCTCACTTTATTTAACCATTGGTTCACTGTTGGCAGTGCTACAGGGAATATGTTTGACTTACTCCCAGAAATGCTAGCCACACTACTGCTTTGGTTTTTCTGAGACTAAATGGACCTTAGTAAATAGCTTTTTAATTTATAATACCTTGATGTTTGCATTTATGCTACATTTTCTTTGTTTTTGCTTTTTTTATTTAATTCTAAGTCTTTTTTTCCCTCTGTTGTCAGTTGCTATGGTGACAAACAAATTTCCCACGTGTGGGATCAATAAAGTATTTCTGATTCTGATTAGTAGAGGGTCCTGGACCCAAAGCTCCCAGAGAACGTGATTTTAATTCTTTCTCCTAATCCACTGAGCACATATGAATTTGATGGGTGAACTCACATGATGACAAATTTCTCTAACTAAAAATTAATGGGGCCATTGGACGTGAGAAATTAAACCAGAATGCATGACAAGTATATCCCTTGTGCTATCCGAGGCACTTTACCATTGGGAGCTGGGTCATCTAGACCCACTAGACAGTGCGCTGAACCTTTTTTCTTCGATGATTTGTGAACCTCACTCAATAGTGTCCATGGATTACATGAAATCTTTCCACCTTTATCCACCTTTGTCATGGTAGGGAGAACACGTCAATGTAAGGGTGGACCTTACATTTTGAAACCAATGTAAGGTTTCAAAAAACTGGAAAAGAAAAGGAGAGTAAAAGTAACCCAATCAGAATACAGATTCTGTGGGTTATTAGGTGACAAAGTCCACTCATATACAGTACAGACCAAAAGTTTGGACACACCTTCTCATTCAAATGAATGGGAAGGTGTGTCCAAACTTTTGGTCTGTACTGTATTTTTATTTTAGAGCCAGACAGCAGTGGGAAAGAAAGACCTGCAAAATCAGGCAACAAGTGTGGTTGAGTTTCATTGACTATAATAACAATGGACGAATTGAGGTGTGGTGTCACCCATAGAAAATGCCTTACCTCAGTCTTTCACAAAATCAGGCCAAATCCCTCACCAGCGCTTCCTGACATGGGTTAAAACCAGTCAACAGCGATTGGTCCGAGTCACTTTGAGTTATTGTATCTATGGCAACTTCTGCCACCAAACAGGAGTAAACTTATTGTGAGTCCCCACCTCTTTCCACGCCTCTACCTCTTCTTCTCTATGTTTCCATTGACTATAAAATTAGATTTGTGATAGTCAATTCAACTCATGAAAACACATCGATTTCTAAAAAATCTCGCATTTTTCGAGAAAAAAGAATTGTGCTTGGAGGAGGTGGTGTTTTGAAGCATATCGAAATTGCATATTTCACAAAACTGCAACGGAAACACTTTTTTTATTATTTGAGTCATGTGACCAACAACTCTGCCAGTTTGCATCAATTTTCGTAATCTGCTGGTGCTGCAGAGTTGCCGCTACTGCTGGGTGAAAGATACAGTCTGCACAGGTCGCCATCCTGCAGTCGCTTGTTTGCCTGCTATGCCAGCATCGGGGTGGCTGGCTGGCCGCATATAGAGCGCCGCTGCCGGATGGAAAGGCAGCCAGCTCAGGCTTCCTAAATCTTATGATATGATATCATAATTATTTTCATCAAGACAATTGTAAAAACCTCTTCTAGCTTGATTCTTGTTCTTATTATTCCCTTCTTAAACTAATTTGTGTCACAGAGAAACGGAATTAGCGGTGAAAGCTGTTTTTGCAGGGTTAGACATGAAGACGTGATTACCGATGCTTTTGTAAAACTTTTTAAAATAAACCCAATCTCTAAACATCTTCAGTGTCTTCCATGCATTGTAATAAGATATACACCTTTATATAGTCAATAACGCAGCTCGGGAGAATTGTACAAACTGTTTTAGGCTGCACAGTGGCGCAGTGGTTAGCGCTCTTACCTCACAGCAAGAAGGCCCCTGGTTCAGGTCCCGGCTGGCGGACCTGAAAACAGAACATCAATGGGGGACATTTCTGTGTGGAGTTTGCATGTTCTCCCCGTGCATGCGTGGGTTTTCTCCGGGATCTCCGGCTTCCTCCCACCGTCTAAAAACATGCTCTATAGGTTAATTGGTCACTCCAAATTGTCCATAGGTGTGATAGTGCATGGGTGTGTGATATGTGTGATCCTGTGACGAGGGTCCAGGGTGTCCCCTGCTGTCGCCCATAAGTGGCCGGGATAAGTTCTGGCAGCCCCGTGACCCCGAAAGGGACAAATGGAAGAAAAATTAATGAGTGTGCGTGTGTGTCTCATTTGTTTGCAAGTTTCCTTGAGTGAGATGACGAGAGCACTAATGGGCTCCATAGAGGATAAATGTGTTCTAGATAAACCCGAACCCTTCAGTCTGCATTACAGAGAAGACCTCTTCTTGTGTCCAGTCCTAGATTGGTGAGGTGTCGCAAAAACAACAATATTTTCTTTGTTACATATTGTATAGAACTGGTTTGTTTTTATTACATAACCTGGAAAGAGCCCGATGGAGCTTGAATTCAATGTATCACTAATAACTCTAGATGGATTCATAGAAATAGAAAAATACAGGTGTTTGTATTTTCTGATTGTGTTTACTGTATTTATCCTAATACTTTTCTGTAACTGTACTATTATTTTCATTATTGTTGTTCAGAAGAGCCTTCATGAGCCCATGTACATTTTTATTGCAGCTTTGCTAACAAACTCTGTTATGTTTAGCATTGCTGTCTACCCAAAGCTTCTGGTTGACATTTTATCGAAGAGGCAGATCATAACTTACTATGCATGTCTCCTACAATATGTTGTGTATTACTGTTTGGGTGCGTCAGAATTTCTGCTGTTGACAGCCATGTCCTTTGACCGGTATGTGTCTATCTGTAAGCCTCTACAATATCAATCTCTCATGAGCAAAAGAAGAGTAACTGTTATGTTGATACTGTCCTGGCTTTGGCCACTTTTTCAACTTACAGTGGCAATTTCAGGAAAGGTTATCATTAATCAAAGGCCCTGTAGCTTCAGTCTGGAAGGAATTTTCTGTGACAGTGCTCTTCAACTGCTTCTATGTAAAAAATTAGAAGAACTTGCTGTGTTAGACACCCTGATACTTGTAAATGTTGTAGTCTTGCCTTCACTTTTCATACTATTTACATACATAAGGATACTAAAAATATCATATCGAAGTTCTAAAGAAGTTAGAAGTAAAGCTGCACAGACCTGTTTACCTCATTTGTTGGTTTTGGTAAACTTCTCATGTTTAAGTTCTTTTGATGTCATTATAGGTTTTTTTGGTTCTGGATATCCAAAAACTTTGCACTTAACAGTGATGTTACAGATTATAATATATCAGCCCTTATTCAACCCAATCATATATGGACTGAAAATGAAAGAAATATCCAAACATGTCAAAATGCTCATCTGGGGCAGGTAAAAAGTAGAGTTGTAATGTTGTAATGTTCACATTTTTTTTGAACAGCTCTGCAACGTGGAACGAAGGCAATACAGTTGCATTTGCTGAAGACCAGTTCTTTTTTCTCCGTCTTCTGAATTCACACTTATGGTTCATGCCGATGCTCAAACAAGCTCCTTCTTCCTCTTTTGTATGCAAATGTCGCAGAAGTTGTGAAGGCTTGATTCACCTGAGTATGGGTTCTTTTACTAAAATGTTTCACCAAAAACTTTTGCCTTATTGTAACCTGCTTTCGTTTTCATTGTGTTGTTCTTAAGTGTTTAGGTGTTGCATATAGAGCAGAGGTCAGGGTAGTTTTACACGCATACACACTATACAAAAGGTAAAAAGAGATTTCAGTGTCAACTCAAAGGGATATGGCAGTGGAATATTTACAATAATTCCATATTAGAGTGTAAAATCTTGCTGATGCATGTCAAATAAAGCTATTAATAATATTTTAGATAAATTCAATTTCAATATTTGGTGGGAAATCTAGGTTAGAAATAAATTTGTTCCAGATCTGAGTTTATCATTGTTCCCTGGTACTAACTATTTCTTGGAGGACATGAATTAACTCCACGCTGGCTTCCTAAAAGTAAATCAAACTGACCCAAATGAGCCAGTCTTGTGAACCGTTCTTAGAAATCCCAAAGATTAGGCTCCCTCCAAAGAGCCATATACTTAAACAAACTATCTGTTTATACTTCTTTAGAAACTGAATTAAAAAAGATTCAAAGCACTGTAAAGGTGATTATGCATTACATTAAAGTCTAAAATGAAAAGTCATGTTGTCCCACTAGATGGCAGTCTTGCTCTGTCTGTATCTATCAGCCCATGTCAGTTCTCCTGCCACCTGCTACAATTCTTTGTCCTCAGAGTCTGGAGAGTCAGGCTGAGCTCGGTTACTGACCACGAGTCAGCAGTGCGGGACTTGTCTGTGCGCTGACATCAACACTTCAAGCTTAGTGGCTTTAGGACACGGGTCACTTTACAGCAGCTGCCTGGAGGCTGTGAAAGAAGCATTCACTGGGATCTTGGTGGTTCTGCTAAATCAGATAACTTCTACACCATCAACCATTTTTTAACAGAATGTAAAATCTATGCTCCTTTACATTTTCAGACATTACAAGCAGGAGATAGTTTTTTTTTTCTTCTTACAATTAAAATCCCTGCAGCCCTTGGTTGGTTTGGGAGAGTGCATCACATTTGGATCATGATGAGTAACACACCGGCTTACTCTGGTGGCTCTATCAAAAAACAGAGGTGACGTGAGCTAAAAATGCTCCCAGCAGCAATGAGCCTCGTCTTTCAGCAGCGCTGCTTTCTCCTCAGGATTAACACTGGAAATCCCAACCACAGCAAATCCAACAGCCTGTAAATACACTACCCAACACATAAGACTCACAGATTGTATGAAAGCCTAAGAAAGAACATATCTAATGGGATATTTCATTAGAAAATGTTAGATGTTTTAAAGTAGTATGTTTTACCCTACAGCTATTAAAGATTACAACTACTTTTTGTTATAGTTGTGCCTTTTTTTTATTGAGAATACTTTGTTCTTTTGAGTCAGCCACAAGGCTTTTTTGAAAATAGAGAAATTAAAAAATGACCAAGAATGGGTTTGTGTGTGTGTGTGTTTTACGAAACAACAGAGAACATTTTTTGAGTTAGAAATAGCAATTAAAACAATCAGCGTCTGTACTGATGGGTACAACAACCTGACCCTAACCCAGAAGATGTTAACAGTCTAAAAGTTTGAAGTTTTGTTGAAGAAAAACTCAGAAAGAGGGTACAAGTACTTTTCAGATGGAGTGTGTTTATTAGCTTTTTTGCCAAAATTTTACAAGTGGAGCATCCTATACCTCAATTCAATTCAATTCAATTCAATTTTATTTGTATAGCCCAAATTCACAACAACAGTCGTCTCACTGGGCTTCGTATCGGTAATTGAAAAAGTGAAACATGAACTCAAAAGGATCATGAATACATAGAATTCAATAGGAAAATACTAAACTGAAATCTATATATCTGTCTTTAGGAATGAATTTATTTACAAAAAAACGTTGTTGCTGCAGATTGCGTAAAGTTTCCCTTTCCACAGATTTGGAAACTGTACAGCCCGTATGCACCCATAAGGGCAGTTGTGACTAAGGCAGGGGTGGGCAAATATTTTGACTCGCGGGCCACATAGGGTTCAAAAATTGGAGGAGATGCATGGAGTGAGAAGGAAATAACATGGAATCTGGATGAAAACATTTGTATGGAAAATTAGATTTTAAATCAGAGTATTTTTAGAGTTTTTAGGTTAAAACTTTTGTTCTCATTTTAGAGCCAATTGCACCTACCGCTCTTCTAAAACTTGGAGAAATGCTGCGTTCATGTGGTGTTTGAATGATCGGAGGAATGAAAAACAACAAATCTTCCAACACCACATGGATGCTAGAGCGGGTCCCCAAACGTTTTCTTGTGAGGGCCACTATATAACTCTTTTTCTGTAAAACTTAAAACTTCTCTCGTCTTTCTTTTATTGTGAAGCCCTTTAGAGAGTTGTACAGTGCTATATGAATAAAGTTTCATTCATTCATTCATGATCCTTTTAATAAAATAAATAACACTATTTATGAAATAAAAAAATGACCAAATAACTCTGTCTGTGATTTTCAAAGACTGAAAGTCAGGAAAAATAATACTGATACATAAAAAAAAAACAGGCTGCACGGTGGCGCAGTGGTTAGTGCTCTTGCCTCACAGCAAGAAGGCCTCCGGTTCAAGTCCGAGCTGGGGGGCCTGAAAAATACATCAATGGGGGACCTTTCTGTGTGGAGTTTGCATGTTCTCCCTGTGTATGCGTGGGTTCTCTCCGGGGTCTCCAGCTTCTTCCTACTGTCCAAAAACATGCTTCATGGGTTAATTGGCAACTCTAGATTGTCCATAGGTGTGAGTGTGAGAGTGAATGGGTGTGTGTTTGTGGACATTCTGCCCTGCGACAGACTGGCGACCAGTCCAGGTTGTCCCCTGCCTTCGCCCACAAGTGGCCGGGATAGGCTCCAGCAGCCCTGTGACCCCGAAAGGGAAAAAACGGTTAAGAAAAAATAAAAACAACAACACCATAAATAGTCTCACAGTTTGTGCTAAAACTGAGCAGCTGTGTCCTGGGCATCTGCTTCTCATCCAGTATTTATGAAAAAAAGCCTATTTCTATGTCCAGCAACCCTGTCGCCCCAAAAGGAAACAGAACGAGAATGATTGGATCAATCCTCAGAGTTGGATTTGGACTGCAGTCGCTGATTGAGTCACTGAACACGTCATGTGCCCAAAACTGAGTCCCTGATTGGTTGATGGCAATCAGCGACAAAGTTCAGATTTTTTAAATTCTGGATGCGCAGACACTCAAATGGCTCAAAAGAACCTCGGATCATGTCTGTACATTGATTTAACAATAAATCTGGACGCCCCTGACATACAAATTGCGTTTGGTGTGAAGGTAGCTAATGGCCTAACTGATAATTGGGCTAAAAATAGTTATTAGTTAGACTGTCAATTTTAAATAGCAAATTGTGCGTTTGAAACAAGCATGCGTGATGCTAGTTTGGTAAATTTAATAACAGAACTTAATAACAGATTGTAAAGATAACGCAACGCTACCTTTGACTTCTGCCTCCAAGAAACTTTGACTTCAAAACATTTTTGTGTTCCACTCCAAACCATCTTTTGCAGGATGTTTAGATTTGTTGGCAAACTTCTTATGTGAATATTTTTTCTGTAGCTTTTTCAACACAAAATCTGCAGTCAAAAAGAAACCTTTCATAATTTTTTTCAAATTAAATATGTGATACTCTCCAGTAACATTTTCCATGATTTTTCTTTCCATCCCTCTGTTTTGATGTCCGTCAGACAGCAGAACAGCAGCAGCTGTCAGACAGACCATCCATCAGCCTGCCAGGCCACTATTCATCTGAGTGACAGGCCTGGTGTTAAATCTGTGTCCAGCACTCATGCATGAGCCCATACCTGCGCTGAGATACGAGGTGGCGGCTCGCTCTGGTGAGACGCAGTTGTAATGTGGTTGTCTCAGCTGTGGTGGTGGTCACAGCCGGCGTGGGGGGGGGGGGGGGGGGTTGCGCATACAGGCAGGCCGCTGAGTGATGAGGTGATGGGGCGTGCAGCAAAGGAGCTGCTCACATGATGGTAGAAATATTCTCGTTTTCTTTGCTCCCGTTGACTGTAAACTTTATTTTGATGACCTATTTTTGTTTGTGATGCAACAGCCAAGCTTACTGAAAGCTTTTTGGTATTTATTGAACGCACAAAAGAAACGACTTCCTTTAGTCCAAAGTTTCCCTTACATGTAGGATGGAGTTTTAATAAAGTCAGAACTGGACTTGTTTCTTCCAGCACATGTTGAGCTGCTTCACCCTGACCCATCTCAGCGGAAGAGAGTAACATGTTTTAATAACCAGCGTCTGGTAAGATCAGTAAAGAGGAAACCATTTGTTCCCCTCCAAGGTCGGCCCTTTTGCATGCAGCTGCAAAGTCACACACACACACACCTAACGCATATATGCACAACATACACAGCAAAGACATAATCCCCCAAGAGTGCACATATGCAGAGTTACTGCTGAGCAAATGAATGTGTGTTTTGGCTGAGACATGAGGAGGCCATAAGGACAGAAAACACTCAATTATTGCACATTCAAGGCACCAACAATACACACAAACACAACACACAGTCAACAAACTTTTTAAGAGTTCCTACAAATCCTTACAGTTGATGCAATTAGTGATTTTAACACTCTGCACTTCATATTGCAAGTCATAAACAGACATTCAATACTCAGCTTAGAGAGAACTGTTTATTCTGGAGTTTATGGTCCACACAGGACCTTTGGTTTTTTTATTCTCTGCGAACAATAATGCCACTGTGGTCCTGGACTGGAGTGCTGTTCACTCCTCCAATTAAACACAGAAAATAAATGTGAAAAAACTCCCAAAACAGTTCAACACTGATGGTTTGAAAAGGGTTTTGAAGCAGCTGTTTGCTATTTTAACAAAATGTATCAAATGTATGTTCACCGCTACTTTTCTAATGAACACAGGTCATTGTAGATAACGGAAGGCTGTTACTGGTTTTTATAATTGCAAACGAAAATTCAGCATGGAGATTTAAAATGTTCCTAATTGAGCTGAAGTCCCTTTCAGATCATTGGGGACAAAAGGTAAGTGGAGGGACTTTTTTAACTGGTCAAAAGTTGCTGTTTTAGCCAAAGTTTATGAACAGGAGACATGAGAAAAATACAAACTTAATCTATACAAAACCAAAAAAAGGGGTTTCCCACACAATCTACTGACTGTTTACGTTAAGGTTTTCTGTTGAAAATTCACTGATGACTTTGTCAGATATTTCATTGAAACTTTTTCCTTCCCAGCACAACTGTTCTCTTCAGTGTTAAAAAAAGGAATCTTGGGATCTAACTTAATTATTTTTACCGTGTGCTGCTTTTTACTTTTCCTAATCAACTTTTAAAGAATTATTATTATGTCTTAAAACAAGACTCAGCCTATTAAGTGTTTTACGTCTCTCATCTTGAAGACTGACTCCAATGAAAATTGGGTTTTTGGTGTAGTGTTAACATGTTCTTGTAGCATTTTTCTCATGATGGACAACTAAGATTAAAACTGCCTTTCTGGGCATTTCTTTATACAAATCAGGGTGAATCAGACGCAGACAAAAATAAAAGCCATTTGAAAAAGTTCTGTTTTTGGGCGTCACAAATCCAATGGGCAGACAACAAACTGTGTTCCATTCCATTCCATTCTGATGCATCTACTTGCAGGCAAATAGATCCATTGCGATGGCTCAGGCATCTACTCGGGATGGCTCCTAGGACAAGCTGGAGAGACTATGTCTGTCGGCTGGCCTGGGAACGCCTCGGGGTCCTCCCAGAGGTGAAGGACTTGGCCGGGGCGAAGGAAATTTGCTTAGACTGCTGCCCCCGCGACCCGGTCCCGGATAAGCAAGATGAAGATGGATGGATAGATGGATAGATCCATGTATGTCTTTGTTTTCCTTGTCTAGGTGTGTGAGGGGCTGTAAGTTAGCGGTAGAAAGTGTGAACAAAGGCTTGTGGGATATTAGTGCAGGCTTACTCTGTGCTACCAGTCTTCCCTAAACCTCAGAGGTGAATTTTTAATGAATTCCGCCCACTTTTCAGAAACTATGTAAAAGAATACGACAGGTTTTGGATTAAGGCTAAAACAATTTAATCCTAATTAAAAGATCACTGGGAACGCTTTGAAAATAGATCAAAATGTAGTTGGAATCAGACAAAAAATCCACCAATCAAGTTTTTTTTTGCTGCCCTACCTCATATTCCCTCCAAAAAAACAAAGTCATTTGATTGTCCTTATTCCTCCACTCAGAGGACGACATGAGGTCATTTTACTGACAGCAATCGGCAAATGTAGAGTCACAGATAATAATAACCTTTTACATTAGTGAAGAGTTAAGATTTTGAATTTCCATTCATTTCAATAAAGGATTTTATTTATCATAACATATAAGAAAGTTTGCACATCAAAATGTTAACTGTCAACCAAACGCAACACAACGTTACATTTGTACAAAAAAGCTGAATTTTTTTATTCAATTGTAATTTCTTTTGAAGCATTAATATAATCAAAAATGTTTATAAATATTTGATCATTTTTCTTGAAATTTCTATTCATTGTCCCATAGAACATGTGGGTTGTATTTAAAAGCCAAAAATGCATATAAATCCTCTCATCCACCTTCCGCCTTTGTTTTACTGGAGACCTCTAATGTTGTGGTTTGTCTGTAAGTCAACGGGGACTAAAACATGCATCCAATTATCACGACCATTCTTCCCGCCAAAGGCCTTTGACAGGATCTCCATCATCCTTGCAGTAAAACCTGTTTGGTCTACCATCAGATCAAGGTGTCAAAACCATCGCAGACCCAGTTAAGGAAACTCAAAAAACAGGATTTTCATTGGAAGGAAACTTTAATATTTCATTCTTTCATTTGTTATGGGGGAACTTATGATCCAAATTTTATATTGTTTGCATATGTCTACACATTTTAATGCAGTTTAATTTCAGCGTTTACTTTGTCTGCTGATAATAAAGCTTTGAAATTTATTCCACAGCAGTAAAATGACTGAAAATTGTAAAGTGATGGTAAAAGTGATCATTAGCAGTTTGCTTAATACCTGGATTCATTTTGGTCTTACAAGTTTACATTAAAATTATTTGTAGGTTTCTGAAAGTGAAAATAATGAATTAAAAATAAAAGTAAAAGCAAAGAGGCTGTCCCTTCTTTCTGACCAGAACATTAGCAGCAGACCACCCAGAGAGAGCAGTGAGCTGTCACTCATTATGTTAACAACATCAACATTGCAGTGTTTTCCTTTCTTGATTGATGCTTCACCCCTTATTCTTTTGAACTCATTAAATGGATAATTGGGAAACATCATAAACTATCTTTTATCTACAGTTTGACTCACACCGTTTACATACTAATGGCCATTCAGACATCCAAAGTCCTGTTGTCATGGAGACGTTTTTTTTCCCTGTATATTAAAGAAAAAAGTTGCTCGTTAAAGATGAGGCCTAATGGTCACAGTGATAACCACACACGCCCGGGTGAGGCCAGGGCGCCGACAGAGTGTTAGTCTCCACAGTGTGTGTGTGCAGAAGCTCTCTGGGGCAAGTTGTCTGTCATCACAGAGGCTTGAACTGGAGCTGGTTGTAATCCCTCTGTCAGTGAACGGACCTCCTGCCAGTAACACACACACCAACCGCTGACCAACTAATAAAACAAGACAGTCTTTTCACATCAGTCCAAACAAAACCTGCAGCCGGAGTCCAGACCACCTCACAGCCTCCAGGCATCTGGCTAATCTTTGGAGATTTAGGAAAGGTTGATGCAATCTCCACTCCTTTCTGATGTCTGATTACACCCAAATCTATAAGCATGACATTTTTAGCTATAATTTAAAAACCTGTCTTGTTTTCTAGGACCTAGTTTCTGCAGAGCGGCAGTAGGTCATTAGGGACATACCTCTGAGTTGTGGGTGGGACCGTTGGCACGGAGTAACCCCTCTCTCATTTCCCATCATCCCTTTGTTTACACTCTCTCCTGCTAGCCTACAGCCCCTTACAACCCCGACCTAACATGGTGGTGCAACAAAAATGGCAACAACATCAAACCTATCCAGTTGTACAGTTTTGATCAGATTCCAGCTCAGACCAGGAAAACAAAGACGTTCATGGATCTGTTTGTCTGCAGGTGGATGATCAGAATGGAGCAGAGCAGGGAGACCGTGGCCCACTGATTGTAGCTCCTGCGTCACTGCTGCTGGCGATGTCCAACAGCATTTTGATCTGCTCCTGTATGAATATAGAAATACTCATAAGTGCAATCATTTATATTATTTTGTTTTTATTTGTCCTCCATCATGAGAAAAATTACAAAAGAACCTGTTTAAAACACCAGAAATACACTTATCATTGGTGCATATTTAATATTTAAAACATTATTTTCTATATTTATCATTTATATTTAAGATAATAAAGCATTCTGTGTGCATGTTTTCCCCGTACATGCGTGGGTTTTCTCCGGAGACTCCGGCTTCCTCCCACCGTCCAAAAACGTGCTTCATATGTTCAGTGGTTCCTCTAAATTGTCCAAAGGTGTGAGTGTGAGAGTGCACGGGTGTGTGATTGTGGCCCTGTGACAGACTGGCGACTTGTCCAGGGATAGGCTCCAGCAGCCCCGGGACACCGAAAGGGAAAAAACGGGTTTAAAAGATGAATGAATGTTAGCAAAGAAATACTAATTTTACAGATTTTATGTTTTCATTTTTCAACTAAAAGTGAAGGACAATTAGGTCAAACATAATCTGGTGTTTACAATGTAATCTTTTTTTAAACGATGCAAAAAACAGAAGATGTAAATGTACAGAAACTTATTATTAGATAGTTCTAATTCTAAATGCTTTGAGAAAAGATCCTTCTCATTTTTAACTGGGAGAGCATCTCTCGACACCTGCAGCGTTATAGGTGATGTTAAATACGCCTAAGTTCTCTGCTTTCAGGCCTTTCCAAGGCCTTCACTGACACCTACAGCAACCAAAGGTGCTCTGAAGTCAAAGTCTTTGGGAGGCACAGCGTGGCTGGCAGCTAGCATTCCTGTTCGTCTCCAGAGGTGTCAAGACGGCGAAACAGAGTTTGAGTGCCAGCCAGTAAATTCATCTCAAAATAAACATTAGGAAGCATTTTCCTTATTAACCTGATATTTCACATTCATCTCATTTATTTTTATTTTTTTTCTGTTTTGGCCCAAAAAGTCACATCTCGGTACCAAAACTATAAAATAAAGAAATAATGAAGACTTAAGAAAATAAATTCCTTTTTCTAAACCGGTCAGAGTTTGACTTCACACACACGCTTCTGACTCACACTGACTGATCCGACAAGCGTGATGCTATAAAAACACACACTCAGTCAGATGTACAAACACATGTGCACACCACCGTCCAACTTAGCCTTAAAACACCACCAGCAATGAAGACCAAAGAGAGGAGAGGGGCTAAGACCCTAAACATCCTCACACAAGCCCCCACCCCCTTTAACATACACAGTGCAGACATGAAAGGCACCTGGAAAATGGGGCAAAGACACAGACTGCTTCATATTAGAGTTTAATTGGGTTAAAGGACCTCCCTCACTTTGCAGTCCAATAACTTAATTGAAGTCATCTTGTCTTTCACGGCTGGTCTGACGTTCCAAACCCGGGATCACATATTAAAAGCCTGATGTTGGGATCTCAGCTGCAAAGCTGCCTCTGGCCATCACCGATCTCTCACTCATGAGAATAACTCAATAAAACTATTATGCAGACCCCCCCCCCAGCACCCAAGCCTTTCTACCACTTTGCATTATCTGCTCCAACTTTCTGTTTTCCTTTCATCCCACCTGCTGTCTCTCATCTCAGGCCCCCTTTGGCCAAAGCTGCCATCACTGCTGCCAAGACAAGCAGGTTCAGTTGTTTTACTTTGAAAATCTCAAAACTGGATGGAAGAGGTGGATTTTCCAACGTTGCCTCAAGTGCTGACTTTAAAACGTTATGTAACTTTTTATTTTTATTATTTATTTTATTTTTATAAAAAAACAATTGTTATGTAATTAACGGCACTAAACGGCAATTACTGGGACTTCTGCTGATCATTTTAGTCCAGTTCAGTCCATCATAATGTAGCAAATATTCAAAGTTTCCAACGATGTTCCCTTGTAAAAACTTGCTATGATATAAACACGATATGGTTTACACCGACTACTGCTTCTCCACCTTTTCTTCTTCTATTTTAGTTTTTTGATCATCGTCATATTACCACCTGTTCAAAAAAAAAATCCTGTTTTCCTTTTCATCACGTTTCTCTTCCTTCCTCTCCCCTCTGATGACAGATCCTTGCTTAGCACTTTCATAAACTACAAATACTTTTGTTTTTAATAAATCTGGACTCCAGAGGGTTTCCAGTGGATCCGATCAGATGACAGGGAGGGATAAAAAAACAGAGGAAATTCTGAAAAATCCTTTCCGCCCCTGCTGTCAGCCGCAAAATAAAAGAAGAGAAGGATTTTCATCAGCTGTTAACATAAAAAAGAGCCATGGTTTCCTCTAGGTCTCATGTATTTCTTTACCTTACCTTATTCTTTTCCGTGTCCATCAACAACTCTCAGCCTCAACATCTGACTCCCTCCACTGAACTTCCCTCTACAAGCTTTTGTTTGGCCAGCTTGCCTGTTGACACTTGATAAATCTTTCTTCATGTTCACGCTGTCTCCTGTGTCTCAGTAACACTGCTTTGGCAGTTTGTTTTATTTGATTTCCTCTATTTTGCTTTGTCAAAAGAAATCTGAATCGCTCCATCTTCCGAGAGGCCGGTGAAAGTCCAGGTCAGTTCAGACTTTCTGTGCAATGACTGACTTTTCCTCTACCTCTACACACAATATTTATTATGCTGCACTTTATTCTGTTTTTTTCATACTTTTAATTAATTGTTTCTTGTACATATTTTGATTATATTTAGAGTATCTTTTACCACTCCAAGGCTAAACAATGTTATAGTATTATTATGTACAATGACAATAAAGGATTCTGATTCTGAATAAGCAGAGTGTCATGATTTGAGTTTGTTGTCTTGTTTTTCGTCCTTGTTCTTGTTCTGTCTTGTTTGTTTCTGTTTCCTGTTTTATTTTGAAAGTTCTCCTGTCTTGTCTGGTTTCTTGAATTTTACTTCCTTTGGTCCCCATCTGCCCTGATCGTGTTCACCTGTGTCTTGTCTGCCCTGTCTGTATTTAAGTCATGTCTTTGCCTTCCTCCTGTGCTGGTTCATTTAGTCTTGTCATGGTGTTTCATGTCATGCTGTCTCTTGCCACGTTCCATGTTTCATGTTCCTCGCCACGTCAAGTAAGTTTTGTTGGGTTCTGAAATTCTGCTCTGCAGCGCTTTGTGTTTGGTTTTTGTTATCATTAAATCCATTAGTCTCTGCTCCTCGTGCCTCCGCCTCTGCTACTGGGTCCTACCGGCTCTCGAGCCACCCCTCCACCGTGACACAGAGGGAGGTAATATTGATGCCATGTTGAGGGTTAGCATCAAATACCTGAAAGTAGAGAACTTTTAGGGGAGTAAAAGTGTTGAAAAGATTATCCCCTGGTGGAGGACATGGAGCAGATACTAAAGACCTTTAAATGCTTTCCTATTATATTGAACTCAATATTTAGACAGTATTGTTTATAGTGTCCCAATTGTAAAAAAAACAAAACCAAAACACCTGAACTAGTAGTAAGATGGCTTATAAGTGACAACTGTCACACCTGATAAGAGCAGGTCAAATGTTTATATAGGACACATTTTTTTATTTTAAAAATGGCAATCATCGCCACAAATATTCATATTTAATTTTAAAAATGAGTGGATAAGCTTAACAGCCTGTAAACTAGGTTGCTGCTGGGCAAAATCCTGAATTCTGACCTGATTATTCTTTCTGTAAGTTTGCCACTAGCTGTAAAACTCCTGAAATTCTGATTTATAAAAAAAATCCTAGTAGCATTTATGTCTAAAATCTTTATAAAGTCAAGGCATTAGTCACAAATGCCACTAGATCAAGATTGTCTATAGGCGAAAAATGACCAAATCTGTACAGGCATTCAGAGGAAATGTCAAGGTCGTAGACCGTTTGGTGAAACTGTGGAGTGAAAATGTTCGCTGTCACAGCAAAACAGGGATACAAACAGGCGTCTCATTCTGATTTCTCTTTTTTTGTGTGTTTTATTTTTTTTTATTTTTTTATTTTTTTTTTTTTTTATCCTCCAACCTGTGGTCTGTGAGTACTGTTCATGTAATAGGCTAAAAAAAAAAAAAAAAAAAAAAAAACTCAAACAGGCTGAAGCGTTGATGTGCAAAAAATGTATGAATGAACCAGATGAGGCTCATGTGAGAATGTGACTGAGCGTTCACACAAAGCATATGACATCAAGCTGCTTTCGCTTCCTCCTACTGTGCCCTTGTGGGGCATTTTTGCTCAGTTGGGTAAGTGGATCTTCTCCGAGGGCATTGAGGAGAGCGGCAGGAAGTGAGCGACAGGGATGTCCAGTCCCAACGAGAGGTCGTAACTCATGTCAGAGCATAGAGCTGTGAGTCACGACCTTTAGAGTCACGCTGGGGTTAAGTGTTTTCATTCCAAACCCAGCTGACACTCAGTCTAAGGACTGCGTGGACAGGTTGATGTGTCTGCAGTGTAATTTATAGCAGTGATCATTGTCTTTGTTATTTTTGCCTTCTTAGCTACCACATTATCTCTGCGCTGCTGATCTGTCCTCTGTAGTTTGATAGCTCCAGATTCTCATGTCGGGTTATGCCATGTAAAGAAATGACCCAAGGTCTTGGCTGACATTAAAGGTTTGAGCAAATATGTGAGTGAATGAATGAATGAATGAGTGAATGAATGAGTGAATTTTCCCCCGAAGCTCCGTCTGCAGCAGTTAGTTTCATTTTGACGTAATGGACCAAGAAGTGAGGTTGTTTTTGGTTTGATTGATGATGTTCATGTGTCGTACCACAGGTTAACACACGCTACGGCAAAGCTCAGCTATTGCATCAACTGGAGTTTCCATTGGGTGTAGACAGGACCTGAATGTCAATCAGGGCGTCCAAATTTCAGCCAACTTTCCATCTTCACAAAAGTACTAAACTCACTAAGAAGTATTAAAACTCTGTTTCCACTGCAGTGGATTTAATTTTTACAGAGTATTTTGTGGCGACCCTGACAGGATATGCCAACAGGTGAAAAACAAATGTTAAAGAAATATGTTGACACCAATCTGACACTGGTCCAAAGAACAAAATGTCCTGCGCTGGTATTTTAATTGTGAATAGTTAATATAAAACATTTGTGGAAAATCTGAATGACTGGGCAGAAAAAAGATTTAAAAAGTTACAAATCACTGTAAAAAACATTTTAAAAACATATCAAAATCTCTGTCAATGTGACTCCCAGTTTGACAGCTGACGTAGTAACAGTCAAACCAAACAATTGCTGTGATGGAAATGGAGCTGTTCTATGGGACTTAGCATCCATTCTGTGTAAGTGCATCTAGTGATGGGAATACCAATACCAAAACAGAAAGGAAATATGTTTACTATCTAAAATACAAATCTGCCGGTAGTTTCATTTTCTGTAGCTATTGTCTTCGTGAACTTGTAGCCATTTTAGGAAGCATGCGTGAACACAAGCAGTAAGAAATAATAAATAATTTTCATTTATTAAACTAAATAATTTTGGTCACTTCAATTATGATTATGTAAGAATAGCCACCAACTCATCTAATTATTATTATAATCATTTTTCAATTTTCAAAAGGTTTCTCAATGTTTATCAATATCTATCCATCTTTCCGTCTGTCCGTGGAATCTGGTGGATGGATGTATTATGATTTTTGTAGTCGCACGTACATAAGAACATGGAGACATTGGAACATATGGTAATCTGTTTCAGCATGGATTAAGGAAACATACAATGTTTAGATTAAAGCCTTTAAATAATGATTTTAAATCAACAAAACTAAGACAAAATTTTTATCAAATAAATAAAGAAATTGAAAGACAATAATGAAATTCCACATCGAAATGACAAAGAAACATCTATTTAAAAAAATAAATATAAAGAAAACAGAAAAGAAATGCAAATAGAAAATGGAGATAACAGCAGATAAGCAAACAATTGAAACCTATAACCACAAATTAATTTTCAGTGGATCATGGATGGCATCGTTCTGCTGGGCAAACTCAAAGAATACATGTCACAAAGTTTAGGAGTTTGTGACAAAAAAAAGCTATTTTTAATCTCACTACAACACAAAGAAAATGCTTTATGTTGTTAAACTACATTGGATTTTATTTTCATTTTTACTCAATTTGATTCTATTCAGTATTTCAATTCATTTACGGTAGTTGTCTGAATGGTCGAAGTCTTACAGTAGTTGGAATTACGTGTTTTTCTAAGTCACTGACGACATCTCTGGTTTTAAAGGGGTACCGAGGTGTCTGAGTGCTGAAATACTTAAACCAAGAACAGAATCAAAATGTTATGTTAAGTTTTTTTTTCTTAACTTGAATAAAAATTATGAGCATGTTGCGTTAAAGTGTTCTTAACGAAGACTGTCAATAAAGGAATAATTTTGTTGTATTAAGCTGCTGCCTTTAATTATATTTTTTGTTTATTTTTCTTTGACGATATTTAAGACTGTGACTTTGAATCCTTAAGATCCATGAAGATTTAATATGAAAAAATATGCTTAAATTAGAATTTGACAATCTGCAAAGTTGCAAAAAGCAAAGAAAAGCACATCAGCATTGTCTTTCTTTATAATTTTGTTACCAAGCATGAACTGAAATTGACTTCAGCAGTTTTCATGCCCTCAAGTTAAATTAGAATTATAATGTTGTGATTTTTTTGCCAGGATCAATAAACAGGGGCAAAACACAACTACAGTCTTACTTTTGTTTTCATGTGAAAACAGAGGATTAATAATAATATAAAAAATAATTTAATACAAAAAATATAAAATTAGACAGTGACAGTTTAAGGTATGGAGGGGAAAGAGAATGACAATTAATAAATAAATAAAATAAACAGAGACGGCAAAAGCGTATTACAATTCTGTTACTCCACTGCTTAAGCTTGTGAGCCTCACAGTTCCGACTGTTCATTTTACATGAAGGCCAAGCTTTTGCATGCAAGAGTTATTTCACTTATTGACTATTAAGACACACGACTGATGCCTTTTCCATCTAGAACAAAACATTTGCATAACAAGCTGCAAAGGGAAATAGGGGAAAAGGGATTTACCTTTGTAAAGAAGGTAAACAAACGTGCCATTGGTTTGCTATTGAGTCTGAACAGGACAAATGCTGCTTCACTGGGAGTGACTCTGCATGCCGCATGCCGCCTCTGTATTCCAATCTCGTTCCACATCTCTCACCTGCACTCTTGTTTATTTCTTTCCTCTTATCACTTAATTTATTTTTTTCTGCACCAATTACTGCCCCTTCACATCTCAATCTCCTCACTGCTCTTGTATCTCTGTCTTCACATCTCAGCAGGAGAGCAGAGATGCTGAGTGCTGGGCTCATAAATTTGGCCCTGGTGTGAAACAGAAGATGGCTTCCCGGGACGGCTGGGAGGTTTTTCATCACTGGAGCCTTTTTAGTGCCCTCTGCCACCATGATGCTACATGACACCGAACCCCCGCAGCACCAATGTTACACTTTAATTACACTTTCATTTGGAACACGGAAAAAGACTCAGGTTTACAGTAGATTGAACTGTACTTTGACATGCATCAAGCTGGAAAATATTTGTTAAATTACATATGAAGATTGCAGACAATTTTGTTGAACTTGGGGGAAAAATTCACTGCAACAATTTTGCAAAGATTTTTAAATACTTTTCTTCTTGAAGGAATGTGCAAAAACTCAAATTTGGAAAAACAAAACAAATTTATTGAAGCTCTTCTTCGGCCTCCTCCTCAAACTCTTCCTGTCAAGTTTGGGGGGGCATGAGAGCAGGTAGGACCCAGACGCAGAGGCAGGAGGCACACGGTTTCAAGGCAAGGTGTTTAATCCCAAACAAAGAGCGCTGCAGAGCAGGATAACAAAACTAAAACTAAACTTACTGTGGCAAAGCATGAAACATGGCATGAATGGAGTCAGGGACAAAGAGACCTTGAAGACGTTAGTGACGTTAATGGACCAGCACAAGAGGAAGGGAGAGACGAGACTTAAATACAGACAGGGCAGACAAGACACAGGTGAACAAGATCAGGACAGATAGGGACAAGAAGTAAAACTCAGGAACATGACAAAACAGAACACCTTTCAAAATAAAACAGGAAACAGAACCAAACATGACAGAACAAGAAATACAGCAAAAACCAAGACAAAAGAAACCCAAACCATGACACCTCCTCCTCATCAGCTGTAGCCTCCTGGTACTGCTGGTATTCTGACACCAGGTCATTCATGTTGCTCTCCACCTCTGTGAACTCCATCTCATCCATGTGTACCAATGGAGGAAAGCCCTGTACCTGAACATGGCTGTGAATAATCAGGGATGCGTTTGAACAACTCTTGGACTGCTGTGCAGTTGCTGATGAAGGTGGTAGCCATCTTCAGGCCTCTGGGGGGAATTTCACAGATGGCTGTCTTGATATTGTTGGGGATCCACTCGACAAAGTAGCTGCTGTTTTTCTTCTGCCCGTTCAGCATCTGCCCATCCACCTCTGTCGTTCCTCGTGAATCTTCAGAGTCAGACGGTTCTGATCATTTAAGTCTCAACCCCCACGAGAAGAAAAGGTTATCTGGTTCTGCTAGAGACAGAACATGATACATTAGCTATGCCAGCACCATGAGGTTCTCCTAAACAGCTGTGGACTAATCTCAAATCCACACCAGACGCTACACAAAGCAGTTGATCAGACCCAGACATCTGATATCACAGCAGTAAGTTTGGGAGACACATAAAGTCATTGGCTTGTGTTGGTAGGGCATCTTTTGAGCTTCAAAATGTTTCTGACTTGCTAAAAAAATTAAACTAAAATTGATCTTGTAGTTGCAAAACCTGGAGGGCAGTTTTGACTCATTCATCAAGATTTCCTCAGCCATCCTCACGAACTGAAGTGGCCACATTTAAGTGGTGTTTGTGCAATAATTTGAAAGGAGTCATTTTCTCATTTAGTTAATGTGAAAAATAATGAAACAGTTAATTGTGAGTTTCAGGTGCGTTCAAACAGAACAAATATTTATGGTCAATTTTAAACTCATACATATAGAAATCCTAAAGAAATGCTTAGTCAGCACCTTAAAGTCTGAAATACTTTTCTACAAAAGGACCAATTGGAAGAAATCCACCAGAATTGGTTCTTTTTTACCAAATTATATTGAAGGCTGAATTTGCTCTCCATACCTCAAGATACTAAAACATTGTGCAGTATTTCAAGACGTTTTCCCTCATGAAAGAATTCTTCCCAAACACCACGGTCTTGAAACATTATCTAATGCTAATATGGCAGTTGGGCCCCTTATAGTATCATGGACTATGCTATTTAAATCCAAACAGTTTCTTCCAGATAGTACTTCGTCATACACACTGTTACTAAAATGATCTGTTTTTAGTAGCTCAAGTCACCAATTTCCGATTACACAAAATCTGCACACATGTGAAGCTTGAAGATGACTGATGTTTCAACCCTTTCTATTAGTGTTTTACATGAGAACATTGCTCTGTCAGTTAAACAGAAATTTCCACATTTGGATCATGTGAAAAAGCTTGTTAAAAATTTATCCTACACTGGTTACAACTACAGGACTGGAATGGTTCTGGTTCATGGGTCGCTTGCTGGTCTTCCCGAGTTTTGTGACATTGTCAAAATGATTGTATCTCAAGAGATTCTCCTTTTCATTGTGAAACTATAGGATGCCTGGTGCCTGGAACATTATCACACGTATGACTTGGTTCTAACTTCTACAAGAGAACTTCAGCTTGTTGAGCCTCATGAAATTGTTGATATCTACCCTCTTACTCAGTACAGAGTTAGTGAACAGTTCCCTGTCTCTCTAAAAAGATGCGTAAAGCACATGTGTGAGGTTGTATGGGTGTAAAATCAATGATTTTGGGGCAACATGGTTTTTGTTTTAAACCATTCCAAAATATTTTACTTTAATTAGTCAGCATCTGTGTTGTAAATGTCTACAGCATTAGACCTTTCAGAACAATATACATTAGCTAAATTCCGTGTGAACTGGAAACATTTGATGTGATCTGAATTTTTTTCTAGCATTTTCATAATGTATTTTTTAGTTTGGAGATTACCTGCTTGTATCCTTTTTTGAGTACAGCATGGCAGTGAAAAGGCCAAGCAAGCTGTTGGTTTTTCTGAGCCTCGATGACTCTAGAAACTTATTCTATCTGATGGATTTCTAGAGATATGAATTCCAGACTACAATATCAAGTGGTTATGTGGTTAACTTGACATCAATGGCGGAACTTGAGGATTTGGCAACAGTCACAGTTGTTGATTAGGACAGCCATGAGACTGTTTTGACTGTCTGCGAGGACATTAGTAGTGCTTAGTCAGATGACACAGAACCGCTGTCATCACCTTCCAGTTCTGTCTCTACAAGAAGCCAAATGGGGCCAAGATAGTTTCCAATTCCACTGTTCTCATGTTACACTACACTGCAATTACAAAAAGGTTATGCAGAGTACAAGATAAAATAACACAAGGTTGACACTATACTCAAAAGCATATTCAAATGTTCTGTGAAAAGTTGCTGAAAAGATCTGTAAGTACAAAGGCCACAGAGATGATTCTGATTTCCGTTGCTGAAGCATTAATCAAGAGGCATCCGTGCCTCTCTGAACCTGGCTCCTTTAATGGCTGCTACGGGTGGAAGCAGCGTCTGAAGACAATAATGGGCAACTACCGAACTGTTCAGAATGCCTTGATAATTTGCTTAAGTCAAAATCCCCAGGAGATGCATTGCCTGCAGAAAAATGGAGGCCAACAACATACCTGATACTCAAACACAGACTCTGGAACAACTGGAAAATGAGAGACTGTCAGTCATAAATGAAGTGAGGAGTTATTTTATGTTTGAAAATGAAGGTTTTTTTCAGATCTAGTCTATTGTATTTGATAATCCTTTTGCCGTTGTTATTATTATTTTTGTTTCTCATTTACAGAGCCATAAGGTGAATTTGAAATGAGAGGATCTCTTGAAGGTCTTGATTGTGTTACTTGGGAAAAGATGTTATTCTCTTCTAGGAGTATTTGGTAAGTAAGACATAATGAAAGACATAATGTACGTTTTCATATACATTTGCCTATTCTAGTTGTCTGCAATTGTTGAATCAGATACTCATCTCTTTTGTTGGGTGGGTCAGAATGATGAGGAAGAGCTGGAACGGTGTGCTATGGCAGTTTATGTCCTGAGGAGGTGGCAGATCCTCTCCATCCCCCATGTAACTGTCACAAGAAGAGGCAGACGGCTGGATCCAAATGCAGCACGTTTATTAGCTCAGCTAAGAGTCCACAAAGCTAAATCAGGGTCAGGCAGGCAGGACTCGATAATACTCTGAACAATACTCACTGGTAGAAACGGCTGCAGTGGGCTTACAAGAAGACTCAGTTTTAAACAGTCTTGTTCACTGATGAGTGCCGTGCAACCCTGGATGGTCTAGATGGATGGAGTAGTGGGTGGTTGTTGGATGGCAATCATGTCCCAACAAGGCTACGATGTCAGCTAGTAGGCAGTGGAGTCGTGTTTTGGGCCGGAATCATTGGAAGAGAGCTGGTCGACACCTTTAGAGTCCCTGAAGATGTGAAAAGTATGTGGAGTTTCTGACTGACCCAGTTCTTCGGCAGTACAAAACGAAGAACCATGCTTTTCATAACCAAATCCTCTTCATGCATCTCATGCTACAAGCAATACCTCTGCATCATTGGCTGCTATGGGCATAAAAGGAGATAAACTGATGGAGTTTATCTCCTGGAGGAATGAAGTAGGCTGAGGACTAGTGAGCACGATGAAACATCCAAGATACATGAATAACTCAAGCACAAGGCTCCTACTGACACTGTGCTCAGTGACCACCTCAGGCAATGGAGAGCAGAGAATGTGGTGCTCAAGACAGATCACCATGGGAGGATAAGCTCCTTTATAGGATGTACCACTGGAAAATAACTGAAATTTTCAGTCCTACCAGTAGCTAAAAAGGGCTGGCCTACAGGACAGCAGAGGACTCATTCTGGCAGCACTGAAACAAGCACCAAACCAATAGAGGCTCAGATGTACCACACCAGACAAGACCCAAGGTGTAGACCCTGTAAAGAGGCCCCTGAAAAGAAAATCCAGCATATAATTGCAGGGTGGAAGATGCTGGCAGGGAAAGCATACAGTAAATGGTGCACCACAACCAAGTCGCTGGAACAGTATTAAAGGGATATGTGAGCAGAATATGAACTGGAAACCCCAAGGTCAAAATGGGAAACACCACTAAAAGATGTAGAGGACGAGAGAGCAAAGACCATGAGGGACTTCTAGATGCAGTCTGGCAGGGTGGCAATACCAACATCAGGAAGAAGGAACACAACAAACTGAAGAAATACCAGGGACTCAGAAGAGAACTGGAAAAAGCTTGAAAGGTGAAGGTTATAGTGGGCCCCATGGTTATCTGAGCACCCAGAGCAGTAACCCTCATCTGGAGGAGTGGATGTAACAGATTCCTGGACAGACATCTCGGTCCAGAAAAGTCAAAATGAACTGCAAAGAAACTGCGCAGAACCTCCAAGGGCTGGTAGGGGTCCAGAGCTTGGGTGACAAACCTGGAGGGTAAAAAGACAACTATAGAATTGCTGCTGTCCCATGCTTTTTGGTAAATACAATTTTTTTCACTTGAACACAAAATTAAATAAATCTCTCGCTGCAAATTTAACTGCAGAAAAACAGGAAACAAAGTCTTCTCAAGGGGCCTGAAAGTACCAATGTGAGAAAATAGAGGAAGGTGAACTTGAGTCTGTCAAAGCTACAATCGCTCTGAAGAGATATGAAGTGCTTGCTTTCATCAGTTTCTACAGAGGAGCCAAATTTGTAACCTCGTCTCCCCTGCATATGCCAAACCCAACATGAAACCACGATCGAAATAAGAACAGATTGAGTTACATGTGACACTAGACTCTGCCCAGTACCAAGTAACACATGTTTAGAACTCAGCAAGTTCTCACATCTCTGGGTGCATTTTTACTTTATCTTTGGTATGAATGACCCACAAAGACTTTCGGCAATACTTGTTTTTTTTGTCCCGACAGATCTAAAGAACCACTTCGGACTAACAGTATTTATAATCATACATTCATTTTTAAACTATTTATTGTGGCTGCCATGATGTGTGGTGGAAACAATAAGAAGAGGTGAATGAAAGAAGAATGAACTCTAAATGAAACCTCAATTATGTTTGTTGTTTTTTCTGCCTTAGCCCATATGCGTGACTTTGTTAAATAGGTTGTCCTTGCTGCTTTCTAGTGATTAGATCTTTGGGCATTTATGGACATGTGGACCCAAGTGAGGAAAGTGTTGTTCACACAGTCAGACATGTAAAAATGTAAGTCGTCCCAGCGAACAGGTCAGGAAAACCAATCCTACATTTAAATTTATCCTAGCAGTTGAAGGAATGGACAAGGCCTTGAGATGTCATGCTCTTTCCTTCTACCTTGTCTTCCTTCAACCTCTCTTCTTTCTCCTACATGTGTCAAATCTCTCAACACTGTCCAAGTGGCTTTTAATCTGTAAATACAGAGATGTTTTCTCCCCTTCCACTGGGTGCATAGCCATAACTTAGGATCTTTATAGCACAACCTTTTCCTTTATAGTTTCAAATCCATTCTCATCTAAGACAGACATCTATAGACATTTCTATGCATATCTATACCATAAATATATTCATCTTTATAACACAAATCTCTTTTAATGATATTTAGGAAAAGCTACTATCAGTTTGGATTTTTTGTAATGCTCAGAGGGTTATCGCAGACAAACATTTATTTATTTCTTCATGAATATAATCTTTTAGACGGTTTATCTTATCATTCACATGTGTTGGAAGTTATTCTAAATAATGCATGTGGAAGTGGCTTCTGACTAGGTTTTTGTAAATATTTCCTTTATAACTGCATCTTTAGCATTTTTCGCTCTAACGTCTCTGACACTTGAAAAAGAAATCATGAAGTAATAAAAATGTGCACAATATTAATAAAAAAAAGTAGAGATAGAGATATTCTTTATTGATCCCACGTTGGGGAAATTCAATTGTTACAGCAGTTCAGTGCAAAATAGAGAAAAAAGAAGAACAACATGTGCAAAAAGAAAGAAAGGGTGTTTAAAAATATGCAAAAATGCTAAAGTAATCACATTTAAAACAAGAAGAATCCACACCTATATACACTATTACAACATAATATATGTTATACGTGAAATAAAGTTAAATAAAGTAAAAGGCAGAATATTCGGTTGGGCTATGGATGCATGATGTCCAGTTTGTACATGCATATTTAAACTGTGGCATTGTGCACTCTTAACAGCTGTTGGAATGAATGACCTGCGGAACCGTTCCTTCCTACATGGTGGTGTAACAGTCTGCAACGGAAGGAGCTGCTCAGTGCCTCCACTGTCTGATGTAGTGGGTGAGAGGTGTTGACCATAATGGATGTTAGCTTGGCCAACATCCTCCTTTCACCCACTTCCTCCACAAAGTCCAGTGGACAGCCCAGGACAGAACTGGCCCTCCTGACCAGCTTTTTGAGTCTCTTTCTGTCCCGGTCTGTGCTGCCTGCTATCCAGATATTACAATCTGCTGTCTGACATTTGACTGTTCTCCTCCATTTTTTGTGGTTTATTTTGTTTGGGATTTAACAGCAATCAGCTGATGCCGCAGCTGGTGACTCAGCCCCTCCCACAGAAAATGTAAACTCCCACATTCATTTTTGCTGCTGCTCTTGAAGCTGCATGTAAAGGATGAGGTTTGTTTCACTGGTAAACCAGCTGACTTGATTTCAATAATTATTTAATTTTAAAATGAATTGTAAATTTGAATCAATATATTTTTTAGACTGTAAATAAAATGATCATGCTCACCTGTTTAACTGGTCATGAATCAGCCCTTCTTATACATGCATATTACAGAAAGTGACAAGTCACGCTAAATCCAGCCTTTCTGTACCGCAATCTAAAATTAATAGCATGGACACACTTCCACAAAGTATTTTTGCTGGTATTTTTACAAAAAATATTTTACTGAAGTTTTTCTATTCTGTTTTCGTTGTTCATATATGTGTTTATTTCTATTTGTAATCAAAGCATACATAAACCCAAGTGTTTACTACTTTCCAAGTTTAGCAAGGTGTATTTAGTTTTTTTAAATTAAGACTTCTGATTATCACCTTTCAACTGCTCTATGTGATCTGGGTACAGGATTGTATATCACATAAACTGAAAGCTTTCTGTACAGCCCAGTTATTATTATGCTCTCTTTTATTACTACTTTGATTTATTTATTTTGCAAAAGTGAAACTAAAGATACAGTATTCTGATGCGCTGTTGTTCACCACAGGTCCTTACCCTCCATTAGTCGGCCTCATGGGACAAACACACAAACTCACACCTGCTTCTGTGCCTAACTACTGGCAGCTAAAGATCAAAGAATCCTTTTGTCAAACCAGGAAATTATCACTGGATCTCACTCGTTAAAGTCGCATTGTAGCATTAGCACATTGTCATAGCCACTAAGCGTTAACAGTATACCACTACGGCACTTCAGCGTAACCATCTGTCCCAAGAGGAGAACCACATTTACAAACAAAATCTTTTAACGTCTTCCAATTGGTGAAGACAGTGTTATTTCACCAAATGCTTCTAGAGAGGAATGGATTTAACTAACATACAAAATCGTAAAACATCATATACGTTGATTAAAAAATGTAGGACTTTATTCAAATGATCAGCAACACATTAAACCCTTTTACTAAACAAATAACAGAGGTAGTCTACTGGTTTATCATTTCATACCTTTTTTTTGCCTTCGCTGAATACAATTTCACTTCTTCTCAGTTGTTTTTGAAAGGTTGTTTTTAAAAAAAATAAAACTCACACAACTTTGTTTTGGTGAAACTATTTCTAACTTAATGAATCAGCTCTGCCGTTCAAAACCACAGCATTGATGTGTCAAAATTATTCAAAACTCCTGCTATGTACAAAAAGAAGAATGCCAATAAAAGAAAAGAAAAAGAGAGGGAATGCTGAGCCAGGACAGGAGTAAGGAGGTGAAATCTTGATTAAGAGATTAAAAACATTGTTTATTTAATAGAATGAAAGGATTTAACACGTGTTTAATGTAAAAGGAGGCAGCTAACGTTTACCAATCTGTGCATGTGTGTACATGTGGGAAGGTGTTGAGCATAAGCTTCAGTGTTAGTTTCAAGGTCACAGGCTCTGGACTTTCAACCAAACAGCCACACACACGTATCCACAACATGCACACACATGCAGAGGATGGTAATAGCTGTGCTGACAGACATGCGCGGCCAGCTGAGCTGAAATCTGGGCAAAGGCCATTCGGATACTTTTAAACATCACTGAACCTAAAGCAGCAAAGAGAAAGACATCTGTAAACAAGAGGAGAGGGATTAATGCAAATGTTGAGGGCTAGCTGTCTGTCCCTGCACAAACCATGTGCTTCTATTTATTATTTATCAGCTGATAATTGAAATTATTTCATAGTTTTTACTTTTACTTGCTCATAATTGTTACAGCAGTAAAAGATTGTTAGTCACTGCTCCTTTTTACCGCCACAATGCATTCTGTTAAACGTTCATTCAAAATGTTCAGCCTGTTGGTCAGGTTTGAGTTTGTTACAAAGTACCGGAATCATTTGGAAATTTTTACAAAGGTAAATTCGTATCATTATCCTGGGGGGGGGGCACGTGTGAAGCCGTTAGGTTTCAGCACCTTGCTGATCCACGGTCTCGGCTCGATTCTCTCATTCGGAGAATCCAGTTTCTGTTCTTTGGTTCCTGAAGCCCTGTCACCTCGCAGAGAATTGGAAACCCTTTTTAACTCCTCGTTACTTCTTTCATGTAGCTCACAATGAAGTTACATTAAGTGTTTTTAGGACAAACACAAGGAGTCCTAATTTTTAATCCGCAAGCATAAACTGCTTAGATTTTTGTTTTCCATTACGTTACTGAAATCAAAGCCAAAACAGTCTTTAGTATTCTTTGTAATTGCAATAATTTAAGACCTCATCTAAAATGCTTGTCTTATTTTTTTATTTGAAGTAGAAGTTGGAAAAAGATAAAGAAAGAACTGAGCTCTTACACAAAGCAGTATGTGCCAAATACCACTGAGTACAATTGTGTAACACTTAACTTGAGGACACAGTGTATTAAAAACCACCGGGCATCAAATGTTCCACCATGTCAAATACAGAAATATTTTGCCTAAACCACAAAATGTTGTGGTTTGGGTTTTTTTGCATTAGTTTTTGCTTCTGTCACTGTCATGATTTGAGTCCAGGTTCCTGTTTTATTTTGAAAGGTTTCCTGCATGTCATGGTTTTGAGTTGTACTTCCCTGGTCCTGTCTCTCCTGATCGTTTTCACCTGTGTCTGGTGAGTCCTGTTAGTATTTAAGTCTTGTCTCAGCCTTCCTCTGGTCCATACAGCCATTTCACTGGTTGTCTGATTCCCTCTCTTCCTGTTTATCACCAGTTGCTTTTGTTTGTTTTCACTGCCCTGCAGCGCTTTTTCTTTTACGAGTATTAAAACTTCTTTGACTTGGAACCACCTGCCTCCTCGCCTCTGCATTTTAGGTCCTTTATCAACCCCTTCTACCTGAAAATACAGCCAAATAAACATTAATTAACACCAAATAGCTTAGTTGTGCTTTTTGGAGAGAAAATAAAAAGTAATCAAAAAAAGCATTTTTTTGCCAAAGTTTTTTCCCCAACTGTGTACTTTGATGCATATTTACATGAAAAACTTTTTAAATTAAAACTTAATTCATAAATGATAAAGGCATTACAAAAAACAAAAAAAACTGTACTAGACTTGTAATCAGGGATTAATAGCCTGTTTCCTTTTTGCCTGTAAAGCGTTAGTCACATGCACCTGTTCAGGGAATTGACCTGTACAGGTGCTGTGGGTTTTTGGTTTGTCTAGGTCTGTGGAGGGTTGTGGACAGGAGCGGTCGCATTTTACAGGGAGCGCAGGTGTGTCTTGTACTTCCCTTGAGGCTTTTACGGCCGTGTCAAGAAACGTCATAAAAATGAAGCATACTAATGTCGTGCGTGTGATAAGTGTATCGTGAAATATTTATAAGGATAATTTAAGTTGCACAGACTTATGATGTATGCGTGACACTGTTGTATGGAGCTCTTATAATGATTTCAGTATATTATATAGATTAAAGTATAAACTAGTCCTTGGAAATATGCGAGTACTTGCCCCTTAGTGACCTCGCATGAAAGCTGCACAGTTGCAGTTGATTTGCAAGTGACTGTTGGATGCCTGTACGATGTCCGCGCAAGCTACACTGTTATTGTCTAATGTCCTTTCTAACAGTCAGGCTACACTCAAGGACCATGCACTAATCATGCAATTCAACTTTGACGCAATTTATATGAGGAAGATCTACCTTATCTTCAGGTATTCTGGGTTTGCTGGTTCCTCACTCCACTGGCGGTCTTCACTCCGAGGGAATACTTAAAGTGCTCACTTCCTTCACAGCCAATCGCAATCAAATTCCTGCCTTTGAAGTCATTGACGTTTGTTTATCTGCATTCCAGACATTTCGGTGGACCTCCTGCGTCCCGTTCCACACCTAACTCTTCAATTTGATGCCATTTGGCCTTAACCACCATCAGCGTCTGGACTCTGATGGTGGTTGTGATGACCTCTACTTGTTTGAGGTCATCACAAACATGCCAGATGTCTCCGGCCCAGAGCCCAACCGCCAAAGAAAACTGACTGTTTATCCTTTACTATTAAATCTCTTCTTCACACTTTCAAGATCTCTCCTTATTGAAATCTGTACAAAACACTTCATCAACATCACCCTTAAGCTGCGTACACACCGGGCATTGGATGCGTGTCTTAATAATGTGCTGAATGTGGGCTTTTGCACAAGCTTTTAGCACATCTTTCCTTCATGATCACTTTTCAAATGGTAGGCACTTCTGTGATTTAAAAAAGAGGCTATCCATATGTCCTTATCAAATCCATTTCCCTGATTGTTCAAAGTTTAACTGGCTTAACATTTAACATTAGGGGTGTGTACCGGCAAGAATCTGGTGATGCTACACATATCCCGATAATTTAGCGGAAATACATTTTCTTTTTTTCTTAGTTAAGAGTATAGCTTAGAAAAAAACTCTGCCTAAATATTCATACGCCTTTTATTGTAATAAATTCTAAAAATTGTTTTATTTAATTGTCACAACAACTGTATCTCATACATCAGTTGCTTTTACCCAAGCAAATTCATAGCATTTTTTAATATTTCCAACCGAAAGGTCAGTTGTGACGAAGACTTCAAATAGTTTATAATACTGTATTGGTTTGACCTGCAACTGACTGATGTCACTTAATGAAAAGAGATTGTTCAGTTTGATATGAGATTATATGATTCATTTAACGTGTTTAAAAGTACAGCACATTCTATTAAATTGGACATGAGCCCTGTCTGAAGTGTGGAGTGTGTGTAATGTTCTGATCTGAGAGCAGCTGGAGAAACACCCTGAGATCAGGCTTTCCCTGCAAACAGCTGGCCAAACAAAGCGAGCCTGCAGAAAGCCACGCACACAGACTCCAGCTTATTCAGGACACATCACGCACACATGCTGGTGAAAGTGAGCAGTATGTGAACATATGTGCGCTCCATGCTTGCCACATGAGCCATGTTAATTTAAAACGCCTCATGTTAAGTTTTCAGAATGTTGTTGAAAATGATAAATGGGCACTCATCACTCTTGCTAAATGTTTTAGAACAGCTACCAGGGGGGGATTACCATGAGAAAATGACAGGTGAGGCAACATTTCTGGAACAAAGAAATGTTCAGTAACTAAAAGGCCGTAAGACAAAATTCACGAAGAGTCTGGTGTTGGATCGAAACAACACACTGATGAACGGTCCCGTTCCTACAGGCTCACTGCAGTAAGTCCAATCTGTGCTGGAGCTACCAGGGAAACCGGTTTGTTTGTTTCTGTTCAGGTTCAGGACCTCGAGCAGACGTCCAGGCAGACTTTCAAAGCAAGGATCAACTTTGTTTTTCTTTGCTTTGTCCTGCCACTACCTGAGAAATCAATGAAACTCTTGTTGCCTTATCTGCCTAATAAGCATAAATAAATGCCAAATTAAGCAGCCACTTTGTTTCAGACCACGTCAATTGATTTTTCTTTGAAGATCAGTTACTAAGAACATTTTTAGTTGACTGATAACCAGTAAAAAGTGGTGTTGTCCGTATGCTGGCTAAAACAAGTAAGAAGTGTGACAGTGGTGACTTTGTTCGGTGGAAAATGAGTGTGTGCTTGTGAGTCTGTGTGCGCGGAGAAGACATTTGCCAGTTGAAACATCGTATTTCCAGTCGGTATCATTAACGTGTAACGACATTGTTCACAGCTTATCGGAACAGTTAGGCCTCACCGTGAGATGTCTGCGCCCAGACAGATCAGTGAGCTGTCCCTGACAAAGACGGATTGAGCCAAAATACCAAATGAGAGTGAGGTCATTGGGGGTGGGGGACAGTTGGATGGGTAGGAGCGGTCACCCGACATACCATCACTAAATATAGTGGAAAGGCAGCCAGAGAGGTGCAGAGGTGTTGTGGAGGACAAAGAGCAGAGCACAGACCTTGGAGGACTGACAGGATCTTTGTGCCAAAACGGTTTGCTGATCTTCCAACAGCTGTGACTGCGTATAAAACAAAACAGTGTCGTCTTTTTCCGTGTTTGAGAAAAATACCTGACTGTTCTCCACTCTCAACTCTGCGCTTGCTCACTTTGGACTTCACAATTGCCAGTCTTTTGTACAGCCCAACACAGGGACACTAATATAGTCTCCATGGCATAAGCAGAAAAGAGAACTTTCAAATGCTTGACATAAAGACACAGCCTTTGTTTAGCAGCAGTCTGTCCGTTGGCGCGCTGTAAAGTATACACGTCTCTGCTGTCTTTATGGTCAAAGTCAAGTCAAAGTAAACTTTATTGTCAATCTCTATGATGTTTTCACATACATGGAAATTCAAATTCAGTTTCTCTTCAAACTCCAGTCTAAATAAGGAATCTAACTTCAAAAATACAAAAGTGACTAAAAAGAGATAAAAAAGTATAAAGCACAGAAGTATACAGAAGTATTGTCCAACATAACACTTGTTGTTTATCACTCACTCTGTTTTTTCTGCTCCAACATGTTTTACTGACACTACCATCACTTTTCATTTAGTTTTTGTGAAAACATGGACATCTGAATCAGGTGTGCTGGAACAGGGAAAAAGGTCAAAACTTCGGGACGGGGTACTAGGATCTTTGTTTAAAAAAACATCAGTAGTTTTCTTGTATATAAATGAAAGAATTTCACATAGTTGACTTCACAGCGTAAATGGATCTTGTGGCAGTGCTTTTAGAGATCACACCAGACCCATACTGTGCCAGAGTCCACTAAACTGTACAGTAGTCCACCTCTTTGAAGTCGATCATCTTTTAATCTATGTTATAAAGGTTCCCAGTGGTCTTTTAATTACGATCATGCCGTTTTTAGCCAAAGTTTTTTTTTTTTTAAAAACAGCCATTTTCTAGGACGTAGTTTCAGCAGAGCAGCAGGAACTTATCAGAAATTCACCTCAGAGTTGTGTCCAGGAGCATTGGTGCCAAGCAACCTTGCAAGGAGTTTCATAGGTCCTCTCTTTTTCTGTTTGTCTCTTCTCTGATTCGTGGCTGATAATCACCGTATATTGGCAGAGCTTTTAAAAGCTTCTCTAGAGCAGTGTTTTCAACCTTTTTTGGGCCAAGGCACACTTTATCCTTGACAAAAATCCCGCGGCACACCAGCATCCAAAAATTAAAAAAGGAGAAACTTTATAGTCTGTATTGATGTAAAGTCCCTCTGCAATTTTTTTTTAAAAGTTGTAATAAAAGTTAAGTTAGTTTTCCGTAATAATTTTCAACTAAATTATTTGACATTTTACCCTGCTAGTTGTTTTTCCCTTCAGTTTATTAACATGCAATTTATGTAACCTCACAAAAAACAAATATATTCTTTTTCAATTGTGATTTATTTATTTTTTTCAATGTTAGTGCAAAGGCAACTGTAATTTTTGAACAATATGATAACAATATGTTTGATAAATTTTACACAAAAAACTAACATTATATTTACGTTTTCTGCAGCTACACAAAAAGTAAGCATATTGAAGTTTTATTAGTTTTTCTTTTGTCTTAAATCAAAAATGAAGTCTTTGAAAACTTTAATAAAAAGGTTTTATTTCTTTTTAGATGATTAAGTTGTTTGAATTTAGTTTAATTGTGTCTGTTGGCCACTTCACCTTCATCCTGTTTGCTAAATGTTGTTTTTATTTCTTCTTTAGTTTAACTTATAAAATAATCCAAACGTTCTTTTGAGTTAGAAAGATGACTTGGACCAAACTCTGGGATGTTTGGCTGATAATAAACACAAACCTGGAAGGAGAACTAAACTGTTGACTAGAGCCCTGCGCGGGACTATTTTCTTCATCCCGCTCCCGCCCGCTGAATTTCTGACCAATCCCGCCCGCTCCCGCAACGTATGCGTTACACTCCCGCCCGCACCCGCAATATGTATGTTCACTCCCGCCCGCACCCGCAAAACTCATTGAATTTAGTCCCGCACAGTAATAGAGATGCATTGATTTTGTATCGTCTCCCGTCCCGCAGGAAAAAAACACGTATTTTTATTGATATTATTAAAGAGATTCATGTCCCTCCTCCAGCCTCATCTTTTCATGCATTCCTCTTTTGTGTAATTTGCAACTTAATTATTAAATATATTTTCACAAATCCTGTTCGGTTAAAAGTCTGCGTGTGTCCGCGCGCAGACAGACAGCCTGGAGCGCGCTCTTAGTAAGAGGCGGGGCGGGGCGTTGCACACCCCCAACAACAGGTTAGATGACAGTGGCCATTGTGCGTCTCTACCTGGTGCCTTCACGGAGCTTCAGTACATAAGAATCCAACAGCCGCACAGCCTAATATAGTCCGCTAATATATATTCATGAGATATTCATGGCAGCACTGATCCCGCGGGTTTTTTTTTTTGCCGCCCGCTCCCGCCCGCAGCACAATTCAAACCGCCCAATCCCGCGAGATTTGGGTTGGGTCCCGCGGGACCCGGCGGGACCCAATCCCAATGCAGCCCTCTACTGTTGACCTCTGATTACATCAAGAAGATTTAAAAATTGTTGGATGTGTGTTCGTTGTGGTATTAAGACATTTTACAGGGAAGACTCATTGTAGCGCAGAAATGCTGTCACTTTAACACAATGCATCATGGGAGATGTAGTGCATCAGCCACTGAACGCAGACAGACTAGCATCTCTGAGCTTCATGGTTTTGTTCACTTGTTCCACGGTCTGATACCGGATTCTGTAGAAAGCTACACCGCTAAAGACGAGCTTTAGCTGGTATTTCTGTTGGAACTGAGAGACTTTATGAGCAGAATCTGAACAAGGAAGTGAAGACTTTAACCACTTCTGATTGGTCAGACTGATGACATGTGATTAAGCCTCCAAGGATGATTGGTGGAGACAGTTAAAGGGGCGGGACTTTTCCTAAAACAGCTGACGCTGAAGTCTTGCTTCTTGTTTTTGAGTGCTAAATATCAAGCATTTTGACGAAAGAAATGGAAGGAAATGGAACAAGTCCCAGATCAGCTGTTGGGTATCTCTTTCAGTTTTTTGAGGATTCAATTTTTAATAATACATTTTGTAATAATTCAACATCAATGTGGAAACACGTGAGAACAAAACATCCTGATGTTTCATTCAGTCTGAGCTCAACTTAACTCAGTGCTGAATCTTGTTTTTTTTTTACTTGTCCTGTCCAACAGCTGAGCAAGCAGATGAGAGCTGAACAGAAATTACTGTTACAACAGGGATTATGAATCTTCTGACACACAAGGTGTATATTTGAATAAACCCCTTTTGTAATTTAGACAAAACTTTATTTATATTGATTATATTTGTAACAGTCTTGGACTAGACAGAAAAGAAAAGGAGGGAAGAAAAGGGAGGGATGTTAGGGGGGGTTAAGGGCAAAAAAAGGGGGGTTAAGAAAATAGGAGGATGATTATAGAAGGGGGGGGGGGTAGAATCATAAGGCAACAAGCTGCTGTAAGATTATATTCATTAATGTCAAGTGTAAATGTTAAAAGGGGCGTGGCCTGTCCACTCACACTCATATATTACAAACATACCTGTTGGCACCAGAAATTTTCACAGACAAACATGTCAACATGTACACCATATACAACTGCAGTTCACACACACACATACGTATACATGCAAACCATCACATGTAAAGTATTTCATGCAGTCACACATACTTTTTTTCAAAGGTGAGCTAACACCTGTGCTCGATTGAGTGTTTATTTTCTGCTGAGGTGGATGATGGAATGTAAAAAGACGGGGAGTGCCCAGTCATCCCCACACCAAGGCCCCCGCTGAAGCAGCAGTGGTAGCCAGGACCCCCCAACACCCACTTTAAAAAGAAAAAAGTCGATCCAATTTAAATGAATCACTTCAATTGGTAACACGTAACTGAATTAAGCTTATTCAGATTAACTGTCTATCCAACTCAATTTAATATGCTGATCCAGCTTAAATTTTTATTTTTCATTTTGTTTATACATCTTAAATTGACACAATTATCTAAAGTTTCAATTGATGGGCCTTGTAATTTCCATGTCAAAGACATGAATGACCTAGCAATGTCTCAAACTGCAAGGCAGGAGCTCACATTTCGTGAATTCTGTCTTTAATATTGGGACATACGGTGTTTTACCGTTCAAGGGGGTTGGTCATCATCCTCTCCCAAACTCATGGTGCAGAAAGAAATAAACATGACAGTTTAAATTAAAACAGAGTAAAACAGCTAGACAACAAATCTCATAGACAAAAACTCACACTTAGACACTAATCTGCCCAGATAGGCAAAAATAATGGTATCCCATAATTCCTTGCGCTGCCTTACGTTATGACGTCATGACGCAATGACAGCTTCACACCAAAGTTCCACCAACTTAATTGAATTAGGTTGATTGAAAGTAAAATAACGATGTCAGACAACTAGGTGTTATTTTTAAGTTGAATGAACTAAAAAAGATGATTTATTTTCACCAAACTAAATAATTAAGTTAGATCAATGTAAAAAATTTTATCTTTCCAACTACAGCTTAAATACTCTTTTTGGAGTGCCCGCACGGTATCCCAGATAGAGAAAAAACGCCCACAGGGGATCTTCATCCGCCACCCAGACCAGGGGCAGCAGGACCACCACAGGGGCCCCCAACGTCAGAGAGCAGGGAGGTACAGAGAGAGCAAGCTCCAGCCCACCAAGAAGAACCCCCACCTCCCCTTCAGGGTTCCAGCGAGGGGCCCCACCCCAGGAAAGCAGCCCCAGATGAGCAGCCCACCACCACACAGGAGTTCTGAGCATCTTTTCAATTTTATCAATGATACTAAGACTGATTCCACCTTTTAAAAGGCGAACATTCATTTATACATTTAGATCATAGTGTTTCAGTGACCCAAAAGCCTATTGTGGTGTGTGCTTTTAAGAAGGTTCTTAACACAATTTTGCTGGAACTCCTTTAACCCTCCTGCTGTCTGTGGAAAGGAGATCTTGCTTTGAGTTGCCTTTCCCAGAGGTTCTTCTTAAATTCAGTCCGAGTTTTACCTCATCTTCATAAAGAGCTTGTGCAGGAGAGGAGCATGCCAGACCTGGAACAGGTTTACTTAATTAGCATTTACAATTTTGAGCTGGAAGAAAAAGTACATTTAAAAAAGCACACACGACCCTTAGTATGATTTTTAAATCAGTTTCCAAAATTTTGAATCCCAATTTTTCAATAAAGTGACATTGTGGAGTGGAGTGGTCTATGGAAATGTTGTTTAAATTATGTACACATGGTCAGAAGTCCTGCTTCACTGCATCAAAATTACATTTTAGTTTGTCATCTTTTATCTCTATATTTTAAGTAAATAAACTGAAATTCTGTTAATATTTTAAAGGCGACTGCCACACTGCTCCCTGTCTGCTTCATCCCTCCTCCTTACCTACAGTGTATTGATGGACAGATTTTTTTCGCTCATCTTAGTGTCAGATTTTCACCTTTTATGTAACATTCCTCTTTCCAGCAGGTCTGGTATAATTGTTACAGCTTAAAATAATAACTTATTCAAATCAGTGCTTGTATCCCCCACCTTTTCACCTTTCTTCCTTTTACTCTCTTCCACCCTCCCCTCACATTCTTCCCCTCTCCCTCCCCACACACACTAAATGTAACAAATAAATAAAAAATAATACGACAAAAAGGGGTTTATACAAATCTATACTCTAGTTTCTTAAAGCTATATAACCTCTTTTTGTGATAGTAAAACCTGTCCAACACAAAAAGCCTACAGCTCTAATCTGTTTGCTCAGCTGTTGGACAGAACAAGTTAAAAAAGAAAAATATTTTAAAGGCGATACTAACAAAATGAATTTAAAGTAAATTAAATAGACACTGAAATAGATTAACATAAATGAAGACAACTGAAGGTAATTAATAAAACCTGGTGCTGTGACAAAACATGACAACAACAAAAAATACATGGCTGTTTGATTTGATTTGAATGATATAGTAATTATATAGCAATAGTATTCTGTAATAAAAATATTAGTTATTTTATTTGTTTAAAAAAACACAGAAGTCAGAGTCAATCATTAGGCGAATCTGTCCCACAGGTTGATTTGGCCCTAACTGCTTTTTTTGCTCACTCAATACTGTATGTTAATTACATGCTTTGCCAGTTAAAACATAAACTAAGTTGGGGTTGAAATATTCAACTTGATTCATTTCTGAAGGTGAAAATAGACAAAATGTCAGCTGAAAAGGAAAATATTTCAACACAGAAGGGATGAAGGCTCCTAACGGAGCCACGGCCTGCAGCCTCATCCTGAGATCCATGCGCATTTGTTTCCTCACATGTTTCCAGCTCTGAGAACCTGGTGTCTTTCTGTGGAAGTCAGAGAGCTCGGAGCTCTTTTACTGAAGCTGCAGGGTTATATTTACTGCATGTAGACACGTAAAGGTCAGACACGTAAAACGCTGCTGATGCTTTTGCCAAATGGCCGCTCTCCCCGCCTCACTGTCACTGCCAGACCAGCAGATGTTGTTTCCACCACCAGGGGCTTGTATACGCCTCGGAGAAACGGCCGTGGTGAGAATTCAGGGAGACTCTGTGAGGTGACGGAAAGTGAGCTGTGCTGACATGTTACAAAGATAATAAAACAAGCCAGGCAACACGGGGGGGGGCGAAGAGCAGGGAAGGGGACTCAAGGGAGCATAAACCACGTTAAGTGAATAATTCATGGTGAAAAGTTTTTACCTCCCTTCTTTTCACACACTTTGCCTCCTTTCATCGAAAGAGATTGTTCTTTGTGAGGATCAACAGAACAAAAGCCTAATCATCCTCAGCGCCTCGCGGACCCCAGCTGTTCACTACTTTGCGTTTTTGGGTCCGAATCTGATTTTTGGCTTCATAAAAGCGCAGAGCTGGAAACAGTTCCAGAAGCTGCAGGCTGATGGAGTCCTCAGAACCTTCTACTTCCAGACTTGTAAAGGTTATGAGAGACCTCAGGCCATTGTCACCCTCTGCTAGGAGTGTGTGGTCTGCATCAACAGTCATTGGTGGTTGACAGGTCTGGGACACGAGTCTCCAGCTGGAAGGTCACTGGTTAGTCCCAGGCCATGCAGCATCAAGCGTGACTGGAACTTATATGCACTCCCATTACCACCAGTGTGCTGCGTCAGGCAAGACCTTTAACTGTGATCACTCCAGTTGAGCTGCTCGGTGTTTGGCAGATATGAAGGTGAAACAACTGCATGTCAGTGTGAACAGGAGTTCTTACCCTGATCTTCAAGCGAAAGAACACCGGTTCAATATGATTGAGGAATAAATGGCCACAGAGAAAGTTACCCCTAAACTGTGCAAAAGCAGTCTTAGGCTGAATCCAAATTCTCCCCCTGCCCCTCCAGCTTCTCCCTACCCCTTCATTTGTAGGGGCATGTGGAGGGGTAGGGCTGGCTGTCCGAAATAGTTTTTTGAAGGGCTAACCCTCGCAGCGGAGGCCTATGTATCCCTCCGCCGTGAGGGTGTTCCACAGAGGAGAACCATATTTCTTCATGTGGGTGTGCTCTGGAGCACAGAAGTTTACATTTAAATGTAGGTAAGGGCTTTTTGTTTTTGCACGACCTTTGAAAGTTATTAAGTTGCATTTGCCGCGCGGTAGCAGCTACGCGCTAGCGTAGATGACAAGGAACTATTGATGACATCATCGAGTGGGAGTGACACCCAGATTGGAAGACACTATCATTCCATAACTCCATTTGGAGGGATAGGGGAACAATTCGAATTCGAGGGATAGGGGAACAATTCGAATTCAGCTTTAGTTTGGAAAGAAATGACAAAAATGGAAACTTTACCACAAATAAATATATTAGCAACTTTCCCTTTGCTCTTAGTATGGCGACTCGCGGCAGTTAGATTCAACTTTAATTTTTTCCCCTCAGTTCTGGTTTGCTTTTGTTTCCATTTTATCCATGCATTATTTCTACTGTCCTATTCCTGAGTAGAGTAGTGAGGGTTGCTGGAGCCTGTCCCGGCTGCCTCAGTGCAAAGCCTGAGCCTGGCCTTGTCAGAGCCGGGTAAAGAGACAGACAACCACACAGTCACATTTACACAAAGAGGGTAAATCTGAGTTCCGGCTAACCGGTAAAGAATGTCTGTGGACTGTTGCATGAAGATGGGGTGCCCATAGAAAACCCACGTATGCTCAGGGAAAACATGCAAACTCCCCACTGGAAGGTCAAACAATGTAAAAGGATGGCTCCACGCCATAGGACAGTAGGTGTCAAACACGGGGGGAAGCATCCTGAGCAAACATGATGTCATTCTGCAGCACCATCCAGTTAACATAGAAATAAGCCTTGTTGGACATTGTCCTACAACAGGTTAAAGGCCCAAATTGCAAATCTAAGCTCTGCCAGAACTTCATGAGCACAGAAGAATAAGAAAGGTAGATGTGAAAATGACTGGATTTCCAGCTCAGACAGGCTGTTTGAAGAGACCGGAAAGAGCTGAAGGTGCTGGAAATGGATCACAAGCAGTCAAAACTCAAAGTTTCTCTTTGTTACATTGTTTTTGTTTTAAGTGATAAAATATTTTCCCAACAATCTGCTGGAAAAATACAGTCTTGGAGCACTGTTTAGACACAGAATTTAGCACACACACCACATGAACAAGATGTTACATGGGCTCAAGTTCCAAAAGAAGCAGGAAAGCATCTGTTCATCCAAATTTAATACCATCTGTATTGTAAACTCAAGTCCTGCTTAGAAACCGCAGTGGTTTGAGGATACGGTCAGGTGATATAAAGCTATACATCAGTATAAAGTTCTGGTTTCGAGGCAGCAGGGAGCACGTTTTCCATCTTTCTAAGTGCCTCTAAGGATTTCATGGATCACCAAAGATGATGGGACGGTAAAACCAGTTTGTTTAGCAAGCGCTGCAGGGATCTGGTACAAAGACACGTCAGCTCATTCAGTGGATGCACATGCACTCTGCTGATGCTTTTCACATCCTTAGCCAAGTTCTGGTGTCTCACAGTCCTGCTTGGTCATATTTGAAACAGATATAGCAGAACATAAAAAAAAGAGTAAGGTTGGACGGTTCTGTAATCCTCCGAGATCGGATAGGTTTATCGCGGATTACTGCAAATATGTCAAGACCATAAAAGGCATGTGAAAATGTTCTGCAGCTGATCACTGAATCTGCGTATCTGTGCCTTTTTCATGCGTCTTTTTAATCTCAAAGTTTATCTTTGTGTAGTCGATCTATTAGTGCATTATTTACTAATACAAAGCAAATCTGATTTACGATTGTAAAGACTGTCTTTGATCAGATGATTCCAACTATGACATTTCTTTAAGTTAAAAAATTTTTTAATTAGGATAAAGAAGAGGGAGACCTTCCCATGTGTTTCCATCATTTAGTTCCAGTTAGGCCTCTGTGATGGTGGAAAGCTGCAACAGAGCAGTATGAGCTAATGTTGTGTGATTTTAAAGGAACTCTAAATGTTTTAAGGTATATTTAACGTTTAAAGCAACAAATGCTTGACTGGCAGCTATTATCCTTGTCTGAGAGCTTAATTGTCTTGCTTATGCTATGGTCACATGTGCAACTGCCACCGTTTGAGGGGTGTCACTGATCTTCAAGAGTAGCTACCATCGCTTGATTTAAAAAAAAAAATGTTGGCGTGGTCATAAGCGTGGATAGTGGCAGTCAGGCGGCCGTAGGTCGTCGGCCAGTTGGGCAGGGATGACATCATTACACAAGCGGGTAGGCACATGGCAGAGCCAGCCGGATCGCTGGCCGGCAGCAGCTCTGATTGGATTGTGTGTAAATGTCTGCAGACGGTGGCCGTCCATATCAATCGTCACCGGTACTTTATAAACCGTCTATATACTTTCTCTGCAATACTGGTGGTACAATCACCGGCTCACCCAACAACTTCGTCTTCTTCCCTTTTCTTGTGTGCATTGCTCTTCTTCTTTGAGTAGGGCACCAAGCACAATGATCTGTCTCCTTCATGTTCATCTTAGCATCAACCGCAATTCGTCAAGAAGAAGGTCTTGGAGGTGCTGTGGTGCTATCGACGGCATGATGAGTTTTGTGCACAATCAATGCCGTCTCCCCATGTCTATGCAGAACCCACGGTGGCTGGGAATGCCAGATTGACATCCAGTCATCGCCGGGCCCCCGCCCCATGTCAAGACCCCTCGTCGAGTGCCTGCACTGCTACCGGACGATTTCTAACAATTAGACAGTGGGACGACAGCTCGATGGCAGGGGGGTGGCTGGGGGTGGCAGTCTGAAATGGACCAGTCATTAGATGATTTTAGGGACCTCCTATCTGCTGTCTTCCTGTCACTGGACTGCCACCGTGCGACCTCCAAATGTTGGTGACCGATGTGAAAAAATAGTCCAGTCACTGTAAAATTGTAAAAAAAATTTTAAAACCTCAATGGTTGTTTAAAATCATGCCGTTGTTGCTGAAAAAGCTTGCATGAAGGTCGCCACGCGGTGGCATTTACGAATATGTGACCATAGTCTCAAAGTCCACATCTTTTATTTATAAAGAACAGTAGTTGCATCAATGGTTAAAAAGGTAACAACAGGCTTTTAAGCAGCTGGGAATCCGTCTTAGACATCAAGCAAATTGAAGTTCAGAAAAACTGACTTCTGTTTCAACATTTGAGACAAAATACATATTTTCTGTGGCCAACATGACTGAAACGAGCTCATGTTGTGGAGTGTTGTAACATTTTTACTTATTCACATTTTAAAGGTCTCAATTTTTCATGAATTTGGGTTGTTCCCCAAAGTTGTAACAGCTGATCCAGAGAGCAGATTTTTACCGAGGAAACCCCAAATTATCTGCCTTAACAACTATAGAAAACATGTTTTCCACTCATGTTTAGGGATGTTGCATCTGCCAAAGAGAAAAAAAAAAGTTTGCAAAATATGTGTAAAACAAACTGCAAAGGCTCAGTTAATCCATTGGTCTGTATCAAATGACGCAGCAGGCCTTATGACACAATAGCCTCACAACAGAGAGACTGTGTCGTCTGCAGCCGCTCAGCACAGCTGCACTCACTGCTGCCTGTGGAAGCGTCTTAACAGCAAAATCTCCTGACTCCATCAAAGCTCACTTCTGAATGCTCACACACATGCCTGAGCCTTGGTTTCCCAGCTGTGTCTGGCACCAAGAAGGCCATTCCTTCACTCTGACAGAAATCCAAAAACACTGTCCTGATCACATGGAGGTGTGAGGACAAACAGGCTGGAAAAACACTTCAAAACCACATTCAAGAATAAACACTGAAGGACCAACAAATAAATTGAGCTTCATTTGAGGAAGTGGCTGTGCACGGAAACGTGCACACCGTGCAACATTGATTACTCTTGCTGCATTAAAGCCTAAACCTAAACCCTAAGCTCCACAGCATCCAGAAGTGACACCTTAGACTGGCTTTTAATTTCAAGCCGTGGCAGGCGTTAGGAAAACACATGATGTTGCCAGTTGTTTTGGAGGGCAAACAGGGAAGCCATCATAAAGGCTGGTTTTATTAGCTGTTATTTGATTTGTTCCTGCAGCCTGCAGAGCGAGCCGCTAAATCAATGCGTCCAGCTGTTCCTAAAACTTGTGGGGCACAGCAGGTGTAGGGCATGCTCGGCCAGTCCCACCCACTCACTCGCATAACATATAATAACTGCCACCACACACAGGCAATCCATCACTGTTATAGAGCAGCCCAGCAGTCTGACGCTCAGTGTCATGTACATTAGAAGACTTTGAAACCCTGTTTGTGAGACTGTCAAAGCCAAGAAATGCACTGTGACACGAGTTCCTGCTCATACAATTTGTCAGCAATTTTAAGAAGTGATAGGACCCTTTTTAGATTCTCTATACAAAAGAGTATAATTTATTATGTGGAAGCACAAAGTAAAACACTAAAAGTAAAAAAAGACATGTCATTCCCAAGTCATTGTGTCATTCACAATTAAAGCACAAATTCCTCTATATTTTTCTCATATTCTGTGTCATCCAGATACTCTTCCAGTTCTTTTGCACGGTTTCTTTTCTCCTGACTTTCATCTTCACTTAACTTTTGTTTATGGCTGTTGCTCTAAATGACATCAGCATAGATAACTGTGTTGATATATATTTTAGAAAATAGTTTAATGCCTGAAAGTGGGTCCAATATACTAGTTTACTTATACTACATTTTATTTAAAAAACACACACACATAAATAAATAAATAAATAGTGATCACTCCCATAGTTCAATGTTTCTATATTCTAAAAAAAAAAAAGAAAACAAACTTTGTTTCAATGTTTAGGCAATTCTGAAATTCTGAGCAACTACAAACTGTAATGCTTGCTGTACCCAACACTGTAAACTTCAAAACTTTAAATAAATAATAATTTAAAAAAAAGAAAATAGTTTAATTCCTGATCACTCACAATAAAACCAACAGAAACTGTGATACTTGCCAACAGAAGTAACCACGCTAGATCCTTCAAGTTGCTATAATATTAGGATCCTTCCAGCAGAGACATTCATTTTTCAGGGCAAAAAGACAAATGTGACACTCAGATCCATCTATTTTCTCACTTCACTGCATCCCTTTCGCAGTCACAGGACTGCCAGAACCTAACCTGTCAGGCAAAGGCAGGGTACGCCCTGACCAGATCACCAGCCCATCGCAGGGCCATGCAATCACACACCCACTCACAGTCACAGTTAGGGATGATTTAGATTAATCAATCAACCTATGATGCATGTGTCTTTGGACAGCGGGAAGAAGCCAAAGTCCCCAAAGAAAACCCATGGATGTACAGGAAGAAGAACATGCAAACTCCAGACAGAAAGGTGCCTGGGATTTAAACCTGGGCATTTTCGCCACCCACTGCTCCACCATGCACACCTGTAAGACATAGATACCAAGAGGACATAAACATAAAAAAAAAAAATGAATATCACAGAAATGTCCTGTGTGGGTTTTCTCACGCTTCCTCCCACCGTCCAAAAACATGCTTCATGGGTTCATTGGTTAAGCGAAAGTGTCCCTAGGTGTGAATGTGAGTGTGATTGTGACCCTGGACGGACTGGGGGTCCCCAGCCTTTGCCAGGAAGTGGCCGGGATAGGCTCCAGCAGCCTCGTGACCCCGAAAGGGACAAAACGGATTACAAGAGGGCTGGGCAAACCTTTCAACTGGTGGGCCACAAAATGATCTAAAATTCAATAGAAAGGCTGAACCGGGAGCAAATGAGTGGAGTATTTTGGTCATCCACCTTATAAGAGACATAAATCATTTTAAATCTGGACGGAAACATTTTGATTGCTCTTAATATATATTTTAAAACAGAATATGTTTGAGCTTTTATTTCAAAACTGTGGCTTTTGTCCTCATTTCAGAGCCATTTGATGGTCAGTTTCTAACAGCTGGCACCGGCAGTTGGCGTTTTTCCTACATGAAAGGCAGCAGTCACAGGGTTCTTCCATACATTTGTGTCAAGCCATGAAAGGAAAAGCAGCAACAGGCATTACGGAGTGCCTCATAAATCACTTTTTTAACACATAACTTTCATGTGTGTGGAAAGTGAGTTTCGCTCCATAAAGCTCGTGATTTTTCACGACTGTTGGTTTTGTACAGGAAGCACCACCTGCTATATCCCACACTTTTCTTTGATCCTTTCAAAATGAAGTCAAACTTTAAAAAAAGACTCTAAAAATGTTCTTTTCGTACAAAGAATGCCTTTGAACCAAAATAAACCCAATATAAAATCCCAAAGGACTCAACATGTTATTTAGTTGTATCTTATAACTATCTGGTACAAACACTTCTTGAAGACTTTGATTGGATTTTAAATAAAATCAAACTTTATTTATAAAAAAAGCGATTCTCGTGTCTTGCGCATCTCGAAGCGCTTTAACATTTAAAACAAAAATAATGTCTAATATTACAATTAAAAACCCCAAATCAATCTTTGGATACCTAAAAACCCTGTACACCCCCTTCCCCCCATCAGTTTTCACCCTCCCCACTCCCCTCCGTTAACACATACGACCCATGACCCCACGCACAACGAATACTTATGAAAGTAACTTCTAAAAGAACCTTCAGGCTTGGCTCTGCTGCTGTGAGGAAACTCTATTTGGGAATCTATTCATCCATGTATCCAGCTCAGCCGTAGGAACATCACCACAGTGCCCACCCAGGACAGCAAGGGGGTCCACTTCACAAAAAGGCTCCGAAATCGTAAGATAACATCATTTTTATTTCATTGATATCTGCAGAGGATGTTCTCTTTTTTGTTCTGGTGAAAATGCCCTAAAATACAATTTATTTTTGATAACATTTCTAGCATCTCACTTTAACTTTCATCATATCCATTCATCACAGACATGCAGTTTGTTTGTCTGTTTGGTTCAACTTTTGCTCAAAAGGCCCTGAAATCATAGAATAACCAGCTTTTCCATTCATATCTGCGGGCTTACGTGGGGTCACGTGACGTGACATTCTCCTTTTTCTGGGGAAAATCCCGTAAAATAAGACCGTTTGATGTTTAATGTTTACTTTTGATTACATTTCTAGGGACCCATGTATTTTGCCATAACGTCTATTCAAACCTAACTTTTCCACATTAACCAATTTAGTTTAGAAATAATAATAATTACAATAGTGAAGATTACATCTGGGTGACAAAATGAGGAGATCATGTGATCGGTTCCTAGCTGTGATTGGTCCCTTGTTGTGATTGGTTCCTAGCTGTGATTGGTCCCTTGTTGTGATTGGTCCCTTGTTGTTATTGGTCCCTCCTTAATCGGGAGGGTTAAGTTCTAGAAATTAGCAGTGAGGGGAACACATGTTTTAACAGTAAATAAAGTTTCCTTCATTAATGCAAACTTTTTACATTTTGTAAATGCTTTAACCAAAGAAAGATGACATCAAATGTTTCTCAGAGGGATTTTATCATGTAGCAGAGGAAACAACTGACTGCAGTAAAACCACAAACTACCGTAGTTGGCGCATGAAAATGACATCACATGCAGTTCATGATGAAATTCATGACCCTGATTTTTAGAAAAAAAATTTTTTTTTCCTGTCATACCTGAGTTAACATTACACTAATATCTCTATTAAATACCAGTAATTTAACCAATTTTTTTGTTAGTCATTAATCTGCAACAACACTAGTGCTTAACTACTGTGGTAAAAAATTCATTCATAGTGCCATCGATATAGAAGAAGGATTAGCATCTATCATTTTCATAACTCTTTGTATTGCCAAAAAAAATATTTTAATAAATTGGAAAAACAAGAAAAATATAAACATAAGTCAACACAGAAATCTGCTGTTTGATCATATCAGCTTGGAAAAAATGTCAGCCCAAAGCTCAAGTAACTTTGAAAGAATTCAGTCTCTCTGGTCTCCTGTGGTTGACTCCATGACTTAAGGGGGGGGGGGCTTGGTCGTCGCTGCTCCTTGCCCTTCTGCCGTGGTTTGGGGTGGGGGTCGGGGCTTCCGGTGCCTGGCGGGGGCGGTGGGGGGCTCCGTTGGTCGGGGGTTCGGGTCCGGTGCCTGGGTGGGGCGGGCTGGGGCGCTGCGTGGTCCTCTGGGCTTGGGTGTGGGGGTGCGTGGTGGGGGGGTGGGGTGGTGGTCTGGCTTGGCTTGGGGGGGTAGTCCCTTTGCCTTTGGTGTGCGGCGCCGAATGGGCTGCCCATCTGCACCTGGGGCTGGGATCGGCCCTTCCCTGGCTCTGGGACGGGACGGGACAACCCTCTCGGGGCCCCCGGTCGCTCTGGGTGTCACCCGCTTCGGCTGCGGGGTCTGGGGTGGGGTGGGGTGGGGGGCTTGTCGGCCCTGTCCTGTGGGGGGGCGTTCTGGGGGGGGAGGGGGGGCCCATTATTAGTACGGGTCGGGGGGGCTAACGGGTCGGTGTCTCCGCTGAGGCAATCAGTGGTTGCCTCGGCCGGTTGGCCTCCTCGGTCCCGTCGAGGCCTGACCAGAGCTCTTCTAGGGCCGGCGTCTGGGGGTGGGGGCCTGGGCTTGCTCCGGGGGGGGCGACGCTTTCTGGCTCCTCTCTCTCTGTGTGGGGTGGGTGGTGCCGGGCCTGGGGTGTCGGCGCCTCCGGGGGTGGGGCCCCTGGGCTGGGTGGCCCTGGCCCCTTTGCTGGGGGTGGGCTGGGGGACGGCTGTTTGACCACCGGGGGACAGTCTACCAGCTGTCCCCAACTTACCCCCTTCCTTATATAACCTCATATTAGGGTGAGGGGGTGGGGGGTCTAGCCTGCGATGCGCCTTGGGGGGGGGCTACTTGGGAGTGGCCCCCCTCCTATGGTTGCCGTATGGAGTGGGCCCCCCCTCTTTCGGTTTTATTTGCACCTTAGACATGTAGGGTCCTTGGTAGGGGGGGTGCTTGGACATCACTGCAAGCAAGCAGTAGATGTCCTCCTGGCACCCTACCCGCCAATTTTAACCGCACCTTAGACATTTAGGGCCCCTTGGTGTGGAGGGTGAGGGGACATCACTGTGAGTAATCAGGAGATGTCCCCTTAGTGCCCTACTCGCCAATTTTAACTGCACCCCCCTTAGTACACACACCCCTCCCCCTTCAATATATACATTCAAACATAAACACACACACATGCACACAAACACCCTCTCAAACACCCATACACGCACACACATTTTACAAGGAAGGTGGGACCTGGGTCCATCTGTCCCCTACCCCTTCCCTGGTGGGGGGTGCGGGCCCCTTGGCGATGGCGGCCGTGTCCCTTGGGTGCCGGCTCCCTGGGCCCGGCGGTGCTCTCTCCGCACGGTGGGGGGGTTCATATTACACCTGAGCCGGGGGTGTTCGTGTCCCTGGGGGGTGGGTCCTGGTCCTTGCCCCTGGGCGCTGGGCCCCGCCAAACTTCCAACATGGCCAAGCCTGGTCGGGCCATATTTATAACATCCCTTGTGGGCCGCCCTTTTTTCCCCGGGGTTCCCCCCTCCTGGGCGGGGGCGGCGGGCCCCTGCCTTGCTCCTACCTGGACCAACCGTGGGCCGGGTGGGTGGCTGCCTGGAGTGCGGAGCGGGTCTCCCTTGGGGGGTCCTGGCTCGTACCTGGGGTCGGGGCGGGGGGATGCCCGGAACTCCTGGGTGGTGGTGGGGTGCTCGTCTGGGGCTGTGGGCGTCCCTCTCCGGTGGGGCCCTGCGTTGGGCTCTTCCGGCGCGGCGGGGGGCTGCTTTCCTGGCTGGGCTGGGGCGGCGCTCTCTTTCCCTCTGCGCCTCCCTGCTCTCTGGCTCTGGGGGCCTCGCGGCGGTCCTGCTGGCCCTGGCCTGGGTGGCGGTCTTGGTCGCCCGGGGGGCGGTTGTTCCCTGCCTGTTCCCGTGTGGCGTTGGGGGAATTCCGGCTGCTGCTGCTGCTGCGGCGGGGGTCTGGGTGTGGGGGTGGCTGGGCACTCCTCCTCCTTCTTTTCACATTCCACCATCCATTTTAGAAGAACATAAACACTCACCTGAGCACAGGTGTTAGCTCACCTTTGCACTAATAGTTTGCATGATTGAATGAATGAAAGATTTCACACTAGTTGGTTTAAAGGCATAGGTATGCGTTCGTGAACACTATCTGTTTTGTGTGCATGTTGACATGTGGACATTTTTGCGGCTAGCAGGTGTGTTGATAATATTTGAGTGTGTGTGAACAGGCCCCGCCCTTTTTGTACTACATTTGAACCGTACCGTAACGATAAACAACCAGTAAACCTGTCTGCTCTAAGCTGCTTCATGGTCTTACCCCCCTTCCCCTCCTATTATCACCCTCCTACCCCCCCCTCTCTCTAACGTCCCTCTCTCTTCTTCCCCTCTTTCCTTTTCCGTCCGGTCCAACACTAAAGATTTTCAAACATGATTGAAATTAATAAAGTTTGGCCTCAATTACAAAAGGGGTTTATCTGTTTGTCTGAAGATGAATAACCCCTCTTGTTAAAATAAAATATGTCCAACACAAGAGGCCCTCAGCTCTCATCTGTTTGCCTAGCTGTTGGACAGGACAAGTTAAAAAAAAAAAAAACAAACAAAAAAAAATTAATTCATAAATCTGTCTGTTTATGAGAATATCAACATCTGGATGATTTGAAATGTCTATTTTAACTTCAAAAGGGGTAGAAATTGACATAACAGCAACACAACACAACTGCTAATGATTATTGTAGGAAATAACTAAGTTTAAAAAAGTGAAATAAAAGAAAGGCACAGAATATTTCATCATTTTTTATTTTAAATGATAAAATATAACCATAAAGATGTGTGGGTAAGTGTGGTGGGGGTTGAATCCAGCGTAAAGTCCATGAAACTCTGTGTCATAAGCACTTTTTTTACGCTTTCACATGACAAGTGCTATTTAAATAAAGTTTGATTTGATTTGACTTCCCACTGCGAGCAAAGTAAAGAAGATTCCATCATAAAGTGATAGAAGCAATGGCCTACAGCACTACAGTTTGTCACTCACAGTACTTACAGGAGGACAGGTTTTGATATGAGTCAATGTCAAAGATGCTTTGAATAAAACATTGATGAATAATTACAATATTAAATTGATCTTCAACATAAAGCATTTAACATCTAACAGCATGAATAATAAAACTTGGACATCCATCCATCATCTACCCGTTTTTCTATTTTTATGTCAAAGAAAATGTGACAATATTTATATAATTAATAAAACAAGCAAACAAATAAGGCTGATTTTATTTGGATGCATCAACTTAAGACTAAGCAAAAAAATTGATGGATATTAACGTTGAGGATGCTAACTGCTGCTTTGTCTGCACGTATTTTAACCTAACCTTAACAGTAAACCCGCCTTTTTTGAGAAGCAAATAATCACTTCCAAATAAATAAATAAATAATTTAATTAGTTCATTAATAATGTATGTCGCACACAACATGGCTGGCACTCCACCAACTCCATTTGGTTCTCCTGAGACATATTGATAACATTTACTAGTCAAAAACATCTTCTGAACTCTACATTGAATGTGCCAAATACATAAATAGAAAAGCAATAATAATAATCAAAAGACAAACTTTTTTTCTTGAAATTTCCTGACTGGACAATATTAGTCTTTTCCTCCAATCACATGGCGGCAATCAGAAAATGTGTTTTCTTGTGATGTAAAAACTTGTATTTAGTCAAACTCTTCGCTAAATTGCAAACGATGCACAGCATAGAGATGTTCGTTCCATCCTCGGATCCTCCTCATTTCAACAGAAAACCATGTTTGTTCACTTTTGGATCATAAAGGGTTAGAAAATAAAACCCAACAGGACTAATGAGAAATAAGCTATTGATAATTATTACCTCACAAATGCAAGAGTGAGCTTGAAAAAGACGCATCTCCAACAGGTCCTGCGTCTCAGAACACTGGTCCACAACCTTCTCCAAGTCTGGCTGGTACTCACAGAGTACATCAGAGCTGAAGAATTCTGTGGAGAAAGCTGCAAATATAGTCTCAAATACATATTCATGGAACATGTTCAAGAAGCTCGGTCACCTGGAGAGAGCTGCAGTCGATCTTTGTAACGAGACTTTCCACAGAAAAAAAGAGAAACTCGCTTGTCATGTGACCCCACATAAGATATGAATGAAAAACCTGTTTTTTCTACGATTTCAGATGGGATTATTTAACGAAAAGATCCCTTTTGAGGAAAAGTTGAACGAAACAAAAAACTACAAATTGCATGTCTGCAAGAAATGTTATCAAAAATAAATATTAGAGTGTTTTAGGGCAGATAAAAGAGAAAGTCCGCTGATATGAATGAAAAAGACAAAACACATTATTTTATGATTCCAGAGCCTTTTTGAGAAAAATGGAACAAAACAAACAAACTACCAACTGCATATCCAGAATGAATGCATAAAAGTAAAGGGTAGAATTCTCTCTAGAAATATTATCAAAATAAAGATTAGTCCCTTAAAATATCTTATTTGGTTGGATTTTCCACCAAAGAAATAGCGAATATCCACCATGTTTTTGACAGAAAATCAAAAGTGACATGATCCTGAGAAGGCTCATAGAAAATGAATGGTTAAATGAAACGTAGCCATCTCTCTAGTTAATGCTTGTTATTATAGAACTACTACATGTTTTGGGATGAGACTCAGTTGAGAAAAAAAAAGTGTTTTTCCAGTTTTATATCCTCACTGAGAATATTTTGGCCCTCCCTTGTGTCTCAAAAGGGCAATGTACAGGTCAAAACAGGAAGCTGTCTGACTACATGAGCACTCAGCCAGTATGTCTTTGACTGCATCGGGGCTCCACTGTCCCCCCCGTCTATGAAGAGCTCATGTGACATCATTTGATGGAGACAAGGAACGTGCAACCCCCCCAGTATCTGAGTCAAAGCATTACTTATGTCCACAGCACAAACATGCAACAAGAACAAGCCGTGAAACGGAATAAAATACAAACTGTATATTGACAGTTTCCACCCAGCTATTTTTAGTTCTAATCCACTGTAACAAGGTCTGTCAGAGCTCAGCCGCAGGGCTGTAAATGATGAGTTTGAAACCACTGCATCTGTCATAAAAAAGGAGCTAAAAGTCAGATGGAAAATCCAGACAGTCAGTAGAAACATTTGGCATTTTTGAACAACCTTTACTGTAAGTGAACCCACAGATATGGCTTACATTCACACACACACAGCACATGGTGCTGGTTATGCATGGATTTCATTCTAAACCCCACACCTGATCACATCTTTATTTGCTGTGGAGATTGGCAAATCTGGACCCGGAGCATTTCCCAGAGTCATGTGGAATTTGATCTATGGCACTTTAGCACCAACAAGGTTTGGCAATGAAATCCTGAGGAAGAATTACAGAGAGAGAGGCAGGAGTAGGAAGCAAGCCTATTTTTTGATTGGTCTCCTGTTGGTGGCTATTTTATATTCTCTGAGATGTTTCCTCCAGGGGTTGGTTTTGGAAGTTTAGTTTACTGGGAAGTCCATTTGTCTGCCGACTGTCCCTGACTCCAGCTGGCATGTGCATGGATGTATTTAACAGATTGAATTTCATTTATTCACAGAATGGAAGTTAAGTCAAGTTTCACATGCGGAGCTACTCTGGAGGCAAAAAAGCTCAAAAACTGACTTGGATTTCATTGGGAGGAGAGATTTTCTTACCAAGAATGACTTGAATGACATACATTAGCATTTGAAAAACAATTTTGTTTTTTGCTCTTTCTTTTGAAGAAGTACTCATTAAAATTGTGTGATTCTTTGTTGGTTTTTTAAAATATTATTTATTTACATTTTAAAACAATCAAACTTCTTGTAATAAAACCTCAACTGTCTGTCTGTCTGTCTGTCTGTCTGTCTGTCTGTCTGTCTGTCTGTCTGTCTGTCTGTCTGTCTGTCTAATATTTTTCTTGGTGGCCCTAATAATTTGTCGTGGTTATCAACTAGAAGCTGTTCTATGTAAAGATGCTGAGTGTGTGTATAGATTCATCAGTGTTAATCGTGATTAACAAAAGATACTGAAGGACTTATTTAAAGCAGTTATTTATTGCAGCACAATGCCCGTTAGTACAACTCTGTATATCTAACGGAAGCTGCATTTCATTGATTTATTTGATAAAAATAATTCTTCCATGTACTGCATGTTTTAGAGCAATAACATCTGAGTCTGGTTACTTATTGGTTTCCATGAATGACTGCAGACATATTCTCCTTTTAAAGGTTGAGCAAATAAACTTCATGTTTTAAAGGAAAGCCACAGTAAAAGTTGTTATTGCATTTATAAACTCTGATCCTTTCTTGATTTTTGGAGTATTGGATTTGTGCATGTCATGAGGGCTGATAACAGCCCCACTTGTTGATTCAATGAGCAACCTTGAGCAGCGGCAGTGAGATGCTGAGCCACTGCTAAACGTATTAGGAGGAGCTACGTCTCCGCAGCAGCAGCAGGAGGTAAGCGGACTGGAAGAAGAAACAGGAAGTGATATTCCTGCCGTCCGTTACCAGAGAGGCGTGTGTGTGTAAGTTTGTCTAAAAAAAAGTGGGCTCTGCAAAAAGTTGTTCTCTGATTCAGTAAAACAACTTATACAGATTTAGCTAACACCACAATAGTTTGTGATGCATTCGTTTGGTGTTACTCCGAAAGACCTGAAGCTTGAGTGCTGGAAAAAGGTTATATACTAGAGTAGAGTTTCAGCTCCATAAATATGATCTTTCCTGCAGAAAGAGGGATATAACTGCCTCCTATGGAGTTGGCATTGGTGGACACAAAGAGTCCAATATATCAAATCTGCAGCTTATAAATGTATTGCAGTTTGTGTTTGAGGTTGACAGGCTCTTTTCTTCTTCAAACATATGCTGTTATTTTGATGGTAATACAGATTCAGTGAAAGTTTCAGTGAGATCTGCAAAAAAACAAACAAACAGAAACCTGAACGTAAAGGGGACTCTCAGTCTTCCATGTTAACACAATTGCAAACGCAGGAAACTGAGTTTTAGTGATAGAGAATTCATTTAGGAGAATTGAAGTGTGTAGGAAGTTCCTAAAAGCACACATGGTGTGTTTCAGTGTTCCTCAAATGCTAAGACACAAAAGCCAATAAAGCCAATAATTACCAGTTGTCTCAACACATTTACCAAATCTATCATGTTCCAATATCATGAACACATTTCACATGAAGACACACTTCACAAAGCACAACCTTCTGTTCTCATACATTTGAACACATTTTTGTTTGCTAAAACACAAGTTGCAAAAGAACTCTGCTCAAATTCTCAAATGAAAGCTCGTGTGATGCAAAATGTTTGCCACAGTCAGCAATGTTTGAACACAATGAACACAACTGACGTCATTATTTACACACAACGACTCTAAATTGAAGACACTTGTTGCTAATGCTGTGACCACATGTATGTGACGGGGTTCTTCTCAGCAGCGAATAAATAAATCACTGATGACCAAGCCAGCAGACTTTTATTGATCCCAAAAACAATATTCAAATAATAAATGCAGCTGATTCTAGGAGAGCCTGCAAGACCTGCATTAATTGCAAGTTCACCCCTTATAAAGACTTAGCCCCTCCCACAGGCCAATCAACCAAACAATTCCTTAAAAGAAGTTCCTGGAAGATTATTTAACATAACTCCAAAATTACAGATATTTAAGAGAAGAAAAAAAATAGTAACAATTGAAATACAGAAATAGCTTTGAAACAAAAATTAGACAGAACGGGGAACAAAGTAAAAAAGCAATTCTGACATGTGAAGTCACTTCCTGTTTCCTGTGGATATGAATGCTGATGTGTCCATTGCTCTGGTTTGGCTGTTGGTGCAGGAAACCTGGATGGTGAGTGGGATTCTGTTTAAAACCAAGTGTGCACCCTTAGAATTAAACAAAATATGAAATGTGAGGAATTTGTTTGTTTGTCTGTGTGTGTGTGTGGATGTGTTCAGTGAAACAAAACTGCTACTGGGCTTGAAAAAAAGAGACAAAAGCAAAGAATTTAGGCTGGTTCAGACGCTGTCCTGCAACCTGTGACGCTACTGCGTCACAATTTATAAAAGCAAGTTCAGAGAAACAAAGAACCTTCTCACAAATGGAGCATTGGGTTTTCCATTGTTTTGCTGTAGTGTGTGATGATGTCTATTGTGTTTACCTTTTTCAAAGCTTTGAGCTGCTCTTTTGCTGTAAAAGTTTGAGTTTTGAAGTGAGAAGGTGTGGTTGTGTTTATGTAGCTTTAGAAAAGGCTGTTGTGTTTAGACATTGGGGAAATTAGGGGGACATTTATGAAATGTGTTTTAGCATCTAAGAAAAGCTGTAATAATATGACTGCATCATTGACAGCACTTGAACACTACAGTGGCAGGACTTGGGACTTGAGGACTAAGACTTCAGACTTACTTGGGACTTACTAAACATTGACTTGGTTCCGTCTCTGCTTTGACTTTTACTGAATGCCACCTTATTTGACTGTGATCATGTTTAGGTGAAATAGAAATAAAGCGACTGATTGATGGACATCTGTCACCTTGGTCACTGCAGGTGATGGTTCTCAAGAGTCCAGTTATGGTTTGAAGCAGCAGAAGACTGTTTTAGAATTTTATTATTATTTTGTTTGAAATGGGAGACTTCTTGTTTGTCTGGAGGATCACCGTGTTGGATTTCATTTCTCTTCTGCCACAAATTATTCTCATCTACAGTAGATTACGCAACTCGCATGTCTCATCAGTCATTTAAGATTCCTCCTGTCTTTGCATTACTGCTAGTTCTAAGTAGTTTCTGGATGGACAATCAGAGCTGCAAGAAACAGGTGAGGTATGAAGAACTGTAGTAGAAGTTAGGGCTCAGTTCATCCTGCGTCTTTACCGGTTCACATGGGGTGGGTTACAATGGCTCCAGAGGGAAAAGTAATTGCAGTTTGACAGATATATGATTTGTCTACATATATTTACAAAAACTTCTTAAAGGTAGTCAAATTTATATTGACAAGAAAAGTTTTAATGATTTCAAAAGGCTAATCCAGAGTCCAGAAAAAGGTAGGTCAGAAATACACAAAATCAGATGCTCCACTGAGGCAGAATCACAAGTCTTTGTCCAATAGACAAGCTCCGTACACAGACACAAAACCTGAAAAAAAGGGTTGAAAGACTGTAAAGGCACAACAAACCTGCAGATCTGAGCAGGACACCCAGAAATGGATGCAACAGGTGAGATGCATAAGGAGGAACATCATTTTGGGCGGCCATGGTGCAGCGGTAGGGCGGTCGACCCATGATCATAAGATTGCAGGTTCGATTCCCGCCTTGCACGCCCATGAGTCGAAGTGTCCTTGGGCAAGACACTGAACCCCAGCTTGCCTCTGGTGGTAGGCGGGCGCCTGTGTTTGGCAGCGGAGCCGCCACCAGTGTGTGAATGTGTGAGTGAATGTGTGTGTGACTGGGTGAATGGGTCTGTGACTGTAAAGCGCTTTGTCCTTGTAGGAAGAAAGGCGCTATACAAGTATACGCCATTTACCATTTACCATAAGGAGGAACATCTGCAGGTGAGTTGCAGGAGCAGTGATGTCAGAATACGGCAAGCCAGAAGGTCCAAAAGCTGAGCTGCTTAGCTAGCTGATGACAACAAAACATTTAAGGGGAGGGAATAAAAAGTCCAAAATCTGTTAATCAGACAGGTTTCCCCCTCAGAGGGTGAAACCTGAGAACAGTAACTCCCGATGATCACTTCTGCCTTGCAACTGAAGCAAGGCTTTTTGGTTCAGCTCCAATTAAAAGATAAGAAGGCGTGTCTTCTGATTCAGGGTTTTCAAAACCAACGACAGCAACACAGGAACAATTTATTTAATTTCTGACTGCTGTGACCGGAGGTGTGTATGTCCTTTACATCCAGCAAACTGTTGCTCCAATTGACTTTCAACTGGTGACTCCCACCTGTAGGCTCACACCTTGAGCTGAAGTGTGTCCACATCTGTGAGTGTGCAGGGATGTGGTGAGTAAAGACTCCGTGTTCATTCCTCTGTGGGAAGAGGGCTGTCATTGCTGAATTCCTCTCAATGAAGAATGGTGGCTGGATCCTGTGAGAGGGATAAATCTGCTTCCTCTTAGGTCTGATATATCCACCCTGGATGTGGCACTTCCACATTAGTGTTGAGAATTCACATGACGACCAGCTACTCACACTCCTGGGGAGCTGTTATACAGGCGGTTAAAAGAGGATAATTGCAAAAAAGCATGACGTGAAAGCTGCAAAGGTGTTGAGTTATCTAGACTGCTAATCCAAGCTGTTTTAATAGCAGAGTAGGATGAGGACGAATGGCTCGTCAGGGAGCTATCAGTGGCAAATTAGACAGGAAACATTTTGAAAATAGAGTCCATAGGATGTTAAATGGTCTTGGATGCAGTTTCAGGGTAAATTTGCTTTTACAGAACCAGGTAATTTTATTGATCGTAACATAATCCAGGAACTTCAACACAGTGTGGCGGATTGGATGTTAAATGATCATGTGAACTGACGCACAGCCTCACCACAGTTGTAAAACTGCCATCAAATGTAAGTTACAGATTTTCTGTATAGTCCTGATATCAACTTTACTTCTTTTTAACCCTTTTGCATTGAATAAAGATGAAATCCTTCAAAAAAATAAGAAAATTGCTGTACTTGACAACATTTTTTGATGCAGGCTCAGCCTATTTCTTGTATGAGTGCAGATAAAACAAATCAACAGCACATTTTACGTTGTCTAAGCTGAAATGTTGATGGGTATCCTGCCTTCCAGGTGCAGTTCACTTCAATAAACCACTCTTTTCGCCACGCAGTGCTGTCTTATATCAAATATCACACTTGCATTCTCCTCTAAATTTTTCCTGGGGCTTTCTTGGCCGAGAGTATGTCCAGAGGCGGAATTCTTTGAAGCGTTGGCCACAGCCATAAAGACCACTTCTGATATGCAGCAGTTTGTTGCTGTTACCCAAAGGTTCTGCTAAGTGATTGTAAAAGTGCTCAGGTTTTTACCTGTTGTGACCATGAAACCCAAACTGGCTGTAAAACTCAGAAAACCAAAGAAAGAAAATTAGCCTGGTCTGGTTTCCCTCCCAATACTGAGAGTAAAGACCATTTTATGACAGTGTAAAAGGTATTTTTAACAGTTCCAGTCTGGGAGTACAAGCAGAGTTTTGGACGTCCTCATTGATTAGGAAGAAGTTAGCAATATTCAGTATTCGTGTCACAACTGATCCATGAATCCCTTTATTTTCCTGCAATCTAACCAGATCAATCAGTCTGAGGCAAGTTTGCTAATCAAAAAGAATGAACTCAACCTATATCTTTATAAAATCATTTCAAAATGAAACAAATAGATCTATTTATGATATTGGAAAATACCATTTGGATCAAGACATTGTAATTTTTTTTTTACTATAACGTCATACTACCAAGTGCATCACAGCAGACAAAACACGTGATGTCAGCAAAAACAGATCAGTCCATCGTTCCAGTCCAACGGGTGGAAAGACTTTGAATTTAGCAAAGACGTGTGACCACGATAGAATGTTGTAAGAATGTTCCATTTGGATTCTTTGGATGTGGAAAAACAACAGTGGGCTGAACTTTAGGAAACTAACATGTGAATGGATTTGACTTTCATTCTGGTTATCTTGTTTGTTTGTATACATATTTCAGTTACATCGATAATCTTGAAGAAATCTAAGGAATCTGGAAACGTGGTTGTAGATTTGGCCAAAGATGTCCTTGATCCATTTTAGATCAGTGAATTGGATCAAATGGGATTTTTCAAAATGAACCAATATCGACTATGAATCATGTCGTCAACCACTAGTTATGATATGAACCAAATCGTTGTTAAAATGAACTCCCCAAAAATTTATGTTTCTTCCACCCTGTCCATTTATCACGGAATAATGATGCTGTGATCAATTAAAGTAATAACAAAATCATCATTTCTTTTCTTTCTGCACATACAGACTATCCCCTCCATCCCTGGCATGTCAGATCATCAGTCGAGCATGTAATCAGAAATCCCTGTCCAAGGCTGGGGAGAAGTCGCAACCCAAATTGTCCATGTCATCACCCGCTTTGGGCTGTGAAATTCTGGATCTGACATCATTGCCCCCCATGGACAGGCAGCAAAGGTGGGGTAGGCAGGAGGGTGGGAATACTGTGTAATACACAAGATGGGAGGGGGGCTGGGATCATATCTGTAGAACTCGTTATGTCAAACTCCCTGGGTAGACATCTAAAAGTATTACTCCTTTCCTTTTCCACTTTAAATGTTGCTTCCGCTGTCTTTTTTCGTGTCTCCCCAGGACTCTCTGTGTCTCTAACTCCTTTTCATTTTTCACATCCTGACTCTGTTTTATCACAGATGAAGACACATCTGGAACATCTCTTCATTTGTGCCAGAAAAATCCTTGTTCTGGCACATTTTACCAGATGCTTCTGTCCAAATCACTTTTCTTTTGTGTATGTTTATTAAACTTAAAGAAGGTGGAAATAATACCCTACAAGAAACACAGAAAATAAGCTGGTGCTGTAAGTGGAGCTTAATATTTGGAACTCTTGTGAAAATGTTGCCAGAAAACTGTTTCTGCACCAGAATAATTTACATCTGCTAAAACAACAGAGTTTTTTTTCCAATTGATTAACTATTAAACAAACAGGAGATTCAGCAGTGTGTGGACGAAGGACCCACATTGGCACTACAACCTGGCACCTCCTCCCCATGCTGGTCACCAGCCCTGCCTAAAAATTGCTTTGGGACAAATGTCCTTCTTCAATCTGTATTAATCGATGATTAGTTGCTCTACCTGATCACCCACTAGCATTACCACGATTTCTCACTCGAGTAAAAGAGTTCTGGTTCTGCTCATAACAATCGATTGGTCCTTGTAGACCAAGAATTTAAACGGTAAGCAACTGCGGAGACGGCACAAAACGGCATACACCAGTTGTTAACAGCATACTGGTAAAGCTCTTTTTATATCTGATAAAGAAATAAACATATTCAGTGTTTTACATGGTAGCATTACCAAAGTATTTTTATCCGATTCCTTATTTTATTTTAGGAGTTGTCTGTACATTTCCACCTTTTAGTCCCTGGGGCTCTATCTGTTTGTCTTCTGATCTGGTGGTTAAGAATTTTTCAAGAGATCCCCTTACCTCAAAACACTCCAACTGCATTTTTACTGGTTCTTTTGAGTATTTGACAGGTGAAATATGACTACCTAATCTGCCGGGCCCCAGAGGAACGCAGACGGATTGTCCCAACCTTGGAGTTTTAGATGCCAATACTTTACAGAGGAAACAACTAGTGGCCCCTGTCTTGACCTACAGAGTTTACTGTTGACATTTTTTGGGGGTGCTTGGGGCCTCCACTCATGGCGATAAGTTTGGGGTTGGAAATGAGCAGTTAAGATCATGGATAGTGGGTGGAATTATTATTTTTTTTTTGTTGGGTGGGTGGGGTTTATTTTATATATATCTCCTCTATTTCTAGAAGAGCTAGTTAAGGTGGATTGGACATGTGATGAAAATGCCTGTCAGATGCCGGTTCATTGAAGTTTTGCATACATGTTCAACCAGTAGGAGTCCCTGCAGCAGAAAAAAGGCCAGCTGGAGAGAATATAGAAATAATGGACGTTTGGATGGACCAACTGAAGCTGCACACAAACAGACGATTCAAACCTGCTAGTAGCAGACATTTCTATACAGCAGCCAGTGTTATTCAGCCTTTTGTCAGACATTTCTCTACAACAAACACAACAATGTGGTCCTACAGAAGAGGAATAATCCCACACTGGAGAGAAGGAGGGAGCATAAGGTTTGTCTTTAATGCCACTTGGACTACTGAAGATCACTAACATCCAATGCTTCCCTAGAATGTTATCTTAATATCTTTTGGCGCTGCAGCTGAGGTTTTGCCAGCTCAACTGTTACCACGTCGACCTGTCACACTACGTATAGTCCGTTTTTTAAACCTGAACCTAAAAAATAACTAGATCAATTTACTAAAAGTTGATTGAATGTTTATTTTTTCTGTTAGTGACCACAGAATGAGAAATGAGGAGTCCATAATGGACATCTCTAGTAAGTCTCCGCAGGCATTTCTTTATCTGTCAAGACTTTCTGTGTGTTATGTGCATAGAGTTTTAGTGACAAAGGTCTGAGGATGCTCTTTGACACCATAACACAGTAAAAGGGTGGAAGACTTTCTCTAGAGGTCATAAATGGGCTGACTCACACACAGATTAGTTTTTGTGGGACTGTAAAGTCCTTTCAGCAGAGCTGAGGGACGGCTGGCTGGCTGGCTGGTTAAGTTAACTTGGGGCTTGTTAACACAGTTTTCTTTTTACCTCCATTATGAAATCAGCAGTAAAAATATTCTGAAGGTGTGACCTCGTATTGACATTTGAGGAACGTGGACACTAATGTTTTGCAGGTGTGGTGGGTTCCTTCTATATGAATCCAGTTTGACCTGCATTGTTCCTGCACAATACCATGATTGTGTTTAATATATTCACATATTTCCATGTGAACAATAAAATGCCAATTTTCACAAAATGTTTAGGTAAATAGTTAAGAGAACAATAAGTTTTTCCATTAAATTCTACATAATAAGGTGAAGATAAACAGAAAAAAAACCAATAATGCAGTTATCTTGACTAATTCAATTCATGTTGGATGAAACACAAATGCTTTGTGTTTTAAAAATGTTTGGAAATGTCAAAGCACAGTTCCTACAACATATTATGTTATCTATGTTTTAGAAACTAAAATTAGAATAAAAATATAATCCCTGAAACCCATGTAAGGTAGCCCATGAGGATTTGATATGTTTGATGAAAGGAAATTTATTTGTTGCCTTTCTTGGACCAAAGGGATAGAAACACAATGTTGAAGAGAAAACAATACAGATCAGGAAAGTTACGCAATAGTAGCGCAAAATGGTGGTTTATAATGGTAAACTGTGTCTCAAAGGAAAAAAAAAACATCAAGAAAACAGGTCTCAACTTTGAAAAACAGCTCCAAAACCGTACAATAGTTTGAGGTCATGTTTGTAAAGAACTTTTCCTTGGCCGTTGGGTAGCTCGGTTGGTAAGGTAAAGGGCTGCCACGCAGGAATCCAGGGAATTAACAATGGTACTGGGGGCAATTACCATATCAAAGGCGAGCGATTAACATCACCCAGTGGGGGTCCTTGGGCAAGACCCTTAACGCTACTGCCACGCTACTGCCTCCCGAGCACGGCTCAGAGGATGGGTCAAGTGTGGAGAAGAATTTCCCGTTGTGGGATAAATAATAATATTCATTATTATTATTAGTATTATTAACCCTTGTGCTATCCTAGGCACTTTAACATAATTTGTGATCTTCACTGGTGTCCATGGATTACATGAAATCCTCTTCACCTTTATCCACCTTTGTCATGGTAGGGAGAACACGTCAGTGTAAGGATCGGGTCATCTGGACCCCATAAGATAGCACAAGGGTTAAACATTTCTGCCTTGGTAAATAAAGAAATAAGAATAACCTTAACAATACTAATACTACTAATTGTGCGAAATAAGTATTTAAATGTATTTTTTAAATAAACTGTCATTGTTTTCATCATCAGAACATCATCATGTAAAACGCTCGACTCAATTTGATTTTACTTATTGAAATCAATGACGTCATATCTGCCGTTTAAAAATAAAAGTAAAAATGTAGGGAGCATGGTGTTGGAATTGTATTTACAATTCAGGGCACTAGGTGTTTTTTTTTTAGTAATTAGTGTGGGAACTCGAACACAGCCATGATGTTTAACATACCACTTCCCTTTGCCGCTGCAGTGCAGGTTTGGTGTGGGGTCTGTTGCAATTACCATGACAACGCATCCCACTGCATATCAAATAGTCCACATTTTGTAAAAAAGTAAGTTTAAACCTAAAAAATAATAAGATTAAAGTACTAAAAATGTATTGAATATTCAAATGCCCTTGGAGGTGTGCATTATCAGAAATGAACAGACTTCACTGACGAAACTCCTGATAATGTATACTCCGTCAGGCATTTTCCCTTACATTATATGTCATGCAGAAAATTTAAAAACTAGTAACTAGACAATGTTGTCAACAGGACTCTAGTTGATGAGTCTAAAAATGTTGTGGAAAGTTGACTAAATAAGTGTAGGCAATTCTTGACCAACATCTCAGTTTTCTAATCTTCTTGAAAGTTGGACTCGGTTTGGTTGTTTTAGACAGAACAGGTGTGAGCTATGTGCTGCAGAGTGATCACATTTCTCTCTATGAACAGTGCACATCTATCATCAAAGGCTCTTTTATAAGAGAGGTAGACTTTCTTTTTGTAAGGCAAAAAAGTATTTAAAGGAAGGTCTATTGTCAAATTTCTACTTAACATTTGAACATGTTGTCTGTCCAGGGGACTGAAGTCACTTGTTGTTTTTTTAAAAATGTTAAAGTCAGTGTCAGTGGCAAAACAGACCTGTGGAAAGTGAATAGCAACAGAGGATAAACAACAAAGATTATGCCCACCTTACAATTTTTTGTCAAGGAGGTGAAGTGATTTCTGTACAGACAGATTCAGGGGGAAAGCTGGAGAAGGTTAGGACCACACAAACCTGTTCACAGCTCATGCTTACTCTAAATCTCCTGGGACTCCTAAGCCATACAATGAGGTAATTCTGACCATCTGCAGGGAGACACGGTTGAAAGGGGGCCTTCTTTTTAGCAGAGCTCCATAAAACTGGTTTGAAAGGTGAATTTAGGTCCAGTGGCTTTTGCTTGTGACAGTTAAACCAAGATGAAAACCTCAAACTTCAAATCATGTGAGACAACTGCCACATAGAGCCTGCTCTCTGTTAGATAGGCCCCTAACGCACCAGGTACAGACTCTATGGGGTATTACTACTAAATGTTCCAACCACTTTGCCTGGTACCTCTTAGCGTAAACATGCAGCGACTGTACTTCAAGCTTCTCTACGAGTCGAGGTTCAAAGGTTTATTTTTAACAGAGACATTGATCCTTCCTGTAAAAGAAGCTCAATTTTACCACTAGTCTTACATATTCATTTTTAACCCACTACTCCTAAGAGGGGAAGGATGCTGAGGATCCCCAGAGAAGGCTCCGCACAGCCAATTCTGTGTCAGGGAAAGGTAGTTTGCCCTCCCTGGATGGGTGGAGTCATCCTGCGCCAGGTGGAGGAGTTTACGGATGTTGGGTTCTTGTTAATGAGTGAGGGATGATCGGAGCGTGAGACTGACGGGCAGATTGGAGCGGCTGTTTTATGGTCACTGTGGTGAAGACAGAGCTGAGCCAGAAACCAAAGCTTTCAAATTACCATCCGTCTTTCCATCTTCCAGCAGGACGATGATCCTTTGGACAAACAAGAACTAGCTACATAAAAAGCATTTCATGGTTCTGGAGTGTTCTAGTCAGTCTCCCACCTCAATCCATTAGATAATCTGTGGAAGGATTTGAACACATCATATATCTGAATTAAAGACTGGACCTACGGGAAACCTTTGGCCTTTGTCATTGACAGCCAGGGTTACATTACAAAGAATTTAGGATAACTTTTCTCATTGACCAAATACTGATGAGACCGCTAAACATTTTGATTTGGACAATTTGCAGAATTGTTGATTGCCAAATGCTTTTTGCCCCATGGAACAACAACTACCACCTCAGTTTGGCAATCCAACAGTTTTGCTCCCAATACCCATGGAATTTAACAGAAACCTATGATCCAGGCAATCCCAATAAACTCACATTAATGATCGCTGCCCGAAGCCCTTCAAATCCATGGCCCTGAATGTTTTTAGGATTGGTCAATTCTGTGGTTTATTTCCTCCACTGCCTGACAGCACGCCCGGTTGAGTCTAAAAACTCCCCATCCTCACCGTACACAGCATTGATGGAAAACTGTTCTCACACCTGACAGTCTGCCAGAATCCCTGTGGAGCTGATGAGAAGGATTTCTTTGGGTCTCACTCAGTGAGTTTGCACAGATTGTAAAAGACAGCAGTTACATTGTAATGATAGGTGAAATGCCCCTTTCTGACAACCAACCAGTCAAGAGCTCTGCCTCTATAAGGAAAGGGCTTGTCTTTTAGTTGTTAGAATTAGATCTGTTTGCTAATCTTCAGGTAAAATTAAGACACTCAGATGGTGAAACAATTTCTTATGAAGCAATGCTGAGCTAAAGCAGTAATAAAGACCTAGATTTATGCACGCTAAACTGAAACTGTAAGCTAGTGGTCACACACAATTGTTAAGCTAAATGCTTTGATAGTGCTTAGCTCAAGAGTTGATTTGTGTGGAAGAAAAAACAGATGTGGAGCTGGATGTGCCAGTCTACGGTTCAAAGCCAAGGCAACACCTCTGTTACCTTTCTCTTTTAAATACTTTAAGGTTTTTGGTCCTGAATTGTCTAGCTATTAGTTCAAATTAAACTAATTGTACTTTAAACGTTTTACCAAAACACAATCCAAAAGAAAAAAAAGTTACTTGCTTTTACAAAAGAATGGATGACTGTCCATCTGTTTTTAAAAGTTAAAATGTTTGAACGATAACAACTCCTTGTTTTTTCTTTACTTGTGGTGTTCCACCTGCAAATAATAAAGCTGCTTTAAAGCCATTCAGTCCCATCCATTCCCAAAGTGATTCAAAGTCCATTTTAGTGACTGATCTTTGGCAACAACCATGAATAAAGACAACAGGCTCAAACTGAGATCCAAGCAGTTTAGCACCTGAATCCCACTGAGGACAATAAACGTCCCGAGGTTATTTATAGTGCCCTATATGGAGAATGTTCAATTCCCTTTTCTGCAAAAGCACACTTGCATCTGCTATGGACATCAGGGAAATGGAGAAAAAACTGCATCAATGAAAGTTTTTTTTTTTTATCTGTAGAAAGAAAAACAACTGTACTGCATCAGAAAAGTGCCACAGTGTGCAATTTCTCTGAAATTGTACTTTAAGCTGGAAAAAAAACCTAACTTTGGCTGACTTCAGGCCACATGAGCTGACACTAAGAACAAAATATACTTGTCCACTGCTCAGCTTTACAACTGCAGAGAGAGTTGACTGCACAGTAATGTGTGGCTCTAGCACTCAGATAAACTGTGCGGTCGGAAAAACGGAAACTTCGCTTTCATTCAGGTCATGTAGTGGATCCACAACTGGCCCATAAACTCAGAGGAACAACATTTGTTACTCACAAATGAAAATGTTTCTTAAACCTGCATGGGTTTGGGTAACAATGCTGGTCCTCCAGTGTATGACAAAGGACAGCATCGTCACCTAAATTGATTCAACCTATTCTGCGATGTTTGGACAGAAATGAGCCCCGGACAAGCAACTACAGGTTAAAAAGACTCCAGCAGATATACTCTGATACAGCAAGAAGGTCCACTTCAGGTCAAAGATGCTTTTCCAAAATTTGACCAGAAATACCAAACAAAGCTTCTGAGTAAGCAGAGCTCTGAAAGCTGGGACGTCTGGCATGAAAACATAAAAACAGGTACAGAAATGAGTTTTTTCTGTGAAACATCAGCAGAGGGGGTTGGAAAAAAACACCCCACAATGTGTTTCTGTTCATCTTTCTGCAGTATGGGGCCTCAGTGGATGCATTATGGGTCAGTTAGTGCATATCATTACATTACTGTAAAGCTCAGAAAACATCACTAACATTTCTAGGATAAAAAGAAGACGTATTTACTGATGTACCTGGTATCGACCGATACATAACAAAGGTTCATTTTAGGGAGCATCCATCTCATGGATCCTGCTAAAGCCTTCGTGCCCTTACAGGTGGATACGGTGGTATCCAACTACAGGTGGATGCTCCCGCTGTAGTTGACTTTCTTTGTTGCAGGGAAATATGCTTCCTTCTGTGTTGACCTGATTTCAACATATATTTTTTTTGCAGTGCTAAGTCTGTACCATCTAAGTCCTAACTGTAATTTAAATTAAAAACTTCAGCAAAATCAGCAAGTTTAAGATCCTTTTATGGAGTGGGTGTTGTGCATTTGTGCAAATTAAATTTTTTGTTCGCGTTAGTATCTTATCCAGTTTCACTGCAATAACGGCTACTTGTGTTTCACGCACATTTGAACGTGTCTGTGACTCCAGAAAGTGCTGCTGAGATAAATCATTTCAGCACAGCTGCGGTTTGTTGTTCCATCTTTCCTCAGATAAGCCTTCTCAAATCTCCCAGCGACCATCATCTGGCCTGGCTGCGCTCACAGCCTGGCTGCTTCTCAGAGCGCTGGAGTTTGTGGCTCTTTGTGTGCTGGGATGTGTGGGCCCTTGTGTTTGAGGAACTGCACTGCACTCTGAGTGCTTCGTGGGAAATGCTGTTTGACAGGTTGTGGTAGCATGATTGTGTGATCCTGCGTGTAACTGTTGGACGCTGCATATTAATGTTCTACAATTAGAAATTAGCTGAGGTTTTTGTTAGTTAGCCAGCTTATTTTTAAATCAGAAAATGGTAAAAAGTAAGAGGGTTTAATGTGTCATTTAAAAACACTGATTTAAAGTGTAAAATTAAATTAAGTTAAACAAAAATACTAAATACGGTATGACGCAGTTGTGTTTTTTTAGACTGGCTGAGATTCACCGCCAATCGTAAGAGAAGCTTGGTTCTCTCCAGAAACTTCCCTGGAGGGGGTTTTACCTTTGCACCCCAAACTCAAACTGACCGTTTATTGTTTTTTTTTTTAATCCTTGGTTTTCTAGACTAAAAAACAAAGTTCATGTCATTTGTCCTAGAGGTTCCCCAATGCACATGTCAGCTTCTGCTCTAATAACAGTATTATGTGCTCTAACTGTGTGTGAGAAAACAGAAGTTTCTACTAATTTATCATTAGCAATATCAATGGGAACTTTTTTATATTTTATTTAGACCAAATAGCAAAAACACTCCTGAAAATAACAATATCCCTAACTAATTGTGTGTGCTGTCATTTGAAGCTGTCATGAAATAAAGTAAAGGATGTGACTTTACAGTAAAACAGCTGAGAGACGGGGGCTGTTTGGGGAAAAAAGCCACCAACACAGACTGGATTTGGGTTGATCACATTTTACTCTTGAGTGCCGTTTTTCAGCTTCTGTGACAGTAAAGTCTATAGATTTAATGTCGCTTTCAAACCATAGAAACTCCAACATTAAAGAGCCACTCCAACAAAAATGGTGCCTTTGGTGGGTTCTTTTTTTGGTGTTCTTGTGTTGTATTTCCGATGATGGAGGACACAAAAGTTAGATTAACATTGCGTTTTTGAGTATATCATGGTGAGCAGAGGAAAAAATGGTTCTGTCAGAGAGATAGCGACATGTCTCGTTCATTCTCGTTAACCAGACGTGGAGATTTGATTACTGATGCTTTTGTAGAGCTTTTTAAAATAATAATTCCCATCTCTGAACATCCTAAGTGTCTTCCATGCATTGTAATGAGACACACACAGGCAGAAATTTGAAGGTATCTGCTGTAAATCCAAGTTTTGCTAACATCCGTGTTCATGAATAACTTATCACGTGAGTTGTTTTGTGTTTACTCACATCAATGATTTCATGGAAACAGTGAAATTGTCCTGCCTCCAGTGTGGCTCCACTGGTGTATGAATGTCCCGGCCGTAGGCGCCAACTGGCAGCCACGGCTCTGTCCGTCTGCCCCAGGGCAACTGAGGCTACATCAGTGGTTACCATCACCAAGTGTGAATGAGGAGTGAATGAATAATGGACACATTGTAAGCTCTTTGGGGGTCAGGAAAAGTGCAGAAACATCCAATCTAGAGAAAAGAATTCAATTTTTCAACACAAAAAAACTCAAAAATCTTGATTGGTTTCACTCTAATTTTCAGTGATGACACACTGTTGCTATGACTGTTTTGGTAAGTAACCATTCCCAGTTTTAGAGAGGAAGTGGGATAACATCTGAGATGGAACTCATGGAATGCATGGATCACAGGCAGGAATGGACAGAAGAAATCTTTCCAGAAGAAAAATATGTAAAAGTGTCCAGTGCATCCTGGCCTGCACTAGACAGATTAGTGGGCTTTTAAATCTCCTCTCATGTCTTTTAACCCTTGTGCTATCTTAGATGACCCCACCCCCCCCCCTTACATTGACGTGTTCCCCCTACCATGACAAAGGTGGATAAAGGTGGAAAGATTTCATGTAATCCATGGACACCAGTGAAGATCACAAATCATTGAAGAAAAAAGGTTCAGAGCACTGTCTAGTGGGTCTAGATGACCCAACTCTCAATGTTAAAGTGTCTAGGAGAGAACAAGGGTTACGGCAATGGTGGCATTAATATTTACCAATGCATCAAGAAGTGAGCGTTCTTATTGATCCATTGGTAAATATGAGTGCAAAACTTTATCATTTCACACGTTTTAAACAGTTTTGCTCCTTATGACCTTTCTTTTGTAATTGTAAAATTCTTTTCTCATTAACCAAAAATTCAAAACCCTTTTACACACATTGCAGCTGAGATTGTCATTGACTTGATATTTAAATTTAAGTTACTTTGGCATGCTTTCATTTAATTATTAAGCATTAAAATCAATGTGTTTCTCAAGTCAAGAAGTGAAAAGTGAGTGTAAAATGAAAGTCGGGGGACTACAATGCAATACTGCATGGAGTAAAGTCATTAAAAAGTTGTTTTTTTTATGTTTGCAAATTAAATAAACAGTGACATTAAGAATAAAAGTTGTACTTTTTTATTTTGGGTTTTATTTTCTTTGGGTAACTTGTTACCTGTAGTTATCCGAGTTCTCAACATCAACAAGAAATGACGTTTTTAAGCAGTTTATTCTACAAATGGTGTTTATTTCAGTGTGTGCCATTGTGTAAAAATGTGTCTTCTTGAAGATGAAAAGTTAAGAATTCTATTAGAAACACAAAAACTCCAGAAACGTTTCACTTTCAAGGAGTTAGTAATAGCTTTAGAAATGGAAGTTTAAACTTTTTTTTGGCACATTTCTCAATGCTAATTGCCACATAAGAATCCTGCAAACCCTCTGTGTGCACACATGGCTCCCCTCCTGGCACCCCCGCCTCCCCCACAGTCCAAAAACATCAAAACATGCCGCATTGGTTAGCTGTAGATTCTAAATTCTGCCCCACCCTCACCCAACAGTAGCTGGGTTTGGCCCCACTAACCCCATGACCCCAAAACAACCTGAATATTTAATTTTAAGTAGAAGACACCTTAAAAGTGACAATTCTGATAATACCTCCCTTTTTAATTCAAAGTCGTCGCTATTTTCTGTAAGTACACTGATTGGCTGCATGTGCAGGAGCGACCACAAGGGGGGGATCTGAGCCCCTTTCTCACAGCACAGCAGCAGAGCAGGAGCTGTTAATGTCTTCAGGTCAGAGTGGGAAAGCAGCAGTACGTTCAGTTCAGATGTATCCTCTTTGGTTTTTGTAATGCATTTTTCTGAGCCCCCACCCCCAGGTTGAGCAGCAAAGGGTTCAGCTTTGCCGGTAATGACCACCTCGGGTAATTTACTGCAGCCGTTTCATTTGTGAAGGGGAGACCTGCACCACTTTTCCAAAGTCCCTGGAGGAAATGAGGAAGTGGGAGTTAAACATGCCCCAATAAACACATGCAGGATTTAGGTTGGGAGCACCTGTCCCCCCAGCCTATGAGCAACGCATGCCTCTGATGAACCGGGAAAGGTCGGCTCTGACCACACCGGGGGCTTTCAACCTGTTTGGATCTCCGGCGCAAAGCCAGAGGGATTGTTGGACACCTGTCAGTCCAGGGGAAAGACTTGGCTACTGTGTTTCAGCTGTAAGACAGTTAAGCTGTCCCATGCAGGCTCATGACATTCCCACGGAAACAGAATTACGATCTTACAATATTACACCAACACTGAGAAACATTTTGCACACTGGCACATTGAAGGGAGGAACTTACTCCAAACAGACTTTGGATGCTACACCACCAGCATGAGTCTGGGGGGGGTAATTCATCGGCAGAGTTTACCCGTAATCTTTGACGTTGTTCAGAATATTTAGTACGGTGGTCCTGAAGTGCAAATCACATCCACAAATCACTCGACAAAAAACCCAATGAAAAGCTGGGAAAGGAAGGTATGATGGGATATTGCTGATTGGATGATGATAACCAGAATCGCTTCATGTCATTTAACTTTCAGTTAATAGGATGGACGATCGTCTTTATCCTACCTTTTGTGGTTCCTTATTGTGTTCCTTGTGTGTTGTTCCCATATTTCCTTTCGTTTCCTGGAATGTACTTTTGTTTTCTAAAAATGTTTTTTGTTGTTTTTGTTTTTTACGATTCTGTTCCTGGAAATTATTTTTTTTTTTTTTTGTGGGGGGGGGGGGTTCCAAAATGTAAAGCTGTTTGTGTCTATTTGTGTTTTGCTGTTTTAATTGAACTTTAAAATGTTTTTGTGTTGAGTGATTTGTTGCTATGATTTGGACTTTTGGGCCACCGTAATTTATAATCCCTCAAAACCTTTAACCCTTGTGTTATCTTAGATGACCCCCCCTTTACATCGACGTGTTCTCCCTATCATGACAAAGGTGGATAAAGGTGGAAAGATTTCATGTAATCCATGGACACCAGTGAAGATCACAAATCATTGAAGAAAAAAGGTTCAGAGCACTGTCTAGTGGGTCTAGATGACCCAACTCCCAACGTTAACGTGCCTAGGATAGAACAAGGGTTACGCCAAAGGCTCATTTGTGTCAAACTTGGTCCTGATATTACTCTCTAAAAGAGAGAGAGTATCTACAGTGGGATGATTTCTAAAGCTCGTCTGTAAACAGAAACACATTATCAGAACCAGAAGTGTTGGGTTTGAACTCCCAGCATCAAATGTCTGCGGCTCTTTTCACTATATGTCTACGGAGGCACATCTTCAGCAGCCCTAACAGACATTCAGACGGATCTGTTGGAAGAAAAGAATGATTTTTAAAGAAGTGAATGCATACAGCTTGGGTTTCTGCAGGGAAACTGGAGGGAAAGGGGGCTAAAGTAACACCCACAACACTGGTTCATAACATGGAGGAAGAGTTTTTCTTTTAATGCGAATGTGAAATCAGGTGAGAGATTTCTTAAAGTTAACGTACTCTGTTGTCACTCTCTGTTTGCCTGCTGTTACGTGAACATTTTTCCATTGTGGTAGAAGTGAACGCTTCTCTTTTTTCAACATGTATCCTGCTTAAGTGAAGAATATCTGTAGCTTTACATTTGATTGTTGTTCTTTTGCAGCAGCCATGGTGTATAGAGGTACAGCGGTCAACCTTTGATTGTAAGATCAAAGGTTCAGTTCCCCCCTTGCCGACACTGAACCCCACATTGCACCAGGACTGGTGGTTAGGTTGGCACCAATTTTGGGCAGCGGACAATATGGACCATTGAGGACCCCCCCCCCTCCATCCATTGGAGCAACTAGCAGCTCTTGCTGTGTCTTTTTGTGAGCAGACACAGGTGTTGAATTCTGCTTGTTATGATAGAGGTTGATTCACACTTGGGAGGTCTCAGAGTCCTGGAAAAGCTCTGCTGAGGAAACAGCATTTGCTCAGGGAAGAGTTTTCTGTGAAAGCCTGCAGTGATCCCATGAGGGAGCGACCTCTGACCCCTGGTCTCGGAGGACGAGGGAGGTTTCGGGGTTGTGTTGATAGAGGAGAGGAGAGCAAGAAGGACACCAAGATGATTGAATTTTGCTTTGTGCTTCATGGAGGGGGGGCTGAGGATTTAGCAGGAAATTAAAACCCCTCTCCTCTTCTTCCTCTGTCATCCGCAGCACATCGCAGCTGTCCCTTTTCCCTCTAATTTTTCCCCGTCAGATTTCAGCCTATAATTAGCAGAGAGACCTCGGTGACTCCCCACACTGTGTGTGCCTGGGCAGCCCTGAACTAACGGTCTAAATCCACCCTCACCCCCGCCATCCTCCAGATTGTGAGAGTGACAGGTTCACATGGAGAGACTGAAGTTTCCCATCTCTCTGACAGAACAGCCTTGAAGGACATCTCCTCTGAGGTGTCCTCTGAAGGGCCATGGGACATCTTGAAACTCCGGCTGCATGTCGGCATTCTCATAGCGGCATGGACACCCCACCTGCTGCCCACACCGAATTTAAAGACCGGTTTTATAGAAGCGGCTGAAATTCAGGCCGTGTGCAGCTCACATGAGAAAACAGAGGACCTTCAGAGGCAAGCAGGAAACTCCGACATCTTTTCCATGACATGCTACCTGACTGAGCCTCCCTCTGTCCAACAGCCGTTGTGTAATCAGAGGACAAGGTCAGAGGACTGCAATCCTTGATGAGCTGGAGGTTTGGATCCGTTCAGCTCCGTCTTTCCAGAATTCCAGAGTCAGAGAATGAAAAAACCTGTCGCATTCCTTTATGCAAAGACATTCCATCGCCGTAGTATTCCATTCAGATTGTATTCATTAAAAAAAAAAAAAAAACATTTTAAAGTTTTTCGGTTTTTTCCTTCAAAAATGTAAATAACTGAAACCATCTGTATAGCCGTAGAGGGTCTTTGATTAAAACCAGTACATTTGTTTACAAATGAGCATCATGCACTAATTTTGATCCAATCCAGTAATTAAGAAGCAAAAGAGAAAACACAGAAATTGCTTGAGCACCCCCCCCGAAAAGAGAATAATGTAACTGGGTTAAAAATGACTTAAGAAAGAGAGCACAGTTTGTCAGGAATACCACTCCAGATGTCTGGGTAGTGTTTGTGGTGTCCCTCAAGGTTTAGCATGGGGTCCTAAATCATTCCATATTTGTATTAATGATACATATTTATTAATAAAAATGATGTTGTTATGCTCACTACAATTAAGGCGTGGCATGACTTTCTGTGGGCGAAGAAAAAAAGGTTTCCAATCAGGTACAGACTTTAGAATATATGACCGAAGTTACAGTAATGGGTTAAGTGACTTTTTTGAAAAATGTGATTTTGTGTCTTTTAGACAAATTCAAAGCAGATATAATTTCCCACAGAAACACTTTTTTGGTTTTCTCCAAGTGAGACAATTTATCAAATCCTCTTTCATGTCACCAGCGAATCAACCTACCGTATATTAAATTCCCTTGACAATCTTCTTCTTAAATTTAATGATGATGCCACAACCACAGGGAAATTTATTACACTTTTTTATGGAAAACTAATGCTGCTAAACCCCCTCTCAGCTGGAGGGACCAGGATTCTGTGGATCCGGGATTTAGGAGTGGAGCTCCGTAGTAAAACATGGTCTGAAGCTTTTGTATTTGTTGAGTCTGCAACAGACTCAGAGAATCAATATAGAATTCTGCACAGAGTTCAATATACTCCACAGCTCCTGCATGGACTTCATCCTCAATGTTCCCCTCTTTGTATAAAATTCAAAACTGGTTTAGGAACCTACTGTCACTGCATCTGGCAATGTCCTTTGATCACTAGATTCTGGGAAAATATTGTAACAGATCTCTGCTGTATTTTTCACTAAACAATCCCTCTGAGCCCAGCAGTGCTTCTTCTTGGCGTGTCTGTGGAGAGGCTGCCTCTGTCTGGTCAGGAGATGGTTTTATTCCAAAAGCTTTTACACCTGGCAAGACGATGCATGCTGCTGCAGTGGATTCAGGGAAACTCCTTCTGTGACACAGCGGTACAGAGAGGCATTCAGAGTTCTTGCTATGGAGCGCCTCAGTGCCCTCTTAAAGGGCAATTCTGTTGCTTTTTATAAGCTATGGTAGCCTCTGCTTGATCACCTTCCTGCTGATCTAGTCAACATTCTTTATAAAGGAGGTCCAAACCTTGTCCTCTGATTGAACTAATGATGACATGTCTTCACTTGACATAATATATGTAATGCATTGGATTGTTTGTTTTACTTAAAAAAACAATAAAAAAATGTTAAAACAAGAACAAAAATGTATATTGTTTGCCGATGATACAAATATATTTGATTCAGATGAAAACTATAATAAAAAATCTGGTGAATCGTGAGTAAAAATTAAAAACATGAATGGATATATATAAAAATGTCCATTAATTGTAATAAAACAAAGGTGGTCATGTTTAGAACAATCAATACACATAAGTGGTGTTAATATAGAAATGGTATCACAAATTAAATTCCTTGGTGTACTTTTTGGTAGAATTTTGACCTGGAAATCACACATTAATTATGTTGAGAGTAAAGTAGCCAAATATATTCTTAAATACTAATTATTGCATATATTGTACTGCTCATTAGTTACGCCAAATGTAATTTACTGTATTGAGGTATGGGGAAGCAATAGTAAAACAGAATTACCTCCACCTTTTACACTTCGAAACGTAGAATAGGAAATCTAAATAATGTTGAATATTGTGATTAAACTGTCAAACTTGTTAAAAGTACATGATTTAGTTAATTAATAAACTGTGCAACATTTTTTTTTACAAAGCTAGTAACGTGACATTACCTATCAATATTCACTATGAAGGGTGATTATTATTTTAGGAGATATGTTATATTAAAAAAAAAAAAAACATAAATCAGAACAATTGAAAAAAATGTGAATGCCGGTAAGTGAAGTTAAATTGTGACATAACCTTTAGATCTGAGTAAATATCCCAGACATTAAACGTATTAAAGCAAAATAAGGAAAGGGACCATGAAACACATACAGGAGTAACTTTAATGTTCAGGTTATATGTAATGGTATGTAAGTAGTTTAAATATTTCAACAGAGAACAAATGATTCAATAGTTATGTATTTTTACATTCCAATTTGCATTTGTATGGAATTATATACATAGTATCGATGTTTTTTATATTGTGCTCCAAACCATAAACATTTCTAGACACAATTTAAGATAGGCAGTGGGAGAAAAATGTATTTTCCTCCTGTTCGAGCTATTTCAATGGAATTCATGGAATAAATCACACACACAAAAAAAACAAAAATCATCGGTCAAGGCCAACTGTTTGCTTCATTATTAGCTAGCACAGGTTATATGGAGGTTGTTTGAATATTTCCAACTTTTTACTAATATCCTTTTGTTTTACAATAAGCACAACAACAACAAAAAAGAACCTGAGCAGCCGATGAATCTACATCGATCCAGCTGAGCTGAAGTTTTATGACTTTAACTGTAGCTTTAAGGTTTAGGAAAACCCGCTAAAAATATTTTTTTTTGCTGTGTGAAAAAGCTTAAAGTTAAACTAAGTGAGAGCTGATTTCAAGGATAACGTTATTTGCAGATATAATTTAAAGGAAGCAATCACAACAATGAGTCCATGCTGGAAAAAAAAAAACCCATCTTAACAGATTAGTGGCGGCTTCTTGAAAAGCCGTCCACGGCGAAACCGCACTGAGCCGCTGAGTGCAGCACAGTCTGTGTGGAAGTGAAAGCAGGCCAGTGAAAACTCACGCAGCCTGAAATCCAAGCATAAATATTTCCAGCGTAATACCAAAGCTTAAGCCAGCGTGCAAAGTCAGACAAATGCTGCCTCACATTTCTGACGCCACAATATTTCCGAGGAAACACAACGCTCATCCCCGAGTAAACCGTGTCGTTAAAGGTCTTACAAAGTCAGTCTTTGCCCCCTTTTTCTCACACTTCATTTGGGCATTACATTCGTTTACAGAGGCTTTCGGACGTTATGGAGGATTTGTGTGGTTTATCAAGTTTTCCTGGCTTTTCCCCCTTAAAGCCGTGACTTTAAATCACACATTTGTCTGAACAGATGTGTTCTCCAACTGCTCAGGACCTACAAATTGTGCAGCTCTTCTGCTTTTGGCATGAGTCTTGATTGATTTGGTGTTTGGATGCGCCCAAATATATCGCGCGTCCTTGAATTCTACACCGAAGCTATCTTTCAAGGAGAGTTTGACCTTTGGCCCCAAAAACATAAAGTTTCTGTAAGCAGCTTTGATTCCCTCAGCTCTGCCTCACAGCCGAGCTTCACTGGGGGGGGGACGTAAACCGAAACGCTGCGGACCCACCCAGTAACGTAGGGAGGATCCAACGTTGGCAATCACAAATATTCAAATGGGTTTATTGATGCAAACTGGAGCAAAAAGTGATTAACATGATTAAGTCAGTGCAGCTCGACTAATAAGTGAAGGAAATCCTAACCATAGCGACCGAAGTCTGGTTGCTATTGGAGCAAGCACACGGATCATCTAATTTTCCGCGGCAATGTTTGGTAAGATGCAGCATCTGCTGCTGTGTGTCAGCCTGCATGTCTGCGACCGCGTGTTCACGTCCCACTCTTCTTTTTCTTCTGGCACAAAAAAAAACCTGGAGTGGATTCAGGGGACACATAAGTGAGGGACATCAGCTGGTGAGGTCTGCCGAAAGGTTGCAGCTACAAATATAACCACTTTTTTCTCAATAAATCGTTGCTGGAGCAAGCGGAGGCCCTTGGATTGGCAGAAAACACTGTGTGGAATTCACTACAGCCCTGATTAATGTGACAGAGAGTTCTTTTAAGTGTGCACTGAAATAGAACTTCAAACGCTTTGGACAACGGCGAGACAACGCTCGCTTGACAAGCCGGCCTCCTTGGTGTGCTGTAACAGGAGAGTTTGTCTGCCTCACCGCCGCTTGAGCCGTCACAAGGGGCCAGATGTATGAAATGAAAGTTTTTTTCTAAGTTTTATAAATGAAAGTGTGCACATCACAAGGGCAACTAGTTCAAGCCATGCTTACACATCCTTCTCGTTGATAAACCAGAGGTGTATAGGCTCCAGTGCATGTTATTAGTTAGTAATAAGAGAACGTGACACTCCTTATATGGAAGATCAGCTTTTTGCTCCACAACTGAATGGACAAAACAAGCAAATAAATGTCATTTTCTGCTGCAGTTACAACATTCTAAAATGAAAGAAAAACCAAGAATTAAAACAAATATATAGGCAAGGCAAGGCAAGGCAAGTTTATTTGTATAGCACAATTCGTACACAAAGTAATTCAAGGTGCTTCACAAAACAGAAAAATGCATTAAAATCACAATACATCATAGAATTTAATCAACATAAAATTTACTTTAAAAGAAAAGGAAGAAAAAAAAGATTTAAAAAGAAAGGAAGGAAAGAAAAGTGCAGATAGGACCTTTCAGTCATATACACGGCTAAACAGAAATGTTTTAAGTCTAGATTTGAACATGAACACAGAAGAGGCCTGTCTTACGACTTCAGGGAGGCTGTTCCAGATTTTAGCTGCAGAATATTGAAACGCTGATTACCCTTGTTTAGTTCTGACTCTGGGAATCAACAGGAGGCCGGTCCCTGAGGTCCTCAGAGTACGAGATGGTTCATATGGCACTAACATGTCAGAGATGTACTTTGGTGCGTGGCCATGGAGAGACTTGTACACAAGCAGAGCTGCTTTGAAGTCTATTCTTTGAGGTACAGGGAGCCAGTGCAAAGACCTGAGCACAGGACTAATGTGATCATACTTCCTGGTTTTGGTCAGGACTCGAGCAGCAGCATTCTGGATGTACTGAAGCTGTTTTACAGCTCGTTTGGAGAGGCCGGTGAGCAGGCTGTTACAGTAGTCTAACCTACTGGAGACAAATGCATGGATAAGTATCTCCAGGTCTCGCTTTGAGATTATGTTTTTGATTTTGGCAATGTTTTTCATGTGGTAAAATGCCGCTGATGTTACTGACTTGATATGGCTGTTAAAGTTCAGGTCAGAGTCCATGATTACCCCTAGATTTCTGACTTGATTTGAGGGTTTAAGAGACAGAGAATGAAGGTAGCTGCTGACAATTTCTCTTTGTTTCTGTGGGCCAAAAACAATAACTTCGGTCTTGTCTGAGTTTAGCTGGAGAAAGTTGTTCTGCATCCATGCACTGATCTGTTGGAGGCAGTGGCTGAGTGAATCCACCGGCCCATATTCACCTGTTGTCAGTGACACATAGATCTGAGTATCATCTGCATAGTTGTGATAAGAAATGTTATTACTGCGTATTAACTGCCCTAGTGGCAGCATGTAGAGGTTGAACAGAAGGGGTCCCAGGATCGATCCCTGGGGTACACCACAATTCAAGCCCATGTAGTCTGAGACACAACTCCCAATTTCAACAAAATATTTCCTGTCTTCCAGATAAGACTTGAGCCAACTTAGGGCAGATCCAGAGATGCCAACCCAGTCTTGGAGTCTGTGCAAAAGGATCCCATGATCAACAGTATCAAAGGCAGCGCTCAGGTCTAGCAGGATTAAGACAGAGACTTTTCCATCATCAGTGTTCAGGCGGATGTCGTTGGTTACCTTGATAAGAGCAGTTTCTGTGCTATGATGGGGTCTAAAACCTGACTGGAACACATCAAACGAATTGTTTAATAAGAGAAAGTCAGTGAGCTGTTGGTAGACAACTTTTTCAAGGACTTTTCCTAAAAATGGCAGATTAGAGATAGGTCTGTAATTATTCAGTACAGTGGGATCAAGACCGCTCTTTTTCAGGAGGGGTTTAATGACTGCAGTTTTTAAGGCCTCTGGAAATATTCCAGATTGAAGAGACATGTTAACTATTTGAGTAATTGATGGCAACACACTGTTCAAGACAGACTTTAGAAATCTAGTGGGTAACACATCAAGGCAGCATGTAGACGAGCTCAGACGGGTGATGGTCTCTTGGACAGTTTGGTCAGTGACAGGTATAAAGTGAGTCAGCTTAGAGTGAGTAGGTGGCCGTTCGATAGTTATATGTGTTGTGGAGTTGATGGCTTTTTTAATGCCCTGAACCTTGTCATTGAAAAATACAGCAAACTCATTACATTTAGGTGTACAAACCAATTCTATTGGTAGCTGGGTTGGAGGGTTAGTTAATCTGTTAACTGTTGTGAACAGGATACGAGAGTTGCTGCTGCAACTTCCAATTATTTCAGAGAAGTACCTTTCCCTTGTTCTGCATAAGATCTGGTTATAAGCGTACAACTCCGCCTTATATATTCCATAATGAACCTGGAGTTTTGACTTGCGCCACTTTCGCTCGGCTCTGCGGCACTGTTGTTTCTGTGCCCTGACTAGATCATCATTCCTCCAGGGAGCTTTCTGTCTATGTTTTCTCAATTGAACTTTCATAGGGGCAATGGCATCCAGAACATTCAAGATGCTAGAAGTAACAGAATTCAGCATTTCATCAACATTGGCACCAGAGACGTTTTCAGGGTTTATCATTTCTACAAACTGTGCCCTAGTGCTCTCATTTATTTGTCTCCTTTGGACAACTGCAGGGCCAGGCGGTGGTTTGGGAGCAACAGACAGGTCAAAGAATACACAGAAATGATCAGAGAGGGCGACATCAACCACACTGACATTGTAAATATTAACCACCTTTGTGATGAGCAGGTCCAGAGTGTGCCCTCTGCTGTGGGTGGGGCAACTCACATGCTGAATTAGACCAAAGGTTTCAAGGACAGCATTGAGCTCTTTTGCATTTCTGTCATTGACATTATCAACATGAACATTAAAATCACCTGTAATGACTAGACCATCAAAGTCTGTGCACACAACTGAGAGCATTTCAGTGAAATCATCAATAATATAGAGAAAAGCTCTTGCAGAAGTTAAATAAAGGAAAGGAAAATGCTGTAGCTGTTGTGTTAAGTAGTTTATTATACTACTCAGCAGTGCGCTGAACCTTTTTTTTTACAATGATTTGTGATCTTCACTGGTGTCCATGGATTACATGAAATCTTTCCACCTTTAATATGTTAGGGAGAACACGTCAAAGTAAGGGTGGGGTCATCTAAGATAGCACAAGGGTTAAACAAGAACTAGATGTTACAGTGGAAACATAAAGATTTGCAGCAAAATGTAGTAAAATCTAAAATCTAGTTCCGTTATTCCTCAAGAAGATTAATGAAAGCAGCCACAGGAATGTGGTCTGTATTCTAAAAAGAAGCCACAAATAATATCAAAACGGTCATCCTTCTGTGACGTTTTGTTCCAATTGCTGTTACATTAAGTGGTACCACTTGCATAACAAATTATGATGACTACAGGGGTGTGTGTGTGAAAGGGACTGTGACTGTACAGCCTTCTTTAGGCCATTCCAACAAAGTAGTAAAGGTAATAGACGTATACATAATTTTCCAGTTAGCGCTTTTTTATGCTGCAAACACAACCATAAATAATTTGTTAGGATGACAAAACTGAAAAAAAACTCTAATGCTAAAAAATAGAAATAAATCTAAAAACCCTTTACAAAGGTCAGGATATGGACTGGTATGCTTTTATTATTGCAGAGCTTAACAAACTACCCCAACTTTACCAGCAAACCAGCTTCAGAATAGGTACGTAACCCTTGTGCAATCCTAGGCACTTTGACATTGGGAGTTGGGTCATCTAGACCCACTAGACAGTGCTCTGAACCTTTTTTCTCTGGTGATTTATGAACCTCACTGGTGTCCATGGATTACATGAAATCTTTCCACCTTTATCCACCTTTGTCATGGTAGGGAGAACACGTCAATGGAAGGGGGGGGGGGTCATCTAAGATAGCACAAGGGGTAAACTGGTGTCTTTCCCTTTTGTTTTACCACTAAAACACTGGGGCCTCCCATACCTAACACGGCTGTAGTTCTACTTCCATTACAGGAACATTTGTTCTATTCTATTCTTCTTGTTTTTCACTTGAACACTGGCCACCTACACATTACGGAGTCTCCTGACCTTCTCTGGTGATCAGGAAGCTGTTTAGTCCAATTCTGAAGACAACAACCAGCACATGGGAACAAAGGTGTCAACACTTCTTTAGACAACAAAAGACATTTTTTAAAGTCCCCTTGCGACAATGTTTACTAATAATGTTCCCAGAGGTAACATACGAATTTTAAAATCAAAATCTCACAACTTAAATGTCTTAAAAAGCCACAATTCAAGTCTATCTGACGCCTCTGTTTCCAAATTCTCCACTACATGGGCGTGGCCATTGGTGCTGTTAGTGTCCACCCTAGATCGCCCCTTTCTGATGATGAGGGCTGTGTCTTGCATGAGCGAATAGCTTGACACGAGAGGGGGGGGGGGCACAAACAACACCAACTAACAGTCTCTATTCTTCAATGTTTCTCTTTAGGGATGCAGAAACAGTGGAAAGCAACATCTATTTGGTTCCAAATCAACACTTTTTTAACAATGTGTAGAATGACAAAAGCAATGTGTGTACCAGACCCTGCTGTTAAATTACATGACCCCGTTAAAATTATACATGAAGAAGAACTTAATTTCAGCTACGAGGGGCAATTTGTTACCTGTCTGAACGTAACTATTCGTACGTAATTTTAGAAACACGTCAGCCAGCGCTGAACTTTTTTCTTGGCTGCACGAACCCATAGGAAGGGTTACGTCTAGGATTACGGGTTACGGTTAAACTACGTTTATGCACGGAAGGGGCGACCAGTTTCAATGCTAAGTCAATGGTGCAGACGCAATCTGAAGTCCTGTGGTGCAATTTCAGCGACGCGGCGCAATTTGTTGCCCGACTGAACCACATTGCCCAACAAAACCCATCCCAGCTACTGTTGGGCAAAGGCAGTTAACCCTTGTGCTATCCTAGGCACTTTACCATTGGGAGTTGGGTCATTTAGACCCACTAGACCAGGGGTGGCGAACAAGTTTGACACCAAGAGCCGAATTTTTTCACTGTGAGAGTCAAAGAGCCACAAAACACACTGACCTGCCAAGACTCACACACAAACAATTAAAGCCGTATTATTTTCCATAACACACTCCTCTCCCTACAACACAACAGCAAGTATTGTACTTGTGTTTATTTCAAGGAAAGTGTCCACCCTCAATACACACATCAAATGCAGCTTAGCCAGAGTTAACACAGCGATTACCCTGGAGGTCAGATACCCCCCCCACACACACTCTTTCTATTTCACTCTTTTCTCTGCCTCTCTCTGACACACACTAGTACTCAGTGATGGGCGGTGACGTTGATGCTGGTGAGGCACCGACTCCTCTGAAGTCAGATTTACGATGATAAAAACGGAATATTTCACCGTTCATCCAACAATATTTAACTGGTGATTCTCTGTAACTCAACATTCCTCTTTCAATGACCTTAACACCAACCAATACACTAACATCTGGACAGAGCATCCTTCTGGTGTCTAAGTGATTCATATTCACAATAAACACATTAAATACATTACATTTCAGTTGTGTGCATCTTAAATTAACTTTTACCTTCATTAGAATTTCTTGCCTTTACATGTTTTTTATATAAAATTGAATGATTGACTTTTTGCATTAAAAGCAAATAATATATTAAATGTTACAACATTGCAACAGTTAAGTTCATACTTCAGAGTATTAATCAACTGAGTTACCATGAAACTGGCTGCGTTATTCCCTCCCCCCGTACACACTAAGAGCCCATTAACTTGAACACACACACACACACACCCACCCACCCAATGATTTGTGATCTTCACTGGTGTCCATGCATTACATGAAATCCTCTCCACCTTTATCATGGTAGGGAGAACACGTCGATGGTCATCTTGACCCCATGGGATAGCACAAGGGGTAAACCCTGGAGAAACCCATAAAGCTGGAGCAATCACGATCGCTTTGCCGACTCCCGGGAGGCGAGCTGGCCGCAAGGCAGAGCCCCGCTCTGGGACGGGGAACCAGCCTGCTAAGGCCTTCTGAACTTAATGATATTTTTCCTGATAATGAATTATAAAAAAGTCTGGCTGATTTTATTCTTGTTTTTATTTTTACCCTCTCTGGTTGATGCGGAACAGCAAGCCTTTACACTCAGTCAAAGAGAGAACACAAGCAGAGAACACGTTTGAGACCTTAACATTCCGTTTAACAAAATCCAGCCTGGGATGCAATTAAAACAGATGCGGGCAATGCAGCAATGTGCAGTCTTGTCTTCTCCTGCACCTATGCTTGTGCACGCTGGACGGGGCAGATGAGGGAGCCTGTGCGATGTGCATGCGCTACTGGGCAGTTGTGACATCACAACAGCCCAGTAATTCAAACTGAGCGTCTTTGTGACAGTTTGACAGCGGTTCAAAAGGAGAAAAAATGCAAAACTGAAATTATTTCTCATTACATTTTTTCTCTTTTAGAAGAAAAATGCCACACGTTCATGTTAAAAACTCATTGGAGGGGGAACTTTAAGAAGTTTTTAGACAACACGATTAAGAAAAGTCCAACCAAAGATCAACAAACAGGGAGCTTTGTTGTCTTACATTTAGGCTTTAAATGATTCTATCTGATTAAGATCTATTACTGCTGCCTCTTTTGCAGAAAAACTGAAAATGAAAATTAAAAGCTTTTTAAGATAGAAGCTATGTCGGTTTGTGTTTTTTTTAAGCCTAATTATTCTAAAATTGGTTTAAAATACTTTGCCTTTTATTAAAAAAAAAAATACAGTTTTGACTTTGTTTAGAAAAAAAAAATTACAAAAAATAAATTAAAGCTACAAGTAGCATTTAGCGGGCCCGAGCACGTGCGACCGCATGGCACGAGCGACCGCCCCGTGAGCAACGCCCTGCTCGAGCCATTCTCGTCGTTTTTTCTTGTCCATTCCGGAGCTCCAAGCTATTGTTAATACGACAGCAGCCTGGGGGGGGGGGGGGGGGGGGGGGGGGCTGTAATCTGTTGCCTTAAGGGACAAAGACTTTTGCATATAGCATGAAAAAAATTCAGGCAATGATGATAATTGCTATCACTGTCCCTAAGGATGAGAACAATAGAACTCATTCAATTTCCACTACAATGTCTAGATGAGTGTCAGCTATGTCTGATAACTTGGCCAATTAGCTGGACCGGGATCTTGCAAAGTGCAGGTGGTTAACGTCCAGTGTGATGAGTCTGTGGACGGCAACAGTACAGCATAGCTTTTGGTTTCCACAAGAGAAGAACTCCTGACACATCTGCCCTAACAGACAACTACAAGAGGAGTTGAAATGTATAACACGGTGAAGGAGTTTTTGTGCAGAAAAAGGTACAATTAGAAAAGCTGGTAGCAGTGACTGCAGATGGGACTCCTGCTATGATCAATAGACAAACAGGTTTCATCACTCACTGTAAAGCTGACCCAGACTTTCCAAAATGTCTGCATTACTGCTGCGTCATTCACCAGCAGGCCTTATGTGCAGAAGTGATTGGCTCTGGACATATAATGACTCTTATTCTGAAAATCGTAAACAACCTCAGCTGCAAAGCAAAACAGCACAGGATTTTTAAGGTGCTATTGGAGGAGATGTCTGTTGAATATGGTGAATATGAACATTGTGAATCTGAACTTGCATTCTTGACTGACATTACTGGAAAACTAAACCACTTGATCTGCGAGCTGCAAGACAATGGCAAAACTATTTTTTTTTGACCAGCCTGCCTGAGCCAGTGTTTTTCTTGTGGGGATCTTTTCTGCCAGGGCTTGTCAGCTTGGTCAGTGGATGTTGCTGCAGTTGTCTACCTTGCTGGGACAGCTGGAGTTAAACACAGCAGCTCACGGCTCTGAAGTGGACCCCGTTGCTGTCCCAGTCTGGATGGGCACTGTGGCGATGTTCCAATGGCCAGGCTGGCTCCTGGTATAAAGAGATTCCCAAATACCATTTCCTAACCGCAGAGCCAAGGATGTGTTTACATGTTTAGGTCAAAAATGTGATGGACAGCTTCGTGTTGTCTAAACATGCCACCCTGTTATTAATCCAGTTGATATGGTTCTCCATCTGTGTCTAGGTGATAGAAAAGCATTTTTTTTTATATTTAGAGCTCTAAGCAAACAAACAGTTGTCTATATAAAAGAGCTTTTACAATTGTGCACTTTTAGCAGGTCTCTGAGTTCATGTGACCAATGTATGGTGGATTTTCACAGACCTTGTTTAAAACTGAAGGTGAGAGAGACTTAGAGAAATGGCTTCATTGTTCTGGAGTTCTTTGTTTCATCCACAGAAGAGTAGAATTGGTGATTGATTTTGAAAAGCTGCTGAAAAAAGTATCTTTTTCAAATTGCAATTTCTAACTTGGGTTTTACATTTTGTGTTCCATTTTTTGTGCTTTAATTGGGAAGCATTTGTTATTTGTTTGGTGTTTTTAAGGTTCTGCAAATATACACATCATTTTTTAGAGACATTTGTTATCAGTTGTGTTTGTTGATTTGTAGTTTAATTTCATTGGATGTATAGATGTCGTGTGGGGGGGAGGCTCGAGAGCAGGTAGGACCCAGGCGCAGAGACGGGAGGCAAACGGGTTCAGGGCAAGTGGGTTTATTTAACTAACAAAAAGCGCTGCAGAGCAGGATGACAAAACTAAAAACAAAAACTTACTGTGGCATGGCAAGGGACATGGACGCCAGACAAGAAGACGTGATCAACATGAGCAGAAGTTAATGGACCAGCACAGGAGGAAGGCAGAGACAAGACTTATATACAGACAGGGCAGACAAGACACAGGTGAACACGATTAGGGCAGATGGGGACCAAAGGAAGTAAAACTCAAGAAACATGACAAGACAGGAAACCTTTCAAAATAAAACAGGAAACAGAACCAAACAAGACAGAACAAGAACTAAAGCGAAAAAAAAGACAACAAACTGAAACCATGACAATAGAAAGGAAAAGAAGTTCAAACATTGATTATAAAAAAGGATATAAGAGATAAAAAAAAAAGAAAAAGGAAAAGAAAAAAGATAAAATATTGATTTAATTGCATTTTGAATGAATAAAAAACAATGATTAATAGAATCAGAATCAGAATCAGGAATCAGAAAAAGTTTTATTGCCAGGTTCAGTAGAGCGCACTTTACAAAACGAGGAATTTGACTTGGTGTATAGTGCAATTAAGAATAAGTTAAAAATTAAGTTAACAACAACAACACACTATATACAGTAGAGTAAGGTGAATTAAAGTGGGAGCACAGATGGGCTGGGATGGTGGGGCCTGTAAGTGGCACCGACAGTCCTTTGGTGGGCGGGGGGTGGAGGGGGGGTCACCTGGGGGAGTTGGGGTTCTGTTCAGCAGGCTGGCTGCAGTGGGGAAGAAGCTGTTCTTGTGGCGCGAGGTCCTGGTCCTGATGGACCGGAGCCTCTTGCCAGAAGGGAGGGGCCGAAAGAGATTATGTCCTGGATGAGAGGGGTTGGCTACAATCCTGGCTGCCCGCCTCCAGGTCCTGGAGATGTGCAGCTCCTGGAGAGACGGGAGGTGGCAGCCGATCACCTTCTCTGCTGAGTGGATGACGCGTTGCAGCTTGGCCTTGTCTCTGGCCGTGGCCGCAGCGAACCAGACTGTGATGGAGGACGTGAGGGTGGATTCGATGATGGCGGTGTAAAAGTCTACCAGCATCTTTTCAGGGAGGTGAAACTTCTTCAGCTGCCTCAGGAAGTACATCCTCTGCTGGACCTTCTTAGTGATGGAGCTGATGTTCTGCTCCCACTTGAGGTCCTGGCTGATGATGGTTCCCAGGAAGCAGAAGGACTCCACAGAGGTCACCGGGGAGTCACAGAGGATGACAGGGGGGAGGGGGGCTGGGGCCTTCCTGAAGTCCACTGTCATCTCCACTGTCTTCAGAGCATTAAGCTCCAGGTTGTTAGCGCTGCACTATGACACCAGCCTGGCTATTTAACTCCTGTAGGCCGACTCATCTCCGTCAGAGATGAGGCCGATGAGTGTGGTGTCGTCAGCAAACTTCAGGAGTTTGACAGACAGGTGACCAGCTGTGCAGCTGTTTGTGTACAGGGAGAGTAACAGGGGTGAAAGGACACAGCCCTGGGGGGATCCGGTGCTTGTGGTCCGAGTATCTGAGACGAGCTTCCCCAGCCTCACATACTGCTGTCTGTCCGTCAGGAAGTCTGTGATCCACCTGCAGGTAGAGTCAGGCACATTCATCTTGGAGAGTTTTTAATACTAAAGATGTATGAAAGACATACCGAAAAAATATGTCTTTCAGTGTTTAACTGGCTGTCTTTGGATTATGCATGCCTGAGTAATGGCCATTCTTACTTCTCATCTCTCTGTTCACTGCTTGCTAATTTACATAGCAGGGGTCCCAGCAGGAGGGGGCGGGGTTGTAACACGACTCCTTCAGCAGAGCCAGGCTGAGAGAGGCTTTGACATGTAAGATGTTAGATGTTAGAATGCCAGATGTTAGAATGACCAGTTCATTTTATATCTATGAAAATATTCAGGTAGCTATGGGACATGTTTAGCTATAGGTCTGTGAAAATTGGTGTCGATTGTTGAAACATAAGTTACCATAAAAAAATGTTTGTTTGGAGTCTAGACAGATTTAACACAGGTTTTTGGATGAAAAAGGATTTTTTATAAATCATCTGTTACACTTTTAAGTCTGAAAAAAATATGGAAGGCAGCAAACACAGATCCCTACCGTTTTTAATTTTTTTGTGCTGATATTTGAAAGATAAGTTATGCAAAAAAATAGGTGTTTGCAGTTTTGCCTAAAAAGACGTTTTCGGACCTTTTTGGATGAAATGTTGTCTAAAAGTTCACCTGTAACTTCAATCATTCTGAATTTTTTTAGGAAGCAGTAGCACATAAATGCCTATGAAAGTTGAATTCTTGGTGCTGATAACCTAAACAGAATTTATGCTAAAAATCTTTGTTCAGTCCAAAATTTCATTAAAAAAATCAAGTGATGAAGTTTCTCGTAGACCCTATAGTGTTACATATCAAAGCTGGAGGTTATTAAAGGCATCTAATTCTGAAATCTCAGCTTCCTGAGACAAACGGCTGATTTATAATAAATTTCTATTATTTGGGTGCACATAATCGACCACTTCCTGTTACGCAGGCACCGTCAGGTGTACACCCATGAAACTTTACATGATGAGAGAAGACCCTTCTGAGTATCTCCAGTTTTAATTTCATGCACATCGGACAAAGCAAAGAGAAAATACAGGGCAGAATGTGCCCCATGCAATAACTAGGTGGCGCTATAGAGCTCGTCCAAGATTGTCATATCCATGGCTTCAAAATAGAAGCTTCATCATATCCATTGAATTTCAGTGAGATTGGACAAGGAATGTGCACGTGAGAGCAACTTTTGTGTGCATAGCGAGATGCCCAACTTTGCCGCTCTGTCACGACCACACCCCCGCATTGAAAGTTATGGTTTTTTGTCAGAGTAAACTTCAATGGCTTTTCAACAGGTGGACGTCATTTTCAGGTGTGTCGGCTCATCCTACTCGGAGTAGTGATGCTCCAAGTAAAACATGTCATTTCCTCTTGCCAGCAGGTGGCGCTACACTTTTTCCAGATTTTTTCACTGCAGATGTGTTCAGAGTCAGACTACAATCATGCACATCAATTTTGGATCAGATTGGATTATGCATGGCTGAGTAATGGCCATTTTTCTTTTCATGGCGTGTTTTCGAAACGACCTCCAATTTTGACGCGCCGCCATGGTCACAAACATCCATAAAAACTTAAAAGCTTTGCAATTTAACATCGGACATGTGTCTAGTTTACAAAACCAAAGTTTGGAGTCATTACTCTCAAATCTCTAGGAGGAGTTCGTTCTAGAGCGAGGCCTGCAAATGAACAAAATACAGCAAAAATGACATATTGTCATCAAAATATCAGACTTCCTGTGCGACTGACAGCTTGGTCCCAAGAGACTTTTTTGTAGGTTTCTATCCGATGAACATGCCCTGTTAAAATCAGGTTTGTACTATAAAGCATATGGAGGTGCTCGCGAAAACAAATTTTGCAGGTGGCGCTATCGAGCCATTTTTGTTTACCTATGCCGTTCTCCTATAAAATATGAAATTTTTCGCGACTCCTGATGTGTATACAAAATTTGGTGAGTTTTGGGGTATGTTAAAGGCCTCAAAAAGGCGACGGAAAAGTCGGAAGAATAATAATAATAATAATAATTAAAGCTACAAGTAGCATTTAGCGGGCCCGAGCACGTGCGACCGCCCCGTGAGCAACGCCCTGCTCGAGCCATTCTCGTCGTTTTTTCTTGTCCATTCTGGAGCTCCAAGCTATTGTTAATACGACAGCAGCCTGGGGGGGGGGGGGGGGGGGGGGGGGGGGGGGGGGGGGGGGGGGGCTGTAATCTGTTGCCTTAAGGGACAAAGACTTTTGCATATAGCATGAAAAAAATTCAAGCAATGATGATAATTGCTATCACTGTCCCTAAGGATGAGAACAATAGAACTCTTTCAATTTCCACTACAATGTCTAGATGAGTGTCAGCTATGTCTGATAACTTGGCCAATTAGCTGGACCGGGATCTTGCAAAGTGCAGGTGGTTAACGTCCAGTGTGATGAGTCTGTGGACGGCAACAGTACAGCATAGCTTTTGGTTTCCACAAGAGAAGAACTCCTGACACATCTGCCCTAACAGACAACTACAAGAGGAGTTGAAATGTATAACACGGTGAAGGAGTTTTTGTGCAGAAAAAGGTACAATTAGAAAAGCTGGTAGCAGTTCTGTTCAGCAGGCTGGCTGCAGTGGGGAAGAAGCTGTTCTTGTGGCGCGAGGTCCTGGTCCTGATGGACCGGAGCCTCTTGCCAGAAGGGAGGGGCCGAAAGAGATTATGTCCTGGATGAGAGGGGTTGGCTACAATCCTGGCTGCCCGCCTCCAGGTCCTGGAGATGTGCAGCTCCTGGAGAGACGGGAGGTGGCAGCCGATCACCTTCTCTGCTGAGTGGATGACGCGTTGCAGCTTGGCCTTGTCTCTGGCCGTGGCCGCAGCGAACCAGACTGTGATGGAGGACGTGAGGGTGGATTCGATGATGGCGGTGTAAAAGTCTACCAGCATCTTTTCAGGGAGGTGAAACTTCTTCAGCTGCCTCAGGAAGTACATCCTCTGCTGGACCTTCTTAGTGATGGAGCTGATGTTCTGCTCCCACTTGAGGTCCTGGCTGATGATGGTTCCCAGGAAGCAGAAGGACTCCACAGAGGTCACCGGGGAGTCACAGAGGATGACAGGGGGGAGGGGGGCTGGGGCCTTCCTGAAGTCCACTGTCATCTCCACTGTCTTCAGAGCATTAAGCTCCAGGTTGTTAGCGCTGCACTATGACACCAGCCTGGCTATTTCACTCCTGTAGGCCGACTCATCTCCGTCAGAGATGAGGCCGATGAGTGTGGTGTCGTCAGCAAACTTCAGGAGTTTGACAGACAGGTGACCAGCTGTGCAGCTGTTTGTGTACAGGGAGAGTAACAGGGGTGAAAGGACACAGCCCTGGGGGGATCCGGTGCTTGTGGTCCGAGTATCTGAGACGAGCTTCCCCAGCCTCACATACTGCTGTCTGTCCGTCAGGAAGTCTGTGATCCACCTGCAGGTGGAGTCAGGCACATTCATCTTGGAGAGTTTTTAATACTAAAGATGTATGAAAGACATACCGAAAAAATATGTCTTTCAGTGTTTAACTGGCTGTCTTTGGATTATGCATGCCTGAGTAATGGCCATTCTTACTTCTCATCTCTCTGTTCACTGCTTGCTAATTTACATAGCAGGGGTCCCAGCAGGAGGGGGCGGGGTTGTAACACGACTCCTTCAGCAGAGCCAGGCTGAGAGAGGCTTTGACATGTAAGATGTTAGATGTTAGAATGCTAGATGTTAGAATGACCAGTTCATTTTATATCTATGAAAATATTCAGGGAGCTATGGGACATGTTCAGCTATAGGTCTGTGAAAATTGGTGTCGATTGTTGAAACATAAGTTACCATAAAAAAATGTTTGTTTGGAGTCTAGACAGATTTAACACAGGTTTTTGGATGAAAAAGGATTTTTTATAAATCATCTGTTACACTTTTAAGTCTGAAAAAAATATGGAAGGCAGCAAACACAGATCCCTACCGTTTTTAATTTTTTTGTGCTGATATTTGAAAGATAAGTTATGCAAAAAAATAGGTGTTTGCAGTTTTGCCTAAAAAGACGTTTTCGGACCTTTTTGGATCAAATGTTGTCTAAAAGTTCACCTGTAACTTCAATCATTCTGAATTTTTTTAGGAAAACTAAACCACTTCAACTGTGATCTGCAAGGCAATGGTAGAACTATATTTTTTATGGAACAGCCTGCAGGGTTTCTTGTGGGGATCTTTTCTGCCAGGGCTTGCCGGCTTGGTCGGTGGTTGTTGCTGTTACCAATCCAGTTGATATGGTTCTCCATCTGTGTCTAAGTGATATAATCAGAATCAGAATCGTTTATTGTCATTGTACATGGGGATACAATGAAATTGCAGCAGCCTTGGAGTGAAGGAGTTACATAAAATAAAAATAAAAATAGAATAGAAAAAGAAATACTGTATTTACAACTCTTAACAAAAAATGAACAATATGGACAGAAACTGTTAAATATTAAATATTTGTGAATAAAATAGAAAGGAATTACATGAGTTGCTGTGAGCACAGCTTAATAAATATCAAGTTATTGCACAGTGACCCGGTTAGACAGTCAGGATATTGCACGCATTGTAGTAAAATTAGAGTGAGGTGTGGTTGGTGGACGTATGTGCATTCCGTATGATAATTGCCTATGGAAAAAAGCTGTTTCTTAGTCTGTTTGTCCTGGTTCTGATGGACCTGTACCTCCTTCCAGAGGGCAGCAGTTCAAACAGAGGGAAAGCAGAATGGGTGGAGTTAGTGGTGATGCTAGTCACTCTGCTGAGGCAGCGAGACTGGTAAATGTCCTTCAGTGAGGGGAGGGGGCAGCCGATGATCCTCTGCGCTGTCTTTACCACTCTCTGGAGACTCTGCCGTTCTGCTTCAGTGCAGTGGGAAAACCACACTGTGATGCCATAGGACAGAATGCTCTCAATGGTTGAGCGGTAGAACGTTACCAGCAGCTCCTGGCTGACGTCGTTCCTCCTAAGTTTTCTCAGGAAGTGCAGGCGTTGCTGGGCCTTCCTGATGACAGTCATGGTGTTGTTAGACCATGTGAGGTCAGCAGAGATGGTGGTGCCCAGGAGGGTGAAGCTGTGGACCCTCTCCACACAGTTTCCATCGATGTAGAGTGGGGGTGGATCTGTTCTGTTTTTTCTGAAGTCCAGGATGATCTCCTTGGTCTTGGTGGTGTTCAGGATGAGGTTATTAGCCTGACACCACCTTGAGAGTTTCAGGACTTCGTCTCTGTAGGCCGTCTCGTCGTCCCCAGAGATCAGCCCCACCACAGTAGTGTCGTCTGCAAACTTCACCACGGTGTTGCTGGTGTGGGCTGGTCTGCAGTCTGCTGTGTACAGTGTGTACAGCAGAGGACTCAGCACACATCCCTGTGTGGAGCCTGTGCTCAGCGTCCGGGTGGAGGAGAGGTGGGGGTCAAGTTTGACTGTCTGTGGTCTGTTTGTCAGGAAGTCCTTGATCCACGTGCAGGTGAGTGGGTGGAGTCCTAGTTCAGACAGTTTGTTGACCAGAATGTCAGGAATGATTGTGTTAAAGGCTGAGCTATAGTCCACAAAGAGCATCCTGGCGTAGGTGTCTCTGTGTTCCAGGTGGCTCAGCGCAGTGTGGAGGGTGATGGAAATGGCATCATCCGTTGATCTGTTTGCTTTGTAAGCAAACTGGTGGGGGACGAAGATTGGAGGGAGGGAGTCTTTGATGTGTCCCAGGAGCAGCCGCTCCAGACACTTTGTGATGACAGCAGTGAGTGCAACTGGGCGGAAGTCCGTGAGGAAGGCTGTGGATGAGGACTTTTTGGGTATCGGGATGATAGTGGATGACTTCAGGCAAGCAGGGATGAAAGCCTGAGCTAGCGACAGGTTGAAGATTTTTGTGAAGACCTGGGAGAGTTGATCGGCGCAGGCCCGCAGAACCTTTCCGGGAACTCCATCAGGTCCCGCCGCTTTCCTGGGGTTTACCCTGCTGAACATCCGTGCCATCCGTGCCACGTCCATAAAGGCATTGTTTTTATATTTAGAGCTCTAAGCAACCAAACAGTTGTCTATATAAAAGAGCTTTTACAATTGTGCACTTTTAGCAGGCTGAAAAAATTATCTTTTTAAAATTGCCATTTCAAATTTGGGTTTTAAATTTTGTGTTCCATTTTTCTGTGCTTGTATTGGAAGGATTTGTTATTATTTTGTTTAAAAGTGCTACATATTGTATATACACATAATTTATTTAGAGAAATTTGCTATACGTTGTGTTTTTTGGTTTTGTAGTTTAATTTCATTGGATTTATATTAAGGAAAAGAAGTTGCAACATTGATTAAAAAAGGATAAAGAGACATTTACTGTCTAAGTCTTATGTTACATCTGTAGAACTGTACTGAGAGTTGGGTTTTGTTTTGGAGCACATTCATATGTTTTGTTTGTAAAAAAAAAAAGATAAAATATTAAGTTAATTGCATTTTACATGACTAGAAAAGCAATGATTATTCATAAAAATCTATGAAAGACATACAAAACAAATGAAAAAGCAGTCTGCCCTCCCTCTTGTGTCTAAACTCTTGTCACCTCACCTCTGGGTTAGTTAGCATATGAACAGGCAGCTGGTGTGTGTGTGTGTGGGGGGGGGGGGGGGGGGTGAAATTTGACTCCAGCAACGGCAGATTGAGGAGCAGGCTGCAGCATGAGGAAAAGACTGAAGCATGTAAGAGGAAATGACATCCTACAGTTGACCAGTTCATTTTATATCTGTAAAGAATATTCAAGAAGCATTTAGACATGTTCAGCTATATGCGTGTGAAACTTGGTGTGGATAATTGAAGCATAAGTAATTTTAAAACACACTTGTTTGGAGTCCAGACGGAAAAAGCACAGGTTTTGGGATGAATCAGGATTTTTTTTAAATCATCTGTTTCACCTGGACTTCTGAAAAAAATATGGAAGGCTGCAAACACAGATCCCTACATTTAAAAAAATAAATGGTGTTGATATATGATGATTAAGTTATGAAAAAAAATAGGTGTTTGTAGTTTTGCCTAAAAAGACGTTTTCGGACCTTTTTGGATGTAATGCTCTCTAAGATGTCACCTGTAACTTCAATCATTCTGAAAAAAATTAGGAAGCAGTAGCACATAAATGCCTATTAAAGTGTAGTCTTTGGTGCTGATAACCTAAACAGAATTTATGCTAAAAATCTTTGTTCAGTCCAAAATTGCATAGGAAAAAAAGAGGTATGAAGTTTCTCATAGACCCTATTGTGTTACATATCAAAGCTGGAGGTTATTAAAGGCATCTAATTCTGAAATCTCAGCTTCCTGAGACAAACGGCTGATTTATAATAAATTTCTATTATTTGGGTGCACATAATCGACCACTTCCTGTTACGCAGGCACCGTCAGGTGTACACCCATGAAACTTCAGATTATGAGAGAGGACCCTTCTGAGTATCTCCAGTTTTAATTTCATGCACATCGGACAAAGCAAAGAGAAAATACAGGGCAGAATGTGCCCAATGCAATAACTAGGTGGCGCTATAGAGCTCGTCCAAGATTGTCATATCCATGGGTTCAGAATAGAAGCTTCATCATATCCATTGAATTTCAGTGAGATTGGACAAGGAATGTGCACGTGAGAGCAACTTTTGTGTGCATGGCGAGATGCCCAACTTTGCCGCTCTGTCACGACCACACCCCCGCATTGAAAGTTATGGTTTTTTGTCAGAGTAAACTTCAATGGCTTTTCAACAGGTGGATGTCATTTTCAGGTGTGTCGGCTCATCCTACTCAGAGCAGTGATGCTCCAAGTAAAACATGTCATTTCATCTTGCCAGCAGGTGGCGCTACACTTTTTCCAGATTTTTTCACTGCAGATGTGTTCAAAGTCAGACTAAAATCATGCATATCAATTTTGGATCAGATTGGAATATGCATGGCTGAGTTATGGCCATTTTTCTTTTCATGGCGTGTTTTCGAAACAACGTCAAATTTCTACGCGCCGCCACGGCCACAAACTTCTGTAAAAACTTAAAAGCTTTGCAATTTAACATCGGACATGTGTATAGTTTACAAAACCAAAGTTTGGAGTCATTATTCACAAATCTCTAGGAGGAGTTCGTTCTAGAAGGAGGCCTGCAAATGTCCAAAATAGAGCAAAAATGACATATTGACCTCAATATATCAGACTTCCTGTGCGAGTGACAGGTGGGTCCTTTCAGACTTTTTTGTAGGTCTCCATCTGAAGAACATGCCCTGTAAAAATCAAGCTTGTACGTTAAAGCGTATGCGGGGCGTCGGGACAAAAGTCACTGTAGGTGGCGCTGTCGAGCCATTTTTGCGCACCCATGCCAATTTCCCATAAAATACGAAATTTTTTGCGACTCCTGATGTGTGTGCCAAATTTGGTGAGTTTTGGGGTATGTTAAAGGCCTCAAAAATGTGATTCTTCCGGCAGAAGAAAAATAATAATAATAATTAAAGCTACAAGTAGCATTTAGCGGGCCCGAGCACGTGCGACCGCATGGCACGAGCGACCGCCCCGTGAGCAACGCCCTGCTCGAGCCATTCTCGTCGTTTTTTCTTGTCCATTCTGGAGCTCCAAGCTAATGTTAATACGACAGCAGCCTGGGGGGGGGGGGGGGGGGGGCTGTAATCTGTTGCCTTAAGGGACAAAGACTTTTGCATATAGCATGAAAAAAATTCAAGCAATGATGATAATTGCTATCACTGTGCCTAAGGATGAGAACAATAGAACTCATTCAATTTCCACTACAATGTCTAGATGAGTGTCAGCTATGTCTGATAACTTGGCCAATTAGCTGGACCGGGATCTTGCAAAGTGCAGGTGGTTAACGTCCAGTGTGATGAGTCTGTGGACGGCAACAGTACAGCATAGCTTTTGGTTTCCACAAGAGAAGAACTCCTGACACATCTGCCCTAACAGACAACTACAAGAGGAGTTGAAATGTATAACACGGTGAAGGAGTTTTTGTGCAGAAAAAGGTACAATTAGAAAAGCTGGTAGCAGTGACTGCAGATGGGACTCCTGCTATGATCAATAGACAAACAGGTTTCATCACTCACTGTAAAGCTGACCCAGACTTTCCAAAATGTCTGCATTACTGCTGCGTCATTCACCAGCAGGCCTTATGTGCAGAAGTGATTGGCTCTGGACATATAATGACTCTTATTCTGAAAATCGTAAACAACCTCAGCTGCAAAGCAAAACAGCACAGGATTTTTAAGGTGCTATTGGAGGAGATGTCTGTTGAATATGGTGAATATGAACATTGTGAATCTGAACTTGCATTCTTGACTGACATTACTGGAAAACTAAACCACTTGATCTGCGAACTGCAAGACAATGGCAAAACTATTTTTTTTTTTGACCAGCCTGCCTGAGCCAGTGTTTTTCTTGTGGGGATCTTTTCTGCCAGGGCTTGTCAGCTTGGTCAGTGGATGTTGCTGCAGTTGTCTCCCTTGCTGGGACAGCTGGAGTTAAACACAGCAGCTCACGGCTCTGAAGTGGACCCCGTTGCTGTCCCAGTCTGGATGGGCACTGTGGCGATGTTCCAATGGCCAGGCTGGCTCCTGGTATAAAGAGATTCCCAAATACCATTTCCTAACCGCAGAGCCAAGGATGTGTTTACATGTTTAGGTCAAAAATGTGATGGACAGCTTCATGTTGTCTAAACATGCCACCCTGTTATTAATCCAGTTGATATGGTTCTCCATCTGTGTCTAGGTGATAGAAAAGCATTTTTTTTTATATTTAGAGCTCTAAGCAAACAAACAGTTGTCTATATAAAAGAGCTTTTACAATTGTGCACTTTTAGCAGGTCTCTGAGTTCATGTGACCAATGTATGGTGGATTTTCACAAACCTTGTTTAAAACTGAAGGTGAGAGAGACTTAGAGAAATGGCTTCATTGTTCTGGAGTTCTTTGTTTCATCCACAGAAGAGTAGAATTGGTGATTGATTTTGAAAAGCTGCTGAAAAAAGTATCTTTTTCAAATTGCAATTTCTAACTTTGGTTTTACATTTTGTGTTCCATTTTTTGTGCTTTAATTGGGAAGCATTTGTTATTTGTTTGGTGTTTTTAAGGTTCTGCAAATATACACATCGTTTTTTAGAGACATTTGTTATCAGTTGTGTTTGTTGATTTGTAGTTTAATTTCATTGGATGTATAGATGTCGTGTGGGGGGGAGGCTCGAGAGCAGGTAGGACCCAGGCGCAGAGACGGGAGGCAAACGGGTTCAGGGCAAGTGGGTTTATTTAACTAACAAAAAGCGCTGCAGAGCAGGATGACAAAACTAAAAACAAAAACTTACTGTGGCATGGCAAGGGACATGGACGCCAGACAAGAAGACGTGATCAACATGAGCAGAAGTTAATGGACCAGTACAGGAGGAAGGCAGAGACAAGACTTATATACAGACAGGGCAGACAAGACACAGGTGAACACGATTAGGGCAGATAGGGACCAAAGGAAGTAAAACTCAAGAAACATGACAAGACAGGAAACCTTTCAAAATAAAACAGGAAACAGAACCAAACAAGACAGAACAAGAACTAAAGCGAAAAAAAAGACAACAAACTGAAACCATGACAATAGAAAGGAAAAGAAGTTCAAACATTGATTATAAAAAAGGATATAAGAGATAAAAAAAAAAGAAAAAGGAAAAGAAAAAAGATAAAATATTGATTTAATTGCATTTTGAATGAATAAAAAACAATGATTAATAGAATCAGAATCAGAATCAGAAATCAGAAAAAGTTTTATTGCCAGGTTCAGTAGAGCGCACTTTACAAAACGAGGAATTTGACTTGGTGTATAGTGCAATTAAGAATAAGTTAAAAATTAAGTTAACAACAACAACACACTATATACAGTAGAGTAAGGTGAATTAAAGTGGGAGCACAGATGGGCTGGGATGGTGGGGCCTGTAAGTGGCACCGACAGTCCTTTGGTGGGCGGGGGGGGGGGGGGGGGGGGTCACCTGGGGGAGTTGGGGTACTGTTCAGCAGGCTGACTGCAGTGGGGAAGAAGCTGTTCTTGTGGCGCGAGGTCCTGGTCCTGATGACCGGAGCCTCTTGCCAGAAGGGAGGGGCCGAAAGAGATTATGTCCTGGATGAGAGGGGTTGGCTACAATCCTGGCTGCCCGCCTCCAGGTCCTGGAGATGTGCAGCTCCTGGAGAGACGGGAGGTGGCAGCCGATCACCTTCTCTGCTGAGTGGATGACGCGTTGCAGCTTGGCCTTGTCTCTGGCCGTGGCCGCAGCGAACCAGACTGTGATGGAGGACGTGAGGGTGGATTCGATGATGGCGGTGTAAAAGTCTACCAGCATCTTTTCAGGGAGGTGAAACTTCTTTAGCTGCCTCAGGAAGTACATCCTCTGCTGGACCTTCTTAGTGATGGAGCTGATGTTCTGCTCCCACTTGAGGTCCTGGCTGATGATGGTTCCCAGGAAGCAGAAGGACTCCACAGAGGTCACCGGGGAGTCACAGAGGATGACAGGGGGGAGGGGGGCTGGGGCCTTCCTGAAGTCCACTGTCATCTCCACTGTCTTCAGAGCATTAAGCTCCAGGTTGTTAGCGCTGCACTATGACACCAGCCTGGCTATTTCACTCCTGTAGGCCGACTCATCTCCGTCAGAGATGAGGCCGATGAGTGTGGTGTCGTCAGCAAACTTCAGGAGTTTGACAGACAGGTGACCAGCTGTGCAGCTGTTTGTGTACAGGGAGAGTAACAGGGGTGAAAGGACACAGCCCTGGGGGGATCCGGTGCTTGTGGTCCGAGTATCTGAGACGAGCTTCCCCAGCCTCACATACTGCTGTCTGTCCGTCAGGAAGTCTGTGATCCACCTGCAGGTGGAGTCAGGCACATTCATCTTGGAGAGTTTTTAATACTAAAGATGTATGAAAGACATACCGAAAAAATATGTCTTTCAGTGTTTGACTGGCTGTCTTTGGATTATGCATGCCTGAGTAATGGCCATTCTTACCCCTCATCTCTCTGTTCACTGCTTGCTAATTTACATAGCAGGGGTCCCAGCAGGAGGGGGCGGGGTTGTAACACGACTCCTTCAGCAGAGCCAGGCTGAGAGAGGCTTTGACATGTAAGATGTTAGATGTTAGAATGCTAGATGTTAGAATGACCAGTTCATTTTATATCTATGAAAATATTCAGGGAGCTATGGGACATCTTCAGCTAAAGGTCTGTGAAAATTGGTGTCGATTGTTGAAACATAAGTTACCTTAAAAAAATGTTTGTTTGGAGTCTAGACAGATTTAACACAGGTTTTTGGATGAAAAAGGATTTTTTATAAATCATCTGTTACACTTTTAAGTCTGAAAAAAATATGGAAGGCAGCAAACACAGATCCCTACCGTTTTTAATTTTTTTGTGCTGATATTTGAAAGATAAGTTATGCAAAAAAATAGGTGTTTGCAGTTTTGCCTAAAAAGACGTTTTCGGACCTTTTTGGATGAAATGCTGTCTAAAAGTTCACCTGTAACTTCAATCATTCTGAATTTTTTTAGGAAGCAGTAGCACATAAATGCCTATGAAAGTTGAATTCTTGGTGCTGATAACCTAAACAGAATTTATGCTAAAAATCTTTGTTCAGTCCAAAATTTCATTAAAAAAATCAAGTGATGAAGTTTCTCGTAGACCCTATAGTGTTACATATCAAAGCTGGAGGTTATTAAAGGCATCTAATTCTGAAATCTCAGCTTCCTGAGACAAACGGCTGATTTATAATAAATTTCTATTATTTGGGTGCACATAATCGACCACTTCCTGTTACGCAGGCACCGTCAGGTGTACACCCATGAAACTTTACATGATAAGAGAGGACCCTTCAGAGTATCTCCAGTTTTAATTTCATGCACATCGGACAAAGCAAAGAGAAAATACAGGGCAGAATGTGCCCAATGCAATAACTAGGTGGCGCTATAGAGCTCGTCCAAGATTGTCATATCCATGGGTTCAGAATGGAAGCCTCATTACCTCCATTGAATTTCAGTGAGATTGGACAAGGAATGTGCACGTGAGAGCAACTTTTGTGTGCACGGCGAGACGCCCAACTTCGCCGCTCTGTCACGACCACACCCCTGCGTTGAAAGTTATGGCTTTTTATCAGAGTAAACTTCAATGGCTTTTCAACAGGTGGACGTCATTTTGAGGTGTGTCGGCTCATCCTACTTGGAGCAGTGATGCTCCAAGTCAAACATGTCATTTCCTGCTGCCAGCAGGTGGCGCTACACTTGTTCCAGATTCTTCCACTGCAGATGTGTTCAAAGTCAGACTACAATCATGCATATCAACTTTGGATCAGATTGGATTTTGCATGGCTGAGTAATGGCCATTTTTCTTTTCATGGCGTGTTTTCAAAATGACCTCCAAGTTCGACGCGCCGCCACGGTCACAAACATCCGTAATACCTTTAAAGCTTCGCAATTTAACATCGGACATGTGTTTAGTTTACAAAACCAAAGTTTGGAGTCATTATTCATAAATCTCTAGGAGGAGTTCGTTCTAGAACGAGGCCTACAAATGTCCAAAATAGAGCAAAAATGACATATTGACACCAATATAGCAGACTTCCTGTGCAACTGACAGCTTGGTCCCAAGAGACTTTTTTGTAGGTTTCCATCTGATGAACATGTCCTGAAAAAATCAAGCTTGTATGTCAAAGCATATGCGGGGGCTCGGGACAAATGTCACTGTAGGTGGCGCTGTCGAGCCGTTTTTGTGCGCCCATGCCAATCTCCTGTAAAATACGAAATTTTTCGCGACTCCTGATGTGTGTGCCAAATTTGGTGAGTTTTGGGGTATGTTAAAGGCCTCAAAAAGGCGACTCTTCCGTCGGAAGAAAAATAATAATAATAATAACTCTTACAGATACAATAGGGTCCTTGCACTCCGTGCTCGGGCCCTAATAATAAACCTAACAGATACAATAGGGTCCTTGCACTCCGTGCTCGGGCCCTAATTAAAGCTACAAGTAGCATTTAGCGGGCCCGAGCACGTGCGACCGCCTGGCACGAGCGACCGCCCCGTGAGCAACGCCCTGCTCGAGCCATTCTCGTCGTTCTTTCTTGTCCATTCTGGAGCTCCAAGCTAATGTTAATATGACAGCAGCCTGTGGGGGGTGGGGGGGGGGGACTATAATCTCTTGCCTTAAGGGACAAAGACTTTTGCATATAGCATGAAAAAAATTCTTAAATCTAAGCCTCGTTTAGACCTGCTCATTTTCTCATTAAGGAGAAGAAGGTTTTTTATCAGATTAAGAAACAAGCAATGATGATAATTGCTATCACTGTCCCTAAGGATGAGAACAATAGAACTCATTCAATTTCCTTTTTTTTTTTTTTTTTTTTAACTTGTCTTGTCCAACAGCTAGGCAAACAGATGAGAGCTGAGGGCCTCTTGTGTTGGACATATTTTATTTTAACAAGAGGGGTTATTCATCTTCAGACAAACCAAAGGTATGTCTGAATAAACCCCTTTTGTAATTGAGGCCAAAATTTATTAATTTCAATCATGTTTGAAAATCTTTGGTGTTGGACCGGACGGAAAAGGAAAGAGGGGAAGAAGAGAGAGGGACGTTAGAGAGAGGGGGGGGGTAGGAGGGTGATAATAGGAGGGGAAGGGGGGTAAGACCATGAAGCAGCATAGAGCAGACAGGTTTACTGGTTGTTTATCGTTACGGTACGGTTCAAATGTAGTACAAAAAGGGCGGGGCCTGTTCACACACACTCAAATATTATCAACACACCTGCTAGCCGCAAAAATGTCCACATGTCAACATGCACACAAAACAGATAGTGTTCACGAACGCATACCTATGCCTTTAAACCAACTAGTGTGAAATCTTTCATTCATTCAATCAGGCAAACTATTAGTGCAAAGGTGAGCTAACACCTGTGCTCAGGTGAGTGTTTATGTTCTTCTAAAATGGATGGTGGAATGTGAAAAGAAGGAGGAGGAGCGCCCAGCCACCCCCACACCCATACCCCCGCCGCAGCAGCAGCGGCAGCCGGAATTCCCCCAACGCCACACGGGAACAGGCAGGGAACAACCGCCCCCCGGGCGACCAAGACCGCCACCCAGGCCAGGGCCAGCAGGACCGCCGCGAGGCCCCCAGAGCCAGAGAGCAGGGAGGCGCAGAGGGAAAGAGAGCGCCGCCCCAGCCCAGCCAGGAAAGCAGCCCCCCGCCGCGCCGGAAGAGCCCAACGCAGGGCCCCACCGGAGAGGGACGCCCACAGCCCCAGACGAGCACCCCACCACCACCCAGGAGTTCCGGGCATCCCCCCGCCCCGACCCCAGGTACGAGCCAGGACCCCCCAAGGGAGACCCGCTCCGCACTCCAGGCAGCCACCCACCCGGCCCACGGTTGGTCCAGGTAGGAGCAAGGCAGGGGCCCGCCGCCCCCGCCCAGGAGGGGGGAACCCCGGGGAAAAAAGTGCGGCCCACAAGGGATGTTATAAATATGGCCCGACCAGGCTCGGCCATGTTGGAAGTTTGGCGGGGCCCAGCGCCCAGGGGCAAGGACCAGGACCCACCCCCCCGGGACACAAACACCCCCGGCTCAGGTGTAATATGAACCCCCCCACCGCGCGGAGAGAGCACCGCCGGGCCCAGGGAGCCGGCACCCAAGGGACACGGCCGCCATCGCCAAGGGGCCCGCACCCCCCACCAGGGAAGGGGTAGGGGACAGATGGACCCAGGTCCCACCTTCCTTGTAAAATGTGTGTGCGTGTATGGGTGTTTGAGAGGGTGTTTGTGTGCATGTGTGTGTGTTTATGTTTGAATGTATATATTGAAGGGGGAGGGGTGTGTGTACTAAGGGGGGTGCAGTTAAAATTGGCGAGTAGGGCACTAAGGGGACATCTCCTGATTACTCACAGTGATGTCCCCTCACCCTCCACACCAAGGGGCCCTAAATGTCTAAGGTGCGGTTAAAATTGGCGGGTAGGGTGCCAGGAGGACATCTGCTGCTTGCTTGCAGTGATGTCCAAGCACCCCCCCTACCAAGGACCCTACATGTCTAAGGTGCAAATAAAACCGAAAGAGGGGGGGCCCACTCCATACGGCAACCATAGGAGGGGGGCCACTCCCAAGTAGCCCCCCCCCAAGGCGCATCGCAGGCTAGACCCCCCACCCCCTCACCCTAATATGAGGTTTTATAAGGAAGGGGGTAAGTTGGGGACAGCTGGTAGACTGTCCCCGGTGGTCAAACAGCCGTCCCCCAGCCCACCCCCAGCAAAGGGGCCAGGGCCACCCAGCCCAGGGGCCCACCCCCGGAGGCGCCGACACCCCAGGCCCGGCACCACCCACCCCACACAGAGAGAGAGGAGCCAGAAAGCGTTGCCCCCCCCCCGGAGCAAGCCCAGGCCCCCACCCCCAGACGCCGGCCCTAGAAGAGCTCTGGTCAGGCCTCGACGGGACCGAGGAGGCCAACCGGCCGAGGCAACCACTGATTGCCTCAGCGGAGACCCCGACCCGCTAGCCCCCCCGACCCGTACTAATAATGGGCCCCCCCTCCCCCCAGAACGCCCCCCCACAGGACAGGGCCGACAAGCCCCCCACCCCACCCCACCCCAGACCCCGCAGCCAAAGCGGGTGACACCCAGAGCGACCGGGGGCCCCGAGAGGGTTGTCCCGTCCCGCCCCAGAGCCAGGGAAGGGCCGATCCCAGCCCCAGGTGCAGATGGGCAGCCCATCCGGCGCCGCTGGGCCCCCCCCACCCGAGCAGGGCCCCCCGCCAACCCCCCCCAGCACAGGCAAAGGGACCACCCCCCCAAGCCAAGCCAGACCACCACCCCACCCCCCCACCACGCACCCCCACACCCAAGCCCAGAGGACCACGCAGCGCCCCAGCCCGCCCCACCCAGGCACCGGACCCGACCCCCCGACCAACGGAGCCCCCCACCGCCCCCGCCAGGCACCGGAAGCCCCGACCCCCACCCCATACCACGGCAGAAGGGCAAGGAGCAGCGACGACCAAGCCCCCCACCCCCTAAGTCATGGAGTCAACCACAGGAGACCAGAGAGACTGAATTCTTTCAAAGTTACTTGAGCTTTGGGCTGACATTTTTTCCAAGCTGATATGATCAAACAGCAGATTTCTGTGTTGACTTATGTTTATATTTTTCTTGTTTTTCCAATTTATTAAAATAGTTTTTTTGGCAATACAAAGAGTTATGAAAATGATAGATGCTAATCCTTCTTCTATATCGATGGCACTCATGTCACCAAGCACACAAAGTGACGGTGAGGCAGTGATTGAAACCTTAAGCCAGACTGATAAATCGGCACATACCTGCTGCCAGAGAGCCTGGACAGGAGTGCAGAACCACAGTGCGTGCATGTAGCTGTCGGGTAGATTATTATCACAGTGCTCGCAAATGTCTGAGTTACTGAGACCCATCTTGAACATCCTCTGTCCAGTGTAGTAAATTCCGTGAAGAGTTTTGAGATGGATTAGCTGCAGATTTGGACTTTTTGTCAGTTTAAAGGTGTTTAGACAAAGTTCTGACCAGAAGCTTTCATCTGTGCTGATACTCAAATCTGCATCCCATTTTTTTGTTGGAAGGGCAATATTGTTATCTAAATTACATAAAAGTTTGTATATTTTGGAGAGAGTTCTATACATTGAAAAATTAATCAGAGTGGTAACTACATCTGGTAGCTTTAAATCGTCGTCTTTAATTTTATACTTTTTAGTAATACTTGATTTAAGTTGCTGATATTCCAAGAAGTTATTTATTCCATGTTTGTCCTGAAGTTCCTGGGGGGTTATGAATCTTCTATCAATAATTACGTGCTCTAGTTGTTTTATGCCCCCTGCTTGCCAAGCTGGGAAGTGAATCATTTTTTTGTTAATAAGGATGTCCGGGTTGTTCCAGATGGGTGTCATTTTGCACGGTTGAATTGATGATTTTGATATTTTGAGAAATTCCCACCAGGCTGTTAAGGTGGCATTTATATTAATGCTTTTGAAACAATCCTGTTTTTTAACTGTTTGGCTAATAAATGGTAGCTGTGACAGGTTGATCTTTCCACATAACGCCTGTTCCAAGTCTAACCATGAGTTGGTTTCTGGATTATTTTTTAACCATTTTAAGATGTATTGTAATCTATTTGCAAGAAAGTATTTGTGGAAGTTAGGTAATTCTAATCCTCCACAGTTTTTTGCAGATTTTAAAGTTTTTAGACTAATTCTTGCAGGTTTGTTGTTCCATAGAAAGCTTGATATGGATGAGTCTAATGTTTTGAACCATTTTAATGGCGGTTGTGTGGGAATCATTGAGAAGAGATAATTAACCTTGGGTAAGATTTTCATTTTAACCGTGGCTACCTTGCCCATAAGGGACAAAGGCAGGTTGGTCCAGCGTGTTAGATCGTCCTGTATGCTTTTCAGTAATGGGGTGTGGTTTAGCTGCACCAGTTCTGATAGTTTGGGGGAAAAGTAGATACCCAGATATTTGATATTTCCTGTTTTAACTGGAATTGTGAGTCTTTGTTCCATATTCCTGTTGAGTGGTAATAAAACAGACTTATTCCAATTAATGGAATAGTCTGATATGGAGGAGAATTCATTTATGATCATTGCTGTTTCATTTACAGAATGTAAATTCCTTAAAAACAGTAATATGTCATCCGCATAAAGACTAATTTTATGATGGCTGTGTTTGGTTTTTATTCCTATAATGCTCTCATTCTGTCTTATTGCTGCAGCTAAAGGCTCAATGAATATAGCAAAAAGAGAAGGAGAGAGTGGGAAGCCCTGTCTGGTTCCTCTTCCAAGAAAAAACCTGTTTGAAGTCTGTTTATTAGTTCTAACTGATGCATTGGGGTTGTGATATAATATTTTGATCCAATTGATGAATGCTTCTCCAAAACCAAACTTCTGGAGGGCAGCAATAAGGAACTTCCAATTAACTCTGTCAAAGGCTTTTTCAGCATCCAGTGATAGTACCGTCATTTCCTGGTTTTTAATGGTGGCAAAGTCTATTATATTAACTAGTCTACGGACATTATCATCCGAGTGTCTGCCTTTGATGAATCCAGTCTGGTCGAAGTGAATTATGTGAGGAGTGATTTTTTCTATTCTCTGTGCTAGTGCTTTGCAGATAATTTTTACATCTGCATTGATTAGAGAAATAGGGCGATAGCTTGAAGGACTAGTGGGATCTTTGTCTGGTTTTAGAAGAAGAATTATGTTGGCTGAGTTCATGTTAGGTGGCACTCATTCAATTTCCACTACAATGTCAGAGTGTCAGCTATGTCTGATAACTTGGCCAATTAGCTGGACCGGGATCTTGCAAAGTGCAGGTGGTTAACGTCCAGTGTGATGAGTCTGTGGACGGCAACAGTACAGCATAGCTTTTGGTTTCCACAAGAGAAGAACTCCTGACACATCTGCCCTAACAGACAACTACAAGAGGAGTTGAAATGTATAACACGGTGAAGGAGTTTTTGTGCAGAAAAAGGTACCATTAGAAAAGCTGGTAGCAGTGACTGCAGAAGGGACTCCTGCTATGATCAATAGACAAACAGGTTTCATCACTCACTGTAAAGCTGACCCAGACTTTCCAAAATGTCTGCATTACTGCTGCGTCATTCACCAGCAGGCCTTATGTGCAGAAGTGATTGGCTCTGGACATATAATGACTCTTATTCTGAAAATCGTAAACAACCTCAGCTGCAAAGCAAAACAGCACAGGATTTTTAAGGTGCTATTGGAGGAGATGTCTGTTGAATATGGTGAATATGAACATTGTGAATCTGAACTTGCATTCTTGACTGACATTACTGGAAAACTAAACCACTTGAACTGCGAGCTGCAAGACAATGGCAAAACTATATTTTTTTATTGACCAGCCTGCCTGAGCCAGTGTTTTTCTCGTGGGAATCTTTTCTGCCAGGGCTTGCCGGCTTGGTCGGTGGATGTTACTGCTGTTGTCTCCCTTACTGGGGCAGCTGGAGTTAAACAAAGCAGCCTCACGGCTGTAAAGTGGACCCCGTTGCAGTCTCAGTCTGGATGGGCACTGTGGCGATGTTCCTATGGCCAGGCTGGCTCCTGGTATGAAGAGATTCCCAAATACCGTTTCCTAACCTCAGAGCCAAGCATATGTTTACATGTTTAGGTCAATAATGTGATGAACAGCTTCATGTTGTCTAGTGATGTAAGTTTTTAACCTAATTAAACCTAAACATGCCACTCTGTTACTAATCCAGTTGATATGGTTCTCCATCTGTGTCTAAGTGATATAAAAGCATTGTTTTTATATTTAAAGCTCTAAGCAACCAAACAGTTGTCTATACAAAAGACCGTTTTACAATTGTGCACTTTTAGCAGGACTCTGAGTACATGTGACCAATTTATGGTGGATGTTCACAGACTTTGTTTAAAACAGAAGGTGACAAAGACTTTGGAGAAGTGGCTACATTGTTCTGGACTGCTTTGTTTTACCCAAAGAAAAGTTAAATTGCTGATTTTTTTTTAAAAAGCTGCTGAAAAAAATATCTTTTTAAAATTGCAATTTCTAATTTGGGTTTTACATTTTGTGTTCCATTTTTTGTGATTTTATTAGAAAGATTTGTTATTTCTTTGGTGTTTAAAGGTGGTACATATTGTATATACACAATCTGTTTAGAGACATTTGCTATATGTTGTGTTTGTTGTCATTGTAGTTTAATTTTATTGGATGTATAGAAAGGAAAAGAAGTTGCAGCATTGATTAAAAAAGCATAAAAAAGACATTTACTGTCTGATGTTACATTTGTAGGAGTGTACTGAGGCTGGGTTTTGTTTTGGAGCACATTCATATGTAGTGTTTGTAAAAAAAAAGAAAAGATAAAATATAAAGTTAATTGTATTTTGGATGAATAAAAAAGCAATGATTAGTGCAATAGATGTATAAAAGATAAACAAAACAAAGGAAAAGGCTGTCTTTCAGTGTTGAACTAGGCTTTCTAACTGTTCTCATTTTTGTCTGCCACTCCTGGCTAATTTACATGTGAGCACACAGCCGGGGGGGGGGGGGGGGGGGGGGGGGGGGGGGGGGGGAACTCCACTCCTGCAGCAGTGGAGACTGAGGAAAGGCTGGAGGATGTAAGATTAAATAAACAAAATCCTAGAGTTGACCAGTTCATTTTATATATGTATATATTTTTTATTTTGGTGCTGATAACCTAAACAGAAGTTATGATAAAAATATTTGTTTGAGTCAAAATGTCCAAAAGGTTGCTCTCAGCACAAAAGGGTGATTAAGGTGGTTAAATGTTTCTCTTACGTATAGTGCTGCTTTTCAAACGTGGATCTTTGTAAGACGCATCTAACTCTGAAATCTCAGCTTCCTGAGACAAACGGCTGATTTCCTATGAAGCTTGATTATATGATCATGCTTCATGATCATTTATGAACTTATATAGCTCATCCAAAATTGTCATCTCCATGGGTTCAGAATGGAAGTTTCATCAAATCTATTTAATTTCAGCGAGATCAGACAAGGAATGTGCACGTGAGAGCAACATTTGTGTGCATGGCGAGATACCCAACTTCGCCGCTCTGTCACGACCACACCCCCGCATTGAAAGTTATGGCTTTTTATCAGAGTAAACTTCAATTCCTTTTCAACAGGTGGACGTCATTTTGAGGTGTGTCTACTTAACCTACTTGGAGCAGTGATGCTCCAAGTAAAACATGTCATTTCCTGTTGCCAGCAGGTGGCGCTACACCTGTTCCGGATTCTTCCACTGCAGATGTGTTCAGAGTCAGACTACAATCATGCACATCAATTTTGGATCAGATTAGATTTTGCATGGCTGAGTAATGGCCATTTTTCTTTTCATGGCGTGTTTTCGAAACAACCTCTAATTTTGACTTGCCGCCACGGTCATAAACAGCCGTAAAAACTTAAAAGCTTCACAGTTTAACATCGGACATGTGTCTAGTTTACAAAACCAAAGTTTGGAGTCATTATTCACAAATTTCTAGGAGGAGTTCGTTCTAGAACGAGGCCTGCAAATGACCAAAATACAGCAAAAATGACATATTGACACCAATATAGCAGACTTCCTGTGCAACTGACAGCTTGGCACCAAGAGACTTTTTTGTAGGTTTTCATCTGATGAACATGTCCTGTAAATATCAAGCTTGTATGTTAAAGAACATGGCGGGGCTCGCGAAAACAAACATTGTAGGTGGCGCTATTGAGCCGTTTTTATGCACCCATGTAAGTGCTGTATATCTAAGTTGGAAATATGTAAGAGTCATCTCATTCTGAAATCTCAGCCTCGTGAGACAAACGGCTGATTTTTTATGAATTTTTAATTATCTGACTGCAACGCAATCAACCACTTCCTGTTTGGCGGTGGCTTGCGCAGGCACCGTCAGGTGTACACCCATGAAACTTTAAACGATGAGAGAAAACCCTTCTGAGTATCTCCTGTTGTAATTTTATGAACATCGGACAAAGCACAGAGAAAAGACAGGGCAGAATGTGCCCCAGGCAATAACTAGGTGGCGCTATAGAGGTCTTCCAAAGTTGTCATATCCATGGGTTCAGAATGGAAGGTTCATCATATCCATTGAATTTCAGTGAGATTAGACAAAGAATGTGCACGTGAGAGCAACATTTGTGTGCATGGCGAGACGCCCAACTTTGCCGCTCTGTCACAACCACACCCCCCCGTTGAAAGATGTGTTTTTTATCAGAGTAAACTTCAATGGTTTTTCAACAGGTGGACGTCATTTTGAGGTGTGTTTGCTCATCCTACTTGGAGCAGTGATGCTCCAAGTAAAACATGTCATTTCCTGTTGCCAACAGGTGGCGCTACACCTTTTCTGGATTCTTCCACTGCAGATGTGTTCAGAGTCAGACTACAACCATGCACAACAAATTTGGATCAGATTAGATTATTTATGGCTGAGTAATGGACATTTTTCTTTTCATGGCGTGATTTTGAAACGACCTCAAATTTTGACGAGCCGCCACGGTCACAAACAACCGTAAAAACTTAAAAGCTTCGCAATTTAAGATCGGACATGTGTTTAATTTACAAAACCAAAGTTTGGAGTCATTGTTCAAAAATCTCTAGGAGGAGTTCGTTCTAGAACGAGGCCTGCAAATGACCAAAATAGAGCATAAATGACATATTGACATCAATATAGCAGACTTCCTGTGCGACTGACAGCTTGGTCCCAAGAGACTTTTTTGTAGGTTTCCATCTGATGAACATGTCCTGTAAAAATCAAGCTTGTATGTTAAAGAACATGGCGGGGCTCTTAAAAACAAACATTGTAGGTGGCGCTATTGAGCCGTTTTTGTGCACCCATGCGAGTGCTGTATATATAAGTTGGAGATATGTAAGAGGCATCTCATTCTGAAATCTCAGCCTCGTGATACAAACGGCTAATTTTTTATGAATTTTTAATTATCTGACTGCAACGCAATCAACCACTTCCTGTTTGGCGGTGCCTTGCGCAGGCACCGTCAGGTGTACACCCATGAAACTTTAAACGATGAGAGAAGACCCTTGTGAGTATCTCCTGTTGTAATTTTATGAACGTCGGACAAAGCACAGAGAAAAGACAGGTCAGAATGTGACATAAAATGTATTTGTCAATATCTAGGTGGCGCTGTGGAGCTCGTCCAAGATTGTCATATCCATTGGTTCAGAATGGAAGCTTCATCACCTCCATTGAATTTCAGTGAGATTGGACAAGGAATGTGCACGTGAGAGCAACTTTTGTGTGCATGGCGAGACGCCCAACTTCGCCGCTCTGTCACGACCACACCCCCACCTTGAAAGTTATGGCTTTTTATCAGAGTAAAGTTCAATGGCTTTTCAACAGGTGGACATCATTTTGAGGTGTGTCGGCTCATCCTACTTGGAGCAGTGATGCTCCAAGTAAAACATGTCATTTCCTTTTGCCAGCAGGTGGCGCTACACCTGTTCTGGATTTTTCCACTTCTGATGTGGTCAGAGTCAGACTACAATCATGCATATCAATTTTGGATCAGATTGGATTTTGCATGGCTGAGTAATGGCCATTTTTCTTTTCATGGCGTGTTTGCAAAATGACCTCCATTTTCCACGCGCCGCCACGGTCACAAACATCCGTAAAAACTTAAAAGCTTCACAATTTAACATCGGACATGTGTTTAGTTTACAAAACCAAAGTTTGGAGTCATTACTCCAAAATCTCTAGGAGGAGTTCGTTCTAGAGCGAGGCCTGCAAATGTCCAAAATGAAGCAAAAATTACATATTGACCTCAATATATCAGACTTCCTGTGCGAGTGACAGGTGGGTCCTCACAGACTTTTTTGTAGGTCTCCATCTGAAGAACATGCCCTGTAAAAATCAAGCTTGTACGTTAAAGCGTATGCGGGGCGTCGGGACAAAAGTCACTGTAGGTGGCGCTATCGAGCCGTTTTTGTGCGCCCATGCCAATCTCCTATAAAATACAAAATTTTTCGCGACTCCTGATGTGTGTGCCAAATTTAGTGAGTTTTGGGGTATGTTAAAGGCCTCAAAAAGGCGACTCTTCCGGTAGAATAATAATAATAATTAAAGCTACAAGTAGCATTTAGCGGGCCCGAGCACGTGCGACCGCATGGCACGAGCGACCGCCCCGTGAGCAACGCCTTGCTCGAGCCATTCTCGTCGTTTTTTCTTGTCCATTCTGGAGCTCCAAGCTATTGTTAATACGACAGCAGCCTGGGGGGGGGGGGGGGGGGGGGGGGGGGGCTGTAATCTGTTGCCTTAAGGGACAAAGACTTTTGCATATAGCATGAAAAAAATTCAAGCAATGATGATAATTGCTATCACTGTCCCTAAGGATGAGAACAATAGAACTCATTCAATTTCCACTACAATGTCTAGATGAGTGTCAGCTATGTCTGATAACTTGGCCAATTAGCTGGACCGGGATCTTGCAAAGTGCAGGTGGTTAACGTCCAGTGTGATGAGTCTGTCGGCAACAGTACAGCATAGCTTTTGGTTTCCACAAGAGAAGAACTCCTGACACATCTGCCCTAACAGACAACTACAAGAGGAGTTGAAATGTATAACACGGTGAAGGAGTTTTTGTGCAGAAAAAGGTACAATTAGAAAAGCTGGTAGCAGTGACTGCAGATGGGACTCCTGCTATGATCAATAGACAAACAGGTTTCATCACTCACTGTTAAGCTGACCCAGACTTTCCAAAATGTCTGCATTACTGCTGCGTCATTCACCAGCAGGCCTTATGTGCAGAAGTGATTGGCTCTGGACATATAATGACTCTTATTCTGAAAATCGTAAACAACCTCAGCTGCAAAGCAAAATAGCACAGGATTTTTAAGGTGCTATTGGAGGAGATGTCTGTTGAATATGGTGAATATGAACATTGTGAATCTGAACTTGCATTCTTGACTGACATTACTGGAAAACTAAACCACTTGATCTGCGAGCTGCAAGACAATGGCAAAACTATTTTATTTTGACCAGCCTGCCTGAGCCAGTGTTTTTCTTGTGGGGATCTTTTCTGCCAGGGCTTGTCAGCTTGGTCAGTGGATGTTGCTGCAGTTGTCTCCCTTGGTGGGACAGCTGGAGTTAAACACAGCAGCTCACGGCTCTGAAGTGGACCCCGTTGCTGTCCCAGTCTGGATGGGCACTGTGGCGATGTTCCAATGGCCAGGCTGGCTCCTGGTATAAAGAGATTCCCAAATACCATTTCCTAACCGCAGAGCCAAGGATGTGTTTACATGTTTAGGTCAAAAATGTGATGGACAGCTTCATGTTGTCTAAACATGCCACCCTGTTATTAATCCAGTTGATATGGTTCTCCATCTGTGTCTAGGTGATAGAAAAGCATTTTTTTTTATATTTAGAGCTCTAAGCAAACAAACAGTTGTCTATATAAAAGAGCTTTTACAATTGTGCACTTTTAGCAGGTCTTTGAGTTCATGTGACCAATGTATGGTGGATTTTCACAGACCTTGTTTAAAACTGAAGGTGAGAGAGACTTAGAGAAATGGCTTCATTGTTTTGGAGTTCTTTGTTTCATCCACAGAAGAGTAGAATTGGTGATTGATTTTGAAAAGCTGCTGAAAAAAGTATCTTTTTCAAATTGCAATTTCTAACTTTGGTTTTACATTTTGTGTTCCATTTTTTGTGCTTTAATTGGGAAGCATTTGTTATTTGTTTGGTGTTTTTAAGGTTCTGCAAATATACACATCATTTTTTAGAGACATTTGTTATCAGTTGTGTTTGTTGATTTGTAGTTTAATTTCATTGGATGTATAGATGTCGTGTGGGGGGGGGGCTCGAGAGCAGGTAGGACCCAGGCGCAGAGACGGGAGGCAAACGGGTTCAGGGCAAGTGGGTTTATTTAACTAACAAAAAGCGCTGCAGAGCAGGATGACAAAACTAAAAACAAAAACTTACTGTGGCATGGCAAGGGACATGGACGCCAGACAAGAAGACGTGATCAACCTGAGCAGAAGTTAATGGACCAGCACAGGAGGAAGGCAGAGACAAGACTTATATACAGACAGGGCAGACAAGACACAGGTGAACACGATTAGGGCAGATGGGGACCAAAGGAAGTAAAACTCAGGAAACATGACAAGACAGGAAACCTTTCAAAATAAAACAGGAAACAGAACCAAACAAGACAGAACAAGAACTAAAGCGAAAAAAAAGACAACAAACTGAAACCATGACAATAGAAAGGAAAAGAAATTCAAACATTGATTATAAAAAAGGATATAAGAGATAAAAAAAAAGAAAAAGGAAAAGAAAAAAAGATAAAATATTGATTTAATTGCATTTTGAATGAATAAAAAACAATGATTAATAGAATCAGAATCAGAAATCAGAAAAAGTTTTATTGCCAGGTTCAGTAGAGCGCACTTTACAAAACGAGGAATTTGACTTGGTGTATAGTGCAATTAAGAATAAGTTAAAAATTAAGTTAACAACAACAACACACTATATACAGTAGAGTAAGGTGAATTAAAGTGGGAGCACAGATGGGCTGGGATGGTGGGGCCTGTAAGTGGCACCGACAGTCCTTTGGTGGGCGGGGGGGGGGGGGGGGGGTCACCTGGGGGAGTTGGGGTACTGTTCAGCAGGCTGACTGCAGTGGGGAAGAAGCTGTTCTTGTGGCGCGAGGTCCTGGTCCTGATGGACCGGAGCCTCTTGCCAGAAGGGAGGGGCCGAAAGAGATTATGTCCTGGATGAGAGGGGTTGGCTACAATCCTGGCTGCCCGCCTCCAGGTCCTGGAGATGTGCAGCTCCTGGAGAGACGGGAGGTGGCAGCCGATCACCTTCTCTGCTGAGTGGATGACGCGTTGCAGCTTGGCCTTGTCTCTGGCCGTGGCCGCAGCGAACCAGACTGTGATGGAGGACGTGAGGGTGGATTCGATGATGGCGGTGTAAAAGTCTACCAGCATCTTTTCAGGGAGGTGAAACTTCTTTAGCTGCCTCAGGAAGTACATCCTCTGCTGGACCTTCTTAGTGATGGAGCTGATGTTCTGCTCCCACTTGAGGTCCTGGCTGATGATGGTTCCCAGGAAGCAGAAGGACTCCACAGAGGTCACCGGGGAGTCACAGAGGATGACAGGGGGGAGGGGGGCTGGGGCCTTCCTGAAGTCCACTGTCATCTCCACTGTCTTCAGAGCATTAAGCTCCAGGTTGTTAGCGCTGCACTATGACACCAGCCTGGCTATTTCACTCCTGTAGGCCGACTCATCTCCGTCAGAGATGAGGCCGATGAGTGTGGTGTCGTCAGCAAACTTCAGGAGTTTGACAGACAGGTGACCAGCTGTGCAGCTGTTTGTGTACAGGGAGAGTAACAGGGGTGAAAGGACACAGCCCTGGGGGGATCCGGTGCTTGTGGTCCGAGTATCTGAGACGAGCTTCCCCAGCCTCACATACTGCTGTCTGTCCGTCAGGAAGTCTGTGATCCACCTGCAGGTGGAGTCAGGCACATTCATCTTGGAGAGTTTTTAATACTAAAGATGTATGAAAGACATACCGAAAAAATATGTCTTTCAGTGTTTGACTGGCTGTCTTTGGATTATGCATGCCTGAGTAATGGCCATTCTTACCCCTCATCTCTCTGTTCACTGCTTGCTAATTTACATAGCAGGGGTCCCAGCAGGAGGGGGCGGGGTTGTAACACGACTCCTTCAGCAGAGCCAGGCTGAGAGAGGCTTTGACATGTAAGATGTTAGATGTTAGAATGCTAGATGTTAGAATGACCAGTTCATTTTATATCTATGAAAATATTCAGGGAGCTATGGGACATCTTCAGCTAAAGGTCTGTGAAAATTGGTGTCGATTGTTGAAACATAAGTTACCTTAAAAAAATGTTTGTTTGGAGTCTAGACAGATTTAACACAGGTTTTTGGATGAAAAAGGATTTTTTATAAATCATTTGTTACACTTTTAAGTCTGAAAAAAATATGGAAGGCAGCAAACACAGATCCCTACCGTTTTTAATTTTTTTGTGCTGATATTTGAAAGATAAGTTATGCAAAAAAATAGGTGTTTGCAGTTTTGCCTAAAAAGACGTTTTCGGACCTTTTTGGATGAAATGCTGTCTAAAAGTTCACCTGTAACTTCAATCATTCTGAATTTTTTTAGGAAGCAGTAGCACATAAATGCCTATGAAAGTTGAATTCTTGGTGCTGATAACCTAAACAGAATTTATGCTAAAAATCTTTGTTCAGTCCAAAATTTCATTAAAAAAATCAAGTGATGAAGTTTCTCGTAGACCCTATAGTGTTACATATCAAAGCTGGAGGTTATTAAAGGCATCTAATTCTGAAATCTCAGCTTCCTGAGACAAACGGCTGATTTATAATAAATTTCTATTATTTGGGTGCACATAATCGACCACTTCCTGTTACGCAGGCACCGTCAGGTGTACACCCATGAAACTTTACATGATAAGAGAGGACCCTTCTGAGTATCTCCAGTTTTAATTTCATGCACATCGGACAAAGCAAAGAGAAAATACAGGGCAGAATGTGCCCAATGCAATAACTAGGTGGCGCTATAGAGCTCGTCCAAGATTGTCATATCCATGGGTTCAGAATGGAAGCCTCATTACCTCCATTGAATTTCAGTGAGATTGGACAAGGAATGTGCACGTGAGAGCAACTTTTGTGTGCACGGCGAGACGCCCAACTTCGCCGCTCTGTCACGACCACACCCCTGCGTTGAAAGTTATGGCTTTTTATCAGAGTAAACTTCAATGGCTTTTCAACAGGTGGACGTCATTTTGAGGTGTGTCGGCTCATCCTACTTGGAGCAGTGATGCTCCAAGTCAAACATGTCATTTCCTGCTGCCAGCAGGTGGCGCTACACTTGTTCCAGATTCTTCCACTGCAGATGTGTTCAAAGTCAGACTACAATCATGCATATCAACTTTGGATCAGATTGGATTTTGCATGGCTGAGTAATGGCCATTTTTCTTTTCATGGCGTGTTTTCAAAATGACCTCCAAGTTCGACGCGCCGCCACGGTCACAAACATCCGTAATACCTTTAAAGCTTCGCAATTTAACATCGGACATGTGTTTAGTTTACAAAACCAAAGTTTGGAGTCATTATTCATAAATCTCTAGGAGGAGTTCGTTCTAGAACGAGGCCTACAAATGTCCAAAATAGAGCAAAAATGACATATTGACACCAATATAGCAGACTTCCTGTGCGACTGACAGCTTGGTCCCAAGAGACTTTTTTGTAGGTTTCCATCTGATGAACATGTCCTGAAAAAATCAAGCTTGTATGTCAAAGCATATGCGGGGGCTCGGGACAAATGTCACTGTAGGTGGCGCTGTCGAGCCGTTTTTGTGCGCCCATGCCAATCTCCTGTAAAATACGAAATTTTTCGCGACTCCTGATGTGTGTGCCAAATTTGGTGAGTTTTGGGGTATGTTAAAGGCCTCAAAAAGGCGACTCTTCCGTCGGAAGAAAAAGAATAATAATAATTAAAGCTACAAGTAGCATTTAGCGGGCCCGAGCACGTGCCACCGCCTGGCACGAGCGACCGCCCCGTGAGCAACGCCCTGCTCGAGCCATTCTCGTCGTTTTTTCTTGTCCATTCTGGCGCTCCAAGCTAATGTTAATATGACAGCAGCCTGTGGGGGGGGGGGGGGGGGGGGGGGGGGACTATAATCTGTTGCCTTAAAGGACAAAGACTTTTGCATATAGCATGAAAAAAATTCTTAAATCTAAGCCTCGTTTAGACCTGCTCATTTTCTCATCAAGTAGAAGAAGGTTTTTATCAGATTAAGAAACAAGCAATGATGATAATTGCTATCACTGTCCCTAAGGATGAGAACAATAGAACTCATTCAATTTTCACTACAATGTCTAGATGAGTGTCAGCTATGTCTGATAACTTGCGAATTAGCTGGACCGGGATATTACAAAGTGCAGGTGGTTTAACGTCCAGTGTGATGAGTCTGTGGACGGCAACAGTACAGCATAGCTTTTGGTTTCCACAAGAGAAGAATTCCTGACACATCTGCCCTAACAGACAACAACAAGAGGAGTTGAAATGTATAACACAGTGAAGGAGTTTTTGTGCAGAAAAAGGTACCATTAGAAAAGCTGGTAGCCATACCTGCAGACGGGGCTCCTGCTATGATTGACCGACAAACAGGTTTCATCACTCACTGTAAAGCTGACCAAGACTTTCCAAAATGTCTGCATTACTGCTGCTTCTTTCACCAGTAGGCCTTATGTGCAGAAGTGATTGGCTCTGGACATATAATGACTCCTATTGTGAAAATCATAAAAAACCTCAGCTGCAAAGCAAAACAGAACAGGATTTTTAAGGTGCTATTGGTGGAGATATCTGCTGAATATGGTGAATATGAATATGGTGAATCTGAACTTGTATTCTTGACTGACATTACTGGAAAACTAAACCACTTGATCTGCGAGCTGCAAGACATTGGCAAAACTATATTTTTTTATTGACCAGCCTGCCTGAGCCAGTGTTTTTCTTGTGGGGATCTTTTCTGCCAGGGCTTGCCAGCTTGGTCAGTGGATGTTGCTGCAGTTGTCTCCCTTGCTGGGACAGCTGGAGTTAAACACAGCAGCCTCACGGCTGTGAAGTGGACCCCGTTGCTGTCCCAGTCTGGATGGGCACTGTGGTGATGTTCCAATGTTCAGGCTGGCTCCTGGTATGAAGAGATTCCCAAGTACCATTTCCTAACCGCAGAGCCAAGGATGTGTTTACATGTTTAGGTCAAAAATGTGATGAACAGCTTCATGTTGTCTATTGATGTAAGTTTAAACCTAAACATGTTTCCCTGTTACTAATCCAGTTGATATGGTTCTCCATCTGTGTCTAGGTGATAGAAAAGCATTTTTTTATATTTAGAGCTCCAAGCAAACAAACAGTTGTCTATATAAGAGCTTTTACAATTGTGGACTTTTAGCAGGTCTCTGAATACATGTGACCAATGTATGGTGGATTTTCACAGACTTTGTTTAAAACTGAAGGTGACAGAGACTTTGGAGAAGTGGCTACATTGCTCTGGACTTCTTTGTTTCATCCACAGAAGAGTAAAATATGTGATTGATTTTGAAAAGCTGCTGAAAAATGTATCTTTTTAAAATTGCAATTTCTAATTTGGGTTTTACATTTTGTGTTCCATTTTTTGTGATTGTATTAGAAAGATTTGTTATTTATTTGGTGTTTAAAGGTGGTACATAATGTATATACACAATCTTCTTAGAGACATTTGCTATATGTTGTGTTTGTTGTCGTTGTAGTTTAATTTCTTTGGATGTATTGAAAGGAAATGAAAAGAAGTTGCAGCATTGATTAAAAAAGCATAAAAGAGACATTTACTGTCTGATGTTACATCTGTAGGAGTGTACTGAGGCTGGGTTTTGTTTTGGAGCACATTCATATATTTTGTTTGTAAAAAAAAAAAAGATAAAATATAAAGTTAATTGTATTTTGGATGAATAAAAAAGCAATGATTAGTGCTAAGGATGTATAAAAGACAAACAAAACAAATGAAATTGCTGTAATTTAGTGTTGAACTAGGCTTTCTAACTGTTCTACTTTCTGTCTGCCACTCCTGGCTAATTTACATGTGAGCACACAGCCGGGGGTTGGGGGGGGGGGGGGGGGGGGCTAACTCCACTCCTGCAGCAGGGGAGACTGATGAAAAGCTTGAGGATGTAAGATTGAATAAATAAAATCCTAGAGTTGACCAGTTCATTTTATAAATGTAAATATTTTTTATTTTGGTGCTGATAAACTAAACAGAAGTTATGATAAAAATATTTGCTTGAGTCAAAATGTCCAAAAATTTGCTTTCAGCACAATAGGGTGATTAAGGTGGTTAAATGTTTCTCGTACGTATAGTGCTGCTTTTCAAACATGGAGCTTTGTAGGACGCATCTAATTCTGAAATCTCAGCTTCCTGAGACAAACGGCTGATTTCCTATGAAGCTTGATTATATGATCATGCTTCATGATCATTTATGAACATATATAGCTCGTCCAAAATTGTCATATCCATGGGTTCAGAATGGAAGTTTCATCAAATCTATTTAATTTCAGTGAGATCAGACAAGGAATGTGAACGTGAGAGCAACATTTGTGCATGGCGAGATACCCAACTTCGCCGCTCTGTCACGACCACACCCCCGCGTTGAAAGATTTGTTTTTCATCAGAGTAAACTTCAATGGTTTTTCAACAGGTGGACGTCATTTTGAGGTGTGTTTGCTCATCCTACTTGGAGCAGTGATGCTCCAAGTAAAACATGTCATTTCCTGTTGCCAACAGGTGGCGCTACACCTGTTTCGGATTTTTCCACTGCAGATGTGTTCAAAGTCAGACTACAATCATGCACAACAAATTTGGATCAGATTAGATTATTTATGGCTGAGTAATGGCCATTTTTCTTTTCATGGCGTGATTTCGAAACGACCTCAAATTTTGACGCGCCGCCACGGTCACAAACAACCGTAAAAACTTAAAAGCTTCACAATTTAAGATCGGACATGTGTTTAGTTTACAAAACCAAAGTTTGGAGTCATTGTTCAAAAATCTCTAGGAGGAGTTCGTTCTAGAACGAGGCCTGCAAATGACCAAAATACAGCAAAAATGACATATTGACACCAATATAGCAGACTTCCTGTGCGACTGACAGCTTGGTCCCAAGAGACTTTTTTGTAGGTTTCTATCTGATGAACATGTCCTGTAAAAATCAAGCTTGTATGTTAAAGAACATGGCGGGGCTCTCAAAAACAAACATGGTAGGTGGCGCTATTGAGCCGTTTTTTGTTCACCCATGCAAGTGCTGTGTATCTAAGTTGGAGATATGTAAGAGGCCTCTCATTCTGAAATCTCAGCCTCGTGATACCAACGGCTGATTTTTTATGAATTTTTAATTATCTGACTGCAACGCAATCAACCACTTCCTGTTTGGCACTGGCTTGCGCAGGCACCGTCAGGTGTACACCCATGAAACTTTAGACGATGAGAGAAGACCCTTATGAGTATCTCCTGTTGTAATTTTATGAATGTCGGACAAAGCACAGAGAAAAGATAGGTCAGAATGTGACATAAAATGTATTTGTCAATATCTAGGTGGCGCTATGGAGCTCGTCCAAGATTGTCATATCCATTGGTTCAGAATGGAAGCCTCATCACCTCTATTGAATTTCAGTGAGATTGGACAAGGAATGTGCACGTGAGAGCAACTTTTGTGTGCATGGCGAGACGCCCAACTTCGCCGCTCTGTCACGACCACACCCCCGCATTGAAAGTTATGGCTTTTTATCAGAGTAAACATCAATGGCTTTTCAACAGGTGGACATCATTTTGAGGTGTGTCGGCTCATCCTACTCGGAGCAGTGATGCTCCAAGTAAAACATGTCATTTCCTTTTACCAGCAGGTGGCGCTACACCTGTTCTGGATTTTTCCACTTCTGATGTGGTCAGGGTCAGACTACAATCATGCATATCAATTTTGGATCAGATTGGATTTTGCATGGCTGAGTAATGGCCATTTTTCTTTTCATGGCGTGTTTTCAAAATGACCTCCATTTTCGACGCGCCGCCACGGTCACAAACATCCGTAAAAACTTAAAAGCTTCGCAATTTAACATCAGACATGTGTCTAGTTTACAAAACCAAAGTTTGGAGTCATTATTCACAAATCTCTAGGAGGAGTTCGTTCTAGAGCGAGGCCTGCAAATGTCCAAAATGGAGCAAAAATGACATATTGACCTCAATATATCAGACTTCCTGTGCGAGTGACAGGTGGGTCCTTTCAGACTTTTTTGTAGGTCTCCATCTGAAGAACATGCCCTGTAAAAATCAAGCTTGTACGTTAAAGCGTATGCGGGGCGTCGGGACAAAAGTCACTGTAGGTGGCGCTGTCGAGCCGTTTTTCTGCGCCCATGCCAATCTCCTATAAAATACGAAATTTTTCGCGACTCCTGATGTGTGTGCCAAATTTGGTGAGTTTTGGGGTATGTTAAAGGCCTCAAAAATGTGATTCTTCCGGCAGAAGAAAAATAATAATAATAATTAAAGCTACAAGTAGCATTTAGCGGGCCCGAGCACGTGCGACCGCATGGCACGAGCGACCGCCCCGTGAGCAACGCCCTGCTCGAGCCATTCTCGTCGTTTTTTCTTGTCCATTCTGGAGCTCCAAGCTAATGTTAATACGACAGCAGCCTGGGGGGGGGGGGGGGGGGGGGCTGTAATCTGTTGCCTTAAGGGACAAAGACTTTTGCATATAGCATGAAAAAAATTCAAGCAATGATGATAATTGCTATCACTGTCCCTAAGGATGAGAACAATAGAACTCATTCAATTTCCACTACAATGTCTAGATGAGTGTCAGCTATGTCTGATAACTTGGCCAATTAGCTGGACCGGGATCTTGCAAAGTGCAGGTGGTTAACGTCCAGTGTGATGAGTCTGTGGACGGCAACAGTACAGCATAGCTTTTGGTTTCCACAAGAGAAGAACTCCTGACACATCTGCCCTAACAGACAACTACAAGAGGAGTTGAAATGTATAACACGGTGAAGGAGTTTTTGTGCAGAAAAAGGTACAATTAGAAAAGCTGGTAGCAGTGACTGCAGATGGGACTCCTGCTATGATCAATAGACAAACAGGTTTCATCACTCACTGTAAAGCTGACCCAGACTTTCCAAAATGTCTGCATTACTGCTGCGTCATTCACCAGCAGGCCTTATGTGCAGAAGTGATTGGCTCTTGACATATAATGACTCTTATTCTGAAAATCGTAAACAACCTCAGCTGCAAAGCAAAACAGCACAGGATTTTTAAGGTGCTATTGGAGGAGATGTCTGTTGAATATGGTGAATATGAACATTGTGAATCTGAACTTGCATTCTTGACTGACATTACTGGAAAACTAAACCACTTGATCTGCGAGCTGCAAGACAATGGCAAAACTTTTTTTTTTTTTTGACCAGCCTGCCTGAGCCAGTGTTTTTCTTGTGGGGATCTTTTCTGCCAGGGCTTGTCAGCTTGGTCAGTGGATGTTGCTGCAGTTGTCTCCCTTGCTGGGACAGCTGGAGTTAAACACAGCAGCTCACGGCTCTGAAGTGGACCCCGTTGCTGTCCCAGTCTGGATGGGCACTGTGGCGATGTTCCAATGGCCAGGCTGGCTCCTGGTATAAAGAGATTCCCAAATACCATTTCCTAACCGCAGAGCCAAGGATGTGTTTACATGTTTAGGTCAAAAATGTGATGGACAGCTTCATGTTGTCTATTGATGTAAGTTTAAACCTAAACATGCCACCCTGTTATTAATCCAGTTGATATGGTTCTCCATCTGTGTCTAGGTGATAGAAAAGCATTTTTTTTTATATTTAGAGCTCTAAGCAAACAAACAGTTGTCTATATAAAAGAGCTTTTACAATTGTGCACTTTTAGCAGGTCTCTGAGTTCATGTGACCAATGTATGGTGGATTTTCACAGACCTTGTTTAAAACTGAAGGTGAGAGAGACTTAGAGAAATGGCTTCATTGTTCTGGAGTTCTTTGTTTCATCCACAGAAGAGTAGAATTGGTGATTGATTTTGAAAAGCTGCTGAAAAAAGTATCTTTTTCAAATTGCAATTTCTAACTTGGGTTTTACATTTTGTGTTCCATTTTTTGTGCTTTATTTGGGAAGCATTTGTTATTTGTTTGGTGTTTTTAAGGTTCTGCAAATATACACATCATTTTTTAGAGACATTTGTTATCAGTTGTGTTTGTTGATTTGTGGTTTAATTTCATTGGATGTATAGATGTCGTGTGGGGGGGAGGCTCGAGAGCAGGTAGGACCCAGGCGCAGAGACGGGAGGCAAACGGGTTCAGGGCAAGTGGGTTTATTTAACTAACAAAAAGCGCTGCAGAGCAGGATGACAAAACTAAAAACAAAAACTTACTGTGGCATGGCAAGGGACATGGACGCCAGACAAGAAGACGTGATCAACATGAGCAGAAGTTAATGGACCAGCACAGGAGGAAGGCAGAGACAAGACTTATATACAGACAGGGCAGACAAGACACAGGTGAACACGATTAGGGCAGATGGGGACCAAAGGAAGTAAAACTCAAGAAACATGAAAAGACAGGAAACCTTTCAAAATAAAACAGGAAACAGAACCAAACAAGACAGAACAAGAACTAAAGCGAAAAACAAGACAACAAACTGAAACCATGACAATAGAAAGGAGAAGAAGTTCAAACATTGATTATAAAAAAGGATATAAGAGATAAAAAAAAAAGAAAAAGGAAAAGAAAAAAGATAAAATATTGATTTAATTGCATTTTGAATGAATAAAAAACAATGATTAATAGAATCAGAAATCAGAAAAAGTTTTATTGCCAGGTTCAGTAGAGCGCACTTTACAAAACGAGGAATTTGACTTGGTGTATAGTGCAATTAAGAATAAGTTAAAAATTAAGTTAACAACAACAACACACTATATACAGTAGAGTAAGGTGAAGTAAAGTGGGAGCACAGGTGGGCTGGGATGGTGGGGCCTGTAAGTGTCACCGACAGTCCTTTGGTGGGCAGGGGGGGGGGGGGGGGGTCAGCTGGGGGAGTTGGAGTACTGTTCAGCAGGCTGACTGCAGTGGGGAAGAAGCTGTTCTTGTGGCGCGAGGTCCTGGTCCTGATGGACCGGAGCCTCTTGCCAGAAGGGAGGGGCCGAAAGAGATTATGTCCTGGATGAGAGGGGTTGGCTACAATCCTGGCTGCCCGCCTCCAGGTCCTGGAGATGTGCAGCTCCTGGAGAGACGGGAGGTGGCAGCCGATCACCTTCTCTGCTGAGTGGATGACGCGTTGCAGCTTGGCCTTGTCTCTGGCCGTGGCCGCAGCGAACCAGACTGTGATGGAGGACTTGAGGGTGGATTCAATGATGGCAGTGTAGAAGTCTACCAGCATCTTTTCAGGGAGGTGAAACTTCTTCAGCTGCCTCAGGAAGTACATCCTCTGCTGGACCTTCTTAGTGATGGAGCTGATGTTCTGCTCCCACTTGAGGTCCTGGCTGATGATGGTTCCCAGGAAGCAGAAGGACTCCACAGAGGTCACCGGGGAGTCACAGAGGATGACAGGGGGGAGGGGGGCTGGGGCCTTCCTGAAGTCCACTGTCATCTCCACTGTCTTCAGAGCATTAAGCTCTAGGTTGTTAGCGCTGCACTTTGACACCAGCCTGGCTATTTCACTCCTGTAGGCCGACTCATCTCCGTCAGAGATGAGGCCGATGAGTGTGGTGTCGTCAGCAAACTTCAGGAGTTTGACAGACAGGTGACCAGCTGTGCAGCTGTTTGTGTACAGGGAGAGTAACAGGGGTGAAAGGACACAGCCCTGGGGGGATCCGGTGCTTGTGGTCCGAGTATCTGAGACGAGCTTCCCCAGCCTCACATACTGCTGTCTGTCCGTCAGGAAGTCTGTGATCCACCTGCAGGTGGAGTCAGGCACATTCATCTGGGAGAGTTTTTAATACTAAAGATGTATGAAAGACATACAGAAAAAATATGTCTTTCAGTGTTTAACTGGCTGTCTTTGGATTATGCATGCCTGAGTAATGGCCCTTTATACTCCTCATCTCTCTGTTCACTGCTTGCTAATTTACATAGGAGATGGGGTCCCAGCAGGAGGGGGCGGGGTTGTAACACGACTCCTTCAGTAGAGCCAGGCTGAGAGAGGCTTTGACATGTAAGATGTTAGATGTTAGAATGCTAGATGTTACAATGACCAGTTCATTTTATATCTATGAAAATATTCAGGGAGCTATGGGACATGTTCAGCTATAGGTTTGTGAAAATTGGTGTCGATTGTTGAAACATAAGTTACCATAAAAAAATGTTTGTTTGGAGTCTAGACAGATTTAACACAGGTTTTTGGATGAAAAAGGATTTTTTATAAATCATCTGTTACACTTTTAAGTCTGAAAAAAATATGGAAGGCAGCAAACACAGATCCCTACCGTTTTTAATTTTTTTGTGTTGATATTTGAAAGATAAGTTATGCAAAAAAATAGGTGTTTGCAGTTTTGCCTAAAAAGACGTTTTCGGACCTTTTTGGATGAAATGCTGTCTAAAAGTTCACCTGTAACTTCAATCATTCTGAATTTTTTTAGGAAGCAGTAGCACATAAATGCCTATGAAAGTTGAATTCTTGGTGCTGATAACCTAAACAGAATTTATGCTAAAAATCTTTGTTCAGTCCAAAATTGCATAGGAAAAACACCGGTATGAAGTTTCTCGTAGACCCTATAGTGCTATCTATCAAAGTTGGAGATTTGTAAGAGGCATCTAACTCTGAAATCTCAGCTTCCTGAGACAAACGGCTGATTTGCTATGAAGCTTTGTTTTATGAGTAAGTGCAATTGACCACTTCCTGTTTGGGGGGGCCTTATGAAGGCACAGTCAGATGTACACCCATGAAATTTTAGATGATGAGAGAGGACCTTTCTGAGTATCTCCAGTTTTAATTTCATGCACGTCGGACGAAGCGCAGAGAAAAGATAGGTCAGAATGTGACATAAAATGTATTTGTCAATATCTAGGTGGCGCTGTGGAGTTCGTCCAAGATTGTCATATCCATTGGTTCAGAATGGAAGCCTCATTACCTCCATTGAATTTCAGTGAGATTGGACAAGGAATGTGCACGTGAGAGCAACTTTTGTGTGCACGGCGAGACGCCCAACTTCGCCGCTCTGTCACGACCACACCCCTGCGTTGAAAGTTATGGCTTTTTATCAGAGTAAACTTCAATGGCTTTTCAACAGGTGGACATCATTTTGAGGTGTGTCGGCTCATCCTACTTGGAGCAGTGATGCTCCAAGTCAAACATGTCATTTCCTGCTGCCAGCAGGTGGCGCTACACTTGTTCCAGATTCTTCCACTGCAGATGTGTTCAGAGTCAGACTACAATCATGCATATCAACTTTGGATCAGATTGGATTTTGCATGGCTGAGTAATGGCCATTTTTCTTTTCATGGCGTGTTTTCAAAATGACCTCCAAGTTCGACGCGCCGCCACGGTCACAAACATCCGTAATACCTTTAAAGCTTCGCAATTTAACATCGGACATGGGTCTAGTTTACAAAACCAAAGTTTGGAGTCATTATTCATAAATCTCTAGGAGGAGTTCGTTCTAGAAGGAGGCCTACAAATGTCCAAAATAGAGCAAAAATGACATATTGACACCAATATAGCAGACTTCCTGTGCGACTGACAGCTTGGTACCAAGAGACTTTTTTGTAGGTTTCCATCTGATGAACATGTCCTGAAAAAATCAAGCTTGTATGTCAAAGCATATGCGGGGGCTCGGGACAAATGTCACTGTAGGTGGCGCTGTCGAGCCGTTTTTGTGCGCCCATGCCAATCTCCTGTAAAATACGAAATTTTTCGCGACTCCTGATGTGTGTGCCAAATTTGGTGAGTTTTGGGGTATGTTAAAGGCCTCAAAAAGGCGACTCTTCCGTCGGAAGAAAAAGAATAATAATAATAACTCTTACAGATACAATAGGGTCCTTGCACTCCGTGCTCGGGCCCTAATAATAACTCTAACAGATACAATAGGGTCCTTGCACTCCGTGCTCGGGCCCTAATAATAAACATTCGAATTACAATAGGGTCCTTGCACTCCGTGCTCGGGCCCTAATAACTCTTACAGATACAATAGGGTCCTTGCACTCCGTGCTCGGGCCCTAATAACTCTTACAGATACAATAGGGTCCTTGCACTCCGTGCTCGGGCCCTAATAATAATAACTCTTACAGATACAATAGGGTCCTTGCACTCCGTGCTCGGGCCCTAATAAACCTAACAGATACAATAGGGTCCTTGCACTCCGTGCTCGGGCCCTAATAATAATAAACATTCGAATTACAATAGGGTCCTTGCACTCCGTGCTCGGGCCCTAAATATTGCACGTGATAATTTATGGCTCGTTTGGTTTGGTTCTACAGGAAAAAGAAAATGACGTGTCGACAAGTGTAGGAAGGGCGCTGCCAAAGCCGGCTATCTGACCTGCTGTGATCCACTCATGAAGACCATCAGTAAACACCTCAATGTATGAAAGTGTGAGTCCCGATGTGGTCCAGGCGCGAGTCAGTAACCGTGTGATTCGTGGGTCCGGCACCAACGTAAGCATCATTGGCAACTGAGCCACCAAAGACCAACAACCTGCTTTCAAACCCGGAGCCTTGGCGCCAAACTCTTGGAATATCTGCGGCTTTGAGCGTTCTGGTGTCATAAAATTAGCGTTTTTCTAAAAGGATCCTGGCAGCCATCCCCTTGGAGGTTATCGATGAAGCTTCTGCTTTTGTTGACCGGTCTGGTCCCATCAGAGGCCTTCTCAGTAAACAGCCACAGTGGTTCCGAATGGATTCAGGTCCGAATGTGAAACTATGGAGCAACAGTGGAAACATTCTTGAACCATGATTTGCTGGGCTTTTGTAATTGTGTCAACTCCTTAGAGTTTTGCCAATCACAGATTTATAATATAAGCACGTGTTTTTGGTAATAAAGAACGGTTAAAGTCTACAGAGTACAATCCCTGTGCACACGTCCAGACGCTGAAACACACACAGACAAACAGAGCGGCTCACAAACAGGTAAATGCTCAATAAACAAGCTCCAGATCCTGAATACTTTGCACACAAAGTTGAGTTCAACTTTAGCCTCCAAAGTAAACTATCAGTTCTGGCCATACACTTGGCCTCCACAAAGGCTCAGTGTAGTTATCACCTAAAGTGTGAACGGACTGCACTCTTGGCTTTTCTGTAAACAATGTGGACAGCCAAAGAAAACAGCATAATTCCATTTATTTAGTTTAGGAAGATGTAATCTCAGGCGCTCCATATCTCTGAATGTATCTTTGGCTAAAACAGGGTGTGCACGGCACTGCTCAGGGCTGCCACCTCCTTTACAGGCCTTCTCTCTTATTCCTTTACACGTTTTATTTGATTTTCGCATTCCTGTGCTATGGCTTGCTGCGAGTGGGGGCAGCGGCGGTTGCAGGGGGTTTAGAGAAGCAGCCTTTGGACCAGAATGTTTGGCGGATGCAGTTGGATGGAGAGAGTAAAAGACTGCATGAAGGCACAAGGTAACAGAGACATTCTGTGGCTAGACTGTGAGGATCTTGGGTGCACGAGTGTCTCTAAAGTCTGTAAAGTAAATTATGAATGCCAGAAGTGGGAAAATAGAAAAAAATGAACTTAGATGAGTATTTTTCATGTCTTTTATTCCAGCTTTTTTTTGAGGAACTGTGCTTCCAGTTCAGTTTACTCAGTTTTTGTTTCTGTTGTAACATTTTTTCTGATGATGGAGGACATTGGAGTAAATTAGGAATAAAACTGTGCTTCTTCGCATTTTTTTATTTAAATCAAGGTGAAACAGGAAGAAGAAGAAAAAAATCCTGTTGGAAAAAGCTCTGCCTGATATCGATGCGTCAACTTGCAGACAAATTGATCCGTGTACGTCTTTGTTTTCCTCGTCTGAGCTGAAATCTGGATCTATGTTTGACTGGACGACTCCAAGACTGCTTGCTGTTTTTGTTGCATTGCTAATGCTAGCTTAGCTGTTGTAAGGGCCTGTAAGCTAGAAGAGGAGAGTGTAAACAAAGGGATGATGGGAAGGATTAGCAGACTTATGCCAACCGTCCCGTTCACAACTCAGAGGTGAATTTCTGAAGAGCTCCTGCTGCTCTGCTGAAACCATGCTCTAGAAAATAATACCGGTTTGATTTTAGCTAAAAATAGGATAATCATAATTAAAAGACGGCTGGAAATGCTTTCAAATTGGAACAAAAGTTGATGGGACTTTAAGTCATTTACTTTTTAATACGTTTTTGCATCTGTTTCAACATTTTCAACATTTAAGTTAAAAAAAACAGTTTTTTTTCTTTTTTCTTACTTTCTCTGTTTTTTTTTCCCTTCAATGGCCCTTTGGGGGCTCCATAATTTGGCATTTAGTTTTTCGGTTTCCTTTTACCTTTCCATCGAGTAGATCTTCTGCATTTAGAGCCTCCACAACAGGTCATGACAAAAATATCTGGCCATTATAGGGCCACCAGGAACTTTTTTCAGCAGCACTGATACTTTATTGGGACTGCAGCCCACATTGTGTCCATTATGTTGGTATCCCTCTCTTGCATGTTGTGAGGGGGGGGGGGGGGGGGGTGCCTCTGGGTGGCCCCTCCACACGTCTCTTTTTTTTGGTGCCATAATTCAAATAAAAAGGGGTTTGACAGTTTACAGTTTTATGTTGAATTTGCCCGCCACATGCGATTGCTAAGAAAAAGGACATGAAGATGAGAGGAGAGATGTTTCTTCCAACAGTTTCACTCCTACAACTGAATCGTTGGAGCTGCGAGGAGGAAAGTTTTCCTGATGATATCTCCAAATGCATGCAAAAGGGAGTGTAGGCGGGACTTAGAAAATGCTGACAGGTGGGCTCCGTCCGGACAGCCTGCCAGGTTGAACCCTCTGTAGACTGTTTTAAACTGTATAGGATGCATTTTCATTTGAACAATGGTATCAAAAGGACAAAACAATTTAAGACGCAATTGATTTCACTTTTTTTTACTTTGAAAAATGAAAGCTTAAATTGAATTGTTTCAAAAGTAAATTCTAAATTGCATTTTCAAATAGCAGGATGAAATTGCAAATTGAATTGTAATTTGAGGATTTTACGTCAGTTTGAAGCATGGGTAGTTGTGAGACAGTCACTATGATGCTTTCTCAGGGGGTTTAAAAGGATATGCTACTGTTCTTGCATAATCTACAGTCTTTTTTTATTTCTTACGTTGGGTCTGCACTTGTGCACAAGACCCCAACGAGACCCCAAGATATTTAAATTCCTCCACCTGGTGAAGAGAGAGCTGAGCCAAAAGCAAAGCTCTTAATTTACCGGTCGATCTTCGCTCCAACACTCACCTATGGTCATGAGCTCTGGGTCATGACCCAAAGAACCAGGTCCCTAATACAAGTGGCTGGAATGAGCTTCCTCTATGGGGGGGCTGGGCGCTCCCTTAGAGATGGGGGGAGGAGCTTGGTCACCTGAGAAGAGCTCAGAGTAGAACCGCTTCTCCTCCAGATCCAGAGGAGCCAGTTGAGGTGGCTCGGGCATCTAGTCTGGATGTCTCTTAGACGCCTCCCTGGAGAGGTGTTCCGTGCATGTCCCACTGGGCGGAGGCCCTGGGGAAGACACGCTGGAGGTGGAGGAAGTGGCTGGGGCGAGGGAAGTCCGGATGTCTTTGCTTAGACCCGGTCCTGGATAAGCGGAGGAAGATGGATGGATGGACGTTGGTTCTGCGGGATGATCATCATCCCGTCTCTTTGTTCTGAGGGTTTTCCTGAGATAGCTGTCACCCTGTCTCACCTGACTCTGCCTCATATGTCCACTTACGTATTTCCTATATGTGTTGAATGCATCAGAGTTTTTGGAATAAATGTACCAATAGTGAGACTGTCCTCATATGAGAAGGCCAAATGGGTTCAAACCAGGACTGAAAGTAAGCCGGTATAAGATCTGGCGGAGGGACGCCGCTCTTTGCTGCTTTCAGCAGTTCAGCTAATTCTGCCCAAGAAACTGTCTCTATTTTGGGGTGAGGCTTATTCAGAGTCAGACCCTCTACCTTTATTCAAATATTGACTGAAGTTCATTAAAAAAGGACCGACTTAATCACAGCATAGAGTCTTACAACGGAACAGCCTGTGGGTTTAAGGAGTTTCCCCTTATGGGGAGCGATCTGCAGGCCGTCATCGGTTCAGCTTTGTGATGCACACACTGCTTTTAAATGTTCAGCAGAGTTTAAATGAAAGGTTTGCTCTCACACAGAAAGGTAACAGGTAAAGCGGTGCATTCATGCAGCTGACCACCGACATGGAAATATAAAGTTTATTGCAACTACAGATGATCTTCTCATCCAGACATGTGCCAAGTCACTACAGTTAATCTTTAACCAGTCAAACTCTATTACACTAACACGTCAAAGATTAAATATTATATTAAATAAATTATCTTTCACCCTTTAGGAACCAGTAACTCAAACATGTAGAGACTGATCACTTCTGAAGAAGATAAAAAAAGATTCCAACTGTGTTTATTAACTCCCACTTGAAACGAACAGGAACTCCGTAGAGCCACATAAAAGCACAGCCCGTATCACTACGAACATTTTCTATTTATATGTTGTATTTATTATACGCATGTGCTGTACCTTGGGGTCTATCTTTATCTCCATCTGGCCAAACAGGTGTAACCTTAAACGCAGCTGAAGCACTCTGGAAATGTATCTCCATAAATCAATTTAGATATAATTAAAGGCAAAGCTGTGCATCAGTCAGAGTGGGCTCAGATCATTTCTGAAATGATTAGAGTGCGCTATTTCCACTGAGGCAACCATCAAGCCCAGAACCTCTTTGCTCTTATTGACTTTCAGGTTCAAGTATGAACGTGTCTTAACAATGCAGGGCTGACAAGCTCATGTTTTAAATGCAGGTTTTTGCATATTTATGGATATTATTTATTTACAAGGTGTTTAAAATTTGTTTTGTTCTGCTTAAGTGACTTTTGTATGGCAGTAAGGCCTGTGCTATAATTCAAGATATTTCTGTTTACACTTTTTGACATAAGAAAGCTCTGTCTTTTTCAAAATTATTTAAAAAAAAACCTTTATGACATCACAGGAACAAGTTATTAACCTTATCAACAGACAAGCTAAGGTGTTTTGAGAACCATAATCTGTTAAAGTTAAAAACTTAGATTAAAAACAGAGAAGTCCCCTGATATTCAGAAAAGGATTTGACGAATCATAACCTCGAATGTTCTGTCAATAAAGTATTTTCCATTTAAACTTAGCTAATGCTTGATAGCACTGTGTAAATGTGGAACGTCTTTGCAAAAATGTGGCGCTACATGAAGTGAAACCAAACAGAAGCGCTTTGCCAGCATTAACTCAAGTTTTTATCAAACATTTATTAAAATCTAGACTAGTTAAATAAGACATTAAGCATTGCCTCCTTAATCAGAGTGGACAGCACTGTAGTGCAGCCAACCTCAATGAACAAAGATGAATCACGCTCACATTAAACAACCATGACAACACTCTGCAGTGCTGATGGACCGAACACGTGGATTTAGGAAAAGTGCTGATTAATTAGAAGCCAGCTAATAGGTGGCGGTGTGGAATAAATGTAACGAGCTGCTGACACGCAGTATGAGCAGTGAAAACGATCAGGCCCGCGGCACCCTGACAGGGGAGGCAATCGGAGGGGCCAGATGCTTTATTTTATGCACGGATGACCGTTGAAACAGGGCCCACCGGACAAAAGCTGTTACGCTGTTACGTCTCTGATCCTGCAACAGCTTTTCTGTAGACATGTGATCTGAAATCCTAAAGTTTGTCCTAAAGTTTTCTTCCATTCAGAGCTCAAGATTCCCGTTTTAAACTTGCACAAAGCTGAAAATGTAATCTGTGTTTTTAAAAAGGTTTCCTTTGTGTTCTTCATTATAGCCTACTGACAAACTAAATACCATTAAGTGCAAATGATTTTTTTAAATAGTTTAATATATATTCTTTTGTTTCTATTATTTGTTGATAACATTTCCAACTAACAGCAAAAAAAAAAAAAAAAAATGAAATTAGTGTTTCGCAAACATTGTTTAACCCTTGTGCTGAGATGACCCCCCCCCCCCCCCCCATACATTGAGGTGTTCTCCCTACCATGACAAAGGTGGATAAAGGTGGAAAGATTTCATGTAATCCATGGACACCAGTGAAGATCACAAATCATTGAAGAAAAAAGGTTCAGAGCACTGTCTAGTGGGTCTAGATGACCCAACTCCCAATGTTAAAGTGCCTAGGATAGCACAAGGGTTACAAACCTCAAACAAAACCTGCAGGTGTGGAAGCCAAACAATCCCCATTTAATCATTTTGAACCAATGGTATGAAATACCTTCATTCTATTACAATGGTATGAAATAAATTATGAATAAAAATCCACTTCACAGTGCTTATATGTCAATCACACACAGAGGACCATCAAAACTGCTTACAGAAATGCTAGAGTGGATAATCTGAGAAAGATGAATTAAAAGTGAATAAACAGTTTATCAGAGAGTTGACATTTTGCAATTAACAATTATACCCCAGATACTGGGAATTTCAATACAAAGAAAATGTTTCACATTATTTTCTTCGTGTCGCATCTTATTTAGGTCCATCACAGTCCTTGTATCACCTGGTGGCAGAAGTACTGCAGCTGTACTTGTGACTATGTACAGATGACGGGTACTCAGCAGCTGGTAAAACTGCATAATTTTCTCTTAGGGCAACTCTGGTCCAATACTGAATCTATTCCAGTTTTCAAATTCATTCATCCTGCTCAAAGTCTTTTTAAATGGAAGCAGAATTACGTCCATGGAGTCCATGTCTTCTAATCATGAGGATCCTCTCCAACAGTAAGTTTGAAGAGGAACAAAAACACAATTTACTGTAGAGGTCTTTGTGGGGATTTTGGCTGGGTTAGAATGTTTTTCCTTTCGTTATCCATTTTCTCAAGCACATGGGTCTAAGCAAACATCTTGATCATCGCCTGCTGTATTTTTAGATTCAGCTTGTGTTGATCCAGGCTCATGATCTTCTAAAAAAACTCAAAGGTGTACTTGAGGTCATCTGCAAAACTCAGAGCCAGTGCATAAATCAAACCCAACACCTTCAATAACAACGCAGCTCGCAATGTCATAGTCAGTGGAAGAGGTCTGAAAAACAAATGCTACCACAATCAGGGCCACAATTCTGTCCGCTAAAACTAAGTCACTTTGAAGTCACCTCCAGTGTCAGCTATTAACAGCACTTTTAGATAATCTTGATGTATTTCTTGCCCAAGAATAGGATATAAGTTTGATTCCCTTATTAGGGCCTCATCTTATAACGTTTTTTGAGGTGGGATGGGCTCCTTGAAGCTGGTAAATAACGAAAGATAAATTTAAAAAATATTCCTTGAAGAAAGAGTCTGGCCTTTCATTCAAGTGAAACTGACACAAGGACAGCTTCTTCTCCAAAGTTTGGTGATCACGATGATAAGATGTTTCTCCGTGTGTGAGTGTGGTGAAAATATATAATATATAGTGATAATTTAGAGCAGGGGTGCTCACACTTTTTCGGCTTGTGAGCTACTTTTGGGACGACAACGTCTTGAAGATCTACCTTCGTATATATACCGTACAGACCAAAAGTTTGGATATCTATATCTATATATATATATATAGATATAGATATATATCTATATATATATAAATATACACACACAATAAGTACTAGACATTGTTTATGTACTGATAACGAAAAACTACACAGTAAGATTAAACAAAAATACTTTTGTATGAACATTTGAGGTGTTTAATTACAAAAACTGAAAGCAGCAACTATTTTTTTTTCTACGGAAAACACAGCTTCCTTAATGGGCTCGTATTCATCGGGCGGGAACTACGGAACCGGCAGCAGGAGGAGACTCGCGTGCCGGTTCCGCCCTCAATAAATACTCCAGTGGGCCGGAGTGGTCTTCTGCCGGGGACTTGGCGTGCCGCGGGGCAGAAAGTGACTTTCCGATGACAGACAGAATCTGGGCTCAGTGAATTTAATCATCTTCCAATTAAATAATTTTAATTAACATCAATGAAATGTAAATATTGTTAAATGTGTCACCTTTAGGAAGAGCTTGAGTCATTTTTTGAGTGTTTGGCTGAGGCAGCATTTTTTTACTCAACCAGGCAACCCCAGCCATCATTCTGTACTGCAAAAACTTCAGGTCAGTGCTCTCTAAAATGTTTCAGCTTCATAACAGTTTCACACAAACCAATATTTTACACAACTTTGGTTAGCACTCTTTCCTCACTCCAAAGAGGGTCCTGGTTCAAATCCGACATGGGTTCTTTTTGTGTATGTTCTCCCCTTGTATGGGTGGGTTTTCTCCTGGCACTCCACTTTCCTCCCACAGTCCAAAAGCATGCAGCATGGTTTATAGGTAACTCTAAATTGTCCCAGGGTGTGAAAGTGACTGATTGTGTGATCCTGTGACAGACTGGCTACATGTAAAGGGTTTACCTCTACCCAACAGTGGCTGGGATAGGCTCCAGCAATCCCATCTCTATGAAGTGTTGAAGCTTAGACAGTGGATGGATGGAGAGAAAATTCCCAAAATTACTGGTGCATTGTGGGAGGGACACTTTTTCTGATGCTGCTCTTTTCTTGTATTCGTTATATTAAGTAGAGTGGAGTTTTATTTGCTATTTCCATAGATACATCGCAGCACATATACATTGGATTCTTGCACCCCCCCCCCCCCCCTTACCTATAGATTTAAAAGGGATTAAAAAAACACAAGTAAATAATGATAATAATAAAGGTCGGAGTACTGGAAGGGTTTTAAAACTACCGGTAAGTAGCTGACTAAGCTATTCTGTCCTTACTTAATGATAACTGTTGTTTTTTCACGAGTATGAGCTGGGTGTGAGCGCATGCCACCTTTCTCATTCACATGTTCTCTTTGTCACATATGTTTGATTTCTAATTCATAATGTCTGATTGTCTTGATGTGAAGTTTTCAGACCTTAACAGTATCAGTTGATGCCAGCAGGAACAATGCCTAGAGGGAATGTAATTCTAAAAAACACTGCAACAACCGAATCGCTCTGAAGGCCCGTTCACACCTCGTGACTAAACAAAGGGCACCAATGAGAGTGTGCACACCGACGCGAAAAAACGCCACACGTCAAAGCGTCAAAAAAAAAAACGCCTCGGGTTCGTTTTTTTTTTTTGACGCCTCGCGTCGAAATCTATTCGACCAATGAGAATGGCGCTTTTGCTCACGTGTCTGGAGCTTCTGAAGTTACAGTAAAACACAACTTGGGGGCGCTCAAACACAAAACTGCCTTGCTGAGCACACATACCAGCGAAGAAGATAGACGCCAAGTAGCGTCTACACAGCCGCGGAGAAATAATGACGTACATTCTAAAATATCCCCTTACCAAGTACCAGTTGGAACTACTGATGCTTGAAATATTCATGTTTTCTTTGTATTATTCTGACAAGCGCGTAAATACTTGCTCTCTTCTTCTGAGTGAAAAGCGACTTTAAGAAGCGTAAAGTTGCGCAGCGCCACCTTGTGTACAGGAGTATTTCTGTTTACATTAAGCGCCATCTAATGTCAGGGAATGAAATTGCATGTTCACTCGGCTCATCGTCAGCGAAAATCGCCTGGGTGTGAACACAAAAAACGTGGCGAAAAACGCTGGCGAATAACGCCTGGGGAATATTCGTCCCGGTGTGTACGGGCCTTTAGCCTGTAGACCAGTGTTTTTCAACCTTTTTTAAGCTGCGGCACACTTTAATCATGACAAAATCACGCGGCACACCAGCATCCAAAAAAAAAAAGGAGAAACCTTATAGTCTGTATTGATCTACAGTCCCTCCACAATCTCACATGCATTTTTGTGATAATTGTTGCAGAAAAAGCTGGAAGCTGCAGCTGTTTTTACTTAAAGATGTAATAAAAGTTAAGTTAGAAGATTTAAAAACTGTTTGATGTGTCTTCGTTGTGGTTTCAAGACGTTTAACAACGAAGACTCATTGTGCGCTGAGACACTGTCACTTTAACCCAATGCATCATGGGAGATGTAGTGCAATCAGCCGCCAAACGCAGACAGACCCTCTTCTCTGAGCTTCATTGTTTAGTTCTCTTGTTCCACGGTCTGACACCGGATTCTGTAGAAAGCTACAGTGCTAAAGATGAACTTTAGCTGGTATTTCTGTTGGAACTGAGAGACTTTCTGAGCAGAATCAGAACAAGGAAGTGAAGACTTTAACCACTTCTGATTGGTCAGACTGATGACATGTGATTAAGCCTCCAAGAATGATTGGTGGAGGCAGTTAAAGGGGCGGGACTTTTCCGAAAACAGAGCTGAAGCTGCAGCTAAATCGCGGTACCGTCATCTTATCAAAATGTCTTAAATAGAATCAAATAAACAAAAAGAAAAAAGTATTTTATGATCTTTCTTATTCCTAATTTCTCTGTTTTATCAGGGCTGTTTGGATGAACACAGAGCTGATATCCTGGAGATGGGAAATGTTTTTAGATCAGTGAATGAGGGCAATTTCCCGCAGCACACTGGTTGAAAAACTGCTGTAGACAGACGGCCTGTGGACGTCAGTTCCAAACTTTCAGAGATGTCTGGTGTAACACTCTGCACTCTGGCAGGACCATCATGGAATTTTCAACATGACCTATAAAAACACGTCACTTGGACTTCTCTGTGGTATGCGAAGCATTCTTGTTTCTAAAATTCTTATTCTTGTTAGCAACCAGTTTTCATCCAAATGTTAACAGCTCCGAATGAATTGTCTCTCATTTCTTAGATTCTGACTTAAGAATCCAAATCAAATTCCAGTTGAGAAGAGACTTTAGAGATTGACGTCTGCAATGACTTCGAAACATGCTTAAAACTCCAGCAACCTGGAGATGCAACCAACAGGAGGAAACTGCTGTAAATATTTCAGGATATTACAGAATCTCTTTTCAGCCGTCACCACCCAGTGACGTCCGACTCAGAACAACATTGTTTTGCATAAAAATAGCCAATTTTTGACTATCACTATCCTTGTGAGTCAACAGTTTTATAATCAACCTAAAAGACCTCTGAAGAAAGAGCATGCAGTATCAGTTCGCGCCCTGAGCCTGGAAAACCCTGCCAGTTATGGTTAAGTAATTCTGGGCTCTATGCTGTTTCTCTCACCAACTTTCCCTTGTACTGAAACATTATATGTGCAGGTCAGCCATTGCTGAGGTGATTAAAGCAGATGTGAGCCAACTGAGTGAAATGCAGTCTGCAGGAATGTTCCACTTGACCATCCAGAGCATACCAAGTGAAATCGAGAGGCAGCGTCTGGGAGAGGGATTAGGTTTCACTGGATCTCCTCCGTCTACTAGCAATCAACAAAACATTTAAGCTAATAAAAAATGGATTTGTCGCAATGCGAGCTAGGTTTAGTTCTTGAGAGAAATGCTGTCCCCACTCCTCAAAGGTTTTAAAGTCGCGCTCTGATTATCTTTTGATCTATTATCAAAGTGTTCCCAGTGGTGTTTTTTAATTATGATCCTGTCATATTTTTTTGCCAAAATAAAAAAAAACCTGTGTCGTTTTGTTGGACATAGTTTCCGCAGAGCATTAGGAGTTCGTCAAAAATTCACCTTCATTGTGGGTTGAACTGTTGGCACAGACGCAAGCCTCCACTGGTATCCCATCATGCCTTTGTTTACACTCTTTCCCATAGCCCCTCACAACCCCAAGCTAACTTTGCCGATGAAACAAAAACGTGAGCAGTATTGGAGCCGTCCAGCCGTACGGTTTCGATCCAGATTCCTGCTCAGACGAGGAAAACAAAGACGTTTATGGATCTATCAGTGGATGCATCAGAATGGGGCGGAGCAGGGGTTTGTGGCACGCCTTTTGTAGTTTATTCGTAAAAACTACAAGCTTTTTAAACTGCATTTTTCATCTGGTTCTGCTTCACAGCAATTTGAATGAAAATTACACAGAAACGCAGAATACTGCAGCGATGTAAAGAATACTCAGACATGCAGTTTTAATCTCACATTTCTTTATACATGTCCTCTATCATGAGAAAAATGCAACGAAAAGTGTTTAAAAACCATTTCCATTGGTGTGAATCAACATTAAACAATCGCTGACATTTTACAGAGGAAATTATGTCTCATCACGGCTACACGCAAACGGAAGGAGACTGTAAATTAAGACTTTCACAGACAAATCGTACGGCAGTACTAATGATTCAGATTTTTTAAATGTTAAAGATAAATCACAAAAGCTTTGAAAAGATGCTTTGACATAACACTGTCCAGACTGATCGGGGAAATTTAACATACAGAAAAACAGAGGATAAAAAAGTTCTCCCCGCCAGAGTCGTCACAAGAATAATTATGAGTTAATTAAGACCAAAAGACTGTTTATCTTTAATGTAAAGATGGATTTTATAGCCCTTGTACTATCCTATGGGGTCCAGATGACCCGATCCTACCATTGAAGTGTTCTCCCTACCATGACAAAGGTGAATAGGATTTCATGTAATCCATGGACACCAGTGAAGATCACAAATCATTGACGAAAAAAGTTCAGTGCACTTTCTTGTGGGTTTGGGGGATGACCCCACTCCCAATGTTAAAGTGCCTAGGATAGCACAAGGGTTAACTGGAGTCAGTGAATAATTGTTCTCTTCTGTAACCTGCTTCCAGTGGTCCTTGGAGGAACTGCAACATGTCAAACTACCTGGTTTGCACCACGCGGGACGCCCGCTAGGGCTGTTGAGGGGAAATGTGCGTTCTCCTTGGACGTCCCTTGTGTGCAGCCTGGCTGATAGAAATACAGACATGTCACCTGTACACGCGTGCATGCAGCATTTCCGTCATTAAGGGGGCCAATGAGTGCACCTAACTATTGACTGGAGAGCTGCATAAGAGGGGCGCTGTGCACCAGCATGCCCCGTACGTCATAAGCAGTGACGTGCGGTGAGGCTTACAGCTAGTCAGGCACTGAAGTCATCAGTCAGAGTTACAAACAAATGAACTGTCAGTCATTGTCTGAAAGAGGCGATCCAGGGCGGAGCTACTCAGCATCAACGGCCACGCCCACGTTGAGTAGATTTTGGAAAAAGTGGTTTCAGAAAAACATGAAATATGGCTTTTTAATACATTTAGGTTGACATACGTTTTTGGTTAAAAACCTCATAATCATATTTAAAACACCAAAAAAAATAGTCATGGGGGACTTTAACTTCATCCCGCCACCCGCAGCATGCCCGTAGGAAGAAATGTACGTGAACATTTTTGCTTTACGCGTTCATCGGGTTTTCTACGATTCTAAAATTTTGATTTTGCCAATTCTTCCCCGCGCAAACAACCTGTATCGACCTGTAAAGGCAGGTGTGACCATACTTTAGTTCTAAACTTTTTGCTGTTCTTTTTTTAATGTAATGTATTTTTTTGTGACTCAAAATAACAAAAAAAGGGGTAAAAGAGGAACAAATAAAAAATACTTTAAAACTGTTTTGTTTATCAGCTAATTAGTAAAAGGTCAGATCTGAATAATTTGAGGGATTTTTTTTTCTCATTTATTTTTTAGCACTTGTTTGCTAAAATGAATATAAGCTGGATTTCAAACACAACTGCCGGAATCCTGTTTGTATTATTGTCACCCAACAGATGCCTTCTTACTTCAAAGAAGTGTCTCTGTACCATCTGTCACTGCTGGGAGCTAAAAGTGAGCTCACAAACACACACACTCACCTTCATCCAGGGGTCACTGTCACATTCTTTGGACCAAGACAGATTGCCTGATGCACAGGTGTTTTTCCCTCTCACCCACTTTTTTCAGTAGTTCATGCACACACACACACACACACCCACACACACACCCACACACACACACACTCACACACACACACATACACATACCACGCTAACATGCATTCTTGGGCCTCATTTCTCAGGCTTAGCAATAAAGTCCTAAATCCCACTCCTTGAAACCAAAAACATCTTGGGACAGTTAGAAATGTCATCATTGAAATGTTATTGTAAATGTTGAAATTTACAATAAGAAAACATGGACTGATGAAATATTCAGAGTAAAACTTAAAAAAAAACAATAAAAAAACAAATCCCTAAAATAAATCTCAGATGTAGTCTTAAAAAGCCAACTCTAATGAAGATTGTCAATTTAACATGTAGAATTTTCCCCGCCATGGAGGAGTATTTCTTCTTTCAAATTGTTCTGAATCATAAGTAGACAAAAGAAAGATTGTAGTTTTGATGAATAAACTACAATCAGCCTCAGGCGTCCTGCTCCACTCCATTCTGATCCATCCACCTGCAGATACATAGTTCCCTGAACGTCTTTGTTTCCTCATATGAGCTGGAATCTTGACCTAAACTTCACGACTGGACAGCTACGATATTGCTGCCCACTTTGTTGCAGCGGTGATGGTAAATGGCTTCCCCAAAGGCCCAAAGTGCTTTACAGTCACATTCACCCATTCATACACACATTCACACAGTCACACACACACATTCACACACTGGTGGCGGCTCCGCTGCCGAACTCTGGCGCCAACCTCCCACCAGAGGCAACGTGGGGTTCAGTGTCTTGCCCAAGGACATGTTAATTTCTGGGGGGGCAAGGCGGGAATCCAACCTGCAGTCTTCTGATCAGAAGTCGACGCTGTGAGGTTGGGGTTATGGGGGCTGTAAGCTAGTGAAAGAGAGTGTAAACAAAGGCATGATGGAACAATGGAAATACTCAGAGGTAAATTTCTAATGAACTCCTTCTGCTCTGCAGAAACTATGTCCCAGAAAATGACAATTGTTTATTTGCCTAAAAAGAGCATAATCATTATTAAAAGACCACTGGTGATACTTTTATATTAGATCAAACGATGATCAGAGTGCGACTTTAAGCCCGCTGTGCTGGTTACCTGTCAATTTGATGAAGGTAATGGGGAAAAAATGTATTGCCAATGTTTGACCTTGAAGTAAAAAAAATTTGGATTATGTTTGGGTACGGATGAACTGATACAAAAATGGATTTTTATTCCAATTTTCTGTGCTGTCCACCTGATGAGTCAAACACTGAATGTCAGGAACTGGTGGGGAAGTAATGCAGGAGACTTAATCCCTTTAAATAAAGAAACTTGAACATGACCAAACCAGGGGAGAAACAGAAAGGGTGACAATGCACGACTTGACAAATACACTGAAGATAACTAATTTCACGGAGACAGTTGTCGACAATCATCAAATGAGTCCAAGTGTCACTGGGACTGGCCTAAAAACAAGCCTGAAAAAGAACTTTTCAAGAACCAAGGAAATTGAAGTGAAAGCAAAGGACTCAATCCTCACACAAGAGTTAATGAACAAACATCTCCAACCAAGACATCCTGCTGGCACCCCTCACTGTGCAGAATCAACGTGTTAAAACGGCAAACTGATTTATTAAGCTCTAATTGTTGGCGTGGATGTCTCTCTGTCAGACGAGGGGCTGAGGTTACTGACACACTCTGCTGAGTGCTAACTTTGTCCGCTGGCAGATTCACAGACGTTTATGAAACCACCTGCTGTGGATGGAATTTTATTCAAAAGTTGCAAAGTTGTTGCCACCACTCGAAAATTGCCCCATGTGTCCTAGAGGGGGTACTGTTTTGTTTCTTCGTTCTTTCTCAGTGGCAGATGATTAATGGCAGGAGAAGACGGGAGAGCTAGCATGGGAGAAACAGGAGGAAAGCTGGAGGGCGGGCAGGGGGGCAGAGTGCCTAAAATATCTCGGTGTGGTGCGTCGGCAAGGGCAACAGCAGGGGTCTTCTTGCTCACATGCTGACGGTGCCTTCACAAACCAGCGCACACATAACGCATGACTTACTGTAGATAGAGGGGGATTCCAGAGGCTCAAAAGTGTGATGCTTAGGCTGGCTGTGCTATTTGTGGAGCAGAAATTCAGTTATGGACCCTACTGTCACTCGATGATGGATCAGTCAGAGAAGAGAAGACCAGATGGACTTCAGTAGTTTTGGAGAAAAAAAACAAATCCTGCCATCACGTCGTGTCTGGCAATCAACAAACAGAAACCACGCCTCTTTGTGATCCCATCTACATTTTCATTTCTTTAGTCAGAACCCCACACCAAGAGCTGGCTCTCTGTCCAGCCACTATCCCACACGCCGCCCATTTACTGGACAGAGTCCCAGATGATCATATTTCCAGGTTGAGTTTGTAAAACAAACATCGCTGTAGAGTTTGGGATTGCCTTACCCTACCCAACAATGTTCTATTGCTTCCCTTTTGCTATATTTTACTACAACTCTGTTAGAAATAAAGTTTATCCTCTGTCAAAATTAGAATTATAGCACAGTATTCATACCATGTGGTTGCCACACAGCAAGATTGGCATCCATGTCTATGTCCCAGAAGGGTTTTCCGTCTGAGGACAATGCCTTTATTTCACCTTTATTCTTGTAGCTAATGTTTTGCTCCCAGTTTTAAAATTTGTAAAAGTCAACAATGTTACTGGACACTGCCTGGTCTTCTCCCTTTGAGCCCCTCATTTAACCTTCTGGTGGTACACGCTGTGCAGATGTCTGACATTTAGAGGTACATAGCTCAGGGTTCTCTCTATTCTGTTGACCTAGTCCTTGATGGTAATGTCAAGAGAAATCTCCAGTTTGAATGAAGAGATATAAGAGATGGACAACCCCTTAAGTCATTTTGACTGGATATGGTGTCACATCTCCCCCTTTAGGAACGTAGATTTGGATCTGGGTTTGCGGCCATCTGTCAATCAAAGACCTCGCCAGAGTTCAATCTCTAGCTCAGTTGTCTTGGATGTGAAATTTCATCGCTAAAATGAAAAGAAATTTTGAAGCCAAACTGTAAATTTTGCGTAGAATTTGAATGGTTACATCATGTAAAAACAATCGTATGGTTTCCTGGTAAATTGATGTGGCTGTGGTTACCTATCCAGGAAGATAAGTGAAAGGGTTTGTGGTTTGGTTTACAGCGTTTTACACTAGTTCTCTGTTAAAGTTTCAATGAGGCTGCTTTTTATTGCCAAATCAACCCAATAATGTTTCTGGCCTCCTTTTTTAACAATCCTTTTTTCTATAACCATGGCATATGTCCTTTTGTAACCCTTGTGCTATCTTAGGCACTTTTACATTGGGAGTTGGGTCATCTAGACCCACTAGACAGTGAACCTTTTTTCTTCAATGATTTGTGATCTTCACTGGTGTCCATGATTACATGAAATCTTTCCAGCTTTATCCACCTTTGTCATTGTAGGGAGAACACGTCAATTTAAGGGTGGGGTCATCCAAGATAGCACAAGGGTTAAATGATAACTCACCATTTTTAGGATTAGTATTGATATTCTACACGTTGCAGTGGAATATCAATAAAGACATCAATTCTTTCCCATTTTTTCTGGCGTTTAGGGATATCCCTCTCCACACAGAAACGACCCAGGCAGATATTGAACAATGGGGTTCACGCTGTCAGGCAAGAGTGCTAACCACTACTCCCCTGTGCACCCCCACCAAATGATTTATCGCAAAATTGTATCTTTATTAGATATTTGGACAACATCCAGAGGGAAATTGTGGGAAAAGAAGCTTGCTGATAGTGGGACATGATGCAGCTCACTGGACTGTCGACTTTAGAACAAACCAGCGTTTGCACAGAGGTTATAAAATGTCTAAAAAAAATGACAGAGATTTGAAATGTTTTTATGTCAACTGCAAAACTGGAACTTTTCACGTTGAAATAACATTTTGCACCACAATTTCTGTCAATGGCGGGGTTCATAAAGTGTCTCAAATGTGTGTTAAGCTTCTCCAAATCGTTTCCCACCTACTAAAACAGTTATAAAATGTTACAGACATAAAACAACTCTGAAAAGTGCTTGACAGCAGATTTGAGGTGAAGCGCCAGAAAAATAGATAAAAATGCCTTTTTTTTGGCTGTGTGAAAGTACAGAAAAACATCATTTTAAACTAAAATATTGCATTTTGAAGATAAAAAAACAGTTGGTGATTTCTTCAGAACATTTTATTCTATAGTTTTTTATGGAATGAAGTTGGTTTAATACTTTTAGTTATTGAAATCATTTAGTTTAGTTTGCTTTTAGGCCCTGTATGTAATAAACATTTATTTTTATGTCAAAAATGGAAAATCTATCCTATGTTAGGTAACAGTCAGTGGCCTTGTTTGCTGATGTTCTTGTTTTTAAAGTCAAATGGCAAATGTATGTGTGCTGTACTACCTTGGAAGGCCCAAAGTGCTTTACAGTCACACACTGATGGCGGCTCCGCTGGCGTACAATAGCGACTTACAACCACCAGGAACAATGTGGGGTTTAGTGTCTGAAGACGCTTCGACAAATGGGAGGGCAAGAGAGGAACCGCACCTGCGATCTTCCAATCAGAGGTCAACCGCTCTACCTCTGTGCCACAGCCGCCCCGTCACGTAGAAGATTGTTACTGACATGCCCCTTCTTGTGATCTTTCCTTGTAAAATATTTTCTGGCTGTGATGTAAAACACTACAACCAGCGTTTCTAGTTCTGTGTTCATTTGTTCAAAACGATGCAGCTACACGTGATTGGTGTCCTAAAAACTGACACGAACAAAACATCATCAAGGTTTTTTAATTTTATTTCAAACACAAAATGAAAATAAACATGAGCTTACGTTGCGCATCTTTCTATTTACAGTGTTTTTCTCTCATTACCGTCTGTATAGCACCTATCCAGAGGCGATATTTGCCTATTTGTCTTTATTGATCATTAAAGTTGCATCAGTGGCATCTTGTGTGGTTTATTTATTTCTTTTTTTTGGAAGACATGTAACCTTTTGCTTTGTTTTCACTTGTAAGAGTTTCCATCGAAATCTGTGCAGAGTGAGATGTTTAACTTCCATTTCACTTTTTGTGTGATATGAGAAAAACAGTTGTCACCGTTTCATCCTTGTTAAGGTTTATTTTCATCATTTGCAGCTGTTTTCAGGAACTAAACTGTAGAATATAAAAAATAATTTTTGGGATTTGTGCAATTTGTCAGCTAATGTCTCTATTCTTCCCGCTTTTCTTCTACCTCCGTAAAAGTCGGGGAAGCTTATCATTTTCAGTCTTGCTGTATTTCATAAGGAAACCAAGCTGGATAGCATTTCTTCACATCTTAAAAAAATGACACCCAGCAATGTGACACTTCCCCTCTGCTTATCGTGGGAATTTATAAGCTCTCCTCTACGCCAGGTGCTCCAACACACACACACACACACACACACAAACTCTTGCAGTGCAGACTTGTGCAACTTACAGAAAATAAAATTGCTAGATTGAAAATCTCAAAAAGGCTTGTTTTACTGCAAATGGACATTACTAAATGAATTTGAGTCCCAATCAATGGAAAATTTGTTTCCTGTCTTTTATATTTTCATTCTTTCTCGTGCTGCTGTTAACGTGAAGCAATTCATGAGCCATAAATTCAGGGCTCACATATAAATCACAGGGGGCACAGTGGGCTTGGGGAGTCCGTGACAGGATCTGCAGACATTTGCCCCGCAGGTCACTGGTGCTATTCCAAACCGAGATGTTCAACCACAGATGGGAGGATGAGGAGGGCATGTAAGGCAGGAGGTGGAGAGGCTGTCACCCATGTGAGCGCAGAATGCAACAGGTTCACCAGAATCCCCACAAACCTTTTCCTGTTTGTTTTGTTGAAATCAGAACTACGTCTCAGGTGTTTACTTAGGAAAAGCTGGACTAAACAGCTTTTCCCCCCAGTTTTATCCTAACATTGAAGCGCTCAGAAAACCCCAAATAAGAATCTTAGATTTAGGAATCCGGTGTGCTTGAGATAAATGTCCACATTTCTTTGGTGTCTTAGTTAAAAAAAATGGCAATAGGCAAAGATCATTTTGAGTTGACAGGAAGAAGACTTTAAAAATGCTGCACACTTAAATATTGTTTCACTACCTTCCTTAAAGTCCCAAAGAGCTTTACACTTACAGTCCCATTCCCCCAGTCACACACACACATTCACACACACACACATTCACACACACCCATTAACAGACACATAAACACATTCACAAACACATTCACACACACACACGCCCATTCACACACACATTCACACACACACATTCACACACACACACACATTCTTGCACATACTACATAGTGAGGTCCAGGGAAATCGCCAGAGAAGTGAGGACCAGCCTTTCTGGTTCACTTACATGAGTGTAAAACGCCCTTTTGGACACCAGAGGTCGTCCTTTTTAACAATATGAGGTTAGATTCTGGGTAACATTAAGTTTTTGATAAAAGTTTTAAACTGTGTAAGTGAGGACCAGCATGGAAAACACACTCCAGGTTTTTAGTTTTCCTGTGGATGAAATATTGATGTTAAAACTTAATTCCAGGAGAGAGCTATGGTACAAAAATTCTTTATAATCAATTCTACATTTGTTTTAAGTAATTGATTTTGCAACAATTGATTGTAAAACGGACTATGCATGCTTTCAAAGAAAAATAAAATTCAATTACAGTATTTTCAGGCTTTTTCTTTATTGAACACCTTTTAACAGCAAATCTGCTCATAGTAAAAAAACATAAATCCTTTAAAAAAGCATAAATCTTTTAGAAAAACAGAAATCTTTTGGAAAAACAGAAATCTTTTAGAAAAACAGAAATCTTTTAGAAAAACAGAAATCTTTCAGAAAAACAAAAATCTTTTAGAAAGATATAAATCTTTTAGAAAAACAGAAATCTTTTAGAAAAATATAAATCTCTTAGAAAAACAGAAATCTTTAAGAAAAATTTAAATCTTTTAGAAAAACAGAAATCTTTTAGAAAAATTTAAATCTTTTAGAAAAAAAGAATTCTTTTGGAAAAACATTAATCTTTCAGAAAAACTGAAATCTTTTAGAAAGACTTAAATCTTTTGGAAAAATATAAATCTTTTAGAAAAACAGAAATCTTTTAGAAAATTTAAATCTTTTAGAAAAACAGAAATCTTTTAGAAAAATTTAAATCTTTAAGAAAAAAAGAATTCTTTTCGAAAAACATTAATCTTTCAGAAAAACAGAAATCTTTTAGAAAGACTTAAATCTTTTGGAAAAATATAAATCTTTTAGAAAAACAGAAATCCTTCAGAAAAACAGAAATCTTTTAGAAAATTTAAATCTTTTAGAAAAACAGAAATCTTTTAGAAAAATTGAAATCTTTTAGAAAAAAAGAATTCTTTTGGAAAAACATTAATCTTTCAGAAAAACAGAAATCTTTTAGAAAGACTTAAATCTTTTGGAAAAATATAAATCTTTTAGAAAAACAGAAATCCTTCAGAAAAACAGAAATCTTTTAGAAAAATTGAAATCTTTAAAAAAAACTGAAGTCTTTTAGAAAGGCTTAAACTTTTGGGAAAAATATAAAACCTTTAGAAAAACAGAAATCTTTTAGAAAAATATAAATCTTTTAGAAAAACAGAAATCTTTTAGAAAGACTTAAATCTTTTGGAAAAATATAAAACCTTTAGAAAAACAGAAATCTTTTAGAAAAATATAAATCTTTTAGAAAAACAGAAATCTTTTAACAAAAAATAAATCCAGAAACATAAATATATTGCACTTAAAAATAATAGAAATTGTGCATAAAATTAAGTAACATTAAATTAAAAGAGCAAAACAGGATAAATAATCCTAAATCATATTTTTCTTTTTCACTTTAATGATTTCATTGTAGACGAAGTATCTTATATCTTTCCATGACCTGTTTTTTAGTTCAGGAGACTCCTCGATGCAAATGCTGCAGTCAGTTTTTCCTGGTACCCTTCTAAGTCCAATAAAGCCGGCCATCTTTTGTGTGACTGCAGTTCTCTCTTCTTGGCTCCATGGCTTCTTAATGATTGCTCTTGGCAATTCTACAAATAAAAAAGAAAGCAAAAGAATTGAAGAAAAAATCTTGCAAAGTTTGTAAACAAATTTATAGTTTGAAAAGTCACATGTTCTATTTTTCTCAAATCTCTGTTATTCTCAAAGTAGCTTGGGTAAATACATGACTACAGTAGGTGACCAAATATGTTCATAACATTTTCTTCAAAAACTAAAAATAAAACACAACCAATGCTTGAGTCTTAGCCCAACCTTCTGCAGATTTCATCTTCTTTTCTGTAAAAAGCCAGACTCAGACATTTATTTTACTTAAGCTTCCTCTTTCTTTGCATCTCCTTGTTTCCTTGTCAAGGTTCTTGTCTTCTCCACGTTCCACTTCTTCCTGACCTTTATTCTTATCTGAATACAGTTAAACCCCTGTCTGTAAGGACTTAGAGCTCTGCTTTCTCTCCGGGCACCGGTGGGAATCATCGCCGCTTTACTAACGCACTAGATCTTCGAGCCCCCCCAGCACACAGTCCCCAATGTCACTCAACTGACCGTCGTTGACAATTACCTATGCCTGAATTGTTATACCCGACGTTTGATCTTGGAAATTCCAATCCTTGTGTTTGACTTCTGCCTGCCTGACGCTGACTTAGCTTCATGGATTTATAGCTGTGCTTGACTGTTGTAAAAACTTCCAGGTAATAATCCCTTTGGATTCAGCGGACTGCCTGCCTGTTTGTAACACTGTCTACGGTGGTAGTTATGCTCCTGGACTTCTCGCATTAGGTGAAAAATCTGTAAAGTAGTGACATTATATAGAAAACATTTTTTAAAAATACTCTTAAAATACCTTCACCACATGCTTTGAGCACATTTAAACACACATTTAGAATAAGGTGTGATCGCAGCCTGGCTAAGCAGCTCTCCCTTTCTTCAGAAATAGAAGCTTTTCGGGCAGGCAGCACACCACAATGCATTGTTCCACCGCATATTTGCGTTTCAGTGTTCGCAGTTTCACGTATTAGCAAGTTCACAAAAAATATCAGACCATTTAAGACGCTTGTGTGAGACTGTTGTGTCCAAGGAAGGTACCGAGGGAATTTCTGTGGAATGGGGACGGAGATGAGGAGCACTCCGGCCCTCCGGCTTCCCCTCTGACTGCTAAAAAATACTTAATAGCGAGCACCAACTAGTTCCAATGGTTCCTAAGTCACTATAGCCGAAGTTTGTGACCCTGCATGGTGAAATGGCATCAGCTGACTCAGAAGCGGCCAGAAAATATTCTGATAGCTGAGGAAGAAAATCATGGAGAATAATTATCATCTGGATGAATAAATGGTGGATGAACCCTCTTCTGGAGGAAGCCACGCTCAGAAACACGCTGCTGTCAGACTGACGCGCCATGGCCAACGCTTAAATCTGCAGGACCTCTCGCACTTAACTGATGAAAGAGGAAACACGGCTCCTGGTTTTAAGGCACAGAATGACAGAGAGACAGTCCTAATGTGTGTTATAAATTACACTACGGTCTATTTCTGTGAATAAAATAAAAAAACTCTTTATGTTCAGCAATATTCCAATGTTCTTTAATGAATGTTTCACAAAGCATTAAACATGTTTCAGAAGGTTTCTTGATGTGGAAGGATCGGTGACGGGCATTCTTCGGCCGCAGCAGGGGGTGGGGTTGGGGGGTGGTTCTCCGTATTCACGGGTGTGTCTGGTCCCTATGGTCCCTAACCCCAGCGAATATGGGGGGAATACTGGAAATAATTAAAGATCAGTACAGTATTCCCTCCATATTCATGGGAGTAAGGGACTGGAGACACCCAAGAATCCACAGAATCTGCAAATACAGGAAACCACCCCAACCCACTGCGGAAGATTGTCCGTCACCGATCCTTACTCATCAAAAATAGACTGTACCGTACTGTACTTTATAACGCACATTAGGAGTGTCAATCTGTCTCTCTGTGCCTTAATACCAGGAGTATGTTCTTCCTCCTTCATTAGTTAAGTGAGAGCTCTGCATCTCTTCGCCGCGAGGGTGTTCCACGTCCCGCTGTGCCACGGAGGAGAAGTGCTTTACTTCACGTGGGTGTGATCTGATGCACAGAAGTTTACATTCAAATGTATATAATAAATTTTTGTTTTAGCGTGACTTTTTAAAGTTATAAAACCAATGTTGTTATGCATTTTACATTTTAATGTAAAACACTAAAATTTGAGAATTCATTTCCATTCATTTTCTATACCCTTTATTCCCTTTCGGGGTCACAGGGCTGCCGGAGCCCATCCCGGCCACTTGGGCGAAAGCAGGGGATGCCCTGGACAGGTCGCCAGTCTGTTGCAGGATTTGAAAATACTTTAATTTAAACTTTAAATGTACATTTTTAGATGAAATGTTCTCTTAAACTTGTCCTTTTCACAGCAATTAGAAATATGTTTATATAGACATACTGGAACTCATCTTTTGTAACCTGACCCTGCCTCTGTTTGCCTGCCAGCTGCCCGATCGTTGCCTTGATTTTTGCCCACCCGTGTCTCTCCTCCGAAGATCTTTTTTAAGAGTTAAGATCTCCAATCTTACCTCTTTTCTTTGAAATCAACTTTTTTTTCTTTTGTCCACCATAGCTTGAGACCTGCCCGCCTCCATCTGAGAGAGATGTAATTAATACAGGTCTTAAACTACAGTTAATAACTGAGGTTTTCAAAGCTTAACACACCATCATCATCATCAACGTCGTCATCATCATCGCCACCACGATGTTTCGGTGCTTCCATTTTGGTGTCTCCTTTTTTCTTTCGTCCACCAGAGCTTGAGGCCTGCCCGTCTCCATCTAAGAGAGATGTAATTAATACAGGTCTTACTCTACAGTTAATAACTGAGGTTTTCAAAGCTTAACGCACCATCATCGTCATCAACGTCGTCATCATCATCGCCACCACGATATTTCGGTGCTTCCATTATGGTGTCTCCTTTCTTCTTTCGTCCACCAGAGCTTGAGGCCTGCCCGTCTCCATCTAAGAGAGATGTAATTAATACAGGTCTTACACTACAGTTAATAACTGAGGTTTTCAAGGCTTAACGCACCACCATCGTCATCAACGTCGTCATCATCATCGCCACCACGATGTATCGGTGCTTCCATTATGGTGTCTCCTTTCTTCTTTCGTCCACCAGAGCTTAAGGCCTGCCCGTCTCCATCTAAGAGAGATGTAATTAATACAGGTCTTAAACTACAGTTAATAACTGAGGTTTTCAAAGCTTAACGCACCATCATCGTCAACGTCGTCATCGTCACCATGATGTTTCGGTGCTTCCATTTTGGTGTCTCCTTTTTTCTTTTGTCCACCAGAGCTTGAGACCTGCCCGTCTCCATCTAAGAGAGATGTAATTAATACAGGTCTTAAACTACAGTTAATAACTGAGGTTTTCAAAGCTTAACGCACCATCATCGTCATCATCGTCATCGCCACCATGATGTTTCGGTGCTTCCATTTTGGTGTCTCCTTTTTTCTTTTGTCCACCAGAGCTTGAGACCTGCCCGTCTCCATCTAAGAGAGATGTAATTAATACAGGTCTTAAACTACAGTTAATAACTGAGGTTTTCAAAGCTTAACGCACCATCATCGTCAACGTTATCATCATCGCCTACACTCTGTTTCGGTGTGTCCCTTTTGGTGTCTCCTTTTTTCTTTCTTCCACCAGAGCTTGAGGCCTGCTCGTCTCCATCTAAGAGAGATGTAATTAATACAGGTCTTACACTACAGTTAATAACTGAGGTTTTACAAGCTTAATGTACCATCATCGCCATCATCATCCCCATCATCATCGCCACCATGATGTTTGAGTGCATCCTTTTTCTTTTTTTCACCAGAGCTTGAGGCTTGCCTGTTTCCATCTAAGAGAGATGTAATTAATACAGGTCTTACACTACAGTTAATAACTGAGGTTTTACAAGCTTAATGCACCATCATCGCCATAATCATCGCCACCATGATGTTTGAGTTCATCCTTTTTCTTTTTTTCACCAGAGCTTGAGGCTTGCCTGTTTCCATCTGAGAGAGATGTAATTAATACGTTAATACATTATGACCTGATGAGATATAAATCTTGTTTTAGTTCAAATCTTTGTAATATTTTAAAGGCCTAAACCATGCAAAATCTATTTTTAGAGCATTTGTGTTTTAAAATGTTAATTCCTCACTATAAAAAAAAACCCAAAATGGTATTTTGATCCATTCACACATTCCCGAGTATTCCTCTAAAAACCTGAACTCTGACAATCAGCCCCTCCTAACCCACGTAAATAAGCGCGTTCTAGCGAACTGACATAGACCAGTGAGAACAGCCCCTTCTAGGCAGAATCTTCGCTGCCAGCACCCCCCCTTTGTAGTCTAACACAGACCCACTTTTAGGCCCTTTAATGCTGCTGTATCATTACATGATGACCAGTGGTTATCTGCATCAAATCTACAGAAGGAAGTAAATGTAAAAAGCAAACAAAAAAATCCAAACATCAGTCTTACCTGATGACATGCATTCTTCAGCTGCTGTATGGCATTCAGTTCGATCAAGATCTGCCATAGCAGCCTCCAACTGCAGGACAGAGAAAAAAAAGGCTAAATCAAATTGTTATTGGCAGCCTGAATTAATATAGGCTGCAAATAAAAAAATACACTTAAACCATGAACTTCATGAAGTGATGAACTTCTTTCAGTTCACCACTCTACTCCCCTCCTGAGGTTTATATTTGGTATATTTAACACATGAAAACAAAGTCAATAGCAGTACATAAAGGTGGACCTGTGGGCCATATGAATTCAGAGGATATCAAAGCTTCATTAGGTTGACAACTAAACAAATAACATAAAAATGTACATACACAAAAAATATTTTTCATCTGCTAAAAAACTGCTGCAAATTCAGTAAAACTAATATAAAATAAAGTGACATCAGGTAAAATTAAAGCCATAAGCGGCGTTGTATGGCCCGCAGATGCAACCCGCCTTCCGCGCCCAACTCTTCGCACCACTGCTGCCCTCACCGCCCTCACTTGCCACATTTGATCAAGTCTAGTCAAAACTGCTTACTCTAATTATTCTAACTATGCTATCTATGCTAATGTAGCTAAAAGTGCTAGCGTAGCTAAAAGTGCTAGCGTAGCAATCAGCGTCATCAACTCTCTCAGAAAAACACATTGCTCAAAATGCTAATGATGCTAAGTATGCTAGCTATGCTATTTTGGCTAAAGTGCTAGCATTATGATCAGCATCAACTCTCTCAGAAAAATATATTACCTAAAATGCTCTTTATGCTAACAAGTCTGATGTGGCTACAAGTGCTAGCATAGCGATCGCTATACGTCATAAGATGGTAAAAAACCCACTTTTTTCAAAATGACTGCTTATCTGTTGATTCTATCTCCATAGCAACCATTTTGTGTTTTGGTCGCCTCGGGATGATGAACAGATCGACGTTAGTTTCAGACGAATCGGTAAAAGTAAACTTTTTGTTGTCCTTAGCAACAGTGGTTTTGTGCTAGACACGCCCAGATTCCTTATATGTCCATACCCAGTGTTTTTCAATGTATTCAGTTTCAGGCATGAATGCATGCATTCAAATTTTCACAGTATTCCATTGAGCAACATAAGAGTTATAAAAGTGCGCCACTTTGCTAGCTCACCACGTGCACGCCGTTCAAAAACTACAACTTCTAATTCCAACAGCATGCCATTGAAAAGGTTTCAAGATGATCGATGAAAATTCCAACGACAAGTTTATGTTTGAATCCGGTGGTAAAGGTGTTTTTTATGGAAAATTCAAGATGGCGACCTTTTCCAGGGGTCAAAGGTTGACGAAACTCCAGAGGTGATTGTAGACTTACGCTAGGGAGTTGCGAGTCAAATTTCCTAAAAAAAACAATCACTTGAAAATAAGTTAATTTTTCCATATTGTGTAAAACGCAAAAATCTCAAAATGGCAGATTTTGGCACAAAATGGCCGCCAAATCATAGGTCATGTCGCCATCAAATAATTAGGCCTATTTGAAATAAAGATATAAATTAACATTCATTGTACATAAATTATGGGAGTCAAATCTACAACAGCTAAACCATGGGTCTGAAAAATCTAAAAAAAATTATTAAATATATAAAAATGAATGAATTTTCAATGTTCACAGTAATTAAACTATCAGAATATAATATTTTTCAATAGAATATATATCAATTTTGATATATTTTAATCTGACAGGAGCACATTCAAGTTCCTTTAAAAATAAAATTGTGTCAAAAAATATCCTACAGCAGTCCATTTATTGGCAGTTGTTATAATGCATTTCTCCCAATTAAGAACTTTTCTTCTAAACAGAAACTGCTGGTTCAACATACGATAAGAGTGTGTTCTTTAAACCTAATCTAAATATAAACAGTTTTGATAATAGATTTAATCATCGTTAATCATCTGACCTGTGCATTTTAGAAAATTGATAAAACCCATAAGGCCTCTTAATTTAGTGTCATGTCAGGTGTGGTTAAAAACAGATTTATTAAACTATTAAGAGATAACCAAAATAACTCTAATATGGTAACAACATGTAACTTACAAACCTATTATTTATGCTCAATAAGAAACATATTAGGCTACTTAGAAGCTCCATGTAAAAGCTCCTGCTGAAATAAATCAAATAGAACAACTTAAATTCATGACTAAAACTCAAGAAAGATGATTGAGCACCCCCCCCCCCTTCTCCCATGCACCTGGCTCTTAGCTGTTGCCGTGCAGACTTACTTCTCCTCCCCCACTGGATGAGCTTGTTTGAGCATTTTTGTGAGTTATAAAACTCTCAGTGGGAGAATAAAAAACAAAATAAAGATTCTTAGCTTAAAGAGTCAAATTTTTAACATAAATGAGCTGTTTAAAAGATTTAATAATCTGCATGCCCTGGTTTTCAATCATAGCTTGTTGGGTTTCACTTAAAAATAAAATATAAATTGACAAAAACAAACTATTTAAAAATACAAAAAACATTAAATAAATTGTTTTCTTACCTGTGCCTTTTCATGCCTTATTTCACACTCTCCATGCTGAGTCTGCAACTTCTTGATCCCCTTTTGAAAACGCTCCATCTTGTCACAAAGCAGCTCCCTGCAGGTGTGGACTTTTGCCCTCACTGCTCTCTGGCAAAGCGCTGTGATTGGCTGATTCTGATGGGCCCATTAATTGAGCGGTGGAGGAGGGGTGACACCCTGCTACTTCATGAAGCCTAAAACTCCTCACTGAGTTTCCAGATATTGTTGGCCGTTTTTTCTTTTCAAATTAAATAGATAGATCAGAGGTGCTCACACTTTTTTGGGGTGTGAGCTATATATATATATATATATATATATATATATATATATATATATATATATATATATATATATATATATTTATATATTTATTTATTTATTTTCAGAATAAAATACTGTTTAATACATGTAGTAGCTTTTTTGACATGTGAGCTCATATATATATAGACATATCTATATATATATGTCTATATATATATATATATATATATATATATCAATATATATATATACAGTATATCCGCGTTTTTCGCGGGGGTTATGTTTCAAAAAGAACCCATCATGGACAAAATCCGTGAAGTAGAAACCTTTTTTTTAACAATTATTATACAATTGAATACTCTATTATACATTGAAAAGAAAGAAAAAAACATTTTACAGGCTCAAGCATTTGTATCACAAATAAAAGTACTTTAGAAACTTTTTTCAACAAATAACTTCTGTACTGTACTGTCAAATAATAATTTTAATCATCGATGTGAACAGAAGGGTTCAAATTGCAGAGATTAGCACTGCCCACCGCGACCCGAGTAATTGGATTAAATGGGAGAAAATTTAAAATGATTTTGAAAAAAATACAAAGTACAGTGGGACAAAATAGTGACTCAGGTGTATTTCACTGCTCTTCAGACTGAGCCGCTACATCCTGACTCCGCTCTGTAGTGTTTTCTTCTTTTGCAGCCCGCGGTGCCGCAGGTGCTTTTGCTGGTCCACAGAGTTTTTTCGACATTATGGGTTTTGGAGAAACTCCAAATTGCAACAGTATTTGCACGTACGTAATGTAAATTTGGCAAGCTGTTTTACGTACATGTACATATTATACTGCAATTTTATTGATGCACAGATAGAGAAGAAGCGAAGTGACTTTTGAGCCAATCAGAATGCAGAACACCATGCGCAATGCAAATCCGTGAAATAGCGAAACCATGAAAAGTAAACCGCATGATAGCGAGGGATCACTGTATGTATATGTGTATATATATATATATATATATATATATATATATAGGCCTGGGAGCTTGAGGGTTCTGCGCAGTATTCTAGCTGTTCCTAGCACTGCACTTTTCTAGACTGAGAGGTCTGAGGTGTTTCCAGGTGTCTGTTGTAGCCACTCCTCCAGCTTGGGGGTTACTGCCCCCAGTGCTCCAATTACCACAGGCACCACTGTCACCTTCACTTTCCGTGCTTTCTCCAGTTCTTCTCTGAGTCCCTGGTATTTCTCCAGTTTCTCATGCTCCTTCTTCCTGATGTTCCCATCGCTTGGCACTGCCGCGTCCACCCCAAGGGCTTAGCTCTGTTCTTTATCCACCACTACAATGTCTGGTTGGTTCGCCATTACCATTCTATCAGTCTGGATCTGGAAGTCCCACTGGATCTTTGCCCTCTCATTCTCTACCACCTTCGGGGCTGTTTCCCATTTTGACCTTGGGGTTTCCAGTTCATATTCTGCACACATGTTCCTGTATATTATTCCAGCCACTAGATTGTGGCGCTCCATGTATGCTTTACCTGCCAGCATCTTACACCCTGCAGTTATGTGCTGGATTGTTTCAGGCACCTCTAGATCTGAACCTCTATAGGTCTTACTTAGAAGCCAGCACAATGGCAAAAATAAGACCCAGGCAATAAACAGCTACGCACTGCCATTTATCAGATACCCTGCAGGAATAATAAGATGGCCAAAGGAAGAGATACAGACCACGGATGTTAAAACATGAAAGCTCCTCACCATGCATGGAGGGTTCCATCCCAAATCCAGCACCCTGAGACTGTATGCTAGCTGCAAGGAAGAAGACCGAAGACTAGTGAGCGTAGAAGCCACTATCCAGGATGAAACATCCAAGATGCATGAGTACATCAAGCTCAAGGCCCCAACTGACAGTGTGCTCAGTGAATGTCTCAGGCAATGAAGAGCAGAGGATACAGTGCTGGAGGACAGATCCTCATGGGAGGACAAACCCCTGCATGGGATGTACCACCGGACAATAACTGAAGTGGCTGACATCAAGAAGTCCTCCCAATGGCTAGAAAGGGCTGGCCTACAGGACAGCACTGAAGCACTCATCCTGACAGCTCAGGAAAAAGCTCTGAGCAGCAGAGCCATAGAGGCTCAGATCTACCACACCAGACAAGACCCAAGGTGTAGATCTACCACACCAGACCAGACCCACGGTGTAGGCTGTGCAAAGAGGCGCCTGAAGCAATCCAGCACATAACTTCAGGGTGTAAGATGTTGACTGGGAAAGCATACATGGTGCGCCACAATCAAGTAGCTGGAATAATATACAGGAACATGTGTGCAGAATATGGACTGGAAACCCCAAGGTCAAAATGGGAGAAACCTCCAAAGGTGATAGAGAATTAGAGGGCAAAGATCCAGTGGGACTTCCAGATCCAGACTGATAGGATGGTAATGGCGAACCAACCAGACATTGTAGTGGTGGATAAAGAACGGATGAAAGCCGTTGTGGTGGATGTGGCAGTGCCAAGCGATGGAAATATCAGGAAGAAGGAACATGAACATGCTGTAAACCGTGTTTTGGGGGGAGCATGGCATTTCTAAAGGACTGCTGGCACCGTTGGAAGCGTGTGCCGCGGAAAAAACTGCTTCCTCTGTGAGCTCAGGTCCATCAGGGGGGAACTGTGGAGCAGGCAGCAGGAGGAGACGTATGTGCAGTGACATATGTATCAGAGGTTGTTCGATTGGCTGTTCTGCATGTCAATCAAGTCCCATACTTCTTGGAGGATTTTGATTTTCTGACTGATTATTTAGAAATATATTTTTTATTTATCTTTGGTGGTCTGCGATCTACCCTCATGTCCTTGAAGATAGACCCGTCGATCGCGATCGACGTAATGAGCAACCCTGAGATAGAGATAGATGTAGGCCTAAGTAAGTAATAAATATATATAAAGAGTAAGGGTAAAGGGGCTGCTTCTGAGTCACTCTCAGTCCAATACTAGCTTGGGTTACACGTGCAAAATGTCTTTGATTGGATCTGAAATCGTATTACATATGAACATGAGCCTATGTACATGTAATGTACATGGGACCAGAAAAACTTTATCTGATAATAACAATCGTTTACCTATGCCACATTTTTGATCGGAATAAATCATTTTGACATGAGCAGAACTGTCAAATACCGTAATAATGTAAACGACTGTAGAAGAAGAAATTGGAGTTCCGTTGTAAACAAACAAAACTGCAGCATAGAGCAAGATGATCTTCTAAACATTCTTTTATTATTGTTGTGATTTTAATTAAGGGCCATTTTATTATGTGCAGCCAGTGCTTTATTCTTGGAAGCACAGACCCAGAAGAAGGGTTAGGATTAGGTTAGTACGTGCTAACAGCATTTAGCCTAGGATGTACTTAAAACCTATGCGGTCAATGCCACAATGTGCTTCTTGGCTGCACTTAAATATGTGGGAATAACATCAGCCATTATTTTGTCTGGACACGAATGGTAACACAAATCCACATGATTCTTTGCACGGTTTCTCAGGACTGTGCGTAGTGAAATTTCTTAATTCAAGTGCCACCTCCACCAGCTCACACACCATCTCAAAGCCGCTCCTCTGCTCTGAGACACAGTTCCCCTGGGAGACACAGTTTTCCTGAGTCCGGCAGCTCGATCATGCAGAGCATGACAGTGTGCAGTGCACACGGTAACAAAGCACTTTTCCCTGCTCACACATAAGAAGCTGTGAGTCTGTCTGCTCTGCTCAGAGACATGGTTAGCAAACTCAGAGCAGCCAGTCGGTCCTCTTTGCGCTCCAAAGCCTCCTCTGGAGCGCCACACCGTCTTTGCACGACGTAAAAGCCAGTGCAGAAGTGAACCACAATAGTAATTAATTGTTTGTATGCAATTGGCATAACCCACCTATCTAAAGGAAATTTTTATCCGAATGAGTCTGATCGGGTCAGAGTATTTGGCGTGTTTACATGACGCATTTTTATTCTTATCAGGCGTTGATTCCAATTTCTTTTGTCCATGTAAACACAGCTACTAGGGTTGGGCGATGTCCCCTAATTTGGCCGTTGACGATGTTTGCTGTCAACCATCGGGATGGACGATGACATCGTCGGGGGGGGGGGGGGGGGGGGGTATTTTTACATTTTTCGTTCTTATATAACTGCTATTCCTTATTTTGCTTTTTTCATTTTATTTCCCAACTAATGGTTAATCCGCGATGATCCAGTATAAACTGAGGGAAGTGACTTTAACAGAAAAAATAACAAGCAAAATAGAAAAAAAGTGGTCCGCTCCTGCACTTAACTAGCGAAGTGGACCGGCGGAGGGCGGATTTACAGCTTTATGTTTGATGGGAAGGGGGGGGGTACATGAGCGGTATGTGTGGGAGATTTAAGACTGCGATCCGTCCCGCAGCTCTAGGGGTACGAGTTATCAAACTCAGAACCGGGTCTAAACGTGTGTCTGAGCACAGTTCAGATCGTCAGCAGACACACAGCGGTTTGAGCTTCAAAGCAGAAATTTCGCTCAGTCCTTAGAAAACATTCAATCAATCACGTGGATTTGTGTTTCCAGTCGTGTCCCGACTAAATAAAGGCTGATGTTATTCTTACACGTTTACGTGCAGCGCCACCCAAAGCTAATGTTGTTAGCCCGTGTTAGCATACTGCTAATCCTGGCTACGTTCAGAAAAAGCACTGACCACACGGATTAAAATTCAAATGATGAGCGAACAGGTGTTTGATAATAACCGTAACATTATTAAAAGCACGTTTAGAAGATCGTCTCGTATTTTACCGAGCTGACATGTCAATGTATATAGCTGCTCGCCGCTGTTATCGTTTTGTATTGAATTGTTACCTTCAATAAAGTTTGGAAAAAAAGCCGCTCGGCGGAAGTTGTATCCTCTTCCGGTTTTCAAACTGCGCATGTGCGAATACTGCGCGTGTGCGAATGATTTATTCCGACCGAAATTGTGACCTTAGTGAACGTTTTTTTATTCTGAAAACATTTTTCTGGGCCCATGTACACGGTTGGATTCTAATCCGACCATTGATCCCATCAAGATATTTTGTACATGTAACCGCGGCTTATGATGTCGACGCGCAACGTGGCGGGGGCGTGGCATCACGATGGTGGTCTCTCCATCGGGATGTCAGTCACCCATCACGATGGACGATGATATCGTCCATCGGCACAACCCTAACAGCTACAGTTCCTTCATTCACTATCTAATGTGGGTTAATGGAATACAATTTTACTCTTTATTTTGTGCATGTTAAACAGCTATTGATAGGGAAAGAAGCTACTGTACGTAATTAAGTCACTTTTTTTACTGTAAAGTTTTAATGTGATGATCTTGGAAAATATCATGAGATTCATGAGATTTCAGCATTCTTGAATTAGCAGATCAACCTGCTGGGCCAAACCCCTCTCCACCGTTCAATTAATTGCTACCTATTTATCGGTCGATAGATAGATGTGGTCCATCTTCTCTCTAAACGTTGTTCTCTCCAGTTTGTGGCAAACTACTTGAACTCCTGACCTCACTGTGTGCCGCAGCACTCTGATTGGCTGATTTTTGGTCGACCATTAATTGAATGGTGGAGGAGGGGGAGGCTCAGCAGGTATTTCTCAGAAGTCATCAAACCTAAAACTCCTTATCAAGTCTCCAGATATTTTCGAAGGGGATTTATAATTATTTTTCTGGCAAATTTAAACTCTATACAAAGGAACAATGAGTTGTTGTGCAAACTGTTAGACTAAAATATACATTTGTATCTCTAAGGCACTTGCTTTTTTGCGTTTTATAGGTTATTTACTATCTTAGACACAATTTAATAAAGGGTTGAAACAATTCAGGTCCTGCAGTTTTTGACTGGACCTGGTCGTAGATGGTCTGAGTGTGAAAAATGTGATAAATAAATAATGTTGAATAAAGGAGGCACTATATTCCTAGGACTGGGACATCCGCGTCAGGACTCTGATCAGAGAGCACAGGACAGATGAGCGGTTTAAACTTTTATCTTCAGTTTTCTTCAGTTTTTACAGAGCTCACAGCCTTGCCACATGTAGCCTGCCTGCTCCCCTCCCTCCCTCTGTTTTTTCCTTAGGACCTTGCTCGTCCAGATACACGCCTGAACAGAATGTACTAAACAGAGAGTAATTCACAGCAGTGCCTGAAAAAATTATACTTAGCAGGTGGAAATTTACAACAACAACCCTATTTTACATTTTCACAAGTCAAATAAAAGGTTTCAGAAATCAGTTTGAAAATGTAGGGGGTGGGTTTAAAAAAAATAAACATTTGTTTTTGTACAACCTTACAAAGGGCAAATATGTTGATTATCTATTAAATTTGCTACCATATCAAACATGTTTTTGACAAGTTCAAGAAATACAACCACAATAAGTATAACAGGGTATTATGGTCTTGATCCTGTGGACAAGATCAGCTGCACCTTTAAGAAGCCTGCCATGGATCATCAAGGGGGCGGAGCTTAAAAGACCAGATGACCAGAAACAGGAAGCCTGGGCAAATTAAAAATGTTTGGCTGAGATTGTTAGCAGTGTTTTAGGATTATGCTTGACGTCCCAGGGCCATTCCAATACAAGCTTTACACCACTGGATTAAGTTTTTGTAGTTCTCTCTGTGAATGGGTTATTGCATTTTTTTTTCCTTCACTTTTTTCCTTCCCATTGGATACAAAATTCACAGACTTGGAAAGAAGATGGTGAGATCAAGTCTGTTTATTTTGTTTATTTATGAGCGGTATTTCCAAATTTACAAAGTGAATGGTGGTGTATATATGGTGGAGTATATTTTGCTTAATGAACTGCTTGAGGGTGGAGGGTGGGGTTATTATTGTTGATACATTTGAGACAGCTGATTTGTTTTTGACCATTATGTTTACATTTTTTACTCGCACATTTAATCAACTTAGTATTTAATTGCTTATCTGTGTTTTTCTGCGGGAGTGCAGAGGGAATTGTTACAATTTCCATTTGCTTATATACTTTAGTTTATTTTATTTACTTTTTAATAATCAAAAGTTGAAAACATTTTGACACATTTTGCACCACTATAATAGGGTGCCCCTTAAACATCTCCATATTCTTAACTATAGTTCAGTTGCAGATATTACTGACCTTGTTTGGGGAGACCCAGGTTCAAACCCCACCTCAGGGTATTTTACATGATGGCTCATGCCAGTCTTCATACACTTTATGAACTTATTTCGTACTACAATAATCACAACCTTAATCTTCTAAACATTAATGCCCCCCTTAAAACTAGAACTGTCTCTTTCAATGTAACTGCCCCCTGGTTTACTTCCACCCTCAGGAAACTAAAATCAAGTGGACGCCAACTGGAAAGACTCTAAAAGCGGCCTCTATACCCATAAAGACACGTACTCCTTCTCCTCTACAAAGACTCAATTCCCAATGCCAAATCTACATATTACTCCAGCTTAGTAAACTCAAGTGAAGGAAACTCCAAAACCCATGTCTCTATACTCTCAAAGATAACAGAACCTCCAAATTTACTTCCTCCTCACCTGTTCAGCTCGGATTTCTGCAACACCATCGCAACCTTTTTCACTTATTTTATTTATTTCAATAAAACCCTGGTTCACATCCAATTTCCCCAAACTAAACAGCAGTAAAAAGAACTTTTACTTGTAGGCACCAAGTCCAGTCTAAGTAAAATAAATAACATAATCCCTTTTGACAACTCCCTCATCTTCCCCTCCCCTTCAAGTTAAGTGCCTGAGTGTCATCATGGACAGTCCTCTTTGCTTCACTTTTCACATTAACGTCACTCAGACAGCTCAATTCTACTTCTGGAACACCGACTGTCGTCGCCCTACCCTCAGCCCTCATTCCACTGCTATACTGGCTCACAGCTTCATTACATTTCGTCTGGATTGTTGTAATTCACTTAGGTAAAGACTCCCGCAAAAAACTCCCCACAAACTTCAAGTAGTTCAAAACTATACTGCCTGCATCATCATACAGTGCTCCCCGATCCATCATATCACACCCATACTCAAGCAGCTTCACTGGCTACATGTCCCCCACTGGATCACCTACAAAATCCTCCTTCTAATCTACAAAACCATTCATACCCCCCCCCCCCCCCCAACTCTCAGATCTCCCTCAAGTTTTAACTCCCACCCACTCCCTTGGGTCGTCATCCTCCCCTCAACTTGTTATCCAAAGTGCTCACCTTGTGGAGAAATGGGCATTTAGTTGCTCTGCCCCACAACTCTGGAACCCCTCCTCCCCGACCTCCGGATTATGGACTCACTCCCTCTCTTCATCTCCAGCCTCAAAACTCACCTTTTCAGACTAGTCTACTCTTCCTGACTGGACTGCATATTCTTTTTAAACTTTAAACTTAACGTCTTTTAAATCTGTGCTTTTATCCCTTTTCGGCGACCTTGAGTTCGAAAAAAGGAACCTGATTAATAAAATGAATTATTATTATTAAAAAATTATGCATTTATCATGCATTTATTAACACTTCATACTTATAATTGTTAAAAGTGTCCAGACTTATTGGTCAGTGGTCAATTCAGATTAAAAAAAAATGGAAAAATTATTTTTAATTCCTAATAGAAAATGATTTGCTTCAGTAATTTGATATATTCTAACAGTTTATTGCTCTGAACAGAAAGGATCTCTTGTAGACTTGTGGAGACTCTTCTGGTCGGGTCTGAAGGAAACACTGATCCCCATCGCAGGAAATCTGTTGAAGCTTCTGACTGATGACACTGTTTCTAAACCACTTATTTGTAAAGATAATGCTCTGTTAAGGATTATCTCCCTATTATGGTGTATCTATCCTCTTTCCCACAATGAGCTCTAATAATGAAAATAGTTGTAAACGTTAATCAGTTCACATCAACCAATTTATGAATCAATGCTATGTATTTACTGAGGAACTAAATCAAAATATGTGAAATGGTTTTGATATGATCAAAAAGCACTCTTGAAGAATATGACAACAGATATTTACAACAAATGACCTGTTTTAGAAGTCTCAACCAATTTGACCACTGGCTTCTTTTAGCACTGGCTGGGCCACTAAGTCTCTTTTGTCAATAGTGCAAAATGCAGTCCTGTACCTCCTCTTCTAATATACAATGTCTAAAAGATGCTTACAAAATTTCTTAAATTTTACAGTATGAATACCAATAATAATAATAATAATAATGTATGTGAAACCCCATGCAAGAAGTGTAAAGAGGATACATTACATTAGCGATTTAATTAAAAAATTAGCGATATTTAATAAATCTTTAGATTTTAATTTTAAAACTGAGTCACATTAGGTATATTTTTAAAAAATATATATTTTATATATATATATATTATATATATATTATTTTTAAACTATTAAATATTAAGCAAAGCATGCTTTTCTAGAGATGCCATTTTCAGTTAATGGACCATCTTGATGTAATTCCCGATTAGACCTGTAGTTGGCCCCAAAGTACGCTTTTACAACAGCAGTGCCTAAAAAAACTGTAGGGGGAGATCATGAGCAAAGTCTGTGTGAAAATTCAGGTGAAAAAAATGCACTTTTGGCCAAAAGTGGGGACTTCTGGGAAAATGAGAGGGAGGCATCTATGGGCAAAGTAGAGCAGTTTTCAATCAAAAAAAAAGTGAGAACCGGCAAATGTCCTCACTTCCAGAAATTGACCTCACTTTGTTGGTTAAAAACTCACGCTGGTCCTCAGTAAGCAGTAAGTGCAAGAACACATTCACACACACCCATTCACACACACCCATTAACAGACACACAAACACATTCACAAACACATTCACACACACACACGCCCATTCACACACACATTCACACGCACGCATTCACACACACACACACACACACCCATTCGCAAACACATTCCCACACACATTCACACACATCCATTCACACACACACATTAACAGACACACAAACACATTCACAAACACATTCACACACACACACGCCCATTCACACACACATTCACACGCACGCATTCACACACACACACACACACACACCCATTCGCAAACACATTCCCACACACATTCACACACATCCATTCACACATTAACAGACACACAAACACATTCACAAAAAATGTCACACACACATTCACACACATCCATTCACACACACACATTCACACAGTTGTGCTGCTCCACTGACGCACACTGGTGCTAACCCATAACCACCAGGAGCAAGGTGGGGTTCAGTTTCTTGTCCAGCTACACTTCAACACGCAGCCAGTAAAGGTGAGTACCGAACCTCCAATCAGAGGTTGACCGCTCCTCCTCTGCACCTCAGCTGCCCAAAAAGACGATGGTGGAATGATTTTTACTTTTTCTGCGATTTACATGTGGAAAATGTCCTTTTTTTTACAATAGGACCAGGGCAGAGATGCTTTATATTCATCCCAGAAAATCTTTGGTTTCAAGTTATGGTTTACCTGACTGAAGTGATCCTTCCATGCTCAGGCATGATAAAGTGAACTGCTATGAGGCAAGATTGTGAGGATGAGCCAGATGAGAATGAACTCAGGTACGTTCACACACTGGAGGGAGAACCTCTGATGCACCCTTTGGATTCCGAGGGATTCGCAGATTCACCTCAATTCAGAAACTTTCTGAAAACAGCACAATGGCAGGACAAAGTACAGTTCAAAAAGCTCATTGGGTCCACCAACTGGTCAATTAAAAAAATTAAATATGTTCAAATCTGATAAAAATCAGCTGACAATGGCGTCAGAAGCTGTAAAAACTCCGCTCTGCAATACAGACAATGGGACTAATTATTGACTTCCAGAAACTGTATTTTTTTGTGAATCATTGAAGCTTTTTAAATTGAATTCCTGCCACCTACATGCATCTGCCTAAAAGGTGGCAAATGTGGTAGACAGTTTGAAGTTTGGAATATTACAAAAGGATTACCAATAAAGCATGAGAAAAAAATAAACACATTTGATAAAAAAAATATGTTAAAGCATTATACATTAGGGATATTTTGTATTTGTTGTAAAAAAAAAGTTGTGTTATTAAACACAATCTCATGTGTCTGTGCTTGAGCTGCTCTTTAGGTTTATTCATTATCCCTTTTTTTCATATTTTCAAGAAAACATAATAAAAAATTGTTCGGCTGTAAAATTGCTTGTTTTTGTCAATGATTACGCAATTATGTTGCAAAAGTTATTAAGATCAAACGGTGATGATCTCATAAAAAAATGAACGAGAGGTCTAGAAAATGAGAACAGTAATAGTAATGAGCAAAGAAAAGTGTTTGCACGCGTCATAAATCAGCCAGTGAAAATTGTTTTAGCCACTCTTTCCAATGAAACCTCTGCAAGAAGCATGATCTGCTGTGGGTGCATGTCGGGAAATTGATCCTTTGCGGTGAAAGTAAGAGATAAACAAACAATTTTGCTGAATGTCATCATCTCCCTGCTGGGTGTTTGTTGGTAGGGGTCAGGGGGGGAGAAGGGACAACACGAGTGGAAATGTCATAAATCAGAGGGATTTTAGAATCTGATGACAAACCTAATTCCTGTCTGAAAAGAGCTGGTCCATACCCGCCCCCCCCCCTCCCGACTGTCATCAAAGCTGGCCTATAAACATTGCAGCTGTCACCCAAACGCGTACGGACTGTGAAGGACATGCCATCATGCCTCTCACATGCTCGCTCCCTGCGCCAATTCTGGATTGGAGGGGCCGGCAAATTCCGCTTTGCATTTTGTCACATTCAGCCACAGTGGGGGCCAGACTTCAACCCCCAACTTCATACCCCCCCCACCCCACCCACCACCACCACCACCATCTCCTGTCATGTCTGACCATCTGTTGAAGGGCAATTACTTCTGTGAAATCAATTCATGCCTTTATCACTCCAAAAACATTCTCTGAGGCCTTAAAAGGGAAATGCGAGTAAGGCTGAGAGGTGGGACAGGGTCCTGCACGGGGGGGGGGGTGGGGGGGGGGGGGGGGACTGTGTTAAATGTTATCACTGTGAAAGGTGAGCAGCGGGGCTTTAGGGGCCATTTTCCACTCAACAAACGCTCAGACTGCCGCTCTCCGACCTGCTCACACATAAACACACACACAAGCTGTGGTAAGCAGATAGCTCCCATCTAGGCTGGGCTGTAATCTATACAAGTAAAGCTGGCAGCGCAATCATGGAGGAAAAAAACTACAGAGATGTGCAGAAACATTCAAAACAAGGAGAAGTAAATGACAGTATCATCAGCAAAAAGAAGAATCCAACAATCCCACAACTACATATGTTTTATTAATTATTAACTACATATATATTATTAATATTATTTTATTTGGTTTTAACAATTTTAACACACATTTAGTATCCTGGTTTTTTTAGAGGTATTTCATGTGTAACAAACTGATTTAATTTCCTGTTTTAGTTGCTGGTTAAGTACTTTTTCAAATCTTTTTATGTATTGTTGATTATTTTTAGTAGTATGTTTTTACCATGGGTTGTTTTTAAGGTATAAGTGTTGCACTGACCAGCCCACTTTCATATTCATTTTACCCATGACAATGATAAATAAGGCTGTCTGTCTGTCCGTCCGTCCATCCATCCGTCCGTCCATCTGTCTGTCTGTCTAATGTTGGTTCTTGAACATTGAACTATAGCACATGGTGTTCACACTGGACTGTCACTTGCATATTCTAAACGTTAGAAGAGGCTTGCTGGAAAATGTGGAATTAGTGCAAATCTTGCTTTTTTTTCACAACTCTATTCTAGATTTAAAAGATTTGATGTCATGATATTCCAGCCGAGCGCAAACGGCAATTGTTAATTTCTCCTTCCTGATCGATTTTCAAAAACTTGGCACCTCCGTGTTATAAAAAGAACACCATCCATACCTGAAAATCCATGTCCCTGATTGATCAAAGTTCAACTGGTTTAACTTTGGATGCTTGCTCATTCGCCACGTGTTTTTGTATGAACAGCCCACAAACAAACACTATATTTCCAAAAGTTAAAAACTGCATAATCATCATTAAAATCACTGGGAACCCTTTAACAATCAATAAAAATACAGTCGGAGTGAGACTTTAATGCATGAATTAAAAACAGCACTGGTGAGTGTAAATTTGAAAGTTTTGAATAATTAATGGGTCCAACGTCACTTTTTTTATGTTAGTCATGTGTTATGAAGTGGGTTATGGAAAGCCCCGCTATTTTTTCTTCTTACTGATGTTTAAAAACAGTGTTTTTCCTCATAGCTGGTTAAAATTCCTCGCTGCCCTGGATAGGTCCCCCAACCCTGCGGATGGTTTACATCCGTCCAATCACATCGTAAATAGAAAAAATGTCAAGGGCCGGCTTCCAGTATTATTAAATCAAGGTGTCTAACTATATTAAATGTTACAAGGTCGCCATGTGTGATTCCCTAATCCCCCCCTTTCCAACACAAACACCCAGACACAAACTCGTAGTCCTTGTTCTTCACACCTCTATGGTTAAACTATGCAATTTCTACGTAAAAACAGATATCTGTATTTAAATACGAATTGAATGCAGTGTAAAAATGTTATTTCCGACATTATCTTACCTTTGTGTTCAACTTAAATCTAGCAAGTCCGGTGAATTGTATCTGACTGTCAATTTACATTAATGTTCAGGATATTTGACAAGAAAGTTCCCTCTAAAAACACTAATGACTTACTGTGGAGCTGTGGACTGTACTTCAGTGACAATTTACAAACAAATTTAAAGAAAGTTGTAAAAATTGCATAATTATAGTCACTGTCAAGTATTTCTTACTTTCTACTGAGTATTACGGACGCATGATTAGCAATAGTTCAGGCCTAGTATAGGCCTGTCATTCTGTAATTCACTTTAAAGGTTGAAATGGGTAAAGCATACAGTGTAAATGGCCATAAATAAAGATTTATGAAATAAAATTACAATATTTCATTATTAAAAAGTTTTGCTTAGCAAGTCTATAGCAAACTGACCTGTGCAGCAATCCAGTTAGGAGGTCATTAAACTGAACCATGGGGGGGAAGCCTCCAGCGACACTTTAAAAAAGGCAACTCACCAAACCTCTCCTCAATGCCATCCTACCAAGACATGCAGAAAATGGGCGCTATTTCTTCCATTTTCGTCTGAACACCAGGTGGGCGGTGTAATAATTCAAGCCTTTTTTTCCCTCTGGCTCAAACTTTTAACAAATTGGGCGAAATATGCAATCAAACCCAGGAAGGAAAAGATTTGCAGACATGGATGTGATCAAAACGGTAGAACAAGAGGAGATTCAAATGTGGCAAAGGAGTCCTGCAACCATACCTGCTTTTGTTGCTGAAAAGAATTTCCACTTTTTGTTGATTCATTAAATAGTTCAGACACGAGAAAACAACAAACCAAATCAATCAAGGCTTGGACAGTGTCCTTGCCCAGCGTGGCTCCTAAGCAGTAGATTGTAGTAAATGTTTTGATGCTAAACTGAAAATTGGGAAGAAGTGATGTTTTTTTTTGTCGTTGAGAACGTTTTTGACCAGAATACAAAACTCGTTATCCTGTGGCGGCATCTCGGCAGGAATCCAGGATTTCCTGGTGAGTGTTTTGAATTAACCAAACTGTCAAACGGTGGAAGTCTTGATGTGTCTCTCCATCTCTCCTTTGACCTTTAGGCAGACTTGCAGAACACTTTCAAAAACTCATTTTGCTGGAGTAGGAACTCATCCTTCAACACCTTTTGGCTCTCTCTAGCCATAACAATGATTATATCAATGGCTGCTGCTGCCGCTAATGGAGATCACAGCCACGTGGGAGAGGTTTAAAGCTGTGACAGACAGCACAGAGGACTGGAGCGATGGGCCCTGTCCCCCCCTGCGGCTCCCTCCACGCAGGTTGCATTGTCATTTTCAGCAGGGCGATCACACTAACAGACTTGTAATTGGTTTTTAGTGGATTAGGTGGGAGGCAGGGTAGAGCAGTTCTGGCCAGAAACGTGCAGTCCAACCACGAAATGCTCCTGCTATGGCTGAGCATGAGGTCTCAATCTGGACGACAGTCAAGAGTGTTTGTGTGGAGTGTGCCAAACGTGTCTTAGCCTGCAGCCCACCATGTTTTTCTGACCAGGAGAGGATTCTATAACTAGCTAAACAGGATTTAATATGTCCTTATTAGTGAAATGTGAGAAAACTACAGTTAGAAGCTTTTTTTTTGATAACATACTGTAATAGAGGAGAGAAAGTGAATTTTTACATTGTCCAGTGCAAGATGGCAAAGACACTCTTCCCCAAGGTGCATTTTTCAAATTTGGTGTTGATGATTTTCAAAGTGGTCCCATCATGCAGTTATTTATTCTTTACGTCAGTCTAAAGGCCTGTTCACACCGGGACGAATTTCGCGCGCGATATTCGCCGACGTTTAACGCCTCGTGACTAAACAAAGGGCACCAATGTGAGTGTGCACACCGACGCGAAAAACGCCACGCGTTAAAGCGTCATTCTTTTAAAAACGCCTCGGGTTCGTTTTTTTGTTTGACGCGCCGCATCGAAATCTATTCGACCAATGAGAATGGCGCTTTTGCACACGTGTCTGGAGCTTCTGAAGTTACAGTAAAACACAACTTGGGGGCGCTCAAACACAAAACTGTCTTGCTGAGCACACATACCAGCGAAGAAGACAGACGCCAAGTAGCGTCTACACTGCCGCGAAGAAATAAGGACAGACATTCTAAAATATCCCTGAAAACGCTAATGATACACTTTCAGCTCTTGTACCAGTCGATAAAACTCCCCATGTTCTTCTCTTCTCGTAACTATGGGATGTACCCAATTCGGCGTCTTTTCCGGCGTCTTTCATCATTTAACAGAACAATAATTTCTTCATCGCTGGAACTGGAGCTGGAGCAACTGGTGCTTGAAATATTCATGTTTTCTTTTTATGATTCTGACAAGCGCGTGAATACTTGCTCTCTTCTTCTGAGTGAAAAGCGACTTTAAGAAGTGTAAAGTTGCGCAGCGCCACCTTGTGTACAGGGGTATTTCTGTTTTTTCATTAAGAGCCATCTAATGTCAGGGAATGAATTTGCATGTTCACTCGGCTCATCGTCACCGAAAATCGCCTGGGTGTGAACACAAAAAACGTGTTGAAAAACGCTGGCGAATAACGTGCGCCGATATTCGTCCCGGTGTGTACGGGCCTGTAGATGTGTTTTCTCCTCTATTAATCATGAACTCATTTTGGGAGGAAAATCAAGCTGAACTCTTATTTTCTGTTTATTAATTGACTTATTGTTGAGCAGTGGGTTTACCTGATCTGGAAACGTCAGCATCAGTGTTTTTGTCTTGTTTATTTTATTTTAACTTTTTGCTGTTTTTGCTTCTTGTGAATGTAGCAGCTAAGCACTGCAGCGTTTGTCTTCCAGCTGTGCAGTTCCAACCTCAGATAAGATGAGATGGGTTTCAAACAGTTGCCCAGAGAAAGTTTCCAATCGAAGTATCAGGATTTCTGTGAACGTGTGTCCTCTCTCCAGATTACAGAGGGAGAAGGCCGGTTTCCTGTTTTTCCCTTTGAGCACGCGTCGTAATGTGACCTCAGCCGGGCTGGGCGCGGGTGTGATTCAGCTTTCAACAGTCCTGTTACCAAGGATTATCCTGCTGTTGTTTAAAAGTGTAGCACAGACCACAATAACACGTTGTTTTATCAGAGTAATGAGTCAGAGTCTTGGCTCACCGACAGCTTTGGAAATGTCACAGAGAAATGTCCGTCCCTGGCCTCTGCCCAGCCAGTGCAGGTGAGCGGCATGACGGGGCACAGCTGCCACTTTCAAACTTGCATTCAGACACGAACCGGCATGTATGGCCCCCATAGATTGATGACAGTGGGGGGTGGGTGGACCAAAAGGCTGCGTGGTTGTCCTGAAGTCAGGCCAGTTTTAACACAGAGGACATGCTCCCAAGCCCAAACTGTTAGAGACAAGCAATATAAAGGTGTTTGTTATGTGCGTGATAACTTGAATGTTTTCTAGAATGTTCAGGTTGGGCCTTAGATCTGCCCTGTTGTTTCTGCTAAGACTGTGCTAGAAACTTTCTAAGGAAGTAATACGTGTAGTGGATGGAAATCTCAGGAGTCCTGACAAGGACATTGGAGACATGAGGCTCCGAGCACACACCATGCTTTCAGGAGATTAGCTTTGATGCACAGCTCTGACCTCTGACCTATTCTCCTTTATATTTATGCAAACCTGGGGCCTAGGGTCAATACTTAAGAGTTGGTGTTAACCCTTTATCGGGGAGGAAGCAGATGTAAATGTAATCATCCTAATTTGCGGCAAAAATGTAAAAAACATTTGAATAAAAAGAGTTGAATTTGTTAAATTCACAAGTAATCATGAATCATGGGGGCTTTTAAAACGTGTCGCAAGTCTGAATGTTTTCCCATACATGAACCGGAAAAATGCGTTTGGACTGATTTTTGTAACTTCAGGCAGCATGATGGTGCAGTGGTTAGCACTCTTGCCTCGCAGTGAGAACATCCTGGTTAAAATCCCAGCTCAGTCTTTCCTGTGTGGGGTTTGCATGTTCTCCTGGTGAATGTGTGGGTTTTCTCCAGGAACTCTGGTTTCCTCCCACAGTCAAAAAAAACATGCTTCAGCGGTTGATTGAGGATTTTAAGTTGCCCCTGTGTGTGCCTCTATTTTGTGTGTGTGTGTGTGGTTTTGTAGCCTTGCAACAGACTGGTGAGCTGTTCATGGTATGCCCCACCTTTGATTGATGTAAACCTTGTTTTTTGTTGATAAATATATATTTTAATCTAAAATGTTTGATTGTTTTGACAGCCTTAAGGCAAATATATGCAAGCAAGAGAAAAGCTCCTATAAAACCACCTGACGCAAATATTTCACCCACTTTAATTATTTAAGCCATTGTCAGTTGAGAAAAAAAAACATCCAAATAAATGTGTTGTTAAATTGAACCCTTTCATGTCAGCTTAAGATCATAAAATTGAAGAAAAATAATCCGATTTTAAAAGCAGATGTGGAGGAAATGAATGTGATTCTTGCCTATGCCGAGATAAAACAATACAAAACCTCAGAAAATCATAAAGGCACTTTATCAGAGACACTTCTGTCTCTTACAGTGTTGCACGGCGAAAACTGTTCAAAATGCGGCCATTTGTCGTCACCCAATAATATTTCAAGCTGTTTAAAAAGATTAACATTTCTTTAACAAAAATGTTTGCTAAAGAAAGAAAGCAGAGCAGCTGTTCAGTGAATGCTGTAACCTTTATCATTTTCCAAAGGGGCTAATGCTTTAATCTTTATTACATCTCAGTAACTTTTCTAACATCTGCTGTTAATCTGCTCACCTGCCTGTTCAGCTACCTGCTCACCTGTCTGCTGCAGTGCCACGTACTTAGCGTTGGAAGCGTGCATTCTTTTCTGTTCATGCACACTTCAGCGGCCATTATTCTGCTTACAGCGTCGTCACTTAGAAAAAAATTGATCGAATATACGTCATTCAATCTTGTATCTAAATGTGTTAATCTTTTTTCACAAGAAGTGGACGTGTTGCCATGGTAACGGCTACAGAGCCTGCAGAGGGTTCTGCTGCAGCAGGGGGGTATTCCAGAAATCATGTTTAAACTCCCCTGACTTTAATCCTGAACTCTGGCTGAAATCCGCCTGAACTTGCTTACTCTGGGTATGTCGGTTCCAAAAGACCGGATATGAGTTGGCGTAATTACGCTCCACTTGGTAACCCTGGGTTAATGCACGTGCACGGCAGGTACATAAAGACATTCTCAATGGATCGCCGATTTCCGGAGTCACCATGGAAACGCGTGGAGAAAAAAAGAGAGAGCTGTACTTCAGTGAGACAGAGGTTGAGATTTAAATGACGGCGTATGAAGATTATACGTCCATCAAAAAGTAACACTGCTGCATCATCAGCAAAAGAAAGAGTTTCTGCTTGGAGAAAAAGAACAAAGTAAACGCACGAGTTTCTATCTCATATATTATTCATCCAACTTAAATTAAATTAATTCAATTGGTAACAAGAAATTGAGTTAAATTTATTCAACCTAATTTCTTACGTCTATCCAACTCAATAATTGTTTTTACAACTCAAATTTACATATTTATCTAACTAAATGTCATATTACTCCAATTCAATTAAATGTTTTTCCATCTTCATTTATTGTACTTCTTGAACTCTCATGTGTCTAAGTTTGAGCCTTCAGATATACTCATTTTTATAAAAATAGAATGAATTACTGTAGTGTGGATTAGCAATGTGTAACACGTATTCAGCTAATGTGACTTTGACTTTCACTTCATTTCTAAAAACGTGTTGCAGCACTAGTGGTCCTAAATAACCTCATCATCCTCTTCCTCCCTCTCACTCATGGTGCAGAAATAATTAAACATAACAGGGTAAAATAACTCGATAAAACACAGTAAAACAGCTAAAAAACTAAACACATTTGGTCAAAAACCCACACTTGAACCCAAATCCATCCAGACAAGCAAAGGGAATGGTATCCCAAAATCCCTTGCGGTGCCGATCTAACAGCAGCATCAAAGTTACACCTACTTAATTGAATTAATTTAAATAAAAGTAAAATAAATGTCTGAAAACTAGGTGTTATTTTTAAGTTGACTGAACTAAAAAAAAAAGATTTATCCTAACTGAAGCAAATAATTAAGTTAAATTAATGTGAAAAAGTTTATCTTTCTATGTGGTCTCATCACCCTCTCACGGTGGAAAAAGTATTATCTGAGCTTCTTCATCCACTAAATCCTCTTCAAATGGACACGCCATGCTCCTTCACCTCTCTGTAAACAAACTAACCTTCAACTAAACCTGCTCCAGACCAGGTTATGTTCAGAGCATGAGTTGCTGTGGCAACTTGACATACCCTGAAACATACCTCTGTTTTTGGAACAGAAAGCTGATGTTATCAACTTCCTTAGCATAGCATAACCTGCTTTTTGGAATACCCCCCTGATGTATGAGGGCTAACCAGCGGAGGAAAGTGGTATTTACACTAAACACCATATTAGGAGATACAAAGCATGAGTTCAGAGGGAAACTTCACCTATTACTGCTTGATTTTGTCCAGATGGTGAAGCAAACATTTGTTTTTAACCTTGTGCTATCCTAGGCACTTTAACATTGGGAGTTGGGTCATCTAGACCCACTAGACAGTGCTCTGAACCTTTTTTCTTCAATGCTTTGTGATCTTCACTGGTGTCCATGGATTACATGAAATCTTTCCACCTTTATCCACCTTTGTCATGGTAGGGGGAACACGTCACTGTAAGGGGGGGTGGGGGGGGTGTCATCTAAGATAGAACAAGGGTTAAAGAAGCCAACGCTGTGATACAGAACATTCCTGCTATGTGATCGGGGCTTCTTTTTAGGCGGGCATTATCCCTGTTTATTATTACTCTTTAATCCACACCCAGCAACCAATCAGAATCGAGTATCTACCTGGACCATGGTATAACACTCTTTAATGGACACCCTGAAGCCAATGGTGTAAATGCAAAATATATATCAAAATATTCCTAATAACCATCACAGATTTTATTTCTGATCACCTCCTTGTGAAAATGTTCCACCATTTTGAAGAAAGTTACAAATGAAGTACTCAAGAACTGCCTTGAATTAAACACTAATAATAAAATCACATCACTAAGATGCAACAAATTAAATCGGATCACAGGACAAATAAATTGGACAAAATTACTGATGACAAAACAAAAAGACCTAATGAACAAACAGAAGAACCAAAGAAGACTCAAATTAAGATGGTCATGCTAATGCTACCTAAAACAAGTTACCTTTTACAGAACTGAGCAAAACACCAAACGTTAAAGTTAACAGAATTTAGATTATGGATGTATTTAAAGACAACCAATCTAAAGAGAAAAACCAGAACTAGGAAATTAAGTGGACGTGCAGGCTGTTAAATCCAAATACTCACTAGAACAGAGGAGGACGTGTGAACATGAGGATTAAACTTTGTGATAACTAGCTTGAAATCAGGCAAAATCCGTCACAAGAACAGGCAGATGGCTGGATCCAAATGCAGCAGGTTTATTAGCTCTGCTAAAGGTCCGCATATTGTTTGGCACAAACAGTATTTCACAGTGAGCGTGTCTCAGTGCAGAGCTCCAGTCTGCTGTGGTTGATGAATGAATGAGAGTCAGGTGTGCGGCATCCAGAAGTGTGCGCTGGGGGTTGCTGAGAACTGTAGTGTGGTTTGAACTTTAGAGACTTCACGCCAGTGACCAGAAGGGGAAACAGAGTTCCTACCTTTGACAATTATAAAGCAGAGGGTCATATTCCATCACACATGGCCGGCCCTCCCTATACGCGAATTACGCAGCCCCGTAGGGCCCCCGTCACCACCAGGGCCCCGAAGTGGCGAAAGTAAATAAAATAAAAAAAGACCCAAATCTGGCAACCCATTTCCGTACCAACGTGCGCTCTAAATGTTGTGCAAGAGAATGTTGCCTGCACTTTAATGATCCCCCCTTCAACTCACCTGATCCAATCTGGCAACCCAAATAATGACGTTACGCCACTCTTAGCAACAATTGGTCAACATCATTGCATCTGAGCTTTGCACACTGTGCATTTACGAGCGCATTTTGTTTCAATAAAGTTGGGGAAAAGAAAAAAAAACGAGTACATTTGACACATTGATCAAAGCGACAACCAGAGAACTTCATGCCAAAGAGACTTTATCCATCAGGCGCTGAAAAACTTAAACTTGAAGAACTGAAGAACTTTAACCACTTCTTTCCAACATTCTGCTTCCAGCATCACAGCAACTGTTATGTAGATTTGATGAGACTGTTTGACTTTTCACTGTTTGCTTTTGTTGAAGTTCTGTATCTTATGTTCCAGAGGCTCCAAGAGAGTCGTGTATGAAAGAGGAGCCTACTGGATCCAAAATTCCACCTACTTCAAATTCAATTGGTCCAGCTGAACGGCCAACCACACCCACTGATCCAATAAGAATGGATTTGGTGCAAAGAGATCCTTTTCAGACTGATAAAGACTTTGACTTTCCAAAACCACCCTCATTGAGCTGTTGTGTTCTTTATTTTGGATTGTTTTATTGACATTTGATTTTCTATTAAGTTGCTGTTTTTAATAAGTTGGAGTTTTGTGAATGTCATATGTTGAGTGCCAAATGTTACATTAAAAATATATATATCTATACTGTATACATTTGTCATTCATATTTTTTTCTTTTCGCTTGTAAAATTAGTTTGGCAGCACTAAATGTGCATCCAACATGCAGGAAATATACTGTATTCAAGTCTTCGGCAGCAACACTAAAACGTTCACAAAATGTATTAATAGAGATCTCATTTATATTACAACAACAGTTGCGTTTTGTTGGTGCTGCTGATCAGTTAGAGGGCCCACAAATTAAATTTCGCTTAGGGCCCCCGGAAGACCAGGGCCGGCCCTGCCATCACATGTAGTCATATTATATTGTATATTAGCTCTGTCTCTCAAAAAAAGAATGAACCTCTTCTGTGTTTGTTATAAAAGTTAACCCAAAAATCTTGGATGTGTCCTGAATAGATGACAAGCTGCTTAGCTAACAATTCATGGTCTGGACAATCTGTTTTGTGATCTTCAGCTAATAGATCAGTTATGTTTTTGGCACAGCTTGACTTGGCTTACCTTTAACACTCCACACCCCTCACATGCCTCAGCACTCCAATTTTCACACTCTAAAATCAAGCCTCCATGGGGGCCTCAGTATCCGGGTCGCCTGCCCGGTCAGTCACTCAATCTGCTGGATCTCTGAGGGCCTGACTGCACCGCACCGCACAGCACCGGACTTCTCTCATTAAGAGCCTGCAGGGCGTCTTTGTTCTCAGCGGGCATGGCACCACGGGACAGCCCTGGATGGGGATCTTGCTCCATCTGGGCCTGGACTTTTTATCAGAACCACCTGCTTCGGAGAATGGCCCATATTTCAAACATCTTTTTTTGTTTCTCTCCAGAGGAAGAAGGAAAGTCGTTGACGGTTCCCCTTTAGCATGCCATGGCAGAGGTCCTCTTCTGAGAACACTAAAGTTTTTGCTTTAAAGTTTGCATTGTAGCCATTAAAGCTGTTAAAATGTGAACAGGAATCAGATTTAGAGGGTTCTTTTATGGTTTTCAGGAGATACTTAATAGAGGTGTTTAATATATGATAATTTACTTTCTGTATTTTATTATTATTATTATTATTTTTATTATCAGACCGTGTGCAGATTTTCTGGTTGCTAAAGGTAGCAACCAATCAGGGACTCGGCTTTGGCCGCGTGACGCATACACATCCAATATGGTGGATTGATGCGACAGTTCTCGTCCTGAACATCCATTTTTTCTAACCCGCTGTATGCAATGCCAGCCCCCGGGAGGCCGTCTGCTCGGGTCTCCTGAACTTTTTGATATTGTTCTTATTTCCATCCAGACAATAATAGAAAAAGGTCCCCAAATTTGTTTTAATTTTCCCCCTCATGGCTTAATGCAGGACAGCATGCCTTCAAGCTCATTCATTGGTCAAATAACATTTTTATTTTTTATTAGATATTTATTTCATTTTTGTTTATTAAAATGCAAAAAAAAAGATTTTTTTATGAATGAAAAGGAGCAGAAAAATAGAAAAAAACGTATGTGATCTGCCCCTGTTGTTGAGTTCTTTAAAACAATAAATAAAAGCTGAAGTAATAGAAAGTAATCTCTACAAAAAAAACAAAAATAAACGAGAATGCTGATATTTAATCAAGTACTAAACTAAAGAAAGATTTGTAGTGGAATAAATGCAAAGGATTAGTCAATTCTAAGGCTTTTCAAGAACACATTAAAGCATTTTTAACATACAAACCATTATTTTTTGCAAAATTATGGTAAAATAATGGCCAACAAAAAATCCTTTGTAGAGAGTCAAGAGTTGAAGAGCCGATTCTTCCCCAAGAATCGAATCGAAAGTATCGGCTCCAGAGAAAGAATCCAAGTGCCCGTCAGCTTGTTTCATACCTGAATTACTATACTGACATTTAGGGAAACACATCTAAAACATACTTTAACTCTCCCACAGTCTTGGAACATGTTTCATAGGTTAATTGGTGACTTGCAATTGCCCCTAGGTGTGGTTGTTTGTCTTTGTGTTACCCTGTGAATCAGTGGCAAACTGTGCAGGTGTATGTAGGTGTATCCCACCTTAACCTGAAGGTTGCTGGATAGGCTCCAGCAGCCCCATGAGCCTGAGCAGATATTGAAGATGGATGGATAGAGATTTTCTATCTATAGACCTTTTTCTTTCAGCAATCTGTTGTTTTCTACCTCCTCCTCACCATCAGCATCATTTATGAGCTACCATCTTGGGCAGATTCTGCTTGTTTTGATGATACAAACACAGAACTAGATGGGAATAAGGGTTCCTCACTATCAGAGGGTAATGGTGACCTCATCTTCAGGTTCTGTGTATTTTCAATACTAAGCTGAAGGTAAAGTTTTTCTAAGAGGAAAAAAAAGTTGCTTTTAGCATAATGTAAAGTGGTTTAAAAAGAAAGTGATTACATTTTCTCCATCTGGGTCCTGGTGAAACCCCGCTGAAGTGAGTCTGTGTCTGCTGTACGCACACATTGTGAAAATTCAGCAAAAGAGATGATAAACACAAGAGGGCAATAGCCTACCAAGAACCCCTTAAGTGTCGGTAACTAAATAAAAACCAGGCCTACAGTTTTGAAAAAGGTCTAAATGCGTTTGTTTGGTGTATGTGCGGCTCCTCTCTGCAACTTCTCCACAGAGACATTTAAAAAAATGTTTTACAAGAGTTTGGAGGAACAGATCAATGATGGAGAACAGGAGATCAGGGGAAACTCTTCAGTAAGCCCATTGTCAATTAAGGCTGTTTGAATTCCTTCAATACTCACTACTTACTGTACTATAGTACCTTTGCCATTTTGTAGTGCTGTCCAAATCTACAATTTCAAAATCCAGTGCAGCAGAAATGTCCCAGAAGTTTCTGCTAAAAACAGATATGCTTGCTAGATCAGCAAATATAGACCACAATGCATTGCGTTTCGAACAATTTTGGGGGGAAACATTTTTTTTTTCAATAAACCATTAACGTTGTCATCATCAGAACACAGTGGATTCATAAATAGTTGTAGTAAAACGTGCATGTAAATTAAATTTTCACTTCAAGATATCGGTGACGTCATATTCGCCGTTAAAAACTCCAGGGCACTTTTTCCTTTTTAGTAGTGAGAGATTGGGGTGGGAATTCTGCCTCTGATGGAATGGCACCTTTAACCCCAACTCTGCATTTGTAGTTGAAGATGTTCGCTTTTGGGTCAGTCCTGTTCTGCCATTGTTAAGTCATTAAAGCCATCTGCCGTTTTGTTTCAGAAAAGATTTCTCGAGGTTGATTGATGAATGATTGATTGATTCATTGATTTCAAGCATTGTAATCAAAACTATAAAGAATTCACACAGATTTATCAAACTCAGAAATGATGAAATGCATGGATGAAAAAACAGAATAAAAAATAAAGACACAGTTAAATCACATTTACTTAATAAAATATAATGATCAATAACTAAAGTCAAGTAGAGCTTGATTTATTATTTATAAATGTATTATTTGAAAAGGAGTGGGAAGAAGCGAGTTTATATAATCCCACCCCTACTGAGTTATTTCATTTTAAAGTTTTACAAAGTTTTCATAATCCGGTTCTGATCCGATAGATTCTTTTCAAGTAACAAAATCTAGTGCCTAGTAATGATTGATTATCTTCAGAAAACATTCATTCATGATTTCAGTAAACATTAAACGGTAACCATTATGTAATAATCATTGATTATCATTAGAACACATGATCACAATAAACCAGTAATTATTGCTACACATTGCAGATCAAGTAAAGAAAATCAATAGCTTATTGATTGTAATTTAAACCTTTCAGTAATCATTATTGCACATTACAATGTAAAACTCATTGATTGTGATTAAAAGAGCTTTGATTATTTAACCACAATCAAGTTCACACATTTTTGGAAAAAAATTGGAATTATTCAAACACCTGTTGATCCATAACTCCTCTTATCTTTAAATTGTGAAATCAGAGTTTCTTTCTACATTTTCTTGAATATTTGGATATTTGAAAAATTTTTGTGCTCATTACTGAAACCGTTCCAGAGTTTAGTGCCTCACACCGACGCACAGAAACTTTTCTTTGTGGTTTTTATCAGACTGATCTTTTGGACATTGAATGGTAACGATTTCCCACTTACTCTGAATAAAAGTTGTGCGGTGTAAAACTCAACAAGGTCATACAGTTTTAAAAGTCTGGATTGATAAAATAAATTGTTTGTATGATCAAGATATCCAGCTTTATGTACAATTCTGACGGCTGGTTTTTGAAGTAAAAGAGAGGATGTAGTGAACTTTTATAATTATTCCCCCAAATTCTTCTGCAGTAGGTGAAATATGGTAATATTAAGGAGCAGTGCAATAAATATCTACTGTTGTATTCTAATATATCTTTAGATTTATTATCTTTAGATTTATTTATGGCTGAAATACTTTTTGAGACTTTAGTTTGACACAAGTCTGATGTGAGGCTTCCAAACTTCGATAACAACCCCTAAGAATTTGATTTCGGTGACACATTATTTATTTAAAATGACAGCTTGGTCTGGGCGTTGTAGTTGGCAAAAAAAAACATTGCTTTGTTCAGAAATAATTTGTTGTAATCCATCCATGATTTTATTTTGTTTAACTCTGTCTTCACCACATTGATACATTGCCTATGATTGTCTGTAGAATAGAATATATTGGTGTGATCAGCAAATAAAATGAGTTTTTAAAGTTTTGAAACATTGAATTTATAATTTTTGTAAATATTGAAGAGCAGCAGAAAAAAGCAGAAGGAACTGATCAGTAACTTCTTTTTTTGCCCTTTCTTTTCATTTTAGGAGCTAATCCATACATAAACTCAACAGGTTTTGGTAAAAATACGACAGACAACTGATCTGATTATCATTTTAAAACTAAAGAACGCAGATAATGTAAAAAACCATAGAAAATAATGTCCAGATAGATGGAGTCCTGCCAAATTATGAAATCATGGCTTTTCCCCCGTACATCATCCTGCTCATTATTTGAGGTCACGCTTGGAAAAACAGGTGTTTCTAATAGGGCATTGCTGTCTGTGCTGTCCCGCTGTCCGGCACCCCCTTCGTTTTCCGATGATGGTTCAGATATATTTCATGACTGGAACTGTGTGGATGATAGCAAGTGACTGGGGAGAGCTTTTCAGAAGACGTCCATGTAATGGATGCTGATTGGCGCGGCTGAATCCTGGGGGACTGAGCTCATGGAACCACAAAGCGAGAGCGGGAACGATCCTGAAGGGTCTCCTCCTTTGAGGTCTAAATGATTGCACAGAGGTTTTCCAGCCTTTTTCAAACACGGGTCTGGCACCTGTGTGCAAGAGGTGCATCAAGCTCACTCAAAGTGGTACCAAGTGCAGCTGGAGGGAGAACACCAGCGATGGGAAAATGAAACCCATCGTGTGCATTTTTGGAGCTCATGCTTGTGATGTGAAGAAGCGTAATGAGCAGAGTTTCCTCTGATATATCATGTCATGAATTGTTGTGCAAAAGGGAAAAAAATACACAGAGTGGACATGGAAAGCAAGAAATATCAAGCAAGCGTTTTCCTTCACTCAATCTTTTTCACTGAACTGAAATGCCAAGCCTTCAGTTGTCCTTCTGCGTTCTCTCACATGAAGTGTGTGGACGACTGGACACTTTGTGTCCTCTCATTTGATGGGAAAGCTGATCTAGAAATCAAACTAAATGTCCTCACTGATATAAAAACCATATGTAATGAACTGGGTTAGGGTCAGGAACAATGGGCAAGTTTTTTTTTTTATTTAGACCAAAATAAAAAAAACGACATAACTACGATTAAAAGATTTTTTTACATAGCTTAAACAATGATTACTTGGTCTTTCATGTGGAAGGAAGGTGTTATTTTTCTGATCTGTTTTTTAAATTGGGTATGAAGAATCTCAGGACACCAAAGGGCTGCAGAGACACACAGCCACAGTAATACAATACAGAGATAATGCAATAAAGAAATGTTTTATTTGCATTAAACATTACAGATGTGCCACATGTTAAACAGTTGCTTGCTACTTTTTTTAATGTCATATTTATTTATCAAATTTTGTGGTTTAACTGTGAACAGATTTTAGCAACTCATCTCTAAAGGAAGCTTTTTGGAATGTTTTAAAATTCTAAACCTTTTTAACCCTTGTGCTATCTTAGATGGTCCCCCCCCCCTTACATTGAGGTGTTCTCCCTACCATGACAAAGGTGGATAAAGGTGGAAAGATTTCATGTAATCCATGGACACCAGTGAAGATCACAAATCATTGAAGAAAAAAGGTTCAGAGCACTGTCTAGTGGGTCTAGATGACCCCACTCCTGATGTTAAAGTGTCTAGGATAGCACAAGGGATAAAAGATATAACTGACACACAAGTAATATTTCAATATGCTTTCTGTTTTGAATTAAAAAATAGATTTATATGTTAAATATTTCATAATTTTAATGAAAGGAGCATAAATACCCTCTTCACTGAAGTGTCAGTTTACTTGTAATCCGTCCTTTTAGTTTAACTGAACTTTAGGGATGTAACGAATCATCAATTAGTTGATCGATTGATTTGTCTTACCAGATCCATCTTTCTAAGGCAAGTGGTTGATCGAGCCAAATCAACCTTTGTAAAATCGTTCTAAAATGAAAGAAATCGTTTACAATAATATTGTAAAAACATTTGGATTGAGACGTGGTAGGTTTATTCTACTATAATGTAAAACCAACCGATCACAGCAACAACACACATGTGATGTCATGAACACGGATCAGTCCATCATTCCAGTCCAAGTTCGCTTCCTTCCACTCCCTTTCAAGCAATATTTATTAATATGTCTAATTATCCTAAGTTTGATTAGTTACTGTATGAATGTATAACTGATGATTATATTGCTGTTGTGTATTATTTCTACCTAATTGCTTGAAATAAACCATTTCAAAAAAAAAATGTGTGGACAGACTGTGAATAAAGTCATGTGACCATCCAGTGTCTAGAATGTTCTAAGAATGTTCCCTTTGGATTCTTTGGATGTGGAAAAACAACAGTGGTGAACTTTAGAAAACTAACATGTGAACGGATTTGACATTCATTCTAGTTTACTTGTTTGTTTGGACACAGATTTCATTAACTTGATGATCTGGAAGAAAATCTGGAAAACTGTTCAGTAGCAGGAATTTCTATCTGGAAGTTTGGATGAGGAGGATCTGGATCCACTTTAGGTCAGAGAATCAGATCGTTCAAAATGAACCAAAATTGATTGTGAATTGTATTAGCAACCAGAAATTATGATATGAATAACATTGTTGTTAAAAACAACATTACACCCTTTTGATGTCGGCTCACCTGGCTAGCCCCCCCCCACATACAAGCCCCACCCACATTAACTCAAAACCTGCATAAAGACAAGCACAAGAATCAAATAAATTATTCACATTACTATAATATCTACATGTGTAAGTATTGATTTGACATTTAAGATATAGTGAGTTCCTTCACAATTAACATGCATCTGTTTGTGTTTTCTGCTTGAAGGCTGGCTGGCCCCTGATAAAAATCTCTACATTTTCCACTGTTTTTTCTTTTTTCTTTTTGAGCTGAACACAACACTGACACGATTTATGAAGGAATTCATTCCGTGATTTTCCATGGGCTTCACGAACGGACATCAGTGGAAGGTAAAGAACGTGTTCATCTGTCGTGTGCCTGAATCAAAAACTGTGTTTCTGTTACAGAGAAATCATTTTGGATTCCTGAAGTTGAAACACATGAGCTCAGAGGCAATTTACCTACGATGCCTACAAAAGTTTGATGAATAAAAGCAGTTCCTGAAAGCACACGCGGTCTCAGTAAATGTTATCACTCTGTCCTTGAAAGGACTTGAAACATTCAATGGCAGGACTCGGAGGATATTGCTAAGATCAGAAATATACTTTCTAAGAGTGATGCTGAAAAACTCATCCATGCATTTGTTACGTCGAGGCTGGATTACTGTAACTCCTTGTTAGCAGCGTGTCCTAAGAGTTCCTTAAGAAGTCTCCAGCTTGTTCAGAACGCAGCTGCTAGATTGTTAGCTGGAACCAGCAGAAGAGATCACATCACTCCTGTGTTAGTTTCGCTCCATTGGCTCCCAGTTGATTCTAGAATTAAGTTCAAGATCCTCCTGTTAACCTATAAGGCCTTACATGGAATGGCCCCGTCCTATATTAAGGACCTCATAGTCCCTTACCAACCAATCAGAACACTTCGCTCGCAAAATGCAGGACTGCTTGTGGTTCCTAGAATTGGTAAAAGTACGGTTGGAGGTAGAGCGTTTAGCCACCAAGCCCCTGTCTTATGGAATAAACTCCCAGCTCATGTAAGAGAGGCCGACTCAGTTTCTACATTCAAAGCTAGACTGAAAACATTCCTCTTTGGACAGGCTTATTGTCAGACTAGTTAGTATTCAGAGATTATTTAACTTAATGTTAGTTTGTTTAAATTAAACTTAATAATAACTATTTCTTTTAAAAGGCTGCTAGAAGTTGAAGCTGGGGTAACTATGGTACACTGGGGTTCTGTCCTCTTTCCTTTTTTTACTTCTACCCTTCCTCTCCTCTATTCTTGATCATAATTTATCATTTAATTCTCCATGCCTCTGTTTGGTGCAGTGCGATTCATGTATTGTCCCTCTTTTCCTCTCCCCTCCTGGGGAGTGGGAGTGCTTCCAGACTCCAGTTGGCTCATCCGTGCTCCAGTTCCTGACCGTTTACCTCGCCTTTGCTCCTGCTCCTACACCTGGCTGTGGATCCTGCCTCTGGCTCATCTCTGGCTCGTCTCTGCTCTGTACCTGACCGAGTACCTCGTCTCTGCTCCTGCTCCTACACCTGGCTGTGGTTCCTGTCTCCGGCTCGACTCGCGCCTTTGACTGTCCCGATAACCACGGCTGGATGAAGCTCGTCTGCTGGACTTTTATATATGTAGTTGTAGATTTAGATAAGTTTAATTCTTCTCTAAGATTTCTGGTAAATCGCCTGTCCGTCCTGGGGGAGGATCCCTCCTTCATGTGGGCACCCCTGAGGTTTCTTCGTTTTTTCCGGAATCCGGTTTTTTTGGGAGTTTTTCCTTACCGCGAAGGGGGGTCTAAGGGCAGGGATGCCAGTATAGCTTAGTCAGTTTGTTAGTTCATTTTAGTATTTTCCTATTGAACTCTTTGTATTCGTGATCCTTTTGATTTCATGTTTTACTTCGAAGCCCATCGAGACGACTGTTGTTGTGATTTTGGGCTATACAAATAAAATTGAATTGAATTGAATTGAATTGAATTGACTTGAGACTGGGTGATCTTGATTTGATGCAGGACTCGACTAGGTACTTGAAGCCAAGCGTGAAGCGTTTTTTCTTTCTAAACTGGGGAGCTTTGATCTTTTGTCAATTATCCACAACCTTAAATGGGTTGATAGTTAGAGCAGTTAGAGTCAGAATTAGTGAGATGATGTAAAAAAATTCATTTTAATGCTGATTTTTTTTTTCATTTTTTACATGATCCAGTAAACCCAATAAAGTATGTTAATTTCATTAATAAAAAACTATTTCTTTATGTATGCTGTTGTGAGATGAGTGTTAACCATGTGGCCAAAATGCACATTGCTGCTTAACCCTTGTGCTATCCTAGGCACTTTAACTTTGGGAGTTGGGTCATCTAGACCCACTAGACAGTGCGCTGATCCTTTTTTCTTCAATGATTTGTGATCTTCACTGGTGTCCATGGATTACATGAAATCCTCTCCACCTTTGTCATGGTAGGGAGAACACGTCAATGTAAGGGTGGGGTCATAGGGTAGCACAAAGTTTATGCTGGCCTCTCCGCCCCCAGAGGTGATGTCTGCTAGTAACCCACCTTTTTATCTACCAAAAGGTTGTACTTATTGAGTTACCTAAACAATTGTTCAAAAGGATCCCATTCCAGAAAACAATCACTCATACTGTACCATCAGTGATGAACTCAGCTTTTGGCCGTTTGCTTACACACCCAGAAATGGCGTTCACGTTGCCGCCATCTATTTGCAGCTCCAATCTCTCTCTTACCTGGACCAGGCAGGAAAGCTCTGTGAGGATCGTGTTCTATGCCTGCAGCTGGAGAGGACACACAAGTGGGCAGGCCAGGAACCAAACCTGCGACCTTCTGATCTGAGGTCAACCGCTCTACCTCTGCACCTCGGCTGTCCCAGTGAATTATTGCCAGCAAGACAAAGAGAATGATTATTGACTTTAGAGGGAAGACACTTCCTGATTCACAAGTAAGCATCCAATGAAAAGACATTGGCTGTGTCCGAATTCCCACCCTAACTACCATTAACCATATACTGTAGTGCGGGACTATTTACTGCCCTGAATTTGAAAAATCATTTGGACTCCATGCTCACTACTTTATTTTTTAACGGCGAATATGACGTCACTGATTTCACAAAGGGAAAACCTAACTGATTTGGGCGTTTCACTACGATTATTTATGAGTTCACTGTGTTCTGAAGGTGAATGTTGATGGTTCAGTAAAAAAATACAAGTATATACATTGTTCAAACACAATGCATTGTGGTCTAAATTCGCAAATCTAGAGAGCTTTGTTGCACAATGGTTTTTCTCAAAGACTTCTGGGAAATTTGTAGATTCGGACAGCACTACGAAATGGAGCACACACACTATATAATTCAAATTCAATGTAATTTTATTTCTATTAGCACCTTTCATGTAAAGAAAACAGCTCAAGGTGCTGTAAAATAATTAAATAAGCCCCTCTTAATAAAATAACAAACAAACACAAGTAAAAGAGAAATGACCAAATAAAAAAAAAAGCCAAAGAAGAGAGAACCCAGAAGGGGTCCGCCCTGTCCTCCTGATAGCTGGGGTGTCAGCATAGACACAAACACCCCAGCCAAGGGGGGGGGAACGCTCGTAAACAATCTAAAATGTGAAAGTGATAAATAGAAAAGTGAAAATATAAAAAGAGCTAAAATATGAAAATTAAAAAAAGTGGTCACAGTTGTCATAGTATTGTTCTGATTTTGGCGATTTTATTGATGTATATTTTGGGGAACTATGCATTTGAAACTGTTTTAAATGTTATCCGAGTTATGTTAATTTTATGTCATTTTTCTAATGCAATTTTACGCTATATATGTACATTTTTACTCTGTTTTACTCATTTTATTTTAAGTCTCTAGGTGGCTGGCCATGGTCAGAACGGGACAGAGGATGGAAATTAGCCTAGGCTACAATCCTGCATATTTACAGTGTCTCATTACCTTTAGAGTATTCTACACTGTTTGTTGTATGCATTGTCCCTTAAATAAATAAATACAAATACAAATACAATAAATACAAAATAAGTTAATGCATAAAAAGTGCATTAAGAAAAAGTCTCACACACCTAAAAAATAAATAAGAATACGTTAAGATGTTAAGACAACTTGACTAAAAAAAACAATAAACAAAAAAATATGTGATGAAAAATCATAAAATATAAGAGTCAAAATTCTAGATCCCACTTAGGAGATCTAATTAAAAGCTGACTAAAATAGATGCGTCTTTAATTTTTTTTTTAATACCTGGCCCGTGGATGAGGCCCTCACATCCTCAGGCAGGCTGTCCCACAGACGAGGCCCGTCACAGCAGGCCCGGGCCTGAGGACCTAACGGCTCTGGGAGAAAAGCAAATCTGATATAAAAGAAGGACTAAGACCATGGACACTCTTAGACACTGTCAAAAGGATCTTATCATCTTAAAAATATATTGTGCAGTATGTGGCAGGTAGTAAAAGAATTTGGAAACAGCCTTTGAGACAGTGGACCTGGGAAGTTCAGCTCAATGTCAGACTGGACTGGACAGCCGTCCTGTTCTGATTTTGAGCTTTTGGCGTATATATTTGCTTCCAATGCATTAATTAACCCTGTAGACAACACCTGGTTTGTCTTAAATATTTACGTGCCTGTTTACCCAAGTGGTAGAGAAGAACATATTTTTAGAAACACTGATTACGTTTTACTTTGACAAGGACATGAAGAAAAATAGCAACAACTTTTTCTCATTGACGTTGTTTTCTTCTTGAGGTTTTTAAAAGGTTGAACTAAAACACAAACCTTTAATATTCATTGATGGCAAAAGTTGCTGGATTCTAAGAAACTAGTAAATGAAAGACTCTATTTGAATAAAGACAATTCTTTATTGAGCCTTTATGTGCTTGGCACCCGGATTTAAATGTTTATTTATTGTTCAAGAAGAAACTCACCATGCTTTTTTCTTTTCACAAGTTTTAATGACAGACCAGGTGGTAAAATTTTACATTGTTCATTTCTTAAATACACACACCTGCAATACACACCACAACATACTTTAAACATTTTTGCAATGGCTTATTTTGTAATGTTACACACAACAACAAACGTTAAGCTTATGGTTTCATTCTGACACATATATGCATATCCATATACATGTGTGAGTGTTTTTACTGGCCACATTATCTATAACAATCCAGAACAGTCTATTCTAATAGGCTAAGATTGTCTCAATAAATTTCTTTCAACTTTTTAAGAGTACATAAATGGTTGTCTGTATATACTGCTGTGGTGGATTGCACTAGTACAATGTAGTAATCTCGTGTAGGTGTATACACAATAAAGTGGCTGGCAAAAATATATATATATATTTATATGTTTAAGTTATAGTAATTGTAATTCACTCAAAAATAGTGAAACTAGTCCAGTCCATAAGAAAAACCGACGGAGGAGGTCTTGTCCAGTCTTATGCCTTAGTCACAACTGCCCTTACAGGTGGATACAAGCTGTCTGCGGGCAAAACATCAGTACGGGGCATGTGGGCAGGGCGGGGCGTCCGCACAAAATTTTGAGATGGTGGACCACTCGCTAAGCCCGTATGGCGAAAACGTTCATGCACATTTTGTTACCTACAGGCATACTGCAGATGGTTGCAAAAACCTAAGCAACATGTAAGGTTAAGGAAGCATAGGGGCCAGTTAGCGCTAGTGTACTCTGTGCACACAGTCTAAAATGAGGAAATTAGACCAGATAGCATATTTATTGTGGGCACTGGGCATCTTATCAATGTCCTTACGTATCACCTGCATGCAGGGAGGAGCCAGTATGTGCATCTTACTTAACAACCGTACGACCACCTCACCTGCACGCCATAACCTGTATCAACTTTACAAAGACTTCGTGACTCATTTATCACACACGCAACAATTACACGTTCCACTTTAATGGCGTCCCTGAAGGAGGCCGCTCCAGCAACAAGGGAACTACCAGACAAACCTGCACAACTTCGCTCCTCTTTAGATCCTCCACGATCCCCCGCAGCAGCTGTACGGCTCAACCTCCATGTGGGTGCCTGTGACTATGGCATTTATTGGTTGTTTAGTGTTCATGTCAGCTGGAGCTTTTAAAAAAAATACCCCCAGCAAAGTGACTGCAGAAGACCCAGTGCTTCAGGATCTGGTACTTTGTGTCCTTGGTGAACATGGAACCAAACCTGTGGCAGGGAATCATACATCCTTCAATGTATTTCAACCAAGTACTGCGTAAAGCGAAAATATGTGAATCACAGTGAAGACCGTTTGGCTTGAATCAGCACTTTCCATTATTGCACCATGACATCTTCAAAGCCCGTCCAAACCCGAGTGCGTCTCCTCCGTTCTCCCGTTCTGTTGCTGATCTGAGTTCTGTCTTTGCCTTCTGGAAATGTTGTTGCTTTTGCTTGGTGTTTAACAACTCTGTTCCGTTTGCTTACAGATGGATTGTTTCTCAGCACATCGATGCTGGAGATGTGTTCTTAACTTAAAGACTTTAAGCAGCTCGAGCCTTGGACTTCTTTCTACACCATGTGCATGGACATTTGAGAAGAAGAGCTATACTGACGACCATCACAAGAGCTGCCGCCCTGTTGACTGCTGGGGGTGTTTCCAATCATGTGCATAGCATCCATGTTTCCATTGGACAAATACTGGCGCTCAGCAAAAGCTCCTGCAGGAGAGGAGGAGCAAAGCAGCCCCCCCTGGGGCTTTTCTGGGCTGGCAGCCAGGCGAGGAGAGGTGGGGAAGTTGTAACCATACAGGTTGTAAGGGTTGTGGAGGGAGAAAGCGTTGTAAGAGCCCTGCTGAACATGGTGGTGGCTTCCACCAAACATGTGGGCGGAAGAAGAGGACGATCCAGAAGATGAAGATGAAGAGGAGCCGGAGCTGCCCCCTGCCTGCATGACATACTGAAGCTGAGAGGTTGGGAAAGAGCTCAGCTGACTGCTATAGGCATCCATTTTGCCACCGGTGCTTCCACTGGTGCCACTGCCGGTCAGGGAGGGGTGAGTGCCGCCCTGCATGCCAGCAGCAATCAAGGAGGAAGTCCTTTGTGGAAGGAAGGATTCAGAGGACTGAGCGGAGGCCACACCGCCTCCCGCAGCTTGAAGGCGTCCATAGGAACCGTCAGCCAGGCCGCCGTATCCCTGCAGCGCCGCCATGTTGCTGCGCGCACAAGCTGGGTACTCCGACAATCCCAGGTTACACAGTTGATTTTCTCTGCAGCCCACATTGAAGGTGTTTGGAGCCAGGTGGAAGGCTGGGGGAGAGCAGGAAGGGGACAGGAGGTGTGCTGCACCTGAAGGAGAAGGGGTTCCTGTGCTGGAAGTGGTGGGGGACGTGCCTGTGCTGCCACCTGCAAAAAAAAACAAGAAGAGAAAGTGAAGCAAACGGCATTTGACAAGAAAGTTTGGTATTTCCAGTCCCTCTTTCAGAAAACAAGTGTCATTATAGCATGCGGTGCAATCAGGTTTCCAGACATGTTCCAATTATGAGTTCATCATGTAATGGAGCAAACCCAACTAAAGACAAGACAAACTCCAACCATAACGACATCATTAATGATGTTATTTGGAAGAAGGTTGGTTCCTGTGCATGGTAAAGGGTTCAAACACAGGACTGAGGTTCCTGACGTTTTGCTTTTCTCCAGCTTCAGCCGGAATTTTCTCCCACTTGGAGACACGGATCAGTCTGAGATTAAACACCTCCACATGGCTGACACGCTAAAGTTTGTAGCATTCAGTCACTGTGACCTCACACTCAATGGATGCCGCTGAAAAATAGCTTATCTGCCAATATCTACAATCGGATACAACCTCTGATCACCTCAAATCATTGAGTTTTTTCATGATCCAGGGGAACTCAGGACTTTATGCTTTGGTTTTACTGGTCACAGTGTGCTTCAGTCCTTTAGTCCAAATGGGACAGATGTTCTCCTGATGACAGACCTCCACCTTATTCTAACACAGGAAAAGAAACCTAAATGAGTCGTTTCAAAGCTGTTGTTGTTTTTTTATTCCAAACCATGAGTCCTGGTTCATGTGCAGAAATGGACTTTGTCTTGCTTTTCCGTTTTTTCCAAAAAAGGTGATGGAAGTGCAGCTTAGAAATGTTGTTGTTCGCCTTTCAGCTTGTCCCTTTAGGGTCCGCCAAAACAAAGCAGTTTTCACTGGGTTGCTTTAAGGATTTAAGATTTAAGGATGCCCTTCCTGAAACAACCCTGTATTCTATCCGGGCTGGGGTCCGGCACAGGCTTGGGTCTATGTAGCTACATGGTGAGGCAGCAGCACAAAGGCTCCTGCCAAGGACACAACACTGGATGAAGCTTGTTGTCTCCGCTGAGAATCAAACCCTGATTTCCCATGCGCCAGTCCTACATGCAGCCAACTGAGGCATCAAGCCGCTATGAAGCGCAGCATGCCCCCATCACTTAAACTGCACTAACTGGCCCCCAGCGCAGTGTGCAGGGTTTGGGGGGGGGGGGGGGGGTTTAAAAAAAACCTGTAACCTCATACTTGCCAATAAGAATGTTGCCATGAACTCTACAAATGCAAAATCCAAACGATCAAATAAGCAGTGCACATACTGATACAGCTATCACCGCTTGAAAATATTAGATGCATTGACTTTTTGCGACTGTTCTCTTCCGACTGATGGCAAAAATGATCATGAATGGTTCTGTGAATTGCTACATGTAGATAAAGTCCGTTTTGTCTTGGTGTGGTCAGCAGTCCTACCCGTACACGTGTATAAGTATACGATCTGATGAGGGACTTTCTTGGCACAGCTGGTATCTGTAAGTTGAGCCATTTGGTGGAAGAATAGCTCGGGTATATCAGTCAGATGTTTTTCTATTAATGAGACTTTGGCCGGCGTTCAGACTGCTGCTACAGAAATTCAGTTTGAAACCAGACTGAGGAGCAGGCATAGCGGAATAATCCAGGACTGGTTTGGCTGAGAGTCTGATTTTGCACCATATGCCTTTGATCATGTCACTATAGGCTCTGCTCAAGGAGCTTGGAGGGGGAGGAAGAGTAATAAACAGAAGAAGAAGAAGGGAAGAGAGGAAGATAGCTTAGTGATGTCATGTTTTCCTCTGGTAAGAAGAGCTCGGGTGCCTTTGTGCCGAGAGAGAACACTTGATTAGTTGAATAGGAAGAGAAGTCTGCTGTCATAAGGGCTGAGCTGCAGTGACCGTTATCTGCAAAACAGCTCAGCGTCTTTACAGGGTGACACCGAGAGTCCAATAGCAGTTTAATTAATTCCTAATGGCTGCAGAGGAATTTGGGGTCGTAAACACGTGTGAGGCTGCACACAGATGATGTGGACCTGCGAGCTTAGACTCAAGACTAACAAAGGCGGTCTGCATGATGCTGACAGCAGGTTGTAAAAGTGTATGAAATCCATAGCGTAAGGACTTTATTGCGTTTTACTCAGTGTCGTGTGAAAAGTTCGGCAGGCGGAGCTGTCAGAGAAGCAGCGCATGGCCAAGCTCAAGTGAAGGACAAGCTGCTGCAGTGTGTGCTGAAATTCACAGGGAGACTATCCAGAGAGGTCAGCCGGGGAAAGTCATTCTGGACACGACACAAATGTTCAAAATAAAAAATAACACAAGTCAGAGGAGCACGAAGAAGTCCAGGACATAGAGATAATTCTCAGCTTGATTGTCAGGAAAACTAAATGATGTTCCGTCTTTCCTAACAATCGTCTTCTGATCTGTTGTAAAAGTGTTCCCAGTGGTCCTTTCATTATAATTATGCCGTTTTTTGACAACAACAAAAAAGTGTTGTTTTCTAAGCCATCGTTTCTAACTTACAGCCCCTCATCAGCCAAACGAACATTAGTGGTGCAACACAAATTACAGCAATATCAGAGCCATAAAGGTTAGATCCAGATTCCAGCTCAGACCAGGAAAAAAAAGATGTACACGGATCTATTTGTCTGACAGTGGATGCACCAGAATGGAGCAGAGCAGGAAGCTGGTGCCCCTACCCCCCCCCCCCCCCCCCCCCCCCCGCACATTTGTGACATAACGAAAGAGATCTTTTTCAAACTGTATTTTTTCATCAGCTCTTATGTCACCACAATATAAATCGAGAAACATTCAGAAATGCAGCTTTCATCTAAATATCCTTTCTATATGTCCTCCATGTATTATGTAATGTAAACACAGGACAAGGGGTAGTTGGACCTTTGCAGGAGCTGAAAACTCACAAACACAAAGCACAAATACACAAACAAACCAGGGGTTGATTTTGCAGTACAAATGGGCTTTTTCTTTTACGTTTTTGAAGTTCTGATTTTTTTAAACCCGCACTTGCAGCAACATGCAGTTGTGAATTTGTTGTTGCTGATATATATATATTTTGACTTAAAGGAAATTTGAAAGAAAAAAAAAACTTCATTCCTGCTGTGGAGGAGAAAGTCACCCAAAAAGTTTGACCTTGTGCATAAACGTTAAAGATAAATGAACTACATAGCCGATCTCCTGCACTGGAGGGTTTTCAGACATATTTACTCATATTTTTGTTGCCTTCATTTCAGGTGTGTAAAAGCTTAGCTGGTAAAATGTTGGTCAGGTGGATTTGTTTCCTTCTGATTAAAGCGAGGTTGTCCGCATCTATGACTGCCAGCTTTTCCCATCTGGTTCTACTTAGGAAGTAAGGAATCAGACTCGACCGAACAAGAAAACAGGCTGAAATTTACAAGTGAACAAGACAGGCTGCAGGATCATTTTCCAAAAGGGAATCTTCATTTCCATACTTTGCTGTTTCTGCATGCTGGTGAAATCTTCAAACGTGAGGGTCCTCACTGGAGGTCTCCAGAAGGCGTACGTCTCCATGATGGCCTCCAGGCCGGTCCTGGCGGAGAGACGTGTGAAGGAGAAGGGTTAGGTGGGGCCACAAAACGGAAAGGCTGGCAAACACACACACACACAAACACCCACCCACAAACACACACACACACACACACACACAAAGCTGGATCATGGAAGCACAACATTACTTTAGTCATTTTAGGGCAGAAATGTAAAACCTGAACAGTCTTTTCTTTTCCTTTCTGGGGTCGCCACAGCGAATCAGCTTCCTCCGGTTAACCCCGTCTTCTGCATCCTCTAGCTCATTTTCTTAACAGAAAGTTGTCTTTTTTCAGTGAGTCGGCTGTTCTCAGAGATCGGAAACAAGCTCAACTCTGGTTGGTTGTAATCATAACTTATCAAGTTAAAATCACTTAATTCAAAATCTTAGTTATTTTAAAAAAACTTGTCCTGATGGCAGAAACTGAGATTTTTGTTCATAATTTCTCCGGGGGAGAAGAATTCATTAAATGATCTTTTAATACTTTTGACATTATAGTTGTTTTTCCACTTTTGGTCATATTCTTTTCCGACATTATTATACTAAAATGATTTGTAACATACAGTCATTGTAAGTAATTCTATCCGCCAACATTGGTTTTTTGCAAAAGTAACCAGCCGTTAAATAAGGAGCTTGAAAGAAACGGAGAAAATGAAGGAAACAAACTGAAAAAGGAGAGAGTTGAGGATTGGAGTCTTTCACAGACTGAGCTCAACAGAGACGCAGGAAGCTGCAGTCTGGTTGGAGGAAACTGTGACCGTTAAGAATCTGCAGGTTTTTACTGCGCACATAAATCTGAGGGACGTTTCATTTCCAATCTGTACGTGTTTCTCTTTCCTGCGTGATTTACTTCACCGTTCCCCGTCCAGGGAAACCTGCGCCTGTCACCCTCACTCCTGTTATTTTAGGGCTGCTAACTCCCAGAGCGTAGCAGCTCGTTAGTGCGCCACGCTAATTTACCCAGACACCCCGTCACTGCGCTCATTCATGCAGCCCCTGCTGCAGGAGGAAAAGCCAATGAGTGAGCTGAATCCCTCTGATGGGGTCATAAACCCTGTCCACAGACACAACACAGCACTGCCATTACTCAAGATGAGCTTAGCTTTCAAAAAAAAAAAAAAAAAAAAAAAAAAGGCCTCCCAGTCTCCACCAGTGGTCATCCAGGGACTGGACGTTCAGAGGGTGGATGTGGTCAGGTACCCGGGTGTTGACATCAGTCATAAACTGGACTCAAACACAAGGGTCCTACACAAAAAGGGTCAGAGACGCCTCCATCTTCTGGGGACACTGAGGTGCTTTGGTGTGTGTAGGTCACAAAAGCAGTTGGACCGTACAACCACACAGAATAGGATTAATGAAACTGCTGCTGTGTTTACTTATTTGTTCATGACGTTTACTTTTACTGCCACGGGCTGCTGTAACAACTCAATTTCCCTCCGGGGATCAATAAAGTCTTGTATTGTCCTGTCCTGTCTTGTCTTGTCTTGTCCTGTCCTGTCCTGTCTTGTCCTGTCCTGTCCCGTCTTGTCCTGTCCTATCCTGTCTTGTCCTATCTTGTCTCGTCTTTTCCTGTCCTATCCTGTCTTGTCCTATCTTGTCTTGTCCTCTCTTGTCCTATCCCGTCTTGTCCTGTCCTGTCCTATCCTGTCTTGTCCTATCTTGTCTTGTCTTGTCCTGTCTTTTCCTGTCCTATCCTGTCTTGTCCTATCTTGTCTTGTCCTCTCTTGTCCTATCCCGTCTTGTCCTGTCCTGTCCTATCCTGTCTTGTCCTATCTTGTCTTGTCTTGTCCTGTCTTGTCCTGTCCTATCCTGTCTTGTCCTATCCTGTCTTGTCCTATCTTATCTTGTCCTGTCTTATCCCGTCTTGTCCTGTCCTGTCCTATCCTGTCTTGTCCTATCTTGTCTTGTCTTGTCCTGTCTTGTCCTGTCCTATCCTGTCTTGTCCTATCTTGTCTTGTCTTGTCCTATCTTATCTTGTCCTGTCCTATCCCGTCTTGTCCTGTCCTATCCTGTCTTGTCCTATCTTGTCTTGTCCTGTCCTATCCCGTCTTGTCCTGTCCTATCCTGTCTTGTCCTATCTTGTCTTGTCCTGTCCTATCCTGTCTTGTCCTATCCTGTCTTGTCCTATCTTATCTTGTCCTGTCCTATCCTGTCTTGTCCTATCCTGTCTTGTCCTGTCCTATCCCGTCTTGTCCTGTCCTATCCTGTCTTGTCCTATCTTGTCTTGTCCTGTCCTATCCCGTCTTGTCCTGTCCTATCCTGTCTTGTCCTATCTTGTCTTGTCCTGTCCTATCCTGTCTTGTCCTATCCTGTCTTGTCCTATCTTATCTTGTCCTGTCCTATCCTGTCTTGTCCTATCTTGTCTTGTCCTGTCCTATCCTGTCTTGTCCTATCCTGTCTTGTCCTATCTTATCTTGTCCTGTCTTATCCCGTCTTGTCCTGTCCTGTCCTATCCTGTCTTGTCCTATCTTGTCTTGTCTTGTCTTGTCCTGTCCTATCCTGTCTTGTCCTATCTTATCTTGTCCTGTCCTATCCCGTCTTGTCCTGTCCTATCCTGTCTTGTCCTATCTTGTCTTGTCCTGTCCTATCCCGTCTTGTCCTGTCCTATCCTGTCTTGTCCTATCTTGTCTTGTCCTGTCCTATCCTGTCTTGTCCTATCCTGTCTTGTCCTATCTTATCTTGTCCTGTCCTATCCTGTCTTGTCCTATCCTGTCTTGTCCTGTCCTATCCCGTCTTGTCCTGTCCTATCCTGTCTTGTCCTATCTTGTCTTGTCCTGTCCTATCCCGTCTTGTCCTGTCCTATCCTGTCTTGTCCTATCTTGTCTTGTCCTGTCCTATCCTGTCTTGTCCTATCCTGTCTTGTCCTATCTTATCTTGTCCTGTCCTATCCTGTCTTGTCCTATCTTGTCTTGTCCTGTCCTATCCTGTCTTGTCCTATCCTGTCTTGTCCTATCTTATCTTGTCCTGTCTTATCCCGTCTTGTCCTGTCCTGTCCTATCCTGTCTTGTCCTATCTTGTCTTGTCTTGTCTTGTCCTGTCCTATCCTGTCTTGTCCTATCTTATCTTGTCCTGTCCTATCCCGTCTTGTCCTGTCCTATCCTGTCTTGTCCTATCTTGTCTTGTCTTGTTCTGTCCTGTCTTGTCCTATCCTGTCCCGTCTTGTTCTGTTCTCTTATCCTGTCTTGTCTTGTCCTGTCCTGTCTAGTTTTGCTCTGGATGGAACACTTCCTCTGCCTGTGGGGGTTGGATTATAGTTTTGTCCATAAAAAGTGATTTTCAAGCAAATCCTATTTTCATTAAAGAACCTGCATTTAAGAGGTGAATTGGTGAAGGGTTTGAGTGTCTGCAGCATAATGACACACAATGAAGTGCAGGGGGAGTCATTACCATTCCTCAAACTTTTATGGGAAACCGTCACCTCTGGAAAATACTGCATGTGCTACTTTCTTTTGCTTTGCTTTGTTTTATTTTTGTGTCATGTTTTCTACAGTCTCTGAAACTATTTTCTTTTAAATTCCAAGAAAAAGGTGAAAGAAAGGATGAGGATTCATATCTTACTGTACTTCTGCTCTTTCCTGCTTTAAACAAAAAGGAAAGATATCATTCCAGAATGCTGTCATTCACCAAGAGTGTACCCACAACCAATATTTTCCAGCAAATTTAGAAAAGGAGCATCTTTTCTATTAGACCTGAATCATAATGGTATTATTTAAGCCTGAATGCAAAGAGATTGTTTGAGAGCTGAGCTTTGGAGCCTAAATTCTCACATTGTTCTACTTGACAAGGAGCAAACTGAGGAAAGGAACCTGTACGTGAGGATAAATTCATTTTCCCCTCCTCTCCTGACAAGCATCTCATGCTCTTTTACTCCTTCATCTGTAACTTTTTTGCAGTGGAATTCTAATGCCAGTTCATAAATCAAACTGCCCATTGTTTGAAAAATGAAAAAATATGTCTCAAATATCTTTGTGTGATTAATGCAGACCAGATGAGGGGCTTCTTTCATGTGCTGCTGATCCAACACATCTTCTTTCTCCCCCAACAGACTGATGTATGACAATTCATAATGATGGGATGGCTCAAGTGAAGAAAGCCAGATTTGGAAAAAACAAAGCAGAAGACGCTTTTAAGACCACTCCACCATATTTGAGTCTTATGAAAAAATCAAAAGTGATCAAACAAGAAGCTCCTTGTCTGATGGGGACGCGTCCTCAGATGAACGGAAGGAAGTCCTCACATCACATGTGATATAACGTCTTTCTCTGAAGAAGACATTTAGACTTTTTACATGTGGAGGGATCAAGTCTTTTCAGAAACCTTCTGCATTGCAGATGCAACTTTTAAAAAAGTTGCCTTAATTTGGAAGCCTGTGTAAAGGACTTGGTAATTGTTGAGTTGGTTAAAAAATAAAAACCTCCTGTATGAAGTGAATCATCATCAAAGTAAGTTGCAGTCTGTGGCTTTGCATGTCCTGCTGAACTCACATAGCCCTGGCTGAAATAAACTTTTCCTTTATGTTTTTCCCAGGGTTCCTTCCTAAACATGCAATCTGTCCAAATTGTATCCAAATACGAGAGCACATCCCTGATATCGGAGATTCCTCTGAACTGAATATCTTAATTTTTTGGGATTACAAGTCAAGATTTTTATCATAGTTTGGTCAGGAGTGCGACTTATACTCAGGAGTGCAAATGTGTGATTTTTTAGAACGTAAATAGGCTTACAGTATCCTTCCCTGTATTCTTGAGGGGTTAGGGACGAGAGACACCCGCGACTACCCAGAAAACCACCACCACCACCATACCCTGTGGCCGAAGAATGTCCGTCACCGATCCTTACTCATCAAAAACTCTTTAGAAACATTTCAGATACTTTTTGGAACATTTCTTGAAAACATTGGAATACTTCTCAACATAAAGAGTTTTTTCTATTCAGAGCAATAGACTGTAACGTAGAGCTACTGACAGCAACACAGAAAAAATGGACAAGCATGGAATCTGATCGTTCGCCTCCTAAACTTTATGATATTTTTCCTATTTGCATTGAGACATCATTATTTTTGTTTTCATTTTTTTGACTAACGCAGGACAGCAAGTCTTTAAACAGGATCACAGAGAGACAGAAAACCGCTGAAAGCATCGTCATTCAGCTTCAGCTCCTCCTGTGCACAGTTAAAGATCGTCATAAAAAACATGGAGACGCGATTACGATGCTTTTGTCGAAAATAAATGAACCTGATCTCTCAACGTCATCCGTGTCTTTCATGCAATGTAAATGAGATCTAAAGTCAATGCTAGCATGACGCTAAAATTGGCAGTAGCTCCTCCCACACATGTCAAAAACGTCTAGGTTATGAACACATCGTTGAACAAGCATTGAACATCAAATTTGACGTGTGAATTGCGTTCAGTGTGAACGCAGAATTACAGAGAAACTGGCAGATATGTTTTGTACTTTTTTCCCAAAAGTGCGACTTATACTATGGAGCGACTTATACTCCAGCAAATATTGTTCATGCGCTGGAAGGTCCTCCTCTATAGCCCGTAGAGAATGTTTACAAAACAAGAGCGTCACCTACGAACTCATCTGAGCATGAATCACTTTCCAGTTTTGAAACTGTCCATTATAAAGCGCCTATATCATGCAAAAAATCCTCTTTTTGAGCTTTTTAAGTGTTTTACAAAGTTAAATCCTTATGTAAACAACCACGACGCTGTATTTTGATCTATTCACTATATACTAACCCCTCCCAATCCACCAAGACGAATGGGTTTCTTACATTGTGACGTAGACCAGTGAGAACCGCCCCTTCGAGGAGGAATCTGCACTGCCGGCATCGCACCCCAGGCCCATCGCCCCACACTCCCACTTTGTCTGTGAAGCTAGCGGCTCCTTGTAGATGCACAATATGAACATCCATCTTTGCAAAAGTTTGATGTTGTTTGTTTAGTGTGCCAAAGGTAGAATATGCTCATGTATATGGATATAGTTTACTCTGAAAGGCTTAGGAAAAGCAGGATATAGACCCTTTAAATGAGTATTGGCACACAATGGGAGTGCATGGGTGTATGTTCTAATGTGCGGCTGGGTAGCTCGGTTGGTATCCAGGTAATTCAGGGTTCGATTCCCGGAGGGGAATCAACAATGGTACTGGGGGCAGTTACCATATCAATGGCGAGCAATTAACATCACCCAGTGAGGGCCTTTGGGCAAGACCCTTAACACTACTGCCTACCAGCATGAATGCGCGTGAATGATACTGGTGATGGTCAGAGGGACCATAGGCACGAAATGGCAGCCACACCTCTACCATCACCTAATATGAATGAGGAGTGAATGAAGAGTAGACACAATGGAAGCACTTTGAGTGTCTGGAAAAGCCCAGATAAATCCAATCCATTGTTATTATTATTTCATGTTTGCCATCGTTCTTCTTATTATATATCATGTGCTGGAGATGATGACATCTGTCATGTAAAGTAAAGCAACATTTTGTCACTTTATACCATTTCTTAAAGCAAATCATTTTACAGACCCAATTTCAATTAACCTAATCAGTTTCTTCTAAATACTGTTTCTAAGGAAATGTATTTACTTTTTCCATCATTTGTCTTCCCTGTTGGAAGACAAATGCTGGAGACCTGCAGCTGGGACATACTTGGATATGAGCTAAAAAATGTGAAATTTGAGTTTAAGAACGTTTTAGTCTTCTGTTTCAAAGGATTGTAAGGTGCAACATTGGTTTGAGGCCACATTTTTGAGGCGCAGCCAGTTTGATTTGGGGATGGAACTCGGCTTTGTGTAGCACATGTCTGCCTGTGGTAAAAATGCATGATGCCCTGCCAAAAACATGCTAACAGAAACTTTTGGGGGGAACAAAACATAACCCAGCAGGAAAGTGAGACACTAGGCCCACAGCTGAAAGAGCCTAAAGTTCAAGAGTGACGCATGCCCCCCACCCCTCCAGACAGTGTTAATAACCAACTTAGTGCTTTGACTTGTAACTCTAAAGATGTCTAGACGTCCTGCTAAAATGTTCTTACACAAAACATTGTTCCACCTGCACTTTATGGCCTTTGAGCTCCAAGCAGATCTTAAATATGTGTTGAAATGTGGATGTTTTTATGAGGCTGAATGTTAAAGAAAATAGTTAGGAAGGGGCACATAACCAAATTATTAGCTTCCACAAAATGTAAACACAGTCTCCACTTAGTAACTTTGGAAAATGAAAGAACATAAATAGTATAAAGATGCAGTATTGTACTGTTCACGTTAAAGAAACAGCTGGTCACTGTCTCCTGTGCCAGTGCTCACCAACACGTCATTAAAAATCAGACCGTTTTTTTTTTTACCAGAAGGTCTGGAAATGAGTTGGAGGCCATTTGGCCGATGCAGAGCTGTTTGTCCAAAGATGTTTATTCATTTCCAACCCACTGGGGAGTAAAGGAGCAGCTTTTCGGCTGGACTCCTAGAAGGCAAATTAAAGGTAAAAGTCCACTGACGAGCTCCCCCAAGTGTGGATTTTATAGCACATGTTACAGTGCGCTATATTCAGACCACTATTTCCATATAGAAGGTCACAGTGAGGAAAGAAATCGGCAGGAGACTGCAGCTGTTGGTCCTGGAAAAAAAACATAAAGACTCCAAGTTTTGCCTTGACGCCCTTGAATTGGAGATTTGACGTTACATTGGGAGAGGATTCAATAATATTGATTTGTCTTTAAGATCTTTGTAGATGTATTTCCGCTGTGTCAGCTGAGGTAGACCTTCGTCAACCTCATGGCAGCAGCTAGAGCTCTACCAGCTCAAATTTGACATTTGGACTTTTCAGCCTTTACGTTAATAACAGTGATTCTATGCAGAGGAGTACATGCGCTGAACTGAATTGCTATGGAGACGGTAAAAAGAGGGCTTCTTGTTAGAGGACAAATGTCAACGCAGATCATTTCAGGAGTAGCATTTGATAAAAAGCGGGCAAAACCATTTCAATGGCTGCTAATCTTATTCCTGGGAGATGAGTGAAGACAATTGACTATAGATTTAACAATAACTTTATTTATATTTACATAATTATACATTCCTTCTCTAGATCTTGTTTTTTCTGTAGATTTGATGGATTGTCTGCTGTGTTTACTTCACACCTGCATTCCACTCCTGATTAGCGCAGCTGCTTCGTGTTAGCATGAAGCCCTTCGGTACGTTTTCTTCTTGGTCCGAGGCGTGCGTGGATCAGTGCTCAGATTCTGCCTGATGGCTGCCTGACACAGAGGCTCCTATCAAATCTTTAAATCGTTTTTTTCCCCTTAAACTGCTGCTTTGGTTTGCAGGAACATCCCGGTTTGCCCGTAAGTTCAGAACCTTCTTGAGTTATGTTATGTACCTGTTTCTGCCTGAGTCCCGGAATCCTTTGGCAAACGGGTTCCGGTCGATCTTTAGTCTTGTAATCTGACGGGTAAAGAAGAAAAGAAATTTAGAAAAACTAACTGGGGAGTTGGGCTGCGATGCTTTTTAAAAAAACTCATTTGGTTCCTGGAAGTGCAAAGGCGGCTGCTTGCCTGCTGGTTCTGGTAGGCAGTGACGGTGGTGAAGACCGTCTCCGGGAAGCTGAAGGTCTTAACTCCTTCTCCGCTCGGCACCGGCTTGTTTGGAGACAGTTCGCTGCTGAAGTCCTTCCTGATGACGTGGACCCGAGGCTGGTACTTGTGCATGGAGTGCAGGATGATCTGTGAGTGGAGATGGTCTGTTAGCATGGATCTGGACAAGAGGCTTGTCGGGTTTAAGGAGCCGCAGCTCCACAGTGTGATAAATGGAAGCCCTTGAAGGTCAAGAACTACATCAAAGGTGAAGGTTCCTGCAAACTGAAATCATAAGAGCTTGAACACCTTTTTTTTTCCCCTCTTTTGAGGAGAAAGCAGTGACGCTGCCTGAAGGATTAGTTCACAGCAGAGCAGAGGCGTCAGTTGGTGTCGGCCCCAGCCTCGCCTCGGGGCCTCCGTCTGCTCTTGATTAATCTGAGAGTGAGAAAACCTCCCCAGAGCCAAACACCCCCCCCCCCCAACCCTACCCACATTTAGTTACAGCAGAGGGGGTCATTTCAAACCGGAGCTGCAGGGAAGAAAACACCTCTGCATATCAAAAACACGGCACTCAGTGCAACTCAAACCTCACACGGAAAAGAGGCAAATTAGGACTCAGGCGCTGAAGGGGGCTTTAATCTGCACTCCTTTCAAAAAGGCATGCACATTTATTCCGCTCAGGTTTTTCGTGGTGTGCCTTTCTGCTCTGTCCAGAATTCAGCTGTCAATCAATCTGACACACACAGAGGCTGCTCTTCAGTGACCTGCACATTTTATGGTTTTGTGAAACTTCTTTTCCCCTTTTTTAAAGAGAGAGTGGTCCTAAAACATCTCAAAGTGATCACAGATATAGCATTTCTGTCTAGGGAGAATCTGTGGCCGCAAAGCTGCTGAACTCTGAAGTGTTGGACGGACTGAATATCTCCTGTTGATGTGTGGCTTCAGAATGAGAGGATGAAGTCCTCCTCAGTCTGAGATGATGTCAAACGTTTTCCCTGAGCTGAGACCAAACAAGCAGTGGATCAGCGCCGACTGTGGCTCCAAAACCAGAGAAAAGGATCAAACTGCGTGTGAATCTGAAGCCTCTTTGTAGACTTAAACATTCATCATTAAAACAACTTAGTCTTTTAAGGAGACCACATTTTTTAAGAAGTTTTTTTTTTTTTTTTTAGGAAAAGAAGAGTAAAGATGTTTTCATCTATATGTTTGCTGAAACTGCTAAAGGGTTGAAGTTTTCCTCTCAGAAATGACATTTCAGACCTTTTGAAAATCCCAGGAAGGAGGACGCGGTTCAGACAAACAACTTGGAGGATTACGGTTCCATAAAAAGTTTAGCTACAAACGGCTTTCTTTGCATGTCGACCATAAAAGCTGCATTGCTGGGAAAAAGAGAGAATACCTGTGGTTCAGTCAAACAATAACATTTCTTAAAGGATAAAGATATTTTGGTCTGATCCATTTCCCTAAAAACCAACCCGTTGATATTTTGACTCTGTTCTTTCTGCCCTCTTAGCTCTACTGTTACAGGATTGCTTTCGGCACTTCTAGATGTCATCACAAACTAAAGGAGACATTGTTTATGCGCTGAATGAGACATTAAAAAGCCGTGTTTTCTTTTTCCCAGACTCCGCTTCTTCTGTCACGTCTGATGATTCACGACATTCACTTCATGCTTTCTGTTTCTAATGAGACGTTTTATGACCCGGCCAGTCCGGAGGAGCAGGGGAAGAGAAGAGCTCCCTCTAAAGAAGAATCCGGATGCAACAAACCGGCGTGCTCCTCAGACGTTTGTTGCACATCGCAGCGTCTCAAAGGGGTTTCTTTTCTAGTCATTTGGACACCTCCAGTGGAGACGCAGGTTTGAGCCTCAAGGGACAAATACACAATCTGTTATTAAGTGATGATTCACTTGAAAAAAAGGAATTTTCCAATTTCAATAAAGGGGAGTCCAGTATGCTTTTTTTGTGTGGCAGAGGACACCAAAACATCCGGCAGATCCTTTCACACCACAGTTGCTTGTGGTTGAAGGAGTAAAAAGGGCAAATAGCCATAACTTCAGGGACAAGAGCCAGTAATAGTCACCTATAGAGTAGCTTTACCTGTGTTACCATGCACAGTGTCTCCACTTGTATCACACGTACATTGGGGAACATTGCAAAAAGTCAACATCTGCATTTTATGTTCAAATGTTTTCCTAAAGTAACATGGATGTTCGTGGATGATTCTCTAAATCCAGGGATGTCTCCGTCCAAATGAACCTGCTTTTCTCCGTCTGGCCTGGCTGACCTGTAGCAGCACAGCGACTGACCTTCACTGAGTAAAATTTGACCATTGAACGGGGAGAAAAGAGGGAAGACGGCCTTGGTACGTTTCCTTCTATTTGAAAACATCAATCTCTCCTGTGTAGTGGACTAAACGTTACCTAACAAAGAGTTTTGCTTTTTTTTGGAACAGAGTGAAATATTGCTGACACGAAACTCAGTTCAAATTTGTGCAGCAGTCACTAAGAACTGATGGGTGTCAGTGAGGCAGTTGATCCCACAGCCCCAAACCCCCCCCCCCCCCCCCCGTTGGGGCTGCAGAGCTCTGCAAATCAAATGATTAAGATGCAATGTTGCAAGATCTTCAAATCAAAGGTGCGGTTCCAAATCCTAAACGTATACTCTTTTATAAAGCCGCTCAGAGCGGAGAGGCTTCAACGGGTGAAGATCAGAGAGTCGGAGAACGGCTTTTCCTGCCGTCCATCAGTGCAGCTCTGAGGCATTCACACGTGATGTTTGATGTTTTGGGAAAATGGAGGTTTTACGTTCACAGCTCTCTGTTCTCTTGGGCTTCCGTTGTTCAGAGAAAAGTCAGTCCGTCGCAGCTAAAGGGAAGCGAGAAGAGCCCCCCACCCCTGTCATTTCTGCTAGTTGCCTCCGTGTAGCCTTTAGTTTTGGCTGATGAAGCAGCGGAACATGTGAGGATTTTTACCAGGATCCAGAAAGAACTGGAGGATAAATCTGCTGGACTGACAGCGGCAACAGAAAGTTTAATAAAAAGTGTTAATTTGGAGACGATGCTAAATGTTATGATGCTAAACATGATCCTGTTTTTAGGCAGTTTTTTATGATTTCATGTAAACATGAATCATCTGGGGGCAGAATCAGGTAAAAGGTGTTTGTTCTGACCGTCTGCTCCTCTTCAGGGAATCTGTCCTCGTTTTCTCTGCAGGTTTGAATCTTTGGTTCAGAATACAGGTGATGGACTGAAAGCCCTTTTCTCATGGGGGGTTTTTCAGCAGGAAAACACAAACGACTCATTTGGGATTGAAAACCAAAAATTTCCCAGATGGCGTGAAAACGGCAAAAGCAAAAGCAAAGATGGATTAGAAATCAATACAGGAGATCCTTTGAAAAAAAATGTTTTTATCTGATGTTTTCATGATGCTGTGACTTCTTCTCCGTTTGAATGTAACGTAATACTGTATAACACTTTTTTAATTAACAGCAATAGTTTTTTACCTTGTTAAATAATGGTTGGTAGATTTTTATTTATCTACAGTCAACTTCTCCGGTGAGTCAGAAAGGAGATTTTGGTCGCTGTGGTTGTGATTTCAAACTTGGGGCGTCAAACCACAGGCAGCCAAATCTGTTTTTACCAAAAATGTTTTGCAGAGTGCGGTCTAGTATTTCAGTGAATCGGATTTTTCTAAATGGATTCAAATGAACCGATATCGACTATGAATCGTATCAGAAACTCCTAGCAATCTATCAAGAACACTAAGGAGTGGCATCATTTTGAGCTTTAGCCTCATAGAGGAGGGGTGAACCAAATCCAGGCCTCGAGGGCCAGTTCCAACCATCCTGCCATTGAAGCTCCTTATTGGTTTAACACACCTGATCCAGGTCAACAGCAGATAGATGGTGCCATAGAGTTATGTGGAAAGCAAAGACATGACTCCAAGCGAACACAGAACCAGCCAAGCACCAATTGTGTGGCTCTAAAATCCTGCAGGAATTCATCCGCATCCTCACTACTTAGCTTCTGTGCTCAGTTAAAGCATAATTAGACTCGACAGTTAACATTTTATTGGTGGGTGTGTCTGTCCGTGAACACCCCCGGTCTCTGCCAACCTTCAGTTCTGCAGAGTCGATCCAGTCATGAAGAAGTGGCGGAGCGTGCATCTGTTCTTTCCAGCTGTCTCTGCTGAAAGGCAACAGCTGACTGCATCGCCATGGCACTGCACACACAACAGCCACTTCCTCTGAGGCTGCTACCCAACGCGTTTGTGCGTCCTTTACTCTGTTTTTTCTCTTTCCAGATGATCCAGTGGTGTCTCTGCTTCTGTCTCTGTGTTTTAAGTATGCAGTCAAATGTTAGTCCACGATGCATCCAACCAAGATGGACGTCAGTGACGGAGACAGAACAGTTAGCCAGATGTAAGACAGCCATGACTCCACCTCCATGTGAAAGAAAGAGCCGCTTCTCAGAAACTGGAAGAAGCGCAAGTCAGTCAAACGTTGGGAAAGTTCTTCTCCGTGTGAGAGCTGAAGCGCTTCTCAACCACCAACAGTCAGACGAATAGCGGGGTTAGTTTCCTCCTCAGATTAGTGCTCCTTTCAGCTGAGCTAGCCCTCAAACCGTTCCACCAGCCGGGTGGTTTGGTCCACTCTCACAAGTGCAGTGTGAAAGGGAACCGATGCAAATGACCATGTGAACGACTGCACCTCACCTTTACAAGGTCACTTTGGTGAAATGTGGCAGGAAATAGCCGACCTCTGGTTTTTACGTTGGTCACAGAAATGTGACACAGCATGAACATATTTGTTCTGTTTCTTTCTTTTTAATCTGTTTGGAATTTTCTGCAGATGTTTTGTTCAGCAGCTGTCAGACAGAAAGGTGGGGATTCTCTGTTCGGTCACAGAAAAAGGTCAGTGTTTGCAGTTTGAAAGGATTTGACAAAAGTGTTTGTGTAAAAAAAAAAAGTACTAAATCAATATTGTTTATTATTATTAACATTATTATTATTGTTGTTGTTGTTGTTAACTTGAGGTGCAAATGTTAACACCATAGGAAACAGGAGACAAGGAAAATATTATATTGAATTTCAATATCAGTAGAACACAAATTACACATTTAAAAACGAAGTTATTGAAAATTATTATGATTAATAATAGTTATCAGAATTTTTGCCATCTGATGGCTTCACCATGAAATAACTTTGTGGCAGCTTCCTATCTGTCAGTTTGTAAGAACTTCAGTTCTTAAAAGGTGAAACATTAACAATAATTGTCTTTTTGGTATTTTTGACAGAGACATTAAAGCGTTGCTCTCGTTTTAATCCCCCCTGCTTCATTAAGATGCAGAAGAACACAACATTTTCATTTTTAATATCTCCATTTGGCAAAGCAACAGCAAAGAACAGGGAGTAGGGAGTGTTTCTTACGTGTCCCTGGTCGTCCAGCTCGTTGTTGGTGAGCTTGAGCTTGTCAAAGCTGACCACCTGCCTCATCCACGTGTCTCCTGAGGCCAGAGAGTCCGGGTGGATGTAGACCCGCGGGGGCACGGGGGAGTCCGCGTTTCCCGCCACCATCCACTTGGAGCTGTGGTACACATACCTGCAAGGAAGGAATGGAGAGAGCTTTCAGATTCAAACAGGAAACACAGACTTCATCTTGCATGAACGCTCGATGAACCGACTTTCATCGTTCGTTTGCCCTTGAATATAAACAGCTGATCTTGTTTTTCTCTCCTGAAAAATCAGGCGGAGCTCTTCCATTCTCTCATCACCTCACTGCTTCCAAAACCTGCGGGGGGTTCTTACAGCATCCCACTGGGATTCCAACCCTTCTTTTTTTTTTTTTTCAGGCTCCTCCAAAACAAACTCTAAGTGTGGAGCCGGGTTGCCACAGCAACAGCCGCGAAAGCTCCTCTGCTGTTTCTGCGTTGTGCAAGACATTTTGAACAAGTGTGAACTAAAACCTTCCATATGCAGTCGCAGGCCCTGCTGCATTCTTTCAATTAAGAAAAGCCATAATATTTGATGAGGTTTAAGTACAATGGGGCGTCCCGCCCATTCAACAGCAGGGGGGGGGGGGAGAAAGAATGCAAGGAAGAGAGGGACAGAAACCAATGTGGAGCCTCCTTAAATTTAACTCGCAAGAAAGAGCAGAAAATGTTTTTTTTTTTTTTGAAGGAATGAATCAAAGAGCGGGCGGGCTCAGATAAAAAGAGAGAAATGGAGTGAGATGAAGTCAAAGGACAAACGAGTGAAAAAAGAAGAGTGGTGCTGGTCGTGAAGGACAGCGATTGTGCAGCACAGCTGTTTGCCTTTAGTTCTGGCCCTGCGCTCGCTCCAAAGTGTTTTATCTGCAGCTTCTCTGCCAAAGTCATCAGTCAGCGCTGAAACACGGACAGAACCCTCATTTGTTACTGCCGGCGGGCCTTCAGCCTCCTCGTACACACCGTTTATGAAAAATAGCCCAGTGAGGGAACGCTGGCGAGCACGCCGTCGGGCCACCACTGTGGGGGCTGAGAGTTCTGGAGGGAAAAGATGTGGCATGAGGTGGATTTTCAGCTGTTTTATGAAGCTTGTTCAAAGAACTTTAGATTTCCTGATATTTTCTGAATCACAGTCAAAAAGTCCTTTGATTTTCTGTCATCTTGTTACTGTCAGCATTTTAGATGGAAGTTTCACTTTTAAAGGCCATAAAAATGCGTATCTGAAAAATGTTTCCTATCATCCACGTTTAGAAATTTAGTTCAAAAACCTTTTGTTTGCATGAAGTTCATAATTTGTTTTTAATATTTTGAAATGAGTGACATAGAAAAAAAAATCATCACCTGTCACTTTATAGATTTAAAGGAGGCTCTTTGAACAAACTGATCAAATCCTCCTTCATCCTATAGTTTGCATTTTCAAACAGGTGACAGTAAATGATCCGTCAGGATTCATGAGTTTTTATTATTTCACACTGGCATTTGAACAGCCTAAAGACAATTGGTTTTGGATTAGGCCACAGCTGGATTTAATGGGGAATTTGAAGGATTATAACAACCCAAACCAAAACAATTCCATGAATCCATGAAGTTGGATGTCTATCCTCTGAATTCCTTGAGGTGGTTGGTTTCTCCGGGAAATCTGCCTTGAGGATCAGAAGGAGGAGGTTTGATCTGAGCAGATCTCTCCGGCCTAAAGATTTCCGTGAATCTGTCGCCTGTTTCCCAGAGTGCAAAGAAAGTGCTGCAGGAGGCGTCTGGAACAAAATGATAAAAGCTGCATTTTCTAAGCTGAAGCTGGCCTGCTTAGGAAGGAACGACGCACGTCCTTCACACCAGTTTAGCGTTCCACATAAATCTGTCAAGTCTTCTTTAATATTTTGAAGGTCTTGATTTCTCAGCACCCTGTTTTTAGACTTTGCTCAACTGCAGGTGAACTCCCGCTTTTCTGACACGCTCATTGAAGCGTCTGGAGCTTTTGGGCTGCTATTTCAGCCAGTGGCTAATAAAGTCGAGCCTCGTCACAGTTCTGAGAACAGACTCCTGACCCTTTTCAGAGAAAGCTGGAGAGAGGCGCTCCGGTCCGTGCGGGAGGTCAGAGCCGCTTCGCCGCCGCCGGACGCCCGTCTGACCCGCCACTCATCTGCAGGCCTTCCTCCTCTCATCATTTTGTAATAGCTAAAGCCTAGTGAGCTCTCAACCCTCAAGGAGCATCATTCAAAGCCAAAAAATATATCAGGATTAATGAAAAAGTGGATTTAATGACATCAAATGTTGTTTTTTATTGTTTTATTTGAACTCTTCCACCAAATCAAACAGCCAAGTTGCAACAAAGATCCAAACTCCAGACACTTGAAACCGATTCTGACGAAACACCCTCAGATTTCCTGCCGTGTGTTTATCTTCAGTTCGTCTCGACAGCTGATGCCGTCTTTCCCCACTTTCACCGGCTCAGCCTCACAAGGATCCAAAGGACCAGAGTCAGCTTTTGTCTGCAAACCTCTGAGAAACTGAGGCGTCTCCAGACCAGCCTGGTATTTTTTCCTAAAGATCTTTCCACAAACAGTGAACTTTTTCTTTTTTAATATATTTTACTTCCACTTTTTTGTGGATTTTAGGATCAGATCATAAAAAACTTTCATTTAGTATTCTTATGACTGGAGACAGTTGACTTTACCCGCTTCAAGGCCACTGGACGTATGATCCGCACACAACTTGGGTCTGCCTTTGGGATTAGAACCAGCGACATTTTCAGGCTCAAACTCCACTTTGAGACTTTCTTTGGCAGCAGGAGGACAGTGGAGTAGAAACGTGAAATTATGGAGAAAAGTGTCACATCAAGGCCACGCACACCTCCACACACATGCACAGCAACGCAGAACGCCAGGCGTTTCTTGTAATTTCCTGTTTGGATTGTTCTGCATGGCGTAGGCGGCAATGTTCTCAGAAACGCCGAAACTTTAGTCCCAAACAGGACTGGAAATCTGATTAGTGCCCCGCTTTGATCTTCCATAAATCTGCCATCTGGCAGCAGCATGATCAATAAAGGCTGGACTTTATGTGACACTCTTACTGGACAGATGGGGGCAGGCGGGGGGGGGGGGGGGGGGGGGGGGGGGGGGGCTTTCTGGTTTCTCGGCCAGCACCGAACCCATGCAGCTGACAAAACCCTGCAGAAATGCACGCACAAATTCAAACCTCATTGTTTTAGTGCAGAACGCCGCGCACAGACCCAACGCACATGAACTTCATTAATAGAGACGCGCACGTGAAGCACAAAGCAAAAGCAGCCTGAGAGGTGCTGGCGGTGTGTGTGTGTGTGTGGGTGTGTGTGTGTGTGTGTGTGTGTGTGTGCGTCCTCCCATGTTTCTATAGGTGCTCCTGCTGGCTGACAGGTTGAGCGCTTCTCTGAATTCCCACCTTAAGCCCTAACTACTAAAAAAAAGGCCTAGTGCCCTCAATTTTAAAAGCAATTCGGACGCCACGCTCACTACTTGTTTTTTTTTTTTAAGCGGCAGATATGACGTCATCGATTTCACAAAGTTAAAATCAAATTGATATGAACATTTTGCGATGATTATTTATGAGTCCACTGTCTTCTGAAGATAAAAACGCTGATGGTTTCTTTTAAAAAAAATGCATTTTTTGTTCTGACGCAATGCATTGTGGTCTATTTTCCCCAATCTAGCGAGCATCGATGCACACTGGTTTTTCGCAGAGACTTCTGGGAAATTTCCAGGGCACTGGATTTTGGAATTGTAGATTCGGACAGCGCTAGAAAATGGCGAACACAAAATTTAGTGCATAATATTCGGACACAACCATAGTTTTTTAGTAGTTGGGGGTTAGGGTGGAAATTCAGACACAGTGTCTGAATTCCCACCCTAACCCCCAACTACTAAAAAACTGTAAAGTGCTGGATTTAAAAGCAATTCGGAAACCATGCTCACTACTTTTTTTTTTTCAGCGGCGGATATGACGTCATAGATTTCACAAAGTTAAAATCCAATTAATAATTGATAATAAGATTTAAAAAAAACGCTGATGGTTTATTTAAAAAATATACACTTTTTTGGCAAAAATTGTTCCGACGCAATGCATTGTGGTCTATTTTCTCCAATCTAATGAGGATCCATGCACACTGGTTTTTCGCAGAGATTTCTGGGAAATTTCCAGGGCTCTGGATTTGGTTCCGGTGGCAAACGCACTACATGGTAGTGCAGGAATTCGGACCCAACCTAAGGATCAGATTAGATCGGATTCCTGTGAGGTCCTCAGATCAGGTTTGTGCTCGCTGCTGGATTGACGTTATCCTGACAGGTCTGCAACGTGACTCACGATGAGTGTGTTCGCCGTCACCACACAGTTCATCCGGTACACCTGTTCACTTGTTTACGAGCTTTTACTCAGCCAATGGCGTTACAGAGGATGGAGGTGGTCACCTACACCTGCATTTGTTCAAGCAGAGCATCAGTTAACACTTTTAATATCACTAATGTGATGTTTTATGAGAATCCTGTAAAAAAATCTGAATGTCTGCAGAGACTCAGCAGACCATCATCACATAATCACACATCATAACAAAATGTATTTTAGCATTGCAACTAAACATGTAAGAATTCAAAGATACGCATTTGGCCTTTTCCCTCCTAAGAAAAGAGATTTGTACTAAAATCTAAACATATTTTAAAACAGGTGGAGATCACAAAAAAACTTCTCTGCAACTATTTCCCTTTTTTTTCCAGCATTCATGAAAGTGTCATTGGGGTGATGTTTGGATCATAGATGTTTTTTTGCAGATGCATATGATCAGCAGAAACTTGAATTATGTCCCTTTGTGCCATGTGTTTGGCAGAGCAGAGACATGAAATACTTTAGGAGCAACTCAAGCAGCAAACTGAGTGAAGTCCACACAAAGAAATGTGTTTAATGGAGGGATCCACATATTTAATGAGCGTGGTTCCACAGACAGTCTTTGCAAGTCAGCTCACATAAAGACTGTGTTTCCAGACTGCAGAGACGGAGCGGGACGGACGGCTTCCAGCTCCGTTAGCAAAGCCCTGCGTGCGGTAGAGTCCCCAGTGAGGGAGAAAATCCTATTTCATTTTACAAGATCTCCTAGCCTGTAGGAATCCTCCACCACGTCTTGGTTGACTGGAGCGGCAGACACTGAGGCAAAAAGACTGGAAAACGTTTCCAACAGGGACGTAAAGAAAGGCTGCAGGAGGTCAGATCACAACTGACTGTTTTTCATTCTACAGCAGCTCATGTTGTTCCCATTTAGGCAGCGTTAAATAAATCTGACCTGTGTGTTAAATTGCTTTTACGCCCCCCCCCAAATATATGTAAATTTATATGTTAAGGCTGCACGATGTGAGGAAAACTTGTGATTTGAGATATTACTGATCAATATTGCGATGTCAATATAACTTGAGAGACATGAACAAATAGCAAAACGACCAGAATCTTCATTTCCATTTCACTGCAACAGTTTAGTTTGAATAAGAGTCAACATAATTTAAATGATACTCCGAATGACCCTCGTCTACAGGAGAGAATCTAAAATAAAAGGGCTCCATCTGATTGGTCAAATGCAGAACAGGATTTATTTGATTGGTTAAATACATCAAGCTGCCATAAAATTCTTTTAGCAAATTTAAGATGACAATTTATTGCAATTCTCACCGTCTCTTGCATTGCACAGCTTAATATTGAGATAACGATACATTTTCGATTTATTGTGGAGGCTTTTTATAAATGTTTACATATATATATATATGTATAAAAATTGGTTTGTAAAGGAAAAATGTGAATCGGTGTAAATTGATTTGATGAGTTCTAAGGGTTAACGTTGAAATGCCTTTGTGTTTCTGCTCTGAAGCCGAACATCAACATCTGGATGTTCCAAACTGAGAGAATCCAAAACAGAAACTCGTTTTCATCGTCACTAAAGGTTTCGGCTGAAGCATTCCACAGGTTTCTTTTTTGTTTCTCACAACTTCCAAACAGTGAATAATAATCTAATTTTAACTCATTACAGCCTGAATGGCAGAAATGTGACAGTTTATGCAAAATATTTAAGTTTGTCAAATAATTGTTTGGATTTAGAAAACACCTAACATTTGAAAAATATTTACATTTTATTTAATTAGTAAAATGTTTTCCTTTTTAATTCTAAATCATGGTGAAATATCCTTTTAAATGCATTTACATGTCCTGAATCTTTAGAAACAGGAGAGGAGGGAAAGTCTCCAGACTTACTCCTTCTTCCGTTAAAACAAATTGTACAAAATATTCAAATGTCTTTAGAAAACAGCATTCAAGTTTTAGGAGATATGTAAAAGATCATGTTTATGCACCTGAATGCATCAGAAAAACATCATCTGTTTGCCTCAGAAGAAGCGTCAGAACGTGCAGGCGCTCATCCTCCTCTCTCATTGTCCATAAAGTCAACCTTAAAACTGTGAACGGGTGGCAGCAGAGCCGTCCTGCCCTGCTTTCTACCCCGTCACAGCCTTCAGACACGGACGCAGCTCTGCTCTGACTCTGCAGCAGCGGGATGATGAATACATTTCAATCTTCTTTCTCTGGCTCAGACCGGGGGAGACTCGCAGAGAGCCAGGAAATCAGTCATATAGCTTCTCCAGAAAGATCCATCATAAATGAGCCGTCCTCCAGCACATGCACTCTTTGTCACATCCCTGATCCAAATGATGGGAGAGCATGCTTTCTCTGCTTTACAGCTTACAGAAAGAAACAAAAAAAAAACTTCCTGGACTGAGACAATACCTTGGATTAATCTAAATCCTGTTATGAACGACTGCAGCATGATAAATGGTCTTTAGATGAGGCAGAAAGTCCCCAAACTGAGCATGTGCAGCGTTCAGAGCAGCAGGGTGCACGTCTGCTTGTGCACACAGAGCCAGCTGCATGCTGGAGAAAAAGCCCGGCTGTTTCCAGCTGCAGATGTGTTTCTCCTCTGCAGATTTGCATGCTCAGAGAGGAAATCACCCTCATATCTCAAGCAGAACACGCATTTAAGAGCTTTAAGTCCTTCGGTTCTCGCTGCGTAAAATGTCACAATACCTGTATCTCTTGTTGTCCACGGGAACGATGTCCATGGCGATGTAGTACTGCTGATGCGGGTCGAGACCTGCGATCTTTACCCGCATGGCTGGAAACATCCTCCTGAGAAAAGAGGAACATTTTGGTTCAGATCATGAACTTCATCTTATTTCAATCAAAGAAATGATGGGAAAACACCAAATTACAACAATAACAGATTTAGAGATTTGAAAATAAATAAATAACTCTGCATCGTTCTCACTGCAAAGAAATGTCTGCTTTTAATAGATGAAATGCAACAAAATACTCCTGTAAACTCTTGACAAATCATCACTATTATTGGTGGAAATAGTTTAACAAACTTTAAAAAACAAGAATCAATGAGAAATTCTCGTGAGCCTCCAGATGTTTTTTTTATGTCAAACTTTTAATTTTTTGATAGGTTTTATTGCAAAAAAGCTCTTTTACTTTTATCAGAGCCTCATCACGTGATGCTGGAAAAACGCTCAAATATTCCCAAAGTTAGAACAGTTCTCCTTCCTAAAACCTTCTAGAAACGTTTCCCTTTACAGTTCAGAGGTTATTATTCTTTAACCCCTTCAATCTGAAATTCTCAGCCGGTTGTCCACTGACTAAAATCTCCCAAACTGTCCGGCCTCCGCTCCGGTGGAGGCACATTTCCGCCCTGCTCTCCGTTTGCACATCAAACGCCACATTTCCCCTTCTTCATTTAAAGCTCATAAATCGTCTTTTCCTAATGAGAAAAGAGGCCTGTGCTCTGCGCACAGCCCTGCATGCGCTGGATTTATGGCCTTGTTATGAGCACGCCGTGAAATGCGCGCGGCCACATCCGCGTGCCCCGGCCGTTCCCTGTCTGCCCGCGCGCGCTCGCATTGTGGCTCCATTTACAAGCTGTTGATCAATTTAAGGCCTGTCCATAAAAGCGGGAAACGAGCAGCGACCTTCAGGGTTTTAGGAAGCGGCGTGAGGGGGCGGAGCTTACAGACGAAGGCTCAGAGGGAAGTGATATTTCTAACGGTTTGAGTCCACCTGTGAACTTTTTCGGTGTCTTTAACGTTACTGGCGAAATGCAGGCCTGGAAACGAATCTGCCTGAGGATTCAACGGTTTGTGTTCTACAGTAAAGTAAAATAAAAAATTATATATATATATATATATATATATATATATATATATATATATATATATATATATATATATATATATATATATATATATATATATATTGGCAAATGCAGAACCCCTGTAATGTGATTGATGTTTAAATTAAAAGCTTTCAATATAAAAATAAAATAAAATAAATTAACTTCAGATTTTTATTATATTTAAAGGTAAATATATTTTTGCTCCTTTGGTTGACGGACAAACCCAAATGGCCTTAAAGTCGTGAACTGGTGTCTTTTCTCTGATCCCGCTGATCCTTCAGCGTCGAAATTCAACAGTTTCACTAAACTGGCGCGAGCTTCGGGTTAGGCTGCAGCTGCAGGCCCATCAGGAGGACCAACGGGCGCCCCGACAGGAGGACGCGCGCGGGTTTGAGCCCCCATCCTAATGAACGTCTTTGGAAATCCGCATTTTAGGAATGTAATGTAAAACAAAAAAATCTAAGAAAGCCGAGCTGCGCTAAATGAAGGCGCAAACTGTTGAAAGGTGTTGGTGGCGCACAGGCCGTCTGCGCCATGGCGCCTCCGTCCCGCCGCCTGAGGAGGGACAGCTCTGCCTACCTGCCCGCTTTGGTGATGATCATCTCCGTGCCGATGTCGTGGAAGCGCTTCCACAGATCCGCGCACTGCAGCTCCACCTGGATCTCCTCCATGGAGAAAGGCGGAGAGGCGTCACAGGGGCCGGGGACCAGATCGGCGGGTGAGCCGAAGGAGCACGACGTCCTCTCGGCGAGACCCTCTCCGTCCGAGCCCGGACTCGCCTCCGAGTCTGCTGGGAAGAGAAGGAGCGCGGTGAGCAGCGGACTTCATCTGACGCAGGAAACTTGGCGCAGTGGAGCTCAGCGGTTTCTGCCTGACTCCACATCACCTGCAGCTGCCTGGGAAGCGGTCGAGCTTGGACCATCGTGAAGCTCTGAGCTGATGCCAAAAGCAGGAGAGATGCTGCGTAAAAACCTCTGAAAGCCGAGCAAACGTCTTCAAATTGAAACTGGGCCTTGGGAGGAATTCCTCATGGGAAACATTCAGCTAATGACAATTTCCATCAAGGGTTCCTTCTGTCCCAAATGGAATCTACTGAGCATTTACAACCATCAAAAGGACGCGATGTCAGAGAGAATAAAACCTCAATCCATCGGGAACAAATTCAAACCAAACGGGAGTTTCCATCCATGACGCAGATCTTCTTTAGTTCAGGATAGCTAAGCTGGAACAAAGACGGAGCAATCCGCCTGATGCTGCAGCCAATCAAAGGAGAAGCAGCATCTCAGCTCAGAAGCGCGCCTCCATCAGAGCCAAATCTTCCGCGCGACACTGATGCACCACAAATGTTCAGCAGAAAAAGCTGAAATTTAAAAAAAGACGCACCATGGTTTTTATGCCTAATGCCCCCCAGCCCGGAAAAAGACACAAAATGTTTTCTAATGATGGGAATAGTGTGAGCGAACAAACAAGGATGGGATCAGACGGAAGTTTTCAAACATCAGAAGAAAATTATCAGGCTTTGTGTTTGTTAGAATCTCTTTTCTGTAAAAAAAAAAAAAAAAAATATATATATATATATATATATATATATATATATATATATATATATATATATATATATATATATATATATGTTGAATTAAAACAAATATTTTTATGTTGTCAAACTCAAATTCGTATTAAATGAATGAAATATTTCCTTTTTGTATTGATTTCAGTGACTCTCAGAAAAAAGCTTTCCTCTTTTTCTATTTAATCTCCTTTGAATTTAGACTGAAGATGAGTTCCACTCAGATGTTCTGCGTCATAAAGCGGCTCGAGCGCTTAGACCAGGGGTCGGGAACCTATGGCTCGCGAGCCATATATGGCTCTTTTGATGGTCACATGTGGCTCGCAGACAAATCTTTAATTATACTTTTTTTTATCATTAGTCCAGTCCTTCTCGGGCGCCATGCGATGCCAGAGGCGCGCAGTAGTAGCGGTGCTTGGAGAAAAAATCTGCGCCAGCGCTATAAGTTTACAATTATCTATAATTTCACAGAGTTTGTACCAACTGGAAACCTGTGAATTGCCGTGCCTAAAAGTGCGCGCTCCCGTCTCTGAGAAAGAGCGCGCAGTTGCGGGGACGGGATGTGTGAGGAAGAAAGCAGGGGGGGGAGGGGGGGGGCTGAGGTGTTGTGGGGACAGGCAGCAGGTGAATCGCGCAGGGATTGTAAAAACGTAAAACCCGCTGCCCGTCACTCACTGCGGCGTGTGAGTGTGTGTTTGGCTCCATGACTGCATGTGATCAGTCTTTGTCACATCTACAGAACATTCAGACCTACGATCACGTTTAAAGTCTCAACGCCTGAACGAAGCAGAAACTCACCACGTATCAACAAGACTAGACGATCAGCAAAACTACCACGAGGAATACTCATCATTTATTAGCAATAGCATAACAATGTTATTAAAAAGAATCCACAGACTTATTGTACTTTAAAAATGTTGAAATTACATCAAATGCACACATTCATTTGTATATTTAGTTTTAAACATATTGTCGCGGACTGAGTTGGATGGCTGTTGGGCCGCGTTAAAAGTTCTGGAGTTCATTGACCGCATCAAGCAGAGATCTGATTGGCTCTCAGTTCTGTCGCTCAGCCTGTTGTTAGGTAGTTTGGACCAATGGGGTTCAGCTATGGGCCGAATAAGGAAAATGGGAGGGGCTGGAGCGGGAGCAGGGGAATATAAAGTTGGGAGAAGCGCTCTCGTCTCATGTCGACAGGAGATATTCAGGAGTTGCTGAATTAATTGTACGGCGTTTGTTGTGGTCTACAGTAACCAGAATAAAGAACCTTAAAAGAGGTTAAGTATCCGTGCCTCAGTGTGGGAAAGGGACGCTACATTATTGTATGGCTCTTTCGAAATTACATTTAAAAATATGTGGCGTTTATGGCTCTCTTGGCCAAAAAGGTTCCCGACCCCTGGCTTAGACTGATGGATGGGACGCGCGCGCACACACGCACACTGCACCTTTCCATCAAGAAATCCTCATTATGTGTTTGTTTATATTGTGTATCCCTTTGTGTTTTTGTGTCTTTTTTCCATTTGTATTAGTTTAGTTAAACCTAAATTGAACTTGATCAACGGTTGTTTTTTAAGGATTTGATGTTTTGGCGCTTTTTCCTTCATCTGCAGCCTTTGAGCATTTCGGTTTATTTGTTCTTTTTTTTGAAAACACACAAAACTGCACAAACCTTGTGAATCCTAAGACAAAAATCCCTTTTTCTGCAGTCCCTCAGAGTTTCAGGCTGTTTGAAAACGGACAGGAAAGTAGAAAAAAAGCTCGAGTCTTTTAGGAAACCGGTTTTTGCGCAAATGAAACTTCATCAAATGACCCAAGTTAGCGGTTCGGTTCTGGAGAACATCTGACATTAACGCAAACCAGGTTTCTGACGCCTGACAGTCTTTGCTAAAGTCCTGCTCTCAGACCCAGACCTCTGAAAATGTCTTTCCTGACGGGCGTTTCTGGTTCCGGTGTTAGAAACAGCAGATTTACTTGTTGGATTAACGGGTGAACATGGGAGGGGGGGGGGGGGGGGGGGGCTTAGAGGGCCTTTCCGTCTTAGAGGCTAATAAACGTGTTATACGAGCAGCGGGGTAAAAATAAAAGCCCCTCCGTCCAGGATTCCTGTCAACCACAGACTGTTGCAGGGCGGCGGGAAAAGAGCCACAAACAGAACCTGAGGGTTCTGCAGCAGCCGGCCCGGGAGGCTGGAAGTCTTTCAATGATCATCAGCTTAAAAAAACGCATAAAATAAAACCGGCTGCATTAAAGTTTAGTGTCGGATTTAACACCGAACAGAAGATGAGTACAAACCCTCACGTTCTGGACACAAAGACAAATGAAGGACTTTGTTTTTCATGAAAACTTGGGCCGCTGCGCCCCAGAGGTCAGCCGGCGGCGGTACCGGGAGGGAGAGAGACTTCACTTCCGCCTGCCACGTCTTTTCTGAGCTCTTTTAATGCGTTAACTCCATGGCAACGGGCGCGCAAGAAGTTCTCTGAATCTTTTCTGTCCGCGTTAACAGCTTCAGAGGATGTGTTGTTGTTTTTTCTTTCATTCTGATTAAATATTGAACAGAAGCGCGCGGATTTGCGCCTCGCGCCTCAAGGACTGCGGCTCCAAAGCGGAGGCCTGTTTGCCGCTGGTGGTGATTGTCCAACGACCACGGCGCAGCACTTCCAATAAAGTTTGTTAAGACAAATAAAGTTTAAGATGTGGCTGAGAAAACCTCAGGGCCGCGACATGTTCCATGGTCATGTTCCAAAGGGAACCTCCAGGTTATATTAGAACCTGATTCCTTATTTCTTTGATTTGTTGAAATATTTTAGGTTTTTCTTCCAGCGTTTCCTGAACGTTGAGCCTCATGTTGACAAAGACTTTTTGTTTTTCTTCATCTCTGAAACGTTTCAGCCTCAATTCTGGAGACGATTGCGCGTCAAATGATCTAAATATAAATAAATACAATAAAGTGATTAGAAAAAAAAGATAGTGACCAACATCCGCCTTTATAGGATTGGAGCTTGTTTTTTTACAGATTGAAAGCGGCGAAGCGCATTTAAAGGCTCGTTTTGTCGTGATGTTCCCGTTTCCTTAGGTGAACCTCCGCGCGGCCTTGAGGCCAACCGCCCGAGCAAGAAAAAAACTTTAGGCGTCCATGTTTGAAAAATGTTTACCCTCTTCTGGAGATCCACGAGTCCCGAGTCAGAACTTGTGTGAACTTTGACTTTTTCTTGATTTATTATTTTGTCGGAATTAACGCAAACTTTATTTGGATCTTTGCGCTACGAACCAAGCCTCTCCACGCGCGTCCTGGTCAGACAGACATCAGAGCTTCAGAGGAAGCCGCGGGAGGGTTGGGATACTTTGCCTGCTGACTCGGGGCTCTGACTGAGCCCGTGTTCTGACTCGGGACTTGTGGGCTCGTGGTGCTGCGTCTAGTCTGGGCTTCCCAGCGGTGCTGCGCACTGACTGACCCGGGTCCATGTCCAGACAGTGCGCCGCGTCCTCTCCGTCCGTGGCCAGGCTCTCCATGGACAGCTCCAGCTCCTTCTCCTCCCAGCCCCGGAGCTTCCTCTTCTTGTTGGAGCCGATCAGGGCTTCTACGGAAAACGCGTGGGCTCTCGAGCTCAGAGCTGCGGCAGATCGCCTCCTCTCACTCATCTCTCTCAAATCCACCCGATGGGGGCAAGAAAAAGCCTCTCCGTTCGTCCGACGCAGCGAAGCACAGCAGTAAAAGGCGCACACGTCAGTGTTTACAGCGGGGCGCCAACTCGCCAAATGCCCAGAAATAATCCAAAGTGACTAAAAAACGAGGAGTCAAAGTTGTGTCTGTGTCATCCTGCAGGGATCGAGTCCTGACGGGGAACGCTGTGGATGCCGTCTGCCGCTTTACGCCCCGCGTCAAAGCCTCTTCTCCTTTTGCCTTTTCTGTCCCCCGAACTTGTGTCTGATTGATACTCACTTCTGGGGGAGTTTTTTTCCCCCTTTCTGTCTGGCGCGAGGGGCTGGACGTCCTTCCTTCATGTCAAAAGTGCTGTTCCAATGAGGAGTCAGAAAACAGAGCCGCATGAAGTCCTCCGTCCAATAGCAGCGGAGAGGAGATGGGAGTTCTGGAGGAGCAGCACCAAAGTGACTGCAGCGGCCTGATGGACGCGCTCCATCCGGAGGCTCGTGCACACAAAGCAGCTGCGCTCACAACAACACTTTCTGTCGATTCTGAGTCAAGTACTTCACACAAATATGAAGAGTCAACAAGTCACGCGGTGTGTTCACTGACCTGCTATAATATCTGGTCCTTTTGGTGGACTGCTGATCAGGTGGATCACGCGCCGTGGCTCCGCGCGCCTGCGCTTTGCCGTTCAGAGCTTTCAGTAGAGGTGCAGTCACTGTTAAAAAGGTAAAGGTCAAAGTTAAAGACAGCTTTGTCAGATTGAAGAGGAGCTCATCTGAGCTGTGCGCGCGCGCGCGGGGATCCACAAACGCACGAGGGCCACTGTGCCCGTCTTCATGATTCAGCCATCCATCCCTCACAGACTGATGCGTTCAGAGTCAATGGTGAAATCTCAATCTAATGTTTTTTCAAACCTATTTTGAAATAAACTGATCAACAAGCGAACGAATGTTTTTGAAGCGAAAATATCGAAACATCACAAAAAACAAATTCCACAGCTAAAAAAGAATCGGGTTGTTCTACAACCGGACCACGAGGTTAAAAAGACAAACTTTTTCTGGGTTATTTTAACTGGGGGGGGGAGGGGGGGTAAATTGACATAAAATGAAACCACTAAAACCCCCAAAATGAGGATTGCTCCAAAACGTAACGCAAAAATATATCCCAACATAAAATCCCAAGAATTAGGTTGAAGAAACAACACAAGTGTTTATAGAGTCATGATTGAATTTAATAATGATTTTCAGAAGCAAATAAAAAAAAGAAATAAACATCTCAACTGTCACGAAAATAACTTTTTCTAAAAATATTCTAAAAAATAATAATACGTGGACACTGCATCTTCTATTTTTTAACTAGGCCTACCAGCGACCTTTCTTGATAAGAAAAAACATTTTCTCATAATTAAATTTAATAATTACTTATTATTATTATTATTATCATTGTTGTGCTTGAACGTAAAAGCAGCAGAACAGCGTCTCCGATTCACCTCAACTCGTTTGCAGACGATCAGCACAGGTCGGCCTGAAAGGATGATGATGAAGATAATGATGATGATGATGAAGATCATTGGGCTGTGAGGCTGAAAAGCTTCAGGCAGTTTCAGGAGGCAGAAAGGCTCCTAAACAAAAAGGAGAAAAGCAGCCGAAAGGAGGCGGGAGAGGCGCGGCAGGACTGAGAGCGCAGAGCCACACACACACACCCACACACGCACACACACACACACACACACACACACAAACACACTCACAGCCCTTTTTCTTTCAGTGCAACTGTGAATGTTAGATAATTGCAGATGTGTAAAACGCTTTATTTACTTAATGGAAATCTCATTAGTTTAATGCTAAAAATCCTTCCACCATTGTTTTCCTGTTTCTCTTTCTTTATTCTAGTATATTCCACCGGTTTTTGCCGCTTATCTCTTTCGACAATTGTTCAACTATTTTAACCATTCAACTATTTAAATGTTCAACTCTTTCAGCTTTTTCCAGCTGTGACTTTTGGTCCTTTAAATCTATGAACTTTTCCAGATATTCCAGGATTTTTGCCTCCATTGAAAAACATGGAGAATCCTTGGTGCAGAAACTCGCTGGTTCGATACCCGGCTTTTCACAAACATCTTTTTGGGTTTTTATGCTGTTTTCACTTTACTTATGGTCAACTTTGATCATTCCTTTATTTATTTAGATATTTTTTACCAATTATTACCCTTGAAGGTTTCTTTTTTTATCCATTAATTAATACACAATTGAACCCTGCATTTTCTTCTGGAAATGCAGATAGGCTTTTTTATTTTGTTATATATATTTTTTAATTTTCCACGAACGAGAGGCCTCTTTTTCGGACGGTGCGCGTGTCTGTCCCTCCTCTCAGATCCGCATCGTTAGTGTGTGACATGCGCAGAAGGTTTCACAGCATTTAGCCTGCATAAAGCAGCAGCAGCTCCTCAGTCAGACCCCACACAAACTGCCCTTCGAGGGGCAGCAGAACCCCGACGGTCCGCGCTGCTGCTTTTTAACCTCTCTCATCTGACAGTCTGTTTTTTTTTTTAATAAATACAAATGTTTTTTGATCGATCATATATTTACAATAAAGAAAAGATTTTTAAAAACCCCAAAACTTCCGAGTCTGTGCTGAATAACCCAGGATCTGTCTGTCCGGCTCCATTTCACGCCTCCGTCCCGCTGCGCCTCTGCCTGCATGAGGCGCGCTGAGCTGTTCGCCACTAAATCCACGCAAGTTTTTCAGCGGAGCAGCTTTTTAGAAGCTTCACCTTCAACGGTTTAGATTCCCGATCCTATCCGGATTAAAAAACAACAACAATTCAATAAAAAATAAAACAAAAATCACAAAATATGTTATTAAAAAAAATAAAAAAAGAAACACTTTTGTTTCAATCTAGTTTCTGGAGCGCGCCAAATGCGCGTCATTGAAATGACGCGCATTTGGCGCGCTCTGTTCTGTTCTTCAAAGAATCTGTTCGAATTTATTGATATATTTTTTTATATGGAAAGCAGCAGGAGGAATATCTGTTAGGGAGGGATGAAGAGAAAAACAGAAACAAAAATCAATTCAAAGCTTAAACAAAGACAGACGAAGCCTCCAGGTTTGTACATTCAAAACCAGACTTCCGCTTTAAGAGCATCCTCTGCAGCAGGCCAGACACCTATGAGGTACTAAGGTTTCTTTTTGTTTCTTTACTTGCAATGAAGCCTTCAACTTTTGTTTCTGTCACCCTAAATCTGGATTTTCTCTGAAATATGAAGAATTCTTTTGGACTAACAGGCTAAAGTGTGATGTTGGGATGACAACACAAACGAAAAGAGAAAGATATCCATGAAATTCTTAATTATTATATAAAAAATTGACATAACTATTTTAGAAATAATCAGACTAAAGATCTAAAGGACATAACAGAAATCTGTAACAAGAAGAATTGGTATTGAGGTCAAAAGTGCGTTCCAGGTTCTGTTTTAGGTTTTTCTGGTCCGCTGACGCTCTGCAGAGGCGCTCAGGTTTTCTGCAGACATGGCTCATGTAGGACGGGTTCCAGCTGCCATGCTGGAAACATGAACACCTACAGGCTATTCTCTCACATCTGTGTTCATGTGAACAAAGAAGTTACCTTCTTCTGTGTCAATGATGAAGACAAAGTGTAATAAGAAGTTTGGCTTCAGCCAATCAGGAGGCACCCAGCCTCAGTGTCAGCCGACGCTGTTTTTAATTGAAAAATATTTACAAAAAAGAAATTCACGACAAATATTCCTCATGTAACCAACAGCTTTGAAATGGGAAATTTCAAATTCTTTAAGAAATTCTGTTTGTAAATTTTTTCTGTAGCGGCTATGAACAGCTTTTCCCAAAGAATTAGAATATCACAGAAAAGTGTATTCATGTCCTTGATTCAATTATAAAAAACCTCCATTGTATTTAGATTCAGGGCTAACCATTTTTATTTTTTAACATAAATTGGGGTTTTTAGCACAAAAACTTATTCTCTTAATATTGGAAATCTGGAGAAAAAATCCCACATTTTGCAGGCCGTGAATGTCTTAAATGGAGTGTCACCGACGAATCATCTAAACTAAAACTTCCTGCACAGGTTACGGAATCAAATCAAATCAAATTAAATCAAATTACATAAAATCAGACTTTATTTGTAAAAATAAATTAATAAAAAAGGCGCATTTTCAGCACAAAGCTCAGAGGCTTTACAGTTAAAAACAAGACGACAAACAAAATGAAAATTTTTTTTTTAAACCAACCCAACCCTTTGCCCTCCCCTCCATTGACAGACCCACCCTATGACCCCACACACAATGCAATTAAAAAAACAGACACATGGTTTGGCTCTGCAGTGAGGAAACCGTCTACTAGGAATCTGTTCATGCCAGCAGGCAGCTCAGCCACAGGAGCATCGCCACAGCACCCCCCCAGATCAAGACAGCAACAGGGTCCACTCACAGCCACGAGGCTGCCCCAGCAAGGGTGGGGGGCCCCACAGCAACAGCCCCAGACCAAACCGGCAAGGCCTGAAGGCCCCCCACAGGGCAACACGGGGGCTAAAAGCATATAAAGAAGTTCAAGTTAGAAACTTAAAATGAATGTTAATATTAAAACACAAAAGTGAATAAAAATTACATGAAACAAATACATACAAATAATTAACATACATTCATTTTTTCAAACATCAGATAAGATTATCGAAAAGCCACGCTAAAAAGATGTGTCTAAAGTCTAGAGTCTGAAGACTCCAGACTTTAGACAACTAGCCAGAAGACCCTCATGGACCTCCTCCATAGTCTGGGTGAGCCACAAACCTTCCCAGCCAGGGAGGTTATGTGTCCGGAGAAGACGCAGCAGCAAAACAGACCACTTCAGCGGATTCTCAGAAGACTCAAGGACCTGCAGACGTCCAGAAAGAGGCGGAGGACCAGCTTCCAAAACCATCGCATTCAGACACATTCAGGAGACGGGCCACAACTGTTGGGTCAAGACACTTCTGAGCCTGGACCAACGGAGGAAACCGGGCCAAAGACAAGAAGGACTGGACTGCTGGACAGTGATCCAGGAAAATGCGTCTCCCATTCGGTAATCGAGGTCCAAGGGTTTGGAGGCAGACTGGTGAGGAGCAGAACCCAAGCTGCTGGAGGTCCAGAGTGAAATCCCCACAGTCACATTTTGGGCTGCAATGTCCAGAACTGCTGTTGGTAAACTCTGGTTTCTTCAATCTAAAATCACCGCAACAGTCTAGCAGAATGTTCTAGAGGAATACAGGATTCCATCGGCTGAGGATCTGGATGGAGATGCGGCAGAACCTTGGAAGCGTCCATACTGCCAGGGGCACCAGAACCTGCTTGGATCCCACGCATCACGGTGCTCGATTGGCTGCCAACTCGTCGGACCTAAACCCCGTGGAACGTGTCAAGAGGATGGCATCATGAGTTGAGTTGGAGCTCACATCTGGTTCATCAGATCAATGAATAAAAAGCTTTTTCAAGCCTAAAATGAACGCCAAACCTTCAAAATCAAGTACAGCTTCAATGGTTTGAGGTTGAACACAGCTGGATTTATGTGTAACTTTGTTATTGAAGTTTTTATTATTATGACTTTGAGGCAGAAAGCAGCAACAAAATCAAAGGGAAAACGCGACACCCTGCATTCATAAAGGTACTGCAGACGAAGCTTCTGCAGGTTCCAGCACCTCCAGTCTGTCAGTTCTCGGCCTTCTGCCTCTTCTGCCGCGGTCAGCGTGTCAGGAAAAACCTACTCTGTGTCGGACCTCAGCGAGCACAGGAGCGGCCAGCTCCCGAGCCTTTTTACGTCCCTGAGCCAGAAGTCCTTCCAGGTACGCTCGGTCCGACCTCAGCTTCCCGATCTCGTGCCGGATGGGCGTCAGCCTCTGGACCACGGCGTCACTCACGAGCTTCTTGTAGGCTCCCGTGTCCAGCCCTCTGGCCTGTGACAGGGCCTCCTCCACGCTGATGGCCGCCATGGCAGCGTGGATCATCACCAGGTTGGACACACCCGGCCGTGTCTCTGGGTCAAAGGTCACCTCAGAGGTGAAGTCGGTGACGGCGCGGCGGATCTTAAGGGCAATGTCCTCTGGAGAGTCTGTGATTGTGATGGTTGCCATCGTCTGCGGGTCCGACTTGGACATTTTGGCTGAGGGGTCACGGAGGGATTTGACCTTTCGTGTGGAACCTGTGAGAATAAAGGAGAAAGCTGTTAGATGACGAGGAAAGAGTCACAACAGATTCCTGGTTTTTAACAAAACAGCACATAAACTTCAGACACGTTTCTGGATCAGACTGGAAAACAGGTTTTACTCTGAAAGTTTCCATTTGGTGAAGACAGAAAACAGATTCAAATCTAATCGCATGGGATTAGAAAAATGACAAGGATGTGTCAGTGCAACGGTCTTCAGATTTCAACCTTTTGGTAAGGGTTTTCTCATGGGGTTCTCTGAGCAAAATCAACCAATCAGAGACCAGGAGGGCAGTAATTACCTACTGAGGGAAACCCCCCCACTTTAAAACTCCAGTACAAATTCTGTTCTGCCCCTGGATTTACAAAGATGGGATTAGGAAGCGAGAAGAAAACGGTCTTCCCTCGTTTATCGTGGGAGTTACAATTCTGAAATTAATCCCCAATAGGCAAAATCTGCACATAAAGTTCTTTCTTCTCCTTTTAAGTCGATGTAAAGCCTTAGTCACATGTTCTTAGGGTTCTTAGATCCAGGCCGTCTGAGCGTTCAAAAGGCCAGTATGGACCACGCAGGTTCCGTGCACAAAATATTAGTCGTAGACTGCTCTGGCCTGCAGAGAGGAAATGGTCCATGCTCATTTTTCTACCGGCATGCTGCGAGCAACAGGTCGTGGGGACACCTATTAAACACGCAAAGGTAATAAGTAAGAGTGAAGTTGGTCATTTTTCAGCAGTAGGCTTTCCCTTTTTTGATGCTCCCACCTAAATCCTGTGGACTGCGTAGGGAGTCCGTTAGCGCTGTTGAAGAGGTAAGTGAGCGCCCCCGGCCTGCCACCCGACTGTCAGAGATCAGAAAATGAGACATCGGAGCAACTGGCCGTCCTATGGACGTCCTACAGGCACTCACAGCGGGTCAGCCACCAATAGTGCAAGTTCTCCCACTCGAAAAGATGAGAGGCCTAGAATTTTCATCAGAGGTAGACATCAACCATGAGACAAAATGAGGAACAACATCCAGAAAAATCCTAATGTCTGAGTTATGAAGAATTTATTTGTAAATTATGGTGGAAAATAGGTATTTGCAAGCAGGGGGACACGTCTGGCCCTGCAGGGTTTGAGTCCCTGGTGGTGTCGTGTGTTACTGATGGTAGCCTTTGTTACTTTGGTCCCAGCTCTCTGCAGGTCATTCACTAGGTCCCCCGTGGGATTCTGGGGTTTTTCCTCACCGTTCCTGTGATCACTTTGACCCGACGGGGTGAGATCTTGGGGGGAGCCCCAGATGGAGGGAGATTATCAGTGCTCTTGTATGTTTTCCATTTCCTAATAATTGCCCCCACTGGTGATTTCTTCACACCAAGCTGCTTCTCTGTTGCAGATTCAGTCTCCCAGTCTGGTGCAGGTCAACGATTTGGTTTCTGGTGTCCTCAGACAGCTCTTTGGTCTCTGTAGTGGAGTTTGGAGTGAGGCTGTGTGAGGTTGTGTACAGGTGTATTTATATACATAACCAGTTCAAACAGGTGTCATTAGTACAGGTAACCAGTGGAGGACAGAGGATCCTCTTAAAGAATAAGGTTGTGTCTGAATTCCTTCACTACTCACTACATAGTGCACCTGATAACGTGCTCTTCATTTTGTGGTGCTGTCTGAATCTACAATTAAAAAATCCTAGAAATTTCCCAGAAGTCTCTGTGGAGAAACCAGTGTGCATCGATGCTCACTAGATTGGCCATTATAGACCACAATGCATTGCGTTTGAACAATTTTTGCTAAAAAAAAAAAGTAAATGTATCTTTTTAATAAAATATCAACGTTTTTGTCTTCAGAAGACAGTGGATTAATTAAAAAAAACAAAAAAACAGTAAACACGGTGTCTGAATTGCTTTTAAAATCTAGGACACAACATAGTGCCGTGCTATCTAGTTTTTTTTTAGTAGTTACAAGTCTGTGAGAATCAGAAATCGACCAAATACTTATTTTCCCCCATAATTTGTGAAGAAATTCTTTAAAAATCAGACAATGTGATTGTCTGGATTTTTTTTTCCTCTTTTCGTCTCGCATAGTTGAGTTATACCTATGATGAAAATGACAGGCCTCTTTCATCTTTTTAAGTGGGAAAACTTACACAATCGGTGGCTGACTGAATACTTTTTTGTCCCCCTGTAGATCTGACGTGCACACCCCATCCGTGCAGCATTCGCATGGTGAGTAAGGAGCAGCTTTGGTTTGCCTTACAAATACTTCACAATAAACCTACCACATTCAAATCATTTCAATTGTATTACAACAATAGTTGTCTCAATGGGCTCCATATCGGAATAAAATATACATGAAACTAGTCATAAAATACGATACGTAAATGCATGAGAATGGTACGTTCCACTTTCATCAAGTCCCTTACAAGAACTGCAAGACCCACCTGCTCCTCTCCACGACCCTCCAGCCCACAGCACCCATGTGGGTCAACCCCCCAACAAGGACATGTTTGAGCTTTTATCTACTAAGTATTCTTGAAATGCTAGGTATTGCTTTCCACATGGGACTGGCTCCACCATTAAAGAGAATGAAGTTAGTAAAACTTTGCTGAAGCAGAGTTGAACGCACTTCTTCGGTCAGAGGGAAATAACAGGCCATCCCGGCTGCCTGTGGATGTGGTCGTGTGAAAGATTCCCAATGTGAGACAGACGCATCGCAGTGTGAAGTGACGAGCAGACCACAGGAGCCTGGGGTTGCTTTCCTTTTTCATTCATCATCGACATCCTTCCGCCATCTTGCAGGCTCCATATGAGCCGTCCACATGTGTCCTCCTGAGGCGCCGTCATGTAAAGTGCATTAAAAGCCTTTTAGCCTTTGGGCTGGTTTCAAAGACAAGCTGGTTCCTCACAACAAGAGACGGATCCAGCAGTCAGCCAAATGTATCTGCCGGCTTCTTACGCCGACGCACAAACAGGCAGACGTCTCTGAAACCATCTTGCGGACATCCTTCTAAATCCTAAAATCCTCTATTGTCCTCCTTAAAGAAAATATGTTTTCATTGAGAGACTAACAGTCTGTCCTGCCTTTTTATGATGCTCATAGGGAAGTTAAATTGGGAAGTGGGCGTGGAAATGAGCATGTTTAATATGTGTGTGCGTGAAAGATGACCGCATCACAGCAAGTGCTGTGAATAAAAGACGCGGTTCAAGTTGTCCCTGAAGAACAAAATGAGTCCGTATTTACAGTTCCCTTTCTCTTTAGTCGACCAGCATTTGTTGTGGGACAGTTTAACTATTCAGTGGCTGAAAGAAAGAAACGTCATTTCCAATACTGTTCACCATTAAAAGGTTTCTCAATCAAAGTGAAACAGGGAGAAATAACTGCAATAAAAGCTCATTTACAGATTTGTGTACACTTAGCAGAATCTATTTTAGGTCCACCTTGCTGGTACCGGGTTCAGAACTGCTTTAATCCTCGGTGGCATCGATTCAACAAGGTTCTGGAAACATTCCTCAGAGTTTGGTCCATGTTGACATGACAGCATCACACAGATGCTGCAGGTCTGTCGGCTGAGCATCCATGATGCTGATCTCAAGATCCACCACATCCCAAAGGTTCTCTGTTGGGTTCTGGTGACTACTGTCCACTTTTGGTGAGCCTGTGTGAACTGTACAGTTTCCTGTTCTTCTGGCGCCAACATTCATGCCACGTTCAAAGTCACTTCAGTCACTTTTCTTCCTCATTCTGGTGCTCGCTTTGAACTGCAGCAGAACTCCATGAGCATATCTACCAGACCAAATGCATTGAGACACTGTCACGTGATTGGCAGAAAGTTGCGTTAACGAACAGTTGTGCCTCATAAAGTGGCCGGTGAGTGTTGTAGTTTATCAGTACTGCAGAAGTCGAAGATAGGTGAAGTGTATGGAGTCTGTGTCTAAGGTTCTTACTTAGCAGTGTGCGGGGCTCGGGGAACAGGTCCCCATAGTGATTGTTGAAGATCCGAGCAAGATCCTGAGCCAGTTCCAGATGCTGGACCTGGTCCTCTCCAACAGGAACATGAGTAGACCTGAGAGAAGAGATGTGAGCAGAAAATTAAAGAAGACTACAATCAGCTTGACGCTCATTCAGGCTTTGGTCAAGTTACTCCAGAAACTAAGGTGAAGACGGTTTTGAAGACGGAAAAGGTTTCATCTCTGCTTCAAGGATCAGAGCGCTTTACTGTCACTTCACCCGTTCAAACCCAGTCACATCACTGACTGTGTGAGGCTCCAACCAGGCCATCGAGCAATGTGGGCTTTAGAGTTCTGCTTTAAGACCAGAACAGGAACCAAAGCTGGACTCCGGCTCTACGTCCGTGTCAGACTGAAGCATCTCCTCTTGCTTAAGATGAAAATGGTGCTTTCAACATGTTCTTGTAGCATTTTTCTCATGAAGGAGGACACACAGCAGAGAGCAAAAGTTTGGACACACCTTCTCTTTCAAAGAGTTTTCTGTATTTTCATGACTATGATAATTCTAGATTCACACGGAAGGCATCAAAACTATGAATTAATTATATACATAACAAAAAAGTGTGAAACAACTGAAAGTGTCAAATTCTAGGTTTTTCAATGTAGCCACCTTTTGCTTTGATTACTGCTTTGCACACTCTTGGTATTCTCCTAAACTAAAGTAGAGTGAAAGCTGTTTAGCAGCTCCTCCTGTGAAATTTCAGTGAGAATAAACTCCAATGTTTTTGCCTTGAAGCTGAAAATGAGGAATCTGCTGGTGACCACGGCGAGCTCACGCCAGCTGGTTTGATCCAGCAGAGAGGCTGAAACGTGGGGATGCTCTGCTTCCAGGACAACCGTTCCATGTCATCCAACACACAAAAAGCACTAACGCCAAACAGCAGAAGAAACACTGTTCAAGAAGGGAGGAGGGAAATGCAAAGTTAAATATTATCAAACATTTTAAAGAGAAATGCGGGAAAAGAAATCTCACAGGCACACCCACCCACGCAGAAGGCTTTCTCAACGGATGTCTTACTGGTAGAGGAGAATGTCGGCAGCCTGGAGGACGGGGTATGTAAACAGACCCACGCTGCCTTCGTTCTTCTGCCCACTCTTCATCTATGGAGGAAAAGACCGTGTTCATAAAACAAGAACTGTAAAGAGGAGCAAAAACAAAAGCCGGCAGGCGGAAAGAGATTTGTTTTTCCTTTTGAAAAACTCTCTTCCCTTTTCTGCAGAAGCAGATGATTTCATGCTAGTTTTTTTTTTTGTTTTTTCCAGCGCGTTAAGGACCGGCTCATCCGTGCAGAGTTTTCTCTGGAGCAGCGGGGGATCGCCTGCTCGCTCTGGTCTGCATTCAGACGACCGCACTGACGCCACTTCAAAACTCGGATCAAACACAACGGCAAAGAAGGAGAAACCTGAGCAGAAAACAAAACATCTGCTACACAAAAACGCAGAGACGGTTTCTAAATAAAACTGAGATCTGGTAGAAAGTTTAACGGTCAAATATATTATTTGAGTTTTTCTAAATTTGAAGGGATTAAGAAAAAAAATGGAAAGAAAAAAAAAATCGATAATTGATGTTCGTCAAACTGAATCTTTTGGATTGAGGCAGAGAGACAGCAGGCGGCGGAACGGAGCCCAGCATCCAGTAAAGCTTCAGGTTTGACCCCTTTTGATTGACATGTGTGCCAAACCAAAAGCTTCAGAGAAATATAATCCAACAGTTCAAATTAGCATTTTAATTTATTAATCTGCAAATTTATTTTTTCCCTGAAGGGTCATCCTTTTCTCTAGGAGACGCGTCTTCACACATAAAAACTGTTTTCATTGTGTGCATGGGAGTCATCCTTCTCTCCAGAATTCCTGTAGAAGAAGCCTCCGGTCCGGTCCGGTCCGGCTCGGCTCAGCTGCAGGTGAAATTTCTGCTTTTAGTGCAGCTGCTTTCCAACTCATCATGTTCCAATAATTCTGCATGGATGAGATCATAAAAAAAACGTTTCCCTTGTTGTGATTTGGATGATTTTTTCCAGATTAGATGAGTTCCAGTTCTTTTTCAATGATGTATTTTGCAGTTTAATGCCAGAACAGGCAAAGTCCAATTAGCCTAATTTATTGCATTTTATCGCCATTTGAGACATTCCTTCCTGGACGGTTTAAAAAAAACAATAAACTTTTCATTTAGTTTAAATTCAACTGAAAGTCCACCCACTTGGATTTTCTATTCATTACAGAAGTAAATGTGCCAACAATGAATAACTAAATCAGACAAAATAATCCCATTCATTGATGCCAGAAGACAAAAAATTAATATATACATTTTTTTCCAAATCAAAATTGTTCAGATGCAATGCATTGTGGTCTACATTTCCAAATCTAGTGAGCATTGATGCACACTCGTGTTTTTATTTTTATCTTTTTGCTGAGACAAAAATTTCCCGGCACTGGATTTTGGAATTGTAGCTTCAGACGTCCAGAGAAAAATGGCAAACGCCCAAAGAAGAGCACAAAGTAGAGACTAGGGAGGAAATGTGGACACCACCAGAAAACCAAGATGAATGAAACGGCAGACGTGCTGGAGAGAAGTCGGGACGGACTAGACTCCTCAGACGTGGGAAAAGATGCAAAGGCAGGTTTATGATATCACAACATCTAAATATATATTAAGATATAATAAGAAAATATTCATAAATTCGTTTAAAATATCCATTTGATTTTTCTTTAAATCCTTGAAGTCTAGAATAGATTTAGTTCGTTTGTTAAAAGCTGTTGCTCTAATGAGGTCAGAGTTGGTCTTTTCCATTCATTTCTGAAAGCCCCACCTTCCATTGAGGGAGGTGGCGCAGGCGGGGCATGCTGGTCATGCAGCCGAGGATCCAGGCCAGCTCTGCGTGTTCCGACACCTGGGAGTTTGGAGACACAGCCAGACATTAGCAAACATCAAGACGACACGATGCGAGCAGATGACCTTAGTTCACCTGCTGCTGCTTGGAAACACGTCAGCATAACTGCATCATCTGCTGAAGCAGGATCAGAGGTTGGACTGGGGGGGTCGGGGCTGGCAGGACGTGCACCGTGCAGCATGACAAAATACATAGTTAAACAGCTGAATCTGCTCAATAGAATCAGTTCTAGATTAGCAACAAACAACTGAATTTAAAATGCAAAGAGGAAATACTGTGCCGTGTCAAACGACACTGAACGATCCTTCTGTGTTGAAAGTCTTCACATGTTTTCTCATTTTTAAAATGAGGAGCTGTTCAGTTGGGGTCAAAGATCACCCAATCTGGAATTTATTTGGGTAATTTAGAGTCGGACAAATAAAGGCTTGAGGACAAAGGTAAAGCTCTTTTCTCCATTGGTAAAATTATTTCTTTAAATTGGTAAAATGAATTGAAATCCAGTTTAAAAAAGATAATTTCATGAGCTACAAATTTAAATAAAAAATGACCACAAATGATGAATCTCTGAAACAATTTTAAAATGTTGATGTTTTTGTTATATATATATATATTATGAATTTTAGAATTTGTAGAAACAGAAACAGTCCCTAAAGAGTAAAAGTAAATAAAACAGAATGAGAAGTTTGTAGTTTGGACTACAGCTGAGTCAGAGGAAAAAAGGGAGACTCCCTAGCTCCTCCAAGTGGACAGGAGAAGAACTGCAAGTCTGCAGTGCCAGGTTCAGACCGTTCCCCTATAATATCTACTCTGTTTGTATGTGAAGCTTTTGTGGGGACTTTTTTATTTTTTTACTAGGACTTCACAGAAAAATAAATCCCCAGACAATCTAATTCACTATTCCCGTCTGTTTTTTTTGTTTTCCTTTTTTGCCTGTCAAACAATTCAACTATAAAATTAAATTAGGCAATTTTTACTTTTAAAAAGTAACAATAATGAGCTTTTTGTTTTTTAAATTAATCAATATTTCCATTAATAATTGAACCTGTGGGTTTCTATGAAACAAAAATGCTTCTCAGGATATAAAATGAATATTATTAACATGCAAAAGTGCAAACAACAACAACATACAGAAATGTACGGACTTCCCTTGCAAAATTCTGCTGGATTCTGTTTAGCTTTATGAATAAAAATGTACAAAAACGGAACAAAAAAGCAAAATATAAAATGGTGGTAATACAGGTAGTTCCTAAATGATCAGATTAACTGCTCAATTAAATGTATTAACTAATATCAATAGTTAACTAAAAAATGTAGTTCAAACAATCTTTACATAAAAAAAAGTTAAAAGTTAATGTTTTGCTGATTTGAGACAATCTGAATAAACACAGTTAAACTAAGTTAGCTGGTCAAACTTTAAACAAAAGTCTTTTCTCTATATTGAGCCTTTATGGTAACATTTTTTCAAATTAAAATAAAAATGTTATAAAATTCTGCGTCATTAAAAAAAAATTTGTATTTGAAAGTCTTAAATATTTACCAGGATTTTACCCTTAATTCTATCAATCAGTTTGCATGTAAAACCGAAATGGTTATAAAATAATAAAAATGACTATAAAATAAAGGAAATATATTTTAAAAATGAAAAACCAAATAAATATTTACAAAAAAGGCTGTTTTTAGGAGCGTTTGTTTGGGGTTTCTAATAGGCCTTTGTGGAAGGATGAAGGGGTGAACGTCAAGGCCACGTGTAGCGTCCTCATCCACATCTGGCAGTCATAAATGAACCCCGACGTAACAGATCCACTTTAATGGAGGCTGACTTTAATGTGAAAAAAGTCAGCGCGCCTCGGAGGCCGGACCAGGGGATGCAGGGAAATTCCTGGGTTTCAGCAAATTAAAGTTTATGAATTCTGAATATATTGCCGTGCTCTCTGCCTCCTGTTGCTTGAAAAGCATTCTGGGAAGCTTGACGTCAGCGGCAGACACGGGGAGCATAAACCAGGATTTGTTTCCAACATGGCGGAGTCCCCGTTCGCTGTGAAGTGCGGACAGCCGGAACGTGGCTCGGATGTAAGACTGCAGGAAGCTGCGTCTTCAGTTAGCAAAGACCCTCATGGTCAATAAGGTTGCTGCATCTCTTCACACAACATCTATTTAAAAAGTCTATATTATTGGATGGCACATTAAAACCTGAGCAACATTTCAAATCAATGAAATTATGAAAAGAGGCCCAGACCCTCAGAGTTCAGCTGCTCTGTTCAGCTCTGCTGCTGTCAATGAAGTAGAGTATTTGTTTTGGACGGCCGTCGTATTTTTACATGTGCAGCAGACGTGTTTAACAGAGGGGTCGCCTCGCCGCCACGTTATGTGACACTGAGCTAAACGGGAATAAAAATAGGATTGGATAGAGGAGAGGGTGGCAAAGAAACACAGCTGGACTGAGCGTCACACATAAACCCACACACACACACACACACACACACACACACACACACCTGTAAGAAAAGCACACACACACACAGCCCTTTCCAGGGCAGAACAGCTGCTGTGATTTCTCCTGTTGGGGTTTACGTCATTATAATTTGCTTACACGCTATTATGACCATAATACGATCGTCTCAGTTCCATCTTTCAGTAAGAAAACACTGACGTGCTCGGTGCTGACTGAAGACATGATGTTCCTGTGCTGCCTGATGGAATGACCCACTTTCATGTCATCAACCAACAGAACCAGACTGGATACGCTGGGAAGGCAGAACTCCTCGGTGACAGACGGGCTTCTCGTTCCGCAGAAGTCTAACAGAAATTCTCGTTTCCTGTGTGGTTCTTCTCTTTGTTAGGGAAAAGTCCTGACCCTGACATCCCCCCCCATCCTGGCTCGGTTTAACTGAAGGATGTGCCGAAGTGCTGCGATTGCCGAGACTCTGAAGTGGACTTAATGGTGGTTTGTGTTTTTACGATCTCTGTGAATTAGAAGAGCAGAAAAGATTCAGAGGCAGTCAAAGGAGCATTTTGCAGCAGCTCGGCACATCAGCAGGTAAACATTAAATCAGCGGTTTGTGTGTTTGGAAAACACGCAGAGCGGGACGGCTGTGGAGAACGGGGGCGTGGACCGATGTGATGTGTGAAGTAGAGAGCTGACCTGCCTGTGACCACATGTTTGAAGTTTACTCTTTCCTTTATTTTGACGCTTAAACCAACGAATGTGCCGTCAGATAACTGAAATGTGACTTTCTAAACATCATATTTCAGGTTTTATGAAAAAAAAAAACATTTATTGCATTACGGGGATTACCATTTTCCTACTTGAGTCCAGTAAATCCTAAAAGGTAAATAAAAGAAGCTAGTTGAAATAATCATCACTGTGTGATTTTAAAGGGGCCGTGTCAACCTTTACCACTCAAAGAGCCGCAACACCTTTTGGAAAACCCGGTTTTTCCGATGAATGGCACCACTCGTTTTTTAAGTTGGTGAAGAGATTTTAATTTTTTTTATCCTCTGTCATTTAATGGCTTCCGATGAAAACTATTTCCAGAGGCCACAAAACTGGCAAATATGTTGTAATGAACTAGCAGTTCATCTGCTTCTCCAATAGATTTTTGTCAGCGAACAACTTTTTTTCTCATCTGGATCAGGAAGCTTTTGGGCAAAAGCTGGGTGTTTATTCTGGGATGCCTCGCTACATTTGAGACTTTGTTGTCTGCTAATTCCTCAGTGTCTATTATTAATACTGGTAAAGTCGTAGAAAGCTAACAAATTTGCCCAGGCGCCATCTAATGTTCTGTTTTCTAAAGGAACTTCCATTTTCTGTAAATTCTCCATAGTTGTCCTACCTGGGTCGGAACACTGTTGAGATTACACGCCGACGGGGGTCGTGGTGGTGACGCAGGTTCGATGGTCACGCAGAACTTTACTTAGAAAATGTCTACATCTAGATTTTTTTAAACCTAATACTCAGCCCGTTTTGTTTGGTTTCTTAAAATGATTTTTATGAACCTTTACTGTTTACTGCTTGCCGACCGTTGTCGTCAGCACAGGGGAGCCGCTCCAGGGACGAGCAGCCCGCCTGGTTCCGACCGGCTCCAGGGACGAGCAGCTCGCCTGGTTCCGACCGGCTCCAGGGACGAGCAGCTCGCCTGGTTCCAACCGGCTCCAGGGACGAGCAGCTCGACTGGTTCCGACCGGCTCCATGGACGAGCAGCTCGCCTGGTTCCGACCCGCTCCAGCTCCCCTGGTTCCTACCCGCTCCAGGGACGAGCAGCTCGCCTGGTTCCGACCGGCTCCAGGGACGAGCAGCTCGCCTGGTTCCAACCGGCTCCAAGGACGAGCAGCTCGCCTGGTTCCGACCGGCTCCAGGGACGAGCAGCTCGCCTGGTTCCGACCGGCTCCAGGAACGAGCAGCTCGCCTGGTTCCGACCGGCTCCAGGGACGAGCAGCTCGCCTGGTTCACACCCGCTCCAGGGACGAGCAGCTCGCCTGGTTCCGACCGGCTCCAGGAACGAGCAGCTCGTCTGGTTCCGACCGGCTCCAGGGACAAGCAGCTCGCCTGGTTCCGACCGGCTCCAGGAACAAGCAGCTCGCCTGGTTCCGACGGGCTCCAGGGACGAGCAGCTCGCCTGGTTCCGACCTGCTCTAGGGACGAGCAGCTCGCCTGGTTCCGACAGGCTCCAGGGACGAGCAGCCCGCCTGGTTCCGACCCGCTCCAGCTCCCCTGGTTCCTACCCGCTCCAGGGACGAGCAGCTCGCCTGGTTCCGACCGGCTCCAGGGACGAGCAGCTCGCCTGGTTCCGACCGGCTCCAGGAACGAGCAGCTCGCCTGGTTCCGACCGGCTCCAGGGACAAGCAGCTCGCCTGGTTCCGACCGGCTCCAGGAACGAGCAGCTCGCCTGGTTCCGACGGGCTCCAGGGACGAGCAGCTCGCCTGGTTCCGACCTGCTCTAGGGACGAGCAGCCCGCCTGGTTCCGACGGGCTCCAGGGACGAGCAGCCCGCCTGGTTCCGACCTGCTCCAGGGACGAGCAGCTCGCCTGGTTCCGACCGGCTCCAGGGACGAGCAGCTTGCCTGGTTCCAACCAGCTCCAGGGACGAGCAGCTCGCCTGGTTCCGATGGGCTCAAGGGACGAGCAGCTTGCCTGGTTCCAACCAGCTCCAGGGACGAGCAGCTCGCCTGGTTCCGATGGGCTCAAGGGACGAGCAGCTTGCCTGGTTCCAACCAGCTCCAGGGACGAGCAGCTCGCCTGGTTCCGACCGGCTCCAGGGACGAGCAGCTTGCCTGGTTCCAACCAGCTCCAGGGACGAGCAGCTCGCCTGGTTCCGATGGGCTCAAGGGACGAGCAGCTCGCCTGGTTCCGACGGGCTCCAGGGACGAGCAGCTCGCCTGGTTCCCACCCGCTCCAGGGACGAGCAGCTCGCCTGGTTCCCACCCGCTCCAGGGACGAGCAGCCCGCCTGGTTCCGACGGGCTCCAGGGACGAGCAGCCCGCCTGGTTCCGACCCGCTCCAGGGACGAGCAGCTCGCCTGGTTCCGACCCGCTCCAGGGACGAGCAGCTCGCCTGGTTCCGACCGGCTCCAGGGACGAGCAGCTCGCCTGGTTCCGACCGGCTCCAGGGACGAGCAGCTCGCCTGGTTCCCACCCGCTCCAGGGACGAGCAGCTCGCCTGGTTCCCACCCGCTCCAGGGACGAGCAGCCCGCCTGGTTCCGACGGGCTCCAGGGACGAGCAGCTCGCCTGGTTCCGACCCGCTCCAGGGACGAGCAGCTCGCCTGGTTCCGACCCGCTCCAGGGACGAGCAGCTCGCCTGGTTCCGACCGGCTCCAGGGACGAGCAGCTCGCCTGGTTCCGACCGGCTCCAGGGAAGAGCAGCTCGCCTGGTTCCCACCCGCTCCAGGGACGAGCAGCTCGCCTGGTTCCGACCGGCTCCAGGGACGAGCAGCTCGCCTGGTTCCGACCAGCTCCAGGGACGAGCAGCTCGCCTGGTTCCGACGGGCTCCAGGGACGAGCAGCTCGCCTGGTTCCGACCTGCTCTAGGGACGAGCAGCTCGCCTGGTTCCGACAGGCTCCAGGGACGAGCAGCCCGCCTGGTTCCGACCCGCTCCAGCTCCCCTGGTTCCTACCCGCTCCAGGGACGAGCAGCTCGCCTGGTTCCGACCGGCTCCAGGGACGAGCAGCTCGCCTGGTTCCGACCGGCTCCAGGGACGAGCAGCTCGCCTGGTTCCGACCGGCTCCAGGGACGAGCAGCTCGCCTGGTTCACACCCGCTCCAGGGACGAGCAGCTCGCCTGGTTCCGACCGGCTCCAGGAACGAGCAGCTCGCCTGGTTCCGACCGGCTCCAGGGACAAGCAGCTCGCCTGGTTCCGACCGGCTCCAGGAACGAGCAGCTCGCCTGGTTCCGACGGGCTCCAGGGACGAGCAGCTCGCCTGGTTCCGACCTGCTCTAGGGACGAGCAGCCCGCCTGGTTCCGACGGGCTCCAGGGACGAGCAGCCCGCCTGGTTCCGACCTGCTCCAGGGACGAGCAGCTCGCCTGGTTCCGACCGGCTCCAGGGACGAGCAGCTTGCCTGGTTCCAACCAGCTCCAGGGACGAGCAGCTCGCCTGGTTCCGAGGGGCTCAAGGGACGAGCAGCTTGCCTGGTTCCAACCAGCTCCAGGGACGAGCAGCTCGCCTGGTTCCGATGGGCTCAAGGGACGAGCAGCTTGCCTGGTTCCGACCCGCTCCAGGGACGAGCAGCTCGCCCGGTTCCGACCGGCTCCAGGGACGAGCAGCTCGCCCGGTTCCGACCGGCTCCAGGGACGAGCAGCTCGCCTGGTTCCGACCGGCTCCAGGGAAGAGCAGCTCGCCTGGTTCCGACGGGCTCCAGGGACGATCAGCTCGCCTGGTTCCGACCCGCTCCAGGGACGAGCAGCTCGCCTGGTTCCGACCGGCTCCAGGGACGAGCAGCTCGCCTGGTTCCGTCCCGGCTCCAGGGACGAGCAGCTCACCTGGTTCCGACCGGCTCCAGGGACGAGCAGCCCGCCTGGTTCCGACGGGCTCCAGGGACGATCAGCTCGCCTGGTTCCGACCGGCTCCAGGGACGAGCAGCTCACCTGGTTCCGACCGGCTCCAGGGACGAGCAGCTCACCTGGTTCCGACCGGCTCCAGGGACGAGCAGCTCGCCTGGTTCCGACCGGCTCCAGGGACGAGCAGCTCACCTGGTTCCGACCAGCCCCCAAAAATACAACAGACAACCCGGAGAGGTTCTGCATGATGAGGCTTTTATTCACTTCACAAGAAATTTCCATCCCATACCCAACTACCCCTGGCTGCAGTGTGCAGGCTGAGGCGTGGCTCAATGGGGGCGGGGTTAAACATGTTTAACACGGGAGGGGACATCCTGGATGGGTCGTCGGTCTGCTGCAGGGCCACAATTGCTAAACCCATGCATCCTCACATTCACACCTATGGACAATTTAGAGGAACCAATGAACCTATGAAGCATGTTTTCAGACGGTGGGAGGAAGCCGGAGTCCCCGGAGAAAACCCACGCATGAACGGGGGGGACACGCAAACTCCAATCACTCCCCATTGGTGTTCTGTTTTTAAGGTCATGCCGGGACCTTCTTGCTGTGAGCTAAAGGCGCTACCAACTTGGCCACCGTGCAGCCCTCTCAAATAAATATATCTCATATCTGGCTCTAGACTAGAACAATGCAATTTGTTTCCTCTTCTTTGCGCCTTTGCATTCCCTGCTACTGCTGAGTGGATAAACACACCACCCTCCTCTTCCTCAGTGCGTTTGCAGGCACAGCAAGTCAATGATCAGGATGTTGTTTATGTTATAAATAAACTCTGGAGACGCCAACAGTCGCAGGCAAATCCAAGCAACATTAGTATGAATTGAAGGCGCGATTGTGAATACTAGGATTTGGCAGCTTGTTCTCCTTTGCTAAACCACAAATGATAGTCTTCTACTGTCAGACAACAAACCTAAGAAGAATGATTGGGACATTTACAGTAAACCCCACCCACACAAGTCTCATTTTAAGCACTTTCTTTTTGTTTTATTCTTTTATCATCATCTTGAGGGTTTAACTATTTCAGATATGCTTTGCTCCAGAAACCAGTTTTATAATACATTGGCTCCTTTGATCAAACTTGTTTTACACCTCTGTTCTAAACATCTTATTTAGAAAAAAACAGAAGGAGGAAGCCATTTGCCTTTTAAGTCCCACTCTTTCAAATTGTTCCCAGTGGTCTTTTAACGATGATTATGCCATTTTTAGTCAAAAAACATTGTTTCTGCAGAGCAGCAGGAGTTCATCAGAAATCCCCTCTGAGTTGTGGGCGGGGCTGTTGACGGGGAAGTAAGGCTATGAGGATATCCAATCATCTTTTTCTCACACACTATCCTGCTAGCTTAAAGCTACTCACAAACCCAAACTAACTAACGGTGCAACAAAAGTGGTGAGCAATAGTGCAACTATCCAGCCGTACAGTTTGGATCCAGATTCCAGCTCAGACGAGGACAACAAAGGCATTAATGGATCTATAAGTGGATGCATCAGAATGGAGCGGAGCAGGGAGACTTTGGCTCACCGACTGTAGTTTGTACGAAACAACTACCAGCTTTTCAAAGCAGTATTTTTTCATCTGGTTCTGATTCACCACGATTTAAATTAACCACTAAATATTCAAAAATGCAGTTCTAATTTAAAAAAAAATTTTATACAAGTTTTCCGTCATGAGAAATGGAACAAAACATGTTAAATAAACTAAAACTAAAAACATGATTTTCATCGGAGTGGGTCTTTTACTTTTACCAAAACGTCCGATTATACACCAAAAGTAAACCCCTGTACTACCTGGTATCAAAAATCACCTTGATGTTTACTTTCTATTTCTTATTACTTAGGGAATGGGGGTTTAAATCACTTGCTTTAAATTTGATTGGAGTTCAGTTTTGAGCTTAATTGACAGCATACTTTTTAGACTGACAAATGGGGGGACCCTAAAAGGTCTTACGGGTCCCACCTCATCTGCATTTTTTTTTGTAATGATGGAGTTGGGACGAGTTAAGTTTCAGGACAAAAATCTTTTCATGAGTGGCTCTTGAAAAGACATCCACAAATCCCATGAACACCTATCCAACAGGAGCTCTGCCCCCCAGTCCTCCCCAAAACAATGACTGTTAAGACCAAAACATTCTTGAGTCAGATTTTGTTCAGTTTGGATGCAATGGGAGTCTTTTTTGGTCAGGGCCAATTACATTTAGATTGCATTTCTTTAACCTGCGTTTGATTACCCAAGGTACAAATGAGCCGTATAGACAAGAAATATTTCTTTATACCAAAGAAATTAAAATTAAAAACAAAAAAATACAATTACTACCTTTCAAACAATGTCTTTTTTTAGTTTAAAAAAATTATTATTTCTTCAATAAAATATGATGATTTTATTGTTTGTGGAAAACAATGCTTGAAACTAGGTTGGGAGGTTTTGGTGGTCAACCTCTGATCAAAAGGTCTCAGGTTCAGGTCCAATCTTACCTGCCCCCAAGTGTTGAAATGTCCCTGAGTGGGACACTGAAACCAAGATTACTTGATTCCAGGCTGACGCCTCGAAAGACAGCGGAGCCACCAATCTGCGTGGGAATGTGTTTGTGCATGGCAGGGACATGTGGTCAGGGTATACCGGCAGTAGTTGGGTTCATATATTTGTGAGAACCGTCACAAATATTTCTCTAAAAAAGACGTCTCCGAGAACCAGAAGAAGACGCCACGCAGAAGGCGGAAATGCGACTACATAGTCCTGAGAATCGTGTACAATCATCAGGAGTACACGGTTCAAAAACCAGCCATCAGAATTGTACATAAAGCCGGATATCTTGATCATACAAACAATCTATTTTATCAATTTAGACTTTTGAAACTATATGACCTTGTGGATTTTTACACCATGCAACTTTTATACAGAGCCAGTGGGAAATCGTTACCATTCAATATCCAAAAACAGTTCTTAGAAAATGAAGGAGGAACAAACTGAGGGGATGTAGGAACTTCAAGATCAAACTGATAAGAAACACAAAGAAAAGTTTCTGTGTGTCGGTGTGTGGCACTAAATTTTGGAACTGGTTCATAAATGAGCGAAAAAAATGTTCAAATATCTAAATATTCAAGAAAATGTAGAAAGAAACTCTGATTTCACAATTTAAAGATAAGAGGATTTATGGATCAACAGGTGTTTGAATAATTCCAAATTATTTACAAAAATGTGTGAACTTGATTGTGGTTAAATAATCAAAGCTCTATTAATTACAATCAATGAGTTTTACATTGTAATGTGCAATAATGATTACTGAAAGGTTTAAATTACAATCAATAAGCTATTGATTTTCTTTACTTGATCTGCAATGTGTAGCAATAATTACTAGTTTATTGTGATCATGTGTTCTAATGATAATCAATGATTATTACATAATGGTTACCGTTACTGTTTACTGAAATCATGAATGAATGTTTTCTGAAGATAATTAATCATTTTGTTACTTGAAAAGAATCTATCGGATCAGAACCGGATTACAAAAACTGTAAAACTATAACATGAATTACCTCAGTAGGGGTGGGATTATATAAATTTGCTTCTTCCCACTCCTTTTTCAAGCAATAAATCAAACTCTACTTCACTTTAGTTATTGATCACTATATTTAAATCAAGCAAATGTGATTTAAGTGACTTTTTTGTTTTGTTTTGTTTTATTTTCTGTCTTTTTAATCTATGCATTTCAACATTTCTGTAACGAGTTTGATAAATATGTGTAAGTTGTTTATTGCTTTGACTACAATGCTTGAAATAAATCAATCAAATCAAATCAATCTGACTCTAAAAGAGTCGGTGCCTCAGCAGAAACAAACCTTACCTCACTGGTTCACAGCTGAATTGTACTTGTGAATTTAAAGTGCTTTGGTCCTTATTGAATGTAGAAAAGTTTTTAGTTTAATCTGACCCATCATTGGTATAAATGCTTCTTTGTAAACTGATCACACATCCAGACTTACTTTTTTCACCATTCATTTTAGACTTTTCCAGAATGTTCATGTTCATATATTTACATTTATGCCAGCTTTAACAGTGTTATGGCATCACTTTTATTTGTTTGGAAATAAATAGTTTAATGGTGCTCAAAACTGGTTGTTTATTAACGACATTATTATTAATTTCCATGAATTCCCTACTTTTTTGAAAATCCCACTTAAAACCATTACTGTCTACATCTTTACATGCATGTTGCAAACTGCTGCTTTAAAATAACAAAAAATGCAAAACAAAAAAGCTTACCGTGATTTTCTATACAAAACTGTAACTTAACTATTCGTTTAAACCCAAAATCATCCGAGAAGTGTTAAAACGATTTAATAAGTTGAGGTAAAAGAAGGAACCTTTTCCTGACATGGCGCTCTGCCATCAGTCACTCATAGCCCACCTGAGACTGCTGAAACAGGATTGCCTTCTCTGGGTCAATACCACAGGCCAGCAAGCTGGCTGTCAGGTCCAGTATGTTGCTCCGGAGCTGATCTGGATCCTGAGGTTGGGTGATGGAGTGCAGGTCCACAATGCTGTAAAGCACAGTGGGGTACTGGTTCTGCAGGGCCACCCAGTTCTCCAAAGCACCAAGAAAATTGCCCAAATGTGGCACTCCAGTTGGCTGGATACCGGAAAATACACGATGAGGATGCACCTGAAAAAGAAATATAAAAAAGGAAAGCCCTTTCTTTTGACAAAAAGACTGTTGAAAATGTTGCAATAACTGTATATTTACAACACACAAAGACTGAAATTGAAAGGAAATAATCAGTCATCCTACATTGCGAAGCAGAATCCAGGACTAAATGGCTTCAGTAATCAATCAGAATCACCAGGTAAGGATGTCAATGACATGATTCACTTTGCAATTCGATTAGCTAAGTAGTCCCATTTTTTTGAACTAGCAAAGCATAATAAATCTGCTGAACTGTCAAATGGTTTATTGAAATGTCCGCTTGTAGATCACTTTACTAAACAACAAACTGTCCTTTTCTTGACCAAAAAGTTCAACTTTTTCATGTCTTTCACATGGTTTTATTGCGAAGATTCTTACTATTCATGTAGGAATCTATGCTACAGAAAAGACTAAACAAAGTTTTATTTATTGTTATTATTTACTAAATATTTTCAACTTCTTCTGTATTGTAAAACTATGACCTTAGAAATAAAATATTTTGGATTTTTTGGGGGGATTTTAAAGATGTGATCTACATGTTAATGTTTTGTGTTACCATCGACATAACATACCAAAAGTACAGTTATAACTAACTTCTTTATATCCTAAAGAAGGGCACGATGTTTCTTTTTCCCTTAACCTTATTAGACCAGACGTCCACATGCGTCAGCATCACATTTTGGGTTCTTTTACCATAGTAGTTAATTTAGCCTATTGGGACCCTGTGACTGTGTATGTAGAGGGTTAGCTCAAATATTAGCTCTGGTCTCAAGAGGTTAAAACAGCATTTTAGGTCTCATAAAGGTCTGATTAGGCTCACATCCCATCAGTGTCTCTTAAAGAAAAGGATGAAATGACTTTAAACCGTTGCTGAGTTGCTCTAAAGGTCAGTGTGTTTTTTAGAGAAATGTGGGTTTTGTAGTGATGGGCTGTTAACAGCCTTTCTTAAAGCTTCCCTCCAAAAGCAAAAACCTCACAGGGGTTTCAGTGTTATCACCTTAAATCTGACTCTCCATCATGTGTTCCCCAGCTGCACTCTTCAGGGTTATCATAACTAATCATTAAACCCAGCAGTTGGGGAGGATTTCCTTTTTTTTTGGGCGAGTGCTGATCTTGACAGCTCACTGGGTCACATCACTTTGAATCTGAGATTACAGATCTTACAGCCTCTCCCGTTTTACGGCAGCTTCTGTCTCACCATCATGGCACAGGATCTCAGGACCTTGGCCTATCAAGCACAAGCCTCTTTAAAGCCAGCACAATCCACAGCATCTACACGGAGCGGCCTGAGGGAGGTGGGGGCAGGAAGGAACTGGGTGCTTATGTCATTACCGACAGGGTAATTGCACTGGAGTGCCATTGATGCTGAGCGGCTCTTAAGAGGTGTCAGGATTGATTTGGGTGTGGACGGGGCACTGAGCCTGGCTCATGTGTGTTCTCACCTTAAGCTGGCGCACCTAATGCCTGTTGCCCCTCCGCTGCACGCCCCAGGGGAAGCCATTAACCATGCAGGCATGGTAATAGGGTTATTTGAGCCAATTGGGTGTCAAACACGAGTCAACACTGCAGCTAACTTGCCAGTGGGCCATCGTGGACTATCACGCAGCAAAATGCTTCACCAAACACCTCTGTGTTGGTTTTTGTGCGAGTGAAATGCCTAAACAGCTGTTAGAGGAGAAAGTAATTTAGACTGCAACAACTACGGACTGATGACAGAGGAGAAAGTACGAGGTCTATTCTAAACTCCAGTGAAATGAATGACCGTCTTTTTGAATCATACTCTAAATGAACCCTGTGAAGGGATTTATGAATGATCTACTTGTAATAAATTGAATGATCATATTTAGGTAAAAATATTACAATGACACTTCCGACAAATTACAGTGATTTTAGCAATCAAAGTTTGAACAATTCTTTCCCTAAAAGAAATATACAAAGTACTTTACAGAAATATTAAATGGATTTGATGTATTGGCATAGCATTTTCAGCGTAAAAAATTATACTTGATTACTTGATATTTTTGCACACTTGGCATCTTTGGTTACCCAAAACAGACCCACATCACGTCCACACACCCCACTGGTAATTAGCAGGAGCGCTAAAAGTTTCGGTTTGTGGTTTGAAAGTGAGTGTTACCACCGTCCGTGACTGACGAGACTGTGCTTCATCCAACCACAGTGTGACATAAGCTGTGAAATCAGCTGAAAACCTAACAGAGTCAATCAGCTGCCTGCCACTTTGGAAATGGGCAGTTCTCATTGCCAGCTTTGATAATCTATTTGTACGGCATTGCATTTAACCTTAAACCTATCGCCTTGGTGATGTGGCCTGTAGTGTACTAAAACCTTAAGTGCTCAACTACCTAAAAAACATTATTTTAAAGGTAAAAATGAATAAAGACCTAAAATATTGTCTAATTCGCTCCGAACAAGTCTAAAACTCTGAACAGATGTGTCCTTTTGGCTTCTGCTGGCCTCTATTTTAAACTGGTGTTTAATCATGAAATGTACTAAGCATGACTAGTTCTTCTATCGTTAAAGCCTACCAACAAACAAAGTTCCACTACACAATCACTAATGCGGCAAAAGCCTTTTTCATCCATGTCTAACATATGCTGAAAAGATTAGGAATGGTGTCTGTGACACTGACGCCAACAGCTACAGGGTTATATACACTAACAGGCCGTGTTTTCACACTTGTAGAACTCTTTCCGGGAATACTCGTGCATCTGTCTGCGTGTGTGGCAATACCCACAGGGACAGAGGTCATGTACAAACACAGACGATGTCTGCACGTGTCGGAGTCTTCGCCTACATCAACATTGGACTAAAGTTGTGAAGGTGTCTGTTCATGAGTAATTGACAGCACAAACCAAGGATCCGCAGTGGCAGCAAGAAAACCGTCAGACGGACAATCACACACACTCGGCAGCAGCTGGACCATTGAAGCAGGGAAGCACAGTCAAGATGAACTCAGTCTACGTAACTAAATCTAGGACAAGAAAAAGAAATACAACTATTGCTGATTGGGATGGATCATATCTCTACAATCACTAAAACAAATATCAGATTGGAAGATTGAGTCTTCATCCTTGAATTTGCAAACAAGCCTTATTTTGCTGGTGTTTGTGCTCGACTTGGGAGTATGTTCAATAATTCTCTCTTAAAACTACAGAGTTAAGTGGTTATGATGTTGGTTGCATGGCAACAATTGTCAGATGTGGGTAGTCTTATTTATTTTGAGCCTTAATAAGACAAATGCAAATGCTTTAAATGCATTCATTTCTGTCTTACGTCTGCATCTCAACTGTCCTTTTTTAATTCAAGTTGGTACCTGAGGTGTATAAAAGCAACATCTTGACGTCATTTAACATTTTTAATTAAAATTCAGGGTGTGCGACTGAACCCTTTTTATTTTTCTGTTCAGACCTGCCTTTGAGGGTTCATCCATTGTTTTGGAGCCTCTGTGTTCTGCTCATGTTCTAAGACATGTCACTAAACACGAACCTGTCGCCCAGGAGCCACAGTTGCTGCCTCTTTATCCTGCCAATTTCACAAAATCCACCACAGGAGCGCCACAGCATGACCATCTGTCTTTCGCCAAGCGGCCTCTTTTGGAAAAAAAAGAAAGAAAAAAAGCTTCATATCAGAGGACATCGGCGGAGAACCGAGATGGGCCCACAGATTGAGGGTTTTTGCTGCTGTTCAGATGGGGGTCTCACATACAAGCTCCAATGTCTCTCTTCAGTTCTGGACACCACAGGCATCCCATTAACAGCAACGTCACGCTGAAATACAAGCCGACATGCCTCACTTCATGGCTGCGTGTCTTAATTCATCTTTCTTGGTTTTACTCACTTGGGGACCTGTTAAAGACGACGACTAACAGAGCCGCACTTCAGTAAGCCATCAACAGGAAATGGGGCTTACCGTTTCCCCAGCTTATCCTGAAAAGGTATTTGCTCTTGAAACAAAGAGCGTTAGACCCCAAAAGAGAGGATTCAAGTATAAATACATCTTAATACTGATAATAAAAGATATAAAAATACGAAATGCAGAAAAGTAAGGCTTAAAAACATGAAGTCCTTTTTCCAGTAACTTGGAGAGAGCTGGAGGGGCGGCGGAGGGGAAGGTCCAGAAGGAGCGCTTGATTAAATCTGTGGTTGACATGTGGGACAGGTGAGATTGATGAGGTTCCTCTGAGTTTCACACTGTGTGGAGAGCAGGGGTACAGGAACAGAACGCTGCAGTATTAAGGAGAGGGCTCAGGGCCCGCTCGCGCCGTGGGGTCCCCTGGCTGATTAATGGGGCTGGAGGCCCTTCAAAAACAGCACTCCCCGCAGACAGAGCCCGACAGCACTCCAAAAATAACCTGGCAGTGAGTCAGCTCTGCCTTTGAGCCCTAACAGGCAGCAGCTTCTGGAGGAAACACACTTCAATAGAACCTGGGGAGATAAACCAAGGCAAGCAGCACCATCATAAAGCAGGAAACCGTTACCTGGCTCATTGGAAACCAAACATTTATTGACTTCCAGTTTACCTGAAGGCTCTCATATAAACAAATGGAGCATTCATCGCAGTATCATTTTACCTGCAGGTATAATAATATACACATCTTTGAGAAAGAGTAACAAATCTCAGCAGTTCTCATCTCTAGAAAACATGTATGTTCCAATGTGGAAAATGCTTTATTTACTTCATGGAAATCTCATTAGTTGAATGCTATAAGGCATTCAACCTATTGTTTTCCTGTTTCTCTTTCTTTATTCTAGTATCTTCCATTTTTTATCGCTTAACTCCTTCTACTGACTTTCGGTTCTTCAAATCCTTCAACTTTTCCAGATATTCCAGGATTTCTGCCTCTATTGAAATACATGGGAATCCTTGGTGCAGAAGCTCGCTGGGTCGATACCCGACTCTGGCATTTTCACAAAAATATATTTTCTGTTATTGTGTTTTTTTTCACTTTTTTTACTTCTTTTTTACTAATAATTACCCTTAAAGTTTTATTTTCATTCAGCAATATAGCCGTCAACCCCTATTTTCTTCTTGTTTATTCTAGTATCTTCCGCCATTTTTTGGCGTTTAACTCATTCTACAATTTTTCTGCTATTTTAACCATTCAACTATTAAAATGTTCAGCTCTTTCAGCTTTTTCCAGATATGACTTTTCATCCTTCAAATCCTTGAACTTTCAAGATATTCCAGGATTATATGGATTATATGTCCTGTCCACTGTACTTGGTTGGAGGCATTATGGCTTGACATGTGAGCTGTTTGCACAATTTCGCTGGTTCGAGACCCATACTTTTTGTTAATGTGCCGTTATTTATTATCAACTTTGATCATTTCTTCATTTTCATTCAGCAATATAGCATTCAACCCCACAGCTCCTTCTAGTGGAATTTCCCTTCACTCCACTGTCCTCAACTATCTAGAAACTACATTTTAACAGTAGTTATATAATGAACTACTGTAACTAATATTTATTAGTTGTTGGTCTGGTAATCTAATCTAATCTAATCTAATCTAATGCTGTGTGTTAGACTAGATGGAATGAAAGGCTTAGCTCACAGCTAATCATCTGAACTGAACGAGGCGAAAAACTCTGTTAAGTTTATCACAGCGTCCCTGGCTGTATAATTACTCTTACTATGGAGAGTATGTGCAGTAGCATGTACAGGAGTACAGTAGGTGGCAGTATTTACTCCTGTCAGCCACAAGACATGGTACACAAACATGTTCCTGCAGACACTTAACTTCAGCTCCAGACTAGAAAGTCTGCTTTGTTGTCATCTCCGTAAACGTTTTGCGTTTGTATAAATGCTCTTGTGACGCAAGTCTGGCTTTCCCAAAAGGCAAAACATTTCTGATCCTGGGTTGCAATGAACTTTTGTTCAAATTATTCCACTTTGCACGCTGTCACGTTTCCCCCCCCAATTGGCAGGCCAATATCTTTGTGCCAAAAAAGACCAAAAAAAAATAAAAACGAACGATAGTGATCACAGCAGACACACAAACCCTCCTTTAGGATCAAACATTCGCTGTCAGGAAATGAGTGGTGTGCTGTGAAAGCCCTAGTGTTTGTGTTAAGTTTTAGATAGCGGTGCTAGTTTCACCATGTCTCCAATGGTATTGCTTTATGTATACTGGTGCAGCCATGCTGTAACAGAATACGGCATGGCACACTGCTTCAACAAAGCTAAAAGGATTGGACTGTCCCAGTGAAGACGACCAAACTGTACCAAAAGCATTTGTCTAAACCAAACCCCTACAACTCCCACATTCCATTATCTTTCAGAGTAAAAGGTCTCAGCTGTCATAATGTGGCAAAGCATCTTTTGTCAATCCACAACGCATGTTTCCACTGCTTCACAGTGCAGAGTAGGCCTGCACAATTTACCGCAAGTTTATCGCAACATTAAGCTGTGCAATATGCATACCGCAAAACATGCCGAAAATCGCATTAAGTGGTTACCTTAAATGTGCTAAAACAAACTCATGGCAGCTTGAAATATTGAACAAAAGAAATAAATCCCTTTATGCATTTAACCAATAGGAAGGACCCGTTTACGTTGTTGATCAATCAGATGAGCCCTTTTATGTTTGATGTTTGCCGCCTACGTTGATGAGGGTCATTTGGAGTATAATTTTTAAACTGTTGCAGTGAAATGGAATGATGTTTTTGGTTGTTTTGCTATTTGTTTATATACCGCAACTTATATCGTTATCACAATATTAATCACCAATGTCGCATATCGCGTGTTTTCCTCATATCGTGCAGCCCTAGTGCAGAGGTAATGTTCTTTACAGTAGTCCATGCAGCTGTTGTGTCATTGAAACCAGTTCCATGAAGCCCCAGCAGCACAGTGCTTGTAACCAGCATTCATGCCAATGGAAATTCTGAAGTTTTCACTACAGGAGTGACAAATTCCCTCTATGCTGAGGAAAAACCCCACAGACTTAGCAAAGCAGCGTTAGAAATAAGGGAAAAGAAATGTGGAAAGTAATATTTGGTTGTCCTCCCCAAGTTTTGGTTGTCCTTCTATACCGATATTCAACAGCAACCAAACCTACTCAGATGTCAGAACTTACATCTTTATTTCTTCTATACATCTAATATCGGCTGCCTCTTATGAGGGACATTTAAAAAACTCTTTAAATATTAAAAACAAACATTTTACTAAATATTGAAGCATCTGGTTACACAAAGTCTTGCCATGTAAATCAAATACTGTCACGGTCAAATGAGAATACTTTATCTTACCCTATAATGTATAAGAAAATTGATTACATTAACCAACACTGTAAACTAATGAGTATTTTTAAAATTTAGAACACTTGTATGGACTGGGACTGGTACAGCATTCCAAATATAAAGTAATATTTAAATGTGATGAAAAGTTATAATATGATCTAACATCTATTTCAAATAAACACATGTGTAAATGATACCATGTTTCCATTGTGCTGCAGTAGCAGTAAAGACTAATATCCCTGAACAAGACATGCAGGTGCAATGTTGTCATTTTGCGATGTCTTCGGGCGTACTCGCTTCATCCGGAAGTCACGTGACATCGTTCGTGTACACTCGGTTTTATCTTAAAAAGTCGGACGTCGGTTTCCCAAAAACTATATAAAACACCAGGTTGTCACACGGACAACCATCAGGTTCGTTTTTGGTTGTCCTCCGTGAAATCGGTTTGTCTCGGACAACAGGATAACCGCTTGTTTCGAACGCTGTAAAGCATGTTGCTGCAAGAGATTCAAAACTCTCTTTGGATAGAAAAATGTAATCAAGAGCAAGATACACATTACGCAACACCCAGACCACATTTGTAATGCGTAACTTGATCTATCCATCTTTAATCAGCCACAAATGATTTCATTTCCAGAAGGATAAGCCAGAATGACACTAGTTTGCTCATTTTTGTCTGGGTCCCATTGACAACAGATATCTGTCCAACAAAGACCAAAAGCATGAAGAGCCACTCAAATGAAATCAAATTAAAACTGATTTAGGGGAACAACAACTCCTAGACTGCACACAGACAGCCCTCAAAGAAACTGTAAGAGAGCAGTTTATTTGCATGAAAGTTCTTCCTTTGGATAAACGTGTTATGGGTCTTTTTAAATAGTTTCATTAAACCACTTCCTTCTCATGTGTTGACAAAGGCCGTGCTACAGTTTTATTTTACTTACAGGAAACAGATGACTGACAGCTGAGCTAATAATACACGAAAAAACACATAAAAGTCACTACACAGCAAAAAATAACTGGTGCACACATCATAAATTTATCACTATATAATTATGGTAACACTCGGGGCAAACCTCCACCACCAGCATCTCTGAAGGGTGCAGTCATTTCCTCCTGCAAGGGAAGCAAGCGTCTGTTGACTGGAGCGGAGCTCCGAGGCCCAGTATATCAGATACTTGGTATGTTTTAATTAAAAATGTCAGATGCACAGAAAAGAGCTCTGGATCAGGCACACAACTAAAACATGGGGGGGGGGGACTCCCCAGGCACCACTGCGGCTGCATTTCTGTAGACCGGTTCTGTAATTTGACTTAGTGAAATGAATTCTGAAAATAGGAATAAGCTGACATATGGGAGTGTTTGAAGAAATGGGTTAATGTGCGGAGCATCTGAGTGACGGCTCTGGCAGCAGAATGACTACGACAGGCCGAATCACACAGGAGGGACTGCTGTGAATTAGCGGGCCTTTTCTGACAGTTGAAAATAAATAGGGCTGTTAATGAACATCCTCCAAGGGGAAGCCATGTTTCCTCACTCTCGCTGGCCTCTCCCATGTGGGGCTGGAGCTGCTCTAATGGTTTTAGCTGACACCCGAGTAAGTGAAGCTGGAGTTGGGGGGGGGGGGGGGGGGGGGTAGAGAGGCAAGTTAGAAGTCACTTCCTCTTTGGTGCTGCAAAGGGCTGACATGATGGAGATTAGTCAATGACAGGACCACAGGCAAAGGACGAGTGAGATGAGACTCAAATTTACAGCTGATGTGTAACTGAAGGTCAAAGTAGAAATATGTTTGGAGCAGGAATGGAATAAAGTTGTGTTGAAACGACCAGGCAACCCTTGAAGAGAAGAGACTTTTTCTGAGAACAAGAGTGATTTCATACTTGGAGAGCCGTTTTTTTAAAAGGTGGGGAAATGTTAAAAAAAACAGTGACACCTTCTCCTTTGGTTAGCTTTCACACAGCATTAGACGTGTAATTGCAAAAGATGGGAACTATGAAACAAGTTTGGTTAAGGAAGATAATAATCAAGAAAGGAAAAAAACAGATCTTGTAAAAGATATAAAAACACAAGACATATTAACTCTAAAAACAGTGTGCATGTGTGTGGACGGGGCATTGACTAGAGTTTAGTTTAGTTCACCTCAATATTGCTCCTGAAGTGACCAAAATGAAGTTTGAAGCTCCACAATGTCAAATAAATCTAATAAAATCTGAACATCTGATTTAAAAAAAAAAAAACACCCGCTTCCCAAAGTTGTCATGAATAAAAAAGTTATAAACATCAAACGTAGAACAATTTATGATTTTTATGATTTTTAATTATGGGAGTCAATAGGAAATTGTTGCCTTCTCCCTCCTGCCTCCTGTGGTCTTTGGAGGAAGTTTAAGCATTTTAGGGTTTGTAAACTCAAGATCAGACAGGGGGGGGGGGGTTTGGTCCTCTTTGTCCTTTTACCACCCAGATCGATAAGCATCCACATTTACGTATTTACACCATGGTTACTGACAATATTTTTGTGATTTCAACAGAATTAATTTAGAATAAAGGGTGTTTTTTTTTTCTCTGACCAGTAAAAATACAGGATCCTTTAACCTCTTGAGACCCGAGCTCTTGATTGATGTCTTTTTTATTTCATAGTCACAGGGGTAATCAGAGTTAACTACAGTGCTATTAAAAACCCACAACGTGATGTCCTCACATGTGGACGTCAGGTCTCAAGAGGTTAAACCAGCGGTCTGCAACCTGCAGATGTGGCTCGTTCACGCTGCCATTGTGGCTCTCTGGTTACAGAAACATTTGAAGTTTTTCATTTCAAAAAGTAATTGTAATATAAATAGCAAAAAAGGGAAATAAACTAATTGAAACTTGTTAAACTAAACATTTAGACAGATTATTGTGCACTGCGTACAACAGAAAATCAACTGGACGTCCATAAGCACAACCAGAAATAAGGCGCACTGGATCACAAGGCAGATTTTCATTTTTGAACAAATGTAAGGATTTTAAGCATTGGTTAGAAAAAAAACAGTAAGGGTGACTTAATTTGACTTGATTATTGTCAGATTAATATTTTTCTGGTTTACCACAAACGGTAACATAAACCTTTATTTTTCCAGTGCTTCTTTTGTTTTTCACTGCGTGTCTACAGTATGTTAAACAAGATTCTCAAGATGAAATAAATGCTTTAAAAATAGGTCATTAAGTGAGTAGTGAGTAAATAATGAGTGAGTAAATAAAGTAAAGTGAAGTAAAGTAAAGTGAGTAAATAATATTTAGACCTTAATACCATTCATACTTAAAAACCCGCCTGGAAAATGTGAAATCAAAGTAGATGAACTCTTTCTGGTGTTCAACGTAAGAATGATGCGACAGACAGAAAATAGCGGGTGCATACGTCATCAGCATGCGTCCACATCCCCGTAAACCAAGAATCTCACTTGAATATGAACCGTCTCTGCACGAAGGAATAAGTTATGGATCCCACAGTGTTGCTTAAGCATCAACAAAAAACTATTAATTCAACAAGAGAAAAAAAATTGTATTTCGACGTGAGAGATCACTCAAATCGGCCAATGCGTGACACAGAGTTGGCAACCCCACTTCACTCGGAATCCCTCCTCAGAAAAGCTTCAGTGAATTCTCTCTGACAGTTGCACCTTTTTTTTCCCAGAAGGTCAATTCAAGTGTTGTGTGTTTTTTTCTTCGTCACATTGAAATCACAACAGAGAGAGAGGGAGTTCAGCTTAAAAAAGTAACAACCGTTTTCCAAGGAAACGGCGTCGAGAAACGGTGGCAACTCTTTACTACATGTAGTCCAAAAGAAGCGAAACATGTACCTTGTTTTCCGTACAGACTCCAGAGCACATCAACCTTCGAGGGAAAGAGGAAATGTGGATCAATCTGAATGGATGTTTCACCGCAGTACACAAGGGTAGCGCCATATTGGAACGTGATCTCACAATACGGTGGCTGTTAAAGGACAAAATACTCAACGCTTTAACTCCAGCTCTGCGATTAAAATAAAAAAAGAGAAAATGACATTAATAAAACTAATATTTCTCTAATGAAAATAAAATATTGACTTCACCCGATTCTAACTAATAATAAAATAATAACATTAATGAAATTATCAAATGTTATTGTGAAAGGAAGATGGATGGATGGATGGATGGATGGATGGATGGATGGATGGATGGATGGATGGATGGATGGATGGATGGATGGATGGATGGATGGATGGATCAAATGTTATTGCCAGGCGACGTCTACATGAAACTTTTTTTTTTTTTGCCTAAAAGAGAAGCAATTGAAACACAGACAAAAAATAAAAACTGGAATGAAATATAGTTTTGTTAACATGCAGATTAGCCAAGGTTGATTTCCATTCTTGGTCCCTTTGGAGGCCAAAGCAGCCTCACAATACACAAATACCTTATGTAATGCAATATACCAAGAAAAAAAGCATCATTACTCACATCTCACACACATTTTCAGTCCGTTTTCTTTATGTTGGGAATTTGTTAAATAAAAAAACTCCTGCAATATTTCTAGCATAATTTCTCTTTTTTGCAGCTGTTGTTGAGGAATAGAATATCTATCTATCTATCTATCTATCTATCTATCTATCTATCTATCTATCTATCTATCTATCTATCTATCTATCTATCTATCTATCTATCTATCTATCTATCTATCTATCTATCTATCTATCTATCTATCTATCTATCTATCTATCTATCTATATATCTATATATATATATATATTTATTTATTTTTTTTGTTATTTTTTTTTTCAGAAACGTTTTTGTTTTCAGTTCAGAAATTACTCAGAAAACTCTTTCCAGAATTTTCAGTTTTGGATATTGTCGCAGGCCAACATTTTCTGATAAGGGTTAGCCACAGGATGTCAGAATATCCTGCTTTTCTGTTGCAATAAAATGTCCCAAGTGGACAATGGCTCCTTACACTGTTTGGCATTAAACCTTCACATACCCTGAACTTCAGCTGGACCTCTTACTAGGCAGTGAATGCTGAACTGCCCGGGTCTTTGCAGAGCTTTGACCAGCCGATTGCACTGCATGACAGTGGTGTCAGAGCCCAGAGCAGCATGCAGCACGTGTTCCCACCACCTCATTTACAGTAAGCTACAGAAATGTGTCAGACATGTGTGCTCTCCTTGTTGTCTGGGATCTACCAGTTGATTGAGAGGTGTTGTGTCTGGCTGCTTCCTCAACAGCCAAACTTTCCCAGGGTACAGCTGCATAGATCCACCATTCTATACCTTGCCTCATTATAAAATGGTGATATCCATGCTACAAGTGATTATGCTCCAAGCAGGGTAAGGTTACAACATGTTTGCAGGGCACACCGGCTGCTCACACTCACTGAGACCTCTTGTTTCTCCAACATCTGCTCTTGATTTTTTTGCCCTCACCGTTTTGCATGTGGCTGCATTTGCAGAACAAAATACAGACTATTATTCCATATTCATTATTATTTCCTGAGGTGCTGAGGCCGAGCTCTTTGGTGTGTCAGATCTGAGGACTCAGGCTGCTGCGTTCTCCCACGCCTGGCTGACGGGAGAAACCGTTTCAGAGGAGCAAAGACGGGCAGGAGGTGGATTTGTTCGGCTGCTGGTGTGGGTTTGTGCATGTGCAGAAACCTCCAGCTTCTGTTTCCTGGCCACCCAGTAGAGGTCAGTCCTCTTGTGCAAGCCCTCTCACGCTTCTCTTTTCCTTCTTCATTTGTAAAGTGACGTTTGCTGCATAACAGTCAGTGACAAACAGTTGCTGCAGAGATAAATAACAACAAACAGCTGACTGATAGGCAATAAGGTGGTGCACCTTTGTGTTCCCTTTTACCAAAGGTGAACACACATTTCAGGGTCTTTTTGTGGCTTTTTCACAAGTAAATGCGCATGACGCTTGCTACAACACAGGGCTGCGGAGTGGTGTAGTGGTTTGCACTCCAATGCCACATTGAGGATCTCTTTGTTCGAATCCCAGCTGGGATCGTACTGCATGGAGTTTGCATGTTGTCCTTGAATGGGTGGGTTTTGTCTGGGCACATCCCACATCCCAAAAACATACTTCATAGGTTCATAAGTTACTCTAAACTTTGTGTGTGTTTTTATATGTGGCCCTGGGACAGGCTGGCAACCTGCCACGGTGTGCTTTGTCCACCCTGCCTTTGCCCAACAGTAGCTGAGATAGGCTCCAGGAGCTCTGTGACACCATTCACAGTGATTCAACGGGTTTGGAACATGGAATTCAAAAAGCATTACCGGTAGTTCTACTGCTATCCTCTTCAAGACCTCCTGAGTCAAAATGCCAGCAAACCTGTTGTCGTAGACCTGTGTTTTTCAACCTTAATTGAGCCAAGGTTCAGGGTTTTCGTTGATGAAAAATGACAAGGCACATCATCAACCAAAAATCTAAAATAATATTTGTAGTCTAAGTTAACAATACATAGGCATTATTAGAAGAATCAAACAATTACAAAGAAAAAGTATTTTGTGATTTATCATCAGTGTGAAACTTGAGCCTGATTGGATGAACAGAGAGGTGATATCCTGCCAATGGTAAATGTTTAAGAGACCATTTGGGTGAAATTGAATAATTTCTCATAATACAATTGACCATCTCTCACAGTACAGTAATGAATCACAGGACACTGGTTGAAAAATTGGTTATGATAATAATTTGATGATAAATCAATGAAATGAATGGGGACATTACAATTTCAAAAAAACACATTCATGAAAAAAAGCATTGACGTCAAAAAGCCACATACTTGACAAAACTGCAAAGAAAAAACTTTTTTCAAATTAAATGAGTCAGACAGTGATGGCAATGGCCTTCTTGGTAAGAACTGGCTGTCTTGGGAACTGAGGTCCCGCAGCACCTCACAGCTCATCCAAAGTTGGGCATGTCCTGTGGAACTGTTGGATCCACAGCTCCTCTGTAAAATCACCAACCACCATTTCCCAATATGGCTTCATCCGTAGCCCCCCCCACGTGTAAGGAGCTCGCCGCTCCACGGCCTGAAGAAGACTTTGATTGATAATGATGAGGGCTACTGTCGTGGCAGAAATTTAAATTCATCTGCTGTGAATCCATGTTTTTGAATGACTTATCGCGCGAGTTGGTTTGTGTTTATTAGCATAATTATGACCTTTTTCTTGTCCCGTCCAGCTGCTGAGCAGACAGATGAGAGCTGAAGCCCTCTTGTGTTGGACATATTTTACTGTTACAACAGGGCTTATGAATCTTCTGACACACAAGGTGTATATTTGTATAAACCCCTTCTGTAATTTAGCTAAACTTTATTCATATTGATCACATTTGCATCCTTTTTTTATTGGACCAGACGGTAAAGCAGAGAGAGTGATGTTAGAGAGGATGTTTTGGGTTGGGGGCACAAAAGAAATGGGAAAGGGGCGGGGTGTAGAATCATAAAGCAACAAGTTACTGGAAGTTTATCATCATAACTGTCAGGTGTAAATGTTACCCTAAAAGGGGCGGGGCCTGTCTACACACACTCAAATGTTTCAAACATACCTGTTGGCTCTAAATATCCTTACACACACAATCATGTCAATGTGCACACAATACAACTACAGTTCACACGCACATACGTCTGCATACAAACCAATACAGATGTAAAGCATTTCATTCAGTCACACATTCTGTTTGTGCAAACAAGTCAGGGTCCCCAGGCCACACAAGGGTTGAACAGGTAATGTGTTGTTAGGATTTGAAAACCTTTGTTCAGACAATATAGTCTACATATGCAAATGTTAATTTTTTTTTTAAAAAACTGCAGTTATTCCAAGTTAGCAAGACAGAGATAGAAAATTTAATCTTTGAAAGTTAAGCAGATTTTAGACAAATCTGTTTCGTTCTCGTCTCTTCTGGCTCCTCATCAGAACATTCTTCATAGGAAATCTGATTGGAAATTCAAATCTGGAATTTTCTGGCGCAGGGACTATGCTAACCTCCCCCCTGACTAAAAAATTAGTAACTGGTGGAAAACATTCTGCTACCAGCTCACTCTTTCATAGCTCCAAAGTAACAATGCAGCATTGGTGCTGCAGGCAGACAGCAGCTGCTGAAACTGAACCCCCCAGGACATGAACATGAATGCCTCCTACATGAATGAAGAAACACGTTTCTGTTGCATTTCACAGTTTTTATCAGTAAAACAAGAAAAATTGGTTAATTGTTCAGTTTTTTTAAACAAAAATCAAACTCTTCAGTCTGACATTAGACGAAGGCTGCTCAGTGGATGACTGAAGACTCACTGTCTCCTCGTCATCAGGGGAGTTTTTCTCCCCCTTCATTGCTCATTCTCTTCACCACTTTTATCTCAAATTCTCGTCCTCTACTTCTTTCAACCTCTTCTAAATCAGGTGTCAAACTTCTTTCTCCAATTCTTTTTTTTTCAGTTATTCTTACTGATCTTCTGATGTCACCTTGCTCCCCTTTTTGTAAGGATGTGTACAAAACGACCACATACAAATCTGAATGTGGATGTTGGTTAGGAAGTCCAGCTGGGGTGACTGACACTCCACCTGTCATAATACAGCCAAGCAAGGCATGATGGGAGGGAGCGAGGGGGCTGCTGAGTGAGAGGCCTCAGAAATGGGTTTGTGTGTGTTTTCAGGACTTTGGTTCCTGATGCTGAAAGACAGGATCTCCCCGCTGTCCAGAGCCCACAGGGCGTCCACCTCCCAAGTGGATGGAAGGAAGGATGCTCAGAGCTCAGCCAGAAGGAGACGTGATGATGCTAGCAAGAACTCAGAAAACATCACGTGCACAAACTCCAGCCGATTCCATAATGCACTGAAACTCAAATTCAATTGCAAAAAAAACACTCAAAGATGAACAAAACTGATGGAAGAGACAATGTGTTTGACGCCTCAAACCACTGATGGCTCACAGGTTGTGGCGTCACTCCACACAGGCTTCCTCACGGGGGAAGCCTCAGCAAACACAATAAACATTCAGGACAAAGTATTTTATGTAAAGCAGTGTTTGCAACCCACAGGGGGTGGAGAGATCTGGACTTCATTAAAGAACCCTGTCTGCATGAAATGCAGCACATGCATGCATCTTTTTACAGTAGCATTGTTTTTTATCAAAGCAGTTAATTTTGTTTGAATTACCAAAAACATGTATTTCTAATCTCTATATAAAAGAGACAGAATTATGAATAATTTTTACAAGAAAAACAGGGGGAAACAATAAAGCAGCTAATCATGAACCTTTTAAAAACATAAGATGTAGAAAATATCTGGAAGCCTGTCTGCTGTTGATGCAGGGAATCGATCCCTCGTGTTGTGAGTGCTGCAGGGCAGTGCAGCTCAGTCCCTCAGTCTACACGAGTTTAGAACTGGTTAAGCAAAAACAACTGCAAAAACAGCAGACGGGAGCATCTTCGTGTAAAACAACCTTCCATCTTCTGCAGCTGGAGTCAGACTATGTCCAAATCCAGAAAAAACGGCACGGACATGAAGCAGAAAGGGTCACGCAGATTTCCTGAAGGACTTTGAAACAACAGAAAAGAAGGGAGCTTGTTCAGGATACATCCATACCTTCAACAAATAACATAAGCATTCGAAAAAATAGAGTTAGAATTGTAGAACCAACAGCACTTTTTCCTGTTTATTGCTCAGCTTTACTCTGAAAGCAGATTTTCTCAGCGGACGGTGGGCCGAGGAGTCTCCCCAAAGAAATGATGACCCCTCAGCTTTTCTGTGACCAGAATAACAAGAGGACTATTTCTGAAAACAATCTGGACGTAATCAGTCAAGAAATAATTCTGGAGTCAGAAACCTTTACAAAATGACTCACAATCCAAGACTGAATGAGAACCTTTAACGAAATATATACAAAAAAAAAGGATCACTAAGCTTCGAAGTATGAATGTGATGTTTCCTGCTGCATCATCCGGCCTTAATGGCTTTAACTTTGTGTCTGTGTGTGTGCTTACACGTACCAATGTTGTCCTCAGAGAGACCTGCTGCAAGTACATCTCCCTTCAGTGGTTAATACACCATTGGAGGAAATGACCGTGGGTCAAATACCCATTCTTCATTTCACTTCTTTAACCAGAACAAAGGAATAGATTTACTATGAAATAAAACTTTTGAAGAAGACACAAATGATCCAAAAAGAAATAAAAATTCCCATTTGGCTTTTCATTGCTGTTTCTAGGAAACATCTTTAGGACCAGTGTTGCCAGATTGGGCGGTTTTGGTTCTAAATTTGCGAGTAAAAGTGGCTTTGGGCGGGTATGCATAATTTGGTCGGTTTTAGGGTCGGTTTGGCGGTTTTTCTCTCTCATGAAAATATAATAGCGGACTACGTTAGGCTGTGTGGCTGTTGGAGTTCTATGTACTGGAGCTCCGTGAACGCACCAGGCAGAGACGCTTAATGGACCGGGCTCTGTCTGTCATATAACCTGTTCAATTCTGAATTGACAAAGCCTTTTGGATAAGAGGTGAAACGTCTTCAACTTTAAAAACCAAGTCCAGATGACGACCTTTCAACCAACTACTATGATGGAATCAGCCTGGATGAATGAGAGCCTTCATAGAAATATTGTAATTATTATAAAAGTTTAAGAGGTGGGATGTTCAGGATGATTTTTTAGTGTCATTCTATTCTCTTTGTAGGGGAAGGTGACATGAAGGCCAGCAGTGGGACAGGAAGGAATGTGTGGATCCCTCTGAACTCACCGTCTGTGCATCCCCAGTATCTACTTTATTAATTAACCTTTTTTTTTTCTATGCAGGAAGAAGACGCTTTACTGCATGACACCATTCAGGCAGCAAAATGGTGCAAAATACAGTCCTTTATTTTGCCTGTAAGGTGTATGTGTGTTTTGAGGAACAGTAAATCGCAGTGTCTGCCGTTTTTTTAAAAATGTTTTAATGTCTATATTTTTATGTATGTATATTGTAATGTAATGCCATCTAACTGTAGCATTACATTCATTCATCTTCTATTCTGTTTTATCCCTTTGGGTTCATGGGCTGTTGGAGCCTAATCTCTGCCACTTGCTGGTGAAGACAGGAGACATCCTGGACAGGTCGCCAGTCTTTTGCAGGACTACAATCACACAGCCATACACTCTTTGTTACATTTCTGCTATATTACATTTTTTTTTTTTTATATTCTATTTTCTCTTATGTTTTCTGCTATGGTAACGCACAAATTTCCCACGTGTGGGATCATTAAAATACTTCTGATTCTCACATTCACACCTATGGACACTTTAGAATGACCAATTTACCTATAAAGCATGTTTTTGGACGGTGGGAGGAAGGCCCGGAGAAAACCCACGCATGCATGTCTAGCGTGGGGTCAGGGGTTTTACTTTCCACGTTTAACTGACCTGAGACTATGCACTGAGCTGAAATACACAACAGTTATGACACAATATCTTGGTGGAACCTGCTTGTGATAAATTATTTATTTTATATCGTGATATAATTTTACATATAACCATTGATCAATTAATGACAGGTATAGTTAAACTTTATTTCCAAGAGACAACTAACGTCACAGTCAGCAGCTTTGTTCGGTCTGCCTTTTTTTTCGCCTGTAGCCGTATAGAAAAGGGAGCAAAAAAAACCATCAACCTTAAAGCACGATTGTACTTATCCTAAAGGCAGTAAATTGCATTTTTTACGTGCGATCAAACACAAAAACTGATGGAAATTGACGTTGGCCACTCGTAAAGCATGCAGCCAAGGTGCACATTGCTCCATTGCCCGCACATATTTTAAGTGCGTCCAAGGATAAAAGTCGGCCACACGTACAGTTCTTCCTCTGGGTCAGTGAGACCAAGCAAAAAGTACCGCTACTGAGCCATAATTTGATTAACTCCCTAAGATTGCACATGGAAACTTGTAAAATGCGAAGAAGATGGGCTCAGCGTGGGCGGGGTGACCATACCACAGCATTATGTGGGCGGGGTTAACATTCCGTAGCGTTCAGGCATTCCGCAGCGTTGAGCGCTCCCCGGGCCACAGCCAGGGATAGTTGACACTGCTGTGGGAGGAGCTACCAGCTAAAGTTATGGTCTGATCCCTACATGGAGCTTTCTCTGTGTATGTCTCACATACATTGCTGGGTAGACAAGGAGAATGTGGAGAGATCGGGTTTATTATATTAAAGAGTTCTGCATGGTAATCATGTTTCCATGTTTGCGTTCATAAAATCATCCCAGAGAAAGTCTCTGCTTCAACTCTCGCAGTGAAAGCAGAAGTACCAGCTATTTAAAAATCGATCATAAAGGAGCAATTAATAATTGTGGTTTGTGCCTGTCCAGAATTGTATGACACAAAGTCTTTGAGATAGCGGAATAGAACTGTAAAAGAAAAAGTCTGGAGCAAGATTTGTGACATTTAGGGTAAAAACTTTGAGTCTAGGGACTTTGACAGAGAAAATGAGAGAAATGGCAATGGAAAACAGAAAGGTGGAGATCCTGTGTGTTTAAGAAGCCAGATGGAAAGGGAAGTTCTGCTGGGATATGAATGAGGGGATCCAGGGTATCCCTACAGGGGATTCGTGTGCATCACTGTGTGAAAGCTGCTGAACAGGATTCACTACTGTGCTCAACCCCACCCCCATCAAAAAAGAATGAATTATTTAAGCCTGAAACTTTCTCATTCATTTGTGAGTAAATTTCTATTCTCCAAATCAGTTCCACTTGGACTGTAAAAATATTTCTATTCAACCACAAAGCATTTCATTTTTTCCAGCAGTGCAGATGCGATGAAGTGATGTGTACACTGACAGCACACATCGACTTATGCGCTCCACTATGAATGTGTTAAACATGTTCCCATGCATTACAACTGCTGTCAGCACGTCAGACCTCGAGCATGTGTGATTGGAAGTTATTTAGCATTCAGCCGGAGATGCAGGCTGTCTCTCCCAACACATTTGAATTAATATTCAGCTTGATTTATCAGCAAAAAAAAAGGAAAAGCCAAATTGATGCTGCAGAAGGGATGCAGTAAACAAGATTGAATGTGTCTGCTGCAGAGAATGCCCATATTTCTGTGTCCACTGTTGGGATCCTGTTAAAGATCAGACTAATCAACTCTTCTTTGCAATTGTATTCCTGTCATTTAAAAAAGGAGCTAGATCAGATTCTATGAGTGAAATGTACACATCCTATAAAAGTTCAAAGATGATTGACCTGTTATGGAGCGTCCTTTCTGTGTTTTTTAGCTCACCAAGTAAATTCTTGAAATAATGTGTAACTCAATAATTGAAATAAAGACAACCTCTGAAGTCTCAAAGGATTCCAATCCAAAATAAAATCAAATCTTCGGATAGCTTGTCACCACTTGATTGACAGCTTTGGTTTATGGGGCTGGAGGGTGTGTGAGCAGACGGAGGTGGGGTCAGACTTTGGAACAGAAAATTGGGCCTTTCTCGTGTTGGGGGACCTGATTCAACAAAGCTTACGTTGATCGTTGAGAGGATGCCCACCTGAAGATACCAGTGACCTGCCGCACTGTTGACTGTAAATAAAGAACTGGACTGAAGTCACCCATAGAAAATGTTTTACTTCCAGCTCCAACCAGATGAAGTCAACCGCCATTTTTTCTTGATGCCATTGATTGTATAAGAGAACTGGACAGATTGACTGTGACTTCATCCATAGAGTAGGCCTTGGTTCCAGTTCCAACATAATGAAGTAAATTCAGTCACTATGTTTCCATGATTTGTTCGTCGGCATGTTGGAAGCAGAAATCATCGGTGAGCAGTGATTGGTCCGTGAGTCAACATTTCTATGGACAGCATGTCTGCCAATCACTCCACACCCCTACCACTTGAAAGTCAGCTTAGGAGAATCTTTAAATCTGACATTTTGGACTTTTACTGAGGCATCTAATTGGCCAGTTTATCAATATAAAACATCATGAAAAAAAAGGGGATTAACAAGAAGATGTTAAAAAAGTTATCAGAGTAAGAATGGTTCTTCTGACCAAAAGAATGACTGAGAAATAACTGTTTCCCTTTCAATAGAAGTCTATTGATTTTGGATTCTTGGAACCAGCAGGTACTTCCTATGTGGAACGTGAGGGGGGAGGGGTCAGACAGTCCACTTCTCATCATATTCAATCTTATAGTCAACGGTCTGCACTTGCACACTCACCACAGTTGTGCCTCATTTTAGTGTGCATTATAAATGTCAGTATCGATTCAAACGTTTGGTGCTTATTACAAAAACCTAAATATGGATGACATGTTTCTTTGAGGTTGATTGATGGGTCAAAATGTCATGTCAGCTGTCTGTTAGACTGCCAACAAAATAGTTGTCCTTTATTTCCATTATTTCATTTCAACGTTTACTGTTGGCACGCTCGCTTGTGTGACGATTTGTCTGGTGTTACCATATGTTTTTGTAAAAAAAAAAAAAAGATCCCTTCTTTAAAAGAATGTTCACTTGACTTTGAGTTAAGTGAGTCTTTTTATGAATGTATAACTGCCGATTGTTTACGCCGACCTTATGCAAATCGCAGTTTTGAATTTCCCCAAAGCCCAGGACAATATAAGTTCCCAAATAAAAGTATGTTTTCATCCAGTTGGAGAAATTGTGCATCCATATTTTTTCAATAACAGATGCCACGAGACACACAGTAATACTTCAGACACAAAAAGAAAGAATCACGGGAAAACTGTAACAGGATAACGACCCATGACCCCTTTAGTGTAATGAGACACAAATATGGTACAGTGTACAACGGGGAAGGGGGGCAGCTTTCACTAATGAAAACAACACACACTGATTCTAATGCATCTCCAGCCTGAGGACTAAAAATGATAAGGACATCCATATGGGGGGTGCATGTGCAAGGCTTTATTTGACACATCTGTGCATCAGGAACACATTCTTCCATTTAGGAACATCAGTGGACTTTGATTGTGCTCCAATGAAGGCCAATAGAAACTTAAAGAGCTTGAGTCGCAGGAACTGTCGACGTAGTATTGGAACAGTATTGCCTCAGCCCAGGTTAACGATGTGGTTTGTTAGTGTCATCTGAAGAACTGGGTCAGAGAAGATCTTACGTTTAGTCCCTTCCGTTTACTAAAATGTAAAGCAATTTGTTGTGGTGTTTGTTATAAGACTAAGCCTCAGTGAGTGAGCAGGATTGAGGATCACACAAAAACACTCCTATTGACGTTGGGTTTCTGTCCCAACCAGTAATGGATTTACAAGGCATGATTTTTTTTTCTCCTTCTTTCATTTTTGCAGTTTCTTCATTTTTCATAAAGTGAAACCAGACTTGCAACACATGTGTGCGTAAAGGAGGAGCGAAGAGGCTTGTTTTTGGATCACCACGTTGGCGGTAATGAAAAGAGAGGACTTCACACTGTTTCATGCAACACCACATTCCAAATCTCACTGAAAAATACTTTTAGTGTATCTTACTTTGTTGCTAAAGAGATGGATGTTTTGTGCCAGAATGTCAATGTTTGTATTGAGCAATAGGACGAAGAAATGAACTTGTTGTCTAGAAAAGGGCCAAAAATCACAATGAGCAAAATCTCAATGAATGAGGATTTAGTACACCTGTATTTATCCAGGTAAAATATTTAAGAACAACTTCTTATTTATTAATCAGCAAGTTTTAGTTGAAATCACAGCTTTCTTTTGCTGTCATGTTTTTTTGAGGGATTTTGCTCCAAATCCCAGAGCAGCCATCCATCTGCTGCAGGGCTCAGGTTCATCCCACACGACCTGAGCAGTGGAGGTCAGGTAACATGGCTCACAACTTTTCTGCCAATAAAATGTAACCCTTGTGCTATCCTAGGCACTTTAACGTTGGGAGTTGGGTCATCTAGACCCACTAGACAGTGCTCTGAACCTTTTTTCTTCAATGATTTGTGATCTTCACTGGTGTCCATGGATTACATGAAATCTTTCCACCTTTATCCACCTTTGTCATGGTAGGAATAACACGTCAATGTAAGGGTGGGGTCATCTAAGATAGCACAAGGGTTAAACTACCAAATTTCTCAAGCTAATCGGTGGAAAATGGAACAATGCCTGCATCAAGCCACCATCCCAAAGATGGCAGCAAATAATCCACAATTATTCTTTCCTTCTTTCCTGTGCTTTAAGATGAAGGTTGCAGCTTTCGTTTTCACTGATGAGCCTGAAAAGGTGGACTTTCCCGTGTCCTTTAGGCCAGTCTCCTTCATCTGGAGGTCTCTATGAGTTCACGGTGTGAGGTGCATGTTTCAGCCTTGATTACTCCAACCCAAAGTGTTGTGGTTGTCCGCTTTAACAGTGAAGGTGGACCGACATTGAAAATGGAGAATTCAGCTTCTATTCTCCAAATGTCTGGGGGGAAAAAAACTACCAGAATACATCAGATCAACTGAAATCAGTTAATGTAACCCTTGTGCTATCTTAGATGACCCCACCCTTACATTGACATGTTATTCCTACCATGACAAAGGTGGATAAAGGTGGAAAGATTTCATGTAATCCATGGACACCAGTGAAGATCACAAATCATTGAAGAAAAAAGGTTCAGAGCACTGTCTAGTGGGTCTAGATGACCCAACTTCCAATGTTAAAGTGCCTAGGATAGCACAAGGGTTAAGGACATCCATGTGCTTGCATGCAGGTGCTTCTTTCAACTTTAATTCTGTTTTACACGGGACGGTCAAATTCTGATTTCTAGATAACTGTTTAAAAACTTAAAAAGAAAAAACAGAAATACCAAATACTGCAGTTCTTCAAATGACCACTGGATGATGGTTCCAGACAGGAACCTTTGTTTGAACTTTAAATTTTACACTGAATTTAAGTGTATGTCCCGATAAAAAACCTCTGTCATGTTTTTGTTTCTGTGCACAATTCATAGAAACGGTTTGGTTGTGGTCATTTTTAGTACGTTTGTGCTCTATAGAAGGCATGCCTTTTTTTATTTGCAGTTGGCTGGATTAACAGAACAACACTTTGTCCCCCTATTGTACCAATTTTTGAAGTTTTGAAGCACTTCTGTTGCTTCTTAGAGGCTAATGTACAAAACACTTGTCTCCTATTTTTTCACAACTCTCATTCAAACTTATTTACCCACAAATACACATGTAAAACCCACCTTCCTGACATGTGGGGCAGGCATCTACGTCAAATCCATGTTCCACACGTTGCAAAGTGCTGTGACTCTCATCCTGCTGCACACATGTATGCAAGGTTTGTGTTTGCAATGCTTGCCTTCTGAGTGAGAACCAAAGAGCACAAAAAGCTCTACTTCAGAACCATCGAAGCGTGAAGATAGGGGACTTTTTTTTTGGCTGGGTTGTAGCTTTGACACTTTTGTGAGCTTTGCTATAAACACATCAAAAGGAGATCAAGAAAATGCGAAAAAGAAAAAATCACTGGGAAATAACTCAAAGTCGCTCCTAAAGCTGTAACATCTCAAATCAGATCCCACATCCTGTTCTACTACACATTCAAGTCTGTTGGCCAATTTTCTTTGACCTATTTGGTTTTTATGCCTCATTCCAAGCAAAGAAAATACTGGTAAATAACATTAGATCATGTGAAACTCAGTATAAATAGAATTATAAAAAGGGAAAATTAGTAAGTGACCTTTGGTTTACTGTTCTTTTGTAAAATCAGATGCATCTTTTTGTTATGTTTGATAGTTGCTGGACCCAGAAGCAGGACAGTAAGTTGAAAACGGTTTATTGAGTCCCAGTAGTGGTGGCGGGTTCTGGGCTGCAATTCGCATGGCTTGGGCAGGTGATACAGCGGGTGAGCTGCTGGTCTGGTTGAAGCTGTGATGACAGATGATTGGGAGCCTGGGTTGGTTTACCATGGAATGGTGGGTGGTCGAAGGTGGTGGAGACAAGGTAGGACTTCCAGGTAAAGCTAAACACAGAGGCGGTGAGAGGCGGGCGGTACACTATTGGTACAGGACTTTGGAGGTTTGGAGAGTTGGGGTTTCCGCTGAGGCCATCGCTGGCTGCCTTGGTCCTGTCGGTGCCTGACCAGATTCTCACAGTGGCAGAGTTTGGGGGCGGGGGCCTGAACCTGCCCCTGGGACTGGCTCTTTCTTGGCTGAATGAAATGCTTTACGTGTGATGGTTTGTATAGTAGTTGTATTGTGTGCAGGTTGACCCGTTTGTGTGTGCAGATTTTTAGAGCCAAAAGATATGTTTGCAACATTTAAGGTTGAGTGTGGACAGGCCCCGCCCCTTTTAGACTATTTACACCTGACAGTAATGATTACAAACTTCCAGGAGAAGTTAGAAAGAAAAAAGAGAAAACACTTTAGCATGGCATTGTGTCAAACACAGTTTGTACAGATCAGTTTCTCAAATCAAACTGGATCTATCTCTCCAAAGATGTAGCTGTGGAAAACAAACTTTTTATCAGACTTGTGTTTCTGCACTGCAATTGCGATGAAGAAAGAGGTATTAACGTCTCATTTCGACTGCTACCTTCCATATCACCAGATCCTTGTCGCACATATAAATTATTGTAATGGCCAAGAGGACAGTTTAACTTCCAAACATTTCCTCTCAGGGAAAGAGACATTACTCGGTGATCATTTTTAACCCCATGGGGCTGTTGCAGTAAAACCTGAAGGGTCATGATGACTACATCTGTCATAAAAAAATAAAAAAGCATCAATACTTACCCCCAAAGCCCCCAGAACCCAGTGCAGTAACTCAGAGCACAACTGGCACCCAGGCAGCATCCATCCAGCTTTAGTCTCTTTGGTACACATATGTGTGGCACAGCTGACCCATTACTGCAACAGGAACACATGGTTTCAATCGCTTTCAAAGCTTCAACTTGACATCAAAACTCTTTCAACAGAGCCTAGCAGTAATGTGCATGAGTTACAATGCAAACAGCAGAAAATGTTGGAGCTATATGTTTGTGACATTGTGTGTTTTTTAACTGTCATGTTATAGAAATCGACTGAAAAGAAAGTTAAAAACTGGATCAGATCTAAACGTCATGAAGCAAATATAAAACAATGGTAATTTATAGCTTGTTTAACATTCCACAAGAAGATTCCCAAGCATATATACATATATATATATATATATGTATATATATATATATATATATATATATATGTGTATATATATTTGCATTGACATGGTACTTCAGAGACACAAAGGGATGGGAAAAGGAAGAGGCAGAGGACATGAGTACTTGTCTTCTTGGAGGACGTTCAACAATAAATGCGTGCTTCCTTCCGCCTGTAACTACCAGCCCATTCAATAATAATAAATAATTACCCCCCCTCTTTCCCCCACTGTCACCACGGTTCATACATCAACATGTGCTCAACATATGAGATGCAACCTGACTGACTTGTGGATCATACAACTGTAGTGTTTGGGTAAAGGTGCTTCAGACTGACGCGACAGGTGAGTGAAGCATCCAATTCTGAAGAGGGTCAAGTAATAGGAAGGAATTAAACGAAAGTTTTGAACAAGAGAAGGAAAAAATGAACACATTTTTAGACAGATGACTTCACCCTTAAACCACAAGGCTGGTCAAAGAGATGAGGATCAGTTGAGGACGAACAGACATGGTTGACATTACGTTGTGATGCATGTGTGGTAAAGGGAGAATAAATGTCTCAGCGATTCCTTTGTCATGCTATTATTGTTTGTCAGGTTTGATCGTTTCCAGCTTTTTACAGAGCCATCAATTGTCTCAGTGACCAAATGGTCAAGGAGTGACCAGGCGGCTTGCAGACCACATGGGGGGCGTGCCACTTTGGCTGATTTACAATCGCATGAATACATCATTCTGACTGCAGAAGCAGCACAGCAGCTGCCAGAGAAAGCAAGATTAAGAATAATAATGTAGACTCAGGGCCAGGTAATCCGTATGGCTTCACGTTAGCCTAGCTCGCCTAAAGTGTCCACATTAAAATGAATCTGCATGTAAATGTATTTTGTTCCGCTTTAAGCTGCCTTAGAGGTTGCTGTTGAAACATTTGGATTGTTTCTGGCAAAAATAACGACTAAAAAAATGACAAAGCTTGAGTAGTGAAAGATAATGACGTAGAAATATTACAGTTACCGTATTTTCACGACCATAGGGGACAGGTGAGGGACGCAGGTGCAGGTGACACACATCCAGTAGGCTTTTTCAACAAGTATTTTATTTGATCAGAAAAGCACACACTGCAGGAACCATTGTTGAACTTTGGTTCCACTCTGCAATTACACAGAAAAGGTTTAAAGTGTGTGTGTGTGTGTGTGGGGGGGGGGGGGGGTCCCTGCAGGAAACAAAATAACCTTGTTTTTCTGAGGTGTGAGGGCACTGACGTGTTCTGCTCCTAAACAGCTTGATGCAGCCGGACAGGATGAAGTTGTAAGTGAATTAATAACCAATAGGAGAAAAGCCTGGACATGAAGGGGAGGGTCTTTGAAGAAGCAGAGAAAAGCGCCTCATAGAGAAAGAAATCTAGATTTGTTGAATTAATGCTGGAATGAGAGCATAAGATAATCCATGGGGGGCCTTGTCAGGAAAACCTCAGAAGCGAAGTGGATCCCTTTAGCGAAGGCAAGTTGGTTCTGAGGAACCACATCCAACCGGACGGTTTCATCAACAGTAACGAGTGAATCTTTCTCTTTACTTCTGTCCATTTTAGCGTTGGGGTGGGGGTGTGAGGAGAGGATGGTGGCAGCTTTTCTTCCTTCCATCTTTCCCAGCTTTTCTTCCTTCCATCAGAGATGTGGAGAAGCTCTGCCAGCGAGCCGAGCTTTGAAAGTGAAATGTAAGAAAAGCAGATCACAGAGGCCAAAGAAAAATGATATTCTCCTCGTTATGACTCCCTCAGCTGGGGCCTTTGTTGTGGGGGCTTCTGCTTTTAAGTGGAAACAGGTTTTGTGTTGCGGTGCTTTGACACACACACACACACACACACACATGCAAACGTGTGAGTGTGCTTGGGCGTACAGTACGTCAGTAACACATTTAGGCTCTCAATCATTTCTCTGTTCCCTAAAGCCTGGTGACAGCTTGTTAAACCTGATGCCGAGTGCAGAGCCTTGCTCTCTGCAGGATGGCTGACCTCACCTGTCAGTGAGGACACCAGGTGGCCAGGTGGGGGCGCATTACTGCAGCTGGCAGGTGGAAAGCCGCCATCACGATGCAGGTAAAGAACTCAGCGCTGAAGGAGAGGGGCCTCCATCTGCCCTGACGAGCTCATTAATCTGTCATCACTGGCCCGTTCTCACCTCTGACCCCAACTCAGATCAGTTTATGATATCAGGGTTTGCTCTAAGCAGAAGAACGTTTCTGTTTCTATCTCATTGACTGGACTCTAAGGCTTCTGCTCTTGAAGAAGAAGGCTTTTCTCCCTTTTATCTGTCTTTCTCCGTGATGAATTGCGAAAAAATTACTGGCACTGTAGCTGCAGTCAAGTCTTCCAATGAAAATCCTGTTTTTGCTCACGATGGAGGACATAGAAACACAGGTCTGATGTTACTTTTTTGAGTATTTCTTTAATCGAATCGTGGAGAATCAGGGGCAGATGGAAAAATGGAGTTTGAAAAAAAAATGGTATTTGTTATGTAGAAAATGAGCTGGGGAGGCCACAAGCTCCCTGCTCCTCTCCATTCTGATACATCCACTTACAGATCCATGAACGTCTTTGTTTTCCTCATCTGCAATGGAATCTGAGTCAAAACTGTACGGCTGGATCGCTACGATGTTCATCAGTTTTAAGCGCAACGCTAATGATGTTAGGTTGGCAATGTGAGGGGCTGTAAGTTAGAGAGAGTGTTTAAACAAAGGGATGACAGGAAATGAGTACAGGCTTACTCTGCGCCAAGCGTCCCGCCCACAACTCAGAGGTGAATTTCTGATGAACTCCTGCTGTTCTGCAGAAACTATGTCTTAGAAAAGACACAGGTTTTAGGATTTTGGCTTAAAGAAGCATAATAATAATAATAATAATAATAATAATAATAATAATAATAATAATAATTAAAAGACCACTGGGAAAACTTTGACAATAGATCAAAAGATGACTGGAGTAGGACTACAATGAATGTTTTCCTTGTGTTAAGCACAATTATCACAATTAATAAAGCCAGTCTGATCTCAGTAATGAGAGTTGCACCTGTTTATCCTGAACGTTCTCCGTGTTCCAGGTTTAAAGTAAAACTCTTGCAGGAAGTAATTACGCCTTTCTGTTGTTATTTTGTAAATTCTATTCTTTTTTATTACCTCCAGAAACGAGACAGATTTTCACATTGTCCTCCAAAGACTGCACATGTGCACACACACACACACACACACACACACTCACACACACACCCAAAATCAAGGAAAAGCATTCATGGTTTCCATCTGCCACCCGATACGCCTTATATTTTTTGGATTTAATGCTTTGTTGAACGGAGCTGAAAATGTGTAACGTTAATGTGGCGCCACTTCTCATTTGGTGAGCATGCCTTCTTGTGTCCATAACCCCAGTCCCACGTTCTGGGTGAAGAGCAGCCCAGCGGGCCTCAGAGGTTGTGCCAAAGCCTGTGGCGAGGCGGCCCAAGCCTCAGCATGCAAGTGCTCATCTTTTAGGAATTAGAAGAGGAGGTGATTGGCAACCTTTAGTGATTGCCAGAGGGGAGAAATACAGAGAGCCTATTTTATCTGATTCATACACACAGATGCGTAGAAAACACAAAAACATATGCATGCACATGAATAGTCCTTAAATGGCAGCTGGTTTCCAGAACGGCCGACAATTTGTTCAGTTTTCATCAGAGTGGGAAAATGAGATTTTAGCATTCAGGCTGTAATGCATGACAAATTCTTACTTCCTTCTGGCAGACCACATTTGATTGTAAGTAGTTACTTTGGGGCTGAACACTCCTTCATTGATGCAAAAGCCTCACATTCAGCTTCCTCATCTGTGATTGGGTTCAGATTGACACATAGAGTGGTCTTCATAGCCCTCCTTTCTGCCTCCATCTGAATACTTACCCCCTGGTCAGCTCTTTGAACTAAAGAAGCGTTTCGAACCTCTACTCAGATTGATTGGGCTTTTGGAAACAGTGATGATTTCCTTTATCTGCAGCTGTCATCCATCAGTCTATCCTGCTGGAGTCCGGCTCTTTACTTAAAGAAACAGCAATTACTGAAGGTTTGCTGACATTCTTTTGACCACATTTGTACCATGATAACTTTTACTAAGCTGAGGCTTTTACAAAATAAGCCATGTTATGTTCCAGTTTTGTTTGGATTGTTTGATGTTTTGTGCTAAATTCTACTTTAAGATTTTCACAGGCAGAAAGAAGGTCAGCCGTGATTCTACCTCGTGGATTTGGATCCGATTGGAAGTCGTTGATGTGGACTCAGTTGGAGCTGATCGTCCTCAATGGCTGCAGCTGAGGCAAAAGTGCCAGAACAGTAACATGAATGGTATTCAGAAACGCATTAAAGCTGGAACAGAAATGAATTTCTATATTCTACTTCAGGCAGAAATATCGCAGCCTGGATGCAGAACAGTGGGGCTACATAAAAGCTTTCACCCTACAGAACTCCTGAAAAAACCTCGGGTTTTAAATTGACCTGTTCATCCACCTCATGTCTATCTCTGTTTTGTCATGTCATTTTGCTCAAAATCTCTACTCACAGCGTTTTTTTTGACACATTTTCAGTGTTAGAACCCGGAATAGACCTTCATGTGGTCAAAGAGATGAAGAGAGGGAGACTCAGTCAGACCCTGCAGCTGACTGCAAAGACAAAGGCCTAAGTCACATGCACCTGTAGGGGAGGTCGACCTGTATGGATGCTGCAGGTTTTTGGCCTGACCGGGTCTGTAGAGGGTCGCAGAGAGGAGCATCTTAAAGGGAGCACAGGTGTGTCTTGCTGGTCCCTAGTGGTTCGTGCGACCACCTTAAGGGACGCCATGAATTGTCGTGCGGGTGGTAAGTACATTGTGAAGCAGTCGTATGGATAATGTAGGTAATGTACACTTGTGAAGTAAGGCTCATGCTGTCGTATGGTGTCCTTATGCCACACTCTAACATGGAGTGTGCAGGGTACGTGAGGGTATATAGTGCCTGTAGGATGACAACACAGACTACGCTCTGTCTAAATTTCTCATTTCTAACAGCTAGGGGTAAACAGCACAAACAGGCTCCCTGCACACTGTGCAGTATTCGGTTGTCAAGTGTCGGGGTCGCCCTCGCACACCTGCCTGAGGATCGGGTCAGTCGCACCTGTTCTGGATCTAATCAACCCTTATCAGTCCATCACGCCGTCCAGCCTTTGTCTGCTTCTCTATGGAAGAATACACCGACCTCTGCTGTTGCCTGGTTGAAGCCAAGCTAAGCTGAACTAAGCCACATCAAGCCAAACCCTATTAAGCCAAGTTTAAATCAGCTTTAAGTCTTATCCAGCCAAGCCAAGCCCCGTCAAACCCTTCTGGATTCTTACCTTCACTGCCATCAACCTCCCCCAGGAAGAACAACTCTGGACCTATTGCCCATCTGCCAGTTGTCTCTTCACCGGATCAGCCATCCACATTTCTACCTTCAATAAACTGCACTACTTCTGCCCTAATTCTTGTCTTCTTTTGGGTCCAGCTTATTCAAAACCTGTCATCTTACCCCTATGTGTGTCTGAAGTGTTCATTAACCCCCCGCCCCCTGAAGCATGCCGGTAGAAAGAAACGTGCATGAACATTTCCGCCTTACGGGCTCACTGGGTTGTATATGATCTTGAATTTCCCTGCGGGTCACCTACGTGCCCCGTACAGATTTGCCCATTTTTCACCCACAGGCAGCCCGGATCCACACTCAAGGGCCGTTGTGACTGATGGGGACGGCCATGGTGCAGAGGTAGAAAGGTTGACCTATGAGCAAAAGATTTGCAGGTTCAGTTCCCAGCCTCCCCGCCCATCTGCTGAAGGGTCCTTTGGCAAGACACTGGTGGTCATACATTAGCACCAGTGTTTGTGCCTAACACTGTTAAAATGCCACAATGATGAGATCTGAACAGTCACTTTGGTCTTTGCTTTGGACGTCTGCCAAATGTGTTTGGATTCGTTCTCATCAATAGCTTCCAAACGCTCCATTTCCTTCTCCTGCTTTTCATTGCCAGCTCATCCAAGACAGCTAAAAGCACACTTGGTTTTATCAAAGTTCCCTTTAACGTCGTGTTTGCTGTCAGCTATACAGAGCCTCGGTTGTGGTACCACTTGGCAGTTTGGAGATCTTTGTATACTTTTTAAGAGATCAATGAAACATAAAAATAATTGAAACAGACTAAACAGAAACACACAAAGCCATAGCAACACTCTGAGTTATGGAAAATCAACAACCAAACATCTGAATAAGTCATTTCACTAAAATGACGGAAAAAAAACATATTGACTGAAGTAAACTTAATTAAATCACAACAGTAAAAACAACATTTATCAAAAGTTTGATTTAAAAAAATATATTTTTCTTCACATTTATTAGAAGTTTTTCTAAATGAAAAAAAGTGACTTATTGAATTGAAAGTGTGACGGCTCTGTTTGCTCATTTAAGCTGCAGATCTGCCTCGATGAAGTGCACATGATGAACTGCCAGGAGGTTTGACTTACACGAGTAAGACAGACAAAAGTCAGTCAGAAACACAGTTAGTGAAGTCAAACACGTGAAGACGGAGCGGGGAAGCTTGTCAAAGTACAGCACCAGGAGCAAAGCTGCAGTCAAATGAGGTCAACGTCTCTTCTCATCAAGAAAACGCTCCCAGTGGTTTTGAACAAGTCGCTCCGTTTTCCATCTGCTGTCCGCTCCAACTAACCACTTTTTTGCAGACGTGCGCTTTGACATTTGTGTTAGAAGCATTTGCTCTTAGAGACACTGCTTTCTTTTTAGAATATTTGGACAGTCGTGACTCTAAACAATCTGAACAAAGACAAATGAAGGACCACAAGAAAACAGTCAGAGGGAAAACAGACCCTAAATCCTGATGCTAAATTCCTTCATTCGGAGAAGAAAACCGTCAAAAAAGAACAAGAAATTTTTATGGATGTGAGCCTCTGGGATGCCTGGAGGTATGGCTTGAATCAGAGAAGTCTGAAATGGCCTTCAGCTTTCTCCCAGACATCAAATGCTCAGGACATCCATCACTCATCCATTACATGACGCTTACAGCTTTGCTGGAGACGCTTCAGCTGTCCACACAAAACTACCAAGACGCGCTCTGCCGAAGCTCAACCAGGAAGGAAAGAGGGCTTTGCTTTTGTTGGTGAGTTCAAAAAAACCCCACAGACTTCACACCAAAACGTCCTTACCATGGTGATCACTGCTTAACGCAGTCCTTCTCAAATAGTGCGATGCCAGGGGGGCTGCACATGACCCAGGGGAACAGGCTTTGCTTTTTGTACATCCACGCCAGCAGGTGGTGCAGTTGCGACCTCCTTGTCAAAGTCTGTGCAGGTGTATAAAACTTTTTAAATTGGTGCCAACAAACTCCTCCAGAGTCACCATGGAGAAATATGACACAGTAACGAAGGGGGGGCATTTTCTTTTACCTGGGGGGGCTTTGCAAAAAATAATTGCGAAGGACAAGCTTAACGGCACACACAAGTTTACACTAAAATAATGATAGTCTACTATGAAAATTAATTTTTTTTAAACTTTTTGCTATTGTTTTCAGGCTAAAGTGATCATTTAGATTTAAATGAAAGGTAATGGTATGTTCTAAATCAGTCTCCTCGGTGTTTGGATTCTGTTCATAATGTTCTAATGCAGCATTCACACTGATGGGAACAAAAATCAGGGTTTGGGTTCATCACATCTCTTTCTCATATTTTTCTCCTTCAGGATTTTTATTTTCTAATTGAATGTGATGTTGCTTTTTTGTATTTTTCTGCACTGTGAATGTGTGAAGCCCTTTGTGTTTTAAATGTTAACCTGAAAAGCTAGCTAACTGACTGAGCAATATGCTTCTGACCAAAACCAGCATCCAAATCAACATCCCTCTATTTCTCTTCAGTGAATCTCTGTCGGAAAATTTGACTCTTTCCCAACATGTCAGCATTTATAAGCATTCTTAGCATTGCTAATGCTAATAACGCCAGCATTGCTAGCAGTTCTTCTGAAACGGGGAGCGATGGAGAGTCTTTGGAATATCAAGTGGAATCATTTCTCACGTCCAAAGGGATTTCCCTGGATCTAAATACCATGGAGACCTGCTACCCCCTCCCCAGGAGAAAGGAGACGGATAAACCAGCGATCCTCATCAGGTTTGTTAATCTAAAACACAAGCTAGCTCTGATGAATCAAAAAAGGAATCTGAAGGGATCTGCTGTTTATCTGAACGACCATCTGACCAGAAGGAATGCTGAAATGGCCAAACATGCCAGGCTTCTCAGGAAGCAGGAGCAGATTGAGAACACTTGGGTTAAAGGCTGCAGGATTTATGTCAAACCACTCGGTCCATTGGACCGGTCCTAGGTTCTGGTTGTGAGCACCATGAAGGATTTGGAGAAGTGTTTGATCACGGACGTCTGAGCCAACATGCAGTAATAAATCAAGGAGCCAAATAATTTCAAGAAATATGTCGCCTGGATTCATCACTTTCTCCAAAAGACTGAAGTGACCCTGATTTTCAGCAAAGTTCTGACCTGCAGACAAGTTGATCTCAACTTTGAGCACCACTGATATCAGCTGAAGAAGGATATGGACCTGACTCTAATGTCTGCAGACATAACATCGAAGAGAACTATAAACTCTGTTTAACCCTTGTGCTATCTTAGATGACCCCACATTTACTTTGGCGTGTTCTCCCTACCATGACAAAGGTGGATAGAGGTGGAAAGATTTCATGTAATCCATGGACACCAGTGAAGATCACAAATCATTGAAGAAAAAAGGTTCAGAGCTCTGTCTAGTGGGTCTAGATGACCCAACTCCCAACGTTAAAGAGCCTAGGATAGCACAAGGGATACACCCAGAAGAACGGCTGTTTATCAGCAGAAGAAGAAAATACCAACCTTACTTCATTTGCTCCAAAAATTGATTCATGATTTTTCCTAATATAATTAAGCACATATTTTAATTTTTGATACTTGATCAATTATTGCTATGAAGATTTTTGAAACAGTGTTATGTCTATTTTACTGATATCGTATTATTTTTTAGTCGTTAAAATGACTTTTATAAGTAACATAATCTGCATATATTTTGGATAACTGATCTGCATTTGCCATGTTGATCTCTAAAATCGTTTAAGTAATTCATCTTTGTCATGTGCTTTTTTGATATTTCAGGATTCTTAATTCTGTCTGATAAAAGTTATGAACCAGATATTGATAAATCATGGAATAAAATAGTTACGGTAGAACAGGGGAGGGATTATATAAGTTCGCTTCCTTCCACTCCCTTTCAAGCAATATTTATTAATATGTCTAATTATCCTAAGTTTTATTCGTCGTTGTATGAATGTATAACTGATGATTGTAATGTTTGTGTGTATTATTCTTATTTGATTGTTTGAAATAAACCATTTCAAATCAAATCAATTAATTTTTTGTGTGATTAACAGCTGATCATGACCTGTAATTATTTAATCTATTTTTAATTGTAATATTTTTAACCTAATAATTGTTATAAAAAACAAATTTTTGTCTGCTTTGAATATGTTACTGCAGCATTTTTAAAGAAATGTCCTTGTTGAAAAAGGTTTATAGCTCTGCAAGTTTTCTTTTTTTTTCAAGCTCCCTAATTTGCATTTATTTAACACCCAACTCCTTTTTGCCGTCTGCCCTTTTACTTGCCGTTTTTGTGTTGTTTTGTTGGTTTTTGCGTCTTTTCTCTTTAGTTGTTTGTTTAAAATCGAAATGAGCCGGTGAGGAACTCCCCGCTCAGTCAAACGAGGGGCTTTTAATGGATTCAATCGTATTTAGTCTGATAATAACGCTGCCAGAGACAGAGGTGGAGGAGCTCAGAGTCTCACCAGGGCATGATAACACCTCAACAATTCAACACACATGTGGCGTGGCGCGGCGGGCCGCAGCCCCGGGGCAAAGCCTCCGCCAGCATGTGGAAGAGGTTTTCCACTCAGCTGAACGCCCAGCGCCTCCAATGCCGCGGCCCCGGAGCCACATCTCGCTGCGTGGTGCTGTGCATCATAGCCAGCTGTGGATTAACACAATTTGCACCTCCTCTCTTTGCACATGACACCCGCACCCCCCCCATGGGGGTCCAACAGTCAAAGGAAGACCAACAACTCTCAGGACGGCAGATTTTGTTACCACACATATTTCATTTGCAAGGAGAAAATTCAGTTTTAGGCCCATAATGTAATAAAAATGAGAGAATCTAATTTAACGTTGCTGCTCCCCACCGCTGATTTTAAATGCTTGAACAACTTATTGAGGCATTCAGTTTCACGGAGACACTGCGGCATTCATGGCAGTTTCTCCCACATCCTGCCATCGATCCATCACTTGTGGGTTAGGACCCAATCATAACAAGCTCATGATATCAAAGCTCAGGACATCTGTTTTTTATATGTGAGGATATGCAGAAGGCCCGCCGAAGTCCACACTGAATGTGACGTTTCCACGGCCGCCGAAACCTTTTATCTCCCACTAGCAAACCTTTTCAGATCCTTTTTTTTCTAAACTGTTTTGTGAAAACGGATTATTTACAAGATCATTTCCAAAGTGCAAAAACTACATTGTTGCCAACAAAGCGTTGAGGGAACAACGAAGGAAGCAGGAAAGAAATGAAGAACACAAAGAGATGAGGAGACAACAGATGAAAAGAGCGAGGTTTGATTCCAGGACAGAAAAGAAAAGCACCTGGAGGTACAGATGTTTGACCCAATAAGGCTTTCTGTGTTGTGTGACACAAAAGTCCAAGAGTGCTGACGAGGGCTTTACCCAAAGTGGGTGGGGCATCAGGCTGTCAGGAGGGGTGGGGGCCGGACTGGCCTTTGACATGACCCCTGTCACATGAGGAGTGAGCGGACACACGCTGTAGGCCGGCCTGCTAAACAACTCAGATCGAGGTAAGCCGCAGATTGGATCCATTTTATAACCGGTTGTTGTTTGCAGTGTGTGACCACAACAGGTGTCCCGCTTTAAAACGCCGCAGGTGACTAACTGGGCTAATCGGCTCCATTATTCAAGCAAACATGGCGTTAGGCCCTCTTAGTTCAATGAGACGTGAGCTGTAAATAGTCCAAACTATTTGGATTAGAATCATATCAGGAAAATATGGAATCACCGTCACCTCATAATATGCAATCGTTTTTTTTTTTTTTTTTTAACTCTCCAACGGTGAGATTTTCCAGAATTGTTGCTGAACAATGTGCTCTGAGCAGCCATTCAGCTGCTCTACATGACTGACAGCTTTCACAGGCCGCGCAGCACACAGGCTCACATTCAGCCCATGGATGACATGAATGTCAAAGCAAAAATAAACCTGCCAGCAAAGATAACAGATGACATCCATGCCAGCCATAATAAATCCTGCCATGTGCCGTCTGCTGGTAAAACAAACAACGAGGCCGTCAAAAATACATAACGTTTAGGAAATATTAAAGGGCAAATTTCACATTTAAAGAACCTTTTTAAAAGCCTTATATATAAATGAAAAAACAGGATCATCTCATTATATTTGAACGTTTTCTGCAGACAGTCTTTCCTCCCAGCTGTTTGCCTTGAAATGACTGAATGAAAACCTTCAGCGAGGATTTTCCTGCAATCCTGCGCTGCCCTCCGGTGTTAAGAGCTGCAGGAGAAAGCTCTCCATCAGAATGTGCTGCAGCTGACAAAAGTAGATATTTATATACATATTTATAGTAACACATTTAAAAATGAACACTTTTAATAAAAGATTTTTTCCTAATTTTCTTTTATGAACCTTCTTTTGTCATTTAACGCTCAAACAGAGCACTTCTGTGAAGTGTCTTCATCAGTCAAGTAAGAATAGGTTAAACACGTCAACCAGTAAAAATACTTAACTGTTACTTAGTGGAAATGGGTGATAATTGACTGTAGTCAATTAGATTAGTCAATAGATTCAGAACTATTGAACATTTGTGATCAGATGTAATTCATATCTCCATTAAAAGTTCTGAAGGATTTTCTTTAAAAATTGTTGTAGCATTGATATGATGACGAGTATCTGTCATTAACCTCGTGTCAGTGTTAACATTTATTTTTAGTGTGTGAATTTGGTAGTCTTTGTTTCAGCCTCTTAAGACCTGTGTCCGCGTGCATGGACATCACATTTTGGGTTTTATTTCCCCAGCAGTTGATTTTGTTTAACTGGGGCTCTGTCAAAGAGAAATAGAAAAGGATTTTTTTTTAAAATGCCTTTGTGGAATGTCGTTTGTGTTGGAGACACCTGCTGTCTCTTTACAGCATTTTTTAAAAGGGCTTTAAAATGTTTTATAATATTCATTTCTCACAAAAACAACCCCGAAGCGGTATTTTGATCTATTCATGCATTTTCTGAGTAAAAACCTGCTCTCTGAGCACCAGTCCCTTCCAAATCCTCCCGAGCTGACGTAGGTGAGTGAGGAACCGCCTCCAGGAAGCGTCTGCGCTGCCAGCTCCGCCCTCAGCTCCGCCCCCAGGCTCAAGCTGCAGTCACACTGGACGCAATTTGCGCGTCGTGTCTCAATGTTAAGTCAATGTACAGACGCGATCTGAGACCCTACAGCGCAATTTGGGCGTCGGGCCCAGCGAGGTTGACGCGCCGTGTCAACCAGTCAGGGACTCAGCTTTGGGCACGGGATGTTTCCAGCAACTCAGTAGAAAAATAAATGCAAAGAGGCCGCTTGATGCGAGGATTTTCACTGAAGCACTCAAGTACAGGTCCAGAGAAACCACCTGTGAAGGGTGAGAAGGGCATCCATCCATCCATCCATCCATCCATCCATCCATCCATCCATATTTTTAAATCTAAGACTGATGATTCACAATTACCATTTATCAATTTGAGCAGGAACAGTTCAGCTGAGCAAAGCTAGTGAGATATTCACATTTATCATTTTTTTATATGTATATATAAACAATTTCCCTTTTTTCTTTTCATTCTTTGAAATAAACCAACTTCAGTTCCAAGTAAAAATCAAAACATCACTTCAGCTGTGCCAGCAGCTGATGTTCTGGAGAATTAACCTGAGAACAGAGAACACGCTTTCTTTGACATCGGAGGTATAAATGAGTTTGTAAAGAGTTCTATTCGTCCACTGCAACCCTTCATTGCACTTACAGGGAGGAGACATTTAAGGATCTTCCTTTCTGTTATGGCTGTAGGTCATTTTGCAGGTCAGGACAGGAGGAGGAGGAGAAGACGTTCAGCAGAAAGAGAATGAACAGTTTTGATCGGTGAGTAAACTGCCTGTGAGGCTTCAACATTGTCCTGCGGATGTCTCCTGCCTCCTGCAATTTGCAGAAAGATCAAAGACACAGTAATATGTCACTCATTCTGAACAAGGTGAAAACATTACAAGAACTTTAGGAAACACAGTAAAAAATAAGTAAATGAACATTTCCTCTGTGTTTACACATAAGCGCTACGAGAAAAATCTGTTAAAGTTCTAGAAGATCTGAAGAAAAGAAAAAAAACGTTTGCTGGTTCTTTCCACATTCTGGGTCTGCTGCTTCCAGAATTAAAAAAAAAAAAGAGGAAAAAACGACCAAATCAATAGCTGCCTTACTGTGCACGCAAACTGAAAAAAAGAAAAGTCTTGGAATATTCTTAAGTAGTTGATTAAATTTGGTGGTTTGGTGTCGACCAACTTTCAGGCCCAAGAAAATCATCAAAGTATTGAGTAAAAAAGGCTTAAAGTTTATTTTGTTTATAATTCCTTGTCGCTACTGATAGGATTTATTTTTGATGTTCTTTATTAGTTTGTCTGAACGCTCGATATTAAGTAAAATAGTAAAACCTCAACACTTTTGTGTTAGAGTGACCCAAGTTTCAATTGATGTTAAATCGAATTTTAACTCTTAATGTTGGAGTTACATTGAAAACAGCATCAGCGCCGCCTTTAATGACGGTTTACAGTTTGGTCAGAGCCAAAAGTCCAAAAATCACAGAGAAACATAAAACCAGAACAAGCAGATGACATGACGGTGTAGAACTGAAAACCAGAGACTTCTACTCACTGAAGATGAGCCAGGAGTGACTGATGAACGACAGAACACGACCAAAAACATCGCAGAAAAACTAAACCCACCTCCAGAGTCCTCATCTCACAAGAACAGGCAGACGGCTGGATGCAACTCCAGCAGGTTCATTAGCTTAAAGTCTACAAAGCTGAATCAGGGTCAGGCAGGTGGGAGTCAATGACAAGCATGAGAGCATCAGAGGAGAGATGGGGTGGTCAGGATCCAGGGGAGAGTCGGGGCAGGCGGCAGGCAAACAGAGTCAGAAACCGGGTCAGGAGACAGAAGATCAGGTCCAAAAACAACCCTCTGTAAGGAAGGCAGCAGCGTGACACAAATAATACTTCGCACTGAGTGAGGCTCAGCGCAGAGCTCAAGTAGACTATGGTTGATGAGTGAATGACAGTTAGGTGTGATTGGAACTCTGTGATCGGTTCCTGCTAGTGACCAGAGACAGATCTCTGACTTCTGACACACAGCAGCAGTAGGATTTCATTAAATATGAATAATAATTCATTCTGAGGAGGAAAGTCTGTGTTTAGAATATTACCTTCTGCATTAAACTGTATTCACGTACAGGTATAAACCTGTAGCACATTCTGCTAACATCTACAGCCTCTAGTGTTTTATTGATTTCATGTCTTCCAAGTCTGAGATCAAATGATCAACTCGTGTTTATTTATTTGTTTAATTGGAACCCCATCAGCTTGCTGCTGCGCTCGCTGGGTTTGCTCGCAGTGTCCAGGGGGTGTGTTTGTCACTTGGGGGCGGTAACCTGTCTGGTCGATCTGATTGGCTGAAATATGCAGGTCAAATCCGGCGATGCAACGCCTTTCATTTTTTAGGGGCTTTAATAGAAAAAAAGTCGAATGTAACGTGGATTCAAACGTAAACAGTGATTTTCACATGAGAAAAACTTATAGCATAGAAAAAGCTGCTGTTATTCTGACCTTGGTCATTGGTTAACGTTTTGATATCATCAAGAAATAGATTGGGATTAAACATTTGTATGCGATCTGTGATACATAACCCTTCTACTGGATTTAGGCATGTTGGTTTGCTTTGTAATGGCGGTCCAATCAGAACATCCTCCTCCAAAGAGAAACTGCCTGAGAGCATAAATCAGGACCGTTTGTGTAAATGTGGTCTATATGAGTTAATGAATTATCTACAGCAATATTAGTTGGTTGTGTCATGACCTGTTCAAGATTAAATGCAATTATCTTTTTATCTATATTAAAGTCTCCAAGAAGAAACATCTCCCCACATTTATTTGACAGCATTTTCCCATATTTTCTGTACGTTTTCTGCACTGGAGCTATAGGTTTTCTGTAACAGCAGCAACCGACCGGTGTTGGTTTACTAAATGGAAGATTCATTTGTGACCATAACACTTCGATATCTCTGCACATTAAGTCTTAGTTCAGGGTAGCAACAACATTCTCCTTTACATAAAATGCCCCCCCCCCCCCCCCCCCCCCCCCCCATTTGGATTCCTATCTCCTCTGTATAATCTGTACCCGTCAACATTGAGTTTTCATCTGTCGTTTCAGATTAGGCTGAGACATGAATATTCCCATTTATGATTTCATGAATCTTGTTTCTCAAGCCACATATATTTAATTGTGCTAACACTATACCTTTTTCGTGGCCCGTTTACAACTGAGCGTAACATCTTTGCATTAATAAAACTCATTTAAACGTACATTACAATGTAAGGTTCTTGAGATCATTTAATCAGATTATTGCCTCTGTCCATTTGTCATACTTTAAATCTTTCCCCTTTTTCTGTTTTCCTCAACTTTTTGGTTGGAGAAAGGAAACGCTGACAATTATTTCCTAAGAACAAATTATAATTGTATCACATTCACCTATAGTAGCCGAGTATTTACCTATTTGTATTTTTTTTATTTTACTTAATTATTAATTATTAAGTAAAAGTCTTTTTGCTGCCTTTTTCCAACTTTAAGCCCCTCTGAAATCCTGCAGGTTTTCTGTCAAAAACAGCAGCTGTTGTCTTTACAGTCTCCTGTAGTTTCCACCTAAATGTTAATATATTTGAGCTTATTTACGTAGCAGAAACTCATCAAATGACCTTTTCTACCCGACAGATATAAACAGTTAGATGTCAGTTTGGTCTGAACCTGTTTTAAAAACAGAATCCTGCTCACCTACATGCTAACCTGTCCTTTAAGGTCAGGCTGCATATGGATTTTTTTCTGTTGTGCCGTGGTAAATGTATGGATACGCTCATGTGTGATCAAAGCGCGTGAAACAGGTTACCGGACGCCTCTGAATTCATTTTGGTGGGGGTCACCATCAGCACATTTACAGTGACGCAAACACAACAAAAGCAGGGGTGACGCACAGGTCACGTATGGGGACAGTGGTTTCCATGGAGGCTGGATGAAAGTTTGATTGGGATCAGGACAAAGGCAAAGCTGAGCCCCCCCCCCCACTGAAAAACTACAGCAGCTCTTCTCCTTTGGGCCATAAAGTGAGGCCGCCCCGCTGAAGAGTCACTGATTAACTGACCTGAAATTTGGAGGGAACAAAGTGAGTTGAAGTGGGGACGTTTCAGCTTCAGTCTGTAGGGGGGGTGTCGCAGACGTGTGTTGGACGTTCAATCAGACACCTCTTGTCTCACACAGGGAGGGGGGTCACTGCACAGAGATGGCGATGGTGTGTCTCACGGACTTTGAGGAGTATGCAAAGGAGCACCTTTCCAAGGCCACCTGGGATTACTACGCAGCCGGAGCCGACGACTGCTGCACCCGAGACGACAACCTTCTGGCCTTCAAGAGGTAGGACAAGAGGGGGCGTCGGTCCACGGCGCCGCAGGGTCACCGCTGATGAGGACACAACACAAACTGAGCCTGTTACCGTTATCAGCGAGGTCAACAAAAACAACAGGACCGCCGAGTTTCCATTCCTTTGGTGTTTTCCTGTTTTAGTTTGACTCTTTGTTTCTGTTTTTTAATCATCATTTTTATGAGTCCTGTTGCTTTTAATGTTTTTAAAGCCGTGTTTGTATCTTTTGTTGCTGCTCTTGTTGACCATAGTTCATGAAAACAGTTCTGTTAATCTTTAATGTGTGTGTGTGTGTGTCTGTTTGCGTGTGTCAGGTTTGTGTGTTTTGTTGTTTTGTCCAGTACTAAATATTACGTGTTAAATTATGAAGCGATATAAAAAAAATCTCATTTCATTAATAAAACGGTGACGCCTTGCAATGAAAACTAACAAAATGTTTTATTTGTCCCCCCCAAAAATGTCAAGAAATGTGCTTGAATAGAAACCAAATCAAACATTATTTGTATTCAAATAGCAATGAAACTGAAGTTTGAAACGACTCGTCGTGTTTCAGCACTTTTGTTTTCTGATCACATTATGAAACCAAAAAGGAAAAAGCCTTTTTCTTTAACGCCATCATGATTGACTTTGACCTCATCACTGATGTTTTTGTCAGCTGGGGCTTCAGTTCATGTAAGGACATTGTCCCATCGTGGACTCTGCACAGGAGTTTTGGATCTTTCAGCTCCCCCCTTGTGTTGACAATTAATGACTGACAGACTGCTGGGTTTTATCCAATGAGTTACATCGCTAGAGGAGACACGCCCGCTTTAGAAGCCTGGCCGACGGTGGCGGAGCGCGACGCCATCTTGGTGAGGTCGACGACGCCCACATGACAATGATTTCTATAGCCTTTGGTGGCATCTAAGTAGCTTTTATATGATTTATATATATTCATATTTCCATATACTTATACATATAAATAAATATATAATATATGTATATAATTTATATATATATATATTATATATATATATATATCATATATATATATATATCATATATATATATATATGATATATATATATATATATATCATTTGTTGCTGTTAATTAAGAGAAACAGTCAGCCTTATAAGCTCAAACTTTAATGAAAAATGCATAGTTGCAGGACTTCTTATAAATAAATAAATAAAAAAGAATTTTTTTAAATAATTTTTAAACATTTCAAAGTTTTAGACCTCTTTGACATGTAATTTAAATTATTTAGAAAAGCCCAACAAAACGTCAATAATAATAATAAATAATAACAATATATAAATAATAAGTCAATAATAATATTAAATGATAATAATAAGTCAACAATAAGTCCAAAAGTCAAAAAAGATTTTCCGCTTTAAAGAAACAAAAAACAAAAGAAAAACAATTGATTTACCCCACTGATTCATGTGAGTGATCAGTTTGTTTAACATAGATGGTTTGGTGTCGGTTTCAAGCGAACAGTTTGGCCAGTCTTATCAAAAACTGTTTCCCCAAAATCTTTTGAACATATCCAGACTGTATTGCTAGTTGGTACTATTTGCTATTTGCTATTGCTAGTTTGAAATTTTACATTTATGTCGACATTTATGTCGACAGCAAATTATCCGTACATCATGCAGCATGTTGATAATAGCCCTGCAGCATCATGCATGTCAACATGTGTTCTATTAATAAAGCCCCTCCAGCAGTAAAAGAAAAAAAAATATAGGTCTTACCTGTGAAATTTTCTGCCTTCCTCCTTTGTGGACTTTGATTTTGGCAGTTGAAACTTGCACAATGAAGTGGCATTTTGCAAAAAATGAGTTCACATGCATGCACTGCAGCAGTAACTTAACCTCACCAAGATGGCGGTGCTCTCCTCCCATGAGGAATCAGGTGATGTCTTCTCTAGTGATATAACTCATTGGTTTTATCCATGGCTCCTGCTCCCTCCTGCCCCCCTGTGGTGAGACAGAGGAACAGCTTTTGATATTGAAGTAATTTCTTTTTTTTATCTTTTTCTTGTGTCTTTTTGTGCATTCCTCTCTGGTCTCCTCATGTCAAGGTTGTTCCACGCAAAGTTTCTCTGCATGTTTAGCTTTTCCACTTCTAAAAATATGATGACACCTGAGAGAATCTCAATTTTAAACCCACCTTACCTAAAGCAGCTCTGTACCTTTTTTACACCTTTAAGCTAAGTAAATTCAAATTTAGCATGAAAAAATACGTGATAGTGAGATGGATAATCCTGCAGTAATCAGTGGTTAAAGGTTTAGTTGTCTGTGACATTTAAAAAAAATGGACAAAAATTCATAAAAATAACATTTTGTAGAGTCTGGATTTTAACTGCATCACCTTCAGCTTTTTCTTTGCCCTTCAGTCTGTCAATGGTCTCTACTTCTTTCTTTTTTTGATCACCTGGAAAAGCCTTTCCAGTGCTCTTTTAATTAATTATGAATGTACTGTTTTTAGGCAATATCCACAAAACCTGTGCCGTTTTCTACAGCAGGAGGTAGATTCTGCAGAGCAGCAAGAGTTGGCGTGGAAGTAAGCCTCTGCTGATATCCCATCATCCCTCTCTTTACACTCTCTCCCGCTAGCTTCCAACCCCTCGCAACCCCAAGCTAACATTAGTGATGCAACAAAAATGGCGAGTGAGTGACGGCTCTCATTCATCCAGGTAGTGTTGTCTTGAAGTTGAGTCACAGCAAAAACAGCGAGCAATATCAGAGCGATCCATGTATCTGATCCAGATTCCAGCTCAGATGGGAAAACAAAGACGTTGGTGGATCTATTTGTCTGCCAGTAGAAGCATCAGAATGGAGCAGAGCAGGGAGACAACATTTCAGCTGTTGTGTCACAACTGAGAGCTTTTTCAAACAGCATTTTTTTTTAAAAACGCTCCAGATTCACCACAATTTGAATGAAGAAATACTCAGAAATGCAGCTTTAAGCTTTAATTCTTTTCTACCTGTTCCCCCCATCATGAGAAAAATACTACAATAACATGATAAAAACAGAATTTTCATTGGAGTGAGTCTAAAACCGAAGCTTGAGCTGATCCAGATAATGAAGTCTACAAGAAAACATCAGTGACCGTTTCTTAGTGTACCAGTCGAGTGTCTCTGTTTCTTTGACTTTTTCCAAGGTGAAGACTTAAATCCTCCCACAGAGTTCTGAGGGGGAAACTTGATATTTTTATATCTGTGGTTCCATGCAGCTCTTCTGTTTGTGCCACAGCTTTGCAATTTACATGTGACAGCAGACATGTTCACTGGGAAGCCTCCACTCAGTGTTTTTATCTGTCCACCGGCATCCCGTTCACTGCTGAAAGGCGCCCCCCCACCCCCCATTGGGTTTCAGGGCTTCAACCCCCCAAACGGACCGAGCCTGGCCTCATTTTGGTTCTGGCTTTGAACGGTCTCTGTGAGTCAGAACGATTTCCTGCTTCAATGACCTGTTGCTGCCATGTTTTCCTCTTTCTTCACATTTTAGCAAGAAAGCCAACTTCTAAATTTCCTGGTTTCAGACCACTTTAGGGACGCAATACATTAGATTAGATTAGATTAGATTAGATTAGATTAGATTAAATTAGATTAGATTAGATAAAATAGACTTTATTAATCCCACTATGGGGAAATTCTTTTTGTCTGCGGCAGCAAAAAACAGACATCCAAAAACATCAAAAGTGACATTCAAGCAAAAGTAAAGTGAGCAGTATTTTTACAGGATTAAGGAATACAAACATTATAAACCAACAGAGGAATATCTACAACCTGCACGACTTGGTAAAATTAAAATTAGACAAAATAGATAGATAAGTAGCTACAGCCAGGTCAGTTCATTGGGTAGCAGCTCGGCCATCCCCGTCACTTCAAAGTGAAAACTGAGCAGCCTCACAGAAAGGAGGAAGACTCCTGGAGGTGCGGTCAGTGTTTCATTGAGGTTCCCTTCAGAGCTGCAGGGGAAGCAGAACGGGTGGAGCTGGAGGTTCTCTGCTTGTTCAGTGAACTTCTTCCTTCTCAATCCTGATGTTCTTCTGGAACTTTATTGCTTCAAGTAAAAACTTGATGAAGAGTTGATGAGCCTTCACCTCACACACTCTCACCTCAAAGCTTCCCCGTAACACAAAGTCTATACAGCAGTGTGATGCAGTTGTGTAATAATGTTGACCGTGTTCCACGATGTGGTGTTTTTGTCGCCGTGTGGATCTCCTCCTCAGGATTCGTCTGCGGCCTCGTATCCTGCGGGACGTGTCGGTGAGCGACACTCGCACCACGGTGCAGGGGATGGAGATCAGCTTTCCTGTCGGAGTTGCACCCACAGCATTTCACTGCCTGGCCTGGCATGAGGGGGAGGTAGCCACAGCCCGGGGTGAGGACTGTGTGTGTGTGTGTGCAGCGTTAGAGTGACCCACAGGCTTTATGGTGGCGTGGGATTGGTTCTGTACATGCACCATTGACAGCGTGAGAACTTGGGCGAGTGAGGGTGACGTCACCCGGAGAAAATAGTTTCCTCCAAGGAAATGAAGTCAATTCAGTCGCCATTTTTGTGATACACTGGAGCCAGACGTCATCAGTAAGCAGTGATTGCTCTAAGTCAGCATTTCTATGGAAACCACGCTCACTAATCAGGACTGAGCTCGTTGGAAGGCCACACCCCCGCCACTTGCAAGTGGGCTTGGGAGAATCTGTTAATCAAACATTGGATGTGGGGGCCACGAGGCTCCACCTACTTTAATAATCCTTGTGCTATCTTAGATGACCCCCCCCCCCCCCCCCTTACATTGACGTGTTCTCCCTACCATGACAACGGTGGATAAAGGTGGAAAGATTTCATGTAATCCATGGACACCAGTGAAGATCACAAATCATTGAAGAAAAAAGGTTCAGAGCACTGTCTAGTGGGTCTAGATGACCCAACTCCCAATGTTAAAGTGCCTAGGATAGCACAAGGGTTAAGGCAGCGTGTAACAATATATGGGAATTTGGCTTCCTGGAAACTGCAGGTACTTCCTGTTTGGAACACCGGGGGGGGGGGGGGGGGGGGGGGGTGTCACTCAATCCAGTTCTCATATACAGTCAATGCTGTGCAAACGTCTATGTCATCATTTCCACACCTTGTTCACTCTTAGTTGCTTTTTACTCTTTGTTTGGATCAGTCGTTGACATTTTCTGGGATCTTTTCTAACGAGTTCATAAAAGTAGCAGCTTCATTCCTTTTTAAGAGCAAAAGGGATTCTTTAGTGCTAATCTATGCTTTTTTTCTCAATCGAAGTTCTTGACTCCTCATCTTTCATAGGACTTCTACTAATCAATATTCATCATGAACACTAGGTGGCAGCATAAAGCGTTGCAGAGCTCAGTGCAAGCCAGAAGATTTTTTTTTTTAGATTTTTGAGCAGCCCGTTACATTTAAGACTAAAGAGACTATAAAGGTTTCACTGTCCTGCCTGAGCTGCAGCGTCACCGACAATCACACATCATGGATTCACTGCTGACTGAAGCTGCATTCGTCCGTTTGTCCTCTCTTTACTGTTTGATCAAATGGGGGGGCTGACGCTCTCTGTGAAGGACATGCTCCTCATCAGGTTGAGACTTTCACGTCTCACTTGATGAGTTGATGAGAATAACATCCAGCTTTCCCTCTCCACACAGCCGCAGAGAGCGTCAACACCTGCTACATCACCAGCACGTACTCCACCTGCTCTGTGGAGGAGATCGCAGCGGCGGCGCCCGGCGGTTACCGTTGGTTCCAGCTCTATGTGTACCGGGACAGGAAGCTGTCAGAGCTGATCGTTCAGCGGGTAGAGTCGCTCGGCTACAAGGCCCTGGTGCTGACGGTCGACGTCCCGTACACGGGGAAGCGCCGCAACGACATCCGCAATCAGTTCAAGCTGCCGCCTCACCTCAAGGTCAAGAACTTTGAAGGCATGTTCCAGGTAATGATGCACCTTTGGGCACAGCTGTTCCCAGTGGTGTCACACATCGTTCTGTTCACGTCTGGAGACTCCAGTCTGGTTATTCTGCATCACAAAAAATAAACAAAAACTGGAAACCCATGTTTGCATTGGGAGCCCAATGAAAGTTTTATTCTTCATGCACAGCAGGAAACCGGTGCCCCAGAGGAGTATGGGATACCGGCCAACACCTTGGACCCTTCCATCAGCTGGAAGGACGTCTCCTGGCTGCAGTCCATCACCCGCCTCCCTGTCATCATCAAGGGCATCCTGACCAAGGAGGACGCTGAGCTGGCTGTGGAGCACGGCGTTCAGGGCGTCATCGTGTCCAACCACGGAGGGAGGCAGCTGGACGGAGGCCCCGCCTCGGTGCGTCCTGACATGATGCTTCTGCTCACTTGATGAAGGAATCGATGTGTTCCTGTCAGCTTCAGATGTGTGATAATCAGAGTGGAACATCACACGTCCTTCACGCACTGCAATGTTCTGTTTTAGATTTCTGAAGTAGGATAACAAGCTCCTCTAAAGTGCTCTGGGACGACGGTGTCTGAGTCCTCCTGCTCGTCTTGTTTCTAACCAAATGCAGGTTCTTCACAGTCTCTTTTTCCATCCTTCAGCCTGGAGTTCCTCCTGAAGAGTCAGTTGGGACACGCGACTGATGTGTGACGACTTTTAGTTTTGCAGTGTTTTGCAGTCAAGTCCCATTCATCGCTGATGTTTTTCGCCCCAAATTGAAGCTTTTCCAATCTCCTAGTGTCGGATGAGAACTGGCTCTTTGCAGACGGCACATTCCGGTTCTCATTGCCATCCCCTCCCCCTCTTCACAGATAGATGCTCTGTCAGAGATTGTGGACGCGGTGCAAGGCCGGATCGAGGTCTACGTGGACGGAGGGATCAGGACAGGAAGTGACGTGCTCAAAGCGCTGGCCTTAGGGGCCAGGTGTGTTTTCATCGGACGCCCAGTGGTGTGGGGACTTGCATATAAGGTAGAGTGGTACTAAACTAAATGGTGCAAAGAAATACCAAACCAAACAGAAAACCTTTTTGGTGAGAAGCACATGAAATAATGAGATGAGGGGAATTCCTTTTCTAAATCTGGCTTCAGGACATCCCACCACATGCCATGACCGAAGTGTTGCATTTCACGCCCAGTTTTGTGTTTCCTGATCTTGTCAGGGGGAGGAAGGAGTGAGGGAGGTGCTCCAGATCTTAAACGACGAGTTCCGTCTCTCCATGACTTTATCGGGTGAGTCTGTATCTCCCTTCCGTGTCAGGATTACAACGCTGACATGTTCTGCTCATGAACACTGGTGTGTTTTGTGCTGCAGGCTGCAGGAACGTCGGTGAAATCAACAGGAACCTCATTCAGGTCTCAAAGCTCTAACCTGCCAGCAGGGGGCAGCAGCGAGGCGGAAGACACAGGAACAGCCACCATCCATTTTTGCAGTTTGAAGTTGTATTGACAGTGATGAGACTTGAAAAGAGCCAGATGATGAAGAAAGGTTGTTTCAGCGAGGCAAACTCTCTCCAGACATGGCCGTGTGGGTGTGTTTGGGGGTGGGGGGTGCTGGCATGCAGTTTGAGCTCAGGTCAGCTTGATGTGGTGAAGGTGGGGGCTGATGGGACATTTAGGCAGTGATCAAAACAGGGGTTTTGAAGTGGAATGAATGGAAATATTTACCATGATGTTTTTAATGCAATGCTGCATTTTATAACTGCATAAATAAAGAACTATCAAGGTCAAGTTTTCTTGTTCCAAAGATTTGTGATGACAAATTTAGAAAAAACATCAGGCCGTTATCATGAAAGAGTCTCCATTTGAAACAGTTGGTTTTAAGGTTTTCAGTCAAGTTCTTTCCCCGGGACAGAGTGTGAGCGAGCTCAGCGAACAACATCAAGATGCGGAAAGCCTGAGAAGCAGAAGTGACACAGGAAGTGACTGAGGTCTCGGTTAGTCTAAAGAGGTGATGATGTTTCCTCACAAGCTCCAAACCTCCCAGCAGCGGTGCGAGCGTGGGGTGCTGCAGCAGACAGTTTTTCTCCTGCGAGGTCTTCTCTGAGATCTGCTGGTGGAAACGAACAGGCTGGAGGGAGGCATCGCCTCCAGTTTGCTGAGGAAGCTGTCCTCTAGGTAGGTCAGCCCGGCTTTTGGAAATGTATTTATTTGAGAGGTCTTAGACTCCATGCGATGCAACTGCAGTCACAGCCTGTCAGGCCTGTGCGTATACCACTTTTGCTTTTGTCTCTGCTCTATTTTGTGGATTGGCACAACATCTTGTTAGTTGAGCTTCTGTCACAACAATGAAATGCAAACAGGAAGTTCTTCTTTAAGCGTTAAAAAGCAGCAATCCTTTCCTTCCAAATGTGATCAAACTATTTCTACTCATGCGGTCTGCAGGTCACCTCCTCATCCTACAGGTGGAATTTTCCGTTTTATTTTTTCGTTCCTAAGAGAGGGACATGCCCACATGTTTACCGCTTCAGTGAAGAGAAATACAAATATGTTTTTAAAGATAAATGTTCAAATTAGAGGATTTGCTGTGGAGGTACAGCAGGAATATTATAAAGTGCATTAAAGAACTGAATAAACCTTAAAAAAAGTCAAAGTAAGTAAAATAACTTTGGAAGAAAGCTTGAATACTTTTTCTTGGTAAGAATTGTTGTGACGCAATGCATTGTGGTCTATATTCGCCAAGATAGCTTTCAAAGGACTGCTTTAACTAAAAAGAAAAATCATTAAAATAGTTTGAAGTATTAGATAATGTTCCAACCATCCACAGATTTTGCTCCTCTGTTTATGTAACTTGGGTTAAAGTTTCCCATTTCAAACTGAAAAAGGTTCATGAAAACGTTTCAAATGATTTAAAAACGTCAACCAAAACTTTGAAACAAAAACCCTGAAGGTTCCTCTTCTGTTCATGTTTGTTGTTTTGGAGTTAAAGACCCTAAACTACAGGAAATCCTGAGAGGCTTTTTCTGTTTCTGCATCAGCTGCTTCAAAGATCATAGCAGTTCTAAAAAATAACCACCAAACAAACAACAACATTTGCTTAAATGAACGCCGTGATACTGACAGACTGATCAACTGATCAGTGTGAATAGAGTAGGAATCTTGGTAAATATGCAGCAAAGACTAAAAAAACTAATTCAGTAATATTAAATATCTTATGATGGGCAACTCATTACAAAAGTAATGGATTACCTTTCCGTTCCACCAAAGTAGAGTGAGGTATTCCAATGACTCATTACATGTTTAGTAACGTCTCTATGGCAAGAGAAAAGTTTTTATTGAAAGTGTCATCAACAATAAAAAAGGAGCAAAAAAAATGTCTTATCTGTTTCCATTTGTTGTCAATAAAGGTTCTCATCCATCCACGTGCCGTTGCCTTCAGGTTGTCATGGCAACCGGACCTAAAAATATCTGTCTTGAAACTTTTCACCAGTCACTCACTGAGATGAAAGACCTAAACCCAATCTCAAGACTCCTGAGATGAGAGACTTGTCCCGTGTCGTCACTGAGCACACGTCTGCACAGCGCCACAGAGGTTGGCGCCCTCACCTCACAGAGAGAAGGTTCAATTCCCAGCTGGGCCCCTTCTGTGTGGACTTTGCATGCTCTCCTCAGATATGTGTGGGTTTTCTACAGGCTAACCAGTTACAAAACCTTTTTTGCTCGTCTTTCAGACAAACTTGGGCCTCAGATTCTCCAGTCAGTGTCTAATTTTTCCTCTTTTAGATAGTCTATAGTTTTATTTTATGGCCCAAACTGCTTCCTATTGTGCTTATTGCACTTTACTAAAACAAGTTTTATTATTTTCTATCTTTATTAAAGCCTATTGCTGCTTATCTAAAATGTTCTGCTTGATTCTAGGTTCTACGCCTGCAGGTGTTATAACAAGAGTAACTTAAAAGTAGTACAGGACTCATGTAACACATTCCAATTCTGAGACAGTAATAGATTACTGTTAAATCAAACTCACAGGTATTCTGGAATGTGTTACAGTTAAAAGGTAAATTGCACAACGCTGCTGGTGTGTCAAACATAGGAATAGGATTCTTGTAGCTTACAAACAAAGTTAAAGAAACACCATGACGGCATAAAAAAGGCTGCAAAGCTTCAGAGGAAGGTGTACTGGGCCGGGTAATGTAGCGCCGCACTCCTGGAAGTCTGCAGATCAGCAGTCTGTAGAGAACATGAGCCTTTTTTTGAACAACAAACAGGGAAAATGTAACCAAATGCTGTAGACCCTTTAAGATGAAGTCCTGCACAAGCCTTTCAGAGTAAGGTATATCCATGATCATATGTTACCTTTGGCACACTATATTATAGTATTTTCCTGAACTCTTTTCTGACTCTCAAGCGAGGCTACTTGATCGCTGAGACTCCGCCTTCCACATCGTGTGGGTGCCGTCCATTTCATGACCTTAACCTAGAGCCGGCCCTGGTAGCGTATCTGCATTTCTCCCACCAAAATAATCAAATGTACTTTTGCAAAGATGGATGTGCATACCATATAACTGCCTTTAGGAAGCCTGGCGTTTATTCCATCACAGACGCCAGTAACGGCTAACGGTCTCTATCGGCGCCTAAAGTAAGGAACACCTGACATTTGTCAGAGACAGGACACAATTGGAAGATCTGTGGTATTGTCCAGAGCGTTTTTGCCAAACACCGCTAGCTCCGTGGAGAAAGTGGGCTTGTTGGCCTGGGGGGCAGCGCTGGTTTTCTGACCTATTATGGAATCTTTTTGGAGGCAAGAATCTGCTGCACTCACCCTCACCGTCCTGCTTCCATCAGTCTGTTTTCCAGCCCTAAAGCTCCTCCCTCTCTCCCTGCAGGAAGTCTGAGCGGCGCAACAGCAACCCCCCGCCTCCAGAAGCCAATGAAATGGGGTGAGGCATTTTTCACCTCAGCATCTGCTCTGTATGCAGCAGCATTTGGAAGCTGCAAGAGTTAGTTACTCCAGCACTTGGAGTGCTCCATCTGAGTCATTTTAGATTTAACCCTTGTGCTATCCTAGGCACTTTAACATTGGGAGTTGGGTCATCTAGACCCACTAGACAGTGCTCTGAACCTTTTTTCTTCAATGATTTGTGATCTTCACTGGTGTCCATGGATTACATGAAATCTTTCCACCTTTATCCACCTTTGTCATGGTAGGGAGAACACGTCACTGTAAGGGGGGGGTCATCTAAGATAGCACAAGGGTTAAAAGGTTAATCGCGCTTTGGGGTAAGGGGCAGTTTAGAGAAGGTTTTGACAATGACAGAGTTGTTCATATTTTCTTTTAAAGTTCCTGCGAGGGTGTCCTAAAACAGAAGCTGAGCGCTCCTGCAAATCAAATCAAATCCAATCAAACATCATTTGTATAGCACTATTCCCGTAGTACTCAAATTTTTTAAAAAAAAAGTTTTGTATAATACCCATACCCCCCCCCCCCCCACACACACCACACACACACAGACACACACACCATCGTAAAGCATACAATGATGCAATGTAGAAATCTGGCCTTTACTTTAATGGGGAAACGATATTTTGGGGACATGTCCACATTAGTGACTCCCCCCGCAAGTTCACAGAATACACTACCACAGGCCCCCCCAGGATCTGAGCATAAGAGGCAGACCTGGGAGATGACCCCGTTCACTGAGAAGGGCGAGTCACTGATGCGTTCAATGGTCTGCACAGCCCCGCCCATAAAACGGATAAGGGAGGTTCAGAGAGCTGCACTGACGCATCCGTCAAATTGGAGAAGTTAAAGTGAGAGGATGAGTAATGACCAGAGGAAAAGGAAACCGCACGGGAAAGGTCCTCGACTTTCCAAACAACAGCACATGTTGCAATACACCCAAAGCAGAGCTGGCCTGCAAACTGCCTGCTGTCAGGTTGCAGAGTCCTGAGATTTTCAATATTCCAACAGTGTCTCTCTGAGCAGCAGAAGTGGATATTTTTTATTTTAATTTTAGTTATGGTTGATTGCGTGAGGGCAGATACAATCAGGGCAGATTAGCCTCACAAAACCATAAAGAGGATGTTTCCAGATAAATTTGATCCGCACCATCTGTCTTCAGATTAGAGAGCGGCTCGAACCGACTGAGCCAAAGGCTGTCCCGCCTGGGCAGCAGGCATCGGTCCAGGGATGCTCAGAGACCTCCAGCTCAGCCAGAAAGACCTCCTCCTCCAGCTCCACAAGGTAGCTGTTTATCTAACACTTGTGTACATGTGAAAGTGCACGAAATCGGCATTCCACTCTTTACTTTTCGCTGTCCTTCATCCAAAGAGATTTTCTTTTAACGTTTACAGCAAGTTCTACCGATTTGTCATCCGAATACTTTAGATTTCTACTCTGGGAACATCTTGTGGCTTCATTTCTCAAAATGCCACGAGGTTCCCTGGTTTAATCTTCAATAAAACTGCTATTACTTGATCACTTCCTTCTTTATTCATTTTCATCTGGGTTCAGATGAAAGGTCCCCACCAGCTCCTTCTCAGCCTCCAGCTCCGCCTCCAGCACCTCTTCCAGCTCCTCCTGTCCCACCATCGGCAGAAAAGCCCCCTAAGCGGCCCGACAAAGCCACCAAACCCAAGCTGCCCCCTCGGCCCCTCTCCAAGGTGTTCAGCAGCAGCGAACACGGAGCAGCTGTGCTGCAGGTACCTCTCATGCTGGACTTTTTCTTCCATCTGGTTCCTCTGTTCCCTTCAACCTTTGAGCCAGAAGTCAAAACTAGTTCAATATTTATGTTCCTGCAGGGATCATTTTCCAATACTGCCACAGACAACATGTCTGATCTACAGGAAAAAGACAACCCAGAAGACAAAACAGTTTATGTTTTAAGAGTTTCTAGAACTGGGTGTTGGCACAGTGCATGTGTGTGTGTGTGGTGTTGATGGCTGTGTTGATTGGTGGATTCCTCTAGATTCTTCTGTAATGGCAGCAGCTCCTGAAAGATTTCTACGGCTTGTTTGGTAATCTAACGCTGACGGCAATGTCAGACACAGACATTGGTTGTGTCCGAATTCCCTCACTACTCACTACATACTGCACTATTTAGGGCGTTCGCCATTTTCTAGAGCTGTCTGAATCTACAATTCCAAAGTCCAGTGCCCTAGAAATTTCCCAGAAGTCTCTGCGAAAAAGCAGTGTGCGTCGATGCTCACTAGATTGGCAAATATAGACCACAATGCATTGCATCTGAAATTTTTTTTTGCCAAAAAATGTATTTATAAAAAAAAAAACCTTTAGATGACAGTGGATCTATAAACAATGGTCTGAAAATGCTCACATCAATCAGATTTTAACTTTGTCAAATTGATGACATTGTCTCTATTGTTTAAAAAACAAAAAGTAGTGAGCATAGTGTCCGAATTACTTTTAAAATCCAGCACTATAAAGTTTTTTAATAGTTAGGTGTTAGGGTGGGAATTCAGACACAACCAAAGCTCAAATCCACGTCTGTGACGTGCGGCGCTTCGCTGTAACGCTCTAACAGATCTGTGCAAAGCAATTCAAACGATGTCTTTGGTTTTGATGCTTTTAAGGTTCTCTTTCCAATATAGGATCGTATTTAAAAAGCATCACATCCAACCGTATCCTCCGTTTTCTGCGCAGGGCTTTGATGTCTTCCGGGGCGACGAGACTCTGTGTGATGTGGTTCTGGTTCCTGGAGACAGCACAGAAGCCTTCCCGGTGCACAGAGTCATCATGGCTTCATGCAGCGACTACTTCAAGGCCATGTTCACAGGTGTGTGGCTGTTTCCCACCGTTTCAGGTGGGAAACCTACCGTCCGTCCACCGGCAGCAGAATCCAGCAATGTTACCGTTTTTAAAGCAAAGCTTAAGAGGGTAGACGATGCCGTTCAATTCTGTCTACTGAGAAATAGAGGCTGCAAGTTAAGCTTAAGTGAGCTTTCATCAGGAGAAAAGTTTCACAGAATGTGACGGGTGGGATTCAACTCATCTGTAAGATCTGTCTGAGGGTTCCTCTGAGGACCATCAACATATCTCTGAACAAAAACAACAGATTGAAGGAAGTCGATGTGTTTCTGGTAAATCTAATTTTTTTTTTTAATTTGCATACTACAATTACCACTCAGGGTAAAACATTTTCTAACCACAACAAAAAAGAGACAGGTTGGCAGAAACATGAAAAAAAGGTTCCCGGCAAATCTCCATCTTCCATGATGACGAGTACAGACATTTGTGGTTGTTGCTTATAAAAATCTGTTCTGGTGCAAATTCAGTTATTTTCCATGGATTTTTTTTTTTTTATTGTTTTACCCAGTTCACAGGTTGAAACTTGTTTGCAGGATGTGAAGAGTTCAGTGTTATAAATGACAATGACAAGCTCCCTTTTTATAAGGAATGTGCAATGTCACAAGAACTTTTTTGTGCAGAAAATAAAAAAACTTTCCATCACTTGTCAATTCAACATTGTCCTTTCCAGCACTGATAGATGAGGCATAAAACAAAAGCAGAAAGAGATAAGAAAAAGAAGGAACAATTTGACTTTTTTTAGTTCAAAAGTATTCAAAACCCTGAAAGTACTTTTAAAGGAGCCCAGAAAATGCGGATTTTTCAGAAAATACCTCTAGAGGCTCATGAGGACAGCCAGTACGTCAAACAAAGCTAAAAAGGATTGACACATTTCAAGGGAGCAGCAAAACATGCGTGGTGACCTCTTTCACTTCTGTAATGAATTGATTTTCAGTTTCAGCTTCAAAGGAGACACTTACATCAAGCCTAGGAGGGAAGCTCTGAAATTGCACAATGGTGACACTGAAGCGTCCCGTCTTTGCAGCATCAGACGTGTCTCTGCTTTTTGCTGACTGTACAGAGTCACATCAGTCCCGCTGCGGACAAATCCTCCGGAACGATGCAAATGACCACCTTCATCTTGTTTTTGCCCCTTCTCACTCACTCACCCAGGAGGCATGAGGGAACAGGAGATGAGAGAGATCAAACTGCATGGGATCACTAAGACAGGCCTAAAGAACATCATCGAGTTCATCTACACCTCCAAAGTGGTCCTGGACATGGGCAACCTGCAGGACACGCTGGAAGCAGCAAACTTCCTGCAGGTCATGCCTGTTCTCAGCTTCTGCAACCAGCTTCTGAGCAGTGAGGTGAGCCTCATGCATCTCCTCTTTGTCACTTCTCCAGGCTTAATTGATGAAAGACAGAATTTGATGAAGAACAGATGGCTAGAAGTAAACAAATGGAACTTGTGTCCTTTTTTCTGACGTAGATCACGATTGATAACTGTGTGGAAGTTGAACGCATCGCTGACGACTTGCTTTTGGAAGATGTTCAGCAAAATATTGGTGAGTGATGGAAGAGATCTCAGCATCTTTGATCAGAGTTTGAGCATTTTTCTTTGAAAATATTTGTTAAAAGCATTTTTTTTAATCTAAATGTGGTCGTTTTTGGTAAATAACCTTAAATAACAGTAAGGTAACCAGCATTTGTACGTCTTTGACCACTTTGTCTATTTCTTGATCTGAAATAATGAGAACGTGTTTCCATGTAGGCAAGTTTGTGAGCGAGAACCTCACAGCGCTGGCGCAGTCCGACCGCTACCTGCAGCTCTCTGAGACCAGCATGGCCAACGCTCTGGCCAGCAACTCACTGAGGGGTTTCTCTGAGCTGGAGCTCTTCCACATCGCCAAAGGATGGCTGGAGCATGACCCCCCCAAGCGCAGGAAGTCAGTTTACGCCCTGATGCGCCACATTCGTTTCCCACTCATGAGTCCCGGCGAGCTGATCCAGATCTCGCAGGACGACGAAGACGAAAGCGAGTCCATGATGCGGTCGGATACGGCCTGTGTTAACCTCCTGCTGGAGGCCAGCAACTACCAGATGATGCCGTACATGCAGCCCGCACTGCAAACCGAGAGGACGCAGATTCGATCGGACGCCACGCACATTCTGGCCCTGGGCGGAGTCATGCGGCAGCAGCTGGTGGTGAGCCGGGAGCTGAGGCTGTACGACGAGAACACCGGCCACTGGAGAGCCCTGAAGCCCATGGATGTGCCACGGTACCAGCATGGGGTGGCCCTGCTGGGAGGCTTCCTCTTCATTGTTGGAGGTCAGAGTTTTTAGAGTTAAAGCAAAGTTGGCACTGAAATGTGATGTATGTTTGTGACACTTGAACACGCTCCCTAAAGCTAAAGGTCCATAGATGAAGGGAAATGACCTGCTGTGTGGTCTTGATGACATTTTACCCCACAAGTACATGAATAGAAACTTATATTATTAGGTCATTTTGGAAATAAATTGGTAGAACTGAAGCTCTAAGTGTAAACAATCTAACTATCTATGTCCCCAGGTCAGAGTACCTATGACACGAAGGGTAAGACGGCCATAGACAGTGCTTACCGCTACGACCCGCGTTTCAACAAGTGGCTTCAGATTGCGTCCCTCAATGACAAACGGACCTTCTTCCACCTCAGCGCCCTGAAGGGGAAACTGTTTGCGGTGGGAGGAAGGAACGCCTCCGGGGAGATTGGTGAGCTGCAGCACAAATTATCGGAGCGGTGTCTTTCCTCATAAATAGATTCCTTGTTCCTGGAAAACTGAATCTCTGTGTGGTTCCTACCAGACACAGTAGAGTGCTACAATCTGAAGAAGAATGAGTGGAGCTTTGTGTCCAACATGGCAGAGCCTCACTATGGACATGCTGGCACCGTTCACGGGGACCTCATGTACATCTCAGGTGAGACACTGATGCATGTCGTCTGGATTTTAAAATCCTCTCACGTTTCAAAGAAAAACTCCAGTAAATATGTTTGTTTGTTTATCGGTGAAAAACATTATTTAGTTCCAAAGTTTACAGTGAAAACCAAATAATTACAGTCAAATGTGTGTTTCATTCCCCTGTGGGTCTGGAAACAGCTGTTCATTGACTTTCACAGCACTGGATAAAAAACAAAAGGTCATTAAGATGACTCCTATGAGTTGGATTTTTCTTTAAGGATAAAATGCATTGCACACGTGCAATGTGTGTGCTCCAGTAAATCTAACCACAATAGAGATCCATCCCAAACCACGAAGAACCAAATGTTGCAGTTCCTCCAAAAAACCACTGGAGGCAGACAGGACAAGGTAGACACTTCCTGTTGGCTCCCATGTAAAAAAAATATATATATCTTTACACCAAAATAATTACAGGCTTACATTACACAGGCCGGTTTTTGGACAGACAGGTGGGGGGGGGGGGGGGGGCAATTGCCCATTTTTGGGACATTATTGAGGTGGCCAGAGCAAACTCTGATCAGCCATCTTGTCCCACCTGAGGCTTTGCTTTGACAGTTCAGAGTCTAGTGGGCGCGGGTCAGTGTCCATGCTGGGGCTCACTGAGCATGGGGCCAGGGGTGGGCACCTAGTCTGACACCTTCCATTTCAGCGGACTCACCTGATACCTGATCCAGATAACCAGGTGGGAGTCGGGCATTGAGATGTGGAGAACAGACCAGCCTTTGAGGGCTGGAGTTGCACCCCCCTGATCTCGGATGATGGAGCAATGCTTCACACTCAAAATAAATCAGAATGAGCAAATTTCCCTTTTTAGAACATTTCCTTTTTATGTCAACAACATTGACATCATGATTAATTCATAGTTGCAACTCTGAATGAAAAAAATAACAAATATTTTTCAGTTTTGAGCCTTTCTTTTTGATTTGCTAGTCTTAATCTGATACAGATTACATAAAATAGGAAAACTTTGTTTCAGGAACAAATGGACCAAGTTGCCTAAATATTTAATCATTGTGCTCCCCCATCATCCAGTGATTAAACATTAAATATTTCTGGGACAGTTTGTATCCCTCAGTACAAAGCAGAGATGGAAATAAACTCCAGATTCTGGCCTTGAATTTTTACTTCAGAAATTTGCTGCATAGCTCGGATGGACTTGGCTGATCTGGAAAAACACTGACAGGGTCCAGGAGAACCTGTAGGGTACCTGATCAGACCTGAGCCTAGTGGAACCTGAACAATTGTTTGAGCTCTGCTCAGCTACTGGTTTACGCTTCAAATTTGTGTTATATTCATGCTTCAGTGCAATGTTGGGCTCACTTCTGACCTTAAAGACTGTTTTTTGGTTCATCAAAGGTGACAGCTCCCCCAGACAAAATAATTCAAAACCCAGTTTTCGGTGAAATGTAAAACGGTTTGTCACAAAGCCCATTAAGCTTCAATGCTGCTTGTTTAATGCGTCACAGCATGAGGCTCTTGTGCCTAAACCACAGAAGATCAGCTTTTGATTTAAATCATCTGTGAGACGGATGAGTCACTTTGAGCATTTAAAGAGTTTGGGGACGGAACCGTTCTCTTTGTGGCTGACTAACACAACTAAAGTAAAAAGCATCGAGAGAAAAGCTCGTCTTTCAGCAGAGCTGGCGATGAAGGCATGTGAGCTCCAACAATTCACAGGCTAGAGGCTCGTCATGTCGACACAGAGCTCCCAGCTGTCTTACCACACTTCCTAGCTAAAGTTTTTCACAGCTGTTAAACCACACGCTGATGCTAACTTGATACTGAAGTCACACGTTTAGAAGACAGGCCGCAGAAAGATAAAAAGAACTAAAGGTGTAACAAGTAGTTTTAACATCGATTTGATTATATTTAGTGGTTCCTGATACAATTCATTGTCAATATTGGTTCATTTGAGTCCATTTGGAAAGATCCGATTCTCTGACCTAAAGTGGATCCAGATCATCTTCATCCAAACTTCCACCAGAGACTTACACAGAAATTCAGTGACGTTTTCCAGATTCTTGGATTTCTTCCAGATCATCAAGTGGAAATGAAATATGTATGAAGACAAAATCGTTTGTTTTTAAACGATTTTGGAAACACATCTCTGTTTAGACTGGACTTGCTGACAACTTCTGTTGCAATTCAAACCAAGATAATCTATAGACTAAACTTGCAGCCCTAACCTACTTCTCTCTATGTGCTGTTTTTCTCTCATAAACTACTTTAACCTTGGTTGCTGAGCAACCTTGGACAGGAAGAAATCTACTAGAAACGAGGTCTTCAAACCGCCGTGCTGAAAAGCTGTGGTTAACGCAGTCACTTCTTCCTCCTCTGTTGCTTTGGCGCCGATGATCTAATAGGACTTTGTCTGTTTCTGTGCTTGTGAGGTTTGTTTACATGAGCACATAATGAACTTGTCCTGAGAACTGTCTGAGCTTTTTTTCATCGATACTGCAACCATCGCAGTGTGCGGCTTTGCTGTCTAAAGGGAACCAAACACCTGCGCCGCACAACAGCTCGTTCTCCACAAACAAACCACGATGAAAAAAAAACAGAAGATGCAGAAAATCACAAGCAAAATACTGGAAACCTCAGATACACACCTTTTATTTGGTTACACTAACATATAACCAGCTCCGACTCAGATTAGGTTTGCCATGATGAGGTCAAACTTTAACCCTTGTGCTATCCCAGTGTTTTTCAACCTTTTTTGAGCCACGGCACACTTTAACCTTGACAAAAATCCCGCGGCACACCAGCATCCAAAAAAAAAAAAAAAAAAAACAGAGATTCATGGTCTGTATTGATCGACAGCCCCCCCGCAATCTCACGTGCATTTTTGTGATAATTGTGGCCGGAAAAGCAGGAAGTTGCGGCTGTTTTTTCTAAGAGATGAAATGAAAGTTAAATTAGAAAATTTAGAAACTGTTTGTTTGTTGTGGTTTCAAGGCGTTTCGCAAGGACAACTCATTGTGCGCTGGGACACTGCGCTGTGACACCTTTAAGCCAATGCATCATGGGAGATGTAGTGTGAAAACTGCCGAAAACTTGCAGAAAGACTCGCGTCTCTGAGCTTCATTGTATTGTCCACTTGTTTCACGGTCTGACACCGGACTCTGTGGAAAGCTAAACCGCTAAAGAAGAGCTTTAGCTGGTATTTTTGTTAGAACTGAGCGACTTTATCAGCAGAATTAAGAACAAGGAAGTGAAGACTTTAAGCACTTCTGATTGGTCAGACTGATGACATGTGATTAAGCCTTCAAGAATGATTGGTGGAGACAGTTAAAGGGACGGAACTTTTCCGCAAACTGTCATAGCTGCAGGGAAATCGCGGTAGCGTCATTCTTATCAAAATTTCTTTAATAGAATTAAATAAACACAAAAAAAAAGTAATTTTAAGATCTTTTATATTCCTAACTACTCAGTGTTTTATCAGGGCCTGTTTGGATGAACAAAGAGCTGATATCCTGGAGATGGGAAATGTTTTTAGATCAGTTAATGATTAATGAGGGCAATTTCTCCACGGCACACTTGACCATCTCCCACGGCACACTAGTGTGCCGCGGCACACTGGTTGAAAAACACTGTGCTATCCCACGACCCCACCCTTACACTGACGTGTTACCCGTACCGTAACAAAGGTGGATAAAGGTGGAGAGGATTTCATGTAATCCATGGACACCAGTGAGGTTCACAAATCATTGAAGAAAAAAGGTTCATGTGGGTCTAGATGACCCAACTCCCAATGTTAAAGTGCCTAGGATAGCACAAGGGTTACACTGTTTTACCCAGTTTTTTTTTCTGCAGTTTTACTCTAGCGTATGTTTTTCTGGGGTTCTTACTGCATAAAGATCTTTACATCTGACATTAATTTCCCTTTAAGGACACACACAAGTACACAAAAACTCACACCTTGTTTTAACTAAAAAAGAGCCCATAAAAAGTCAAGCCTTAGTACCAATTGCCCTTGAAAATGGCCAAACCTGTATGGGGCACGCAGGTAGAAAAGAACTACCATCAAGGCCGAACAATCCCGAAGGTAAATCAGCAGTAAGTTAATGCAAAGCAGTAAAAATGACGGCTCTGAAGGCCTTCTGCCCTGCTGTAGCTTTAGAAGAAACCCCAGGTCATGAAGTGAGAGCAGAACATTTAAAAAAACTGCAGCTTGTACTTTCCGACTGTGCAGCTAAAGCCCCCCCCTGATGCTGCGGCTGAGGACGAGCTGACTGACCCAGTTGTGGCTTCATTTCTCGTCAACTCATCGGTTGAGTGAGAAAGAACATTTTAATGCAGATTCATGACATTCACATTCTGTTATCATCAACTTTAGCAATGCATTTCACTGGAATTGTTACAAAATGCAGTGTTGCTGGCATTCTTCATAATGTCACTTTGCAGATCTTTTATTTCATTCATTAATCACTGATGAGAAACAGGAAGCGAACAGTTCATGGTTGCTTTACATCTCAGCGAAAGGAGAAGCTGTGAAGAACAACGATGAGGGACCAAAACTTTGTGACGGAAAGTGCGCTCTTCACATCTGCAAACAGCAGCAACAGTGGATCATTCATCTCTCACTTATTGTAATTCTATGAACAGAAGGACGAACGTCAGCTTCATTTGTCCTTTTTAAACGTGGGTATTTTGTGCTGTAACAGAAAAAAAGGGAAACATTGAATCTTCATCCATCTGAAGATTATTGACCTTATGTACAACCTTTGATTGTAACAATCCCTTTAACTTTTACATTTCATTTCACAGCAGTTGTACTTTCATCAAACCATAGGGGGGTGTTGATGTTTCCTCTGTTTTCTGGGAACACAGGTGGGATCACGCGTGACACCTTCCAAAAGGAGCTGTGGTGTTACGACCCGGTGGCAGACACGTGGAGCCAGCGGGCTGACATGGTGGAGCTGCGGGGGCTGCACTGCATGTGCACTGTGGGGGACAGGCTCTACGTCATGGGAGGCAATCACTTCAGGGGATCCAGCGACTACGACGACGTCCTGGGCTGCGAGTACTACAGCCCGGACACAGACCAGTGGACGGTGGTGGCGCCCATGCCCCGGGGCCAAAGCGACGTGGGCGTGACGGTGTTCAACGGGCAGATATATGTGGTGGGAGGGTATTCCTGGAACAGCAGGTGCATGGTTGATATTGTGCAGCGATACGATCCAGAGGAGAACGCGTGGGACCGGGTGTTCAACGTGCTGGAGCCCCTCGGCGGGATCCGTGCCTGCACAATGACGGTTCACCTGCCGGAGGGGTCGGTGGACGAGGCCCAGATCCAAGACTGCCCCCTACCCACAGCGAAGATCTGATCGCCACAGGCAGCGGTGGTGGGGTTTCCGTTTGAACATCGAAAAAGGACAAAACAGGAAGTGTGTGGGTTGCAAACGCAAGTGCAGCAAACTCTTTTTGCACGACCTTATTGAGCTTTGTCCTCATGCAGTTTTCTGCTCCTGGTCTGAGCTGCTGCTCCAGCTCACCTCATCGGGCTTCTCTTCACTGACCATCCCATCATGTCTCACCATCTGTGCTTCCCTCTCCAAGGAACATCATCTTTGTAGTGTTTTCAACAGGTTCCAGAGCATTGTTCTCATAGTAGAGGACACACATAAAGAAATTTAAGATCAGAACTGTGTGTGTGAGTATTTCCTGATTCAAGTCGTGGTAAATCAGACGAAAAACGCTGTGTTGTTGTTACGTACAAACTACCCTTAGCGAGCCACCAGCTCCCTGCTCCATTCTGATGCCTCTACCTGCAGACAAACAGATCCATGTACGTCTTTGTTTTTCCTCGTCTGAGCTGGAATCTGGATCTAAACTGTTGGGTTGGATAGCTCCGGTGTTGGTCACCGCTAATGCTAGCTTGGGGTGGTGACGGACAGGAAGCCAGCAGCAGTGTAGATGATGGGAAGTGGGCACAGGCTTACTCCACACCAACAGTCCTGCCGCTCTGCAGCTGCTGTCCGTGAAAACGACGCAGGCTTTTTCGGATTTAGGCTAAAAATAACTAATCATAATTAAAGGACCGCTGGGAACGCCTTTACGATAGATCAAAAGATGATTGGAGGGGGACTTTAAAAGAAGCGCAGGAAAGGGAAATTTAAAAGCACTAAAATGATTCATTCATCTTCTAAGCCCGTTTTGTCCCTTTCGGGGTCACGGGGCTCCCGCAGCCTATCCCGCCCACTCGTGGACGAAGGCGGGGGCAATCCTGGACAGGTAGCCAGTCTGTCGCAGGGCCACAAATCATAAACCCGTCCACACCTACAATTTAGAGTAACCAATAAACCTATGAAGCCTGAAAAAAACCCTGAAAACAATAGATTATGCAGGAGGAGCATCATTGTTGCAAATAATCCAGCACACACAACTTTTTGAGGTTTGTGTATTAAAAAATTGTAGTCTTATAAAGCTTCTAAGAGATTTTTTTTTACCCGTCAGTTAGTGAAGAAGACAGAGCAGCATTTTCAGCCAAAGGTACGTAAGCTCACGAAACACAACTCTGGAAAAAGGTTCTCCAGTCTCGCTCTCATTCAAAAGTAAGGGAACTTGCTTTTAACTATCTAAAAAATAAAGACAAATGATGAAATATTTAGAAATACTATCAGAAACGAGAAGAAGTGTTCAGCTGAATGCAGAACGTGATGCAGCAGTGAGTCACTTTAGACCAGGGCTGCTCATTACGTCGATCGCGATCGACCGGTCGATATTCAAGAAGACGAGGGTAGATCGCAGGTCAGCAAACATAAATAACCAAAAAAAAAAAAAGTACTTCTAAAAAATCCACCAGCCAATCAAAATCCTCATTGAGACGTACGGGACATGATTGACATGTAGAACGGCCAATCGGACATCCTCTGAAACATATGTCACTGCACATGCGTGTTTAAATTCACTGAGCGCAAATTCTGTCTGTCATCAGAAAGTCGCTTTCTGTCTGACAACCAGAGTGTTTATTGAAGCCTGTGTCCTCCTGCTGTCGTCTCTGCAGTTCTGGCCCGATAAATACGAGTTCGTTAAGGAAGCGTTTTTTTCCGTGGCACGCGCTTTGTACGTTCTGTCTTTGTAATAAAACGCCTCATCTGTTAATACAAAAGTATCTTTGTGTAATCTTACTGTGTAGTTTTTAATCATCAGTATATAAACAACAACGTACAAATAAACATGTAACTCATAAACATTTACTAATAGTAAATGTTAGTAAATAGTAAAATACTACTTACTAATAGTGTTTAAATATGTCTATCTATCTATAGATATATAGATACATCTTTATACACATATATATATATATATATAAATATATATATATACACGCACACAGGTAGATCTTGAAGACATTGTCGATGCAAAAGTAGCTCACATGCCAAAAAAGTGTGAGCAGCGCTTTAGACAGAGACGTTTTCAGGATCACATTGACAGATCCGGACATAAAACTCTGAACAGTGTGAGGAACTGCGTGTGCTCAGACCCAAACTCTTGAACCGAGGGGGTGGACTCGGATGTCCGGCATATTTAAAAAACTGTTCAGGAAAAAAAGGACTGACACATCTCAGCCCTTGGCCTGCTTTAGCATTTCTAATCCATTCGGGATGGCGAATTCCCCAGTGTCATATCTTCAAAGTAGAACTGATGTGACCCTTTCCGTTATTAAAAGTGTATGGCCCCACCCCCATTTTCCAAGGGTTGGTGTTAATGCACAAAAGATCCTTTTGATGAACACAAAGATCCACTTCCTGGTAGGCAAGCTTGTGGCAGAACTTTTTAGTTTTAGTTAGTAATGGAAGTGGTTTCATAACAGCACACAGTCTTGTCAGTCACAATCCATTCGACTTACAGTAAAGATGACAACATTTTACACTGTACCTCTGTCTTTGTTGTACTTGTGGTCAAGGTTACCTTGTGCCCAAAATGTTGTGGTGCTTGGATTATTTGTTACAAATAATAAAAAGTTGAAAAAGCTTTCTGAAACGTCAAAATATTTCCTTCACATTTGAACATACTGTGACACTTGAGGTTTGCTCAGACGGCTGCAGCTGTGGATCGGTGAGCAAAGACGCTCCTTCGCTTCTGCGTGATCAAAGAAAGCCACGCCTCAACTGCTGATCGTCGGTTGTTTGCATGTACATATTGACAGAAATATATTTGCAACATGACAAAACCTTTTACATTTTGTTTTTGACCACTTACAAAAGTAAACTGAACATAGGATTAAAATAGTTTTCAAAGGTAAAAATGCACAGAAAGAAAACTGTCAAAGTGTCAACAACAACACTGAGAATGTAACACTAATGCAGAATTAAAATAGTAACACTTTTAAGTGTAGTTTTAAATCTGGGCTGGTGAGAATCATGAAAAAAAGTGTTAAAATTGACACTTTGGGAGTTAAATGGAGGTGGCTGATTTTGCTGTGCACCTTTGTAAAATCTGCCATCTATGCAGTTTGTGCTTCTAAGTGAAATAAAGAGCATTTCCAGGCTGGTCGTGACGGCTGAACGTGTGAAGCAGCTAAACGCCGGCTGGTTGTGCCTCTGAGAGTGAAGCTTTTATGGCGCCGAGTCACGAGATTTACTCCGCTGTGCAGCAACAAAGGCAACATTTCTTTTCACAGCGTAAACTGGAACTTCCTGTGCTTTTGTTAATAAGGCCTTCAAGCTCCAGCTCACAAAGCCCCTCGCATGTTGACTCATCTGCGATGGAGTGCAGCAGAACCAGAGCCCTAAATCACGGCTTGCAGCGCAGAATCAGAACCCTGAGGGTGAGAAAATCCTGACTCTCTGTTGTCAGATGTTTGCCACAAACTACAACAGGATTCAACAAAACCACCAGGAATTAAACACAAATCAACACAAATTCCTGCCTTGGAGTATCTGGCTGTGATTATGAAAAGAAACTCAAGCAGGTCTTAAAGTGATTCCTGAAACCTGAAGAACTCATTTGTTCTATTTCCTCCCTCCTGACCGCCAGAGGCGGTGCGTCAAGCATTGAAGGATCTCTCTTTTGCACGTGTAGATCGAGAATTTAGTGACAACGTCACCTGTGACCTCCCGGTGACCCATGACAGGCTATTAAGTCACATGGTACCGGGAGCGCGGTCCAAAAGTCTTATAGCGGGAACATTAGGAACCCCACGGGCCGGGAACTTCATCCAGGATTCACAGAACCGTAGTTACGTTTTCCTGCAGTTTCAGTCTGAAACACATTCAAAAGTTGAAAGAGGAAGGGCAACTCTTACAGCAAAAACAGGAAACAGTCTGCTGTCACATCCCTGCCTAGTCAGGTGGTCAAGAATCCTCTGGCTACTGCAGAACAGCTGCAGCAAGAAGAAAAACAAAAAAGGTGTCATTTAGTCTTAGTTTCTTATTATTTATGAAACAAGAAAAGGAGCCATTGGAGATTTTCAAGTGACCTCACATGCTCTTTTATGGTAACACAACAGAACAGTTGGAGGCTGACTCCACTCTCAGCCCAGATCTGAAAAATGCAACAACAACAAAAACGGGGGCGGGGCCAGGGGAGGACCAAAGGGGACCAGTGTCTGAATGTAGAATGACGCTAGTATCATATCTAATACAAGCTAACATATTAAGCTAAAATGTTCACCTTAAACTCTATTGATAAAGAGTATTGAATGTGGAGAAAAAAAACACAATTCTCACTTTTAGACTGTAATTTCAGGAATTAGATAAATTTAGATTAAATTGTCAAACATTTGGCAAGGACCAACAGTCAGCACTTTTAAAGCCCCATTTATACAGGTGAACAGCCCAAAAGGTTGATTGAGTGTTTAGTTCCCCTCAAAGAACGTCCTCTGAACAGCTGGAGTGTTGTTCCTGCAGCGGCTGCTTTTACATCATAACACGGGGGGGGGGGGCAAACTTTCTGTAAAACACCAGGACCAACCAGTCAGCCTGACATTCTTTGAAATAACATTGAATGCAAATGAACCATTTAAAAATAACGAAAATAAAATAAAAACTCTATTGCAATGGGATGATTTTTTGTTTCTTGACACAGAATGGAAATATGTCTAAATACACTTTTACCAAATTTACTCTGAATATCTGATTTGAAATAACATAAAGAAAAAGTCTGTCTGGAAAACAAAGAAAAAAACTTTTGTCAACAATAAATGTGGCTTCATATGAAATGTTACAGATGATTGGAGGCTCACTGTAAACCTCTAAATGTAAATCATCATGTGAACACAGAAAATAGTTAATGTTATTCAGAAGTTCAAACCACAGAAATAAATGAATCTGATCCTCTCGTTTGGCCCTGAAGGCTCTTTGCTCACGGACATGTCAGTGTCCCCCCTCCTCTTAAATTAGTTATTCAGGTTATCAGGAGGGGGTTCACTGCCAGTGGGAGGAGCCTCTGCTGGAGTAAAAGGGTATTAAAAACACGCCATATTTTTAAAAAAACATCAACCTCACAGCCCTGCCCCACACATCTGGAGACGGTCCAGGGGAGGATGCCCCCCCCCCCCCCCCAACACACACACACACACACCCGCGCCGTGACAATATATTAGGTTAGTATCTATAAGTATACCTGAAATTGTATCTTCTAACATTCACAAAATCAATATAAATCCACTTTCAACAAATATTACCTTTATTTAGCCACAGAAACCCTGTTAGAGTCTAAAACAGAAAAGAAGCCTAAAGTGCCTGAAATAAAAAAAAATCTGTCAGTCCCTATTTAAACTAGAAACATTTCGACCAACTGAACCATTTCATGCTGAAAGAAATAATTCAAACAATAAATAATATTAAATGTAAAGCATCAATATATTTAACGCTTTTAGTCTGAAGAAATAGGTAAAAAACATTGTGCTGATTTTTTTCTAAATGATGGATTGTTTATTTATGATCTCCTAAAGTTCAGCTGTTTTCCTGCATTACCTGAGCTGACCCTACGAGATTGATGTTGATGACAGTACCCACTGTGTATGACTTTATTTACTAAATATTTTTAAAATGGCGTTCTGCATTGAGCATAGAAGACTGAGTTGTACTTTGTCTTTTACCCTCAACCAACCCAAAGTGGTGTGCATCTCATTCACATGGAGAGCAACCAAGAGCCACCCTGGCAGCTCGATTTTGGGCAAGTTGTAAATTTTTTAGATGCCCCATACAAATAAAATTACATTAAATAGAATTGTGTTCCTTAAAACAAGTAAGAAGAACGCCGATTTGGTCATTTCTATCTGAAGGACAACTGCTCCACAAAGATTTTCTTCTGCAAAAAGAACTAACCAGTTCTTGTTCAGCAGGGTGACCACAGCTGGGATCAATGAAAATCTGAAACGGTTAGTTTTGTGTTTGACTGAAGGTGAAAACTCAAATTCAGGGAACAGAAAGTGACCTGGGTGGTTTATTATTATTTTGTGTGTTGTTTCCTCGTATGTGACTTGTAACGTTTGATGGTCCCTACAACCACAGGTCTGGAAAGGTTTGTTTTTATCTTTGACTCTTAGTGCTAAAGCAGCCTTGAAACTGCGTCCTTCAACTGCAGATGGTCCTGATACACGCAGCACTACAGGCGGAGACCAGAGCCGTGCTGGTAGTCAGGATCCTTGTGTCGGAGGCTTAGAACAGACGTTTGACTAACTTTATCTGTTCAATCCAGTTTAATGGACGTCCCAAAGGCGGAATGTCCATTTCTGATGAAAGAAAGAAGAAAAGGCTCATTGCTTCAGTTTATTTTCAAACAGAAAAATTCTAAATCAGGTTCATAAAAAGTCAAACGTTCTGAGAAAAGTGACTCATCAGTCTCCACACGAGAGCAAACACAGCTGACCATCTTTCTGACAGATGTTACCTTGAGAAGTGGACTTTTATTTGGTTTGGCTTGTGTGGCCTTGTTCCCCCTCACAGCAGTCGGAGGAACAAGGCCTGCAGAGGAGCCCGCCTTTAATCCGCTCAGGTTTCCTCTTCAAGGATCTCTAAATTATTCTGCTCTGATGTTCCAAACAAAGCCATAAAAATTGGGAGGGTGGAAAGGAGGCAGCGCTTTTCTCCGAAACATCCTCCTAAAGAAGGAAACCGCTTTCGGAGGCGTCCGTGTGAGTTTCAGCAGCTTTGTGCTGCAGGAATCCTCCTGCTGCGAGGCCGAGCGTCAGCCCGAGCCAATCCAGCTGACCTTTTCCGCAGGAGAGATTCGGAACAGCGGAGGCCTTCGAGGTTAAATATTGCTGAGAGGAAAAGGTGACAGAGGGAAAAGCGCTTTAGGACCGCTCCGTCCTCGGAGGTTTCACAAAAAAATGGAAATTGGAACGATGAATTGACAACCATAAAACCATGTCAAAATGCTCTAAAAATGTAGAGAAAAACTTTCCACAGCCATGCTTGTTGAGTAAGGCTTCATGCTACATTGGTACAAAGTTGGAGTATTTAATCTCATCTTCTGCACAGAGCATTTATACAACTCCTCTGCTCTTGATAGGGAGTACTTTTAATAAGTCTCTCCAGTGCCAGCGTTTTTGTTTTTTTTGTTTTTTTAAGCAGAAAGCATCGCATTCCATCCTGAAGTAGCAGAGCCCATCCCCTTTTTTCCCACACCGCCTTGGAGCAAATAATACGTTTTTGTTTTTTCTAGTTACTTTTCTGGAGCTTACAAAAAGCAGAGCAGCTGAGGCTGAGAGGCCAGAAGGTGCTGCTGCTCTCCCACCGACAGATAACAAGACCTCATTTCACTCCTCCTGTCTCCGTTCCTTCCAAGGCAAAAAAGAAAGTCTTCCTTGCTTTGCTTTGATCGAAAGTGCGAGCGATGTCTCTGAGAGGTGATGTGTGCGTGGTGACGGGCGCCTGTGGATTCCTGGGAAAGAGGCTGGTGAGGCTGCTGCTGGAGGAAGAGGAGACGGCCGAGATCCGACTGCTGGACAAACACGTCCCACAGCAAGTTCTGCAGAGTCTGGAGGGTAACTTTCATTCATTCACACCAACACTCACTCATTCAACCTGCTGCATCACAAAGTCAACAAGCCGCAAACAGCTTTAGTCACAGTTTGCAGGTTTTTTGTGGCTCCAATTCTTTTTTCATAGAGAGTTCTCTATTGTTTTGACAGGGAATTAACAAACAAAATAAGTCTGAATTATCTATAAAATGTGACTAAAAATAGCAGTTTGTTACAGAACAAACAATAGGGGAAATATCACACAAACTGCCATAAAAATCCTCTTCTGGTAGCAAAATAAAGGCAGAGCAAACAAAAGCAGCTTTGAATCATCTTCAGATGATCAACGACTGCTTTAGAAATTCACCGGAAAGACAACCAGCCTTCTGAGGATGAGTTATGGATCCACAGCTCTCAGTCTGAACTCTCAGCTTGGAATTCCTGGATGGCAAATTTCCTGGCTAAAGAGGCATGAGAGCGTCTGGGTTATCGGCACGGCCAGCATGCACGATGAAAGCGCACTCACCCTGAAGGCAGCATGCCGTCTCCTGAACACATCGTTAATCCTCAACGGGTTCAGATTAGGAGCAACAAAACGCTGCGCTTCCAACTTTTGCATGAAAGGACTTTTCTCATCGTTGCCAGAAATGTTTTGATTTGAGGAAGACTCACATGAAGAAGAGCCGTGCACGAGCCAGCTGACATCTTTAATTACAAAGGAATGTGATCCATTTCACGTATATACGTCCAGGATTTTGACCTGTTCTTGTGGCACATTAACTGTTTCTTAATATGACATAATCCCCATAAATGATTGAAATGAGGAAAAACACTTTTGCCAACGCCACAGCGGCACATCTGCTTCCTCGTTTGTGATCAAATTGTGAACTTTTCCCATGATTCCCTGTGTCAGACTGCAGGGGCGGGACGAAACTCAGCGCCTTTGAAGGAGACATCAGAGACTCGGACTTTGTGAGGAAAGCCTGTCGAGGTGCAACAAACGTCTTCCACACCGCCTCCATGATTGATGTGCTGGAGTCGGTGGAGTACAGCGAGATCTACGGAGTCAACGTGAAAGGTGCAGCTGCGAGGCCACTTCCTGTCTTCACAGCACGCCGCTTCACACAAACATAAAGTAAAGACACATATATCTAAACAGTGTTATAGTAATAATTAGGCCCCACAACATATCGCCAATTTATCGTTATCGCGAAATCAAGCTGTGTAATACGCATATCGCAAAAGACTGCAAAAACTAGCAATAAATGGTTACTTTAAATGTGCTAAAACAATCTTATGGCAGCTTGAAGTATTTAAAGAATAAAATAAATCCATTTATGCATTTGACCAATCGGATGGAGCCCTTTTATGTAAGATTTTCGCTTCCTTTAATAGAACATATTGAATATATAACATATAATATCGCGAGTTTTCTTCATATCCTGAAGCCCTAGTAATAATAATAATATACCAATATTATGACAAAAAACAATATGTATAAAAAATAATTTTAAAAGATTCAAAAGAGTTTTCGTTTATGTTAGTTACTCAAGAAATCCTGAAGCAAGCTGCTGTTCCAGAGTGAAGAGTATCAGACTACTTCGCCCTTGTGCTATCTTGTGGGGTCCAGATGACCCCACTCCCAAAGTTAGGAGTAGCATGTTGAAACTACCCTGACTTTAAGCCTGAACTCTGGCTGAAATCCGCCTGAACTTGCTTACTCTGGGTATGTCGGTTCCAAAAGACCGGATATGAGTTGGCGTAATTACGCTCCACTTGGTAACCCTGGGTTAATGCACGTGCACGGCAGGTACATAAAGACATTCTCAATGGATCGCCGATTTCCGGAGTCACCATGGAAACGCGTGGAGAAAAAAAGAGAGCGCTATACTTCAGTGAGACGGAGTCTGAGGTTTTAATGACGGCGTATGAAGATTATACGTCCATCAAAAAAGTAACACGGCTGCATCATCAGACAAAAAAAAGTTTCTGCTTGAAGAAAAAAAACGGACAAAGTAAACGCACGAATTTCTATTTTTCTATTCTATTTTCATTTTGACGCATATATATATATAAATTATCCAACTTAAATGAATTACTTCCATTGGTAACAAGTAATTGGGTTAAATTTATTCAACCTATTTTCTTACGTCTATCCAACTCAATATTTTTTTACAACTCAAATGTACCTATTTATCTAACTAAATGTAATATTACTCCAATTCAATTAAATGTTTTTCCATCTTTATTTATTGTACTTCTTGAACTTTCATTTGTCTAAGTTTGAGCCTGTAGATATTCTAATTTTTAAAACAATAAAATGAATGAAAGAATATGGCATGAAAAATGATAACATACCATTTCTCTGAATTTGACACTAGAGGTAGGATCTTAAGCCCGAGCCCGAGTCAGAATCCGACCCTAAATTCGGGTCGGATTCTGACTCGGGCTTAAGATCACTAAATGACAATCATTACGTCCGGGTCGGGTCGGGCCGGGCTTCTCTCTCGCTGACTTTTTTAATAAATATATTGTAATGGCTGCAAAGAAGTTCCTTAGGCGGGCGGTTGTCAAACAGCTCTTTATTAATCCTGTATGTCAGAACGGTTACCGCACGAACCGAAAGGCACAGCCAGCTTCTTACTCAGAGGGAGAACGTTCACCGAACGCACACACACACACACACACACACACACACAGGTAGACCCCGCCCCCTCCCACCAGTCACCAGCCCACCGTTGATTGACATACACTGCGGTCCAGCAACTGGCAGAAAGAGGGGGGCGCCGCTCTGTCCAAACTCTGGGTCGTTACACTATGTTTATAAAAATGTAGTCTAAAACGATGCGTGGATACTAAACTAAGGAATACTTGATATAAATAAACAATTTGGCTAAAACAGAGAAGGCGCTGTAAGCTCATTCATTGCTGTAGAACTACTACTAAACAAGCGCAGACGCAGAGCCAGGGCACGCGCTGTGCACGTGTGGTGAATGTCATCTTCCCTCCGCAAGCCCGCATCTATTTTGTTTAGGTATCCCTGATATGGAGCAGCAAGAAGTCAAGGATAAACTTAAGACGGGGGAACTGAAAAGGCAAACACGCACCGCCACAGCTGCAGTATTTCTCCGCGTAATGAAGCGAGTGTGCATCAAGATCTCTCTTTCACTCTCTTTGTCTGGCCTCTTATTCTGTGTTCCAGCGTTATTTTGTTGTGCAAATGCATTTATCATGATCATTAAAATATGTAGATTATTTTAACCTTAAGAAATGTTACTATGGGATAAATTGAAATTTCAAGTTTGCTTCCAGCTCAGGCCTGCAAATCAAGTTAATTAGTCGGGTTCTGGCCGTGTTCAGCTTTAATGCCCGCGGGCCTGTGTCAGGACAGGCTGGATTTTTTTAGGCCCAATCTTACCTCTATTTGACACTATGATATTCCTCCGTAGGGGTGGTACATAAACTCAACATCATCTCCCTCCCTCTCACTCATGGTGCAGAAAGAATTAAACATCACAGGACAAATAACTAGCACAATAAAAAATAACACAGTAAAACAGCTTAACAACTAAACACATTTGGTCAAAAACCCACACTTAAACCCAAATCCGTCCAGACAGGCAAAGGGAATGATATCCCACAATTCCTCGCGGTGCCAATCAAACAGCAGCACCAAAGTTACACCTACTTAGTTGAATTAATTTAAATGAAAGTAAAATAACTGTCTGATAACTACGTGTCATTTTTAAGCTGACTTAACTAAAAAATGATTTATCTTAACTTAAGGAAATAATTAAGTTAGATCAAAGTAAAAAGTTTATTTTTCCAACATCCATATGTGGTCTTATCATGGTGGAAAAATTATTATTATAATATATAAAATTGATTATATAGAAAAGTATTATCTGAGCTTTTTCATCCACTAAATCATCTTCAAATGGACATGCCATGCTGCTTCCCCTCTCTGAAAACAAACTAACCTTCAACTAAACCTGCTCCAGACCAGGTTATGTTCAGAGCATGAGTTGCTATGGCAACTTGACCTACCCTGAAACATACCTCCATTTCTGGAACAGAAAGCGGTAGTTGTACACTACTTTAGCTTCAAACTTACCGTGGGAGCTAGCATGACCTGCTTTCTGGAAACCCCCCCTGCTGTTGTGTTTTAACCCAATTGTTTGGACAGGCCTGGCACCAGAACCGGCAGATCTTGTTGGGATAATTGGTCCACCGAAACGTTTTCGCCTTCTGCTTTGGTTTAGCTGAAGTGTGAACAACAGTCGGGGACAATGGTGGGGAATTAAACATAATGTCCTAATCTAGGTTGGTGTGCAGAAGCAGCACTGATGATCACCTCTTTTATTGGCTGCACTCTCACTTTCTTTTTTATGAACAGCAGGTTTTCCAGATGAGGCTTTGTGACTGAGACATGAATCTGTGGCTGAACTCAACGCTAGCACCAAAAGAGGAAAATCACAGTTTGATCCTTTTTCTCATGCTTTTATTGTAAATTTAAAAAAACAAATGCTGTGACCTGCACACTAAAAATAACCCAATTGGGATTTTTTTTTTTATATAGGGACCAACGTTATGCTAGGTTATTTAACTCTGGAAAAAAAGAAAAGAAAAAAAGAAAACTCAGGAAAAAAACACATACATTTAGTTCAATTGAAACCACTGTAACCCAAAAGTGAGTGGTGCTCCAAAATATAACTTAATATACCCCAACATGTATAACCAGAGAATTGGGTTGAAAAAGTAACAAAAGTGTTTTATTATGAGTGTCTTAAATGTTCATGTGCTCGTGGATTTGGACACCATCAGCCGTTGTTGGTTTGTGCAGAGTAATTTATTAACCGAGCCCAAATAAAATAACAGTATCTTGTAGTAAGGATTTCATTATTTATGCAGTTACAACTGACCGAGTTCATGCTCAGACCTTTGCTTCAGTTAGTTTAAAAAACACTACGTGAATATTGTTTCTTTCTTCTTTTACGATGCAAACTCTTGAGGAATTTTCAACGTCTCTTCCGTGTCCCCTTATTGGTAAATTGGCTGAGATTAATTTTAATAAAAACTTTGAATTGTTTGGGAAAATTTAAGAAGAGGGTCAGAGCATGCACTTTTTTTTCCTAAGTTAATGATAAACATGAAGCATGCTCCAAAAACGGTATAGACTTATTCATTTAAAATGTTAAAAGCAGACAAACAAACAACGCCTCTTTTTAGCCTATCATGTGATAGTTGTCTTGTTTTCAGGGTTAAACAAGATCCTGAAGGTCTAACTTCTGTCTGTCCCTGTTCTGCAGGAACGCAGCTGCTTCTGGAGGCGTGCCTCCACGAGAACGTCATGTCTTTCATTTACACCAGCACTATTGAGGTGGTGGGACCAAACCCCAGAGGAGACCCCATGGTCAACGGCACTGAGGACACAGTTTATGACAGCCGTCTCACGTTAAGCTACAGCAAGACCAAAAAGGAGGCCGAAGACAGAACCCTGCAGGCCAACGGTCAGCTGCTCCAAAACGGAGGCCGACTGGCCACATGCTCCCTGAGGCCCGCGTACATCTTCGGAGAAGGCTGTCGCTTCCTGCTTGGTCACATGACTGACGGGATTCGAAAGGGGAACGTCCTGAATCGTCTTTCTGCACGAGAGGCCCTGGTCAACCCCGTCTATGTGGGAAACGTGGCCTTTGCTCACCTGCAGGCAGCGCGAAGCTTAAAAGAACCCCAGAAAAGAGACACAGTTGGAGGAAAGTTTTACTTCATCACCGATGACACGCCCCATTTAAGCTATGCTGACTTTAACTATTGCATGATGTCTCCTTTGGGCTTCAGCGTCCAAGACAAGCTCCAGATGCCTCTGCGCATCTTCTACATAGTCATCTTCTTTCTGGAGGCGCTGTGCATGCTGCTGCGGCCGTTCATACGCATTGTTCCGCCGATGAATCGGCAGCTCCTCACGCTGCTGAACACGACGTTCACCTTTTCCTACCAGAAAGCCAAAAGGGATCTGGGTTATTTCCCCAAATACAGCTGGGAAGAGGCGCGCAGACGCACTCTCGACTGGCTTGCCTCACAGTTGCCCCAACAGAGAGAAACTCTCCAGTCCAATTAGGGTCAAGTCACTGACAAAAAGAAGCAACGAAACCTGTCGATTCGGTAGATTTGACTCCATGCGTAACTGGTTTTAGTAAGTTGATGTCAGATTGGGGATCCCAATGGGGACGGCTTTCAAAGAGCTCTATAGAGCGGGTTCATATTACACTGACTTGGACTGTTTTGAATGCTAATAAAAGGTATGGAAACTTTATTTGTCACTTTGGTCTGGTTTATTGATTCTTATATTTAAGTATGTGAACAAAGAAAAGATCCTCACAGTTCAAAAATGTGAGATAAAACCTTAGATGTAATATTCTAAAGAGGAATCCTCAGCTTAGCGTTGGATCTGCTTCCTCGTTCTGTTCAGGACAGCAGGTCTCTGCAGGATAACACACTTACCTACAGAAGGGCAGGATAATCCCTGAAACCAGGTTTTTCTTATTTTTCTAAAAATTACTATTTTTTTTTAACAAAAAGGAAAAAAAACTAATCCAAGACTTGAGCATCAACTACCATTACAAATTCCTGGAGTTCTCTTAATCGTAGTTAAGTGGACTAAACCTTAAAAACCTGAAGATCTGCCTGACTCATAACCAGATTTCTGCTTCCAGCTGCGGTCTTTGTGAAAATGTTCTATTTTATCTTTTTTGTATAAAATAGCTGTAGGAAACAGTTAAAGGTTTTGCTTTGGTTTAGACTTTGTTTGTTCTGACCTTTATATTTTTCGCTACCTTCACACCTCCCTCAGCAACATGTGTTCAAGCGGCCACCACCAATGGATAGTCTATGTAAACGCACGTTTTGTGCTTCCGTGTTCAAAACTCTGGCCTTCACATAACCTTAACCCTTGTGCTATCTTGTGGGGTCACCTGGACCCCACAAGATAGCACAAGGGTGCTAGTTTCTACAACCATTTTCGGGCTCTCTGTGCAAAACAAGTGGCCATTGAACACGCATTGCAGGTTAAATCTGGCCCATCCTTGACCAACCAGAGGCTTGGATTTGGCAGTGATTAGTTACATTGATGTATGGATGGCGTCCTTTTGTATTTATGGGCTTGCCAGACTTTTGAAAATTGATCATGAAGGAGAAATGAATAATTGTGGGTTGCTGCGGGAATTCTATGACCAAGTTTTTCATTTATGGAAATAAAGCTGTGAAAGAGAAAAAAAGCCTGGAGAAAGACTTTCACCGCTTCAATATTTCACAACAAGCCTCTTGCAACCAGTGACGTGCGGTGAGGTTGATGGCAGGTGAGGCACCGACTCCTCTGGAGTGGGATTTACAATTGCAAGAACTGAATATTTCACCGTTCATTCAACAGCAGGTAACAGCATAGAAGGTACACACAAGAAGATATTTGTCCTATGGAGATTATTTCTTTTAGAACACTCTTCTTGTGTATAAAATTATTTATATGTACTGTAAACAAATTAAAGTAGAATAAAGAACAAATTAAAGAACAGATGTGTTCAGCAAACATTTCATTTTAAATGCTCAGTAACTACTTCTGGTATTTTTCCAACTTCAGGTTCTGGAGCTTTAATGTTATCAAATGTTTTCGGTGAAACTGATCATAAAAATCATTCTGTTAGGCCTAAAATGTAGTTTTCAAATACTTACATTTTTTTCCACTTACTCCCGTGTTATTTTTAAAAAACAAAAAATTGAAAACCATGTTTGGCCTTACTTTTTGGGTCCATGCGCCGATCCTTCTCTACAAAAAGCTCTATGATCTGTTGGAAAAGTCTTCCTTATTTTCCTTTAGTGTAATGATTCTCTTCCTGTCAATGAAGAAAGACTTCCTTAGTCTGTTCTGTTTCTACTCCACCAGTGTAGCTACAAAGCAGCTGTCAGCTCAGGTCTGCCCCCTGCTGGCAAGGCTCGTGTCACCGGCAGCGCTCTGACGGCACGTCTGGTAAAACTGGACCATACAGTCAAACGTGCGACGAAGCTCTGGAGTTTCCACTCCCTATGTGATCGCGCAACACTCAAATTTAGCGATGTTAACCTTAGAAAATGTGCAAAACCTGTCGACTCAACTGACAATAATATTTTCTTAATGTACATGTTTCTATTTTATCACAATAACAGGTGAGACCGAGCCTCACTTGCCTCATCTGACTGCACGTCACTGCTTCCAACTGTAGACGGCAGATGGTAAACACAAGTAAAAGGAAAAAGAAGAAGCCCCTCCCTGTTTTCCCTGTGTGAACACCATGAGCTGAATGCACAGTCAAGAACCTGCGTATAGCTCACTCTTGAACACAGGTGAAGGGCCCGCTTTGTCTGTAGCATTAGAGAGTTTGTCGTTGTTAAAAGAAGACTCCATCAACCCCTTATGGTCTGGTGGAGTTCTGCCATCTTCATGCCATGCGTTGTCTTTACTTTTCAGGCATCATTGAGACTAAACAATTGCTGTGTCCAAATTACCACACTCCTCATTACTTAGTGCCCTGCTTAGGGCGTTTTGTCTGAATGTCCACATCTACAATTCCAAAATCAAGTACCCTGGAAATTTTCCAGAAGTCTTTGCCTAAAACCGGTGGTGTGCATCGATGCTTTCTAGATTGGTGAGTATAGACCACAATGCAGTGCGTGTGAACGATTTGTCATTTGAAAATAATTTATGTAAATGTATATTTTACAAATCCTCCAAGTCTAAATTGTCAAGACCCTGTAGATTCCTATAAAGTCTTTGTAAAATGTTCAAATGTGGGTGATTCTGCAATTATTGAAGAATCTGTGTACCTTGCAGAAAAACAAAAAAAAAACATTTGTGATTTTTGCCAATATAACTTGATACTAAGAGGAACTTTGAAAAATTAAATGATAGAAAATGTATTATATTTGTAAAAATTTTGTTTTTCATTGGTTTTTCTATGTTTCCTTTGTCCCTGGGCTAGATTGTCGATATTAAATCTTTCCCAAAAGTGGTTATAAATGTTGATCCACTTGTTAGTTTTTTGGATTAATTCCACTAAACTATTCAATTAATTCATGTGTTTGTAAGATATGTACGTATTTCATGATTTTTTTCATTAAAAAAACTCCTATTCCTAAGAGTCATTGTCATTTCAATAACACACTACAAATGTACCTTAATAGATTTTTTTCTAAATAGTTGTAGAGTTAAGGCTGATTTCAATTGGTCCATCTGCATCATTTATGACTACCAAAGTTCTGGATGAGCAGAGAAAGCGGGACAAACAACTGAACACAGAGGTGTCAGGACTAACCACTCCTCTGGGAGCCAGTGGTGGGTAGGGGGAACGGACCGGAGACACAACAGAGACAATGTAAACTAACTGAAGGTTGTGAGTCGACTCCCCACCCAATGCAAAGGAGATGCACTGCAGACAGACCAGCGTAAATCCAGGGAAACAGTCACAGCAGTTGTCAAGTGAGAGTACATGGAAGGAGAGTGAAGTTAGCTCTATGGTAGGGAGTCAAACAAGGACAACATCAAAGTAAACATTTGCTAAACCAAGAGTAGGTTTATTGGTCGTCATTTCCAAACAGCTCACATTTCCTCTAAACGTGCAAACAATGTAAGGATTCTGGCCTTTAGTTTGGTTTCAGTTGTGTTCTTGGTTTTGGTCATGTTTTGATTTTTTTCTCTTTCAGTCACTCCAGGGGGTTATTCCAGAAGGCCCGTTTAAACTGCCCTGACTTTAACCCTGAACTCTGGCTCTGAGGGTTAGTTTAGTCTCTTTAGCTGGTTTAGTTTACAATTTACCTATTGAAATGTATGACACTATAAAATATTTATGATTGTATGTTTCCTATACAATTACCGTTATGAAGCCCATCGAGTCGACTGTTATTGTAATATTGTGCCATATAGATAAAATTGAATTGAATAAAAAAATGCTGCTCAAATTTAAATTACTGCTCTTCCTCACAACATATTCCTGTGAATGTGTTCGAGAGCAACTACAGAATTCTTCGGATTTTCCCACCAAGAGCTGCAAAAGTATTCTCCTAGCCACCTTCATCCAACAGAACCAGTCACTGATAGAAATACTCTAAACCTCAGCTGGGAGGATTACTCTGTGTGCTCTACCCAGCATTACTTAAGCTGTGGGGCTTTCTCTGGGGTATGAGGTTCAGAACATTCCTGCAGATTTACCTGAGGGGGGGGGGGGGGGGGGTAGTTTGGATTGAATATAAAAAAACCACAAAAATAATTATAATGCTTACATGTTAGCATGCTGGTTAGATAAAAAAAGCAACTTGTCAGCCTATTTCATTGATTTTCTTTTTAACAGTCACCTTCTACTCCTTTAAAGCACAAACACAAACCATACACAAATGTGCACACACACACACACACACACACACACACAGAGTGGGCAGCCAGGCCAGAGTCCAACTAAACAACAAACAGCCATTCAGCCTGAATGAGGTCATGGATTCACCACCAGGCAAAGACATCCAAACACTTGTTGGCTCGGTGTGAAAGCCCATCTGGGGGGGAATCTCTGAATGTGATGAGTACAAGGGAAAAGACAGGGAAAGGTTTGTTGTGGATTGGGTGAGGCTTAAAGGGGGCTTCTCAGCCTTATTTCGGTACACTCTGGGAATGGTTTGGACCAGTGCAGCCTTGCTTCACATCGTTTCTCTCTTCAAAGCTGAGGTTGTGCTTCGGAGTTGCACAGAGCTGGGATTTCCTCCATCCACCTACTTGGGGGCTAAACAGAGCAGCTGAGAACAGTTAAGAACCAGCTAAACCTCCTTGGCTGCTTTTTTCTCCACTTTCTTCTCCAGAAATGCCTTGGGACCGTACATTCATCTTTTGCACCGTACTGTTGGTCTACACAGTTTCACAGGTGGTGGGTAAGTGGTCTGCTAATGAAACACGTGTCCAATCCAAAGTTTGTTTTTTCTGCACTTGTTCAAATGTCTGGTGGCGACTCAATCAAACATTCAATCCGGGACTGAGCTCCAGTCAGACCAGTGAGTGTTAGCTGCCCCATGACTGCAAAGATCCTCAGGGGACAACTTTGGAGCAAATCTGGCAGGATTTTTGCTGGTCATATCACACTTTTTGATTGTGATAAGTCACACACTATGACTCCCTTTTGTTCAGTCAAGTGAAACATTCAAAAGTGTTTGTTTAACATACTTTTTCAATTAACTGTTCCTCTTTTTAAAACTCCTTACCTTCTGCCTCCAGCACCAGTTTTAGGTGAGCCATAAAGTGTGTCTCTTCTTCATGGAGCCACACGCTGAACTGGTATTTCAAGCTGAGTGGGTAAACAATGGTTCTCTGCACCACTTTGGCTTCATGACGTCAAATCCTGAGGGCAGCAAATGTTAACAAGTCAAGTGGATTCATGGAAACTGTCCTTAAATACTATCATGCATCCAGGTGATATTGTCTTGAAGTTGAATCGTAGGAACGGGATTTAAAAATCTTCTTCCTTGCTTCTCAAAGTGGCTTCATCCATTGGCGTTTCTAAAATATTTCAAAACATTTGCAAGGGTTCCCTGTTTCCTGGTTGGGTCGGACAGTCATTGTAAACTTCTTTCAAAAGTTGGTGAAACCAATCTTTCCCAGGAGTTGTATCGGTTTTCTACCCTTGGTAGAGGGGGTGCTTGGACATCACTGTGAGCAATCAGAAGATGTCTTCTCAGTGCCCTATCCACCAATTAGAACTGCACCCTTTATTAAATACATCCCTTAAGCCTCAACAATATACACTCCAACGCACACACACAAACAACGCATACCTTACACAAGGAAGGAGGGGCCTCTGAACAGATCAACGGGGGGCAGGGCCCTTGGGTGCTGGCTTTCCGGGTCGGACGGCCTTCTCTCCTCGCAGGAAGAGGGATCCCCAAGACCATGAGCCGGGGACCACATCCCAACTGAGCTGGGTAGTGTCCATATCTCTGTGGTGCAGTATTATTGAATATTTTTTTTAAAGAAAACAATTTAAATAGGTGTTAAAATGCTTTTAAACAACTAGTTAAATTGCTTAGAAAACAACCAAAGAAGCTCAAGTTCGATTCGGAGAAAAACAGAAACTTGGTGGTAGCTGGTAGAATTATACACAACAGAAAAGAGAGAAAAAGAAAATCGTGAAAAACCTTGAAACTTTCTTTATTACAGTACACGGGACTACATTCTTGGAGGCTGACACATTCAGCGAAAGCAAACACACACTAGTGAGACAGGGCTGAATACATTTAAAACAGTGAAACGAAAATCGTTCAGCAAAATAAAAAGTGAGATACAAACAAAAAAACCATGTTGTCGACATGTGATCTGATGCTCCACCCCCTTTAGAAACCCAATGAACCACAAAGGCACTAAACAAAGCACCGACTAAAAAGGCGCAGTAAATGACACCACCTCTTTGAACTGCATTCCACCATTAACCGTTTACTGGTTTATAAACTAAGTTTAAGTGAGAAAAAGCATTTGGTAGTGTTACGGAATGGAAGGGAGAGTACCCAGGCGCAGTGAGGATGAGGAGGCAGGAGATTTGCAGGGAAACCAGGGCTTTAATATAACTAAAGACACAAAACCAAAACCACTGCATACGGCAGGCTAGAGGCTGCAGGCTGGAGGCTAGAGGCTAGAGGCTAGAGGCTAGAGGCTAGAGGCTAGAGGCTAGAGGCTAGAGGCTAGAGGCTAGAGGCTAGAGGCTAGAGGCTAGAGGCTAGAGGCTAGAGGCTAGAGGCTAGAGGCTAGAGGCTAGAAACACACTAAACTCTAAACCAGGGAACAACACAATATGGGCAAGCACAGGAGGAAGCGAAAGACAAGACTTAAATACATACAAAGCAACAAGACACAGGTGGAAACACTCAGGATTGATGGGGAAGGGTAAAACTCGAAACAACAACAAAACAGGAAATACTATAAAATAAAACAGGAAATCAAGGAACCAAACACAAAGAGACTGAAACCGTTACAGGTAGATCTCATAAATTTGATGACACACAAAAATCCAGCTTGAATAAACAAGGCTTAAATACCAACAGGTGATGCAGAATGGGTGAAATGAAGTAAGAACTGGCTGACATTAGAACAGTCGGTGTGGTCCCAGATCTTTAAGATGCAGATGATGATTTCATGATTTCAATGATTTCATTCCCTTTCCCTACACTAAAACAAGGAGAAGAACTAAAACAAATGTGACTGTTCAAAGGAAAAACATACATTTTGTATTTACATTTTGCAAGTTACATTAAGAATTTGTAATCAGAGCTCAGAATAGATTGTCATCTGGCATAATTAATCGGAATAAGAGGGAAACATTTTCTAGATGATTAAAAGTGTTTCATGTTGAGAAAAGGCCTGTATCCTGCTCAGATTCTGGTTCCTAAGAATAAGGTTGCAATGAAAGAAGATAGAATTGTTGGTTAGCTGAGGCAAAGAGTGTGAATATTCTTTGAGTAAATCCTCTTTGACACCTGACAGCAGGTCAGACGACACAAACGGCTCATTGTTTGGTGTCAGTTTTCAGGATTGGAAGCTGGTTTGAGTTTCAGAAGAGGCTGGAGTTCTGGTAAAGGACAATATCAGGAAAAACAAGGACAGTTCACAGATGTGTGAAGGGGTTGGTTAAAGGCTTTCACAGCATGAGATTCAGCTGGTTTTCCTGAAAACAGCAGCATACTGACTTGACAAATAGTCTTTCAATTTGAAAGATGAAGGTTATCATGAGTATGCATGTTTAATGATCTTTTGTCTCATAACATCAGGAGAAAAGTAATTCTGGATAAACGTCCCTTCAGCCCTCAAGTTTACCCAATCAAACCTGCTGAGAAAGCAAGTTAGCTCTTGTCTCTTACCAGTCTAGTTAACCATTGAATCCATCTAAAATAATCCAATCTCATTGTAAAATTGAAACAAATTATTATGTGAATGCCCAAATGTGAAAAGTCCCAAAAAAGAGAACTTCCCAGAAGAATGTAACCCTTGTTCTATCCTAGGCACTTTGACATTGGGAGTTGGGTCATCTAGACCCACTAGACAGTGCTCTGAACCTTTTTTCTTCAATGATTTGTGATCTTCACTGGTGTCCATGGATTACATGAAATCTTTCCACCTTTATCCACCTTTGTCATGGTAGGGAGAACACCTCAATGGAAGGGGGGGGGGTCATCTAAGATAGCACAAGGGTTAAATAATTCATACAAATAAAAAAAACTGAAAAATAATGTAGTGGTTGAAAACGAATTAAAGCTGGACAAAAAAAAAGGCAAATTCAAATCACGCTTTACTTATTGAATCATTTTAACAAACCTATGAATTGTGACTATTGTTCTATTTAGCCTGGAGGATCTGGAGAAGTTTTTACCCACTGCAGTCTGAACAAGAGTTGAGTGAAGATATTGGTCTTACAAGGCGAGAAGACAAACTTTGCAATCAATGGCTTCTAACAAGACTTTCTGTCACCTGCAACCACAACTTAGATAAGAATAGTGAGTAACCTGACCTTAAAAGAGTTGCAATGTATGTGAAAAACAAAATGCTAAGTTTACAGTAATTGATGAATTGTCAGTTGCAGTTGATGGAATACTGGAATGTTTGACAATTAAAGTATAAAACGATTCAGGGAAAAATGTCAGTATAAGCTGTGTATAAAGGTCACCAGGGTCAAGCTTAGAAGTGTTCAGTCAATGGATGGAAAAGATGTTTAGTTCTCAAAATAACAAAATATTATACATCTGTGGAGATTTATTATTGATCTGATAAACCCCAGCAAGCATAAAGCAGCTGACGACTTTATCAGCAGAATGTATGGTATGAGTTTCTGTCCAACCAAGACAAGACCCAGCAGAATCACTACTCAAAGTGCTACTCTTATTGATAACATAGTTACAAATAATATAGAATACATGGACTAGGGATATGTGACAAATATTTAACTACTGGACTACAAAATGCTTGTAAAATTAATAACCTCTAAAAAAAATCTTAAAACAAACGACTTTAGAAACTGAACAAAGATACAAGACATTAATAAAAACTAACTGAAATAACACGGCACTGTAAAAAATGTACTTCAATAATCTACTGGATGAGTTTGGGTGATTTTAAACAACATAATTAAAAGGGGGTTCTCTCCGAGGTCTCCAGCTTCCTCCCACCATCCAAAAACATGCTTCATAGGTTAATTGGTTAATATAAATTGTCCCTGTGTGAGAGTGAATGGGTGTGTGATTGTGGCCATTCTACCCTGCGACAGACTGGCAACCTGTCCAGGGTGTCCCCTGCCTTCGCCCACAAGTGGCCAGGATAGGCTCCAGCAGCCCCGTGACCCCGAAAGGGAAAAACGGAATAGAAAATGAATGACTGAATTAAAAAGGGAAAATGAAGGGAACATACCCAGATTCCCTCATGGTACAGCTGGGCGATATCAATAAAATCTAGGATTTTTTCATACCAAATTTTATTTAGAATTTTAATAGACATTTTCTCACTCCTGTTACAATAACAGACAGACGGCTGGATCCAAGTGCAGCAGGTTTATTAGCTCAGCTGAAAGTCCACAAAGCTGAATCAGGGTCAGGCAGGAATGAGAGGCTAAGAGAGGTAACTGGGGTAGGCAGGATCCAGGCACGAGTCAGGGCAGGCAAACTGTCAGATACAGGGTAAGGAAACAGAAGCTCAAGTCCATCTACAACACTCTGTATTTGAGTGGCACAAACAATATTTCACACTGCTCTTCACTCAGTGCAGAGCTTAAGTATGCTGTGGTGATGAATGAATGAGAGTCAGGTGTGCGGCATCCAGGAAGTGTGCACTGGGGTTGCTGGGGGCTGTAGTGTGATTTTTAACTCTGGAGACAGTTCCCGCCACTTACCAGAGGGGGAGACAGAGTTCCTACCTCTGACCCCTCCCTTTACTTCCTTGAACAAAAATGACAAATGACAGAACATATTTATCAAAACTACTTTATTTTACCATTTTCTTCGGAAATTGACTCAAAGACAAAGTGCATCTAAATATAGGCTGTAAAAAAACTATCAGTAGAACAAAGCAGATAGTGCTTTTTGAGTTTCTATTATGTCTTTCTTACTATTTTGTTCCTTGATACAAATCTGCACTTGATCTGGATCTTTAAACGGATTCTGACTATGCAAAAATATAAACTGAAATACCCCAGTGGGGGTGTGATGATACAAGTTTGCTGCTCTCCACTTCTTTTTTAGCAATACATTAAACTCTACTTGGCTTTAGTTAATAATCTCTATATTCAATTAATCTACTGGGGCCCAATGTGTGCATCGTTGCACAATCTCTATTTATAATTCTGAGTAATTAAACTGTTCATTTCTTCTCACGTTTATGTTAATTTGTCTCTGTTTTGAATCAATGCATTTCATTATTTCTGTATTGAGTTTAATACATCTGTGTGATTTATGTGTTATATTTCACACAATTCATGTTTGAAATTAATCAGTGCTTTAAATTAAAATATGAATGTGACAAGAGACAAAATCTTTTCAAGAAAATAAATCTGGAATTGAAATTTGCAAGTGGAAAAACGGTTATTTGAAATCCTTAATCACCAGTAGAGGGCTTCACTTGCTTTTTCTAAAGAAGATCTGAGAAGCTGAGGTTGGCAGGGGTTTGGCGTTTGGTAGCACAGCTGACTTTGACCTCATTTATTAACGTGGACACACACAGTAATGACCAATTATTGCTGGCAGCACTCTCTGTGCCTGTTCATAGGACTTAAAGCACAAATAAACAAAACAACAACATGGAGAAACGGATAAGACAATATTTTCACAGTGTGTCAAATTTTGATACACCACAAAGAGTCCCTGAACTCACCCTGATTGTACTCCGTAAATGAGATTTTCCCAGAGAAATATTGACCTTTCGCTTTGAATTGCTGACTATTTAATCTTGTGGGCTTTGTTAGCCATGATGCATTGAACAGCCATCATGTGAAGAGGTCTCTACAGTTAACTCAGTAACCCAACACGGACAGACGCAACATGCTTGTGCATCGTCAGGTTCGGAGGAGAAGCAGGACGACGGTCTGTGCGCTGACCTCAGGAACACCACATGGCAGGAGTACCGCCAGCGTCAAACCAAACTGCAGGTCAGGTATCTGCTGATGACCCGGGAAAATGTGGACTGCCCACAAAGGTTTCACCAGGAGTCATTCACAACAAAGACGTCCCACTTCAACGCCTCCCGTCCCTCTAAAGTCATCATCCATGGGTACAGGTGAGGGACTGACTCTGAATCTGTGAAGGTTTGAACTGTAAAAATTTAAACAAGAGAGAAAAGTGTGAAAATGTCCATGTCAAATTTTACAATTCCTTTCATCAAATGTACAATCTGGTTTTTTATTCACTTAAAGATGATCCTGATCTGACCTCATAAAGTGGTGCTTCATTAAATGAACTAAATGATATTGTATTGAAATGATTTATCAAGTTGAAAGGTTTCTTTCTGAATTTAAACAAAGCCTCTCCTTTCAGGTACACCTGGCCCTCGCACACATTTGAACACTGTCTGATCTCTGTTTTCAAAGCCTTAAAGTCTATCATTTCCCTCCCCCTCAAAGAGCCCTGGGGAGCAAACCGCTGTGGGTGAAGGAGCTGGCTAAGGCTTTTCTTGTGGCTCAGGATGTGAATGTTCTGGTGGTAGACTGGATCTACGGGGCATCCTTTGCTTACAACCTGGTAGTGGAGAGTTACAAGGAAGTGGCTCTGCAGATCTCTGTCCTCATCAACCAGCTTCAGGTGAGCAGCATTCTAGTAATAGATCCATTTTTATCTTAAGGACTAGCAGGAGCAGGGCTCGCCTCCTTGCTGCTCCAAAGGCTGAGCAGCTGCTACACGAACCTCACTCTCCTTTCCATCCTTGCCATCCTAATCCAAGCTTCATGAGACAAATTCATTTAAGAAAACACAGCGCTTTTGTTGGTTTTATCTCCATAGCAACTTTTTTTTTTTTTGGTTGCCTAGGGGTGACAAACAGGTCTTAGACTTTTTAGAAAAATCTGCAAAAGCAAACTTTTGAATTTCCATGGCAACTGAGTTTTTTTTGTTAACCACTCCCACAGTCCTGATATGTTAACATTGTATGTTATATTGTTTTGTTCAGCTGCATTACATTTTCAAATCTACATTCGAAATGTTCATACTTTATTTCCAACATCCCCCCCCCCCCCCCCAAGTAGCTTCCTAATGATGCTCAAGGAGTATAAAGGTGACAGATCAAAATACCTAAGGGAAGTTTCAATTTGTACCTGATTCTGAAGATGATGCTGTTTTGGACAATTCAAGATAGTGGCCTTCATCCTGAGGTCAAAGGTCAATGAAACTTCAGTTGGAGTTTTAGACTTAACTGGTGGTATATATATATATATATATATATATATATATATATATATATATATATATATATATATATGGGAAAATTGCGAAATTTCACATCTTGCCGTGAAACGGTTGCCAAGTCGCAGTGCCCGTGGCCATCCCATAACCATTTATAAAATTCCATTTGGCTATCCCTGACACATGTTTTCGTGGATTATGAAATATTTTTTTAAAGCCCTTAAGCGATTCTGGCCACATGCCTAAAATTCATTTTTACCAGGTACTAGGTATATGCAAGTTTTGGTGAGTTTTTGGGGCGGGGCAAGATTTCCACGTACAGGTGTAGTTAGAAAGAATGACTGCAAAAACAATCTGGTCCTTGTAGTCCAGGACTGCTGTGGCACAGGATAAGACAACATCAATACTTACAAAATGGAAAAAAGAGAACATAACAAAGACAGGTGAGTTACAGGTGACTTTCTAAAAATATGCAGCTCTGGGTTGACAGACCAAAAGATCCAACTCAGTTATACAGAAAGGTAGAGAAGGAAACCAGATATCTGTCCAGAAACCAGGAAAAAAGTTTTCTTAGTTTTCTTCATAAAGCAGCAGTAGATCCCAGACTTTAAGATGATCGATCGTTTCTGGACATTGCTGTGAAAATCTGTTTAATGTAACAAAACTCTTTAAGGAGGTTTAATTAAAAAAAAAACAGATCAAATGAAAAGGACAAGAAAGGTAAACAGCACTCAGCTTTGTTTGATCTCCCTGTCCAACAGAATCATGGATGCAAGCTACAGTCCTTCCACCTCATCGGGGTCAGTCTGGGAGCACATGTCGCTGGTTTTGTGGGGACCCTCTTTGAAGGGAAGTTAGGAAGAATCACAGGTGAGTGAAACGCCACTTCACAGTCTGTCAGGTAGAACAAGGCCTTTACCTTACTTGAGTTGCAACCCCCCTAATGTAGATGCAGAATGCTCCGTCAGAGCTGTTAGTTTTCTCCAAGGGGTGATGAGAACAAGCTTCTGAGCTCAGCTGCACTCTGACAAGAGGCCCTGTGGTTCTGTGAAGAGGAACAGGTTCGTGATTCAAGACGACATATCGCTGCCCCGACACATCAGACAGCAGCTTCGGGGGGGGGGGGGGGGGGGGGGGGGGGTATGAGTGTGAACTGAGACGTATTAAACATTTTAAATGCTCTCAGAGATAATTCTGACTCGCAGAAACTCTCTGTTCTGGTGCTGCTGGATCTTAGTGCCGCCTTTAATACAGTAGATCAGTGTTTTTCAAGCAGTTCGCCGCGGCACAATAGTGTGCTGTGGGTGATGGTCAAGTGTGCCGTGGCTCAAAAAGGTTGACCAGATTTTATGAAACAGACTGAGGAGTCTGGTGGGCCTCTCTGGAAACGTCCTGAAGTGGTTTTATTCTCATCTTACAGATCAACACTTTTATGTAAGTATGGGTACATGCTCTTCAAGAATCCAGGAAACAAGTTGTGGGGTTCCACAAGGGTCAGTTTTAGGTCCTACACTTTTTAACTTGTGTATGTTGCCTCTTGGGGATGTCTTCAGGTGTTGACTTTCACAGCTATGCTGATGATACACAGCTTTACATCGCCGTGTCTCCTGATGACCTTGAATGTATTAACGCTCTTTTAAATTGTATTTTTTACATAAAATCGTGGATGGCAGAAAACTTCTCACAACTTAACGAGAACAAAACTAAATTTTCAGTCATTTCTTCTGAAGACAAGAGAGAGGTGATTTTAAAATATCTTCAGAATTTTACACCTTCTCACTGTGTGAGAAACCTGGCTTTACTTTTTGACTGAGCTAAATATTATCCCCCACATTAAAAGTGTCGTTAAGACAGGATTTTATCATCTCAAAAACATTGCCAGAGTCCGCCCGTTCCTCTCTCTTGCAGCACAGAGGTGCTAATTCTTTTATTTTTAGTCACTTAGATTATTGTAATGCTCTGCTCTCTGGTTTACCCAAAAAGTCTCTTTCAAATTCACAACTATTACAGAAATCTGTAGTTCTGAACACATTACACCAGGTTTTAAAATGGCTGCATTGGCTCCCTGTGCATTTCAGGATTGATTTTAATATTCTTTTAATGGTTTATAAATGTTTTAATGCTCTTGGGCCTTTTTATTTAAGTGATTTACTTTTAAGATATGAACCCTCGCCAGATCTTCCAGTGCTGGACTTTTAGTTGTTCCTAAGGTGAGGACCAAAACACACGGTGAGGCTTCGTTCAACCATTACGGTCCTCGACTGTGGAACAGTCTGCCGGAGAACCTCAGGGCTTTTACATGACTTGTGTAATATCTTAATTCTTTTACTCATCTATTAATTGATTCATCTATTTTCCCTACTCAATAACTTTTTTACTTATGTAAGGACTAATATTGTTTTTTTATATACTACCCTTTTACTTACATTCATGATATTTTTAGGAGTTTCTAATGCCTTTTTTTATTTATTTATTTTACTTTTTTAGTTACCATTATTGTTATCTCTTATTTTTTAATTTATTGTAATTGTTTTTATCATTGTTATTATTTATATTCTGATAACACAATTCAACTTTACAATAACTCACAGTGTAACAGATGACTTTTGCACATTTTGCACATTGTTACCCGTTTGTAAATAGTCTTTAAACTATACCCCCTTATTTGTTTACATTTCTACTATATATTTTGTATGTTTTTTATTATTGTTTTTATATTATTCTATTTTCTCTTATGTTTACTTCTACAGTAACACACACATCTCCCATGTGTGGGATCAATAAAGTACCTCTGATTCTGATATTGTTTCATACTCCAGTGTTTCCTTTTGGGGATCCATTGTACTTGGCACTCCTGGCTTGGCCTCTAGGGGGCGCTGTTGCTGTGGTGCTTGTTCTCATCATGCCGGCTGGGGTCCCGCTCTGTGGTCTAATAGCCATAGAGTGCGCCCTGAGCTGCGGTGTTGGGCTGGCGCTGTGGCGATGACCCCCGTGGTCGCCCTGGGCCTTGAAATAAATGGATCCCCAATATATCCTTTCTGCAGAGCAGAACCAAGCCAGACTGTTTTTTCAAGCTGCAGTTCTTTCATTTCTGTTCAGGGTTAGGAAACTAGATGGGTGGAGGGGGGAATCTTGTGAGGGACTGTGTGATTGTAGATGAAAAAAGTTTGAGTTTGAATTAAAACAGGCTTTTGAGAAGCCCTGACTGAGGCACGGAAAAAACCTGTGAACAGTGAACCACCACACTGCTGTTCTCCAGTTGTCTGGTTCTTCTGTCACTCAGCTGTCACTTACAGAGTGACTCCACCCAAGCTGGCCTGTTGCAGATCATGTGGTTCTATTTGGCATTGAGGAAGATTGCAGCAGAATGTGAAGTAAACGGGGACCAACAGCACTTGAGAGTCTTAAGGCCCGTACACACCGAGACGAATTTCGCCGGCGATTTTCGCCGACGTTTAAGGCCTCGTGACTAAACAAAGGGCACCAATGAGAGTGTGCACACCGACGCGAAAAAACGCCACGCGTCAAAGCGTCAAAAAAAAAAACGCCTCGGGTTCGTTTTTTTTTTTTTGACGCATCGCGTCGAAATCTATTCGACCAATGAGAATGGCGCTTTTGCACACGTGTCTGGAGCTTCTGAAGTTCCAGTAAAACACAACTTGGGGGCGCTCAAACACAAAACTGCCTTGCTGAGCACACATACCAGCGAAGACGCCGAGTTGCATCTACACAGCCGCGAAGAAATAATGACGGACATTCTAAAATATCCCCGAACCAATATTCATGTTTTCTTTGTTTGATTCTGACAAGCGCGTAAATACTTGCTCTATAATTCTGAGGAAAAAGCAACTTTAAGAAGCATAAAGTTGCGCAGCGCCACCTTGTGTACAGGAGATTTTCTGTTTACATTAAGCGCCATCTAATGTCAGGGAATGAAATTGCATGTTCGCTCGGCTCATCGTCAGCGAAAATCGCCTGGGTGTGAACACAAAAACGTGGCGAAAAACGCTGGTGAATAACGGCTGGCGAATATTCGTCCCGGTGTGTACGGGCCTTTAGACGTTCAGTCTGTGTTGTTGTTTTTTTTAGTAGAAATGGGTCACTTTTTAACTCTTGTGCTTTCCTATGACCCCCCCCCCCCCTTACATTGACGTGTCCCCCCTACCATGACAAAGGTGGATAAAGGTGGAAAGATTTCATGTAATCCATGGACACCAGTGAAGATCACAAATCATTGAAGAAAAAAGGTTCAGAGCACTGTCTAGTGGGTCTAGATGACCCAACTCCCAATGTTAAAGTGCCTAGGATAGAACAAGGGTTAAACGTCGATTTGCGATGCTTACCAGAGAATTTTGCATAACAAGAAAACACTGACTGTTCCAGAAATGTCTCAGTTTGAATGAGTGACCAAATTAGAGGAGGGAAAATGAAAAGAGATCGAGTAAAACCTACTTTCATGTATAAATGTCGAAATTCAGAGACATTAGATGTTTACTGCGGAAAGCATCTGTCTTCTGCTCATACTTTAATCCTCACAATGAAACTGTTTTTGAATCAGTTTATTACCAGATTCTGTCAAATATATAAATAACGCAGTTACACAACCCTTAGGGTTTGTTACTGATACAATCACACAAACCACATCCAACTCAGAAATGACCATGACAATGTGATCTCATGCAGTTTCTAGAGCTGCTTGTTGGAATGATGAAAGAGAAAATGAAGGAGCCTCACCTTAGTTCAGGGATCAAGGAGCTGCTGAACAGGAAACTTAAAAAAAGAAATTAAAACAAAAGTCTGTGTCCAAAAAGCTAAAACGTTTTACTCACCAGTTGTCTTCAAATAGAATAAAAAACCTCCATGCAGCAGTACTACTGAACACATGGTGAGTAGGAACATTTTATAAGTAAATTAGCATTTTAAAAATTGAGAATATATATTTCTTAAACTCTAGTTTACTTGTACTTTTCAAACATCCTCGTTGCTGCAGTCAGGAGGAGAACTATAAAAGATGTTCATTTGATTGTTGACTTTTTGAGTTCTTTAACTCTGCGTTCTCCTGATTGGCCCCCAGGTCTCGACCCTGCAGGCCCCCTGTTCAAAGGAGCGGACACCTATGACAGACTGGATCCCTCGGATGCTCAATTTGTTGAGGCCATTCACACTGACACTGACTGTGAGGCTACTTTGACTCATGCGTTCAGACCCTCACCAATTTCACTGTGTACTTTTCTTGAAACAGATGAAGCGGCAATATTAATGTTAGTTTGGGCAAGATGAAGCAAGAACCAATAGGTAAACTTTTAGGGGGGTAACTTTACTGAAGAAATGATTTGGTTTGTAGTTTTAGCTGTATTTCTGCACTTTAATCACCTGTTCACCTGTGTGGAGTAGTGGGTGCAGACCAAGGTTATAATAGTTTCGGATTTTTTATTAGTTTTAGTTTTTATTTCGTTTTGAATTTTTGTTTTTAAATTTATTTAGTTTTAATTAGTTTTTAGAGGCAGCTTTACTAGTTTTTATTAGTTTTTATTTTTTGAAATTGCTTCGTTTTAGTTTAGTTTTTATTAGTTTTAGTGTTAGTTTTAGTTTTTTCATTTTTTTTTTTTTGTAAATTAGGATATTTGTCAGGTGCATGATTCAAAATCACCAGAATAAGTATTGTATGATAAAAACGCAATCAAAGATCCATTTTGAAACACTTATTATTCAGAGGACACAAGGACAACCATCCTTAAATTAAAATACTACAGCCGATAACAGCATTACGTTATCTGCTCTTGCTTCTTTTTCGGGGGAGGGCGGGCGAGAGGCTAGCTTGTAGGTAGTGTTGATTTGCGTTTTTGTGTGCGCTTTTTAAATGTACTTTTAGATTCGTAGGGTTTTTCCCTTTGAGGAGTGTTCCACAAATGTTGTCTCCTGCTTCGACTACAAGGCACTTACTTTAGTTTCTATACGCTGTTATATTCAAAAAAGTCCCAAATAGGACTCTCCCGCTTTCTCCCAACTTTTAATGCAGCCATCACGCTCATGTAAATGTCTATGACCACGCTAGCCGGCAGTGTCTGACAGACATCATGTGACGTCACAGACAACGTGATGCCGTAGGGGTCAAATACACAGTAAAACTAGCAGCGTGAAGTAAATAGATTTTATTTCAACCCAAAAGACTTATGTATTAACAAAGACGAAAACAAAGTATTTTTTGGGGTTAATATTATTTAGTTTCAGTTCGTTTTATACACACAACAAACAGTTTTAGTTAGTTTTCGTTTTTTTAAAACTCTCGTTTTTATTTTTATTTCAGTTAACGAAAATGTTTTTTCAATTCTAGTTTTAGTTTTTTCGTTCGTTTTCGTTAACTATAATAACCTTGGTGCTGACCGCTGCTCTCTTGTTTCAGACTTTGGCATCTCCATTCCAGTCGGTCACGTTGACTTCTACCTGAACGGAGGGAAGGACCAGGCTGGGTGCGCTCGCTCCAGATTTCCATCAAGTAAGTTCTGAGAACTCTGGCAGCTTCGTCTGATGCATGCAGCATTTTTAAGACTGCATGCCAGTGACGTGCGGTGAGGTTAATGGCTGGTGAGGCACTGACGTCATCAGTCAGATTTACAAACATATGAACCATACTGAGTAACTTATTCACCATTTGATTGACAAAAGTTAACGTGTTTTGTTTAAAATATCATTTCAACATGGGTTTTTTTTTCATATACAAACTGCAGCATAGAAAAAAGCACAAATGTTATTATCATCTTACCTTTACTTGTAAAGTCCATACGCCGCTCCTTCTGAAGAAAATGTCTTGCCGCTTGCTATCACTTATTCTATTGTTTTTTAGCGTCATAATCTCAGGGCTCACCGGCGCCCCCTAACTTGAGGCACGAGAATGTCTGGCCTCACTTAGCGGCTTTTTTGCCGGCGTTTAGCGCTCAGCACAAGAAACACGTCCCTCACATACAGTTATTTATAAAAACAAACACTGTACATCATATACATCTGCTAAATTATGTAAACTCAGCTCATATAGTACAAGTGATTGAACCGACACACAGAGACAGCAGTACCGTCTGACTGCATAGGTATTGCGCAATCCAAGGTGAGGCTCAGCGGGCTGGTGCCTCATCACACGTCACTTTTTAGTATCTGAACGGCAAATGCGGAAATTCAGCGATTTTGAAAAGAAAAAACACCCAAAAATGGCACAGCCTCACCTGCCTCTCCTGACTGCACGTCACTGCTGCATGCTGTGGACGCACATGTGTCTCATATTTCAAAATAAAAGTCAAGACCGGAAAGGCTTTTTCATTTTCACTATAAAGCTGCATTTGTTGACTCAAAAAGAAAATGAAAAATCAGTCCACGCAATGGCTTCTTCTTTTTCTTCCTCAACACTGCTCATTCTGTGACGTCATTCAAGCGACAATGCAAGGAGGGGATTGCATTTTGGTTTTCACATCCACCGCACAAAAACTGTTGCATAAAGGATTACCTGTCAGCAGTTCCAGGGGGGACGCTGGGCGATGACGTCAGTGCTCACTCTTATTCTTCTTCTATCAGTACGTCTGGTGCCGTCAAAGGAGGGACAAAGCAACAATAGACCAAGAGGTTGGGAAAGTTGGTCAGAAGCTAGAAAGCTCAGATGTCCTCGAACAGCAAAACCAGCTGGAAAAACAGGAGATGATCTTCTAAATGTTCTTTGATTATTGCTATGATTTTTTTATCAGGTGCCTGTTCATGCATAATTTTTAATATAAAGGATTAGGACTAGGTTGATACGTGCTAACAACATTTAGCTTTGGACATACTTCAAATCCATGCGGTCAATGCAGCAATGGGCATCTTTGCTGCACATTAATCTGTGGGAATACGTCATGTCTGGACACGACTGTTAACACAAATTCACATGATTGTTTACAGCGTTTCTCAGGACTGCACGGAGCGGTATTTCTACATTCAAAGGCCGCCTCCGTTAGCTCACACACCGTCCCGGTGCTCGGAGAACCAATTCTCCTGAGCCCTGCAGCTCGCTCACGCAGAGTGGCCGGACGGACTGCGTTCCGACGCCTCCTCCGGAGCGTCACCGTAACAAAGCCCCCTCCCCCGCTTGCAAACACGAAGCTATGAGCCCGGCTGCTCTGATCAGGGACACGCTTCGCTCGTGTGGAGCAGCTGGCCCACCCTTTTTGAGCTCCGAAGCCTCCTCTCACCGTCTTCTTATGTCTAGTGACAGAAGAAAAAAGATTTAACACTGACGTCATCGCCCAGCCTCCCCCCTGGAAATGAATTATGTGACAGTTTTAGCGGGGTGGATGTGAAAACTAAAATGCATCCCCTCCTTGCATTGTCGCTTGAATGACGTCACAGAATGAGCGGTGTTGAAGTAGGAAAACGAAAAGCATTTTGGGGGATTTATTTTTATATTTTTAAGTCAATTGATGCAGTTACATAGTGAAAATGAAAACGTTTTTCTGTTAATCCATTTTAATTGTCAAATTAGATATGACAGGTTGAAGAAGAAAAAGTAAAAGTGAAAGCGGTTTGGCGGATTGATTTTTCGTTTTTTATTTTTGAGTCACCAAACGCATCTTTATAGTGAAAATGAAAAAGCATTTCGCGTATTGACTTTTATTTTGAAATATGGGACACACGTGCTTCCATAGCATTGCCCTCTAAGCAGGTCTAAGCAGCTCAGAGCAGCTTCACATTTGGCTCTCTTAGTTCTTTTGTCTGCTGTCAGTTCTTGTGTACTTTGCAGTGTACGGTTATGTGATCTGTGACCATATGAGGGCGTTGCACGTCTACATGAGCGCGCTGAACGCCTCCTGTCCTCTTGTTGGGATCCCGTGTTCCACATATGAAGACTTCTTGAAGGGAAACTGTGTGACCTGTGAGGTTTTCCAGGGGGCGTGTCCACGCATAGGTAAAGACATCGGAGCGGACCTGCACCTTTTATTAAACTAAATGCTGTCAACAACCCCCACCCAAAAAAACAATAAATCTCAATAGGTAAAGGCATAACTAGATCAAAACAAACTGCTCAGATAAGTAGACAACAGAAATAAAACCAAAATGTGTTTTACTCCACAAGGTTAACATCTCTGGCAATGTCAACTCAGCCTGAGCCATTTTAGGATTGAGGTAATAATGGACTAAATGTGAGATACCAGCTTTACAAAGAATCACTTTATGTGCTGAACAATACCTGCATGCAGTCTTTCAAAATAAAAGAAGGGTAATAACAGGCGTTAAGGTGTTAACCTTTGAACAAGGGAAATCCCTAAAAGCTAAGAGTAATTTAGGATCAGAGTGAGCCTCCGATGGTAATGGTAATGGTAAGTATTTTAACTGAAACTGTTGCACGGAATTATATTTATACAATTTCAAAGTTAAAGTACCTGTAATGTGGCTTTTCCCATCAACGATTAGCAGTAAGTGCTCTTATCTTTATGTCCTGTGGTTGTAATCATGAGGAATTTTATCAGCATTGTCTCGCAGAAAAGAACAAAAGCATGCCCTCCTCTGATGAATCTAAGTGATGACAGCAGGTCTGTCACACGGCAAAAGGTCTGCTACACAGCAACATGTCTGTCACACGGTAGCACGTCTGTAACATGGCAACAGGTCTGTAGCTCAGCAGTAGGTCTAAGAAAGAAGGTCTTCCACGTACGTAGCAGCTCCCCACCATCTAAACTGCTGCTGAATAAGGTGTCGCCTGTTTGTGTACATATACTTTATGTCTTTGTATGTTTTTCAGGTTTATCAGAGAACAGTGGGATAAACGTGTCACCCATCCCCAGAGAGCAGAAGATATTCCTGCTGACGACGTCCTCGGCTCCGTTTTGCGGTGAGAGTTCCTATTTCCTGAAATGAAAAGCTATTGCAATCAAAAACATCTTAATATGTGAAGCGTTGGGACCCCTGCCTCTGTTCCTGTGTGTCTCTTCTGCTCCGCCCCCTTCTCAGCTGGAGCCATTTAGTATAAAGCCCAGTTCTTCCAACCACTCTGTGCCAGATGGTCCTCTAACTGAGTCCAGCTCAGCCTGTGTTTGATTCTGCCTGCCTATCTGTCTCTTTATAGCTCCAAGTTTACAGCCCAGCTCCCAAGCTCTCAAGAAATTGTCCTTAATCAGTGTCAGTGATGAAAAAAACACAATATCATCCATGAGTTTAATTGAAAAACTAAGTATTTCCTTACTTTGAATGAGCCTCAGCTTACCCTCAGAAAGGATATAAGTAAGATTTTGCCTCATAACTCATTCTGGTTCATTATCTCGTTTCACTGTTTTATTCCTCAAGCAGTATTGAATCCCTTCGACTTCTACTCACACTTTGTAAAGGCTTGTAATGACGCCTCTGTCATCATGATCCTGCTCATGGCTGCTTCTTTCCTCAGCTCATCATATCCTAGTGAAACTGGAGGTTTCAGTCCTGGACAAAAGTGCAGAGGTGGAAGTGACACTAATGACAGGGAAGCTGGGAACTCAGCTCCAGCTCAGACTGTAGGTATCGCATGAGCAATGGATTTTAATGAGCTGCTGTCACAGCACCACAATTCCTGAATCTCACTGTAAGCTGTTGCTGTGAACTGGAGCTGCATTTTTACAAAAGGCAGATTTAAGGCAGATTCACTTTAAAAGCCCAGTCTGGCCACAGTTGCTTACATTCAATGTTTTAAACACAGAGACGTTTAAAAAACACACGTGTAGACAAAAAAGGACTCTTCTTTTTCCTTAATTTAGAATCTTCAGTGGTTTTGGCTACCTGAAGATTTCTGTTTAGCCATTGTAAATATTTCAAAGTCAATGTAATTTACTTATATAAACTAACAAAACAGACTGAACTAAACTGGGATCCCTGCATCGCTGCCCTTAGAACCGACTTCGCAGTAAAGAAAAACGGATTCTGAAAAAAAAAGAAGAGATTTTGAGGTTCATTTACGAGGAAAAGTGGCATTTGCTCACTAATTCTGATGCGCACTATAAAAACTCTTTGCATGCATATTTACCATATAAAAAGTCTGCTATTTTGAGAGTGGAGGAGCTTCAGCAGGTGCAGCACGCTGTGGCAGGATGCTGTGGCAGCAGAAATGTCTCTGCACAGGTTTCCTGTAGGCCACTGGGAGACCAAAAAGGCATCTTTTGTTTCCCCAAATATGTGCATCTTTTTATTTATTTTGTCCAGACGAATGACTTCATCTTGTCAAAAAAAACTCTAGGAAAACTTTACAAACTAGCATAGAACAGAAAAGTCCCTTCTGAGCAGGTCTTTATCTAAATGACAACGAGAAGTGAATTAAAGGTCTAATCCTGAATGACCAATGGTCGGTCTGCGATGCGTCTCCATCGCTTGAGAAGTCCGTCTCAAGACCGTCAGTAAATTTACATTGACCCAGTCGCGTCTCCGGTCCATCACCCGTCCCATCTGGATCCCAGAGGAGTGGTTTGTCCTGTCTCCCCCGTGTCAAGTAGTTCATCCTTCTTCGCTTATCCAACACTGAAACGATCAAAAGCCTATGTCCAAATTCCTTCACTACCCACTACTCACCATATAGCGCGTTTGTCATATAGTAGTGCTGTCTGAATCTACAATTCCAAAGTCCAGGGCCGTAGAAATTTCACAGAAGTCTCTGCAAAAAACCAGTGTGCATCAATGCTCGCTTGATTGGCAATTTTAGACCACAATCTCGTCCTCTTTCGGCTTCACCCATCAGGGGTCGCCACAGCGAACAAGTCGCATGGTAAACTTGGCAATGTTTTACGCCGGATGCCCTTCCTGACGCAACCTTCTCAAACCGGGCTTGGAACCGGCTGAGGTAGAGAAGGGAACAGGGAGCAGCCCGGAGTCGAACCCTGGTTTCACGGACGGAAGGCGCCGCAAACCAGCACGAGCTAAACCGGCTCCTTTAGACCACAATCTAATTTATTTAAATGTGGTTTTTTTAAATAAACCAAAAAATGCTTTCATCTTTAGAACGAAGAGGATTCATAAATAGTCATCATAAAAACACTCATATCAATTGGATTTTCACTTTGTGAAATCGATGATGTCATGTTCGCCACTTTAAAAAAAGTAGTGAGCATGGTGCCCTAATTAATTTTAAAATCCAGGGCACAACATACCGGTAGTCCCCCACTGTATCGCTTTTCAGTAGTTAGGGAGTAGGGGGGAAATTCGGACGCAGCCTAAGTCTCATAACATTTTATTTTGAAGGTACAACAAAAGTTTTTATTTTGAAACTCAGACCTATTTCCTGTTGACGCATCAACGTACTGGAAATAGAACTCCTGCTTAAAGCTTAGGCTGAAGTGCAGAGGGACGGACGTGGACCGCAGACATGACGGAGGCGACGTTAACATTGTGATCGAGTAATGAACGTTCTTTTTGTGTTAACGCAACAGAGACGCACCGCACTCGGACCAGTGGAAACGAACCGTAAGAGTTATGCTTTACAACACAGAAACATCCAACCTATAATAAAGAGAAAAAGTTGCAAAACTAACACAATTACAAATGGCAAAAGGAATATAAAGCATGTAACATCTATTAAAAACTTGTGTGAGTAATTGTGTTTTTAAGTGTGTTCGTTTTCTTTCCTTCCACACGATTTTGTCTCATTTTTTTCCTTAAGACCCCTTCAGCTGAAAAGTCTGTCTGGGAAACGGTTTTGTCCTCAGTTGTGATCGTGTGTGTTGTGTTTTGTTTCTCTTTGTGTAGTCAGACCGACACCACAGTGTACAGGTCAGTGGTGGCTCACCCCGCTGCTCTGTGTGAGCTGGACTCCATTAAGATCAAAAACACTGGAGTTCGCCTCTACAGACAAGGAGACGTCCACGTGAAGTCTGTGTGTGTCTCAGAAGTCCCACGTTTCAGGTATGTGTCAAAGAAACATTCAAAAAGCAATAAGCATCCACAGATAGGGGAACCAAAGAACATCCGTCTCTGAAGGAACCAGTCAAAGAAACGGACACAAACCTGTTCTGTCCTGTGCGGATTCTCCACCTTGATATGTTTAGAGCAGGGGTTCTCAAGGTTTTTGTAGCGGAGGGCCAAATTAAGAACTCAACATTAGACTGGGGGCCAATTTTGGTGAAAAAAATGGATAAGCAAAAGTTGTTTCAATAACTTTAATGACCAGGTGTCATTTGTACAACTAACCAGGCTCTCCAGATGTTTTCCCAGAGGTTGCTGTCCAGATCTTCTACTTGTATCATTTGACAGACTTATTTCTTCAAACTTGTTCTGGACAAACAATGTCAGCCACTTTCAGCCAACATTCTTTTTACAAAGTCCCCGTCACTTAAGGGCTTGCTATGCCGGGCCATTTCCAAAGCCACAACGTAGCTAGCTTCTGTCTTGCAAATCGGGCACATGACTTTATCCATGAGGTACGACAAAGTAAGCAATTGTCCAAAGCGCCTTTTCTCCTCGCCAACACAACGTTTTTTCCTTTAAAGGAACCTACTCTGGCTCTCTTTTATTGAAAGCCACAAAAAATCTTCCCAGGGGGCCAATGGCGGCCCGTGGGCCGCTATTTGAGAATCCCTGGTTTAGAGCTTCAGGCATTTATCTTCTAATCTGATAGAAGCTAAATCTCTTTCTACCATTTCTCTACTCAAAACTTCTTTGCTATATGTCCTCAAAAGCAACTGAGCAATGAAATGAAGGCTTATGTTCAGATTTGGCCCATTTTGTTTTCTTCACCGCATTAGGCCGTACCATAAAATGAGACCAAGGAGGTCAAGATGACTGATCTATTTCAGAAAATGTCACCAAACCCTAAATCTGTCCAGTGAAATGGCTGTGTTGAACTTAACAAGTAGTATAAAAAAGAGGACAGGGCAAATTCTCACGCTGCTTGGTAAATATATTTGACTAATATGATTAGTTGGTTATCTTCTTCTTCCACTTTCGGCTTCTCCCATCAGGGGTCGCCACAGCGAACAAGTCGCATGGTAAATTTGGCAATGTTTTACGCCGGATGCCCTTCCTGACGCAACCTTCTCAAGCCGGGCTTGGAACCGGCAGAGGTAGAGAAGGGAACAGGGAGCAGCCTGGAGTCGAACCCTGGTTTCACGGATGGAAGGCGCCGCAAACCAGCATGAGCTAAACTGGCTCCCCCATGATTAGTTGGTTATAGTGGGAAAAAAAAGTGGTCTAGCCGTTTAGACAAACAGCCAACAGCAAATGTGAGGCTCTTGGTTTGCTGTGCTGCATAAACAGAGCAGACTGGAAACCTTAAGAGAGAAAGAGTTTCAAAATAATACAAGCCTCACGGACACTATTGGTTAAAGTTGCAATCATAACATCTTTGCATGGTATTTTGTTCTGCAATGCATTTTAGGTTTTTTCAACAAACAAATGTGACTTAAATAGACTCATCTTTTTCCAAAAATCTTATTAAGGATAAGCAAATGTTATAAAGTTGAACTCAGAATCAGCTCAAGGTTGGATTTTGACCTGTAAACAATGTTTAGTAAAAATATTGAGATTAGAAAGTAAAAGATATGGTGTATGTTTCAGCAGCAACTTGTGTGTGTCTGTCTTTCAGGAACAAGAAGCCGGTGTGTGTGAACAACTTTAATGTTCGTCGAAACGCTCCATGGTCACATGACTTTGTTCAGGTGTGTGACACCTTCTAGAAAGAAATTGTACCCAAAGACACTGAAAAAAATGTATTTAAAAAAAGGTTCAGATTGTCAGATATAAAGGTAACAATTGGTGAATTTATTCTGTAAAGGATGCCTGAAAATGCTGAGCATTTGTGCTGCATTTGTCAGGCAAAAATCTGAAAATTGTTGCATCTTCGGCCTCACACAAAGCAGACACACAAATTCAACCTATCTTTTCAGCTGCACCAATAAATAGCATTTTTTTTATCAATGTGTGGAGATTGTGTGGATAAAGTGTTGCACCGGCAGTGATGTGGCCATTTCAATCAATAGATATTTTCCATAAAAAATGGAGAAACCAGCTTTAATTGTGTTGAAAACTTAAAAAAAGGAAAACAGGTGTAGAGAGCTTTTAAACCTTTACATCTTGATACAATAAAATCTTTTGGTTGCTACTATTGTAGGTTTGTGAAAACTGAAACAGTCTAAATCTAAACTAGATCATCACAGCAAACAAAGAGCTTTATGGAGAAATCTTGGCCCCAATAGAAAACCCTCTTCAAACACACATCCCATTTTGTGTCTTTGTTGGCATCAGCAGAGAAAAATTCACAGTGTTCAGTTGTGTTTGACATCCTCCATTATCAAAGCTACAAATAAAATAAAAATACGTGGTCTGTAGGCACCAAGTTTCCCTTTAGATGCAGAAGAAATATTTCTTACAAAGGAAATTGCTGTTGTCTTCTTAATTCAGACACATTTGTGACTAAAGCAAATCATACACTAAAGTTACAAAAACACCCAAATCTGAAATGTGACAAATCACCGCAGCGTGCAGAGTGAGACATCTAACACAAAACACATGTTCAAACTTAAATCTGCATCAGAAAAAGAAACGTTTCAAAAGTTGCTGGTCGGAACACTATTTTCATGTTATTTCATGTTAGGCTGCAATCTGCAGATGACCTTTTTCACCTCCCAGTATGGTTGATGCTTTTCTGTTCTTCATCCAACAATGTTTTGGAAATGACACACTTGGTCGTGACATTTAGACAAACAGTAAATGAAAAACCGGTTTAGGGCACGGTGAATAAAATAAAAAAACAGCATTTCCCATGCATAAAGCAAGTACCATAAATGATGGACGAAAAGATTTTAGTGTTCTCAGAGGAAAACAAGGAGCTGCTTTGGGGCTTAAAAGCATTTTTGGAAAAAACAGCGTCACAAATGAAAGATTCATACTTTTGTTAGAACAATAGACAACCAGGTGTTTCCAGAAGAAGGCTGCTTTCACAGTTTGGGGGTGTCTGTGGGGGCCAGCGGTGCTCTTCCTCTTTTCAACCGAGAAGGGAGGTTATCTTTAACCTCAGATCCTGCAGGGGGCGACACCAAAATGAGTTAGGACAAAGCAGCAAAAGGGAAAATTCACTTTGAGTCCCGTTCACAGTCACTGGTGACACTATGTGCCACAACAGAGAATCACGATCCAGCTGAAAGTAATTGCATGGGATGCATTCACCAAAGACATGCACACTACACTACAATGGACATTTTATTACAAATTTCCTTTTTCTCAATGTTTTGGAATACTGAAGAGGCAGAACATAGCAGGTACTGCCTAACCCTGACAAATAGAACAGGACTGGCAGAGAAAAGAATGGGCAGAACCGTGGCTTCACTGCCACAGATTTATTCATCTAGTAGTTAGTGATTGTTGTGATTATGTGAAGGTGTGTCTGTGCATGGTGGAAGTAGCATGCAGGTTTAGGAACAAGGACAACATGTCCTTATCGCCGACTAAAAAGAAATCCTGGCCATAGGTGGGTAGTTTCCAGGGGTCATAGCGTGCTGTTTCTAGATCAAATCAAAAAAACTTTTGTTTTCTAGGACAAAGTTTCGACAGAGTTCATTACATTCCCCTTTGAGTTGTGGGCTGGACTGATGGCATGGAGTAAGCCTGTGCTCACTTCCCATCATCCCTTTGTTTACGCTCTCTCCCACTAGCGCACAGGTTTACAAAATAAACACCAATTCGTTTCTGGGCCATAACATGCACTCATCTTAGATATGGATGCTGCCATCTTGGAGCCAGACATTGTCAATTTCTAGGGCACTGGATCTTGGAATGGTAGATTTGGACAGCACTGCAAAATGGCAAACGCGACATATAGTGCAGTCTGTAGCGAGTAGGGAAGGAATTTGATCATTTATAGTATTTTTGCATTAGTTTTCTACAATTAACAGAGGCAGCAAGCTAACGGATATTTGTTCATTAGTCCAACACTATAACAGAGTCAGAGTCAGGTTAGAGTTACAGCATATTTCCCTAAAAATTATCCTTATATCTGTAGATTAGATTCTTATATTAAGACTTGCAATCAGGAAATGTATGACTGTAAGACAACTGGACGGGCGCAGTGACGGGATTATAAATTACTACATTCTTCCATTTTGCCTAAGCAAAAAACTACAACACCACAGACTAAAACAAAGTAGCGGGCACTGACTTGACTTTTAACAAGAATGATTTATGCTTTTAGTTCTTATTCATCATCCTAAAAATAATACATTTATTGTTATTTTTGAGCAGATTTTAAGGTTTCAAGATTTAGGAGCAGAATCAAGAACCTTAATGGATGGATGAATATTGTTGTCTAATTCTCCTTTGTAAAGGATGAGACATCAGAAACCCTATAGGTCTATAAAATTACAATGTAACAAGATGTAGTTACAGGGATCACCTGTCCCAGTTCACCTTTGGATGGCCAGGGACACCCTGAACAGACTACCAGAACAATATCTCACCATTATTTTCAGGGTCAGCTGTTGATTTATGAAAAAAACATTTTTTATGACATAAAGTCAGAGGGGGCTGTAGAAAACACGTACATTTACGGCGAGAACATGTCAACTGTACTAAAGGCTAACTGCCACCACACTGTTCAGCCTGCTCCCACCGGCATACACTCTAAATATAAATATAAATATTTACTAGTTTATTCTAGAATACGGGTTGCAGAATATCTCACATCTATTTGGGAATAAAATGGTCACATTAAACCTGGGAGCTGTGCCAACCCTCCAGTGTTGAGCCGCTGAGGGTGGGGGTGGGGGGTTGTCAACTCTCCAAACCACAAGTGTGTGTGCTTGAAGAGATAAAAAAATTGCACAAGTTTGTCAAAAAAAACAGTTCAAAAACAGACCACAAGAACAAAAACAGCTACTTCATGTAGGCTCCCTGATACGGCATTTATGCCACTTCCAGCAGTCCAGTGGAAGCAGAGGTAGGAGGTGAGCCCAGCTGGTTTTTGCTTCTCATGACGGAGTTTTACACCAACAATCTAAATTGAATGCAAGCTGCACTTTGGAGCATAAAAGATTTGTTGTGGATCATGAGAGCTGAAGCTGAGCGACAGATTAGACCTGCTGCCCTACAGCTGTCCTGCAACCCAAACCCAGCACCAACCACACTGCCCTGTCGTGAAATGAGATCCCCCTCCCGTGATTGGACGGGAGCTGCTGCTGGGGCTGGGGAGGCAGAGTCGCACAAGAGGAGAAACGGCTGAAGGGTGGACACACACGGGATTAATGGTGGGGAGCTGAACTTTTTGAACATCCCCTAAATTTACGAGCTGTAATCCTCGTGAGATAAGAACACAGCTGCTGCGTGGCTGAACAACATTGCTGCAGTGGCATTACAAACACACACACACACACACTCACACATACACACACACACACGCATACACATGCATACACACACACATTAGCTTCATGTCCCCTGAAAAAAAAAAATTGTCCACGACAGCAACAGATGTGACAGTGTGCTTGCTCATGGGTACCGAGCTTCAATGCTGTTAACACTGAAAGAATCGTTGTATGATAGTAATATACGGTAATTTTGGATAAAAACAATATGAATCCAGCTGAGACTGACCACTCAAAAGAGATCCTTGTGAGAGAGCAGTACTGAATAGCCTGCTTGCATAGCCAGGTTTGGGTATGACAGGGATCAAGTTATGAGCAGTGGCCACAAAGGAAATTATTATTATAATTATTATTATTATTATTAAGGACACAGCATCTGTACTGACGCGGGCCAGAAATGTCACAGGGGTTAATTGCTTGCTGTCCTTGCCCAGACCAAAGTACCGTTTCCTATTTTCCCTGGGAACCGTCATTATATACATAGGTACAGCAGTGCAACAGTGTTGACTCCATCTCTTGGTCACATGACACACGATGGCTAATCTTGCTCATCAACATGTGACTATTTCTGTTTGCGGTGTTCAGTCCAGCAGATCCTTCATCCTCAGCTCCAGACTGGGAGTTTTAGGGCCACCAAAAAAATATTTTAAATACTTTACCCTATCCTACTGCTATCCCAGGCACGTTAACGTTGGGAGTTGGGTCATCTGGACCCACTAGACAGTGCTCTGAACCTTTTTTCTTCAATGATTTGTGATCTTCACTGGTGTCCATGGATTACATGAAATCTTTCCACCTTTATCTACCTTTGTCATGGTAGGGGGAACACATCAATGTAAGGGGGGGGGGTCATCTAAGATAGCACAAGGGTTAAAGTCGTAAATTTACGACTTTATTCTCATAATTTAACAGTTATGACTTTTTTCTGGTAAATTTACGACTTTATAGTTGTAATTAAAAAAAAGGTTTTCTTTGTAAAATGGCCCTAAAACTCTGTCATATATTTGTGGTACTTTTATTCTCTTTTTATTTTATTGTATTAATTTATTTTTTTAAACTGTTCTTCTCTTTATCAACCTGTGGTGAGCTGTGCAGGAAGGCTTATGGGATGTTCTCTTTCCTTACTCCACCCTCATTTGTCCAGAGAAGATCTACGTTACTGACAAATGAACTTTACGAGGCTGTCAGCCAATCAGGAAACAGATGACTGAAATGTCAAATGAAAAGGAACAGCTTTTAGAGTGGGAGGGAGCAGTTTACACAGGTGCAACACTGAAAAGGATTAGAAGAAATAATGTAAATATAATCTAAAAGTGATCATCCTCAGTTATTCAGCTGCTTTTATATTGCAATATCGTTGTAATGGAATATTGTTTATTGACTGATGAAAAACACAGCAGTTGTTCTCATTACATTATTTTAATAACTTACTGAGTGATGACAAAATAGAATGCAAATATGTAAGGGATAATGGCCGCCAAAGTGAACATTATCAGATATTAGCACACTTTGCGGAGGTTGCTTCTGGAAAGTGTGCTAAGTGGCCAATCAGAATCGAGTATTCACCTGGACCGTGGTAGAAGTTGGTATATGTGTGTCATAGACAGACATGTTGTGTTAGATTCTAAAACTTTTTGTCTCCAAAGGCTTCAAAATAAGGCTTTAGGTCGTCAAACACCCTCAGATCGCCCTTTTTTGTTTGTAATAGTGGCAAAAAAGAGAATTATAGCCTCAGACTTTCAGACAAGGACCCTCATCACAACCCATACAGCAGTGTTTTTCAACCAGTGTGCCGCTGCACACTAGTGTGCCGTGGGAGATGGTCAGGTGTGCCGTGGGAAATTGCCCTCATTCACTGATCTAAAAACATTTCCCATCTCCAGGATATCAGCTCTTTGTTCATCCAAACAGACCCTGATAAAACACTGAGTAGTTAGGAATATGAAAGATCATAAAATACTTTTTTCTTTGTGTTTATTTGATTCTATTAAAGACACTTTGATAAGAATGGCGGTACCGCGATTTAGCTGCAGCTCTAGCTCTGTTTTCGGAAAAGTCCCGCCCCTTTAACTGTCTCCACCAATCATTCTTGAAGGCTTAATCACACGTCATCAGTCTGACCAATCAGAAGTGGTTAAAGTCTTCACTTCCTTGTTCAGATTCTGCTCATAAAGTCTCTCAGTTCCAACAAAAATACCAGCTAAAGTTCGTCTTTAGCGGTGTAGCTTTCCACAGAATCCGGGGTCAGACCGTGGAACAAGTGAACAAAACAATGAAGATCAGAGAAGAGAGTCTGTCTGCCATCACTACATCTCCCATGATGCATTGTGGCAAAGTAACAGCGTCTCAGCGCACAATAAGTCTTCGTTGTTAAACGTCTTGAAAGAACAATCTTTTAAGTTAACTTTTATTACATCTTTTAGTAAAAACAGCTGCAGCTTCCAGCTTTTTCTGCCACAATAATCACAAAAAAGCATGTGAAATTGTGGAGGGGCTGTAGATCAATACAGACTATGAGTTTCTCCTTTTTTAAAATTTTTGGATGCTGGTGTGCCGCGGGATTTTTGTCAAGGTTAAAGTGTGCCGTGGCTCAAAAAAGGTTGAAAAAAACTGCCATAGAGGATACGATCCTTCAACCCTGAGGTCCTGCCTTCAGCAACATGAAGGCTACAGGCCTCTAAGTGATAACAAAACCCTAATGGGACTGTGGTGTGTCAAAAAGGTCATCAGCAGGGAAGATAAGATAAACCCTGCATGGCTCTGCCCTGATAATGGCTGCAAAGGCATGTTCAACAGGAGGAAGCACCTAAGTGCAGGTCATGTGAGAATGCCTGTGGTGTGGGTTTCAGTAATTCACATCCAAAGACACTTTATAAAGTCCCTTTTTGTTTATACGGATTTAAATCCTCAAATACCTTAGATTGCTTTTAAAAAATGGAACTGATTCAGGCTCCGATTCTGTGTATTGTCTATTTATCAGCATTAAAAATGCAATAGCATGCTCACTGATCACAACAAACAATTGTTTCTGCATTTCTGACTGAGAAAGAATTAAATACTGAAAGTTATAAAAAAGAAATAAGTTAGCTAAGTTTTTCCCTTTTTGTCATGCCAGCTGGTCGTGAGGGTTTTTTATGCTTTAATTTAAAATTTTAGGTCATTACTAATAAAGATGCATTTCATTGTTTAAGCATGTTAACCTGTAAACAACTTGGTCGAAAGCCTTTTGTCTTCTAGGTTTTTGGGTGTTCTTTTTATGAAAGTCTATAGATTGTACCAATAAATAAACAAGCAAAATAAAAGGGGAAAAAAGTGTTGTGCTGGAATATAGTTTGTTGCTGGATAATTAAAGGACCTATACCATGCAAAGTCAACTTTTTGAGCTTTTAAGTGTACTATAATGTTCATTCCTCACGAATAGAAACCCCAAAATGGTATTTTGATTCGTTCACAGATATCTGAGTAGTCCTCTAAAAACCTGCTCTCTGAGCACCAGCTCTATGGGGGTAAAAATGTGTCAAAATGGACGAGCTTGTAGATTTGATGTGAGAACTAGTAAAATAGAATGAGAATGCAGTCGTGCATACGCAGCAGCCGATTTGAGGTTGTACGCATACAAATGATAATTTATCAGTTGTGATTTTGTTTGTCGAAACATAAATCTACACATTTGTAGAAATGGTTTTGTGTCCACATTTAAATCTCACTTGTGTGACCCATCCCCTTCTTTGACTTGACATTTATTTTACGTGTGGACATTTGTTCTTTACAGCAGAAGATCTTTACACACAGCTGCAGTATTTTGGTTTACAAATTCTCATTCTATTTTACCAGTACATCAAATCTACAAGCTTGCCCATCCTGACACATTTTTACCTTCATACCAGTCCCTCCCAATCCACGAAAACGTTCCCACGAGCTGACAGAGAGCAATGAGAACTTCCAGGAAGAGTCTCTGCTGCCAGCTCCCCCCCCCCAGGCTAACACAGACACACCCACTCTCTCTGTGGCGCTAGTGGTGATCTGTACAAACGCTTTCATTTTCTATGCACAATCTGCACAACCATCTTTGCAAAATTTGGATGTTGTTTTGATTTTTGTGAGCGAAACACAGACACGCTGCAGAGGCAGAGTCTAGGTTGACGTCATGAAATGGGCGGTACCACAAGGAGAGAAAGTCGTTGCCTCAGAAATCGAGTTGTCTTACTTCTGGGTAGTAAAAAAAACAACTCACTTTTAATTAAAATAATCCTTATTTTGCGTGCCAAAGGTATATATCATTTACATGGATATTGTGTACTATAAAAAGCTTAAGAGTAGCATGGTATAGGCCCGTTAACAAGCAGGTTAGTAACGTGTGCACAGCAGGTGTTCCATGCAGCTCATTCTCTTCTGCTGAAGTACTTACATGAGTTTAGGTGGTGACCAGTGTGTTAGCTCCAGTACCCTGCCCCTCTACCTCAAATAATCCCTCTCACTGCCATAGTCCATCAAAGAGCCAGGTACATCAGCAAAGTCCTCCAAAACCAGGCTGGTGGAGTCCTCACCAGAAAGCAGGTCCGGGTCTGAAGCCCAGGGGAGTCCACGATGGTCATTCTCTGGCGTCAAAGGAACGTCTGAGGATGACATTCTTGGACCTTGTGGATGATACTGATATTGGGACGGATGTGACATCTGGTGAGTTGGTACTGAGTCAGGGCTCTGTTGGTCAGCTGGATGCTCCTTGGAGATGCCGCTGTCACTGCCGCTGCCGCCCTCGCTGCCCTGAGAGGCAGGAGCCAGCACATGGTAGAGGCTCGGCAGGCGGATGTCCAGCAGCACGCCGCTCTTGATGTACAGCTTGTTGTTCAAGTTGTACAGCTTTTCTGCAATGTCACTTCCCAGCATGACAGAGAAGAGGCGGGCAATGTAACGCTCCTTTGATATCAGCGCGTAAAGCCGACGGCGCCGCCAAGAAACATAACGGGAGTCTTCCTCTGCCAACAAGGTCACCTGGCAAAAATAGAATACATTTAGAGATTTGTTTTTTTTTATGTTTGTGAATTTAGGTTAAATCAGAAGGTCAGAAACTTTGCCGCCAAACAGTTTAACCTTGTAGCTTGAAGCAAACACAAAGAAAAGCAACTGATTTATAGGTGAAGTTTTATTTGCAGTTACCTCCAGGTATCCTTAAAACAGGGATGTGTCGATGTCTGAGCTGTACACACTATTCCAGAGCAGGTAGAACACACACACACATACATACACACACAGAGTAAGAATAAGGGTACATTCTGGCCTTACCAGTCCAACGCCAGAAACAAAAAAGGGGTCTTTTCACTCTTTTTTTGGACGCATCACAACACATATGATGTCAAATTAACCCTTGTACTATCTTGTGGGGTCCAGATGACCCCACTCCCAACGCATTCTTGAGGCATTACACAAAGAACATTTACAATTTCTAAAGATCTAATGGATGAAACACAAGGTACTTGAGAAGAGCTGATGTTCTTGAGTAATGAAAGAGAAATTGTTACCTTAACCGAAATCAAGAGAAAAGAGAAGCTTTGCTTTTAAAATAAATGGGATTAAATTTCAACTGAAAAACATTTACATGTATGCAATAATGGTGGTCAGTGGTGGAGCTGGAACATTCAGAAGGATGGCAAATTGGAGCAGCGGAGTGGACAGCCATTAAAATGATATTACACACTCTTTTATTAGTATTACTCTTTTTAAAAAAAAACAGCAATCCTTACAGCTGCGGTGCTATTTTGAATGGCTAAAGAAGCTCCGCCCCTGGTGGTGGTTGGTGTAACATGTTTTGAGCCTAATAAAATGTATTTTTGTTGAATTGACTTCAGCAACAAAAACTAAACTAGATCAGCAATTTGAAAATAAAATGACAGAAAGATGCATTTACAGAATAACCTATCCTTCAAAGATTTTGGCAAACGTTTTACCAAAAATGGCTACGAAAAAGTCTGAGCAACTTTCACACCAGATCCCATCAACACTAAAGGGTTTTACAGTTTAGTAACTATGAATTATCGTTTAATATCTATTTGCCATTTTCCATTTTATATTGTTTTTCAAACAACCTGAATCAAGATGAAGAATAATGTATACATTTAAAAACCTGCTAATCATTTTTATTTTATACCATTTTTTTTTAGAAAAAACGTTTTCACTTTAGTTCCAATATCATAGGAATCTTATTTTATTAACATGTAAAGCATAAATTATAAGGATCAAATCCCAACTTTTTCGTTTTATTCTGTCATTTATTCCTGAAAAAATGCAGCAGGACCTACCATGTCACTCATCAAGCAGGACTAAATGAAAAGAAGATGAAACCAAATATTTTACCCAAACTCCTGAAAAAACTTCCCAGAAAGCTTTGGCTTTCTGGTTGCTTTTTGATTTGTTAAAAAACATAACTGTAGGAACATGTCCTTTTTTTAGTGCACACATCCTGGCCCTTTACCTGGAACTTTCCTTCCTCGTTTGGTCTGAGAGACTCCCACTCAGGAGAGTCCAGAAACTGGTGACGGTGGATGTAGTGTAGGAACTGTCCCTCCAGGGACACGCTGATCCTGCAAATGTGGAAAAGAGAAACAAAAACAATGACAACCACGAAAGCATGACAAATGACCACACTTTCTTCTGTTAAAAAACATTACCATGAGATCCCTGCTTCAAAGACGACTTTTATAGAAAGTACAAAGATCAAAGTTGGGATGACTCCTTTCACAGTCTGGTTTGTCTCAATCATCTGACGTTCAAATATCTCACGAAAACTAGAAAAACCTCATCTAGAAGATCACATGTCAGGGACTCACTAACGCTCTGTTGGACTGAGGTGTGTTCAGTCCCAGCTTCTCCTCATTTCACCATAGAAACTGAGTAGAAGAGTTCAAACCAACCAGAAAGCTGACAGAGACCAAAGGTGAGAGAGAGCTCTACAGCCTTTACCATTCTAGAACACAGGCTTTATTTCTACGTTACATATTGCTGAGCTTGGTTATTCAAATTGCAGCAGCAACAAAACAGAGTTTAAAGGTGTTTTGCCCATCATGCCTCTTCTGCGCTGAATTGTTTTATTCCAGCAGGAAGGAGGAGCAGTTCCAGCTGAAATCAATGTTCTTCCATTGAGAGGAAGATTGCTCTTTTTTCCTTAATTCCCTCTGAGTTTGCAATGTAGTTTGGATTCTGGATTTCTTTTTTGATTAAGCGTTTATTGCTAAAACTTAATCTTTATCTATTTCTAATGTTGTATTTTAATTGTTTGTAGAAAGAACATGTGATACAGTTTTTTTCATGTCTTTCATTTTGTTGTTTTTCAATCCATCTCCACAGTGTAGCATGGAGGTGGTGGTATCATGGTGAGGGAATGTGTATGACTGCTAAATTTGTTAATACGGTGAATTTATTGGAAACAAAGAAATGCTAACTGTCTGCTGAAGAAAATTGAATTAAATCTTTAAATCTAGATGATGTTAAAATACAAAAAAATAAATGAAATTCTAATATTTGGAGGGGGCCTGAAATAAAACTGAGGTGAGCACTGAGAGTGCATATTGATGATCCAGTCAGGTACAGTCTTTGTCAGTAAAAAAGCAAATAGTTGCATTTTTCTCAGTGTGAGGAAACTGTTTGATTTCAAGGTCTGTTCTATTCCAAACAGAAACATTCTGCTTTTGCTGTCTTTCTCTTTGTTTTATTTGTCTTCATCTTCTTTGTGTTTTTGTCCTTTAACTCTGTGTTTTAATCTGGATCTTCTTCTTTTTTAAGCCCTCCTTTAATCCTTAATATCGTCTTTAATTTGGCTCAAATCTTCTCTCTTACAGAGCCAAACTTTGTCGTTTTTGTGTGACATGTGCTGAATGAAGTTCATCTCTAGTCACGCATTTTTCCTGGACTTTGAGCAGCGGAGTCAGAATTGGATTAGAGGCAGTGTCTTTGTGCCACGTTGCCTGTGTAACTGTTTTTTCCCACTGTAGCAGTGCTCAACAGCATTTTGTCGAAAACAATTTTCTAAGTTGTGTTTGAGTTGCAACTTTGTCCCAAACCAAAGTTTGGAGGGGACAGGGAGAAAGCTCCAAAAACATTACATGTGCATTATCACTTTTTAACGCACTTCGCGGAAGCAACCGGTTCAGGCTTCCACGGCGTGCGTTAAAAAGTAATAACGCACACTTCGTCGGCCATTAACCCTTACGTAACAAATGTTTACATACGCCACACACTTTCGGTCGGAATAAATCATTTGGAAATTAGGACAGAAGAAGAAATATTGAGTTTCGTTGTAAACAAACACAGCTGCAGCATAGAGCGAGGTGATCTTCTAAACGTGATTTTATTATTGTTATGATTATTATGACTCCCCCATGAACCGCCACCTTAACGTGGTGGGGGAGTTTGAGAGCTCGGGTGATCCCAGGAGCTAAGCTGTCTGGGGCTTAAGCCCCTGGTAGGGTCTCCCATGGCAGACAGGTCCTGGGTGACGAGCCAGACAAAGAGCGGTTCAGAAACCCCTGATGAAAAGAAACAACAAGGACCCGATTACGTCGCCCGGATTGGCGTCACCGGGGCCCCACTCTGGAGCCAGGCCCAGGGTCGGGGCTCGCAGGCGAGCGCCTGGTGGCCGGGGCTCTTCCCACGGGCCCCGGTCGGGCACAGCCCGAAGGAGCGACGTGGGACCACTCTCCCATGGGCCCACCACCCGTAGGAGACCTCAAAAGGGGCCGGTGCAATGTGGTTTGGGTGGCAGTCGAGGGCGGGTGCCTCGGCGGCCCAAACCCCGATCATGGAACCTGGCTTTTGGGACATGGAATGTCACCTCTCTGGGAGGGAAGGAGCCTGAGCTGGTGCGAGAGGTTGAGAGATACCGTCTAGATATAGTCGGCCTCAGATTTAGGGTCATCACCGCTAAATCTGAGGCCATGGTCCTTGACCGGAGAAAGGTAGTTTGCCATCTCTCGGTGGGTGGAGTGTCCTTGCCCCAGGTGGAGGAGTTTAAATACCTTGGGGTCTTGTTCATGAGTGAGGGAAGATCGGAGCGTGAGATTGACAGGCGGATCGGAGCGGCGTCCGTAGTTATGCGGTCGCTCTATCGGTCCGTCGTGGTGAAGAGAGAGCTGAGCCGAAAAGCAAAGCTCTCAATTTACCGGTCGATCTACGTTCCAGTACTCACCTATGGTCATGAGCTATGGGTCATGACCGAAAGAACGAGGTCCCGAATACAAGCGGCTGAAATGAGCTTCCTCCGCAGGGTGGCTGGGCGCTCCCTTAGAGATAGGGTGAGAAGCTCGGTCACCCGCGGAGAGCTCGGAGTAGAACCGCTTCTCCTCCACATCGAAAGGAGCCAGTTGAGGTGGCTCGGGCATCTAGTCCGGATGCCTCCTGGACGCCTCCCTGGAGAGGTGTTCCGGGCATGTCCCACTGGGCGGAGGCCCCGGGGAAGACCCAGGACACGCTGGAGAGACTACGTCTCTCGGCTGGCCAGGGAACGTCTCGGGGTCCCCCCAGAGGAGCTGGAGGAAGTGGCTGGGGTGAGGGAAGTCTGGGCATCTCTGCTCAGTCTGCTGCCCCCGCGACCCGGTCCCGGATAAGCGGAGGAAGATGGATGGATGGATGGATGGATGATTATTATGAAGCGCTTGTTCGCTCACAATTTTTTAAAAATCTGTGCTTTTTTTGGGGGGGGCGGAACAGAGCCGAAAGAAGGGTTAGGGTTAGGCTAATACGTGCCAACAACAACATTTAGCTATGGATGCAGTTTAAATCCATTCGGTGTATGCTACAATGTACGTCTTGACTGAACGTAAATATGTAGGAATGACGTTCCACCAAACGAAACCGTTTTCCCGCACACCGTTCAAACCAGCGAGACAGGGTTTAACGTGGCGTTTCAGGCTTCGCGCTTTTATCAAGCCGACGATGTCAAGCAGAAGCAGCCTCAAATATGTAGCAGCTGACCTTAAAAGGGTCAAGCACAGAGATAAGCAGTGCAAAAACTGTACAACAGCTTATGAATACAAACAAACGTAGACATAGTGAGGAGGAAAAATACGCAAAGACTAAACAAAGCTCTGTGATCTGCTCATGAGAGGACACAGAGGTCCTCAGGTCAGGCCCATGGGGACAGATTTAGCATCTTTGTTTTACTGCTAAGTCATGTTTCCGGTTGTTAGCTGGGGGGACGGTTGACAAAACACAGAATATTGTTGCAGACATTTGCAGCCAGCTTCTGTCATTTCTTCAAATGGACTTTGCATCTTCCTGAGTTCAGGCTTTTGGGGTTTCACCGATGTAGACACAATGAATGACTTGTGTTGAAGCGTGGTTGCTGGTTTGATGGGATGACGGAGCTGATTGGTTGTTACTGTAAGAAGGCTTTTTTTTTAGATCGTCCTTTTCAGAGCTTTTCCTGGTCGGTCCGTTTTAATTTCTGCCTCCTGCTCGTCTTTTTTATGAGACATTTTAATTCTGTTTCATTTCTTTCATTTATAAGAGGACAATTTCTCAGAGTTTAGTTCTTTGATTTGAAGCAATCTTTACCCACCATTCTGAAATTCTAGTTGAAGTCTTTTCAAGTCTCCCTTCCTCTGCTCCTTTGGGTCCTCCTGTACCACTGGTGAGAACACCTCATTAAACTGGAGTTTGAATTTGTTCACATTAGAAGGATCTGTCCAAAATACACTGCCTTGGTTGGTTGTTTTTCATGTTTGGGTTATCTAACAGCCCTTGAACTGAAGATGAACTGAATTGACCCATCAGAATTGAAGGTTTCTTAATATTGAAGGGATGTATGATCATGTAGAAGTGCACGATGGCAGTAGATATCCACATCCACCACTATAACGCTGAAAAAACACATTTTTCTATCAACAACTCAGCAGGAAACAACAGAGTGAAAACCAAAGTTCAAAACTTGGGACCTGAAAACTCTGGAATGGCTTCACACTAACACCAGAGCCAAAGGTGAGCTAGATGAGCAGCTAAACTTCTCCATTCAGCTCCTAAATGTGACCCTAAAGCTGATTTATGCCATGGAACTGAACACCGTGGAGATTGAGGCTGCAGAGAAGAGTGGTGTTACACTGCGAAAAGGAGTCAAAAAGCTACCTTTAATAGAAGTCAAAATGTTTCACATCTATTTTTTCTACATGACGACAATCGAGTTTCCACTATGTTACAAGTGCAAGCACGCACGCACACACGCACGCACACACACGCACACACACACACGTTACTCACCTCCCTGACAGCAGAAAGGAGAGCTGATCAACTGGCGTTTTGCCCTCCAGGGCATAGGTCTCTCCTGCCTTCAGCTCCACCACTTTGTACTCAAAAGCCTTTGCAATCTCCTTGAACACCTGAACAGGTACGCCCAGCGGCAGGTAGACCGCCTGGTAGAGGGAAGACAGCTCCTCGCTGTGAATGCCCTCCTGGTGCATCCGGTAGAGGAGGTGGCAGACCTGCAGCAGGCAGGCGGTCAGGTGGAGCAGGTGCCAGGTGAAGACGTCTATGCCGCACATCGTCATCCAGCCCCACATGGTGAGGCAGAGGAAGGCCGGGCACATGAGGCCGAAGATGAAGAGGCACCCGAAGGCCCCGCTGCCTCCCATGTACCCCAGGAAGAGGACGGTGTTGCCCAGCTGGTACAAGGCCCCCTCTGTGTTGTTGCTCCAGCCATCACAGAACGGAGAAAAGATCAAGGAGTCCAAGAGCGTTAAGTTGCCTGTGTTCATGTTTAAAAGTTGAATGAACCGATTCCTGTTTGCTGTCTGCTGAACCGAAGCAGCAGACGTTTGTTCCCTTCCAATACAATAAAAATGTCTGCAACGTCCAAAAAGTTCTGGCTTGGGTCGGGGCAGAAACGCAGCTGGAATGGGTTTCTGTCAGCTCCTCCTCTCATCCTGCGTCTCCTCTCCTTGTCGGGCTCCCTGCTTTCCTGTTCCTCTCACCCTCTGGCAGGCACTGACGAGCCAGCAGCTGGAGGACAGGGGATAAGGGGGGGTGGGGGGGGGCACTGATAGAGGCACAGAAGCATAACCATGTTTGGAATTGAAACTCAAGGAGGAGAGAGCGACGGACAGAAAGCAGGCCTGCTACTTAACATAACAGTGAGAGCGGGACAGGAAATGGGAAGGAGGGGGTGGGGTGATGGTGGGGTGGGGGGGTGTCAAGACCAAAGGCTTACAAAAGTCCAAGTTCAGAGTTCGGTCCAAACGTTCTCTGATCCGCTCCCAGCAGAGCAGCTCCACTGAAATAAACAGGACAGCAGCACGGGACAGGCGCTCATATCTGACTGGAAACACGCCCCCCCCCCAACACACACACACCTTACCATTGCTGGGACACGTCCAGCAGAATCCTCCAGCTGCTTTCAGCCTGTTTTTAGAAGAGACCAGATAAAATACAGACAAGAAATGAGGAGAATCCCGAGCGAGCTGCAAAGGTTAAGCGTTGAAATGTCTCAGGAGGAGAGAGAGAGACATGTGACCAAACACTGGACACATCTCTGCCTCTTCTATCACCGTCATGCAAAACATGTAATGATTGTTGAGCACAAATGTCTCATCAGCGTTGAGGATGAACCTGACGCTCACATTTTTTGTCTTCATTTTTAAGATGCTCAGGGTGATGAGAGACAGGAGCGTTTTAAGTAAGGATTAATGTCTGAAGAAGTGTGCATTATCAGCATTAATGCTGATAATGCACACTTCGTCAGACATTAACCCGCTTATACCATGGTCACTAATAAAATAAATAATTATTCAACCAGTTTTTAGTCCTTCATTCTTGTTATTTTTACGGTTTGGAACGCTTTATTCACAAAAAGCGGACTATCTGTTACCTGGTGGGGCGCGTTGTCAAATCAAATCAAATCAACCTTTATTTATATAGCACTTTTACAACAACACGTCACTCAAAGTGCTGTGCATAAAAGACGATACAATTTAAAAACAAGATGACAAGACAAACAGTGCCGACACCCCCCCCCCACCCCCCCAACATATACACAGACAAACAAACAAACACCATGATAGAAAAGTGATAAATGATGGAATGTAGAGACCTGGCTTCGTCCTGAAGTGGGGAAACCGTATTTTGGGGACATGTCCACATCAGTGACCCCCCACCCAAGTTCACGGAGAAAACTACCACAGAACCCCCCCAGATCCGATCAAAAGAGTCAGACCCGGGAGATCCCATTGCAGCGACCCCGTTCACTGAGAAGGGTCAGTCGCCGATGTGGAGGATCCCTCTGAGGAAAACATCGGAGTTACAAATTAAAATGTAAAAGGAATCAAATTAAAATATATTTAAAACATGAACAAGAAACAAATAATTACATAAACCTTAATAGACATATGAAATGGTGACAAAAAAATTAAAAATAAATAAATATAAATAAATGTATATGCATTCGTATATAAAACTAGTAAAAAGAGAAAATAATTCAAATATCATATATAAATTCCTAAAATTCAACTAAAAGCTAAATTAAAAAGGTAGGTCTAAAGCCTTCCTTTAAAAACATGAACAGTCTCTGAGGCTCTCTGGGAGGCTGTTCCACAGGCGGGGTCCGTAAAAACTGAATGAGGCCTCGCCGTATGTTTTTGTTCTAACTTTTGGAATAACCAAAAGGCCGGTTTCCCATTTTGTGATGTGGAAACATGAACCTGCAGTGGGTTTTATGTGCATTTCTAATGCTGAACAGCCTTTATTATAGAACTAAGACAATACTGATTTGTACATAATTATTACACAAAGGTTTACATGTTGGGGCTGCTTTTAAAAGCAGTGGCTCCCTGACAGCATCAAACAATTTGAAATTTCAATGACCTAAACGTTGACTTTTTTACAAATAGGCAGCTTTAAATCTTGGAATTAGACACATTTGGAAAATATGAAAATACTGGATTTTAAGAAGCAGCGAGAGTATGTGAAACCCCCCCCCCCCCCCCCCCCCCAAAAAAGACACAGTTCTTCATGTATGCCAAAGTTATTTTTCACAAAGGCATTCCCCTGAGATTTGCAGCTGAAACGAGTGGGTAGTTACAGTGGAATCAGGAGAATTGTATGCAAATTAAACCGTTCTGGTATAATTTGAATCTCTTTATGCAGATGGAGCCCTTTCATGTTGGATGCTCGCCTTCTTTGTAGACGAGGGTCATTTGGAGTGTAATGTTGACTCTTCAAACTGTTACATTGAAATGGAAATGATGTTTTGTTGTTGTTTCGCCATTTGTCTGTGTATCGCAAGTTATATGGTCATCGCAATATTGATCATTAACACCTCAAATCCCAAGTTGTCCTCATATCGTGCAGGCTTCTACTGACTTACTGCCGTATGGGTGCACTTGTGCGTTCCCTCAGCGGCGTGAAACGGCGTGTGCACACGGCAGGACACACTGAGGTGAAAGAATGAAGATATGCCAAGTATCCACTTTGTAGGGTCAGGAGTTATTTTTAGGCACCAGTACATACCAGGGACAGCAACTGCAACCAGCAACCATTTCCACCAGGAACAACAATCCAAATCTGAAGGTTTCGTTTATTCATTTTTAACCAATGACAACAAATACACGGAGCTCTTATTGCATAGGAGTTCTCTTTATTTTCAGACCACCTTTTAAATATTCACACAGAAAAAAACACAGACTTAAAAAGAGTTCTCAAATCAGGCCAAGTGCTTGGAATCACATTTCCCTTGCAGTGGAGGTATAAATAAGAGGGTGAAAAAGGAATATCCAGGTCTTCTTCCACTCAACGCCGCACTCTGCAAGACAGGCCAAAGAGTTGATGTTCAGCAGTGAAGTGAACCCAACTATCTGTTTCTGTACAGCTTCGTGGCCTACAGAACAAACACTTACCACACAAAAACACCAGCAGTTACACCTTAAACCCCAGAGACCTCATGCATTCCTTATGTGCCTCGATGAGGTGGCCACAGTTTTCCTCTCCCTTTTCAATGATGCTGCAAGTAGAAAAAGTGTCAAAACTGTCCGTTTCCAGCCTGCAGATGACAAGGGTCTCGTGTTCCGTCCTTACCAAGCATCTCTGACCTTCTTGGTCTCAGGACAGGCACAGCATGGTTTCAGGGGCTTCTTCTCTGTGCTCTCAAGGGCAGGAGGCTCCACACTGGCAGCAGACAGGGACGACATCTTCAGGCTGAAACACTGAAGGAAGGGAAAGTTTCAGGTCAAGACCAACCGGACCTGGAGGTCCGTCTTCATGCGGATGTTTTTGTGAAATGCCTTGGGTTTTAGTAATGCACCCCACCAGTTTTCCCGTGCAGACAAATGCTGCTTCTACCTAAACGTCTTACATAAAGGAAGTCAATTCAGTGGCCTTATTTTTTTTTTTTGCCAAATGTCTTCAAGTCACACTACGACCATTTTTCGATCTATTGTAAAGGGTTCCCTGTGATCTTTCCATTTTCATGATGCAGTTTTTAATTTTTTATCAGACACGGTTTGTTTTTGTCAAACGTACCTTACATGTTTTGGCGGGATACCTTCCGCCTTCGCCAGAGTCGACCATCAGGTGGTGATGTGACGTCTTTTAAAAACAGATGTTTGAGGCGGAGTCACCTGTCAGACTTTGACGAAGGCGGAAGGTATTCCGCCAAAACTTGTAAGGTACGTTTGACAAAAACAAACTGCGTCTGATAAAAAAAATAATTTAAGAACACAGTTTAAACTTGGAGACACTATGAACTTTGTTGAAATAAATTGATGCAGTTTTTAGCCAAATCAAAAAAACCTGGGTTGTTTTCTAGGACATAGTTTCTGCAGAGCGGCAAGAGTTCATTAGAGAATCCCCTTTAAATTGGCACGGAAAAAAGCATTCCCCTTATTTCCCTATCATCCCTTTGTTTAAAATCTCTCCCGCTAACATTACCGGTTCAAGAAATATGGTGAGCAATATCATAGCCGTCCAGTTCTGACCCAGATTCCAGCTCAGACGAGGAAAACAAAGACGTTCATGGAGCTATTTGTCTGCATGTGGAAGATCAGAATAGAGCAGAGCAGGGAGCTCGCCAACTGTAGTTTCTACGAAACAACTACCAGCTTTTTCCGACAACATTTTTTCGTCTGCTCCTGATCCTCAACGATTTCAAAAAAAGAAAACCTCAGAAATACAGTCTTTAACTTAATTTTCTTTATGTCCCCCATCTAGAGAAAAACTGATACAAGAACATGTTAACGCATTAAATAAAGCTGCTTCAAATAAGCAGTCCAAACAGTACGCACACCCCATTTTTAATTGAGGAATCTGATTGGCCAGTTTATAACTTGAATAACATGTGATAAAGAAAAAATACCATGGAAAAAATAAGGATTATCAATAACATGTTTTTAAATAAAGTATCCGATCAAGAATGGTTATTCTGACCAATGGAATAACAGCTTTTTATTTCTCTATAGACGTCTATGGGATTTTGGCTTCCTGGAGCCAGCAGGTACTTCCTGTTTGGAACATCGGGGGGAGGAGTCACTCAGTCCAGTTCTCATATACAGTCAATGTAAAACACCTGAAGCACCATCACAACAACAATTGAAGTTGAAGGTGGTTTTGTAGACAAGCAGCTTGTTAGGGATCAGCCTGGGGGGAGAACACGCTGTTCTAGTCAGTTCCTCGACGCCGCTTTTGATTTCCTTAAAGCCGAAGGGTCCATCAATACGTGCTGTTGATGTCAAAGTGCATTTAAATGTGTGACGATAAAGCTACAGGCTAAAAGTATCTTCTGGTTGAAGAAGGGCCTCCTTTTACTGACAAAACATCTAGTTAGACTAGAGTGACCTCCATTCACCCTGAAGACTTTACTTCTGCCCAAATGCAGCACGAAGCCGGAGCACTGCCTGAAGACTTTGAGTCGTTGGGAAGTTCCTCACCCAAACATGACTTTACACAGCACTCAGATTCTTCAAACCATGTGGGAGAACTTGGGGGTCCTTTATTTAAGGAAGTTCCAGAAGTTCACGTTAACTGAATTTGAAAGAAATTTCCTGGAAGCAAACCGACAACTTGACAAATGCATGAATGGACAGAAACGTGCGTCAAGTGTGTTACCTTAATAACAAAGAAGAGAACGATGGCGTCTTTATTACACGAGTGTTTTTATTATTAGCAAAATTCCATGTTCATGAAGCCAAAAGGGTCCAACTCCAAAACTTGATTCCAGTATTATTTGAATGACATCAATCAGTACTGCAACATTATTCATATGTCCCTTTCTCACATATTGTATGTCATGTATGTAGATATATTTATATATTTTTTCTGCAATTTGTAAACATTTCAGTTCATGTTGTTTAAAGTCTGAAAAAAGAGAAACGCGCATCAAGGAAAAAAAAAAGAAGTCAGTGCCACTTCCTTTAAAATAGATGCACTCAAGGTCACCTTTAAAGCCATTGCATTACTTATTTACCGCATGTCAATCATCCAACTAAAGGATGATTTTAACAAATAAATAATCATCATCATAAATAACCAATAACCATTTGATCGATTTGACTGATGATGAGAGCATCTAACCTCAGTTACATCCATATGTTACGTGAGACATCAGTGGAGCTCTGCCGCTTCCTCTCTTATGTTCATGTGCGACAATCAGCAGCAACCGATTTACCGGATAAGTCCGGTATTATTGAGCCATTTAGGTCTCACCGGAGAAAAAAGACGGAAAGAAAAGACAGAAAGCCGATGAAGTGCGCCGCCCGCACGTTGGATAACTTCCTCCAGAACTGTTGCGCAACGACTGTCTAAGTTAGCAAACATTAGCCATCGGTACGAACACTTCCCAGAATGAACCAACCCGGTAGTGTTTGAGTTTTGCTGAAGCTGCAACTCTTTCCGTTAAATCAATTCAATGAAAAGAGCAGAGTGCCGGACCTTAGAAAGGCGACTTACGTGGAGAAGAGGCGAAAATACGGAGCGGTAAGCACTTCACCTTCAAAACGAAACGACCATGCGGCGACTTTAAACCACATGTTCGGTTATCCCGCCTTCCATTGGCTCACAGGACTGCAAGTTGCAACCATGAACACTGGGAAATGTAGTTTGAAAAAAATGCCGGAAGCCGGAAATGAGGACAGAACAAATGTTTCCTGAAAAATTAAAGAAACTCATTTCAAAATAATTAATAAATATTATCCTGTCTCTGATTTTCTTCAAAGCAGATTTAAATTTGATGATGAATCTTGCACTTTTTGTAACTCAAATGAAGAAACGCTGTGGAACATTTGTGTTTTTTTTAATGCAATTTTTCAACTGGTCTCACATAAGGAATTGGATTAATTTAAAACTGAACATTCCCCCTTTTGGTATTTCTGATGTCCTTCTGTTTATGGAAAATATAGATTATTCTTTTTCAAACATCATTAATATCAACAGGAAAATACCATATCCACTGTTGCAAGTGGAGAGGTTCCAAGCCCTCCTTCCCAGGTTTTATTAACAAAATTGTATTATTCCTCAATGAAAAGATTACAATCCTCCGTAGGTGTTAAAAAAAATATCTAAACCAATTTCCTTGTGGCTGTTATTTTAGTTTCTGTCCTGTGCTGTCATTTGTCTCCTGATATTTTTTATTTTATTGTTTCTAAGTGTTCTAACACTATATGTTGATGACATCTGAGAGTATTATTTACCCCCCCTAGTGAGTGTGTATTTCGTAATGTGTTCATCCTCTGCTGGAGTTTGTATTTTGTCTTTGAAAAGTTCAATAAAAAAAAAAGTACATATATTTCCTGAAAGAGGAAAAAAAACTTTCTATTTATTTGCTTCGCTACGACACATCATACAGTTCAGAGGAACATGAGTACAAACTATAAACTAAAAGAAGTCATTCTTATTCTAGTTACAAAAATAGAAATCCCTTTAAATTGTTGCTTTATTCTTGAAGCTCCATTTGCTCATCTCCAGACAAAATACACTTGAAGACGTACAACTTCTGCTTTGGCGAACATCAACTTCCGCTTCCAGCATGGAGTGGGGCTCCATCCACCATCTTGTCTGCAGCTAGGTACTCTAAATCCCTTTCAGGCTCATCCCAGCGACTGTCAGTCACAGGGAAACACAATCACACATTTAGAGTCACCATGAAGCATGTTTTTTGGACTGTGTGAGGAAACCAGAATCCTCAGAGAAAGAGGAAAACATGCAAACTCCACACAGACAGAACCCAGCTGGGATTTGAACCTGGACTTTCTTGCTATGAGGCAAGAGAACATGCACACATTATTTTTATTTAATGAGTTTTTTTAAAGTACAAATGCCTATGAGATAAAGATCTCAGCCACAAACCCTGACCGATTTTTGTTTCTCCACCACTGCTTTGTTCAGTACAGTTATGTAAGACATATTGCTGTTTGTGCACGGACCACCCGGTTACAAGAGTGACCTGGGACGTTTCACCATGAAATATATGAGGTCTCTCTGCAACTGTATGAGCATTTCCACCTTTTACATTGCGTCAGCAAAACAAGGCAGAACGTAAGCAGAGGCACTGACTCATGTAGTCTACTTTGAAGGCCAGCTGTGCACCAGATAAATCAGCAAGTAAGCTTTTTATAACATTTCCTCATCGGTTTATGATGGATTTGCATCTCCAAATAGGGGTTCTACACTCCTCTGTGTTTATGGAAACTCCTAAGCTGTATTTAGGTGAAATGAAATGAAACTTTCTTTTCATAAAGTCTGCTTTGAGTTCACTCTGTTATTCACGTATCTGACCCGGAGCAGAAGTGGTGTCGAGTCTATCCTCACCACCTGCTACTTTATTTTCCTTTCTGAAAAAGGCTTCCAGCATTTTTTGTTAAAAAAAGAAAAAAGAAAGAAATTATGGGTTTCTTCTTTTAGTACACTACTATTTTCTGTTAGGCCTTTACAGAAGAAAAACAAAGTAAAAAAAATACATGTCTACTTTTATCACAACACAAAAGGTTAGGAGGCTGAAAATGGGTGTTTTAGGTGGATATATTTGCTGACCAATAAATATGTAACTGCCAAGTTACATGCAATACAGGTATTTTACAATGAAACAAAAATCTAACACCAATTTTAAATGGACCTCTATTTAGCACATTTACCACAGAACGGTCACCATGACGCACATTTCTCATATGCAGGGCCCTTTGGAAGGAGTGTTTGGGTGATCAGATGCCGCCCGTTTTGCCCCACCCCACCAATTTTAACTGCACCCCCTTAGCATATGAACACACATGTATACACCGGGAGGATTGTAGTCACATTGGACCCTGTCTCCCACCAGGATGCGTTCTTGGGGTGTGGCCCGGGGCACCAGGCTACCCGTAACATTTTCCATCGTTGCTTACAGCAACTGAAGCCCTGTCCTTTCCCTCTGTGCCCTGTCGGGGTCCCCTGCCGAAACTTGGTGTCAGCCCCCTGCGTCACGGCTCTCTCGTCTGGGCCTCGAACATCTAGGGGGAGGGGCAGGTCCCTGCATGGTTGGGGCCCTGCTCTGTGCGCTCTCTGCTCCCTTTGCGTTGGGGGGCTACCTACATATCAGGAAACACACAGTCATTCAATTTAGATGTTCATTCCTTCTGGTGGATGCTGTATTTTATTTTTAGTTGGACGTGTAATCCCATGCGTCCGTAATCATGTCTGTGTGCATGAGGAGGGGCTGGTCGGACTGATGTGTGGCAGGAAGTCTTCTATAGATACTGTGAATTAGTAGATACACTTAAGACTCATAAAGAGTTGTTTGGGTGCCGCGTGATGGTGCGTGTACAAGTGAGCATGAGCATCGATGCACGTAATGTGAGTTACGTATGACACTCAACCCATGACCTTGATTTATTATCCCCCCCCGCATCCTGTCTGAGCGGCTAAAACTCAATTAAGTTCACATCTATTACCAATATTAACCCAGAATGACAAGCAACCATGATTGTAAAAGTAAAACATTTTCATCATAATCAATCTGAGTGTTCATTTGCTGGACAGTACGAAAAAAAAAAGTATTGACATGACAAAGATCCCAAATACATCGCCTGGGCAACCAAGGAGTGGATGAAAGCATTTCAAGGCTCTGGACTCTTTTAGCCAATTTCTGGACCTCAATTGAAAATCTGTTGAGGAATTTTAAAGTCTGTATTGTCCAGCAACAGCCCCTAAAAGCATCACAGCTCTTGAGAAGATCTGCATGGAAGAATAGACCAAAACAGCAGTGATTGTAAACCTTTTGGAAGAAAAACAGGAAACCTTTGACCTTTGTCTTTGACAACCAGGGTTACATTACAAGTATCAGTAAATAAATTCTGCTCCATTATACAAATAAATTCTTTAAAATTCAAAAAGTTACATTGGTTATTTTGTTTACCATTCTGTCTCTCACAGTTGAAGTGTTTCTAGGATTTTTCTAAGTGGGACAACTTGCAGAAACACTGACAAATACCCCCCCCCCCCCCTTGTAGATTTAGCAGTCATTTTATTTATCTAATAACTTTAAAGTTAGTGTGTAAATTGTTAACTTTCAAATCGTTATAGCCTCACAGCTTAAAGCGTATCTACTTTTCTAATTTTTTCGTCCTGTTTTAAACGTATCAGCCGTGCTTTGATCAGTCCGCGCAGCTCAAAACTTGGGTAACTCTGCTTACCAAAACAAGATTATACAATATTTGAAAAATGTAGACGGATGGATTTAAAGCTTAGGATTTACAGGACACAGAGGGAAAAATCTACAAGCAGTCTGACGTCCAATAAGTCTTTTTTAAAACACCCTATCCGTAGCTCTGAGGGGTTCATTCTATTTTCGGATGCACTCTGTTGTGCAGCCAGTGTGCACCTGGAACAGTTTTTCAGTCCTTCCAAAAAATGTCAGGATTTGTTTTTTAATCTCAGCATGATTTTCTTTTAAGACTTTTCTTTTAAATGTGCAAAAAAAAGGTGTTTATGATGCATCTATTGTGCCAGAGATTAATAACAAGATTAACCATGTCTTTATGCAGTAAAATACCTATAAATTCATCATAATATGATGTTTATTTATCATTTCATTGATCATAAATGCAATAAATCTTACCTACATGCAATAAACCTACCAAGAACGAGTCATGTGCTTTTCTGACATTTCATTTCATCTCTTCTCTCTGTTGTGTTTTTCTTTCTGTTCTTTGAAATGTGCGAACAAACATCCAGGTCTTTGGCTCAAGCCTGGAACAATACCTGAGGTAACAAACAGCTCGGCTTTAATTACATCCCTGCTACAGACTGGAGAGGTCCCTGTACCCTTGGCCAGATGACTGACTCGCACAACAGTATAAATGTGCCCCCCCTCGTGTGCACATACCCCCACCCATGTCCAAAGTATGATGAGAACTGGACTTTGGCCTCTTGACACGACTTGATTCATGCAGCGATGAGACCCAGATACTGAATAGTTGATGAGCTGGAAAAAGCAATGAGTGCAGGGACGGGATGGGGTGGGGTGGGGGCAGGAATAGAGTGAGGGAGGGTGCGATCAAGCAGGAAGGCAGGCTCGCTCCACGCAGCTCCATTTCAGTCCCATGGCTGGGAGGATTGAGGCAAAATGAAATCAGCAGCGGGAGTGCATGTAGGCTGAGTTAGACGTCACTCGTCCCGAAGAGAAGGAGGATCAGCAGAAGCATCACAGGGGAGGATGGCCTCTTCGTTCAGCTGATGAGAGGAGTTTCACCATGGAAAAGCTGAAAGGTCCCAGAGAAGGATGCAACAGAGGCACATGTGGATGGAGAGTCCTGCTTCTGCCCCAGCTGAACAGGCAGTCGCTGTACGTGTACGGCAGCGAGGTGGCCGTGGAAAAGGAGTGTGTCCGTCAGCTGGAGAGCGGAGTCTTTGTCATTCACCCTTTCAGCCCCATGAGGTATTTGCTTCCTCTGATAGATTCAGGCCAGCCTCGTTCATCACACTCACCGTGTTTCCAATTGTTTTTTCATGCGTGGATTCTCATGGAGTTCAGCAACTTTCCATCATTTCTGTCAGTTCTTGGAAGATTGTCATTGAAATTAAGTTATTTATAGTTGGTAACACCAGTTTTCTTAGAAGTATCTTTAAAAAAAAACATTGCCTCTCTCTAATGTTCTTCCACATCTGTTAGGAACTCTGCTTGGAATGATGGAGTGATAGTTTATTTCTCCTTTACTAATGCAAATGAAGAGCCAAAGAAGAGGTCTACCCTGCTGGTCTTTCTTGTACTCCCTTGTTTAGACATTTAAGTGTATTTTGTTGAGTTTGTCTGATACGAGTTGAATAAACTGAGTTGACATAATGCTTCGAGGCATTATGCAACACTTAAGCGACTGCAAACCCCAGAAATCCCCAAGGGAACACAAATAGGAGAATATCGCTGTTACGTATAAAGTGGGACAGAAAAGTTGATGGTTAGAAATCCGTCTCAGTTGTGACACTTTCATTTTTTTGAATGGATATTAACGATATAACTGAGGATTAATTTCAGAGGCAGCAGGGGAGGGAGCCAATATGAGTTTCCTCAGGTGTTTGGGTAACAACCGATGGGTCTGTAAGGTGAGCATATGGGTTGAAAACAGAGCGGTGATGAAACAGCTGGGATCAGAGAGCAGAGTCGCTTGAGCCGGGCAATTGAAGCCTGGCTGAGACGATGCGCAGTTACATTATCAGCGTTTGGGTGGCATCAATCCGCTGTCCCACATGCTGATGTAGATGGTCAGTGAGCTTCCTGTGTGGCAGATGAATGCAGACCATCCACTGAGATCATGCATGGTTGAACAACACTTGGGGGGGAGTCGTCAGAGCTCTTTCCCGCTGACCTCCTGATCTTCCTCTTGCAGGAGTTACTACATCATGGGCATGATGGCCATCACCTTTCTGAACCTGATCGGTATTCCGATGGAGATCGCATTTCTTGACGGCAGCAGTGGACTTGCGTGGGAAAGTTTTAACGTGTTCTCAGACACTCTGTTTCTCATCGATGTGGTCCTGAACTTTCGAATGGGTATCATAACAGAGGACGCAGAGGTGAGAGCGGCAATGCCTATTTTTAGGCACAATTTAGGAGATGATAATCCCTGCTTGGACCAGCTCGTAAAATCTGTCTATGCTGCGTCTGTAATCTACTCAATACACGAAAGGTTAGATTAACCACCCACTGAGCTCCGTCTGGGACACGGACAACATCAGCACCTGCTGTTTCATTTTATAACTGAGATTTAAATGTTTCTGTCAAATTTGTATATGACATTTCCAATTAAGTATTATCCAGACTAATCTGTTATCAGTTCACAACCTTCTGTAATGTAGATCGCGTGCGCATCATTGGAAAAAACCGCATGCTTCTTTTTCCTCTAACAGATTGCTAAGGCGATGTGCTTATATGAAGGCTGAAGGTCATCGCCTTGAATGCTGATGGCCTGAGTCACTGGCTCAGATCAAGTGTAATATCGTGCATCTGTGGGGCTTTTTCTTGCATATGTATCTACCAACTTTTTTTCTTCGTCAGGAAGCTATTCTGGACATCAAGCAAATACGAGTCAATTACCTAAGGACGTGGTTCATCCCAGACGTCATAGCAGCTTTTCCCATCGGATACATTCTGTTGTTTGCGGTAAAAATGGAAGCAAGCAAACAAAAAAAACACTTTAATTTTATGAACAGAGCAATTACTTCCTTTGATATGTTTTTCAGGCGTAAAAATGTGACGGATACGTAAAAATCATATGTGGTTTCGTTCTCAGGACTTGCATTATCAAAATGAGGACAGCCCGTCCAAGACCAACAAGATGATGAGAATCCTGATGTTTGTGCGGATCCTCAGCTTGATCCGGCTGGCTCGAGTGTCTCGACTGGTCCGGTTCTTCAATGAAGTGGAGAAAGTGAGTTTAAACATTTCACAAGGGGAATATCTCAAATAAAAAAATCTTGCTGGGCTTGTGTGACAAATTTACGTTTGATAGGAAATTTCACCTATATATATATATATATATATATATATATATATATATATATATATACATACACACATTTCGTACACAAGAAACAACTCTGCTATACTTGTTTCTTTAGGATCTTGACAAACTGTAACTTCTTTTTTATCTGAGCACCACATCTGCTCACACAGTTGCTCAATTAACGGCCGTTCTGCCGTGTGTGTTCTGCTTAGCCTAATATTCAAATTGGCCTCCAGAAATACTTCTGCCAGTGTAGGGGTCGGGCAACTTTTGCACAATCGCTTTTGTTATGATGCTAAACTTAGATCTTGGTCTTGAGACGACACTTAAATAAAAAAATAAAACACTTTAAGCTGATATTTAGCTTAATAAGCACCAGCATTTTAATTGTTGTCAACAACACAGTCTTTTGGATGAATGCAAGGCTTACTTCTTTTCTTTCCTCTATCATCAATTGTGCTTTTTTTTATTTAGGTCGCCCACCTTTAAATACATAGTTTTATGTGCGATGCAAAGCTTCTATCTTTGCATTTTGCTGATTTGTACGGTAGTTGTATTGGTTGCTGTTAGCGTTAGCTAACAAGATGCTAACCAGTATATTACACTGAACAGATGCGTGGTTCCAAGGAAAAACCACAGAAAAGAGGTGTGTTTATTTCTGCCGCGTTTCTCCTGCTTGCCTCTCATGTTTGTTATGATCACATTCACACTTAAGCTGGTCTTGTGGCTCCAGAATTCTCTACATTTAACAGTGTTTGTTTTGAACAGGTATCGGCTCCGACATATAGTGTCCGTCTGTCGGTTCATTGCTAGTAGTCCTGCCACTCTAATAACAAAGAACAAATACTTGTCTGAATATTTGCGTTGGGAACTGTGGTCTGAGATGTTTGCCCGTCTCCTGTGTGAGCGAATCCATGAATTATTTAAGACTGTAAACAAAGAACTTTAGATAATCTGACTTAACAGTTGGCTTGACTGCAGCCTACCAAATCATCTGGATGCTCCTGTTTCTGACTCACGTGCAATTGTGTAAATTTATCAATAACTTTAATCAGAAATAAAATGGCAGGTTTGTAATAAACAAAATTAAAACTGTAAACGTTCCAACTCTCTCAGCTCATCAGCTCAGCAAACCGAGCCTTGCATGTGTTTGCATTTTGCAGAAACAGAATTGTTTTGCTGTCTGGTTCATCTGAAGCAGCATTACTGCCTCCATTTTTCACTCAATTCAACTATGACACAGCAATTTTTTTTTAACCCTTATTTACCCTGACAGTAACCATTGACATTATAAACCTCTTTTGCAAGAGAGTCCTGGCAAAGAGGCACCCACAGTCCGCTTACAAATCACAGACACTGAAACATAAGGATAATATAAACATTAAAACATAACATTTGCAAAAAGCTAAAATACTGAAATATAAAACAGTGAATCATAAAACTAGTGATATCGGTGATCAAAAGAAACAATTACAGTATTTGGTGGAATTCTTTGTTGCCGTACCTTAAAAACATTTACTGATGGTGGTTCAGTATGTCCCCAATTTAATTTCTGAGTTATTTCAGGCTCCATGTTTAAAAGCTTTTTCCCCCAAATTCTGTGATGGGACAGTAAGCAGCCACTGATTGTGTGATCATAGGGAGTGGGTATTAACGCTTCTCTGTTTAATCAAATGGGGATGTACTGTAAGGTATTGGTTCTGCCTGCTAGTGGAGAGAAGGCCATCCGCTCATGCAGGTGGATGTACCAGCTTCAGGCCTCAAAAGCTCCAGAAGACCTGGTTAGCTTTAGGAAAGTGCAGTCATCGAGTTCCCAAAACAATTAGAATCCACAAAATCTGGGAAATAAGAAAAAAACACAAAGGAACACAGAACACAAACAGAATATGCTGCCATTTAGATTGTTTGTAGGTTTACAAAAAGTGTTGAATGTCCTCTAACAGGTGTCCAATGCAAACCTGGAGGTGGTCCGCCTGTTCTTCCGCATCTTGTCCCTCTTCATGATGATTTTCCTGCTGTGTCACTGGAACGGCTGCATCCAGTACTTTGTGCCCATGCTGGAGGAGTTTCCTGCTGACTGCTGGGTCCGCAAAGAGAACCTGATGGTAAAACTCAAACTGTAAATGATGAGAGTACGACTGATGGGGTTTTAGATAAAGTATCTTGTTGCGCATATCATTTCTCAGTTTTGGCAGGAATAAGACCAAATATCTGCCTTTCAAAGTAAGATTTCGCCAAACCACAGTTGTTTCCTTACGATAAATAAATATGTTTTTTTGTGCTTCTTTGGAAAATTGGTAATTTGTTTGGTTCAGGACTTGCAGTTTTTTGGAATTGCAGTTTACCGAGAATCATTTTTCTTCCAGAATTCAACAGTCATTGTAAAATACTCCTGGGGAGTTTTCCGAGCCCTCTCCCAAATGATTGCTCTCTCTTACGGCTCAATGGATGCTCCAACAAGTGAGCTTGAACGTCTCTGTTGCACAACCTGTGCCTTTTTTTTTAATCACAAAGCTGCTGATTTGTTTTGCTCTCCAGATTATGTAGAGATGTGGATTGTCATGGTCAGCATGGTGTCCGGCTGCATGATGTACACGGTTCTGGTGGCCAACGCCACAGCAATGATTGCCAACCTTGACCCAGCAGCTAAGGAATACAAAAGCAAGGTCTGTTGTGAACGTCACATTTAGATTACTCCTTAGCTGTACATTCCAGTGTGTACTTCAGCCGTCGTGCATTTGTGGAGGGTTTGAAAGATGTGTTACTTTCCGCAGATGAGCCGCTTGGAGCACTACATGACCTTCATGAAGCTGCCACCAGAGCTGCAGCTTCGCATCAGCAACTATTACCAGGCTCGTTACGGAGGGAAGTGGTTTGATGAGAAGGATGTGATGGACACAGTGTCCTCATCACTCAAAGAGGTAAACCTTTTTCTGTTGCACAGAATGCTAAAACTTTTCCATGATAATTGCCGCAACCAAAATTCAACCGCAACATTGTGACTCTGGCTGGTAAAATTTGATCTTTGAAAATGGTTTGTGTTGGAGAGGCAGAGGTTGGATCAGGTAGCAGGGATCAGCATCTGATAAAGATCAACGGGTTTTACCTCAAAGCACTCATACTCTGCCAGTTTCTCTTTGATTACTGCAAATAAAACTACACTGAATTAAATCCATTTAAAGGTGCAACTGCTAATGACAGGCCTTTGTCTTCATTTATCAAAGTATTTAATTGACTGAAAGATTGACGGATCATTTAGTCCTGGTATTTATATAAATCACATGTGTTTTAGGCTGCACGGTGGCGCAGTGGTTAGCGCTCTTGCCTCACAGCAAGAAGGCCCCCAGTTCAAGTCCCGGCTGGGGGACATGAAAAACAGAACATCAATGGGGGACCTTTCTGTGTGGAGTTTGCATGTTCTCCCTGTGCATGCGTGGGTTTTCTCCGGGATCTCCGGCTTCCTCCCACCGTCCAAAAACATGCTACATAGGTTGATTGGCAACTCTAAATTGTCCATAGGTGTGAGTGTGAGAGTGAATGGATGTGTGATTGAGGATATTCTACCCTGCCACAGACTGGCGACCAGTCCAGGGCATCCCTTGCCTACGCCCAAGTGGCCGGGATAGGCTCCGGCAACCCCGTGACCCCGAAAGGGAATAAACGGTTAAGAAGATGAATGAACGAACATTTGTTTGCATAGTTTCATTGATGGTGTGACCTTTACTTAGGTGGGACTTTTTATGTAATTTTTATATTAAATAAGTATGAATTTTCCACTAGCAACCCCAAGAGTATTTAGACACAGTTGATGAAGAATTGAGTGGATTTAGAGATTTAAAATGACAAGAGTTTAGTTGATGTGTGAGCATGCTCTTTATGCTATGGCTGAGTAATTTTTCCTATATTTCACAAATTTTCTATACAGTTATCCAATTCCTCCTATGTTTCATGAAGCTAAATATGGTTACGGTAGTGAAGCTTGCAGATATTCAGTCTGTTACCCGTTAATGTGATTTGTCTTTCAAGATGAAATGTCAGTTATTGGTCCCTAATTTTACCTATAAATTTCTCCCAGACGTGTGACTTATACTCCAGTGCGACCTGTATGTGATTTTGTTCTTCTTTTTTTGAATTTCTTGGCATCTGAAAAAATACTCTGGAGTAGATATAGTGTCCTAGTAGCTATCTTGTTCTTGCCATTGAGCTGGATTATCAGGACTTGCTTTACTTGTTGAAGGTATTTGGCTGTTGCAGATTTCCTTGTTGCCTGTCTCAGGTTGCCATTTGCCTCTGGAATTCTATCACTGTATATTGGAAATTTGCAATGATGCCTGACATGAGCTTATATGTTGTATGGAGGCAGGTTATTGACCGGTAGTTTGATGGTACTGCACCCTCTGAGGGATCTTCCATTAGTCATTCGGTGTGTGGCCCCTCTGTTAGCAGCTGGTTCATTTGTGCTGCCAGGCGCTCATGTAGTGCAGTAGGCATGTATCACGTCAGGATCTGGTGCTGTCCAGTTCTTCATACCTGAGACTCTTTCTTGGATGTCTCTGTAAGAGTTACTGGATTCAGGGAGGTTGCTATGTTCTTTTCTCAGAGAGACCAGCCACTGGGCATTACTGTTATGTGATGTCTCTTTCTCCCATATACTTTTCCAGTACTGTTCAGTTTCCATTCTTGGTGGGTCTGCTCTGCTGTTTGACCCTGCCCATGAGCGTACACTTTTGGTTGAGTTTCAACCAAAATAATTAAGCAAATGGATCAATATATGAGCAACACTGGACAATAGAAGATTGAAAAAACGTCTCTGGTTTGACGAGTCTCCATTTCTGCTGCCGCATTCGGACGGTAGGGTCAGAATTTGGTGTCAACAACATGAAAGCATGGATCCATCCTGCCTTGTATCTACAGTTCAGGATGCTGCTGGTGGTGTCATGGTGTGGGGGATATTTTCTTGGCACACTTTGGCCCCCTTAGTACCAATTGAGCATGGTTCCAACACCACGCCTACCTGAGTATTGTTGCTGACCATGTCCATCCCTTTATGACAACAGTGTCCCCAACTTCTGATGTCTGAGGTCAAAAATTGTTATCCTAGAGCAAGATAGCTCTTATCTCTTAAGATATCTTATCTGGTTGCGAAAGGTTTGAAGACTCTTTCTTGTGTCTGAGGAAAGCTTCACCTTTTCCCGTGTTCTCAACTCTATTCCTGTTGGTGGAGCAGATCTGGAAATCCTCATCTGATCAAATTTTATCAAATTTGATCAAATTTGATCAGATCCAGAAAAGTTTTGAAATGCCAAAATCTTTGATCCGTGGAGTCGAAACAGGGAATTTGGTAATCTGGATCACTTTAATCCTGGTCCGAAGTTTTGAAATACCGGGCTTAAATGATTCCCCTTAACTAAGAAGTTAACAAGTACTTTATCTGGGACATTATTGCTTTCAGTTCCAAAGCTGTGCCAAGACACTACATTTTACAGTAGTATGGCTTTAAAGATTTGTTCAGAAATATTAGAAAACAGCAGCGGTTAATGGAGTTGTTTTACTGGAGCACATAAGATGAGGCGGTTTAATGTTTCAGTCAGACAACTCTTGCAGAAGAATATTTATTTCACAACATCTTTAGGTTTTCACAACATCTTTAGGTTGGCATTCACGACTTGATGCACGACTTCGTTTTGGCATAAGGCTCCGTTCAATTCCTTGAGATAATTCTTTTTTCCTTACACTTTCGGGTAACAAAACCCCCGTAACGGAGCCCACAGGTGAAAGCCGGGGAGGAGGGAGGGGCAAAGAATGAGCGCTGAAGGTAAAAGACAACGAACAATTGTACACCTGACTTAAATAGGACGCTGAGCAGGTGAGTTAATTGACTGACCCGCCCTAGTGGAGTAACCTGTAATTCTGCAGAGTGTCTGCCCGAAAATGCGACGAGTCGCTATTTCTACACACAGTGGCGGTTCTACCCTGAATTACTCCCCGGGCGAGACCCTCCCCTGGCGCCCCCCCCCCCTCCCCCCATTGAGTCACTTTGTCCATGTCAACTGACATATTTTATTGTCATTGAAATTAAGAAACATATGTAATCAAACACAATATTGAATACATAATATAAAATACATATTATAAAGCACAAATCTTTTATCACACAAATAAATATAACAGCAGCACCATTGCACTAAGAACAGAAAACACTAACTAAAATCTAACCTTCCTTGATGCAAACTCGTCAATAACGTCATCATATGAAATCTGCTCCCCTATGAACGATTGATCCTAACAACAGCAGGTTAGTGAGTCGCTCCTGAGACATTGGTGACCTCAGGTATGACTTGATCAACTTGAGTTTTGAAAAGCTCCTCTCTGCTTGAGCCACAGTGACTGGCAAGGTGAGTGCAATCCTGAGAGCAGTCCAAAAGTTGGGATAGATTTCTGATAGATAGTTATCAGATATGAAAGTGATAAACTCAAAGAGACTTAGAGTCGTTGATGGTAAGTTAGGCAAGTTCTTTATTTCCTGAACAAGCTCTCTACTGTCCAAATCACAGTTCCCTTCAAAATGCAGGATGTGGTCTAGTGCCGCGCATTGCTCCGTCAGTTCCTCATCTGCAATATAGGCCTTATAAAAAACATTTATGAATTGGAAATTTAAATTTTCATCTCTACTTCAGAAAAGAAAAAATAGCTCATGTTTGCTGTCCTCAATCCTTTGATTGGCACATTTTTTGTTGTGACCTATTAAATTACTGTATTGTCACCATAGAGTTGTAGTAAATGGTAAATATTCATCTTTAAAACTAACAACAGATTTATGCAAATTCTATTGACTAATAATATACCCCAACATTTGTAAATAAATAAAAAAATAAACTTCATTCATGCAGGCTCAAGTTTGACCCCTAAATCATCAGTTAACTGGTAAAAAAAAACATTGTGAAAACGTTTAGGCTTCCACAAATGATTATTAATCAAATAAGTAACGGCCATTCTGCAGTTATTTGCTCCATTAGCATGTTATGGCAGCAGCAGCAGCTTCAGCAGCAGCAGCAGCAGCATGCCAGCATCACAGCTCATTTAAAATTTATGAACTAAGTTTACAACAACAGCAAAATACAACAAAAACTTTACAGCAGAGCAGACAGAGACACGAATCATAACTAATGTTACAAGTTAAGGCAGAGCAAAAGTTAAAGAAGGAAATCTTAAAAATGATGTTATTTGCAACATTTGGGCCTACTTCAGTTTACTCATCAACCAAAATAAAGTTTTCATCAACAACGTTGTTGCTGCAGGGCAGGTGGCATTAGAATTTAGAAAACATGCAACTGAGAGGACAAACCCTTTTCTTCGTCTCTTTTCTCCTCTTCTTCTTTTCTTTTCTTTCTAAATTGGGCACCAGCTTTGACCTTTTTTTCTCCATATTTCAGATGTTTTTGGCATTTATCCCTTTATTAAAATTTAGGTTATAGAATGTCACCGTATGACTGACTTGTAAAAAAGTTTTATAAAGTGGATTCCACCCCCCCACCCTTGTCCCTCACCTGGCCAGTTCATTTGGAGGCGACCCACAGTTGAACTGATTCCCCGTAGCCCCTTTTTCGTCACACATTTCCAGCAGGAGCGCCTGCAGCTGCACCCAGGGGCGCCAATTCGCTACATGGCGGTGCAGTTTTTATTTTTTCATTGAGCGCTGAAGCGCGGCCCGCGACCATCACCCCCTTGAAGATGATCCGGCCAGGTTTTGCGCATGCGTTTCGCGCTCTATGCTCACCTCTCAGCCGGCGCCCTTCACCCCGCGCCCCCTCCCTTCTCCTTCTCACACACATTTGCGTCCACTTCTCAAAGACAGGAGGGAGCGCAGCTGCGGGGCGGGGCGCCGCCAGGTTTCAGGCTGGTACAAACTCTGTGACAGAAGTAAAGCAATAGTGGTGAATATACTTTTTTTACAAGGGCTGAGCTGCCGGCGCCGCCCCTGTTCATTTTCCGCCCGGACCACCGCCCGACTTGCCTGTGCCTAAAACCGCTTCTGTCTACACATCAATATCAAAAGTGTGTAGATACAGATCGTTAAGAGATATTTAGAAATAGAGATATTTGAACAATCTCAATATTTTTGGGGGGTTTATGGAAACCCAACAGAAATGTATTTATATTTATTCAAAACTTTTCGAAAGTGACTTTTATTCCTCTTTGTTTTTCAGCAAATCCTGATGGTAATGTGCAGCCGACTGTTAAGGAAAGTGCCTATGTTTCAGAATAGAGAGGAAAACTTTATTAACTCCATGCTTCTGAAACTGGAGTATGAGGTTTTCCAGGAAGGAGATGTCATCGTTCGACAGCACGTCCCAGGTGATCGCATGTTTTTCATCGATCACGGTCAAGTTCTCCTGGAGACTGATTCCTATGAGCGGGAGCTGTGTGATGGAGATTATTTTGGAGGTGGGTTGGATTCAGATACTTTATTCTGTCCAATGTCTGCCAGTACTGCAGCTCTCTAATTTACTTTAATTTAACTCTCAAAGTAGCAATGAATAAACAAATAACAGTGCCACTATAGAACAGTGTTTTTATTTTGGTCTTTATCAGTAAAGGGATTCAGAGAAATCCTCATGTCATGTTCAACATTTTCAGATTTTCTTTGAAAACGTTTTTTTCTTAAGTCCATGTCCCTGCACAGTGCCTAGAACTAACATTAAGCTTTTCACTTATAGTCTGGTGGGATGACCAGCGTTTAGAAGCAGCCCAAGTAGCTTTTAGCAGGTGTCCCAAAGGGCAATGCTTTTGCAAAGCAATGTTTTAATTTAATTGCACCACAGCGTCGGCTGAAATAGGCTCACTACCTCAGCGCTTCAAAGTCTGACAGTTCTACTTCCCTAAACTCTGCTGAAAGACTCCCTTAAGACTCAAAATATCCATTTGGACCAAGGCGCTGTTTTCATAAATGACAGATAATGCAAAGACAAACAGTACTAAGTAAGCCTCAGTATAATGCAGTACTGTTCAATCAGTCTACTGTACTTTGAGCAGCTTTTACCTGCATCTCATACGCTGTAAACCCGAACAAGATCAGTCAACTCAAAATTTATGAGGAAACTGATTACATAATCATTTTTGAGTTATATTACTTAAAAATTACAAGTTAATCGGAAAAATTGAGTTGTCATTTAACACTTAAACTATTACCTCTTCCTCATACCTCTCTGGGTCACAGGCCTGCCAGACATATGGTGAGAGTGAGCCAGAGCTCTAATGCATGTAAACTCCACACAGAATAGGGTGCTGTCACAGGTTCCCGAGCCGGGGTTTGATCCAGCGTTTTCCTGTTCTGAGTCAGGAGCACCACCCACTGTGTCATGAGACGTGAAGAAGTACCTCAATATGTAGGGCATTTCTTTATGACATAATCAAGTCTCTGTGCTTAAGTTTTGATACCAAGGTTTCATTTACTCAAAATGTTTTAGTCCAAACAAAGATATAACAAGTCAAAGGTAAATCGGCTTATGGGATTTAAGCTGACTTGACTTGGTTGCTACTTTTGAGTTCTATGATTATAAAACTTTTGAGCTCATTGGACTGTTCGGGTTTACAGTGTAACCATTAGTCTCTCACATGGAGGAATTTAGACTTTTGGCTCTTTCTTTACTTCACTTTGCAACGCGTCATTCAGGTTTCTTGGAGTTTGTCGATCCACAGCCCAACTGTTACAACTTTTAAGTTCCAAAAACCTTCAGTCTTTGACTTGATGTCATTCTGATTAAGACTTTAGATTCATTACTAAACCTCATTTTGACCATGTCAAAGTGGACAGACGCCTTGGACTCCCTTCTAGAGCAGCAGGAGTTCATGGTTGACTCCACTAAATGCCATATGGAAGGAACGCACTGCTCTTCAGGAGTAAATGGAGATAGAGCTCATGTCTGTTATAACATTTGTGAAATTGTGCTTTTAGTCAGCTCAGAAACACGTAAAACATATTAAATGAGGTTTGACGTTCAAACTGAACCTGCATTGCAAAACCTCTGGTGTGTTATATTTAGATGTGATTAAGCCCCACACATCAGAGTGGTTTGGGTCAATCTGAGCTGTTCACACTATTAATGTGGGGCAGGAGGGTCAAACAAAGCAGTAGGTACTTCTTGTTGCATGAATATTTCTCTGTTTATCTTTCTTTTTATTCATCGTAACAGTAGATTGGCTAAATGAATAGTTGACAGTTGCTTATTGTGTTTTTTTTAAAGAAAAGAATAGACTTGTATGAAGGGGATTAGATTCAGCCTTAGAAAAAGAACCACCAGATATTTTAGATCAACTTCTCACTGTAGTTTGGCATCGCTATTTCTTCTTGGGCTTTCATGGCTGAATGCAGAAGAAGTGCTAAAAACAGAAAGATATTTGTAGAAACAAGTATGCAAAAGAGAATGTATGTTCAGCAGATCAACAACAGATTTATTTTTGTGATAACAGAAAAGAGAAGGAAAAAAATACATTTTAAGACTCAAAAGATGATATTCTCGTGTCCAGCAAAATAATCCTTCATTTACATTTAAATGATAACACTGTTATTATACCTTTAGTGACCAAAAATGATTAATTAAAACTGTTCTTTTTAAATAAACGCCATGTGTTTATTTCTTAGTCTTTAGTCCGTCTTTTTGGCACAAAACAACCGGAGTTAAGCAGGCTTCGCCTAATAACTGACTGATGTCTGGGTATTAATTTGGGATTACTTGTCAAAGCTCATCTCTGTCATTAGAGTCTGCTCACTCATTAACCAACAGCCTTCTGCTTCCTTCTGCAGAGACATGTGTGCTCACCAAAGGCAAACATCTGGCCACCGTCAGGGCACTGACTGACTGCCAGTGTTTCTCGCTGTCCTGGAACAATCTTCAGGATGTACTCGGGAGCTTCCCAGAAATCAGGAAAGACTTGGAAAAAAGTGTCCTACTCATCCCTGATGCTGGACTGCTATAAAACCTAGACCTATGCAGTGCAGATGTGGAGAGAAGCCATGCATTTATTAAGCAACTACATTGATGAACAGAGACTAGTTTGCATATCCAACTGCATATTTCATCACCAAACTAAAAAGTATATTTTTAATCTAGGCATTATTTGCTCTTTCTTCCAAAGAAAACTATAAACATATCTACGCAACGCAACGGAGACACACCGCAGCTGGACCAGTGGGAACTGGCTTTTAGTTGACTATTAGTTGTAGTTGGACAAAAGAGAATTCAGATTCAATTCCTTATTTATTCTGAATAAACGTCTGGAATTTACCTTAATTCTGAAGCTTAATTTTCACAGGAAGTGTCAATAAAAAATATACAACCAGTTTTAAATGTGTACCACTTTGTGTTTGCTACAGGTCTGTGTCAACACATTTGGTGCTGTTGTAAAAGCCTTTAAATCAGGGGTCGGCAACCTGGGGCACACGTGTCACAGTTGGAAAAGACAACAATACACACATCATCGATCTTCTGTTTTTTTCGGATTTGAAAAAAAAAAAAATCCGGTTTGAGTGACAATCTCTTCTCACAATGAGCTTTTTTTCCTCCAAGGCCCCATAAGGAAAGGCTCCAATCCCGCAGCGCTGTTACTGGGACTCCGCCCACTAATATATATGCTGTCAGCCTTTAATGAATGGGCGATTTAAATTACAACTTAACATAAAATTTTAGATATATTGGAAATGTTTTGTACTTCTTTGTATTAGAGTTTGCATTATAGTTGGTAATGACAGTTCTTACAGGGAGAAAATTTGGAATTAGCATAAACGTTGCTGACCCCTGCTCTAAATGAACATCTCATTCTGAATCCCATTAACATCCCTCACAGACACCACAAGCATTGCACTGCAGCACAAAAGAAAACTGTACCATGAGCAAAGATGAGCAAGAAGAGTTTCTGAAGAAAATTTTTTTTGACAGGAACTGTGATTGTAGAGGGGCCCAAAGTCAAGAAATGGACTTGTGAACAGGCACTTAGCCGTACAAAAAGTAAAAGATGACATCGATCACAACAAATCACAAACTTAAAAAAAAAAGACTCAACACAGAGGTAGAGAGAAATATTTTTCTTGTAAGCTGCTGAAAACAGGCTAAGAAACAATCAACTGAACCTGATGGAGCTCTGGATTATTGAAACTAAATCCTGGCGTAGGTAAAAAAAAAAAAAACCTGATGAAAATCGTGCAAAGCTTGAAAGTTCCAGTGTGACAATGAACAGCAACACCTGGCGGCCATCTATAGGCATAGCTCCATCTTGTGCAGTGATGTACTGAAATGGGATCAGAGTTAGCAAAATAAGTTCACGGGAGACAGAGCGCTCTTTATTTTCTGTGAACATTTTCTTTCTTTAACCCTTTTGCTATCCTAGGCACATTAACGTTGGGAGTTGGGTCATCTGGACCCACTAGACAGAGCTCTGAACCTTTTTTCTTCAATGATTTGTGATCTTCACTGGTGTCCATGGATTACATTAAATCTTTCCACCTTTATGCACCTTTGTCATGGTAGGAATAACACGTCAATGTAAGGGGGGGGGTCATCTAAGATAGCACAAAGGTTATAAATATGAATTACATACAAGTGAGCTGGATGTAGGGCATCGTCTACGGGCGATGTCTGCGGCCCTGCATCACCTCACAGGCAACGCTGTAAAATATACTCAAAATATGAACACCAACAGTAGAACGAGTTAAAAATAGAGTGCCAATAGATACATGTGTGCATTAGATTAACTGTAACACCTTAGTGCCCTTCAGCAAACCTCCAGGGTCAGCTTTAGCCTTTCAGGAGCCTTTATGAGAGACACAATCTCTTAGAAAGAGATTTCTGTTTTTGCTTTGAGCCCAGACAGTTCTGTAAAAGGAATGCTGATGTTGCTGTATAATAGTGCATGGATAAAAAACAACAAAAATGTTTTTCATGCTAGAAAAGGTATTGTGCCAACTCGGCGTAAAAAGGAAGACAGCAGAAGGTCACAGCTTTGCAGAATTAAATATTTGTTTTATTTTTACACCAAAAAGACAGATGCAGACTGGTTCTATTCCCTTGGGGTTGTGTTGCGTTACTGGTTATCTCTTTAAACCTGAAAACCAAATATTTCATCCTGAACACCTGGGCTCTTCATATACATTGTCTATACGCTCACTGTGGTCTTTTCCAGGAATATCAAGGATTTTTCCTGAGTTTTTGGATCTCATGTTGAGCAGCTTTTAGCAACACATCCTATAGGAGTTCAGTCAACATATATGGGAAGGTTTTAGCGTTGTGTCCTCACTGCTGTCAGGAGACAGTAAATGAGATGGACACGTCTCCCTGAGTGGAAGACAACCACATGTTTGTCTCAAACAGGAGCTTCGTCATATACTTTTTAAATTAATTTGAAATGATCATTTTAGTGTGCTTGTGTTGTCAGCACATGCAGCTATGTAAAGAATTACACATTTACAGAGTTTTTTATTCCTTCAGGAATAGGATGTGTTTTTACAATGCTCTCTAAAAACAGTAAGGCAAATGTATTTCAAGTTTTGCAAGAAATCAAGAAGGGGTCTGACATTTTCATGTTATGTGCACAGATATTTTCAATAACTTATTCATATTCCACTGCTGCAAATAAGTATTTGAACACACGAGAAACACATTGTTAACATTTGGTGCCGCAGCCTTTGTTTTTGATTCCACAGGTCAAATGTGCACACACTGCAGGAGGGATTTTGGCCCACTCCTCCACACAGATCTCCTCTAGATCACTCAGGTTTCTGGGCTGTCGCTGAGAAACAGCGAGTTTGAGTTCCCTCCAAAGATCTTCTATTGGGTTGAGGTCTGGAGACTGGCTAGGTAACTCCAGAACCTTGATTTGCTTCTTATAGAGCCACTCCTTGGTTCTCCTGGCTATGTGCTTCGGGGTCATTGTCATGTTGGAAGACCCAACCACGACCCGTCTTCAATATGTCGATGAAGACTCATTCATCCAGGTTGATTCCATCATAGTAGTAGACACCAAATAGAACAAAATATACCAGCTCTTTTACCAGCTAATTCAGAATTGACAAAGCCTTTTGGATAAGAGGTGAAACGTCTTCTAACTTTAAAAACTATTCCAGATGACACCCCCTAAATCTACTACTATGACCCGTCTTCAATGCTTTAACTGAGGGAAGAAGGTTTTTCCCCAAAATCTGGCAATACATGACCCCACTCATCCCTCCCTTCTTACAGTGCCGCCGTCCTGTCCCATGTGCAGAAAAGCACCCCCATAGCATGATGCTACCACCCCCATGCTTCATAGTAGGGATGGTGTTCTTGGGATGGTACTTATAATTTTTCCTCCTCCAAACACAGCGGTTGGAATTAAGACCAAAAAGTTCTATTTTGGTGTCATCTGACTGCATGACTTTTTCCCATGATCCTCTGGATCATCCAAATGGTCATTGACAAACTTAAGACGCGCCTGGAAATGTGCTGGTTTAAGCAGGGGGACCTTCCGTGCCATGCATGATTTCAAAGCAGGACGTCTTAGTGGATTACCAATAGTAACCATGGAAACGGCGGCACCAGCTCTTTTCAGGTCATTGACCAGCTCCACCCATGTAGTTCTGGGGTGAGTCCGGACTTTTCTTAGGATCATTGAGACCCCTCATGCTGAGATCTTGCATGGAGTCCCAGTCTGCAGTCACATTTAGCTTCTTCCATTTTCTATCAATTTCTCCAACAATGGATCTTTTTTCATCAAGCTGCTTGGCTTTTACTCCGTAGCCCTTTCCAGTCTTGTGGAGGTATGGCATTTGGTCTCTGGTGTCTATGGACAGCTCTTTGGTCTTGGCCATGATAGTGGTTGGAGACTTACTGTTTGTTTTGGGTGGACAGGTGTCTTTATGCAGCTAACCACCTCAAACAGGTGTTTAGGATAATGAGTGGAGGTGGACTATTTAAGGCGGACTAACAGGTCTTTGAGGGTCGGAATTCTTGCTGATAGATGTTCAAATACGTATTTGCAGCTGTAGCATACAAATAAATAATTCAAAAAATCATGCAATGTGATTTCTAGATTTGTTTTAGATGGTGTCTCTCACAGTGGACATGCACATGAGATGAAAATGTCTGACCTCCATGATTTCTTTAACCCTTGTGCTATCCTAGGCACTTTAACATTGGGAGTTGGGTCATCTAGACCCACTAGACAGTGCTCTGAACCTTTTTTCTTCAATGATTTGTGATCTTCATTGGTGTCCATGGATTACATGAAATCTTTCCACCTTTATCCACCTTTGTCATGGTAGGGAGAACACGTCAATGTAAGGGGGGGGGGGGGGGGGTCATCTAGCACAAGGGATAAGGGAGAACTTACAAAAATTATAGGGTGATCAAATATACCTCATTGTATTGATCCTTCCTGTATATTTTGAACAATATCCCAAAGATTAAAATGTATCTAAATGATTTAAAGGTGCACTCATGCTGACATATACTGCTGGTGTCTGTACTTCATTAGTTTTTGGGACTTTTGACTAAAGTTCAGCAGCAGACGTTTTTTTGCATTTAGATAAGTTTATGTGGGTGTGTGTCAGCACACTAAACATGTCTGGTTGTCAATTCCAGCATGTTCAAAACGTCTTCAGCATTCTTGTCTATACTTGTTTCACAGAAAAGTCTGTCTCAGAAGTGTAATTCTACTGACTCAGAGTTTTAAAATGATTGAAATACGCAACAAGTTAGTTGGTGTTGACAAAATCAGTTAGGACAAAACGTGTAGTGAGTGCATTGAGAGGACTTCTTCTTTTTCCTACTCAGGAAACGAGCAGGTTTCAGTGGTGTGACAGATGGCTGGTTTGCAGAAAACACGTGACATCTCATAACTTCCTCTAACAGTCAGACCTTAGTTGTTCAGATCTGCTGGGTTTAATCTAACGCAGGGCACATGCAGAGATGGCAGGAATAAGGTAAGAACACAATGGTTTTTGCCTCATGTGCAGACTTTATAAGTCTGTTTGGAACATAAAAGCAGAAATTAATAAAATGGGAAGCATTAGAATTTCCTTATTTTGCATAGTCGTTTTATGTATAAATATACACAGGTGAAGCATAACGTCAGCATTACAAAGATATAAAGACATATTTTAAACTATATTTTATCTTATGACATGTAACCTCTATAAACGTACCAAAGATTTCAGCTTCTATGTCATAGTTCTTGTCACCGTCCAGTTTCACAGGAAGCTGTGACGTCCTATTGCCTGCAAATTTTAGCTGGGTTGTTTAGAACTCAATATAAGTACAAATAGAAAGACCAGAGAGCACAAGCTTTGAAGCAAGCATGTGCAACTGCGAGTGACAAAAAACATTTGTGTAAAAGCACCAGAATTCAGCGAAACACTATTTTAAGAGCCATAGACAGATCTGCCCATTTCATGTTCAGATCTGGATGCAAACTGGGGTCTTTCAGTTGCAACGGAAGGTTTTGAGACCAAACAATTCAGTGCCTGTGGCATTATTTGACAAACGTTGTACAGCATTGATGAACTCTTGTAAAGCAGATGAGTAAATAAAAATGTTTTATTTCGCTTGTTTATTTTTCCACTTACAACACAGGTGAAAACACAGTGTCATCTAAAATAAAGGCTTGTCATTTGTGCCCTCATTGTATGTTTTTTGGTGTTTTTTTATGTAAAATACAAAATGGTGTTTGTTTTTCAACAAAGTGCAATATTTTTAAGATACACAAAAGTGCTGCTTCCTGTTTTTCAGAGTACATTTTGGTAAATTGGCCCTTCTGTGCTTTTAGTAGACTGATTATAAATGCTATCTAAAGCACCAGTGGTACCATGGACCAGAGTCCATGATACCCACAACCACAGTAAAATGGCTGTGCTAAGGCAAATTAAGTAAATACATTTTTTTTATTTCCGTCTGTTTTTAAATCCCTCCTATTTCTTCTCTTTCGACCAGTGATGTCTAGCAGGGTCCAGGAAAACAAAAACGACAAAGGAAATGAATTTTGTTTTGTTTTCTTTTGGTATAATACTGCAGCCTATGCTTATACCTGACCATCGTCCTTTAGCACAAGCTTTACAGCATCCCAAACATTTTACAACCAGGCTGGTTTTTGTCCTGTATAATCATGCTCATTTATTTAGAAGGTCTTTTATACAGTGACATCCATCTTGCCCCGGTACAAAGAGTCTTGGGTTTAATGTGTGACCAAAGAATGTCAACAAGAACGAAATGAAAGGTGTAGAAGACTGTGGTGAGAGCAGCCATGTTGTTGGGCAAACTCGGCCCAGGGAGCATATGTTAAACCTTTGAATCTGGCCTTCCACACTAGAATATATTGTATTGATAATCCTAAATATTGTTTTATTTTCCCTCTAATTCTGGTGTCTGGTCAAGAATACAGGAGCTCTTGTTCTGATTGGAGCGCAAAAGAGAGACCAGATTACTCCCAACCTGGCTACCTTCTGCTGGCTGCCAGTGAATTTTATGGTTCCTTTTTAGATCCTTTCTGTTTGTTTGTTTGTTTGTTTATTAATAATCTTTCCTCTCTGAGCTTCTCTCTCCCTGCACCCCAACTGCAGTGCCTGAGGTGAGCTGATCAGGTTCTCCTGGAGGTACCACAGTCCAAGAGAAAGCTCAGAGGGGAACGGTTCTTTTCAACCTGTGCACTGAAGCTGTGGAACATGTTACTGCTGATCATTCGGCAGGCATCGTCACTGTCTGCTTAAAAAAAAACCCTCTCAAAATGTAATACATGGTAAACCCCCACAAACTTGGCACCCAATGTGGGGATCGTTTCTATCAATTCTTATATTTCAAGGAGTTAATAAATCACGACACAAGTCCCCCCCTCTGGTTTTTATGGCCAGGCATGGAAGGGTAGTGTGTAAGTTTGTTGAGCTGGGCGAGTGTCTTCATGCGGATTGACTGGTGGATTTTTGTTTATCTCTTCAGAGAGACACAATCAGTGGCTTGGTTAAATACACCCAAACCAGCCCCATTCCTAAAAGTCTGCACGGCACCATTTGATATTCAGGGATACAAGGGTCTGAATCAAAGACAAACCACAAAAACAGAGATTGGACAAAACTGTGTAGCTGCAAGCTATAGACAGGTTCTTCCTGATCTGAGGCCTTGGGCCTCAAAAGCATTTACAATGTCAACACTGTGCAGTACGATTGTGTGGAAGAGGATGTCGAAGCCTGCGCTCAGGATGACGAGGGTGGAGAGGGATCCAGCTGCTACAAGGACATCGTCAGGGATTTTAAGAAAGGGCATTTTTGGTTCTGTATGAAGTGAGAGTTCTGGGTCAAGTGGGAGTGAAGTTGAAAGGCTCATAGGTCAATTCCACCACTTCAATAGTTTTTCTATACAAGTGTATAATGAAGTTTGTGTGACAATGTATGCATTGACGTAGGGCCTCTTTTGTAGGAAGGTACTTGGTGTGTCATCTGGATTAAGGAAAAACAGATCAATAGACTTAGTGGTCTACTGGTGGTTCAGAAGTGTGTTAAGAGGAAACGTTTAGATAAGGAAAAGCGGGACACTAAGAGGACAAGACGACAGAAGAGTAAGAAGGTGGAATAGGAGAAGGCATTCCTTCTCAGAAAATCCTTACAAGAAAAAAAACGACTTTGTGAGAAAGTTGAAGCTTGAACATCATAGCACCCTCTTCAACACAGTTATTACATGAAGCATTCTACAGAATCCACAAAAGTTGGTGGTTATCATAGACACCTAGAGTGACAGCTAATAAAGCCTTATTTGAGTTTAGAAGAAGGCGTAGAAACCCCAGAGTCTTCGTCAACAGGAGTGTTTGGGAAAAGTACAGTAGACTAGGGTCTTTGTGAAACAGTACAAAAACCAGCATCACAGTTTTAAGACAAAACCTGCCTTACTAATGAACTATTGATGCTTGTCATGAAAAAAATGCCAAGTAGTATTGATGTCTTTTATTTGTCCATGCTTATCATTTTTTTTAATTTGTTTTTCCTTCTGCTGAATATTAAAGCAGAAAAAAGAAACATTAAAAGATTGCAACAAGTGAGATTTCTTTGAAAAAACTGTGATCATTATAATTTAAAAACTGAAATGTGGTAACATCTGTTTGATGTTATGCATCCAGCAAACTTGACCCTAACCCTAAAACATGTCTTTTGTACCTGTAGTCTTCTGACCCCAGGCCTGCTTTATTTTATTTTATTTTTTTTTTTTAACTTGTCCTGTCCAACAGCTAGGCAAACAGATGAGAGCTGAGGGCCTCTTGTGTTGGACATATTTTATTTTAACAAGAGGGGTTATTCATCTTCAGACAAACCAAAGGTATGTCTGAATAAACCCCTTTTGTAATTGAGGCCAAAATTTATTAATTTCAATCATGTTTGAAAATCTTTGGTGTTGGACCGGACGGAAAAGGAAAGAGGGGAAGAAGAGAGAGGGACGTTAGAGAGAGGGGGGGGTAGGAGGGTGATAATAGGAGGGGAAGGGGGGTAAGACCATGAAGCAGCATAGAGCAGACAGGTTTACTGGTTGTTTATCGTTACGGTACGGTTCAAATGTAGTACAAAAAGGGCGGGGCCTGTTCACACACACTCAAATATTATCAACACACCTGCTAGCCGCAAAAATGTCCACATGTCAACATGCACACAAAACAGATAGTGTTCACGAACGCATACCTATGCCTTTAAACCAACTAGTGTGAAATCTTTCATTCATTCAATCATGCAAACTATTAGTGCAAAGGTGAGCTAACACCTGTGCTCAGGTGAGTGTTTATGTTCTTCTAAAATGGATGGTGGAATGTGAAAAGAAGGAGGAGGAGCGCCCAGCCACCCCCACACCCATACCCCCGCCGCAGCAGCAGCGGCAGCCGGAATTCCCCCAACGCCACACGGGAACAGGCAGGGAACAACCGCCCCCCGGGCGACCAAGACCGCCACCCAGGCCAGGGCCAGCCGGACCGCCGCGAGGCCCCCAGAGCCAGAGAGCAGGGAGGCGCAGAGGGAAAGAGAGCGCCGCCCCAGCCCAGCCAGGAAAGCAGCCCCCCGCCGCGCCGGAAGAGCCCAACGCAGGGCCCCACCGGAGAGGGACGCCCACAGCCCCAGACGAGCACCCCACCACCACCCAGGAGTTCCGGGCATCCCCCCGCCCCGACCCCAGGTACGAGCCAGGACCCCCCAAGGGAGACCCGCTCCGCACTCCAGGCAGCCACCCACCCGGCCCACGGTTGGTCCAGGTAGGAGCAAGGCAGGGGCCCGCCGCCCCCGCCCAGGAGGGGGGAACCCCGGGGAAAAAAGGGCGGCCCACAAGGGATGTTATAAATATGGCCCGACCAGGCTCGGCCATGTTGAAAGTTTGGCGGGGCCCAGCGCCCAGGGGCAAGGACCAGGACCCACCCCCCAGGGACACGAACACCCCCGGCTCAGGTGTAATATGAACCCCCCCACCGTGCGGAGAGAGCACCGCCGGGCCCAGGGAGCCGGCACCCAAGGGACACGGCCGCCATCGCCAAGGGGCCCGCACCCCCCACCAGGGAAGGGGTAGGGGACAGATGGACCCAGGTCCCACCTTCCTTGTAAAATGTGTGTGCGTGTATGGGTGTTTGAGAGGGTGTTTGTGTGCATGTGTGTGTGTTTATGTTTGAATGTATATATTGAAGGGGGAGGGGTGTGTGTACTAATGGGGGTGCAGTTAAAATTGGCGAGTAGGGCACTAAGGGGACATCTCCTGATTACTCACAGTGATGTCCCCTCACCCTCCACACCAAGGGGCCCTAAATGTCTAAGGTGCGGTTAAAATTGGCGGGTAGGGCGCCAGGAGGACATCTGCTGCTTGCTTGCAGTGATGTCCAAGCACCCCCCCTACCAAGGACCCTACATGTCTAAGGTGCAAATATTTGCACCCCAGGCCTGCTTTAGACAAGTTAAACGATGAAGGTTGATTTAGCTCCTATTTGCTTTCATTTGAGTGTCTGCAGTAAACTTGTTGGGAATCTGTCATCCCAACACTCTTTCTATTTTTCTTTATAGAGCATTAAACCTTGAGAGTGTTGGCAAAAAAGCTTTACTCATTCAGCCTTCCAACACCAGCACAGAGCCAGAGAAAGCTGTACAGATGCGAATGAAGACTGCCCAGAGCTCTGAAGTCCGACTGAGTCAGTCTAAGTCCATGGTTCTGCAGGAGTTCGACCCTACCCTAAAAACAGTATGTGAACCACTAACAGATTTCTTTAGCATTGCAGGAACTAGTCTGGAAAACTGTGTTGTGGTTTTTTTTTAGTGCCAGCCACAGAATCTCTTTAACCAACAAACAGAAGCATGTTCAGACAACACTAAACGCTAAAACGGCTACTTTAGGCTAACCCTCCTGCAGCTTATGACAAGTTCTATTTCACTTAGAGATATTTGCTGTATCTGTTGTGATCACAAACTGGGTAAATGGTGGTTACTCTTTTAGCATTTAATAGACAAAGTGAAGAGTTTATTCTGGGACCTATACCGATATACAATATTTCCCTCGCAACTGTGGCCGATATGAGATATTTGCCGACACCAATATTTAAGTATCTAGGATAACAGTTTAGATTTCCTTTGTTTCTTTACTAGAAATGCTAAACTTTTCCTATGATGAAAAATCATCATATACTTGACCCTTTTAATGTACAGCAAGCGATCTCATAAGAACAAGTATCACTTTAAAACTTTGAAAATATCTCTGAAAACAGTCACACTATTTACTGACTATTACCTATGACTATTAGACATAACTGTAAACATAAGTCACCCAGGTCCAGGGATCTATTAGGAACAAGTACACAATTAAAAAAAAGTATCTGAAACAGTCAGAACAACATCTGCATTTATAATGTATTTATTTAGTTTTTTTAATGAATGATACCAATAAACTCAAATAATGCAAATATCAGCTATCAGCCGATACCGATAGTACCACCGATGTATCGGCCATCCCTGCTCTATTCAATTTCAGCTTTTGCTGCCTATAAGTCAGACTACATCTTTTTGTTCTTTGATTCCAGATGCAACTGAAAAGTGAAGATCTGAATGTGGCTAAACTCTCAGTTGAGGGTAAGAAACAAAAGAAGAGCTGGAGTTTGATGTGGACCGTGCTGACACCAGATCAACTACTGTTTTATAAAAATAAGCAAGAGACTGGTTTGGTATGGAAATCCTGTTCAGTTTTTAATGACAATGACAGAACTGATCACATAGAAAAATATCCATGGATGAGAAAACTAGTCTTAATCTAACAAAAACCTTTTTCTCTGTTCAGACACCAAGTGGTAAATCAGAGACGATTCAACTATGTGGGGCAGTTATTGAGTGGACCAGCCAGAAATCAAGGAGGAAAAATGTCTTCCAGGTAAAAAATACATGACTCCTTATTCCGAGGATCACGTTTGAGCAATGCAATGTCAGGTTTCCCACGTTGCTCTTCTTAACCAGACTTGATTTAGTTCATTTATCAGCCGATTTATCATGCAAAAGCATCATCAGGCATTGTGTTTGAGTAGAGTAGGATTGAAAAAAATCAGGATAGTGTTCCCCAAGGACCAAGGTTGGGAAACCCTGGAGTAAACCTTGATAAACGTAGATCATTTATTTTTTTACTTTTTAAATCTTTTGCCGTTTTCAAAAGATTTATTTGTCTTGAGTAAAAGCTGGTTTTCTTCATTCAGTTTGTGTTATTGTTTGTTTTTGTTGATTATTCTAGTTTCTGACTAGACTTAGCTCAAAAAAAGATTTTCTCAGGAACTTTGTTTATCCTAGGTTACAACATGCACAGGAAGTGAATACCTTGTCCAGAATGACTGCTACTTAACTGCATTGAAATGGTTCAACGCCATCAGGAAGAATATCAACTCTTCTGTAAGAATTCTCACGCAACACTGAAAATGTAACATGAACATCTCACGTCATAATTAGTCTGCTGTTGTTAAAACCTGATTCTGTTCAGACTAAAGAAGAGAAGGGTTTGCAGCAGCGATCAAACAGCACAGAACACCTCCCCAGATTTAGGTCCTCATCTAGTTATGGTTCTGCCTCCCCCAACACCAAGCAAAGAAACCCATCCCACAGGCGCTCCATTAGTAAGTACAGCTGATGTCACACATAGTTTCATTTTCATGAAACATGAGGCTGTTTTGGAGTACTACAACTGTGTAATGTATCTCAGTCATTTGGTACACTCTAGTAAATGTACAATGAACTCATTCAGTAAAAAAGAGCGTAAACTTTGTTTAGTATTTACCATTTTAGTATTTTATTTTGTGAATAAAATGTTGGCTCTTGGGATTTGAAAGCTATTTAGCCATTATAGTTCACAACTACAATATAAACACAAACTCATTACAATTATTTACAAGTCAGTGAATAATTTTGCAAATTTAAAAGCATCTTAATAACCATCCTTTTAACCTTTTCATAGACATGTTCGGCAGCACAAAGCTGAAGCACAGTGCCTCAGACAGCACTGACAAGAATGGAGTGAAGAACAGGCTGAAAAAATTTATGACCAGACGTCCATCAATGAAGACATTACAAGAGAAAGGCTTAATCAAAGGTTGTTGCTTTTGAACTCTTCAATAACCACATTTACTGTATGTGTTGTTTTCCCCCAAGGTTGATAAACTCTTTTTTTAGACTTAACCTTCAGATGTTAATTATTAGATCTCACTTATTCTACTTTTCTAACAAAAAACATTTAAACAAAAACATTTTAATTGCTTTTTTCAACAGTGAATGGGCAATTTTAAAATTGGATTCATTTTTTTACTGCTGATAACTTTTTAAAAAGGTGACATCTAAAGTAATTTCAATTAAAAAACCAAGTGAATTTTCTATCTCATTAATCCGACGTTCTTTGTCCCAAAAGGCTGCCTAGATCAAGGTCACTGTAACAATTCACAGAGGTGAAGAAGAAGCTAGTTCATCTATTTTTTAACCCTCATCTATGGTCATGAGCTTTGAATCATGAATAGAAGGATAACATGTCAGGTAACAGTGGCTGACTCACCCTGAAGCATCTCCCTCAGAGATGCTTCAGGGTGAGAGGCTCTGTCACCTGGTGTTCTGGACAAGTCCCACCATGCAGTGGACCCAAGCAGCACCTCAGACCATGTTGTAGAACTGGAGGACATTTCTGTAGAGATACTAAAACTGGAAATCTTTTCTTAAAATGCAACCCAACTCTGGAAAGGCGTGAAAAACCGGACGGATGAACAGAGCTAAATGACATTCCCGTTCCAATATTTTCCAGATCAAGTGTTCGGATGCCATTTGTTGACCCTCTGTGAGCGTGAAGGAACCACGGTGCCAAAGTTCATCCAGACCTGTTTGGATGCCATTGAAAAACGAGGTAATAGGTTTCTACGTGACTCATATGGGACATATGACATATTACAAATCGTCCTCTACAGTTTCAATCATCAAGGTTGAGTTCAGTCTACCTGCTGTCCCATTGATTATGAATTGGTGCCCATAAATATCTTGGTTTGCATTAAATCTTGTTGCCCTTCATTGGTAGCCACTTCTCCATTTTCTAACCTATCACTGCTAGTGGCCATCTACTCAATGATCATTGAGTAAATTCTCCATTTAGGGCACTTCATCAAACTTCCTCTGTCCAAACTTTTTACAAAGAGGGCCAGGTTTGGTGAAGTAAATATTTGTGAGGCTCAACCATTTCTTAAGCCCATAAATACCAATCATTCATCAATCCATTTTTTTTAACCCAGTATATCCGTCTGGGTCACAGGAGCCTGTCCGTGTCTACTGTAGGTTAAGGCACGGTACACCCCACACAGGCTGGCAGTCTGTCACGAGACACACATATGCACTCCTTGGGGCACTTTAGAGTCACCAAACATGTTTTCTGACTGTGGGAGGAAGCCGGAGTGCTCAGAGAAAACCCAAGCATACATGAGAACATGCAAAGGTCCCACCTGGAATTCGAATCAGGGCCTTCTCACTGCGAGGTGAGGTGCTGACCACTGCACCACTGTGCAATCTAACGAGCGAGCGGGGCTTGCTCGCCAAGTTGAGTTGCTGGAGGCTGTCCCAGTTACTGTTGGGCGAAGGTGGGGTACAGTCAGGACAGGTCGCTAGTCTGTAAAAATGTCAGGGAGGTGGCAAACGGTCCGGCCGGACCCTGGGTGCTTGATCGCTGGTGACCTGACCAGGGTGTATCCCGCCTTTGCCCAGCAGTAACCCTGACAGCCTCCGGCAAATGGATGGAATGTCAGAACTAAAATCCTCGCATCGAGCAGCCTCATTGGATTTAGTTTTCTATCCTTCGATCGAGTTACTGAAAACGCCAGATGCCCAAAGCTGAATCCCTGATTGGTCGATGCACCTCGCTGCGGCGAGCCTGCAACAGGACCTTAGATTACGTCAGTACATCGACTTAACATTTATAGTCGACGCCCCTACGCGCGAATCGTTTCTGCTGTTTGAATATCATGCTTGGTTAATACTAAACACCAAGTGTGTTTTTGATCTTTTAGGTCTGGAGACTGACGGGATCTACAGGGTCAGTGGAAATCTGGCTACAATTCAGAAACTTCGCTTTGTCGTTGATCAAGGTCGGTTGAGTGCAAAATGTGTTCTATTTTGACATTACATTTGTTCCCACAAATGATAGAAGTTACTAGGTTTACTTTACTACTGAACAACATATTTTGACTCACAGTTGTTTCACTCTTAAAATGTTCTTATTTTAAAGTTCATCTTGTTCCATACAGTTGCTTTCCTGTGCCACAACGGTCATTAAACAACGTGAAGCGTCTACTTATTTTCTAGTGATTCCAGCTCTAGTTGCTGCAAATTAGCTCACTTAAGTGAACCCCATCATATGATTAGGATTAAGCTTTGGTTGCTTTCTGGGATTTTTTTCACAGGCCTCAAGAAAAAGGTTTGCAATGTAATGAGACATTGCAAATTTACACAAAATAATATTTTAAAAAAGTCATGGAATCAGGGCATGTCATAATTTGCTACTGTACATTCTGTCACAGTGTCCCCTGCTGCTATAAGCCCCTCCCACTGGTTACTGAGGAGCAGCGGCTAAATAAATCTGATCTTTCATTATCCTCGTCATCCATGATTGGGTCGAGTAAAGCGTTTAACAGTAGCTCCTCCCACACGCGGCGGGGGCACGTTTACACACTTTTGTATAAGCAGAAAAATTGATGCTTGTTACAAGCGTGAATTTGACGCCCGAATTGGACAGTTTATTTAAATGACGCACACGCGAAGTGCACAGGTAGAACGGGGAGGGGTAATCCTTGGAACATGCGTGTGCGCAGAACCGTTGCTAGTGATCCGTTTTTCCCTTATTTGTTCCAAACACAAATGAAACTTTTGAAAGTTATATTGAATTCCATTGAGACCTTTGATATTTTTACAGCGTGCCTTGCTGGGGCTTGGACTGCGTTGGTGACCTCTGGTCTACAGTTTCATTCTGACTATTACTGTACAAACAAAAGAAAAACTGCCGTCAGTCTCCGTTCATATGCATGAGTGACTTTTTCATTTCTAGTAACCTGGCGACTTTTCTTTCTTTTTTTGTAACAAGAGGAAGATTTTGATCTGGACCACCAGCAGTGGGAGGACATCCATGTGGTCACTGGAGCTCTGAAGTTGTTTTTTCGAGAGCTGCCAGAACCGTTGTTCCCCTTTAGTTTCTTCCACCCATTTGTGGAGGCCATCAGTGAGTATTCTTGACAAGGTCTTGATTTGCTTTGTTTTTTGGTGGTAAAGTGCAGATATTTTCAGGTCTAATTAATGTTTTAGCTAGTCAGCATTGAAAAAACATTCAAATAACCAAATGTTTTCATGATCAGAAATCAAAGATCACCAAGAAAAAGTTGATGCTGTGAGAAAGTTGGTCCAGCAGTTGCCTCCACCAAACTATGCAATCATGAAACTGCTCTTCGCTCATCTGCAGAGGTATAATTATTGCAACCAGAAACCCTAACGTTAAAAAGATACTTTACAGTTAATGTTGCTGTTTTATTTCATTAACATGGACCTAATTTTTATCTCCCGGTTTTTGCAGGGTTCTTGTTCATTCCAAGAAAAACTTGATGTCCACTCAGGGCATCTCTATTGTTTTCGGCCCAACTCTAATGTGGCCGAGCCTGGATGCAGGAAACGTGGCAGTAAATATGGTGTACCAGAACCACATCGTGGAGTTCGTCCTCATCGAGAACCGAAACCTCTTCATTATCTAGAAGAACTAACACGATGAGTTTAGAGTAACTAGACTTACACGAATTCATCAGTTGTTAAATATCCCATTTTGCTTTTGCATCTTTTTTTTTGGTCACAACACGTAAAGTAATCTTTTTCTGTAAAATGTGTTGCATTATTTTTCATTCCAGGCAACAGATATGTAAATTACCATTATGTTCCTGCAAAGATTTGTTTGTGATTGTATCTTATACTCCTCTACTAAATTGACTTTTAAAACAATCTATTGAGTCTGCACGGTGTAAGATAGGGTTAAAAAAGATCTTACAACCTTGTTGCAGCTAATTCCAAATATAATATAAATCTCAGTAAATGAAGTTGAGGAAGAACAGGTAGAGCTGGAACTATAACACAAAAGAAGCAGAAATGACAATACTGCAGACAAGGCTTGAGCTTTCACTCTTATTTAGCCTTTAAGAACACAGGTTCTTTGATTAAAAATGAGTCTTTTTTTGTTTGAAAAGACTGGCAGTCATTGCAGAATGCACACTGTCCTTTAAAAGTCATCTCTCCCCCTAAAAAGCCAACATGATGGCTGTCACAAGAACAGGCAGATGGCTGGATCCAACTGCAGCAGGTTCATTAGCTCAGCTAAAGTCCACAAAGCTGAATCAGAGTGAGGCAGCCAGGAGTCGATAACAGGCATAAGTTCATCAGAGAAGAGACAGGATGGTCAAAATCCAGACGAGAGTCAGGGCAGGTAAACAGGGTCAGAGGACCAGATAGCACTCCTTAATGCAGGCAGAGTGGCACAAATAACACTTCTCACTGAGTGAGGCTCAGTGCAGAGCTTAAGTATGCTGTGGTTGATGAATGCATGAGAGTCAGGTGTGCAGCAACCAGGAAATGCTGTTAGAACTCTGGATATCGCTCCTGCTGGTAACCAGAGGGGGAGACAGACAGAGTTCTGTCTTCTGACAATGGCAATAATGCTAAAATTCTGTGTTCAAACTTCCAAACTCTGCTGGCCAGACAGAAGACCAGGCTTCTGATGACAATTCAGTGCTTGGGTTTTGAACATTTTTTTGGATTAGTGTTGTCCTTAAGATGCATTTTCTCAGCCGCTTAAAAAAGGGACAGCGATGGCAATATTACTAAAGCGTTTTTTTTTTTTTTTTACTTTCTAACCCAGTTGGCCTTGAAAAATGCCAGCTTTTAATTTAAAAAATGAATGGCATGTTTGGATTAGCGTAGAATAAATGTAGTGAAGTTCGGTCAAGTTTTCATTATCTTCAGTGTTAAAAAGACATTGTTATGGACAGAGTTGCTACATTATTGTATCCTATAGTCGCTTGAAAGAGATTCAGGATAAAGGACAGGATTGCAGTATGGGGCTAAAATTCACGTCTCGGTTGACGTCTCCGGCCGGTGTCACACTGTGCAGCGACTGGGGCGATGATGATGTGCCTACAGTGCCGTGGCAGAAATTTGAATGTATCTGCAGTAAATCATTGTTCACATCCGTCACCATGTTTCTAAATGGCTTTTGGCGTGAGCGGGTTTGTGTTTATCCGTATAATCAGGATTTTATGCCCTTTTTTATGTCTAGGTGGAGATCAGGAGGAACGTGACATAAAAAAACAACCACAATTCCACAACAATAACACCTAAAGACTGGCTCTATAAAACGGAACTAATATATTTACAAGAAAAATGAGAGATAAACAATAACTTGAGGCGCAGCAAAAGGGCTTTAGGGTGAAGAAACAACACCAAACAAAACCCCACCCATCTATTCACAGAAATCTTCCCTGCAAAAGAAAAGGGATAACAGTAGCTGAGGTTACATGAAGACAAAAGTAATCGGAATAAATGCCTGATCGGAATAAAAATGCGTCATGTACTCTGCCCCGATCAGACTCATTCGGATCAAGACTTCTTTTAGATGGAGATAGGTGGGTTATGCCGATTGTTGATCCGATCATGGTGCATAGAAACAGTTTATTCTGTTCACTACTCCGCTGGCTTTGGGTCATGCATAGACGGTGTGGCTCTCCAGAGGAGGGTTTGGAGCGCGAACAGGACCGGTCGCCTGCTCCACCCGTGTGAAATGTCTCTGAGCAGAGCAGCCGGACTCTGTGGGCAGGGCAGGATGCTTTGTCACGGTGTGAACCTACTCCTCTTTTAATAAAAACCAACAAAAACGACAAAAACACCATCATGTTTTCACTTTTTTAATTTTTTCTAGCTTTAACAGCTGTCATGCCATTTCCATGCCAGTCTCAGAAACGAAAAAGCAGAAGCTGTGACATTTACAGTCGCCCCATAAATAAAACAGTTTTCAAAAACGCATACACACACAACGCAGTCACGTTACTGTTATCTCAAAGAACCTTCAGCGCCACACACACATCAGCGCATATTCTAAACAACTTTGGAGTTTAATACAAAACGTTAGGAAACCCTTTATCCTGCAATGATTGATTTATTTTGATTTAATTGGTGATAAAATAAGAAGTGGATATATTGCACAGACGTTGGGAACTTAATGCAACTCTGCACTGCCATGCTTATATTCTTATGCGAGTTATCAGGATGTTTGTTCTGCATAGGAAAATAGACTAAGCCGAGAAGACGAGGAGCTGCAAAAAAGGGCAGTGTTGTCCAGCAAAAGCAATCAAATGCAACAAGTCCAACATTTTCAAAGAATTACTGTCAATCTCTGAACGGCACTAGATCTTTCATAAACACTGTTCATAATTTGCATTCTTAAAAAGAAGCATCAGTGACTTACCAATGACTTTTTTTGATCAATCTGATGAATTACTTTAAAATATGCAAAAATTTGCTTTATGTGAACAAAATGACTGCAATATTTACAAAAGAAAAATTCCTTGCTTCTCAAAAAACTGAACTTGTCATCTAAAGGAAAACGCCAAACGCACTGAAGCCCTTTGTAGGTGATCAGAATTGATTGAAAAAAAATCAACTCGTTGATTTAATTTGGGAGTTTATGTTTTATCTTATGTCTAAAAAAAATGGGTGATTTGAGGTCATTTATTTTGAAATTTTTTTGCACAAAAAATAAGAAAGTATGCTTTTTATAGTTATTTTTTCTTAACCAGTACAGTGATGGTATGACCAGTTTTGTTTGTCATTAATTTAAATACGTTTGTAACTTTCTTTGTTCTTCTTGAATTTACATAAAAACTTGTCAATTCATTAAAAATTTCATAGCATGTTTTCTTTGGACTGTGGTAGCAAGCCGGAGTGCCATGCTTGCTCAGGGAGAACATACAAACTCCGCACAGAGAGGTCCCTTCTTCTCGTTGTGAGGCATGAGTGCTAACCACTGGGCCACCTGCAGACTGCAACCCTGACATTGTCTCCCAAATAGTGCTAAAAAACTTAGAAATGATCAGGACAATGGCTGGTTTTAGGGGAAACTTGTTGGCCGTTTGACCTTTTTTAAAAAAAAAGAAATTTTGCTGCAGAAGAATCTGGGAGCCCTTGTGCACATTACTGTTGGAAGAAACATTCTCATGTACGTTTTAAGAACGAGCATCTGACCAAAAGTCTGAACCGGCTGTGGACAACTCCTCTGATCAAGTAGCCCTTGAAGAGAAGCAAGGGATGTATCCTTGACCCATAAAGTATACTGGTTGAAAATTCCTTTCTGGAGCTGCTACAATCTTAACCAATGATCTATAAAGTTGCTACACACAATCATAAATAATCAATGAACATAATGTTTCCTTCTTTAGGTTGCTATGAATTTGGGAATCTTCATTAAAAATGGCAGTTAAATTCTGGTCATCCGTCTTATCACCGGGTTACAGATTGAGTTTTAAACAGGCGTTCAACAACTTTCCTTTGACTGTGCTGTTATGAAGTTGTGCTGTTTATTTTGAAATTATTTATCTACTGATTGTACTTCCTATTAAATAATCACACCCCTTTACCTGGATCATCTCTAACAGCCACTCTAGTCTTTGCATGGTAGGTTTTTACACTGTACTCATAAAATTGCCTGCAGTCACTGTAGAGGTATTTTTATTTGCAGAGAAAAAAACTAACTTGTGTAAAAACTTCTGTAAAAGTTACGCATTTTGAGGTATGAAGCCAAAGACGGCATCATCCAGTGCAGAAAGAAGTCCCAACGGTAGAAAATAAGGTCAGCCTTATCATCGACATTCCCTTACATTCCCTTACGTCCAAAAGCCTTTTTGGACTCTTGTTTGACGCACTAAGACGATTCATGTCGTCTTGGTTGATGACTCCCAGCGTTTCATGAGTAAAGCTCCCCTGAACATTTTCAACGTCTCTGATCTGATGAGACCAACAACACCCTCTGACCACCAGTCTTGCCCAATTGAGGAGAGCTGCCCCCAGGAAGTCCTGCCTGTTGGGAATTGGAAGCCCATTTTTACTGGGTGACTAGAGCGGAGGGCGCTGTTGGCACGGTTGGCGTGATGGTGCTGGTGAGGGTTTGCGGTGAGCTCTGGTAGGATCGCAGTAAGACCTTATGCTTAGTGGCCTCCTTCTCTCGCTTGTGCTGCTGCTCGGCCAGGAATTCCTTGAGAAGAGTTGTCGTAAAAGTAAGGGTCTGCCTACGGAGGCGCATCAGGTATGCATCCTGCAGCCAGGAGTTATTGAAGCAGTCTTTGATAGACGGTCGAGCCCTTTTGAACAAAACAAACAAATCAAAAACACAAAGAAAAGCTTAGCAAGAAAAATAAGTAACTTTATTGCAGGTCGCATGGACAGGAACTTTGAGTTTCACCTCAGTCTCTTATGCAATGACTGACATGAATTAGATCATTGTTGTTTCATCATAACTTTTACTTTTGACAATTTTGTATTTCCATATATGGAGGAAAGGTATGGAACAGACCAGTATACAATTAAAACAATGTCCAAACATAAGGAGTTTAAGAATAGAGAATATGAATATTGATAGATATATACATATGTTGTTCATCTGCCGACATTTCCCTTCAGCGATTCGCACAGGTGGTTTGGCAGAAAAATGTTTACGACGGATGCCCTTCCTGACACAACCCTGTATTTTAAGCGGGCTGGGGACCGCCACAGGGAGACCCAGACTTGGGCTCCCTTGTGGCTACATAACTACTGGTAGTCAGTAGCGTAAGGGTCTATAGGGACCCACACTGGACTGCGCTCTAGTAAACCAATCCTGGTTTCACATGCGCCAGTCCTGATCCATTTTTTTTTCTTTTTTAGAGTGCATTGTGTTCTGTATCCTGATTGGCAGTAGACCACTACCAATTAACTCCTCTCAACTCTGTTTGCTGTGCAGAATACATTGAGCTTTATTTTAATTTTATAAAACTGGGGTAACTTTTCTATGAAGGTTTGAACTTTGAGAGTTTAAACAAGAGAGAAAAGTGTGAAAATATTTGTCTGTCTGTGTTTATAGAGTGTAATGAGGAGTTTACAAGGGACTGAAGGACATTTAGTGTAATATTTGACCAAAGACTTAAATGTAAGGATGTCTGGCAAATAGCTAAGCAATTCAAAGTGTTGCTTACCAAGGATAGCTACAGAGAATTTTCTTCAAAAACAGAGAGGCACTTTGGGACACATTCTGGTAGAGTTTGGAGAGGTCAAGCTTTGCTGCCAGGATTTTAGCTTCAGTCTCCTGAGGATTGATTTCCATGAAAGGCAACCTGCCGCTCAACCTGGAACACAGGGAGGATGGAAGTCGAGATCCTTCAAAAACACGCACAAAGCATTTCATGGTTTGACGAGAGCAGCAAAATTCCCACATCATATTCAACAAATGATAACAAAACATTTAACCTGACTTTAATGCCACAATTCCATTTAAGGAGGTATGAAACCACTCACATGATAAAAGTCACCACCCCTAAACTCCATATGTCAGCTGGAGGTCCCACAACATCTCCTTTTAACATCTCCGGAGCTAAAAAAAAAAAAAAAAAGAATAAAGTGAAATGTGAGGCCTTAATGATCAGCAAATAACTCCTGCACACCAAACAAAAGAAATATGAATTTGATTTTTTTATAATTATTTCAAAGGACATTAATCAGACAAGTTTGTAATCTTACAACTTCTATTTGTGTGCTTAGATTCGCCCGTGCAAAATAGTCATATGCTCACTTCCTGTCTACTTCAATACCCTAGTCCAAAGCATCACAATTCTGTTCTGAAGGTTTTGAATTGAGACTCATATGCAAACATTAGAAGCCTTAGTCCCAACTGGCCTTGAACACCTGACCTGCAAAGGTAAGTAAGGGTCATTTTTCCTTTTTTCAAAACCTCCACAAATTCTGCACACTGTGTAAGGAGCCTGCTGTTCAGGTTATTAGTGTGCACTCCTTGCTTGTGTGGGCATCCTACAGGGGTCCGACGGGCATCTGCATCTTGGTGTAAGGTATCCATAGGATAGCATCATCACAAGTGCGTGCAACTTCCAGTAACCTTATAAATACTTGATGTATCCATTGCTTGTCTACGACCGTCCAAGGACCAACCCAAAAACCTACAGCACCTGGTCAAGTCAATCACCCAGTTGGGTGCATGTGCCTAAGGCATATAGTAGGGTATGTTACATCGGTAGATGGTTCCAAGCCTGTGTCACAAAGGTGTGTGTGGGGACACACATTAGAACGGTCACAAGTGGGTACAACTGTGACCCTTCATTTATAAAGATAACAGCTGAAAATAGATGTGTGCATTGCAGCAGAATAGGATTGCACAGAGCATCCTAATGAGTGGTGCACTGTAGGTCTTACACATGTACTCCAGTGTTCCAATGGGAGGGTTAAACTGCTTGAGGAAGAGAGGGTTATATGTCTGAGAGCTTCCAAAGTCAATAATCTTGATGATGTTCATGTGGGTGACTATGATGTTTTCTGGTTTGATATCCAGGTGCAGGATGCGGCGCGTATGAAGATAGTCCAGACCCTGCAGAACCTGCACAATATAGGTCACCACGTCATCCTCCGAGTAACGGAACCTGAGAGACCCCCAAAAAAAAACAGCTTGTTAAAATCGCTTTTTTTACTGCATTCATTATTTTAAAGATGATGTAGCCCCAAAGTGAGTCACCTTTCTGTGAGACTGTAGAGAAGCTCCTTCCCACTGCAGTATTCAGAGATGAGCACCAGGTAGCGCGGTGTAACATACGCCTCATGTAGAGCCATGATCCTGTCGTGATGAAGTGACTTTAGGATGTCGTATTCCTGAAGCACCGCCTGCTTGCTGTCTGCCTCATATGGAACAATCTTTGCCAAAAAGAGGTTGCCCGTGGCGTTTTCCCGACATTCCCGAATCACACCAAAGCGCCCCCTGAGTGAGAAGGAAAGCATCGTCATTGATGAGGAGAGGGAGTGCCCAAAAACAAAAATGTCAGCACCACCCAAGTGATTTGGGTGCAAAAGAAACCTCCGTGCTGTAAACAAACACAAACATAATGACTTGCATTTTGCCATAAAAATTGTTGTAACAGATAAAATTATATTCTGCAATAACAATGTAGAATTTGTTCCTATGACGTAACACGTCATTCCACTGGCTTTTCAGTCCAAGGAAATAATTGCCAAGCCTAAGGACTTAAATTGGCCCAACAACCACAGCTCTGACCTCTAAACCTAAAATAACAACTTCCTTTTTTTTCGGACAACATTGCTTTAAGGTTGACGTGAATGTGAGTGTGTGTGCTTGTATGTCTCTGGGTGGTTCTGCGATGGACTGGTGTACCCCATCATTGATGGATGGGATAGGCTCCAGCAACCTTGTGAACCCAGAAAGGATTTAGCAGGTTTAGAAAATGGATGGATGCTCTACTGTACAGCAGGGGTGCCCAAACCGAGGATTCGAGGGCCGGCCTGCCGCTGGTTACCCAGAAACCCTGCCTTCCCTGCTGCTGATTACCTGGATCAGGTGTGTTTAGCCAGTATGGAGCTTCAAAGGAAGGCTGGTTTAAACACATGCAGGACACCGGCCCTGGGGGCCTGGATTTGGACACCCCTGCTTTCAAGCCTCTTGAGTAACATTAGTTTTAAGTTCTGATAACATCTTCTGTGGCACCTTTGATTCTTATTTTTTGGGATTTTTTTCCCTGAAAGAAGAAATAATTGATTTTTTATGACGGTGTACAAAGCCAATTGCATCTGTTTATGGAAAAAAGTTGCACATTTTTTTTGCAAAGACTCCCATGTTCCCTCGTTAGCTTTAGCTTTACCTTGCTTTCTCATCCATAAATGTGTACGGTTTCTGAGGAACTCCCTGGCGCAGGGCCCCCTCCCCAGGCTTCCCCAGCGGTGTTCTACGTCCTGAGGGCGTCACCCGTCCTGTTGGAGTGACACGTCCCGAAGAGGGGCTGCGGCTGTCTCCTCCCAGCATAACGGGCGTCAGGCTCTGCACCACCACCACAGGCGGGGGCGTGGTGACTGGGGTGACTGCAGGGGCTGTTGTTGCTGGAGTTGTTGGGGAGACAGCTGGAAGCGGCGCAGTAAGATGAGCTGATCCGGTGGGAACGTACATTGGGAGAGACGAAATGGGTTTTCCAATGGCAGGAACTGGTGAGGGTTCAGGGGAAGGGGGGCTGTGGGTAACTGATGGGAATGCATGGATTGGACTTTGGGGTTTGGGTGGCACCAGAGGGGGAGGTTTCAGATGAGGCTTGCTTACGCTGATGCTAATCGTGGTCTTGGCTTTGGGGGGTGTCTGGACAGGAGCTTGCTGGGTAGAGATTGTGCTAACAGACAGAGTCACGGTCGGTCGGCTGACGGCTACCTGCACAGCAGGTTTGATGGTCAGTGGCGAGGTGGGTTGAGACACAGATATTGCTGGAGCTGGCATTGATGGAGGGACTGGCTGAATGTTTGTTACTGTAGTGGACTTAGGTGGAGCGGGCTTCATGGGGGGGACGGTCATGGATGACATCATCACCACTGGGGGAGCTGATGTCCCAGCATGAACAGTCTTCACCACCACAGCTGAGCTAGTTCTAGCTGGTTCTGAGAAGACACATCAAATCAACTTTTCAAAAATACATCACACATATCAATCTTTCTTTATGCTTGTACATACCGAAAGAATCCAAATGCACCACCTCTGACAGGTTACTGTAAGGGCCTTGGCCAGCTTTGTTGACACAAGCTACCCTAAACCTGAAGGAGCCCCCTGCTGGCAGGTCAGCCACATTGTAATAACAATCTGCAACTCCAGTGGCAACAATCAGCCAGTTGTTATCACCTGGTGACATCAGTAGATCCAGGATTAGTAGAAGCGTATCACTAAACTAAATTACACACAAATAATAACATACAGTCCAAAAACATATTTGTTTGTTCATTTGGTGATGCTAAATTGCCTCTTAGGATGGGCGATACTGCACTTTTAAAATTCAGCATGACACCAATAACCTTTAGCAAAAAATATTTGATACCAATTTACTGGTAATTTCTTTTTGGTGAATTTTGTTTCTCAGGCACATTTTTGTTATCCTAAAAATAAACACCATCTAAAGCTTGGCAGCTAACAACGTAAGTGGGCAAAATAAAAAATAAGAAAACGTTCTACTCATGTCGTGCTCTATTGTTGCTAAGGCTAACATACACGACTTGCGGCTCCTCTGGTCATGTGACGAGCAGTTCAAAATGCTAGGGGCATAAAACACTGGAGTAACTCGCCTAAGAATAAAAAATATCAAGAAATGACACATGCACTTTCATTTTCTTATTTATTAATTAATAATCAGTACTTTAATAGAGTCGTCGATACCAAAATTAGTGATGTACGGATATTTATATTTCGATACCAGGGTATTAATACTCCCCTTCACTATTAATGATTGCCCTGCGATGGACTGACGACCAATCTAGGGTGTGCTCTACCTTAATTTATCACAGTGGTTGGGATAAGATCCAGAAACTCTACAACAAAAGGGATAAAGCAGGTATGTATGTATGGATGGATGGATGGATGGATGGATGGATGGATGGATGGATGGATGGATGGATGGATGGATGGATGGATGGATGGATGGAGTTACAGTGTACAAATGTGTTTCTCAGGTGACCTGTTCAGAGTATACCCTACCTTGACCTCTATATAGCTGGGATAGAATACAGCAACCCTCATGACACTACTTGAGATGGAGCAGGTATTTATATATAGTTGATGTGTAGATGAATGTCTAAAACAACTGCTGGAATTCTACCAGAATGTGTCCTTTGGGAATTTGCTTTGCCTAAAAATGTTTCTTGGTGCAGGACTAAAATAGTTTAAACTATGATGTAACTAAGATGCAGATCAGTCTGCGTGTCCAGACATCTTTTCAAAGTCAAAGTTTGGTTAGATGTGTTTAAACAATCTGTAGTTGTTGATTAAAAGCATGAAAAGTGTATCACAGAAGACCCTGACCCTCAGATTTCCTCTCCAGAGAATATGTGCATGGTGCCATTGTGTCAGAGGGCCTCCACAACACCAACGCTGTGTTGTTATACTTTTGCGGAATCTCGGGAGTCCCGGGCCGATTGGGGAGACCTGTTAAAAAATATAAATGATAACACTAAAAAAATAAATCTGTTAAGGGGACAAGTATTTCAGCTGTTTGAATACACGCTTGCTGTACTTACGAGCAAGAGAGATTGTACATGAGCTGGACACTGACGCCAGAGGGTTGGTAGCAACACATTCATAAACCCCTGCATCTTTTTTGGTTGTCTGCATGATCATGAGGAGCTGCCGGCCGTCAGGGCAGGAGATCATGTTCATCCTGGCATCAATTTCCAGCGGCTTTTTGTCTGAGAGATTATTTGCGGATACAAATGGTAATCTGTTATGTGGAAGTAATCTTTAAAAACACATCTAGAAATGGTTGCAAAAGTATTTCCCTACTAAAAAAGTAAATGTTAAACACATTGTTGTGAAGTATTAGGCAGTAATACTACACTAATCATGTTTAAGCAGTAATGAAACATTATTAGGGGAATACTAACATTAACTCACATGCCTGTATGATGCTTAGTAATACATGCCCTTTATGATTTAAATCAAATTGTTGAACTTTTTTTGCTTAGAACATATTATGTAAGATTAAGTAATAAACATCACCAATAACCTTTGCAATTTTAAACTTACAAACACAAAGTAATGCTTAAAAGCTATTAATTTTATTTTAAATAATGATTAAAGTGCACTAATTAACAATAATAAAGCGTTCTCTATTATAAAGTCTCACCTATTTATGTCAATTTTTCTTGCTAAATGCTTTCATTACTTTAGAGAGTTAGCAGCTAAATAGTACTTCTAAATGATCCGTTCACACCTTTCTGCCAGCTGATGTGTGGGTGGGGGCTTCCCGCTGGAAGGCAGCTGAGTGTCACTGGATCGCCCTCCAGCAGGACATGGTCTCTCAGCTTGATATGGAAAACTGGAGGAAAGTCTGATGGTCAAAGACAGGAAATCCCACATGAGTATGCGGCACAAAGGTTTACAAAAAAAAAATCTGTTTGGTAAAATCAGTGCTGTAAAGTTTATGAAACCACAGTGTAATAAGTGTAGTGGATATAGAACATGTTTACTGTCATGAAAATATAAAAACTGATAAATTGTATTTTTCAAACTGGAGCAATTTCAGACATTTGAAGTATTCCCATGTAGTTCTCTGAATTTTTTTCTGTAACCCTTGTGCTATCCTAGGCACTTTAACATTGGGAGTTGGGTCATCTAGACCCACTAGACAGTGCTCTGAACCTTTTTTCTTCAATGATTTGTGATCTTCACTGGTGTCCATGGGTTACATGAAATCTTTCCACCTTTATCCACCTTTGTCATGGTAGGGAGAACACGTCAATGGTCGTTTTGACCCCATAGGACAGCACAAGGGTTGCATCCTAAAACACATGAACTTTTCTTCTGTCACTAAATATTTGGTTCAAACTGCCCTTTTTTGCTTAAAAAAAGGCATACACAGTATAAAAGACCACTGGAAGTGTGGAAATAACTCAAAAAACTATCAGAGTGGATCTTTGAGCACTGACTAATATTTAAAGTGACTTTTTTGGAGATATCTGGATATTTTGTTTTTTGTAGGTATTTTGTGTAGCAGCGACTTAGCTCTGTTTTTGTGTCATCTATATATTTTACCTCTAAAACATCTTTGTAAGATATACAAGCACATGCTTAAGTACAATGCATGAATTGATGCTGATGCTTCAAACTGTTTTCTTTAGGAATCCATTTTTCTACCCACCTGAAGCAAGTCTGGAGTACTGATGTGAGCGTGCGGCGCTACTGTCGGTGTAGATGGCTGTCGGGATGTCAGGCTGGGAAACTGTCTTGTCTCGCCTCGATCTTGTCAGGCCCCATCGATCCCAGCGGGATCTGCGCTCACCTTCCAGACCTTTGCAACAAACGAACACACAAGGAGAATTCAACCAGCTATAAAAGCCAGCTCAACCGTCAGATACATGTCCAACCGGCCTGTGCTCTGATGTAACGTCTTTAAGAAGAGCTTTAGCCTCTTACCCTTTGAAGTTTCCGATTTCAGGCTTGACATGGAGTCAAGAGATTCTGATGAAGCCCCGTTTTGGGCCTGAGATGCCAGCTGGTTCTGGGGAACAAGCGGAACCTTCATGGCTCTGCTCTCTGACGTAGAACGTCGAAGCATAGATAGAATGGGCGTTCTCTTCGATTCCTTCTCCTCTGATGTTCTCCTTTCTTCTGAGAAGCTGCGAATTCTTGTAGAGAGCCCAGCCACTGTGGATTCAATCTTTCTGCGCATTGCCAACACAGGAGACTCGCTTGGTTTCTTGAGTTCCTTTTGATCCTGGTCATCTGTTTGCATCATGTCACCTTCCTTCTTTTCCTGAGACCCTCTTCTGCCAAGAGTCCAAGAAAGTCTGCGGCTGGAAGCAGCTGAATCATCTGCCTTTGAAAGGTCGTCCTTCCGCTCTGTTGATGGGGTTCTTTTTAAGCGCATTGAGAGCCTTCTCATGAAACCTTGGTCTTTTTGAGCCTCACGAAGATCCTGGACTGATTTGGACTTCTCCTCGAGTCTTCTTGGGGCAAATTCCAACGGTGCACCAACTGGGCCAGGTCTGTATATCTCTTCGTGAGTCTCTACAGAGTCGGGGGGAACAGGTTGACTCTTATCATCGTTTTTAGAACGTGACAGAAATTTAAGGCTTCTAGAGAGGGAGGATTCACGTTTCTTGAAGCGGGCCTCAAAAACTTCCTCAGATGTAATGTCCTGAAATCCAGCTCCCGCTGAGATCTCCTGTTGGCTTGACGACTGCGTTGAAGTCTTTGGTGGAGTGGGTTCTTTCAGCAGCACTTCGGGTGACGCCACTCTGGAGTATACTGCAGGGTGCTCAGTGGTTGATAAGACGACTGGGTGATGAGAGGACACGCTCACCTGTGCAGATGCCTCAGGTGACACTGAGGATAATGTGGTGGATGGAGCAACAGGTGGTCCTGAGGTTTGTTCATTAGCAGATGGAAGAGCTGGGACCATGATGGTCTGCATTATGCTAGCATAGGCTGACATCCTTCCATCTGGAAGAACAACTCGTGCAGGAATTGAAGGCGTTACATGGGTTGAGGCAATATGTCCCGGACCGTGAACATACTCTTGGGTTGGCCTCACAAAGACTGAACTTGTGGTTATACTTATCTCAGCCGTTTTTACAGGCATGTCCATTCTGTTTTCTAAATCCTCTACAGCAGCTTTTGTAGTTCCTTCATGACTTGAATCAACACTTTTATTCCTTTCTGCTCCATCTTTTCCAATCCCTTCTTCAATTTCTTGCTTCTTTTCTCCTTCCTCCATTTCGTCCATTTTCTCCACGGGTTCGACGCTTTGACCTACAGAGGGTGGCGTAGGCATTCTTGGACCCACGTACTCTGATTCATTGATTGGTTCCTCAGAAATACTCATGTCCCTCTCTGAAAACCCACTTGTGCTAGACCTCTCATCAAAATTACTTTCTGTGGTCAGTCCATCCATCTTCTCATTTATGGTTTCATCCGTCTTTATCTCTTTCTCCATTAGATATTCATCACTCTCTGTTTTTGTTGGACTTTCGCGCACTACAGACTCTGGAGTTGGCGGTCTGGGTGAAGGCTCTCTGGGCGTTACAGGACGAGAGTCAAGCTTGATTTGCTCTGTTAAAGCTGACATAGAAATGGCTTCTTTGAGCTTTCTCTCCTCTGCTTGAGTCACTGGAATCTCCAAAGGAGCTCCAGACCGCCGATGTGAAGGAATGGGCTCTGAGTCTCCTTGACTGAAAGAAGTACTTTTGCGTAAAATCTTCGGTTTGGGCACGTCATCTCTTGGAAAATCACTGGAAGCAGCTCTAGTTAGTGGAGGTGGACCGAGACGAGCGGTGCGAGATGACCGTTTTTCATCTCCCAATCCTAGTGTTTCCAACAGAGGTCCTCTAAGTCCACTCATTTTGTTATCAACAGAGCCACCACGAAGCAGTCTTTGTCTCATCAGCTCGAGTTTCAGAGCATAATCTTCCTGACTCATCTTGGCAGTTCCTGGACTGGTGCTCCTCCTGGGTAATTCCATAGAAACAGCTTTCTTCAGTACTCGCCGCCCGTCCTCTCGGTTTTCTTCCTCGATTCCCTCCTCAGCTGGAATCCGGAGCAGCAGCGCACTGTCAGCCGAACCGCCGCGTCTCAGCTCTCCCTTTCTCCGTCCTCCTTCTGCCTTGTCAGACTCCACACTTGAACCCCTTTTCAGAGGTTTTCTAGATTGCTTTTCTGGCAAATCCGCAAGCCTTTCATGATTCGAAGAACGATCATCGTTCTCTTGCGATTGTCTTTTCCAAAGCGTATCTTTACAGGAAACGTCAACACTTTTTGTACCCGGTACTTCAGAGTCACACTCCATTACCTCATGGGCTTGAACGGACGATTCTGACCGTTTACTTGTTCCATCTGGCTTCCCTGCTTCTCCCTCATTGCTTTGAATGTCATTCAAAGACATCCACGATCTGGAGAACTCCATGTTAACTGGCATAGGGATGAAAGGCAGTTCATCAATGTCTTCATCTGAGTCGGATGAGGATGACGGCAAAGCTGAACTCTCTCTAAGGTGTCTTGGAACTGCAATGGAGACATGGCTGGAGGAGTCATTCAACAGTTCTGGGATGGATCTCATGACCATTTTGGATTTATAGCTGATTATTGATCGCTGAAAAATACATAAACACCACAGTATAAAAACCATGGATCAATCATTTCCCTTCAAAGATGACTAAAGTTTTCATATTTTGATAAAAACAGAGTTTCTCACCTGCCATTTTCTCCGAGACACAAACTTTTTTAAAGCCTCTGTACTAATGGCCTTCCCTTTGCTGAGCATCTGTATTAAGAACAAACAGAACATTTCAAAATAAGGTTTGAGACCATTATTTCTCTCAGAACGGTAATGAGCTAAATGATTCACACTGTAAAGATAAATGCCAATAGATTTTTATATACAGTGTTCCCTCGCTGTAATGCGGTTTAACTGCACACTTTGTTCTGCAACCTGATTGGATGTTGACCTTGTCAATCAATCTCCTCCATGCTGTGGCTCCTGAATGTCTTTAGTTTGGCAAATCTTCATAAATCTTTAATTGTAATCAGATGTTTGTTTGCTATAATGCTGGAGTTATTTTTATACATAAGGTTTGAAATTTGAGAGTTTTAAAAAAGATGTGAAAATGTTCATATCTGTCTGAGAAAAGTATATAAAATGTGTGGCAAGGGGTCATACTGCCCTAAAACATACGTTTTACTTTGCAAATTCCACCTACAGGAACCTTTATCCTGCGATGAACGAGAGAACACTTTATTTTTATTGTTTTCAAAGTTATTACCTTAAACCAGGGGTGTCTGAGACATGCTTGAGAATCAGGTCTCCTTAAAGAAAATGACATATTAACACTTCGTAAGGAAGACCAACACAATAATACTAGAACTGTTAATGTACTTTTTCACTTTAAACTATCTGGTTAGAAGAGCCAACATGCATGACTATTAATGGGATTTATGTTTTTAAAACAAATGTATTTAATTATATTAATCACAATATGGCAGAAAGAATTCTGAGTCAGTAACCCACTAACACTTATTATCAGATGCACAAGACGCTGACTTTTTGTTATGAAACATGATCCCAGCCAGGCAGGGCATTATTTGTGCCACTCACAGTCTGTCTGCTACCAGCAGCTTTATGATGAATCCTTTAGATTCTCGGCAAAGATCAGCAAACATGGACTCCTCAAACGCCACGTTGTAGTTCCTAATATTCAGTACTGAACTACGATCGTTCTCTCCAGCAAAGGGGGATATTCCTGTCAGACTGAACACAACATAAAACAACCGCATATATACAAAAACCTCTAAGAATGAAATAATAGAAAATATTGTGAAGGACTCACCACAGGTAGGCTATAACTCCTACAGGCCTAAGGGAAAAGAAAAACTGTTTATGAGCTGCCCAATAAACACGTTTATGGCAAATGCGTCACATTTACCAAACTCTTTACCATATGTCTGTTGCCTTTGAAATGGGGGACTGATTGACGATTTCTGGTGCGACAAATTCTGGTGTGCCGTATTTGCAATACTGGACCTCGTCAGGTTTAATCTCCACTGCATTGCCAAAATCACAAATTCTAATCTGGTCACTATGAGGGTCCGCCATCAGGACGTTTTCAGGCTGGAAGCGAAAAAAAGGATTTTTAAGTTTGAAAGCAAAGGGTCGTTTTAGCAAAATGATGACGATGAAATCATGTCAGACAGTTTACCTTTATGTCCAGGTGTATGATGTTCTGATGATGAAGGTAACCCAAGCCTTCAAGCAGCTGTCTGATGCATGATCGTACCTGTGACATAAAAAAGAAATTGTTCCATCGTCCACAGATAACTTAAAACGAAATAACCTGAATAGAATTATCCAGAATTACAAGGTTGCTGCCCTGAAGCAGATAACTTACATCAGACTCCAAAATGGCAGATTTCCTGGTAAATCTATCAAGCAGCTCCTCATGACATCTGTAAACATGAATTAAGGCTTTTGTCCTAAAAAAATGTAACTTTTTGTAAGCTGTTATTTCCTGGTAATTATAAATGAACACATACCCATTAAAACATCACATAGGTACAGTCAAGCCCAGAATTGTTTAGTTACCCGGAAAATTTGACTGAGTTACTTTCATTCAACCAGCAAGTGTTTTCTTTATTAAAAGTCAAAGAGGTGTCATTGTGAAAAAATGTTTTTTCAGCTATTTATTTACATTTGAACAAATACTGGTATAAAAAATTTTAGTTATTAGGTTTGGATATATTTTGGTGCCACAAAGCCCTTGTTCATCAGATTTAACATCTTTTTCTCTTCTTTTCTTTTCCTTGAAACTTCTAGCAAAAATCCGAATTCCAGATCATGGATCAGTGGTGCCACCAAAGAACACAGTGGTGTGGCTGGAGAGAAGCCCTCACATTTAGTATTAGAGTTTGAAGCCAACCCAGCAGTACAAAAGGCTGCAGTTCATCAAATGAACACTAGAGGCAGGTTTCAAAGTGGAGCAACTTCCATTTTTTAATGTTTTTTATTTTCATTTATGTTTTACTCGTGACAAGTATTTTCAAATTTCAAATCAGTTTGAGCTTTAATTTCCGCATAGCAGGGGAATTATTTTTCTCTTCTTCTTTTTTTGATTGGCAGGTGGCTTTAATTACTTCCACCCAACCCACTGTTTTGGAGGAAAATCCTGGGTTTGGCAAAAAAAAATTAAAAAAAGTTTAATATCCCACCTTACGCTTACATTTCATTGTTTAGAATCCTATGGGTGACATCAAAGTTCAACAAAATTCTGAAAACGGGCAACTGGGTAGGACGAGGTCATGCAACAGTTCTGACTGGACCACCCACCTGCCCTTAAGAAACATCCTTAATTTCAATTTAAATTAATGAAACCAAAAAGCTTATTTAAGAACAACCTAATCCATTCATTTATTATAGCAAATAATTTAATGTAATTTTTTTTTATGTAGAATTAAAATTTTCCATGTGAGTTAATGGAAAAGTTATTTTCTTTTGAAACCAGCCCACAGTGGTCATTTGGGGAACTGCAACACTTTTTATTTTCTAGTATCTTCCTAATTGAGAGCAAATTGTGGGAGCTCGACTAAAACTGGTGAGTTTATTTTCTGGATTCGCTTTGTAATCTGGCTTTATTTTCTTTTTATTCTGAGGATACTTTTCTGTAATGATGATGACCGCGTTCTTCTTCTCAAAGGCATCATGAAAGTAAATGATTCTCTCATGATCCAGTCTGGAGAGTAGGTTCATCTCTCTCAAAGAAGATGTCTTCTTCTTGGCCCGGGTGGAGATAAACTTTGCAACATACTCCATCTTGCTCCCCTTATGGGTCACACGCTTCACGTAAGAAAATGCTCCCCTGGGGTAAAAGAGAGCGAGTTCAGAGAGAATCTGGTGAAGTGAGACAGACACAGCTTCTATTTTATTTGTTGGCTCGTGTCACCGTAATACCTTCCGATTTCCTTGTGGATGTCATAGTAGTCGGTCAGTCTTCGCATCTTTCTTAGAATACTTTCTTCATCCTCCATTGAGTCCTCTTTGTGTTTAGCTGTAGTGGAAGGCAAAAGAGAAGACTGAATAACTTAATCCTAAAAATAAATGCAAGTAAGAAAAATAGCTTAGAGTAAATTTAGAGTAAAGTGAGATTTCAATAGATTTCTATTACTGTTAAACCCTACTGAGAAAGAAGAAGTAGTCTGCAGCATGTCTTGTCAAAGTGAAAGTCTGACTAACACAGCTTGACCTACCTTTTTTTTCTGAAGGCCTGACAGGAAAGTATGTTTATAAAAAAAGGAACAAATTATGACAGAAATTAGCCTTTTTTTTAGTTCTGTGCATATTTGGGAAAAAAAAAAATATTAATAAATATTACTTTTACACGTAAACAAAATGTAATCTGAAAATGTTTAGTATGATCAGATAAGATATTGTGTACAGCATCAAAATAGAACAGAAGTGGGTGCACTGGCTGCTACATCCTGATTGGCTGTTGACCCTGTCTTTTCCGTACAATTGGCTGAAAGCGAAGACGCCTGGTTGGCTGATGAATTTGATTGACAGATTCATTGGCCAATGATGACATTTGTTGACCTGGCACGTTAGAAGAGTCTCAATATTCACCACACGCATTTCTCTCACAATTACAGAGAGATTCACACATGAAAGGCGATTCGTAAATTCACATTATCTGTGAGTTTATGTAACGAATGTACCTCAAAATTATGTTTGTCAAACATTTTGTGTGTATTTGTGAAACACATCATATGGATTTGTGAATTTATATGACATGTTTTCATAAATATATATTTGTGTACCAAAGCGTTTGTATTTGTGAAACCGTTTGTGTGCTTTTATGATTATTGAGACTGAACTAACTCCATACATAAATCTTCTTTGCAGTCGTTTTTTTTTTTTTTTCATTCTATAATACTGGACTTGTTTTTCTATAAAGGTCTGAGTTTTGAGAGTTTAAAGAAGAGAGAGAAAAGTGTGAACATGATCATGTCTGTCCGAGTCTGAGTACAAATTGTGCACCGAAGCGTTTTAGAGCCTTAAAACATCTATAATTTTTATCTGCAGATTAAACCATGGCTTATTTATGGAACACGTCCCCACGATAAACAAGGGAACACTGTAAAGGATCTCTCTAATGTATATTGCCAAATATTCTATAGACAAAAATGATGAAAGGGGGTGGAGTTTTATATATTTTTCAGTTGTTTTGATTTCTGAAGAGTTCAAAACTTGTGCATCAACAGGGGTGCTTTTCTTCTTTGATTGGCAGGTGTGTGGACCCATGAGTGGGCTTAACCACACTCTAACTGTACTGGTAGAGTGTGGTTTGTCATTTTGAAGCTGGTACAACAAATGTTGTTTCACAAAAGGTTGCATTTTGGCCGTTTAAAATCCATGTGTGACATCAGAGATGATCCATTAAGGATTAAATATACATCACCAGCCACAAGTGTGGAGATGCTTGGACAAGTGTCCCTGACGTTTTGACTGGTAAACCATGTCTAAAGTTGTGCCCAATGAGACAATTTTTTATCTATACAAAGGTTTTTGTTTGAAAGTTGCTTCTTTTTTTAATCCGGGTTGCCTTGCATCTGATCTAGACTTCAGTGGGACCAGTGCTTTGCTCTTACCTTCATGAACAGTGAGTTCTGCTTTACATGACACTGATCCTGCCAAGTTTCGAGCAGTGCACGTGTAGACTCCAGAGTCCTCGGGATGTGCGTTTAGAACCACCAGGGAACATTCGTTATCATCGTACACAAATGTGTAGTGACTGCTCTCTGAGAGCAAGTTATCACCCTGAAAGTAAACACTAGTAGTTATGCTTCACACAAAGGTTTACTTGTGCAGACATTAAAGAGCACAATTTGCTAAATAAGTTTTTTTAAGGGTTTTTGGTGATTAGTATAACAGTTTAATCAGTCTGGATTTTGATATAAACCTTGAACCAGAGGATGTCAGGAATGGGTTTTCCCTCCACAACCACAGCAAAGCGAGGAGTCTCCCCTGCGCAAACATCCAAGTCCTCCATGATGGTTTCAAATGTCGGTGGAGCTATAAAGAAAGTTGCAAAGATAGAGAGTGACATGATCTACAGATGACAGGACATAACTAATTGCTTCTTTTGCTTTTTTCTTTGGGACATCACCTGCCATCTCCACAATGAAAGTGCAGCTGTCACTTCCATACTCGTTGGAGGCCACAAATGTCATCTCGCCCACGTCAGTACTCTTCACTTTCAGCAGCTTAAGCATGTGCTGGTCATCATCCGGCATTGTCATCTCATAGAGGCTGGGCTTGTTGGCCAGGGTCACTCCTTTCCTGAGGACAGGCGTATGTTAAAGCAGCATCAGGATGTTGAAGTCAGGGTGTAAAAATAGACTTCTTTGATGCTCTGGAGTTTTAGATAACCACTTGGATTAAAACAGCTGTTTGTAGGCTTTGCTATGCACTGTATTTATAGCAGAAGCTAGTTTTGTGTTTTATAAAAAGCTAGATGTTTAATGTTAAATTCAAAATTGTTAAAGTAGATATAGGTTTCTATAAAGACTTAAAGCCGTAGTCACAACTGTCCTTATGGATGGATATGGGCAAAAAATGGTTAAATATGTTTTGGGCATGCAGGTGGCCCGAACGAATTATCAAAGCCGTCGACCACCCGTTAAGCAAAAATGTTCCTGCACATTTTTCACAGGCATGCTGCAAGCAACAGGTTGCAGTGAACACTTAAGAAACACGTAAGGGTGACGCGCAGGCGGGTCATATGGGTTTTTCTCTATTTTAAATCCACAAATCACCAACAAAATGCACGGCCACTGAACGCACATGCGTCCAGGGACTCAGATTTGGTAGGGACACATGGACAGCATCCCTTTCAATTCACAGAAGAGCGAGGCATTTCAAAATTTATCATGGAGGAGACATGAATAATTGCAGTTTGTGCCCAGCTGTAATAATGACACCAAGTCTTTCATGTACCGTAATAGAGCTGTGAAAGAAAATGTCTGGAGCAAGATTCACCAGATTTGCACCACTTCAACATTTCGCACCATTTGTCTTCCAACTGTTGGTGGCAAACGCATGTCACATGTCTGGTGTGAACATAGCATGAGGGCGCCATAGGACAGCATCACCCCTAGGTCATAAGGGCAAGCAACTTGCAATATCCCTTGCGGTGGCAGCAGGAGCCTTAAGGGGAACTGCAATAAACACCTGCAAACCCCCTAAGATGCAGCCGCTCCTCTCTACGATCCTTCACGGGTCTGGACAACCCAAAAATCTGCAACTTGTGACTAAGGCTTAAAGTGACCGCAGTTAATATTTACCTCTTCCAAGTAACAGCGGCGTTGACATGATTGATATTTATGGAGATGGTAACCGACTGGTGTTCGATCACATACACTACATCTGGTTTGTCAATAATCGCCGGAGCCTCCTGAAGGTATGGACCTTGAGATGGGAAAAAGAAAACAGCAAAATGGAAGTTATCTATCGAAGGCCCCCACATTAAATGATAAAGGAGTACGATGAAGCCTGAGAACCACCTCGATCTAAGAGCTGGACTGGGTCAGTGGCCGGTGAGGGTTTGCTGAATGCCTTTGAGGTGATAGTCAGGACCCTGAACGTGTAGCGCACACCCTTGGAGAGAGTTGTGATGGTGAAGGTGGTTTCCTTCAAGCCAGAGGCTATGATTGTCCACTGGATGGAGCCTAGGGCTTGTTGTTGGATGGCGTACATCAGGGAACTAGGATCTGACAGAAAATAACACGTCAAACATGTCAAAACTCTTGAGGACAAAGATGATCACAAATCCTTTTCTGCAAGTCAAGTTTGAAGTTTTTGCTTTTAAGTTCAAGTGAAGTCTAAAGTGTTTAGCTGTCATTTCAGGTCAAGTTGCATTTCTTAAAAACTGTAGAATGACAAATTGAAAATGTTGTGGTTATTAAAATACTTTTTAACATTTTTTTGGAAACACAGTAACAGGAAGTTGGTGTTTCTGCATTCCCACTGGGAAAGCAATGTGAAGAGACTTTTTATTTTCAGACCGAAAGCAATATAATTGAGTTAAAATTAACATTAGCCATATGAACATTGTTCACAGGTCCACATCAAGGTTAGTCAGTTTATCGTCTTTGAGATGTCAAGTCAGGTCAAGTTAAGTCTCTGCATGTGGGACTAAGGCCAAATCCGAATTCTTCCCCTACCCCTCCAGCTTCTCCCTTATTCTTCCAAATGTAGGGGCGTTAAGACGGATGGGGGTGTCTGAAATAGTTTTTTTGAAGGGCCTAGTATCCCTCCATCGCAAGGGTAATCTGCGTCGCGCTGTGCGACGGTGGAGAAACACATTTATTCACGTGAGTGTGCTCTGAAAGACAGAAGTTTTCATGTGACAGTATGTAATAACTTTCAGTTTAGCATGACTTTTTTAAATTATAAAACAGTTTTTATGCATTCTCCGAGCGCTGGCAGCTAAGCGCTGACGTGGATGACTGGTGACGATTGATGACATCATCGAGTGGGAGTCATGTCCGAATTTGAAGACACTATTTTCTATAACTGTCCATACGATTGTAGGGGTAGGGAGAAGTCGTAGCCGTAGAGGCAGAATTCCGTTTCGGCCTAAGTGTGACTAAAGTCCAAGTCTCAAGTCCAAGATGTTTATGACCATCTTGTACAACAACCCTCCTGAAAATAATAGTTTCTGGCATTATAGATGGCATAACTAATTGTGTTTATTTTACTTAACTTGGAGTGCATAATACTAAGGATGTTTGTTCTAGACCAAAGTTACTGGAGTTGTGTGAAAGCTCACAAGCAAATCAACCATGGTCCTTCTAGAAATGAGGGTCTTGGTTCACTTGCAGGTGAATCCTAGTATCGTTCACTACAGTGTGAAAGCCGACGGATTATCCAACAGATCAGAGACCAGAAGAATAGCAGAAAGACAAAGAAGGCTAGAAAGGTTAAAAATGTAACACAGGATTTGTACCAGCTGACTGAACCAAAGATGGGATGTGTTTTGACAACTGTTGGAAGTCTATTTGTCTTATTTCTGTCTGAAAGTTCCATCAGATAGATTGATGATGTCAACAAATGCTGTTTGTCTTCTAAAGGATGCAACAAATGCACCATGCACTTGCATACCAATGGAAGGATCTAATCTTCTTGGTTTCTTCCAACTTAGCGTGATGGTTTTACCAGTGATGGACTCTATCACCGGAGTGCCATCAGGAGGATCAGGAAGGATGTCTGTAGAGGGAAAAATTTGTATTTTTTCATCCAAAAAAATCAAACAGATCAATCCAATACATTCTGTTCAGTTAGACATTGTTTATTCTTAATAATTGCACAAAATCATACTATAATAAACATCATTTCTTAAGTCACCTGTAACATAGAGATGAGCGTAGCAGGTGGCTTTTCCTATTTTATTAGAGATCACACTCTTATAGACACCGCCGTGAGCGTGACAAACGGAACGGATGACCAGACTGTGGACGTCATGAACTTTGGAACCAAGAGGAGAAACAGGGACAGTAAGGATTTAGCGGAAATCGCAGACATAATGCTTTTTTTTATTTATTGAACTGACTTACACTGTGTCATCTTTCTGTCGTCTGTGCTTTCAATCCTCCTCCCATTGTGGAACCAGGAGATAGTTGGATATGGCAAACCAGCCACTTTGCATTTTAGCACAGCCTCTTTTCCTTCAATCACATCCAGATCATAGAGAGGTTTGATGAAGTCAGGCATGGTGAAACGCTCCACCTCATTCTCAGGGACCTCTGGCTCCTCTGGGATAGACGGCATCTTTTCAAGTTTAGCCCTGAATTGAATGGGGAGACATTGCCAAGAAACATTGAATGATATTGACAATTTAGGCTGTATGTATTGTTTAATGTATGTGACTGAAGAACACACTTACAGCTGAGAAGAGATGGCAGGCCGTGGTTCCTGTATGTACAACTCAGAGGAACTTTCTGCCTCGCCATGGCAGTTTTGAGCTATGATAGTGTATAACCCTTCATCCTGGCTGGTCACATGGGAAATGACCAGAGAATGGCGTCCACCCTCTTGAAGAATATGAATATCTTCACTTTCTACGAGTGACTGGTCTGAATTTAAAAAGAAGAATGTATTTAAATATCATTCAAAATATCTAATGGCTGTAATGTGAATCAGAAAGGCTTTATAAAGTATATTTCTACCAAAATGGCTCCATGTGACTTTTGGAGGTGGCGTCCCACTGATCTTGCAGTCGAATCGAGCATTCCGCCCTTCCATCACCTCCAAAATATCTAACCTACGAGTAAACAGAGGCTCTAAGGAGGGGACGACTTTGAGTTTCCCACATGATGTCAGTTCCTCTGAAAGGGAAATTTGAGAATTCTGTTGAAGACTAAAACACCAATATAGAATTTAACAAATTCTTATGTTTGACAGAAATTTTTCTTGATTCTTTTCACCCTTGGCTGTGCTGAGTTTGCACATGTATGTGCCGCTGTCATCCTCGTGGACAGAATTGAGCAACAGCCTGCACTTCCGTCCATCAAAGTGCATCTTGCAGTTCAGCAGTGCTGGCTGGATCAGTTTTCCATCTGCCAGCCAATCCACATCAGTGTCTTTTGGTCCAACAACATGACACTCAAACAAAACGGTCTCTCCAGCTTTGGCAGTGATGTCCCTCACTGGCCGGATGATGGCTAGACTTGGCTCAATGGGTGGGGCTAAACAAAAAATGACATGATTACATTGTTAGAAAAGATAAACATAAGCTTGAAGTAAAAAAATAATAAATATAAATGTTTTGTAACAATGCACGATACAGTTACAATACACAGTAGCAAACGGAAAACAGTCATCTTGTAAACATAAGTGAAAGTGTACAGTGGTTCCTTGTCATGTTGCAGTTCACCTTCGTGGATTTGTTTCAGTGCAATTTTGCTATTTTCTTTTTTTAATGAAGGTTTTTTTATAAAGGTTTGAACTTTGAGAGTTTAAAGTGTGAAAATGTTCTTGTCTGTCTGAAAAAAAGAGTATAAAGTTTTTATTGAGGAGTTTTACAGCCATAAAACATCTGTAATCCAACTAATCATTTCCCCAATCACAGGTTATTTTTTAGAACGTAACTCCTGAGATAAGCGCGATAACACTATCTCTGTCGGTGTCATTTTTGAAATTCATCTGATACAGAAAATCCTCAAATTTGTTTTTGTTCTTTTGGAGACAGACATTCTCAACACACCTTGTTTGTTTTTTTGTTTTTTAAATCAGATTAAAAAAAAGCAGAAATTCAGAATTTTCATGCAAACAAATAACTGACACATTGTGCTTGTGGGTAGGTAGTTATTTTAGATCATTTTTGTTCCGGTTAAAAAAAAAGGTGGAAAATAAAACATTATACCGTACCACAAGAACCAGTGACTGTTTTGTACACCCAAACACCCTTAGCTTTTTAAACTATTTAAACATTGGTCATTGTAAAACATGTCAGAGTATAGCATGGGTAAATGCTTAATGGAACTGAACCAAAAGTTCCCGACAACAGTAATACATTTAACTCTTGTGCTAACTTAGATGACCCCCCCTTCCATTGACGTGTTCTCCCTATCATGACAAAGGTGGATTTCATGTAATCCATAGACACCAGTGAAGATCACAAATCATTGAAGAAAAAAGGTTCAGAGCACTGTCTAGTGGGTCTAGATGACCCCACTCCCAATGTTAAAGTGCCTAGGATAGCACAAGGGTTTAATGACATTTTTTTGCCCCTTTCCGTTGGGCAAGGCTGGATGTTTACTACGAATTTGATTTCAAAAACGAGCCTTACCTTTGACCTCCAGTCTGGCTTCGCACTGCTTTGTCCCATACTCGTTAATAATCCTGCAGGTGTAAATTCCGGCGTCTGACCTGGCTGCCGACTTTATTGCCATTTCAAAGGTGCCATCTGTTGTTTCACGCACTGTGTGGCGTGGGCCAGTTTTCACAGTCACTCTGTCTCTCAGCCTGAAAGGAAATTTGTACTTAACAAACGACAAACATGGAGCCTTTTTCTAAATTAAATAGCTGCAATTTATTGAATTACAAGCTGTCTTCATTAAAGTAGAATTTCAAGAAATTGATGGTTTTTGCACTGAATTTGGTATGTACAGCAAACTCAACAATATTCCAACCTTTGGCTAATTTTGGACATGCCACCTTTTTGACGATGTACACCGATTTATGTCATCTGATTACGGACAACGCCTGTTTCATTCCCAATCAAAAATAACTTTCATTATGAAAATAATTAACTTTGAGTCCAAATTTTTCAGGGGTAGGAACATTTTTTGGCTTAATTTTAAACCGACTTTTTCTCTGTTTTTCAGTCACTCCACAGTCTTAATGAAGGCATTTTGGTATTCCAGTCACCACAAGATCTTAAAGACCCTCTCTGAAAAAATTGTGTTTTTTGGTGTTTTTAATATGTTCTTGATGATGGAGGACATAATTATAGGATAAATTAAGGAATTAATTAAGCTTAAAATTGCATTTCGAGTACAGATTTTTTTTTTTTTTTAGAATTGTTGTGAATCAGGAGCAGACAATACACTTCTGGTTGAAAAAGAACTTATTTGTGATGTATAAAAATATGCCAGGAGGGCCAGAAGCTCCCTGCTCTGGGGGGGGGGGTATGCTCCTCACCATTGGTCCCGCCCACAACTCAAAGGGGAATTTCCAATGAACAACTGCTGATCTACAGAAAATGTCCTAGAAAATCATGAGTTTATTTATTTTGGCTAAAAACAGCATAATCATAATTAAAAGGCCCCTTAGAGCACTTTTAGAATAGTTTAAAAGATGATAAGAGTGGGTCTTCAAAACAAAGTAGCCCATTTCTTATGCAACCAAATATTAAAGCTGAAGTAACGTACCAATAAAGCATGGGTTTTGGCTGTCCACATATGCGAACCGACATGGTCACTTCCTGCCCCTCAGTGACGGATTGATCAGCCATTGTCACCTGTTGCAAATTCAAGAAGAGTGAAAAGCAGTTTCGACATCTTATTCTATGTCCACAGCGGGCTCAAAAATGCACATCTTCATCTTCATCTTTCAATGAAAAGTCAAGGTAAACGCACTACCGTGCATGTTTTGGGCTTACATGTTCAAAGTTTTGAAGTCCAGTTTTGGGCTTTATGTACAAACAACTGAGTAGTAAAAACTTAAATGACTTAAACTTTGACCAATCAGGGACTCGAATTTGGCTGGGACATATGAAAGGTGTCCCTTGTAATTCATGGAAGTGCCAACCGTTTGAAAATTGATTATAGAAGAGAAATTTAAAAATTGCAGTTTTTGCCTGGCTACAATTGCATGACATCAAATCTTTCATACAGTATGTCGGAACAGAGCTGCATTAAAGAAAAGGCTGGAGCGAGCTTTGGCTCACTGCAACAAGCCTCTTCCAACGGTGGGTACATGCGCTACTTTTGGGTGGCCACAGACCATTGTGAACACTATTTACCACAGGCGTGTTCAAAAACCCACGCTCAGCGCATTCTTGAACGCGCCACACGTGCCCAGTGAGGAGATGCAATAGGCTGTTTGAATAATTATTTGATCCTAAACACTAGAACTGCTTTAATGCCGAATCATGATACACTCCAGTCTATGATGAATGTTAACTTTGATCAAAACTTATCTTAATCAAACCAGACCGTGCATACGATCCACTCAGTTCTTCTCTGTAGCCTCACCATGAATGCAGGGGGTTGTCTGAACCGTGAGTCAATGGTTCGCCTTGGCTCTTGGACTCCAAAATCCATAGCCTCCTCTAAGGGACTGAGATACTCTTCATCTGATGTAATAGGGCTGCTAATATCTCTTGGTACGCCCAGGGTTCCCTTTGGCTCCGGCACAGACCCTGTAGACAACAGATTCTGTTATGTTTTCTGTCTTATTTTTCTGTTTACTTGCAGGAAGACTTCTAATTGCTGCTTTTCAATCCACCTCCCTACACTAAACACAGGAGTTCAAAGAGTTTAGATACACTCATCTCCCTCTCTATAATTACAATCTGACTCGCAAAATGTGAAATCCAAACAATAGTGCATTTGTAGTGAGTGGAGCCAGCAAGACTCAGTGGGCAATTTATAGGTTCAGCTTCACCTCTTAGTTGCTATGGCAACTATCAGTGAGGTTATTCAACTAGTATATGTGGCACACACTTCATGCGTAGGAAAACAACGATAACAGAGCTGGAGAGAAACAGTGTCAAAGCAAAACCCCAGCAACTGTGTTCGAAGGTGTGTGTCAGTCACCCGTTATGCAATGCTACATCACTTTTTTTTAAGGGGGTTAATGTTTTTATTATTTGTCCCCATAGAGGTAAAATGAATCAGTAGGAGTTTCAAAAATGACCATCAGGACAGGAATGCAAGTCAGCAAAAAGATGCCTTGAAAAAACAGGCCATCTTTGAATTGATGAAAGTCTTCAGCTATTTCCACACCTAATATTTAACGGCTTAAATGTATCATGATCTGTAGGCAGAAGACCTAATAGGTCTATTTAGGATTAAGAGTAATTATAATTGAATTATTTACATTTGTATGTGAATGTATGCATATGTGTATGCATTTACCAATCAATTCTGTTATTTGTCTTGTTTAGTTTTATCTTTGTTTTCATTGCTTTAAATAAACCATTTCCAAATCAAGTATTTCTGGTAACCCACTGTGGTAAGGTAGTGTCAGCTGCATGAATGAATGAATGAATGAATGAATGAATGAATGAATGAATGAATGAATGAATGAATGAATGAATGAATGAATAGGACAGTTGTCAGCACCGAAGCCTGCAAGTGACTGTTCTTTAACAAGTGAAGGAGTGTGTAAAGTAAAGCATGTTGGTATTTGTCTAATGTAGACTACAATGGTATATTTTGCCATTTTTAGCCCATTTTAATCACCTCCTGGGAAATTGTGTTAGTCAGACTGGCAGCAGCACTTACTGACATTAATTTAGTGATTAGACAAGTGAAGTTTGAACAGTGCATTTGCTACCGTGTCAAAACATTTTGGTATTTTCATTCTCATATTAATTGACTCAGTTCTCACATCATTACATTTTGCAGTTAACTTATTTTCTCGTAACAGGCACAAGACTCAAACATGCTGTAATTCAGTTTAGGCCCCGAATTTCAAAAAGGTGATTCTTGGGTTATAGTAGAAGCCTTTTTTGACAATGTCATCAACTCTGAGGAAGCACCACCAACAGTCATGGAACCGTATAATGGTTTCAATGTAATTCCTAATACCAAATGGTAAAATAGCGTATATTTAGCGATATACAGAACTTTTCTAACTTGATTAAGGCTCAAAGGGCTTTACAATGACAAGTCGCATTCTCCCGCGCACACACATTCACAAACTCAATTCTACGCACAAAAGCATTGAATTTCTTTTTTTTTTTTTTGGGATCACCATTGACTGTAATAAAGTACTGAGCTGAGTGACCCCTCCCACTTTTGTTTTTCAAATAGGAATTACCAAAATTCTAAAATCTCATAGGTTTTTTATTGAGAAATAGACAGCTATTACTCAGTCAATGTCTTTGCCAGACTCACCTGTTTTAGCATGGCCTGGCTAATCCTAATTTTCAGACCGCCTTGAACCAATCAGTGTTTACTGACGTCATCTGGCTCCAACATGGCGCCATCCACATTGCGAAGAAATGGCGACTGAATTTACTTCATTTTGTTGAAACCAGAAGCAAACCATTTTCTTTGGGTGATGTCACACTCACTCAATCCAGGTCTCTAATACAGTCAATGGGTATGACCCAACTTTGAACCCAGTCTCCGAGCACACCTGCTAACATTTGGCTACTCAGGTGGTTTAGCCCAAGCTGCTCCATGTTTTAGCAGGAATTATTCCTCATTCCGTTTTTACCAATGGCAAAACAAACATTTGGTAACCATGAAAATGAATAAAATCTTTTATCAAGTGTGTCCAAACAGTAGCTTACCTGCTTCAATTACCACTGTCCCAAAGCAGGATGCTTTGCCCACCTGATTGACTGCAGTTACACAGTATTTTCCACCGTCACTTGTTTTTGCAGATTTGATGAGTAGGCTGTGTCGTTCGCCCTCCACCTTTACTAAAAAATTTGCGAAGCCTGAGACATCAACGTTGTCCTTAGTCCATGTAACTTCAAGAGTAAAAATACAAAGAAAATAAATATACATTTCGTATCTGCCCACATGAAATGAGTGACTTAGTATCATGCAGTTAAATAAAAAACAAAAATACGGTACCAGTTGGTATGGGGGTTCCAGCGATGATAGTTTTTAGTAAGACATCTACACCAGCAGCTGCTATAGTGTCCTGCAGAGGAAACTCAAACACAGGCGCCTCCATTGGGTCTTCTTCGGCCGACACATAGGAGTCATCTGAGGAATCTACACATTTTTAACAGAACATAATTAGAAAGCTATTGTCCCTTTGATTGTTAATGTTTACAACCAATTTAATCCTTTGACACATAAACAACATATCCTGTTTGACATATGATAAGTCTTTGACAGTTCACGCCATCAACATGAATCTGTTGATTCTGATGCGGAGAAAAGTGTTTTCAGTTTTGCACCAATATGCAACACATTACTAACGTAAAGTGTGGCAAAGTGGTGCAAAACTACTTTTCTCTGCAACAGAATCAGCAGAAACACTTCAGTACTGTAAAGCAGAAGTGGGACCAAATCCTTGTTTTGCACGTCCCAAGTAGGTCTCAAGTCCTGAGTCAAGTCCTAATTCAAAACAAGCAAGTCCCAAGTCAAGACCAACCAGTCTACAGTCGAATGTTTCAAGTCAGAGTAGTATTATTTACACAGACCATGTGTCGTATTTATTTTACGAACTTTTGCAAGAATATTAGGCGTATTGCCTCTGAGCTCATTCATCCCCACTTCAAATACTCAAAATGATTTTTTATGAAAAAAACCCAGTTTACATGACAAGAGAACCAAGGGAAAGTCCAGATACTAAATACCCTCACTACAGACCAGTGATGTGCGGTTACGTTTGTGGCTGATGTCAGAAGGCTAAAATCCAAGTCAACTCATAAATTATTAAGGTTAAAGTCTGAGTTAAGTCATGAATTACTGCTGTTAAACTCCAAGTCAAGTCTAAAGTCGAAAAATTCATGATTTGAGCCTGACTCAAGTCATGTGACTCAATGCCACAACTCTGTTGTAAAGTGTTACGCATCAGAGCAAAGCTGCTTTTCTCCACCTCAGAATCCGCTGCAATTATGTTATTTCAGTAAAAAGTTGAAAGTTACAGTAGCCTGTAGCTAAAGCTCCTTTGTCAAGAGTTAAAACAAACCTAGCTCTGGGGACATGGGTCGGGTCCGTCGGGTCTTTCCTTTTGTCTTTAGATGTTGTCCCTCTTTGACTGTGGTTTTCTGCTCGGGCTCAGTTGTCTTCACGGGGACATCCACTTCCATTTTTTCCTCTTCAACAACAATCGTTGGGACCTTTACTTTAGAATCAGGTTTGATTCGCTCAAGTTCCATTTTGTCATCTGTTGGGGTAACCAATGATGCCCTCTGGGCTTTTGGAGGTTGCTGAGGAAGAGGATCCTGCAAAGTGAAAGTCCTTTTTTGGACCAGAGGACTCTCTGGTCTGTTTTCAATTTTTCTTAATGCCACCTCTACTGGTGTCTTTCTCCCTGAAGTGTCAGTCTTTTGTGCGGATTGGACCACCGGTTCTTGAATAAGATGTGGATCTTGCATTCGTGTTACCCTTTGAACAAGCGGACTTGGTGGCCTTCGTTCGACCTTGCGCAGTGTCATCTCCGTAATATTTCTAATGGGTGACCCCTCCCTTTGTTGCTGGTGAAGTGCTGGCGAAGGCGATCGCTGACTGATTTCTGTGACTGGGCTGACTCGGTGTAATTCTCTCACTAACCGTTGTCCCGGTAAATCAGACAACTGCATTGACTCTGGGAGTCTTGCTGAATCTGGATGCCTACTCAATATCGAACCATTATTTGTGGTATTTTGGAACTGGGATTGATACGTTTGTTGTGGTGTTTGTTGCATCGGTTGCTCGGCTATCACCTTTTCTTTCTTCTCCTTTGCCCACTGCATACGTTCCCTCTCTTGAAGCTTATGCAGCACTTGTGGAGGAATGGGCTCAATTTTCCTTAAAGGTTGTCGCTGCTTGCTCTTTAGGGTGAGTTGTTCAGTAGAGAAAGATTTTTTCAGATGGGGTTTTCCAACAAGCTTTTTGATTCGCTGGAGCTCTTCTGTGAACTTGTTTTCAATGTCCTGTACTTTTTGGGTGTAGCGAGGTTTGTCCTCCAGTGAGGCTGCTCTCTGCCGAAACATTGATCTCCGCTCAGCAGCATCTTCTTTCAGAGCCTCCCTAAGATCTTCCCTGGAACTCTCCCGGGAAATGCCCAATCGGCTTCCACCATCATCTGAATCAACTGACCCAGCAAGATTGAACCCTGCCCAGGACCTTCCAGAAACAGAACCTTCTGGAAGATCAAGACTTCGCCTTCTCTCCTCTAAGCCACGGACCTTCTCAAAAACCTTGGAGCTTGCTCTTGAGAGCTTTGGAGAAGGTCTGAGAGGAAAGTCTTTCCGGGAGTATTCACTTTGCGGAGTTTGTGGTCGGGTGTCGGGGGCGTTGGATTGAGGAACAGCTTTAGGCTGCTTAACTTTTTCTTCAAACTCCCCTGGCACTGTATCTTGGTATTCAGTTGACAGGATGATTTTCTTGCGCGAACTGACAGGAGTTGTTGAACCGGAGCGACTTGGCATCGGAGAGGTTGTAATGCGCTTGCCCAGTCTTGGGGACGGTGGGGGAAGGACTTGGGGGGTAGATATTCCTGAAACCTCAGATTGGTTCCTGAAACACAGCCAGAAGACTGAATCAATGGGTATTTAGACACAAAACCATTTTTTATGATTTTAAAAAAAAAAACTTATTTAAATATGAATTTTTCTCCTTGCCTGGTGGAGTAATACTCATTTCCATGTGGTTTGTCAGTGTCCTCTGCACATCTTTCCATCACTGTTTCTCACATAAAAGAAAATATTTATTATTTTAAATCATACATCAAAAAATCACACATCAAAGATATATTTTAGGATGTCTCTATTCTTTTGCATTAAAAGAATGGACTAAAGCGAGTTCAAACTGACCCTGTTTGCAATTATATTTGCATTAAACACAAATCTTTATATACGTTATGTGTAAACCCTGAAAGGTATCAGATAAATATTTTCATTTTTGTAAAGTTTGACGCCAACAAAAACTTTTATTTAGCAGTTAAGCTAAAATATTACCTATACTTAACAAGTTCGTAGACAAAACCTGAGTAACAAACAAAAAAGTCTGTTTTTTGTGGACACTTCAATATACCATGTTTCTTCTGGCACCATTTTATAAGGTGCCAGATCATAACAATAATTGCTGGATGGTAAATATTTTTTAGCATTTAAAATCATCACAATAGATTTTTCAAGTGTTCCAAATTAGTGCAAACTGCGGTGAAATCACATCGGGGTGAAGGTAATGCCTTGGTGGCATTGCACCCATATGGGGGTTGACCCATAGTTTTTGGGTTGTCTGGGCCCATGGAGGTCATAGACAGGAGGAGCGCAGGTGTGTCTTACAGTCCCCTTGAGCCTCATATGGCCACCTCAAGGGATGTCATGAAGATGGAACGTACAATTTTTGTCCATGTAATAAATGGATGTAGTACTTGTGATGTACAAGTGATGCTGCCGTACGGTGCACTCGGGGCACACTCTAGTCATTAGTGAGGTGCATGCACTCGCTCCTTCCTGACTGTGCACAAATGCTGCAAGCACAGGTAATGCAAGTGACAGGTCAGTGCCCATAGGATGCCCAAAATATGATTTTAAAATTTCATGGGGGCCATCCTTACAGATTTGCCCATTTTTCACCTGTAGACAGCCTGTTTTCAGCTGTAAAGGCCCTTGGGACTAAAGCATGAGCAACTCCGATTGTGTTTAATGTTTTCTCTTTGAAATCCAGATCAGATTTTCAACCAAGGGAAAAGCAGAAGTTGGAAGCACAGCTGTTACTTGTAGGGGCAGTCTGGCCTTCAACATCCCCACTGTCTCCTTTGGTGTCCAGCTGGTCTCCGCCTTCATCATCTGTGGATTCAGAATCTGAAAACAATGTGAAAGAGAAGGAAGACATGAATAAATCATTTGATTGTAGGACTATGAATTTAATAAGTGTTGAACATTTAGAAAAACATTAAAAAGACAGATCCCAGATGAGTGAAAAAAAGAGAATGATGTGTTTTAAAATGTTTGTTTTTATGTGAGAGGAGTTCAAACCTAAAAAGGTTTCACATTTAACTGGTCATAGAGAAAAGGGTTACCGACTCAAAAAAAAAAAAAAGAACATGAATTTGAGGCTGTTTGGAGGAATAATCTCAGTTTTCTCCTTTGTGCCATTCTGAAATAGCTCTGGCTTCAAAGACAGAGGGAAAACTCGATCATCAGCAGGACTCAAAATAGAAAGCTACAGCTACTGAGTCACCGCCATCCAAGCGGCTCTTATGAGGCGTTTGCCTCCGTGTGGGTGGAATCCTAAAAAAGACCAATTATTGTTCTCCCACAGTAACACGACAACAACAACAAAAGCGGCTTACTTTAAAAACGGCTGACAAGACAATAAAGTTTCTCTTTCACTCATACTTTGAATTCTGCCACTTGGTAACTGGAGTCACAGCAGAGATGTACTGCGCTCACCTGGACTGTGTAAAATGTTATAAAAGCTCAGGTTATTTGTTGCTCTCACTGTCCTTTTTCTCACCACAGCACCTCAAAACCTCCACTAGTGCACATAATTGTTTGCCCACAGAGGCTGCAGCTGGAATTGAAACAATTTAAAGTTATAAGTAGATAAATATTTTAAAGATGATGCTAAAACAAGATAAAAAATTTGGTTCCACTAATCTGTGACTTCCACAATGTATACAATATCTCTCAAAATGTGAGAAAAGCTCATGTTTTAGGGATTTATTCAAAAAGTATAAACTTGAACTTCTCATTTTACTTTAAAAAGAAAAAAAAAACACAAAAACGACAGAACAGAATAATTTAACAGCTATGAAACAATTTGTAAAGCGATTTTTAAAGCAAGATGTACTCTGATCACCCATCTTCCGAACCCATTTCAGGGTCAAGGGGCGGGAGTCAACCCAGCTACTGTTGGGCAAAGGCGGGGTCCGCCCTGGCCAAGTCACGCCATACACTCACATTCACACCTAGAGGCCATTTAAAGTCACCATTTAACCTGTGATGCATGGTTTTGGACTGTAGGAGGACGCTAGACTGCCCGGAGTACATCCATTCATGCATAAGGAGACAACTCCACAAAGAAAAGCACCCAGCTGGGATTTGAACCGGTGCCTTCTTGCTGTGAGGTGAAAGCGCTAACTATATCACCATCGAGCAGGCGCTGTGCTCTAATCAATTTACTAAAAATACTCCAGAATTTTTAAGAGCCCAGAAACAGCAGCATTTTGGGGGGTTTAAAGTTAACTTGTCTTTTTTCATTTTAATTTTTTTATTCATTTTTGGTATCAGCAATTAACAGCAGCATAAAATAATGTCTAAAAATAAAAACAATAAAATAAATAATAAAAGTCTTATAAAAAAAACAGTGGCCAAAGTTTATCCCCTGGGTTCTCCAGGATCAAAAATTCAAATTAAGTTAACCACTTGCTGCTCACTGGCCTCTCAGTCATTCCTCCTCTGGAACGCCTTTAAAGCGCCTCACTTCCACCTGCAGGGGGAGCACTCCTGCTCTGAGTTGAGGATATTTGTCCTCTTTTTTGATTGTACCTAACATATGGCTCAGTAGAGAAATTGTCCTTAATTTGCACAAAAAAGTAATAATAAATAAAAAATAAAATAAAAAAACATTTGCAAATAAGTTTGTAATTTTTGTTTTTTGCAGCAGTTTCATGTTCCAGCCTTTTTTATAATGATCAATTAATGTTTCTTTAACATTAACTATCTTTCATTTTAAATTCTCAAAAAATAATGATTGTAAGTTAACAGACGACAACATATTAAACACGTCTTTACACAAGAGATCAATTTTGAGCTCTGTGTCTCTCTTCAGGAAAAGTTCCATAATCTAAGAACTTCTGCTCTTTGTTTGATCACACAAGCAGAAATGTGTTTAATGTTGCACCATAACACTTTATTTTTGTAAGAATTTAATGTTGTTCTCCTTTCAGCATACCCCACAGTGAATCAGCTTTCCCTGACTCACACAGGTGGTTTGGCAGAGTTTTCCTGTATTTTTTCCGGGCTGGGGACCGGCACAGGGAAACCCAGATTTGATTTCTACACAGTTAGAAAGCATGAAGGCTCTGCCACACTGAATGAGGCCTGGTTTCCAATCCACCAGGCAGCCAACTGAGCCATCCAGCCACTTTTTATGAATTTAATAAAGGTTTTTATTATTTTTTAGCTTAGAGTAATCTAAACCATGTTTTTTAATCCTTTACATTTCAGCTGTTACATTTGTACCATCCATTGAACTGCTAATGCTCTGAACAAGCTGTTTATCTCCAGATAACTATCAGATAGTAACATCTCTTTGTCATAAGGAGTTTCTGAGAAAACACCAGATCATGACTGCCTTTGCTTTGGGTCTTTCCCAGCGCCAAAGATTTCAAACTGAACTGCAAACAGAAAAAGTTGAAAGTAACATCTGCATATGAGGTTGAGGGGTTTTAATGAAGGCTCCAGCATCTATAGCTTCCACCAGCTGAGAAAACATGGCCACTTGTTGGGCAGTCATGTGATGTTTCTGTCAATAGATGGCTGCAGATGTTAAATGACGTTTATGGAAAAAAACAAGAATTAGAGATAATATTTAATATAAGTGAATATCTTTTCTGCACATAATTTGACGCCTTTTCTGATATGCTCGCTGAGTTGTTTTTTGTTTTTTTTCTGTCTTGTTTTACGTTCAGCAGCAGGGTATTCCCTGAGATCCATCAGGGGATCCGCGCCACTACTATGCACCGGAACAAGAGAAAGGCTCTGTGAAGTCATCAGCAATTTGAATCCAAAGCAATTCTCATCTGCTTTAACTCACCTAAAACAAAGGTCTCTCAAAAGAGAAGAAAAACAGAAAAAAAGGCACTTGTGTCCATGGCATAGCAAGTTAGAGCCTCAGCTACTCGTCTGTGGGAATAAAGAGAAAAAAGGAATCCAGAGAGAAGACCTTCTGCAGATGGAACGCATGTTACCCACTATAAAGGAGACCCCCCTGTCCACACAACGGCCAGCGACAGTGCAAGCATCTTCCCCCGCGGAGCTCCAGCCCACAGGCAGTGCATGCAGAGAGGCAGAGAACCCGGTGGGAGTGATCCAGCCCTCCTGAGATCAGCCTTCTACTGTGCCGGTTTACATTTTTCATTTTTCCCTTCCTCCTCATGTGTCTGCGTCTTGTTCCTCAACTGGTGTAATGAGCAGATGTGGCGTTGCCAGGAAAGCGAGAGACGGGGGTGGGGGGGGGGGGGGGGGGGGGATGCCGCAAAAATGAAAAAAATAAAGGTGCTCCTCACTCCTCTGCGCTGGCAGAAGACTGTTAGCAGCAAATGTGTCTTCGAGTGTTGACCACAAGCACTGCTGGGTTCAGGAAAAAATATGAAGCTAATTCATTGTTGTCCATAGCTGTTGCCTCTTTTTTTGTTGTTTTTTGTATCATATTTTGTACTTTCCAAACATTTAAATACATCATTGTGCTACAAATAACAATAATGTCCGACTGACATCAGAAAACTGGTGCTGAGAATTAAAAACCTTTTTCACATTTAGCTTGCATTTTCAGCTTATCACTATAAAAAAATGCTTTTTTTTGTAATTGCAAGCATTAAATGTAAGCCAAATGTTGCAATCATGAGGATGATTTGTTGATTTCCCATCTCAGGTCATGAAGAATGCCTTTTGGTTGCCTTGGCAACTAATATTCAGCTGCTTTTCTCAGATCGATGGGCTTTCTACATTTATGTGTGAGGCATTGGCAAGAAGCTTTGTATTTTTCACATCATAGACATAATTAATGTTGACTATCCGCAAAAAAAAAAAAAAATAACCAAAAGAGGATAAATGGAAGGAATTTTTTAAAATGGTCAAATGAAAAATGCATTTAGCTGGAACAGCTTTCCTCTCTGCTGCTGCACTGTGGCATCATTTTAATTATTTTTTGTTGTTTGAGTTTTTAGCGGGTGCTAATTACATTCAGAGAGATTTTGAAGTTGAACATACAAGTTAAATGGAGATGTGAGGCTAAAGCACTGGATTTTTGTCACAACTTTGGTTGTATTTGTTTTTTTAAATGCCTCAGTGTTTTAGAAGAATTGCCATTGGTTGTCCTGCAACTATTCAGTATTAATATTTGTGAATATCAAAAGTTATTTGGCAGTCAAAAGCAACATTCTTCCCGCCCTCGGCAACATGTACTCAAGTGAGCACTTCCAATGAAATGTCTACATATAAGTCAGGGTTAATGGCTGACGAAGTGTGCATTATCACTTTTTAACGCACCACGTGGAAGCCTGAACTGTCCGTGGCGAAGTGCGTTAAAATGTGATAATGCACAGTTCGAAGGCCATTAACCTGCTTATACCATGGTCACTAAATAGTAACAAGTTTTTAGTCCTTAATTCTTGGGGATTTTTTTCCGATTTGGATCGCTTTTCTCACAAAAAGCGGACTAGCATACCACACCACGTAAAAAGTCAGCGTCGCGCCGCACCACCGCTGCAGTCAAGATTCGGCGATATAAAGCGATATATATATATGCTGATCTTTCCGATGGGTTGAATAAAGCATCAGTTCAGAGAGAAAGTTCACGTCTTACTGCTTGTTTTTGTCCAAACGATGAAGCAAAAGGTTGTTTTAAAGAAGCCAGCGCAGTGATACAAAACATTTTAGCTAAGTGACCGGAACTTCTTTTTTCACCGTGCGGTTATCCTGTGGTATATCTCTTTTTAACGCACACCCAGCAGAATCGAGTATTCACCTGGACCATGGTATAAGCTCATGTAAACATGCGTTGCAGGCGTCTGTGTTCAAAACTCTCAAATTTATGCATTGCTACGCAGGTTTCTACGACCATTTTTGGATTCTATGTACAAGATGTGTGGCCATTGGACACACGTTAGGAGTTAAACAGGTCAAACGTTGACCAATCAGGGTCTCTGGTTGAGCGCTGCAACACAACGCCTCAAACACACGGCTGCCAGAGACCACTGCCCCTGACACTCTCTGATCGCATCTCTGTACATTGACTTAACCTTGGTACTGGGCGCCCCTGTCCCACAAATCACATTTGTTGTAGGCATAGTTTTACACACCATGAATCTGTGGCTATCCTTCAGTGATGTCACTGTCACAGTGTAGATAGATTATTCAAACAATTACCATTAGCTTAATCTTTTTTTTTCTGCCATTTTTAGTTGAGGTCTTCCTGCTCTCTGAAGTGGTGTAAAAAGCTACTAGAATATATTGTCCAGTGGAAAATAAAATATCAGATTCTGCGTGTTGATTCATTCATTGGAAGCATCATAGTCATGTAGGGGGTTTCCGTGGTGTAGCTCTAGTTGCACCTGTTCACTCACAGGCATGTTCCAGGAGAAAAGCAACATGTCGGGGAAGCTCTCCAAGTACGCTGGACAGGAGCCACTGTCACACTCTGGTTCTGTCTAAAGTTCCAAAGACTCTTTAAATCATTACTAAACAAGCTTTAGACATGTATTAAAAATCAAACTTCCATTTGATTCTGACATGTATACATTCAATTTGGGTTGACAAGGACTTCGATCGTCAACAGTAATTGATATAAGATATTAGTGTGAAGTGTTCCCTTGCTATATTGTACTTTACCTTTAGCAGTCTCGCCGATTTGTGGATTAATTTTGCACAGTTTGCATGCTTTCCTTTTTCACAGCGCATTGTGTATTGCATCCTGATTGACTGTCTACCAATCCGTTCTCCAGTACAGAATGTGTTCAGCTTGTCAAATTTAATAAATCTTCGATACAATCAGATCTTTTCTTTTTCATGCTACAACAGCGGTCCCCAACCCCCAGGCCGCGGACCGGTACCGGTCCGTAGGTTATTTGGTACCGGGCCGCACAGAAATAATAAATAACTCACATTCCTTCCATTTTATATATTTTGGAAACTTAAAGATGTTTGAGAAGGTTGCGTCAGGAAGGGCATCCGGCGTAAAACATTGCCAAATTTTCCATGCGACTCGTTCGCTGTGGCGACCCCTGATGGGAGAAGCCGAAAGTGGAAGTAAAGATGTTTTATTTTAAAAAATTGCCTGATTCTCTGTTACATCAGTCTATGTGACTCTTGACGCAGGCCAAGGTGCTCTTCTCGGTCACCTGATAGATTACCGCTAAAATGAATAAAAAAACAAACGTCTTTGGAAAGTTTTTTTTTGCCAAGGGGAAAAGGCCCAGCCAGGAGACAGAAGAGGAGCCTTCCACTTCCAAAGACAATGAAATCTACATTTAATAGACAGTACTTCTTTTTTTACACCTTGGGAGCCAGTTTAGCTCGTGCTGGTTTGCGGCGCCTTCCGTCCGTGAAACCCGGGTTCGACTCCAGGCTGCTCCCTGTTCCCTTCTCTACCTCTGCCGGTTCCAAGCCCGGTTAGAGAAGGTTGCGTCAGGAAGGGCATCCGGCGTAAAACATTGCCAAATTTACCATGCGACTTGTTCGCTGTGGCGACCCCTGATGGGAGAAGCCGAAAGTGGAAGACTTCTTTTTTACACCTTGAGTGTGGGATGGAGAGAGGATGATGACACCTGTGCAATGTACGATGACATGCTTGTCAAAATAAAAGCCCAGAGTTCGTCTTGACACATATCTCTTCCTCCTTCATCGCAGCGTTGCTACAATAATCGTCCGCCACATCTTAAAGACTGGTCCGTAAAATGTTGTAAAATGACGTCATACTGGTCCGCGGCGTTAACCCTTGTGCTATCCTATTGGGTCAAAATGACCATCGACGTGTTCTCCCTACCATGACAAAGGTGGATAAAGATGGAAAGATTTCATGTAATCCATGGACACCAGTGAAGATCACAAATCATTGTAGAAAAAAGTTCAGCGCACTGTCTAGTGGGTCTAGATGACCCAACTCCCAATTTCAAAGTGCCTAGGATAGCACAAGGGTTAAAAGGGTTGGGGACCACTGTTCTACAATACTGGACTTATTTTCTATCAACGATGAGAGTTTAAACAACAGAGAAAAATGTGAAAAATGTTCATGTCTGTCTGAGAAAAGTGTATAAAATGTGAGAGGTTTTACTGCCTTAAAATATATAATAATTATAGGAATTAAGGATTACTACTTTGAGGATATAACCTATTGAGAGTTATTTTAAAGTATTGAATGAGGGAACACTGTTTTGTGTTTTGCAAGCTCATTCCATATGATAACTGTAAAAACACCCATGTCGGTCTATAGTGCCATAACTGTGTTTTATCGTCACTTGATTCTTATTTTTGGGGTTCCTCTTAACAAGAGAGATATTGGAACTATTCTCACCTGCAAGAAAATGTCAAATCTGAAGGTTTTTGAAGCCAAAAGGTACGTTTTTAATCTGCTCAAGAATGTGTCTGTGGACGGGCCAAACCCTTCAGATAAACATCTACATCTGAAAATAATAATGATTGACTCTACCCCTTTCCTTTTGTAACCCTTGTGCTATCTTAGATGACCCCCCCCTTACATTGACGTGTTCTCCCTACCATGACAAAGGTGGATAAAGGTGGAAAGATTTCCTGTAATCCATGGACACAAGTGAAGATCACAAATCATTGAAGAAAAAAGGTTCAGAGCACTGTCTATTGGGGTCTAGATGACCCAACTCCCAATGTTAAAGTGCCTAGGATAGCACAAGGGTTAATCTTCAATTTCCCTCCTCCTACTTCTTGACCCCTCCGCCTTTTCTTCCTTTTTTTTCTTTTACTTTTTTTGGAACCTCGTCACCGTCCCTAAAGTCCCACTACGATCGTCTTTTGATCTATTTTCAATTATTTAATTATAACTTTGTCGTTATTAGCCAAAATCATGCCTGTCCTAGTCGCTTTCTAAGACACAGTTTCTGGGGAGCGGCAGGAGTTCATCAAAAATTCACCTCTGAGTAGTGGAAGGGACCATTGGCAACCCCGCCCCAATTTTCCCTCCCCATTGCTGAGAGCTCGGAGCAGGGAGCTTGTGGTTCACCCACCGTATTTTCTGTGCCACAAGTAATGCTTGTTTTCAAGCTGCATTTTTTGCGTCTACTCCTGATTCACAATGTTTTGAATTGAAAAATACTCAGAAATGCAGTTTTAAGCTTAATATTCTTTATCTATGTCCACCATTATCAGAAAAATGCCACTAGAACAAGTTAAAAACACAAAAAACACAGTTGTCATCGCACTGGGTCTTTAATACTCCACTCTTTACCTCTCTCTTCTCTTTTCCATCCCGTCCAAAAAATAAATTTATGCAAATCTGATTACTATAAATAACTTTTAGCCTAAAATCCACTAGGGGTTTATACAAATATGGACCTTGTGTGCCCATAACCCCCTATTTTGACAGCAAAAACTGTCCAACACAAAAGGCCATCAGAACAAGTAAAAAAAAAAAGAAATTAATAAATCAAATCATAATTTAACTCAGACATACGATGGATTTCTGTTAATAAATTGATTGTTTTTGCGTATCTGTACATGCAATAACTGAAAACCATGAACAATTGGTCAACCCTAAAAGATTAAAACGTATCACAGGGAAGGCAGACGTATCCCACATTTCCTACCCGTGTACCCGGATGATTCAAACCTGTTTGATTCTCTGACAAACAGAACGAGACTGGTAAGTCATGGAGGGCTTGGCTAAAATTAGCAGTGATGTCTTGCTGTGTAACAAGAGAAATGCTGGTCTGCTAACATCACAAAAATCTAACGCCAGGCACATTCCACTGTATAAATAACTACGGAGAGATCGAGGACGAGGGGCGGCCGAGAAAGAGAGATGAACGGAGAGAGGGAGAAGAAGTTCATTGAGTGATGGGACAGCTGAAGTAGACGCATGGCAACCCAGCAGAGAACTGCACCAAATCAAAGGGGAAATGAGGCATCAAAAGAAAAAAATGTCCCTTCCAGCACCAGTAACGTGTTTTCTGTTGATGTATTAAAGCCTATAGGTTGCTTCTTAAAGCAGAATTCACAATATCACACCTGTATGTATTTGTGGAAAGTGATATCTTGTCTTTTCCCTTTCCTCTCCAACAGCAAAAAGTCAAAGCAGAACGACTCACTACGTCAGTCACCTCTTAGAGGTCATTTCTGTCCCCTATCACCTTATGCATTCTTAGAACAGATTTCTACGAAAATAAAATTTGGACCTAATCTATGACCACTATAAGCTGCACTGTCAATGAACGGTCTATTTTAGAACTGATGTCATATTTAAGGTGCATTGAACTATAAACCACATTAAGCAAAAGAGTCACAGTTAAGTCTGTCAGTCAGTCAGACTCTGATGTGACACGCTACACGTTAGAAGCCGAAGCGTTAGCTGTGTTAGCGTATTCATGATCCCTGCAATTCCCAACCTTGTTTACAGCACTCAAAAAAAAAAAAAAAAAACAGACAGATATTCCTAAAACAAACATTGCTGTGGCTATGCTAACTCCTAATCTTGTTAGTAACACGTACAAAAACGCAGTCCGGCAACGCTGCACGTTAGCCGTGTTAGCATGTCGGACCAATCACTGTCGAATGGTTTCAACATGGAAACGCCCGTCTCTTGAAGCAATGTTGAGGGACTTTGCCTCATTTCGCGAGAGCTGGGAGTAATGCGTTTTCCATGTGTGCCGTCACATCTTGAATCGTCCGGTTGTTTTAGTCTATGTTAGTAACATGTAAAAAAAGGTCAACATGGACTACATGTCAGCCAAGTTAGCTGACGCAATACTCAAACTTCTAAAAAAATAGCTGATACAAACATCAGGCCTGCTGTAACTACGCTAACTCCCAACTTTGTTAATAGCAAGTTTACAAACACAGTCTTACACCTTATCGCATTTTAAATCACACCCAACCTTGCTTGGACTGGGATTAATTAAGGTGGAATTAATTTGTTTTTTTTTGTTCTAGTTCTAGTTGTACGAAAAATACGAACTTAAAACAAAACTCAGCAGTTTACTCCAATTTGGAATCAATGTTGATTCATTCGTGTGTGTTTTTACATGTTAAAGAAATTATCCAATCACATGAAAGTATTTGAATTTGGAATAAACTTGGCTTTTTTAAATTCGAAAAATGTTCTGCATTACTTGAAATTCTTTATCCTTCCATCTGTTTTAGTTTTCTAAAGCACCAAGTAACAAGGAAAGTTGTCCAAATTGGATCCATACAGAAAGCTAGAAACACTACAACAATATTCATTTCAGTCAGACAACCCTTGCAGAATAATATTTATTTCACAACATCTTTAGGTTGGATTTCACAACTTTGTTTTGGCATAAGGCTCCGTTCAATTCCTTGAGATAATTCTTTTTCCTTAAACTTTCGGGTAACAAACCCCGTAACGGAGCCCACAGGTGGAAGCCGGGGGGGAGGGAGGAGCGAAAAATGAGCGCTGAAGGTAAGAGAGAATGAACAATTGTGCACCTGACTTAAATAGGAGGCTGAGCAGGTGAGTTAATTGACTGACTCGCCCTAGGGGAGTAACCTGTAACTTTGTCGAGTGTGCCTGCCCGAAATGCGACGAGTCGCTATTTCAGATGTTGTAGAATTTGATCATGGGGCTTCATGTAAAACAGTCTTCATTCTGCAGTCCACCATAATGTGTCGGCCGGCTTTTCTGGTGCTTTAGGTTTGAGCAAACTAGGAAAGAGGGTACAGCAGGATTCACAGACTACATTTGGGGACTTTTTCCAAGAGGAAAGTACATCTAAAACACACACATCTCCTTGGAACCATACCAAAACCTTTCTGTTTTGGTTAAGCTGAAGTACAAGTACTGTCTATTTACAATCAAAGAATTGATTTTCATGGTTTCTTGCATTTCAGGACTTTTCAAGTATTTTTGACAGAAATATCAGGTGCAGGTCATCCAATAACACAGGTATCTGATAATGATAAATCCGAATAACACGTGAACTATAGATATTTCACTAAAAACTAATACCACTAAGTTTATATTGACATTTGTCCAAAATTAGTCCTGGTTTTAAATCTACATTTGTGCAAATTAAATGTAATAAATGAAAGACTAGATGGAGTTCAAACAGATAAAAGCACCTAAGTGTTGTATATTTTTCAGAAATGTTTCTTCCTTTAATATACCGGGTAATGCTAGAACCATTCCCAACACCATGTTCACAAAGAATACACATGTCGAGGTTTTGAAAGTAACAGGAAGTTGGGAGGTTCCCTACATTAGCAGATCTGTAAAATTAATCAGATAATTGACAGATCATATCGAGTTTCTTAATATGGGATTTCTCTAAAAACATGTAGCTAACATGTAGTTATAAGGAGATATCAGAATAATGATAGAAGTTGAAAGTTCCTGCATTTATGCACCTTCAACAAATATATTTAATAGTTTGACATTGCCAAAATGTGTAAATTATGCACAGGAGATTTAGAGATTTTAGCTCCCACATGAGCAAATCTAATGGTATGACCTCCATGTTTCAAAACTAATGAGTGTGCATTAAGAAAAAAACAAAACAGGAAGTTTAAAAATGACCAGTTATGTGGACATACAGTATAAACGCACAATGATGAGCCACAATACAAAATGCACGTCGACTAAACAGTCACTGGATGTTATTCAAAGTAGCTAACAGCATTTGGCCAACATATAAAAAAATGTAGGATTTATTTCTCATTCTTTAGGGGATTGGCTTTTGAGCATTGATGGATAGACACAGCCAAGCTGAAAAACCTCGGCTAGATCAGGAATTCAAAACATGTTTTAATCCTGCGTGGCCTTGTGAAAATCAGACCTTAATTAAAAGCTCTGCTCATCTGAAAAAAAAACAACCTTTCTAGTAATTTTGCCTGCATAAGGGAGAGTTTAAACAGGTCTGACACTTACTCTTAGAAACTTGTTTGTAGATGCTCACTATGATTAAAAACTTGAACTATGTTTACTCCTCTTCTATTAATCGAATCAAATAAAACTTCATTTGTTTGGCACTTTCTCTACTAGTTTGACACGCACACACAACAAACCACAAAATTATCCACTTATAAGATGCAAAGTACAAAGTAGAGCAGAAAGTGCTCTGAATAGTGTTAAATAACAATCAGTGTATTCACAGTTTAGGCTTATACTGCAGAAAATGAAAAGGTTCGGACCAACCAAATGTTTGGTTCTTGCCTTCAAGCTGAATCTAGACAATCTTTGTTATTTTGGGAGTTTTATAGAAATCTTTTAATGACTAGATTTTATCACAGCTGGAGTATTTGTAGGTAAAGTCACAAGATTTTGAAGTTTCTTGAAATTGTTGCTTGAAGTCATACAAGTTATAAGGTACTCAAAGTAGGGTTGAAGTACAGGCTGAAGTAATTTTGAAAGGTGATTCTTCTCAAAAATTTTACAAACAGGTTTATTAACGCTTAGTTTGCTAATTAAGCAACTTCTTTGCACATATATACAGTGTGGCACAAAGGCGTGCAAACACTGTGATGGAATAATAAAAATCTTTATAGATAAATCCTGTTGCTGAACTATAATCCTTAAATAGAATTAATAATGAAAAGGAATTAAAGGTGATCCTACAAGTGCTTTTCATTGAAGTGACATCATCAGTCCCAGCTCCTAAGTGTCCTTCTGTGTCTGTGAGTGACGACCAGTAACAAACTTATCCTAAAGATTGAAAGATTTGGAATTTTGGATATCCATATAAAGACCAAATTTCTATCTAACCTGAAAGTATGCAGCAACGTGTCCGCTGTCTTGAACTGTATAGCTATTTACCTTTGTTTTTTGGCGTGTATTAAATTGTTGGTGGTAAACCCTGGCGAGCTGTTGGATGTGCAGATATTACCTTCACCAAGGTCCAGAACAGCCAACACAGCACTAGTCCGAGCCTCTCCCAGGTGATTGTTGGCGATGCAGGTGTAGAGACCCGCATCACTGGGTTTGCAATCCCTAATCCAGAGCCCTCCATACTCCTGGTTCTCCATGTTGAGAAGAGCATCGTTGTGGTACCAGTACAGGGACGGCTGAGGGTCTCCAGCCACAGTCACCTTCAGACGGATGTCACACCCTGTCCCCACCGCAGAGTTCCTCATTTTACGGACGAAAACAGGGGGAGTGGGCGAAGGACGTCCAGGACCAGGAGGCTCTGGTACAACCTGGTCAGGGTTCGCTTTGGACCTTTTAGGGGGTATGATGGGACTTGAGGGGGCAGCTGCTTCCTCTGCTCCCTTTTTTAGGGACATTTGGAAGTCAGCTTTTCTCATGGTTAAACTAGCTTCCCAGGTGGATCTTCTATTGGCCAAACGTGTCCTTTTGAGGCAACACTCTCACATACAATCCCCAGACAAGTTGGGTAGAATTCTTTACCATCAGTAAAAAAAAAGTCAAATGTTTTTGTGGAAAATTATAAAGTATTTCTGGAAATAATCAAACCTCTAAAACCTTTGTTTGCGACTTCAGTTTTCTAATGAAGTAGCTACCACTCTCCTGCACACCAGTATTTTTAGGGTAAGACCCACCAGCTCATTTTGCATGAACAGTAGCTCACTTGACTTGTCTCTTGGAAGTGACGGCCCTGCTTCTTCGGCTCCTTTTTCCTGATGTCCACCTGTATTCCTTTGTACGAGGGCAACAACTCCACAGGACAAACTCTTCACACCTACAATCGGTTTGTTATTTCGATGCAAGGCTCCTGTCTCTTGATCTGCGCCTTCCTTGACTTCCAGTTAGCGTCAAATCCAATCTGGTAAAATTGAACGTTAACCCCCCACTCCCGATTCCTTGTCCCATGCGTTAAAGTGCTCCAATCATGATCAGCACCCGCCTTACGTCTGCTGGTGAGTCTGCTGGGAGAAGTGACAGTTGCAGCCTTGCTAGCCTCACAATGACAGCTGTGCGGTCTGTCTGCCCGCTCACGACACGACTCCCGCCCCTCGTGTCATTTTTAGCCAAACTGAGGTCAGTAGATCATGGTGCAACACTTGGCACAGAGGAAGGGGCTGCGGGTACAAGACAGATATTCAGTTTGCAAGTCATGTAGAGGCCAGCGCCAGTTTAGCCGTTTTCTGAGTAAGCAGCAAAATATCCCCCAAAAGAAAAATAAGTGGTTGATATTTGGAATGACTTTTATGTTTGGTTTATTCAGAAGTCATAAAGTTTCTGATTTTTTATTTTTTTTGCATGAACCAACATGGTACAGGTTTTAACAGTTGGTGATCCTAATTCATGTGCAGGAGTTGTACATCTTCCAGAACAAAATTAAGAGAATCCTTCATACTTTCTAAGAAAGTTGTCTTGTGCATGCCCCAAAACATTAGCCTGCTTTTTACCTACCTGAAATGCAAAATTCTTGTGTGGGAAGAATTCCACTTTCATGCTAGTATGAGACGGCACTTATTGAAGAACTAACTCTGTTCGTCTTTTGATCTGTTTTCAAAGAGTTCCCAGTGGTCTTTCACTCATGATTCTGCCATTTCTGGTCTAAATAAAAAAAAACTGTATCGTTTACTAGGACATAGTTTCTGCAGAGGCAGCCGCTCACACAACTGACCGAACATTATCAAAAATGCACTCAAAAAACGTTCACTTTGAATGAACATAAAAAAATTATGGAAAGGATATCCACATGATTAGATTGCGTTACTTGAACAAAAATGAATCATGTTGGTCCTACTTAATTTATTTAGGTTGGCTCAACTTAATGAATTTAGGTTGGGTCAACTTAATGTATTTAGGTTCAAATTAATAAATTTAAGTTGATTCAATTTAAATAGAGCAGTTGCACCCAACTTTAAATTGATATTGTTGCTCACTCTAAAAAGAAAAAAGTTGATCCAATTTAATTGAATCACTTCAATTGGTCACACCTAAGTAAATTAAGTTTATTTAACTTGAATTTCTATTTATTTCTATAATTTTATTTATTCATCTGTAATTGATATGTTGTTCCAAAGTTACAACCAATGGGTCTTTTAATTTTCACATCAAAGACATGAATTACCCAGCAAAGTCCCACATCACAAGACAGGAGCTCAATTACCGCGAACTCTGTGTTAAGTATTGGAACATTAACAGTTTGCCACACAAGGGGGTTGGTCTTCATCCTCTACCAAACTTTAACTCATGGTGCAAAAAAAAATAAACATAACAGTTTAAATCACTAGTTAAAACAGAGTAAAACAGCTAGACAATAAAACCCATGGACAAAAACTCACACTTAGACCCCAATCTGCCCAGATAGACAAAGAAAATGGTATCCCACAATTCCTTGCGATTACTAATGCATCCAATTTAATGGTATCATGTTGGATCAACATGATTGAAATTAGTAACTTTTAAATGGATTATTTTTATGTACAATCGACATGATTCATTCACGTAAGATTTACAAACATAAAATTTTCTGGTTGAAATGACAAGTTACTTTTTCGTTAACTTAATTGGCTGGTAATTTCCTTTTTTTGAGTGTGGGGAGCAATATTATAGCTATCCAGCCGTACAGTTTTGATCAGATTCCAGGAAAACAAAGATGATCAGAATGGAGCAGAGCAGGGAGCCCAGCTCATTTTCTATATCGCAAATACAACTGCTTTCAAACCTTCATCTGCTTCTGATTCACAACAACTTACATAAAGACACACAATTTTGAGTTAATTATCTTAATATTTGTCCCCCATCATTAAAAACACCAACAATATGATTTTCATTGAAGTGGATCTTGAACCAAATGTTGTTCCAGCTATGAAATGTGTTGCTAATCACCACTCAGGTAATGTAGGCTAATGGCTGGGGCCCCAGACCAGAAGAGGGGCCCCAACAAGTGTTGACCAACGTTAAAAACCAGAACATGAGGGTTAAATAGCAGCGGCAGTGCCAAACTCCTTGAATGGGCCTCTGCCTCGACCACCACTTTTTGTTGTTGTTGTTGCAAACAAACATGTTAGAACAGTCAAGATGGAAGGTTCTCTGTTTAGTAAAGAAAGACAAAAAAGAGGAAGTAGAGATGAGACCGTAGTTCATTTAGCTTTGAGAAAATAAGTCCTGCTCAGACTGTTGTACTTGTGATGGGGGTGGTAGTAAATGGCTAAAGGCTGTAAGACGTTAGGAGATGGACTGGAAAATATTCAATTGAATTATTGCAGGTTAGAGGGATGATCTGGGTGACAACACAAACGCCACCAAAGAGGAACCGGGAATTTTGGCCACAACAACAATTTATTGATCATTAAACCTGGCTGGCCACTGAGATATGGTTAAAAAAAACTTCTGGCTGGCCTTTCGACACGCTGGGACTCCTGCGGCAGCACCAAAGGCACTCCAACATCCAGGCTGCACCCAGCCTTCTTGTGTGCTTCAACCAGTCTGCTAAGTCGCCTCAGGCTATTTACAACACAGGCAGGGTCCCTGCCCTTGACTGCATGGCAGAACTGGCAGTCCCAGCGGTCCAATTGCTCCTCCTCACTTCATCGGTGCCTCTGATGAGTGGACTGGCGGTCCAAATGCGGCCCCTGTGCGTACAGGCCCAGTGGTTCCCGGAGTGCGCCCCTGGGGCGTGCGCCCTCCTGGCCGGATGGGAACCTTTTCCCAGAGTCTGCAACTTCCTTGAGCAGGCGTCTTCTCCGCTCCGCTCCTATATGGTCTCTCAATTATGAGCAGGTGCATCCAATTAAGGGGCGTGTCCACATGCAGCATGCAAAGGGTTTGAAAAACACAGCAAACATGCAAAAACAATCATGCAGTTAGTCTTTGTCCCACCTGCTCACATACTGATGTGACACTGATGGGAACAGAGTTACCTGAGTGTTTACTGAGCACGCTAAACATGAAATAAACAGAGATTTTTGGTTTGGATGTAAACCTTAAGCAGGTATGATTTCACAGTTAATTGATGATTATTTGATAAAATTAGATACGTGTTAATAAATACTTATTTAAAGGATCCCTTTGTTGGTAGACGCCTCTAAATCAGATTGTAAGTAAATTAAATTCATTGATGGTAATCACTGGTGCCATATCTGAAATAGGGGAGAAGAACTGCAAATTAGTCAAATGATAGTAATGAGCTTTGGAGGGAGCCGGTTTAGCTCGTGCTGGTTTGCGGCGCCTTCTGTCAGTGAAACCAGGGTTCGACTCCGGGCTGCTCCCTGTTCCCTTCTCTACCTCTGTGCCGCTTCCGAGCCCGGTTTGAGAAGGTTGCGTCAGGAAGGGCATCCGGCGTAAAACATTGCCAAGTTTACCATGCGACTTGTTCGCTGTGGCGACCCCTGATGGGAGAAGCCAAAAGTGGAAGAAGATAGTAATGAGCTTTAGAATAAAGTATTGCATTTCTGGACTTTGCTTGTGGTACAAAAATCATTGTTTTTTTAAACTCACATTCTTAGATCAAAATTCATCTTTAGTCAGCCTAATTGAAAAATTATTTTAAAAATAATCTTTTTTTGCCAGAAAAAAATGTATTGTGTTACAGAAAATTACTACAACAGTGTTTGTGTTATTTCTCTTTGTGAGATAGATTAAAAAATTAAAAAAATTGCAAAATAATGAGACAGCCTGAACTTGTTTAGGATTTCTAAACAGATCTGTCTTCCTCTAAAAAAAACCAAAAAAAAAGGGAAACATCGCCTTTTGACCTGAAATTTATGAAATTTGAGTCTTTAAGTCAGTACAACTTCTCTATTTTGTTTCCTCTATTAATCTGAAGGACAAACACAAAACAAAAATATTTCTTTTAAATCAAGTGACTGTGAGAAGTTTGGTAATCACAAAATGAGAAACATTTTTTACATTTTATTAAACATTGAATTACTGAAACTGTAAAAATAGTTTAGAAGACAAATACACAACAATCTGCTATCAGGCAAAAAATAAAAGAAAAAAATATTTACAAAAATGTTGAGACATTGCTTAAAATATTTTACAAGAACCAGGAAAAGAGCAACAATATTACAGAATGTAAAGACTCACTCCGAGGAAAATAGTGTTTTGGGGTTTTTAACATGTCTTTGCAGCATTTCTTCTCACAATAGATGACATATTTATAGAAAGTTGAGCTTAAAATTGCCTTTCCGAGGATTTCTTTATTCAAATCGTTGTGAATCAGGAGCAGCTGTTTGACAAGATCGCATTTTGTTACATAGGAAACACAACTGGAGCCCTGCTCTGCTCCATTCTGCTGCGTCCACTAGAGCCATGCAGGGTGGGAGGGGTTTTGTCTAAAACCAGCGTCATTTAAAATATGATGATCAGAGTGGGCCTTTTTTAAACAGACCTATGAGATGTTTGCTCAGGTCACTGCAACATTTCTGGATGGAAACCAGAGCCAAAGGAATCCAAAAACACTAGAGCGCAATTAGAAAAATCGCAGAATTATTGGACAACAAATAAAGTTCCTCTGAAGCTCAGAAAAGTTTCTTTAAGGCAACGGAGTGAACGTTTACATGACTGTGGATGTGATTTCTGATGACAGAGAAGACCTGCTGCTTCTGCTGGCTGATCCTCTCTCCTTCAGGCCCATCTTCCTCACCACCTGCCCCAGCCGCCGTCTGAATTTCTTGCCCACAAACGCATACAACACCGGGTTTATGCAGCTGTGAAGCAGCCCCAGGCTCTGCGTGCCAAACATGGCCTGGTCCACCGCCATCCTCTCCGGGCACTTGTAGGGAACGATCTTTGCCCTGAAAAATGTGTCTGTCATCACCGTGACGTGGTACGGCATCCAGCAGAGCAGGAAGGCGCCGACCACGAACACGATCACTCTCATTGCCCGCTGACGCTGGAACCCCCCGCGGATGTGGAGGAGGCGCTGGATGGTTATTCCGTAACAGGGCACCATGATGGCCAGCGGGAGGAGGAAACCCAAAGTGTGGCGGAGGATTCTGGTGCTCAGCCGCCATTCGTCTGCACTCCTGGGATCGTACTGCTCGGCACAGACGTACAGAGTGAAGTTCTTAGAGGAGAACGACGAGCTGAACAGCCCCGGCAGAGACAGAAGAGCCCCGAGGGCCCAGACGGCGGCGCAAACACCCCAGCTGGCCATCAGACGGTTGGCCCTGCGGGCCTCAAGTGCTCGCACGATGACCATGTACCGGTCCACGCAGATGCACGTCAGGAAGAGGATGCTGGAGTAAAAGCTCAGCTCCTGCAGGACGGTGACGATTTTGCACAGGGCGTCACCAAACACCCAGCCCACGGTGACGGAGGCGGCCCAGAATGGCAGCGTGAGGGCCAACAGGATGTCGGCGACTGCCAGGTTTAAGAGGTAGAAATCAGAGGGAGTCATCGTCCGCCTGTTCATGCTGATGACCACCCCCACCACCATGTTTCCGGGAATCGCCAGCAGAAAGATGAGAACGTAGAAAACGCACACAGTGATCATCACGGCGTCGGGAAAGGTGAAAGTGTCGCAGGGCTGAGTGTCCGGGTCCAAGATGAACTCTGTGTAGTTGTAGGTGAAGTTGAGTTCTTCGTAAATGGAGCTGAAGTCGTCCATCTCAAACTTTGAGAGAGAAGACACGTTAAAATCTGTGAGGGTGGGAAAAAACAAACATGTAAATCAATATTTTACAATAAAAGCTCCCGTCTTCTGTAATAGAAGTGCTTAAGCTCTTACCAGTCATCGTTGTGTCTCCTCCACCGCAAAAACCTTGTGTCTCAGAAGGTGACGAGACGCAAACAGACTTCCCTTCTTCTGGCTTTCCTCAGTGACCAAGACTTTCAAAAGGGAGGGGTCTATTTCCAATTTGAATACATTACACTGACACTTTTTTCTAACAATGTTGACCAGAAAAAAAGAATATAACAGCATTTTTACTGAATATATTATACATTTCTATGTTCATTGAACAGTATTTTGGTAAAACTTGTGTTTGGGTATTAGAAAACTGTTCTGACTGGGTTATTCCACAAAACCAAAAGAGAAAGCAATAAGTAGTTCTATTAATTATTCAAATAATAAAAAACGAGAAACTTGAAAAAAAATGGAGAAAAATAATATTTTTGTTGTTTCTTTTTGACTTTGTAACCCTTCGGCTTTCGTTTCATACTCTTTACATTAAAGTATAGGGTTATTTTTTTTTATTTTTTGGAAAATGTGGAGGATAAATCACTCCAGAGAGTTGTTAAAATCAACTATGTTGGGAGGGGGGGCAGACTAAATCTGCGCTGGCCACAAACGCATTACCGGCATCTGATCATCAGCCCATCTGATCCACCGCTGCTGTCAGAAGGAAGTCCCCAGCTCATGACATGTCTGTTGGCACATGAGTGCATCACACTTCCCGCCACACTTCTCATGTGTTTCAACTCACAATGTCACAAGGCTTGGGCTTCATTTCTCAGCAATAAACTAAAGTATGTAAACATGTTTTGGAAATAGGCCTCAGGGAAATATTGGAAGGAGAAACCGTCTACCAGAAAACAAGTTTCTGTCTAAAATCAGCAGTGATATTAAAATCCTGTTTTCATTTTTGTTGCTTTAATTAGGTCAAAGTTTTCTAAACTATGAGACATTATTGGTCCGTGAAGGGAGATGACATGTCTCCTCTTCTACGTTCAAACTGCACCTGATCCGTGGTATTGGTGTACAAGCGGACTTAAAATCATGAAAGTCCAAAACAACCAGGGAAAGACCTTAAATTCACAATCCAAGGTCGGAGCTGAGCTCTGGGGTCGTGCCAATCCACCTTCTGACAAGACTGACTGCTGTCAGGACGCCCCAATTCATCCAGAATTCTAGATGGATTGATGTTGCTTAAAATGGAAACACCAGAGGGTGGATGCATTTGTCAGTTATTGTTGATAAAAAGTGACCTACTGCCATGTTCGACCTGTACATTGTAAAAGAACAGAAAAATAGTTCAAAGGCCACAGAGACCATTGACTGTATATGAGAGCTGGACTGAGTCAACCCTCCACGTTCCCATGAGAAGTACCTGCTGGTCCCGAAAAGCCGAAACCCCACAAATTTCTATAGAGAAATAAACAGCTGTTACTCAAGTGATTCTGTGTCAGAATAACTATTCTTACTCTGATGCCTTTATATGCTTGTTAATCATCTTATTTTTAATATTTTTTTTCTGTAGTTCAAGTCTTTCGTGGTATAAACTGGCCAATCAGAGTGGTTGTCATAGAAACGTTGATTCAGACAGACTCGGACCAATCGCTGCTTATGGACGATTTCTGGTTCCAACATGGAAGCATCTGCATGGCAAAAAGTGGCAACAGATGTTGCTTCATGCCGCTGGAACAGGAAGTAAGGCGTTTTCTATGGATGACATCACACTGGCTCTGTCCAGGTCTCTTATACGGTCGTTGGCGGACACACACACACACGAAGTTGGTGAAAAGACAAAGGCAGCTCTCTATATGCTGTACATACATCTGCAAACACATACGTCTGCTGGATATTGAACATTTTTCAGAAAGTCAAAGCAGCAATTAGTTGTTACGAGTAAAATACGCCTCCAATTCACTTCCTCAAACTCTTGTCAAAGAAATTGGTTTTTTTCTTCACATCAATACAATTAAAATCATAAGTACTTATTTAAAATGTAATAGTAACAATAAACCTGTACTGTGGAAAGGAAAACTGTTATGAAAGCTGGGCTGGATTGAAAAAAGTGTAATGTTCACTGGTGATCCTCGTTTTGTATGATGTAACAAAAGAACTGAAATAAAATGAATTAAATTGAGATAAATTCATTTGTGTTTTTTTTTTTTTTAGGTAAGGGGACTGTTGTAAAACCAGTGAGAATGTTAAAGTGTTCTTATAGTAGCTTGAGATTTTCTTTGAAAACTACCTTTTTTTTAGAAAGTTATAAACACTTTGGCTCTTGATGTTTTTAATGAAAATCCTTCTTTCTGTTCCTTTATGCTCTGCAGGAAAACATTCTGTGAATCAACAGTAAAAATGGGGCAACTCTAAGCTGTCTGTACGTCTAGGATGGTGCTTGGTGCAACAAAGGATGTGAAGAAACATGGGTTTTGACGTTGTATGCAATGTGTTGCTTCCACTTTAAGCACTTCTTGATACTGTTTCAGGCCTAAACAATAGGAAAAAAAATGCTTTCATTCTTTTACTGACACGGTGAGACGTTCGATATGCAATGGTTTCTCTGTACACTTTCCAGAAAAGCAAAAGAATTTCATTTTCCGGACACTAGATGGAGCCGAAGAGTTTAAAAAAAAAAAGTAACAGCAACTTCCAGCTGCTTCTGACCTTCTGTAGTTGAACTTTAATTTGGTTGAGTTTAACAGTAAATGTGATGATTCTAGCTCAGAAAAGTCTTTAGATCAGGTTTTAACAGAAAACTTATCGACAACTTTCTGTACAAGGCAGTGGAACAAACATGACAATCTCTGACATTAAGAGCTGATCTGAGACGACCAAATTGGTTAAAATGAAATGATTAAAAACAACCAACATCTTTGAACAGTTTGGTTAAGAGCAGGAAGACGCCTCACATCTCCTCCTGGGGCGTTGGATCTCAAAAACTCCACTTAAGGCATTTACCACTTCAAAATGAAAACTAAAAAGGAGAAACTAACGGGTCGCCACGTTTCAGCATAAATTAAGAGAAGAAAGTGCATCGAGTGTTCAAGTAGGGCGTGAAGTTTAACAGAAAGGGGGTGGGGGTGTCGGGTTTGGCTTCTCGAGAAGTGTACTTGCACTCCAAAGGACTAATGACACGTCTGACCACAGTTTTGAGTAAAAAAACAACAATAACAATGTAAAAGTTGATCATCCATGTTGATCCAGGCTGTGGTCAAGAGCCAGCCAAACTGGAGCAGAGATCCTGGAGCCCCACCCTGTCACACCCTCCCGCTTTCATCTTTTGGCGCGGCGTGGGTCCCTGCCGTTGCTAATGGTAACTGAGGACTTTGTGGCCGGCGGCGGTCCGGCGGCGTTAACGGGAGGCGCGCCGTTGCCAGGTGACCGGCCGTTGGGTCGTCCGATGACCCCAAACGTGGAGTCGCGTGGTGTGCCGGGTGGGGGGTTGTTGGCAAATGGTGGCAAGGCACCGTTACCTGAAAGTTGACAGGTGAGGACAAACCATCATCAGATCCAAAATAAGAACGTGATGCAGGCAGAAACGTCTGCAAGAATGAATGGTTCAGACAGTAGTGTGTCGATGTTTACGAAGCATTTCTAATGTTCTGTTTGACCCGAATGCTAATCTTAAAGACCCACCCTGATGAAAACGGTGTTTTTTGAGTTTTTAAACTAAATGCTCTTGTGACATTTTTCTGATGACATAAAAAAAGTGAATTTAGCTCAAAATGCTTTTCAATTTCTTTATTCAAAACATTGTTACATCGCTTAAATGTTTACATCACATTAATCCTATATTCTAAATATAAAAATACTGACCTGGTGGAGCAGGTGTACCTGAGTTCTGATTCGGGGGAGAGTTTCCTCGCTGGTTCTGGTCCGGCTTACCCTACGAGGACAAATAATTATCAATTACTTAGGAAAGAACAAACAAATAATATTTGAACAACCATCAGTTGATCTCCTATTTCTAAGACAGCAGTGGAATTCTAATTCCTCCTTTGGTTACCCGTCATACCGTTTGACCACGTAGATGTGGATTCCATGGAGAAGTATTCGACTTCAAAGATTGAATTAGTGTTCCCATGCTACATCACAATTAACCGTTTTTGTTGTGTTGTTACAGCACAGTGTGTCCTGCTGCGTCCTGATTGGCTAATTTACCAATAAATGTGTATGTATATCTATATATGTATATATGTATTTTAGCTGGAATAAACCAAATCTAAACATGGATTCCCATCAGACTACTTACAGACTTGTTCTGCTGGTTTGCTTGGGCTAGGACCTCTGGATTTGGTTCGCTAAAGTTGGGCACTTCTGAATACACCATACAAAATCTGAGGACACAGATTATACGTTATATGAAGGTAAACACTTAGAAACAGGATCATGTTGTGCATGAACATGTAAAAACATGAATTGCTACTCACTCTCCAATCTTCTGGAGGTCTCCTCCTCTTCCAGTGTACAGAGTCAAGCAGCCTTTCCATATAGATGCATAACTAACAGAGATATTGTATATCAGCACTGCTACGTCGACACCACAACAGTTGTGTTACGTGACAACAAAGACAAGGATGTCCTACCCTCTGGTGAGCTTGATGATGTCTCCTGGTTGAATTAGACTACCGAGTTCGTCCCAAACTGAGATTGCTATGCTGCCACTCTTGTCCGCCACTTTGCACGAGCGGACTTCGTGGCCGTCTTTCGTTTTCGTCACGCGCCCTAATGAAAACACACCGAACCGTTAGTGGGATTGGTTAAGAGTTGTTGGCGTGAGAAGCAGCCAACAGCGTCCACATATGGACAAACACTGACGTTACACCCGGGGGGCGGGGGGGAGGCTGATTTAGCCTCACAATAATCTGCGTCGACTTACCTATCTCCAAAACGATGAACACGATATTCAAATTTTTCGACCCGGGTTTCACATCCTTTAGCAAAAACAAGGCCTCGTTAGTAGGGGCCGCCATTATTCTAAAGAAAAATAAATCAATAAACCAAACGAATAAGGGCGGATTCGCTTCGCCTTCTTGTCACTTTAGCGCTGTCTGTCTCCTACTCCAATGTGGGACGCTACTAGGCTAGCGCATGCCCCCCTAGACCAATTAGCCTGTTAGCCAAATGCTAACTGAGCCCTATTCAACAAACCGTATGTAAATATAAGCGTTCTCCGCAATCACCGTTGTTTCTACACATACAGTGTAACACTTTGACGGCAATGTGAATTTTGGCTTAGATGTTATGATTCCCGACAGTAAGGGGAAAGGAGAAAAATCATGCTAGTTCCTTCTTTGACGTAGTACTTAGCTATAGCGTTTGCTAACTGATAGTGAACTGCCGGTCGCTTTTATTGAGTGTGGCCGCTACCATTACTCTGTAGGGGGGTGGGTTAAAAGTGTTTACTTCGTGCTCTTGCGCAAGAAAGACAAATTAAAACTAGTAAAGTCACTTCAAACCGTTATTTAAGTGTTCGGCATTTATAGCAGCGAGAAAGGTGTGTGATTACGATTATTTTACGGCATAAATAGGTTGGTTTGCTCCACAGTGCTGTTGTTCCCAAGGACCGCGAGATTATAGAACCTTAGCAAGGGTTGGTACGGATGCATTGCGAATACTGAACAAACTTAATATTTGTATGAATTTTTGTGTATATTGGTTTAGTTCGCAAGGCTTTCAGCTTTGATAATAATAATTAAATGGCTGACTTTTCACTTATCAAATACTCATCAGAACAGCAAGAATATACTAATTCATACCAATAAAAACGCTGGAATATCCGTGCACCAATCTTCTCTCCCTGCTTTGTGACTTGAGCAGGGTAACACTGGAGGAATAAGCCTACCCTTCCCACTTGGACATTTCACCAATCGAGAGCAGAGGCACGCGTAGACAGAGAAATTTTGTTCAAAAGGGCAATTTAGAGTTACCGATCAATCAAGTCTGTGTGCTTTTGTGTCCCAGGAAGACGAACGCACGGGTTATCAAAATTCCAAAGAAACCAAATCTTTTTATCTAGTGCTGTTGATACTTATGAAAATGTTAAAGAAAAGAACGTCACGAACAGGATTCGAACCTGTGCGGGGAAACCCCATTGGATTTCGAGTCCAACGCCTTAACCTCTCGGCCACCGTGACGAGTTACATCTAAACCTTCGCGGATGAACAATTTAACCCATACAGATAAATCTTACTTGTGTTGGCAAACTGTGAGGCGGTTTTCGAAACATTTCAATGTTAGATGTAAATAAATATAATAATAATAAACGTTGTTGCACATTTTCTATTTTTTTTAGGTAGTTGGTGAATCCTACAGGGGGAGACAAAGACCGCAACCAAGACGACGTGACGGTCTGTTTAACGTCATTTCAAGTTTGATTTTTTACCGTTTAAGCAAACATATATATTATTGGAGCTTTTCTAACGTTTCTTTCATATTTATTGCCCATTAAATTATATTTAAATACATTTTTAGATAACAACAATAAAGTCAAATGATGAAACTGAATTTACAAAGGTAATATTATGGCACCGTCCCGCCATCTTAACGGGGCGCCGCTACCTTGCTTAACCAATTGCCGTCGTCATCTTTGAATTTGTTCATTGGTCATAACTTAAAATGTAGGATGAATAAGAAGCTTATGCTTTGTTTATGTTTACGTCGCTTGTGGGAGTCGATACTTCATCACCCTTCCACTAAACACGAACATCCCTAAATTTTCTGAAGTTAAGAATCTCTTGTGACGGGTTTCAATGCGCATGCTCAACTGTGATCATGTTGATAATGGTTCAAACCCCAAGGTTTTGTTACGACGCTGAAGTTGGCTTCTTATTCACACCTTAAAGGAACATTCCACTGCATTTTTTACACTAAGACCAAGGGCCTGTTGCACAAAAGTAGGATAAGGGATTAAGCCAGGATATCTTGGTGATACTGGCTCAATTGATCCCCAATCCGGTTGCACTAAAGCTGGATAGGGGGCAGGAGGATATGTTATGGTATAAGTTACCATGGAGATTTATTCTGTGGAGCTAGCCTGCTCCAGACCAGGCTAAATTCCATCTCTAACGTCAGTCAGCAGTCGCCACAAATGGAAACCAATAGTTATTTCACTGCTCACTATACATTGTTATCACATATAACTAGACCCACTGTCATTATTTAAACGTTTGTGATCATTAATTTCAATCATTTTGGATAAATAATGAGTTTTACATGATGTTGCTATCATTAGATAATTTACAGTTTCCCATAGACTATAAGGCTATATGTAAAATGATAGAATATTAGGGCCACAGAGGGGAAAAAAAGACAAGTCATAATATTGTAACCAGTTGTTTTAAAGGAGGAAAGTTGTTAAAATGACAGATGTGGGGCATTTCGTGAAATTTTACCTCAGTATGGTTTCATAAACGAAGACATGCTGATGTGCCAGAATATGAAGTATCACATTTTCATAACTATCAAAACTGTAAAAAGAATATGTTGCTTTTCTGCAGAAAGAACCAGCCTCATAAATTTATGACTTTTTCCTTTTTCCTCAGTGGGGCCCTAATACTCTGTCATACAAAATAATACACATTCCATTAAAATATGAAAACACAATGTGTAACATTATGTTCCTTTATTGAATAAGGATAAAACAAAGCAGGTAAACCACACTTAAAAACGTTCACTTTGAATGAACATAAAAAACTTATGGAAATGATTTCCACATGATTAGACAGCGTTACTTGAACAAAAATGAATCATATTGGTCCTACTTAATGTACTTAGGCTCAAACTAATAAATTTAAGTTGATTCAATCTAAATACTGCAGTTGGACCCAACTTTAAATTAATATTGTTGCTCACTCTCAAAGGATAAAAGTTGATCCAACTTAATTGAATCACTTCAATTGGTCACACCTCATTAAATTAAGTTTATTCAACTTAAATTTTGTATGACTACCTAACACAATTTATGTTGATATTACTTAATTTTTTGCTTTAATTTTAATTATACATCTGACAATGATAAGGTTTTCCAAAGTTTCAACCAATGGGTCTTTTAATTTTCACATCAAAGACATTAAGTACGCAGTAATGTCCCACATGACAAGACAGGCGCTCAAGTAACGCGAATTCTGTTTTAAGTTACATGAACAGTTTACCGCACAAGGGGTTTGGTCATCATCCTCTCCCACACTCTAACTCATGGTGCAGAAAAGAAATAAAACATATCAGTTTAAATCACTAGTTAAAACAGAATAAAACAGCTAGACAATAAAACCCATGGACAAAAACTCACACTTAGACCCCAATCTGCCCAGATAGACAAAGAAAATGGAATCCCACAATTCCTTGCGATTACTAATGCATCCAATTTAATGGTATTATCCTACTTTTGTGCAACAGGCCCCTGGACTTGTCAAACCAGGAGAAAATAAATATTTGTTGTTTGAAACTTCTGTTGCCTCCTGTCTTGTGAATCCGTGTCGTCTGCCTAATACCACTAACCCCACAACAATGGAGCCCAAAAAATATATATACTGTATATCATTTTAAATCTATCAACTACAGAAAATCATCCTATTTGTAATGTTCACAAATCAGATAAAGGTTCTGAATAGAAAGCCAACTTCAGCGCCGTGGTTGAGTTTACTGAATGGCTGGGTGATATAGTGTGTGTAAAATGCAAAGTATTCTGTAGGATAAAGTCTATTTTTAAAATAATGTTTAAAAAAAGAGATAAACTACCAAAAGATTGGCATGGAAAAACTGATTTTTTGTGTTCCGTGTTAAAATTTGGGTATGATTTCAATATAGATTCATTTTAAAACAGACGCTGTCCTGGTAAATATTGCCGAACAAGTACCAGTAAAATTCTCATTAACCAAATCCAGTTTTATTTCCTATTCCAATTTAACTATATTTAATTTAAAATTTGACACTAAAGACCCTCTCCATTAAAAATTGTGTTTCTGGTGTCTTAATCATGTTCCAGTGGCATTTTTCTCACAATGTGAAGGACATATATAAAGGAAATTAAGCTTTTATTTATTTTATTTTTATTAATTTTTTTCTCGCATTATTCATTGAAAACAGGTGAAACTGTGAATCAGGAGCAGACCAAAAAATGCTGTTGGTAAAAGCCTGTTGCAGTGATGTCTACAGTCAGCAGGCAGCAAACCTCCTGAACAGCACCATTCCGATGGCAAACAGATCCATTAACGTCTTTGTTTTATTCCTCCCATATGGCATGTGGCTTAAAACTGTGTGGCTTGATAGATCCAATGTTGCTCACAATTTTTGTTGCACCAATAATGTTAGGTTGGGGTTATGAGGGGCTGTAAGGTAGCAGGAGAGAGTGAGAACCAATGGATGATGGGAAATGAGGACAGGCTTGCGCCATGACAAGGCAGACGCAAATTTCTAATGAACTTCTGTCGCTCTGCAGCAACTATGTCACAGAAAACTACAGTTTTTTTGTTTTGTTTTAATTTAGACTAAAACAACAAAGTCATATCCTTAACCCTTGTACTATCCTAGGCACTTTAACGTTGGGAGTTGGGTCATCTAGACCCACTAGACATGCGCTGAACCTTTTTTCTTCAATGATTTGTGATCTTCACTGGTGTCCATGGATTACATGAAATCTTTCCACCTTTATCCACCTTTGTTATGGTGGGGAGAACACGTCAATGTAAGGGTGGGGTCATCTGGACCCCATAGGATAGCACAAGGGTTACAGAATAGATCAAAAGATGATCGGACTGGGACTTCTGTAATTACAGAACCAAACCAGAGTGGATGTTTTTGGTAAATTTACATTTACAGAATGTTTTAGTTTGGTAAAACTGGCTTTATTGACAAATTTAACAACAAATACCACATTCATTAAAAAAAAATTACTGTTTAAAACACAGAGGAAAATCTCAGAAAGTAGAAATATAAAAGACAAAAGTGACAAGAAGCTATTGATAGTTGAACATCCTGGCCACTCCTTTCAAAGGGATAATTCCCTGTTAGGTGTAAACTGGAATGGCGTACGGAGGAACCAGTTTAATTTTAGCTTTTCTTTGGTAGTATAGGAGGGAGTGGCATCACAAACGGTTTTCAAAATCAAAAAAAGGAAAAAGTATCTCTTTGAAACACGAGATCTATGTACCAGCAGCAACAGACTGATGACAGAAGACAATGTTTAGTCTCATAAAAGTTTTATTTATAGAAGTAAAACTACAAGTCTGATAAAGAAATGCTCACAGGGTGGAATTATGTGTCCAGAACTAGAACATTTTCAAACACTCAAGTGGCAGGAAATCTGCTGATGGGAAAATGTCTTTGGTTCACGGGTAGGGGGGGGGGGGCTAAATGAACGGCAAAAGGTAAAAATAAGGATGGGGTTTATAACAATAATCCTTCTGGACAAGGCACAAGTTACATGTTGATAGGGAGATTATCATATAATCACAATTTTATGAAGAAATTGGAAATATGAAAATCTAATTTTTACAGGATGTTAAATATACATTTATAGACAGAACTAAAGCCAATTTAAACATTATATAGAAAAGAACAGACTAAATTATTGAACAATGAAGCCCAGTGCTCAATCCCAATTATGAGACGCTGCTGATAGAAGAATTACAGGTCACAGAAAAGTATTAAAAGTATCTTTATGCATGTATTTATTTGAAAATATTCAGACAAAAAAGAAAAAACATCTATAAAGTTTTAAAGTTAAAGTTCAAATACTTTTTCATTAAAAAAAATAATTTGAGTTGATTAACCTATTTAAGTAATTATTGCATTTTTACTTACTTTGTTAATGTTGTAAACAGTTAATGTAAAAAAAAAAAATTTAGCAAAATGATTTATTCCCTATTTGCTATATTCTTGTCCATTTTTACACCAGTTCTCCCCATAACAGTTTTAACCAGAATGTATTGACAGAAATAAAAATACATTTTAAACATTGTAATTCTTGTACAAAAACACCCAATGCAATAGCTGTAAACCCCACTAAATGCTATTGTCAAGGAAAAGTTGAACAAATGTGTGTTCGAGCACAAAGTACAAGAGCTGCTCTGTGTTTTATTTATGGTAAATGAGATGGGGGGGTCTATATTTTAAATGTTCAAATATGTGTATAAATATTTCTATTTTCTATCTCATAACAATCTGGAAAACAAATCGCAACTTTAAAACTGCACTAAATTGAACACAGATGGAGGATTTCTAAGCTGAGTACAATTTCCCAACAACGTTTTTCAGCTATTGGCTTCCGTGTTTCTTAAAAATGTCTCATTTTCCACTGACAGATGCATGAGACTCTCCCAACTTCATCATCTCACGTGTAAAAGGTACACGCCTTATCATTAGCTAACATTAACATCTTTTCCTTCAATTCTCATTACAATTCTTTCCTTTTGCAGTAGAGCAGAACACCCGTGGTGGATCGGATCCAGTCCAACTGCGGGACAAACATGAACAGAGCATGTGTGTGTCTGAACTGGGTTCACTGCTTCTGATCTGCAAACCAAATCATTTTACTTGTTTTCATTCACAGCAATGCAAATTCAAAGATATTTTTTTTTTAAATATAGTATAAAATTTGTACTTGAGACAATTTGTATCTGTTGTTGCCAACATTTAAAAAAAAATACAGTTTTGTGATGGAGCAAAAGTGGGGGGGGGAATAGTGCTTTTAATGGTGTAACTTCAGGTGACTGTTTGCTAATCATTTCAAACATCCTGTATATTTTGTGTAAACTGTATTGGATGGAAGGAATTCATCAAAGAAAAACAAAAATCAGATGTGTTTGACTTTTATTCATCACCAAAGACATAGGTGTGCAATCACGCAAACCAGATAATGGCAGTGTACGAGCAAGTCTGCATTTAAGCATGCACTACAGCAAGGGGGGGGGGGGCTCAGTAATATTTCTACTTAGTAAAATTGTACTTTTATTCCTTTTAAGTCCAAGAATATGAAACAGAGTGAACATTTAAACTTGAAATTCATAGATTTTTCTTCTACAAATCAAATGTTTGCTATGAAGAAACTGTAGTGAAACAATTCACAGATCTAATCTTTAAAGAAGGCATTTGCATCCATTTAAAATATCAGAGCAAAGTTACTATATTTACATCCTTAGGGAGTAGCAGAGTAACAATAATTCTTGCACCCAAGCATGAAAGGAAATTTGACAAAAGACAAATATGGCTGAAAAGGTGCCATGATCTTAAATCATGATCAAACTTTGTTCTATATTTGTGATTTGATTTACTTCATTTACGTTACTGATTGAAGATTGTCAACAACAACACATTTCTTTTCTATTCAGACATTCTACACAGTCATTTTACGATTGGAAAGCAATTATATGATAATGTGCCAAGCAGAATAAATGGTGTCACTGGGAAAGACAGAAAAGCAAGCCTGTACCCAAACTTCACAATACTTAATATATTTAGCATAAAAACAAGAAATTGAAGAAAAGGCAGTCAACTTTCTCAATCCACTATTTAAAAAAGCACCCCACGCCTGCTCACTGAAATAAAACAAAACAAACTCATTCCAAGTCTTGAACAACCTGGCAACCCAGTGCTAAGACAGGTTATCGGTTGCACTCCTGTTGACAGAGATTTACCGTTTTCCACTAAAAGAAAAAGAACAAAAAGGTTGCATGTCAATGTAGCACAGAGAGGCGAGCAGATGCAGACACACACAGCAGGAGCAGGATGGTTGGACCAGTGCCTTGGAGATGTGGACCTACCAGCTGAACTGTGGGTATTCTTCTTTGAGGGCCTAACGAAAACATTTAGGGAAATACGCTAGATCTGCTTTTTTTGTTTTCTTGAAGAGACGCGGAGTCATTTCTAGTTGCTGGTATAATTCCTGGCAAGGTTTTTGCTGGTAATCAAAGAAAACGTGGCGGCAAATGTTCAGGGAGGGAATATCAGTGAAAGTCTGGAGTATGTTTCCATCTGAAGCAAAGGAAAAGCTCTCAAGAGTGTCGGTGTAGGCAATTAAGACCTACTGGGCCTTCTGTAATTACAGAACCAAAGCAGAATAGATGTTTTAAGGAAATTACAGTTAAGACACTTGCTCCACAGCAACTGCCCCAGTGGCAACCGGAGCGACGGTTGTGTCATTGACGCCTATCTCATTGGCGGTTGTCTCGTTTGCGGTTGTCTCATTCTCTGTTGTCTTGTTCGGGGTAGTTTCATCTCCACTTTCTTGTTTCTCCACATCCTTCTCTTCCTCCTCTTCATCTTCATCATCTTCCATCTGTTCTGGAACCGCCAGGCCGGCCACACGCTCGCCGTTCAGCTCACACTCCACGCTCGGTGCTTTTCCATTGATTGACACCTCTACTTTCACACTCTCTTTTGCGGTGGGGCTGAGTGCCTCCTGAATCTGCCCTGCAGCATCCTCCAGGGTCTGAACCTTTGCCAGGGAGTTCTCACCATCTAGGCCTCCGAGAACAGGAATTTCGACGTGAGCATCCTTCTCAGGCGAGACATTTTCTGGCGTGGTGGCCTCCCCAGCTCGGACTTTCTTCACTGTGAACGTCATGGGAGCCACCTTAAAGGACGAGCTCTTCGAGGTTGGGCTCTTCGGATGGTTAGGGGTTAAGCTCTTCTTGATTTTCTCCCGCTTCTCTGGTGGTACAATCTTGGTAGAGATCTTGGCCATCTTCTTCTCAAGGCTTTCACGGGTGAAGGCCTTCTTGAGACTATCGACCTTCTTCAGACTGTTGCGCTTGAACCTGTCAGCCCTTCTTTCAAACTGGATGGGAGCAACCCCCATAGCGTCGCCCTCCAGCATCTCATCATCTTCCCGATGGATTACTGAAAGGTCTTCATCTGAGGACAGGCTAATGGTCTGCAGAGCCTCATCTTGGGTGCGGAGGGGATCCACAGAGCCTGCTACAGATGGGGCGGGTTGAATGGACTCTGTATCGTACAGGCTTGGCAGCGGGGTCCTGGGGGAATCCTTGACCACCACACTGGTTGGGATCTCATTGTCATCCTATTAAAAACAGAAAAATAGGAAAGTGTATCACAATGAGGTAGTAATAAGACTGGAGGTGTTTTAGTGAAATAAGAAACAATATAAACTGTTGCATAACTAAAATTTGGGACCACATCATTTATTATTCTGGTTTGGAAAAAGAAAATGTCTCCAAAGTACCTTGATTTTTACATTTCTCCCAAATGTATTTGTATAAACTGCAATAAAAAACACAGTTGTCCTCATCAACATGGTCAAAGACGTTTTAAAACCACCAGTATGTAGTCTCAGGGCTGAAAGGGTTAACAGACTCTGGCATTCAGGCTTGATCTGCCTGTTGGGAGGACCAAAGAAACCAGTCCCTGCATGCCTGTCAGAGTTTCTTCTTAGGCCATTTGAGGAATTTTGCTGTTTCGTTGCAGGAGTCAATCGTTCCGGTGGGTTTGTTTCTCCCACCCACCTGTTGAATCTATATGTAATTAAGTATTGGGCAGCATTAATAGAGTCCGGTGGAGAGCAATGACTCCAACAGGAAGGGTTTCATTAAGTTCCAGAACCTTGTTTATCCACACCCATGGCCATTCAACTCTGTCCATAAAATGCAACTACATACATGCAGGAATGACCTAAAAGGTTTCTTAATTGGTGATTCAGGGCTTAGAGCTCCCAACTCCAATGTTCCAATTATTTTTCCAACTAACAGATTTTTACAACTAGATGCAGATCTAGTGGTGGATATGCACAGCTACATGTCTGAAATCTGAGCTTTTGAGTTGATTTATGGTAGCAAGTGTGAGATATATTCTTTTGAGTGGGGATCTTTGTACCAGGACTTGCTGGCTCAGTCGGAGGTTGTTGCCCTTGCTGGGGCGGCTGGAGTTTAACATTGTAGCCTCACGGCAGTGAAGTTAAACTCCGTTGCTGTCCCGGCCTGGGTGGGCACTGTGGCGATGTTCCTACGGCCCAGCTGCTCCTGGTATGAATAGATTCCCAAATAGTGTTTCCTCAGAGCAGAGCAAAGCCGTAAGTTCCTTTTAGAAGTTACTTGTATAGGTATTCGTTGTGTGTGGTTGTCATGGGACATATGTGTTAATGGAGGGGAGTGGGAAGGGTGGGTTGGGTTTTAATTGTAATATTGTATGATTTTAAATGTAAAGCGCTTCAAGTTGCGCAAGGCATTGGAGCGCTTTTTATAAATACATTTTGATTTGATTTGTGAAGATTTCTTTTAATTACAAATGGTTGGCGCTTCTGCAAATTAAGGGGTCTTCACTCATACATCACTAGTACCGACTGGTCAAATAAATAATTGCGGCTTGAGCACAGCTGGAATTATTATACACAGTCTCTCATATATCGGAACAAAGCTGTGAAAGAAAAAGCCTGGAGAAAGATTCAATAGATTTGCACCGCTTCACCAAATCTACACCAAGCTTCTGTCAACTGTAGGTACATAACGCGGGACACATGGACGGTGTGTACGAAGCAAATTTCTAATGAACTTCCGCCGCTCTCGAAAAACCATGTCCTACCAAAAAGACACTTTTTTTTAAATTTTGGCTAAAAGCAGCATAATCATAGTTAAAAGACCACTGGGAACACTTTGAAAATAGCTCAAAAGATGATCGAAGTAGGGCTTTATGGTGAAAACATCGGAAGCTTTAGACTCCTACAAAACAACTTTGTTCTTGCCAAACTTCAGTACTTATTTGCATTTGCACACAAAGTTGACATGCATCAAAATATGACAATTTCAGGAATGCATGGCAGCTATTGAGATGCCATAAAGCAAAAAGATGACTTGAGTTGCTGAGGGACTATAAAAGGAGTCTCTCATTCTAAGGAAATAATTAAATATTGGAAATAAACGATGAGTGATCACACAAACAAGATAATCCAGATTGTTTATGGCTGGTTGTTGGTCATATGAGGTAAAAGGTTTGCAAAACAGCTTTCAGACACCTGATATCTTCTCTCCTAAACCCAAACATGCAGCTGTGGTTAAACGTTCAAAGCATGTCTGGTATCTGCCAGGTAAAAGGAATAAATCTGTCTGTGTTTTGCTATGGGCACAACATCAACGGTGAGAACAAGGAGATAGAAAATAAATAATAAATGCAGCTTATTTGAGTTAGAAAGGTAAATGCAAGTTTCTTTATTGAGGTTCTTTGCTACATTTTCTTTATTACATTGTCAAAACACACAAAGGCATCTTACGATAAGGAAGAACTCGCCGGTAACTGTTGTTTTTCTGCCGTTTCCTCTTTTGTTTCACTTAAACTTTTATTTAAAAGCACTTCAAGCATAGAAATAAGTTTTACAACTAAGATAGAGCATATTCTATCCAACGTTGATACATTTTTGGGTGTAAACCATGATATAAACAATATCTAATTACACCATTTTTAAATAACCATTACCTAAAACCTTACCTATCTGCAAAAATTAGTGCTATCTTCTGACAGGAACGTCAAATTTACTTTGATATTTCATATGGAGCCGAAAGTAATATGGACAATCGGATAGTTTTTAAACAACTGAGAGGACAAAAACTGAAACTTGATCAGTCCTGGTCAGATAAACATAATCTTGAAAACATAAAATTCAAAATTTGACAACCTTCTGTACCTTAAACCTTTCTGCTTTCTTGTAATTAGTACAATTCCCTAATGTAGGATTAACAGAGATCTCTAAAAACTCCTTTTTTAATCCCAGTTTGAGTTGTCTCAGATGTTACAGACAGAGCATGCTCAGTTGGTTTAGATTTTAGCCGGACCCGCCTGCTCCAGTCTGGGCACGTTGCACACCCACTGAGTTTGTTCAAACCGGTTTTGCACACCGTGTGCCGAGTGTGAAGTATGTGTGGGAGGCGGCAAGGCGAACACAAACTCAGGAGAACGCAGGAGAGTCATCCAGACTGACTGCAGAATGCTTGTTATGATAATGCTCTTTTATTAGTTAATGCAGGTCAAAAAGTTGTAACAGTGCGTGAAATTTGGAGCGAAACCTGCTTTAAATGAGAGCAGTATGAGTACTTATTTGCATGATGGAACTTTAATACCCATTTTGATTAAAAAAAATGTGTTTTTGGTGTTTTTTAAATATTAGGAAATTTAACATTTCTGAGTATTTCTTTCTTTAAATCATTGTGAATCAATAGCAGACGAAACATATGCAGTTTGAAAGAGATTCCATTTGTGACATAGACAATACCATGGGTGCATTACAAACCCCTTGCTCCGCCTGCTCCATTTGACACGTCCACTAGACCAGATGCATGGAAGTTGACTTATTCTTAAATATTTTTATCTGTCTATTTTTATTAATATTTGTGTTTTTGAAAAAAGTTAGATTTTATCATGTTCAACAAAAGTTTATCATGTTTGACCTGTTATCCAGCATGTTCTGGATTTTGGCCCCCTGAGCAACCAAGTTTGACACCCCTGCTTTAAAGCAAAGCTTTTTTAACTTTTGGAAGAAATATGCACACTCTTGACCTGAGTCTGAGTGAACGTGATTTAACTTATTATTGTTACAGTGTTCATTTGAACTGTATTTTAGTTGTAATTTATTGTTTTGACCGTATATTTTTACTGTGATCATGCTTTTCGGCCCAGGTCTCCCTTTTTATAAAAAGATCTTCTCTGAATGGGACTTCCTGGTGAAATAAAGGTTAAATAAAAACAATCAGAGCTGGCTTTTGCCTCAAAACTGTAAAGTTGGATTACTCCAATATTGCTTGCAATTTTTTGATACACCACTAAGGTTAGGCTGGGGGTGTGACAGGCTGTAGCGGGAGAGAGAGTACACAAATGGATAATGGGAAGTGGTGGTGGGGTAGCGCTGCCCCAATGGTCCTGCCCCTTAGGTGAATTTCTAATGAACTTCTGCCGCTCTGCAGAAACTAAAAGAAAAAAAACGACAGTTTTTTTATATTTTCTCCAAAAAGCGACAATAATTATCAAAATATGATCAGAGAGGGTCTTTAATGCAGTTTTTTTTACTGGAAACTTTTTTATGTAATCAAATTTTCAATGCGCCTTGTGTGAGTTTATGAACACAATAGTTTCTGATGTCCCCTGTTTAGCCCTGTTCAGACTTAGCATGCAAGATCAAAGCAAATGTGTGTCTGTGTGTGTGAGTGTGTTTGCATGTGCCTCTCTATGTGGCACTGTTCTCTTGGGAACCTTGTTAATTAACAAACCCCTCAAGCAAAGACTCATTACCCACTAAGAATGTGATACAGTACGTGTGCGTTTCTGCGAGGCAACACTGTAGACCGCCACGCCGAACACTCACTGTTGTTTAAAGAGAGAAACCGTTTCAAAGAACGAGACAAAAGCAAATACACTGTGGGAAGGCCGGGAAGGCTAAAATAATTTACTCTGACAGCGAATTTACTGTACGACAAAGGGCACGTACGTCAAAACTAACTTACTTATGTAACGCCGGTCAAAATCTCATTGAGCAGAAGCCTGGAAAAAGTCTCCTCTAATTGCAAACCCTGCAAGGTGTTAGTAAGCTAGAGCTTATGTAAGCCGGTTCTCTTAAGCCTTTTGTTGGGTTCAAACGGATCACAGCACGGCACACAAACGGCTAAAGTGTAAAAGAGCTAAGATCAGCTCGTGTTACTCGGATAATGACTCTACGTGCAAGGCTAAACCGCTTCCAATGCTTTTGTTAGCTTAGCTTTGTTCCACTTTGAATGGGTGGGTGTGTGCAGACTTTTGCCTGATGTTGGTGTCCCAGTTGACCTCATCTGCAGTGTGCATTTAGAGCAAAGAAATAACCTTTAGCATCATGTTCCACCCTAAGAGGAATTTACAGTAAGATATAGTGTACTCAAGATTAAATTACTGCAACTGTACTTTAGATGACATTAGCATGATTGTGTCACTGTTTAGCAGCCACTATTGGCTAGTCCCCTAATGGTGCTTTTAGCTATAAAATACTACAAACAAAGATCGTGTCTTCTTTCACGCCAACACGGGAGTTTTCTGCAAAGCCCAGAAGCCGTGTTTGTGTTTCCGCTAACAATCGTTTCAGTTGGTTCTTCAGAAAATGAATTGAGGTTTCCTTAATCCTACCTGTTTGGCTGGTGGAAGCGGACAGATACAGTGGCCCTTTGAACCTGTTTGTCTTGTTTGCAGCCTGTTCCAGTTGTACCATGTTGCAGCTTTTAAGGGAATCATCAAATCAATAAATGTGATCATTTTTAGCTTTTTATGATAAAGTTTCCATGACGCCAAACCATGCTTGTAAGGCGATGAGGATGAAATGGAGCAAGGAGTGTTTATCTTAGTGCTGTAAAAAAACCTGCACATCATTAAAGGTAGTGAAGGAGGCCATAAACGGAAAACAGGGTTCTATAGATGATTGAAAAGGTTTTAGGAGCAACTTACAAAATAAGTACAATTTTTTCCACATTTTCATGGTCACAAATCTGTAATAACCATTGATTCCATCTGTGTTTTGCTTTAATAAAGACAGTAAATATGGGTTTTCATAAGCAGAATTGGTTCAATAAAATCCCAACTATATAAGGGAGTAATGCAAACGCCACTATGGGCACACATTTGGCAGATTTGCTGTCCTAACCCTAAATAACCATTTGTACCATATTTGATACATGGATTTCTGAGACCCCTAACTAATTGGCATAAGTAAAACATTTCTTAAAAAGCCATTGTTTATGACTTGGTCCATGTTTTCTGCCCTGTAGTTCATCATCATTCCACTAGGGGTAGTAGAAGAACTTTTCCTGCTTATTTTGAAATGACTGATTCCGTGAAACTTCAAAAACACTTTTGGCGGGAAAAAGTTTAGCTAATTTTCTGAAGTTTATGGTAAGAATTATTCATCTATTGTTAAAATTTCTTTAAACTGACTACTTGCAGTATTGAAAAAATGCTAAATTTGTTGATGATTATTTCTTTACAAAACAGTGTTTGAAGTGGCACCACGTCCACTTCAAAAACAATAGATTGCGTCCTTTTTTTTTTTCCTGTTTGCATGTTTTGGCTTTATTTGGTTCCATAGTTTACTTGCACCAAACTTGCTGTATGGCACCACACCCCTCTCCACCCCAACTACAGTACATGAGCCATCTGTGTGCACAGGAAGGAAAGAGGAAAGGATGGAAAGGAAATAGTGCAGTGATAGCAAAAACTATGATACAGCATTGGAAAAGCTCTACATGTTGGATTTGGGCTTCGACTAACGCGTCAACATTCCTGTGTGACATCATGCCTCGTGGTCTGGTGCCTGCAGAACGTTGCACTGCAAACTTCTTTTGGTCTCCCACCCCTTCCATTTTTGCCACACCAAAAGGAAAGCACTGGCTGTTTACTGGCTCTGTGGGCTTACGCAGTCACACAGTACAATGACCAATTGAGGAGCGATGTCATACTGACAAGCTGGTTGAGTGGCAACAGCTGTAATCTAGAGAGGCCACCACCGTTCCTGCTGACATTAATGATCGGTTTGGACAGCTTAAGGAAGCTCCTTGCAGGGCAGCAGGTCAGACACTTCAGATGATGATAGGCTACACCTTGTGAGTCATATGCTCTAATTAATTGCCTAGTGACATGATACCCAACCAAACACCTGGCCCTGCTGAAATATTGCCTGTCATTTTCTCTAAATGACAGACAAAGCTACGTACACGCCTGGCGTATGTGACACGTTCAAGAAGGCACTAAACGGGTCTCTGAATGCACCTTTAGCATTTGGTGTTCACACAGGTCTGTCACAACCCGATACTAGAGCATGTACTCACAGTTGGAAGAGGCTTGGTGCCGAAATGCCAAAGCGGTGCAAATTTCACAACTCTTGCTCCAGGCTTTTTCTTTTACAGCTCTATTACGATATGTAAAAGCATGGTGTCAATCATTAAATTGCACTCCCATAATCAATTTTCAAACGGTTCCCACTACCGTGCTTTGAAAAGGACATCCTCTATTTGTCACTACCCAATCCGAATCTATAATTGGTCAAAGTTAACTTTCACCACGTGTTCAATTGACACGTGTTTTGTACGTAGAGTCTGAAAATGAACTAAAAACTTGCGTAGCGATGCGTGAACACAAGAGTTTTGGACTCAGTTGCTCAAAACGTGCCTCTGCGCGCGTTTACATGGACTTTTCATTAGAAGCAGTGGCTAGACCGTGCTTTTTTGAGCCCAATTCGAATTTAGTATAACATTCTACTTTTGATGCACGCCACAATGGCTAAGAAACGTCTCTGGTACAACCTTGGTTTAGATGATGCTTGAGCTCATTACCCTCTGTCCAAATGTCCCCAGATCCCCTCTCTACAGCTGCAGCACAATCCCATTCAGGGAGCTATTGTTTGATAAGGCTTGTGCAGAGATACCACGAGCATTTCTGATAAGTCTGTTTACAGTAGGGACAATGTTTACCCCACATTCAGGCTGGAGGGCATACGCCTCCACGGCAGAGCAAGGAAATCATCATCTTATCTTACAACATGACTCAGAGTCCCGTTTCCTTAAGAGCTATTGAGGAAAAACAATGAAAACTGTTTCTCCACTAACTAAAACGAATGTGAGAGACTGTTAGGGAAAGGATTTCATAATTTTGAAAGGTCTACAGACATACTGACAGACCCATGAGCTCTGACACAACAGGCAGTGCTGTCTAGTTATTCAAATATAGGGCACACCCTAATGGTCTCACGAAACTTTAATATCTGTTACTAGCAGTTCCCAGACAAAGAAATGCACTTTATCTGGGGATATCCTGCAGGTACAAACACAGCTTTGATGGATCATTCCGATTACCTTGAACCCCCCCCCCAAAAAAATGATACAGAATGGTACAGTGAAAGAAAACTCTCCATTCCCAAACCCCACCGAAAGCTGAAAAGTATAAAGAAAAAGTATAATTATAATGTTAATATGAACACACTTGTCAGGTTGTGGTGAAATATTTAGTCCTAAATGAGTGGAGTCTTGGTTCCTCACTCTCCAACATTACTGATGCTTTTTCCTAAACTAGCAATTAGACGGAGGAATGTGCAGCTACAAACTTGCCTTTGCCTCTTGGGCCGAAACCACTGAGCAGACATGTTCAACCTGAACACAAAAGGGAAAAGCACCAGGTAATGCTGCAGTCTTGGTAATAATCCAGGGTAATCTCATAGCCTAAGTCACTCTTGGGTTGTTTTTATTATCAGCCCAACAAATGTGTGGCATTACTTTTTAGAAATAATCCCCATCCTCATCTTGTAGTTTTCTATCTTTATTTTAATTTCTTTAAACATGCAGCCCCGGAAGGCCAGGGAAGCCCATGACAGGCAAACCCCAAAGGAAAAAGAGAATGTGAACACAGGAAGAAACTCAAAGCACAAACAAACACCAGACTTGATTTGGAAAACTCAGATTTCAGGCCAAGCAGTCACTATGGACATTCGTCAACACTCATTGTAAATCTAAAAATCCCATATTAAAACCAAAAAACCGCAACAAACAGGAAAAAAAATGGCTTTTCTGAAGTATTTCGACATATATGCATGTTTACAGAGCATGAAGAGAACTGCAAAAGCCTCCTTCATCGTCCGCATTACCAGCTTCCTGCCCGGGGTTATAAGCTCTTGACACGTACACCTGCATGTTTGAACTCTCTGAGATAGCTAGCATTGCTTTTGGCTACATGCTGGTGTAATAGATCATCTGAAGAAGAAAAGCAGCAAACCTCTGCTCAAACCTAAGCTTGCCTTAACCTGCATGGATCTGATCCTACAGTGAAGATCAGTTACCTTCCATTTCCCTCCAGTTTTCTAGTTAGCTATGATCAGATGTTTTGGGTCAGGGGATCTTTTTGATCAAACATAGTAGTTGTATTAGTTAAAGACAGTAACAATTGTGTTATTGTGGCATTTTTCAAATGATCGAGGACATATATTAAGAAAATTAAGATTAAAAATAGCATTTTTGCATAATTCTTTGTTTAAATCATTGTGAATCAGGAGCAGATAGAAAAAGGCCATTGAAAAACTGATTATTTGTGACGTAGAAAACACGCTAGGCGGGCTGCAAGTTCCTAAGCAAAAGTGAGAGGAAGGGGGCGGGGTTTCTCTGCGACAAAAGTCCCGCCCACAACTCAGAGGTGAAATTTGAAGAACTCCTGCTGTTCTGCAGAAACTTTGGGCTAAAAGTGAAACAATCTTACTCAAAAGACCACTGGGAACGCTATGGAAACAGATCAAAAGATTATCAGGGTGGGACGTGAATGAGTATTATGTAGAGCACTCCAAGAGCTGGAACTTGTTATGGTATCTAAAACTTTTTAAAAAACATTTTAAACACTCTCCAGGTAGCTTGCAGCCCCTAACATCCCCAACCTAACATTAGCAATGCAACAAAAACGGTGAGCAATGTTGCAGCTATCCAGCCGTACAGTTCTGAGCCAGATGCCAACATCAGAGTGAGTCTTAAAACTTATTTCTCCACCAAGGCTAAAGTTTAAATGTATGCGAGCAATTTACAACTTCCTATCCAACAATCGCTGCATCTAAAAAAAAGAACATAGACTGTAGCATCTATGACTGATGTTTCCTGTGCCTCCCTCAGTTGTTGGATAAGGAAGAGAGGGTCAAGTTCGAGCTGGATTTTCAACCCCAACATCATTAACCAATCAATAGATTGAGGAAGTTTGCTTCACATTCAGAGCTTGAGACTCAACTTTTTGAAGCTGACGTTAAGTCGGAACTATTGTCAGCTGAAGTTGCACCAAAGCTCTGATAGCAACGAAAACTGGAAAGTGGTGAGGCCGGCAGTCTTCTGCAGTGAGTATGAGGCGGACGTCCGTTGACAGATGGAGTGGCAGTTCCAAAATAGACTGTAGAAACGAATGGTTGAGCCGAAGCTAAGCTCCTACCAAAGCACAAAAACAAGTTTGCAGTCAGTGTTTACTTTGGCTGCAGAGACTGCAGAGTGTTTCTGTTTTCTCAAAGTGATATGTATGTACCTTGATAGTGTGAGAGCCTGATAGGGTGAGACTTGTGCTCCTTTTTGCCCTACCAACATTACACAGAACTCAACTCCTATCAGGAGTCAAACATCTGACAGTTCTCCATTCTCGAAAGGTAATTTTCCGCTTTTCACTTGCTCGTTGTGAAATTCCGCTGCGAAGCAATGGGGATGGCAGCCTGTGATGAATGCTAAAGCTAATTGCTTCAGTGGCAGGAAATGAAATTACGGCCGTGCATCAGGTGGAACGCTGCCGTGATGCAGATAAGATAAACGATAAGATCCTCACGGCTCCTTAAACTCAGATTATGAGCTTTTGAATACATCTGCATAACTAATAGTGGATGGAAAAATGAGAAGCTTTTTCGGGGTTTTGCTGCAAACCTCCCGATCGTTTGTTTTGCAGTTGAATCTTTACGTGGCTGTGTGTTTCGGAGTGTGCGCTGGCCCAAAAAGAAAAGAGGGGCCAAATGGAGACAGGAAAAGCGCAAAAAAACAAACAAACAAGGCCCAAAGCAGCAGTAATTAAGCCCTCATTAGTCCTTGTTATGCACAGAAGTGCAGCCAAGCGGCAGACGTGGCCGTCAAGTCTGACCGAACATGGCCAGAGCCTGGAGCAGCGCGGACACTCGCAGGGCCCTTTTGGGTTTTCCACCTCAGTTGTCAAATACAGGAAAATGGCTGTTTTAGATCAATTTGGTTGTGCGGGGACAGGGGAAAAAAAGGGCCCCTCTGGCTGATGGCTAAAGGGTTTTGCTTTATGGCTGCACACCTAATGGGAGTTATCCCAGGTCAGCATGAGCGCGTGCTTTCATGAGAGTTTACAGGGAACCGCAACAGGTGGCTCAGCCGGAGATGGGCCACCTGTTGCTGGAGTTTGTTTGCCAGACGAAAACAGCAAGAGGAGCTAAAACTGCAGCAAAAGTAGCAAAAACGGCAAAGAGGGCTCCACTCAGGCAGAAAATAATGGACACAGGAAAGAGTCAATAGAGGCGCAGAAGAGAGGGCTACACTTGGTTCTTTTATTACCCCCCTCCCTCAGGCACAGCAGCTCTCATTTACTAAGTCTGTAACTCCATCCACCTCCCTTCATGCACCAATCCACACCCATACCTACCCTTACTCCACCTGTTTGCCAATGCTTCAGGATCAAACCAGATGAACTTTAGTCTTTTATTCTGAAATCCTGCCTTGGAGTTAATGCTTTAGTTTATTAGAATTATCATGTAGCTTCTTTCTGGGAGCACTAAGGTGATTAAAATAATTTAACAAATGTGGCGTCCCCCCGCCCACACACTGAACCAGCTCGTTCAGGCTAAAAGTGTTGGCACCGGCCGAATTCAAACAACAACACCTTCAAGACCTGGAAAACCAGATAAGGTAAGAAGTCACTTGGCTTATGTCAACAGTCCCACCCCCTTCCCATACCTGGGCACACAAGACACACCCACAGACGGCTTGCAGCACACATGAACAAGAGGACAACTATAAAAAAGAAAAATCTACGTCACTTAGAAAGACTTCAATACATAAACGTGTCTTTTATTAGACACAAAATTGAGGAATACTGCAAGTTTGGACATAATTTTATCAGAAAAGATGAGGGTTCATGGGAGGAGGGGCCTCTTCCCCCTATTTTTATTATTTACTCTCCCAGGAGTGAGACAGTAGTGAGGAAATCCACCCGAAAGCCTTCTTCTGTCTGACTGAATTATAACTGTGGGGTGTAAACGGATCTGGTAAGAGTCAGTACCCCCCCCCCCCCCCCCCCCCCCTCCGCGCACACACACACACACACACACACACACCCTATTATCCTCTGTAGCAATTCCCTGACACACCCTTCAACTCTATCTCTCTGCCTCCCTCCCCCTTTTATTCTGAAGGAGCTGAACATCTGAAATTCCACTTCAGGGGTAAAAAGTAGAAACAGTAGAATCAGGGGTAAAAAGTCTGTGTTCTCCCTTAAAGATCCACTTCTGCAGGCAAATACGAATGGAAATGAGTCATGCACTCATGCAAAAACTCAGTTTTTTTAATACTATTTAAACTTTTTGGAGTCTATAGACATGGCAGAAGTGAGCCGCACAGGACAGGTGTCCTTCCTTCCTCACCTGGGAGATGATGACTTTGAAGTGGTTCCTCTTCAGCAGGTGGCTGTGGTTGGCCTCCAGCTTCTTCACCTGGACGGCCTGTCTGTCCAGGCGCTCCTTGACCTCCTTCAGCCCCCCGCTCATCTTGCGGGAGCGCTCCAGCAGCTTGCTGACGCTGTTGGAGGTGGCTAGGTGCGCCTTGGACAGGCGCGTCACGTCACCCTGCACGCCGCGCACGGCGCTCTCCAGCTCGGCCTGCCGCTGCTCCATCCGCTGCTGGTTGTCCTGCACCGACTCCAGCATGGTCTTCAGCTTGTCGAGCAGCGCCACCACGGTGATGGCGCTCACCTGGCCGCCAGGTGAGGCCGGCGGCGCGCCCGTGGGGCTCTTCAAGCCCAGGCGGGTCAGGGTGCTGGTGGCGGACGGGGAGGATGGGGCGGAGGACGGGCTGAGGCTCGCGGAGATGATCTCCAGGTTTTCGGGCTGCTGCTGCCGCTGCTGCTGCTGCTGCTGCGGGAGGGCGTGGGTGCTGCCCGTGGAGCTGCCGGACTCGGCGTGGGACGCGTCTTCCTCCATGTCTCTCGCCTGGTGGAGCGGCTGTTCCCGCGGCAGGACTGACTGACGGCGGGCGTGGAACGTCGTCCTCTTTTGGCTCCACACACACGGTGAAAAAAAACACGCTGTGAACTTTTCAAAACACCTCCCCTGCAGGCGGGAGGGAGGGGCCACGTTGCTATGGAAACCGCACAGCCCCAGCCTTATTGACAGTACAGTATTGCTGGGTGGGTGCGCGCGCGCGTTCCTTCCTTGCGTTTCCATGTGACTGCCATCAATCCCTCTTTCCCAAAACAAAAGCATGTTTCACCCCCAAACCCTCCACAGAACTATAACGTGTCACTCTAAGTTTGAACGTTTCTGCCCCCTAGTTGCCCCATGAGTGCCCCTGCCCCAGCTCACTCCTGTTGTTGGAGCTCTGGGTCATGGCATAGGGCGGGGGGGGGGGGGGGGGGGGGGGGGGGGGCGGCCCGGCCGTGGAAATGGTAATGGAAATGTGAAAAGCGTGTGCCCCTGTTGTTCCTCCCCGGTCGCTCTCCGACCTTTGCTGTTTTGTCACAAACCTACAAATCTTTCACCAGCAAGCTCTTCTTTTTAGTTTTAAACTTTGCACATTTTCAAATTAAAGGCACATGTGGGGTTTGCAAGGAATGCGTGGGTGTGTCGCGGTTTACCATGGGTGAGTGTGTTTTGCATGATAGGAAGCGTAGGCTTGTCTGCAGAAAATGGATCCATCAGAGCTGCAACTTGGCTGTTTTTATTTATTTATTCAAGACACACCTTCCATTGATCCGGTACCAGCCTGCTTTTCCTCTACTGTCACTATCTGCTGACACTGATATGGGACTTTAGTTATTGTTGACAGTGCAGACCGGTTTGACTTAAGCGGGCGCTCCAAACCTGAGCGAGCTTAAGGTTGTCCACGGCAACCTATCATAAGCATGGACACATTGCTCCATGCTTTTATGGTCAGTTATTAGAAACGTTGTATTCGGTCACAATGGCTTACATGCAAATTAAGGCCACCTGACTGCCAAACTGTAGCATAAAAAACTTGGCAAACAGTCGAGGTACTAAAATGTTGGTGGTTGCTGGAGCCTCTCCCACGCCTCAAACACAAATCATGGTGTCTTTCATCATGCTGCTCCTCCCGGTTGACAATCGAGTATCTTCTGCCTTTGTCACACTAATGCACTCTCAGAGAAAGTTCATAGGAATCTTGGTTTCTACATGCTGGAAAAAAGCAGGTTTTCAGGCAGAAATCTCCACCCGAACAGCAGGCAGACTTTCAAATTTATGTTAAAGAAATTATTTACCTACTGTCTCAAATGTGATCCACACATTTCTAACATGGTGCAACTGTGTTATTAATAATTAACTATCAAAAATGTTGCATGCTTTCAATACAGCAGCAACTCATTAAAATAAATGCAATAACAATAGATGAGTTATTTCCTCCATAAAGTAAACTTTTCCCGCCAAAGTGTTTTTGTGTGTTTTTTTTGTTCCAAACGTTAAAGTGCTTCGAGTTGCGCAATGTATGAGAAGCGCTTTTTTTAAATAAATAAAGTTTGATTTGATTTGATTTCAAAGAAGCAGCCATTTTGAAATGAGCAGGAAAAGCCCTTCTACTGCCCCTAGTGGAATGATGATGAACTACAGAGCACAAACAAGTCATATGGGTATTTAGAGGCCCCCTATATGATGAGGTTTTTTTTTTAAATAAAAACGTCCCCAGTTGGTTCTTAACCAAAATCTCACAACCTAAATGTCTTAGAAACTTATAGTTCATGTTTATCTGAAGCCTCTGTTTCCAGCATCTTAGGTTAAGGAAAATTTAAATCATTTTATTGACATAATGCGTGTATCCAATATGATACGAATAGTTGTTGGGTTAAAAACACATGACTAGCTCAGTTGGATTTCTTCTTTGGGGGGTTTTCGTCCCCTCACAGGTCAAAGCTTATTTCCGGTTACATTACCCCCAAAGTGGGCAACTATTGAAAATGGCCAACTTTTTGATTTACTTTAGTTTTTGGTTCTTTTCTGACAGTGTTAGGGACAATAATTAGACTTATGTTATGTGATGAGACATTCCTGTCTAAGTTTACAGGACGATCCAACTGTAACAGGAGACAAAGAAACCAGGTTACATTACATTAAACCCATTGGGGCATGGTTAATCAGGTGATAAGTACGCACCACAGAATCTTTGTTTTTTTATTGTTCCATAGACTTGTATTTATTGACTGTATTTATAGTTGCTCCTTTTTAGCCCTACGCTGCGCTCCTAAGCACCGCTTCTACATGTCTCTACATGTTTGCATGTGGCCTTGTTTTGTCTTTTTGTGACAGACCGTGGGTATTTTTTCTTCCTGATCCTGAGTTGTGGAGCCCTGCCGCAGGCTCGCGAGCACAGACCGGAAGATTCATTTAAAGACAACATTATTTTTAGAACGAACCAAAAGTGAGCCAAAAGCCCTGCAGTGGCAGGAAATCTAGAATGATTAAAGTTTGGGTAGAGACGACACGAAAACAAAGATGAGGATGTCCAACTCGACAAAAGACACTTTGAAGAAAATATTCTGAAAAAACAGGATTAAAAACAAAAAGCAGGCGTGGCTGTTCACTGTGAACGAGTGTGAAACCTAACAGAACGAAGGCTGAACGCTTTATAGGTGGAAGGGCAGAGGACAATACTTTACAGAAGAACAATTTAGATTCAGAAATTGGCCTTAAAGACCCACTCTAATCACATTTTGATCTTTTTTTAAAGCATTCCCAGAGATCATTTCAAAATGATAAAAGTGCCCTTTTTAGACAAAACCCAAAAACCTGTTTCATTTTCCAGGACATAGTTTCTGCAGAAGTTCATCAGAAATTCACCTGTCAGTTATGGGCAGGACTGTTGGCACGGGAGGCACCTGCCCCCTTTCCATCGTCCATCCGTTTATACGCTCTCCCACTAGCTTACAGCCCCCCACTCCCCCAACCCAACACTACCAGAAATGGTGAGCAATAGTGGAGCTATCCAGCTGTGCAGTTGGGAGCTGGAAAACAAAGATGTAGTCGTGTAGATCTAGTCGTCTCCAAGTGGATGCATCAGAATGGAGCAGAGCAGGGAGCTGGTGGCTTGCTGTTGTAGCTACTATGTCACACTTACAACCTTAATCCAACGGGATTTTTGAATCTGCTCCTGATTCACAACAATTTGATTCTCAAATTTTAAGTCTCTGTATTTGTCCTCCATGTTAAAAACAACCAAAAGACGATCTTCATCGGTTCTTTAAAAGCAAATTTATAATAAATGCAACAACACAGAATTTATTATCCGTCCTTTTTTTTTAAACGGACAGATAATACATCCTGTGCTGCCTGTTTCTCTGCATTTTTAACTCCTGCAGCAGAATAGATGTCCCAAACAGACATGTGAACTTTAAAGCAGGGAAGTCCTAGATACACGTTTCCTTCCTCCTCAGAACCAGAACCCCTTTGGTTCCCGCCAGGCTCTACTTGTTGACTCTGAAGCTCAGTGTCCACTCCTGCTCTTGAACTTCAACTTTTTCCACTTTCACCCATTGCAAGCTGTGGACCAAAGGCAACGGCAATCCCTTTCCTGTCATTCTTCCATCTGACCCGTCTTTTTCTTTGCTTATTTTCCTCTCCCCTTCCACCTCCCTCAATGACTTATCTTACAGTTTCCTGAATTCTTGCGATGCCCCTCATTCCTGATGGATTGGTACAAACTTCACAGCTTCCCAATGGTCTTTGAAGGGATTTTTTTTACTGCTTTGAACACTCTACATTCTATATAACCTTAATAACGTGAGCATTAAATCAGAACACCAGGCACAGCTGTGGTAGAAAGAACCTCAAAAGGAGTAAATGATAGGTGACTGATCTCTAATCAGCTTCAGGGAATCGACACATTTCCCCGAGAGGCTGGCAAATGCAAGATTATAAACTAAAGGTCCAAATTTGACCTTTTTTATTTATCAAATGTCTCATTTATTTGAAAAGTACATTTACAAGTTTGGTTGTTATTCATGTAATTTGGTATTGATAAATCCCAAAGCATGAAGAAAGCGCGTCTCTAGAGGCTGAATGGTAGATGAATGCAGCTCAGACGTGCTGCAGCAAGCTCCCTTTGTTGACCTCAAGGGAAACCTGCTAGGGCGCGTCAGAGGAGAACTGACTTCCAAGGAAGTTGATAAGCATGTTTCTGATGATATTGCATGCAACCACATGCAGTGGAGCCAAGTGATTCACTCCCCTTTCTTTACCCTTTCATTCTTTATTCCATGCAGAGAAACACGAATGTGGACGGCAACGTTTTCCAACACTTCATGCAACTATTCTTCATTCATTCGTTCAACTATTCAGGCTCTTCCTGCCGTTTTTAACTTCAGTTCTATGTCAGATTTGGGGAGTTGACTTTGGTTTGTGGGGTTTGCAATATTTATCCACTTGTTGTTGCTTTTTTCAATCTTAGAGATCATGAAGTGGTCTGAAGTAAAAACACTTTATAAAAAAGTAATATTTAGAATTGTACACAATAAAAAAAGTTTTTTGTAAAAGTTCAGTATAATGTAGAAACTGTTTTTTTTTTGTTCTCTTGGCCGGCATTTTTTTAAATACTAAACTCAAAATAGTTTGATTTTAAATATTCAAAACACGCATTTCAAATGGTTTTAGTTTTAGAAACAGATAATTGGAGGGATCAAGATTGTACCTAAAAAAGTATTTATCATTTCTTAACCTTTGTCAATATGTTAATATTAGCTCAGAAATTGGGGGACAAAGCTTTTGCTGAAGGGGGTTTCCCCCCTTGTGTCCCCTGTAGCTCCGCCCCTGCTCATGTGTTTTGCTATTTTAACCCTATAACAACACAACGATGGAGGCAGTTGAAGGGTTAAGGACCGACAGGAGCCTTTTCTGTAGCTCTCAATACTTCTACTAGCACCAAATTATTTAACTTTATTATTTTTAAGTGCGATATTTTCCTCCATCTGTATTTTTTATTCGTCTTTTACAGATGCGCTCATTTTGTTTGCAGATGCTAAACTTGTTTTCCTGCGTGAACAGCATTTAACAACTTTTAAAGCAGGGTTTCAACCTTTTTTGAGCCACGGCACACTTTAACCTTGACAAAAATCCCGCAGCACACCAGCATCCAAAAAAAAAAGTCTGTATTGATCTACAGCCCCTCCACAATCTCACGTGCATTTTTGTGATAATTGTGGCAGAAAAAGCTGGAAGTTGCAGCTGTTTTTTCTAAAATATGTAATAAAAGTTAAGTCAAAAGATTGAAAAACTGTTTGATGTGTGTTCGTTGTGGTTTCAAGACGTTTAACAAGGAAGACTCATTGTGCGCTGTCACTTTAACACAATGCATCATGGGAGATGTAGTGCGAACAGCCGCCAAACCCAAACAAGCAGGCATCTCTGAGCTTCATTGTTTTTTTCTCTTGTTCCACGGTCTGACACCGGATTCCGTGGAAAGCTACACCGCTAAAGACGAGCTTTAGCTGGTATTTATGTTGGAACTGAGAGACTTTATGAGCAGAATCTGAACAAGGAAGTGAAGACTTTAACCACTTCTGATTGGTCAGACTGATGACGTGTGATTAAGCCTCCAAGAATGATTGGAGGAGACAGTTAAAGGGGCGGGACTTTAAGACAGCTGTAGCTGCGGCTAAATCGCGTTACCGTCATTCTTATCAACATGTCTTTAATAGAATCACATAAACACAAAGAAAAAAGTATTTTATGATCTTTCATATTCTAACTACTCAGTGTTTTATCAGGGCTGTTTGGATGAACAAAGAGCTGATATCCTGGAGAGGAGAAATGTTTTTAGATCAGTGAATGAGGGCAATTTCCCACAGCACACCTGACCATCTCCCACGGCACACTGGTTGAAAAACACTGTTCTAAAGGAATAAAACTCCAGATATTAGATCTGAACGGGCAAAAGTGTCCATAAATCAAAGTCTAACTGTTGCTGAGTCTAACATGCCTTCAAACTTAAGTAGACACGAGACGCCTGTCTGCTCGTGGGGTTTCTCCACGGCCGAAAAGCACTGAAAGCCCATTGCTTAGTGTTTGAAAGCACCTGAAGGCAGAATCAACGGCCGCGTCCACGCACACTTCACTTTTCCTTTCTGCCGGTTGTGTGATATCAGCCACAAACAGGTCCCTGATCCGTCTCGGTGCCCCCAGCACTGTTGATGTCCAGCACGATGCTCAGGCATCCACAGCTATCGTCACAGGAACTATGTTGTAGTTTTCTTGTAAATTTTTGTTGCTGTTGTTAGCTGTGACGATAAGGAGCAATGCCCGGCTGGTTTGATTGGTGTAAACAGCTCAGACTCGACGCCTCAGTGCTCAGCGGGGAAGGAGTGTGCAATTGTGTAGACTTTTGTTGCTAAATCAAAGGCTCCCACTGAGGGGAAAACGGCATGCCGGCACCCAAACAGATGGTGATGAATCTTTAAATGACCCTACTTTTGTTTTTGTTTTTTGTTCTCCCATAGACACACGCTTCCTTTATGGGCGGCCTTGCACGTCTCCAGACGATTGCATGTACGTGCACTTTCCGTGACACTATCAGTCTTGGAGCTAATGGAGCAATTTTCAAGGTGCTGAGCCCTCCCCAACACGCCTGGAAAATGTGGATGTGTTTGCTGGCCTGAGTGCATTTGTTTTTCCGGGTGAACAACACCATCAATTTTCCAACCACCGGGGCGATTCTGCCCAGCAGAACGGGTCGAGGTGCGGCTTGTTGATTGTGAAATCAATGCGAGGGCTTTTACATGGATCAGGCGTCCTGACGTGAGGGTCCTCTGAGAAATGGCCGCATGCCTGCCAGAGGGGTGGCTTGTTGTTGCAGGGATGTTTTTTTTATTCCTCCTCATCTCATGGCCACTTTCTCACAGGTTGTCTGAAGACACTTTTATTACCAATCGGCATGTAAATGATCCACTGAAGGCCTCGGGGAGGCAGCGTGCACGTTCATGTATGCCGGCTGGAATGGTAAAGAGTAGGATGAGCGGTTGTGCATCTCTACAGCAAAGTGTCAGATTCCTGTCCTGGGCGCCTATCTGTTGCCTCAGTGGGTCACGTGTTGGACCTGCGTGCAGGAAGTTTACATTTTTACCCCCCCTATAGGGGTGTTGTCCTTTTGGCAGTCCAATTATACTCAAAGTAAACCTGGAGTTTCTATTTGCATAAAACATAAAAAGTGGACTTATTTTCATAATTCCACTCAAAACATTTTCTTTTCTTTATATTTTCATGGAATATAGATCGATTTCAAGTATTTCCGTATTTTATTTTGTTTTTTTTACGTAAATTGGGATTCCAGCTCATAAAACCTACAAAACAGGATTTAAACAATAGAGAAATCTTCCCAAATTCTTTGGGACATGAATGTTTTAAACTGAGTTTCGCCAACAAATCATCTACAAAATGATTTCTTTACCTAAAAAAAATAAATAAAACATTTGAACACATGTTTACAGTTGAAGATATGTTTGCAGTGAATCACATGTCACTTTCACACCTGTATGTATTTATTTAATGTCAATGTCATTTTTGATGTCCTTTCTTTGCTGTTATTTCTTAGGAGAAAGACTTTAGATAATTAGCCAAAAGACCCTCATGGACCTCCTCCATAGTCCGGGTAAGCCACAAACGTTCCCCGCCGGGGAGGCTGGCTGTTCACAGAATGTGTCCGGAGAAGACGCAGCAGCAAAACAGACGACCGGAGAGGATTCTCAGAAGACTCAAGGACCTGCAGACGTCCAGAAAGAGGCGGAGGACCAGCTTCCAAAGCCATCGCATTCAGACACATTCAGGAGACGGGCCACAACTGTCGGGCTGCTCGGGTCAAGACACTTCTGAGCCTGGACCAACGGAGGAAACGTCTCAAAAGAGAAAACAGACAGGACTGGTGACCAGTGATCCAGGCTCCTGTTTTCTGGGAATCAAGGTCCAAAGGGGAAAATGGTGAGGAACAGAACCCAAGCTGCTTGATTTTCTGCATAAAATCTCTACAGTCCGTCATGATGTGGGGTCAAATGTTTAGAGCTGCTGTTGGTAAACTCTGCTGTCTTAAATCCAAAAATCACTGCAACAGTCCAGCAGAATGTTCTAGAAACGTCATGATTCCTTCAGCTGAGGATCTGGGTGGAGATGCAGATTCCATCTTCCAGCAGGACGGAAGGGCCCTCGGGGGGACTGGAGCACCTGCCTTTTTTTGTATCAACATAAATACATTTCTGTTAGATATGCAAAAAAAAAAGTGTCTACAAAATCCTCAGGTATTCTTTCAAATCCATTTTCTTGTAAGCCGGGGATTCTGATCTGCTGCTTCTGTCTTTGCGGCTCCGCCCGGACTCAGAGGCCCAGGAAAGCCGGGGAGAGAAGCTGCTGCTCCACGGAGACCTGAAGGGACGTGACAGTGAAGCTACTTGAACCAGGGAGTTCTGGTCTATCTATAGCCGCTGGCGGCTGGTTTAACGAGCTTCAATGTGGTTCGTATTTTAGAAAAACGCGCTATTTGTTCAGGGACAGGAAGCTAGGCACTGAGTCCAAAATAAAACGCAGGGGGAATTTCAAAATAAATCAACCTTCACTATGGATCTAACACTAAATGTATCTGTTTCATCTAATATTTTCTGATCAGAATCACCTTCTTACAGTTCTGTATCATTCAGTTTCACAACCATGGGTATTAAAATCTTTCCAATCACAGCAGGAACCTGTGTGTTTGGAGGATATGATGAAGAAGAGAATTTATCTGTGAATCCCAAAGAGTCACATTGGATCCAGCTGTCAGGAACTGAAGGCTCAGGAGCCAAAATGCAGGAAACTGGGCTTGATGGTAGAAACACAAACATTTGATAAATAAACTTAAACAGGACAAAAACCGTGAAGAAACAAAAAAAAAAAAACAGAAAAAGCAGATGACCTGACAGTGTAGAACTGGAAACCAGAGACTTCTACTCACTGAAGAGAATTAACAGAAATATAGACAGTTGTGGATGATTGACATGAACCAGGAGTGACTGATGAACGACCAAAAACACGGAAAAACTGCAGAATCCTCACAGCAACACAATTATAGCATCATTATTATTATTCAGCATTTTGGGGATGAAAGATGTTTAAAATATTACTATCTGGGTTAAACTTGATTCATGTTGATTCTGCCTGCAGCACATTATATCAACAGAAACAGCCTCCAGTGTTTTATTGCTTTGATGTCTTCCAAGTCTGTGATAAAGTGAAGAAACTCAATGGTCAGAATAATTTGTTCACATAAAAAATGACAATTGTGTCACTTTCATCTGCAGCAGTTGAGTATTTATCGTTTGTTTCAACATTTTACTAAATGTCTGTATTGTTTAAAAGACAAAAAGTGTTTTTGCTGCCTTTTTCTGACTTTGAGCACCCGCCCCTCTAAAATCCGTGCACGCCCCTGGCCGCTCATACTGTTGAAGTATTGAATATTTTGAAAATACTTTATTATGATCCTAAATTCTAAATGTGGAGTTCTCCACAGTATTCTAATTTTCTGAAATACATTTTTTGGGTTTTATGAGCTGGAAGCCTAATTTATGTCAAAATAAACACATACTCTAAATCAACTGAATGGTGGATCATGAATCTGTAGAAAGTTTAATTATGTTTTAATGGAAGTTAATGCAGTTTTCCATGATGTTTTCTTTGGAAAGCATCTGAGCACAGAGCGTCAGGACGGCACAGCATGAATCTGGGTGGGGCTGATCGATGGAGTCCTGACTGAAGTCGTTTACACGTCCATGACAAGCTGACTACAAATCACCAGAGCAGCAGGATCTCTGCGAAACAAAACAGGTTTTAATTGCATCATCCCTGTTTGCAAAGCCCCCCCTGCAGCTGTTTTCGTGTTTTGACACTCTATCAGTCTGTGTTTTCATCGAATGACATGCAAATGTGGGGACTGAACTGAACTGGCAATGCAGGGACTGCAGGATACAGACAAAGGCGGGGACTTGTGTGAAGTTTCACATCATAAAGAATGCAGACGAGCTATGGGGAAAATAGCCTGACAGGAGTCCTCTGGGTGGGTGGTGGGGGGGGGGGGGGGTGAGCTCTGCTCAGCAACACGTCATTTCCCACAGAAGCAGCAAGTACTATGAAGACACACCAAAAACATCTTTGTCTTTGGTACATTTCACACATTTCCACAACTGTTCACTGTAAAAATGTCTTTCAAACTGGTGAGCTGACGGTTTCATCCACGCCGCTTTGATTTCTTGTCCAGGAAAAAGCTGCCATGAACTGTGGACTGAACCATTCAAGTGATTTACCCAAATAACAAAAATCTTGTTTCACTAATGCGGTCAGAAACAGTGAGTCCATATATGTGTCCCCAAAAATCAGACATTGGGGATTAACTAGATATTTGGAGACTCGGTCATTAGCCATGGCTAATCAATGCTTCCTCTGGTCTTCCATCTTCTGCAATCTGTTCATTCAAGCACTAATGTAAAACCACAAAATAAACCCAAATAACACGGACACATGTTGGAAAATATCAGCCTTTCAGAGAGAAATCTTTTTTGGGATGTAAACTGGCTTAGAGTGGGCAAAAAACATTTGTCAACTATAGAGACTGGTGTAGATTATATTTACAATCTTAAAATACCATCATTAAAAACCTACTCTGATGAAAATGCTGTTTTATAACATCCTCTCTCTCGAGGCATTTTTTCTGATGGAGGACATATATAAAGAAAATGAAACTTAAAATTGCATTTCTGAGTGTTTCTTTATTCAAATCTTCTAAGCAGATTAAAAAAAACAAAAAAAAAAAACAACGCAGTTTATAAAAGCCCATTTGTTCACATGGAAAATGCGATGGGCGGGGCCACAACCTCCCTGCTCCATTCTGAACATCCACCTGCAGACAAACGGATCCATGATGGTCTTTGTTTTCCTCGTCTGAGCTGGAATCTGGATCTAAATTGTACGACTGGATAGATCTGATATTGCTAATAATAGTGAAATTTGAGCTTTTCTGATACAACAAACGACAACAGAAAAAGCCCCCCCTCCCCCATGTATTGAGCATTCATAGAGAAAAGCCTGAAGATTCTCAATCATTCGGGTCTCGTTAACTCTGCCAGGACTCAGAGGTGTAGGACCAAAAATACACCAGATAGAAACAGAGAAACCAAAAGGTGACAAAGCAGCAGACCTGACAACCAGAGACTTAAATACACAGAGGACCATGAACACAAATCAAGACAGCTGTGGATAATTGTCCACCTGGACCTGGTGTGACTGACAGAGGGGAAACCATGCACAGTCCCAACTCAATCCTCGCAAAGACATCAGTCTGTACTTTGGAGGTAGATCTAAGAGGCTCGGGGAAACCCTAAAGACCTCTCTTGGACCGCACCACACATTAGAAGGAAAAATCGAAACATCTCAACACCTTTCAGCTGAACTTTGAAGAAAAAGAACTGAGCCTGCAGTAAATAACCCAAAATAATGTGACTGTAAAGCACTTTGGACTTTCAAGGTAAGTGGTAAAGCGGCATGTTAGTTTTTACCATTATCCTACTTGTTCTGGAAAACACAAACTGACCGTCAATTGTAACTTAATGGCTTGTAACCTAAAGGATGAATGAGTAATGTCTGTAACAGCAAGTAAAAAGCCATTTATTAAGCATGACAGTAAATCAAACCAAACAAAGTTTGCAATTTGTAACTAATATCCACCCACAGAAATTGCTTCAGACAATTCTAATGTGAATATTTCCCCATCTCATCTCAGTTTTTTACTATTATGTGATACAGGATGGATTTCTTCTAAACGTTCAGGTTTCATTTTATTTTTCACAACTTCCACACTCTTATGTTTTTGGTTTCAAGAGATCATGAAGTAATCCCTGGTAAAGAAAATAAAAAATTCGTCTTGTGCCTGTGACCTTGTCTTTATCATGACCAGAAATCACTGCATTCTTGGGTTTCAGATGAGAGTTTATACTCAGATTACTCAGACGTTCACACAAGTTTCCTTCTTGCTCCTCCCTGGCCTCCAGTGCACTGGAGTGGAGCCAAAACCAGCAGGAGGGGACGAGATTCTGAGAGGATTATACTGACGAGATCGGTGGGGTTCTGTCCAGACACACACGCCTGTGCAGACACACACGCCTGTGCAGACACACACGCCTGTGCAGACACACACGCCTGTGCAGACACACACGCCTGTGCAGACACACACGCCTGTGCAGACACACAGTCTATTTTTCTGTACTGAAATTAGTCATAAAATTCACACTTTATGAGTAACAAAAGCAGAATTTAAGATTGTAAGACAAATTTACATCTGCTTTATTTGGCAGGTTAATTTACATATAAAACAATAGCTCCAGCAACTGAAATAAAAATCTACTAGAAAAGTCCCTTAGCATCAATTTATTTGTCGCAGAAAGAAAGCTCATAATCTTCGTAGTTTTCACAATAACAGCTTTATTATGATTTATCAACGTTAAGAGAAAAAGAAAATAATTGATCATAAAAATATTTCGTTGTCGGCAGGATTCGAACCTGCGCGGGGAGACCCCAATGGATTTCTAGTCCATCGCCTTAACCACTCGGCCACGACAACCTGACTCTTACTTCCAAAAACAGATATTTAAACCATGACACCCGATGTCATCTGACAGATTTACCTGTTTTCGGGTACTATTACATATTTTTTAGTTACTGGTTGTAGATCTAAAAAGGACCACGGGTACAGAAAAACTTAACAATCCCCGTTTTCTTTTATATTTTACATGCCAACCTGTACTGTTCATGGGCGCCATCTTCTGGCTTTGCGCGAGATTGCTTCTCTATCTATCTTTATTTGTCAGAAAGATAACACCCCACTCATAACAAAACACAAATATAGTGTAAATATAGAGGAAAAGTTGTGTCTGTTCCCGTGACAACCTGAAGAGTGATCTCTTCCGGTTGTCGGCCGTCTGCTTCACTTTTTGTCTTTCTTAGTCATGATAGTTCTACTCGAGGATCGAACCTTTTCCCAATAAACTGTTTGCAAGATTAAAATATAGTTAGCGTTACACTGATGTGCATCACTGGATGCAGCTCATTTCTTGAAAGCTGCAAGACAACATTCAAGTCAACAAACAATGAAGCAAAATAAAGGCTCCATGTAGACCGCACTGATTCCGTCCTCCAGAGGGTGGTGAGTGAGGTGGGGATGGTAACCTCTGAACCAGAAAGACAACATTTCAGTTTTTACAGCGAGTACAGGTTGAATGTCCTGGAACAGCCATAATTCAAGCAAACAAGAATCTGTTGAAGGATGTGAAGAATGTTGAGCATCAGCAACACCCATACGGCTTGAAGGGGCTAAGCTTTCCTCAGCTGAAGGCTGTTCTGTGTATACATCAGTGTCCTTCTAGTCAAACATGTGTTAAATCCTCTTGAATGAAGTCAATGCCTTAGTCGCATGAACCATGCAGGGGTGTTGACCAGTACAGGTGATTCCAGATTTTGGAGTTGTTCAGCCCTGTTGACAGGTGCGACCACATCTTAAGGAGAGTGCAGGTGTGTTTTGCAGTTTCCTTTACTCTCTCATGGATGTCATGAAACAGAAACATACGCTTGTCCTGCGTGTGGTAAAGGTATCGTGAAGTATTTGTAAGGATAATGTAAGTTACACGCACTTTTGAGGTACAGGTGTTGCTGTTGTACGATGTCTATAGTCCATACTGTAGTCCAGGGACTAGAGTCCAGGGCAACTCCTGGCCTCAAGGGCCACATTCCTGCATGTTTTCCAACATTCCCTGCTCGGGCATGCTCTAAATGGCTGGACATACCTGAACCAGGTACTCAGTACAGTGATCCCTTGCTATAACGCGGTTTACTTTTCACGGTTTCGCTACTTCACGGATTTGCATCGTGCATTGTGTTCTGCATTCTGATTGGCTAAAAAAGTCACTCCGCTTCTTCTCTACCTGTGCGTCAATAATGTTGCAATTTAATATGTACAAGTATGTAAATCAGCTTTCCAAATTACGTACATGCAAATCATCTTGCAATTTCAAGTTTCTCTAAAACCCGTAGAAAAAGAGCAACACCAACTGTCAATCATTATGTTCTTCTCCCGAACAAACACACACAGCTGCACCGCGGGCTTGAGAAGGAGAAAACACTGCAGCTTCTCAGACTGAAGAGCATTAAAATACACCCGAGCCACTATTTGTCCGTTTGTACTTTGTATTTTTTCATGATCATTTTAAATTTTCTCCCGTTTAATTCAATTACTCTCGGGTCGCGGTGGGCGGGGCTAATCTCCGCGATTTGAAGCCTTCTGTTTACATCGATGATTCAAATTATTATTTGATAGTACAGAAGTTATTTGTTGAAAAAAAACGTTTTTAAAGTACTTTGATTTGTGAAACAAATGCTTGAGCCTGTAAAATGGTTTGTTCTTTCTTTTCTATGTATAACAGAGTATTTAATTGTATAATAATTGTTTAAAAAAAATAGAGGTTTCTACTTCACGGATTTTGCCTATCACGGGTTCTTTCTGGAACGTAACCCCCGCGAAAAACAAGGGTTTACTGTAGTAGTGAGAGAGGCTTGCACATTCCCTCTCTAGTTGTCAGTACGGTGCAAGTACTGGCTCCTCACTGAACGCATGGTAGGAGTGTCATGAAATATTTGAAATAAAGTAAGTTACATGCACTTATCACATAGGCTGGCGTACGGTGTCCTTATGGCTCACTCTAGTCCAGGGGAGTTCAATTCCAGGTCTCGAGTGCCGGTGTCCTGCATGTTTTCCAACCATTGAAGCTCCTTATTGGCTAAAACCACCTGATCCAGGTAATCAACAGCAGATAAAGGCAGGGTTTCTGGAAAACCAGCAGGAGGCCAGCCCTCAAGGCCTAGATTTGGACGCCCCTGCAAGCCTAGTCATTGATAAGGTGCGCAAACTGACTCCTTCCTGATAGATAAGTGACCTTATAATGCAGGAAAACCACACCAACTACACTCTGCGTAATGGTCAGGGTGAGCGCAGGACCGTTCACTTATCACTTGGACAAGACTAAACAGTGTTATGTACAGGGTTTGAAAAAAGTGAAAAATCTATAAGACGTCCCTGTGTCTCACCTACTTCACCCTGAAGAGTTGTTTTAAGTGTTCGCTACTACCTGTCGCCTGCAGCCTCATGCACTCTACAACCTTGATATTTCATGAGCCACCTGCAAGTCTCATACAGGTTTGCCCATTTTTCGCCCACAGCTGCCCATATCCACCCATACGGGCAGCTGTGACTCCATCCATCCATCTTCCTCCGGTTATCCAGGACTGGGTCGCAGGGGCAGCAGTCTAAGCAAAGATGCCCAGACTTCCCTCGCCCCGGCCACTTCCTCCAGCTCCTCTGGGGGGACCCCGAGGCATTCCCAGCCCAGCCGAGAGATGTAATCTCTCCAGCGTGTCCTGGGTCTTCCCCGGAGCCTCCGCTCAGAGGGACATGCCCGGAAAACCTCCCCAGGGAGGCGTCCTGGGGGCATCCTGACTAGATGCCCGAGACACCTCAACTGGCTCCTCTCGATGTGGAGGAGAAGCGGTTCTACTCTGAGCTCTCCGCGGGTGACCGAGCTCCTCCCCCCATCTCTACGGGTGCGTCCAGCCCCCCTACGGAGGAAGCTCATTTCAGCTGCTTGTATTCGGGACCTGGTTCTTTGGGTCATGACCCAGAGCTCATGGCCATAGGTGAGTTTTGGAACGAAGATCCACCGGTAAAATGAGAGCTTTGCTTTTTGGCTCAGCTCTCTCTTCTCCACCTCGGACAGGGTATTTATTTATCGGTACAGGGACTGCGTAACTACTGACGCCGCTCCGATCCGCCTGTAAATCTCACGCTCCGGTCTTCCCTCATTCGTGAACAAGACCCCAAGATGTTTAAACCCCTCCACCTGGATTAAGGACGCTCCACCCACCGAGAGATGGCAAACTACCTTTCTCCGGTTGAGAGCTGTGACTAAGCCATAAAATCAAGAGGTACACACATGGACCCACACAGTGTGTTGTTACATTTCGTGATATAAATTATTTATTTACATTTACAGAAAAATGATCCCATCAAGACAACGTAATAATAACTATTGGAAATAGAACTCAAGATACAGTAGCTGACGTCAATTGTCACAACCAAACAGAGAGCTCTAAAATAGCGTTGTGCCCTCTGTCAGAAGTCTCCTATAACACAAGGTGCAAGGCATCACGTGTACCCCCCTCCCCCCTCCCAACTGAACACACACTGCAGTTAAAGCCCCCCCACCCATCATCTACACACCATGGACATCAGCTAGTCTGCCTCTACCAAAGCGCACACGTCTAACAGACACTCACACACAGTCAAGTTCAGTGTCCTCGGTGTCCTCCTGGGCCCCTCCCCCCGAAAAATCCACAGTTCAGTTTTTCTGAGAAAAACCTCTGAAAAAAAGGTGCAAGGAGGCTCGTCGGCATCTGGAAGGACGGAAGGCAAGTGTCTGTCTGTGTCGCCGGCATCCTGCTTCAGGAGTTTTACGTGGGAGAAAGAGGCGAGGAGTGACGGGGAGGGGGGCGGATGCATGTTCTCACGGTTGGCCTTTGGGGAGAGGGGAACATCTGGCGGCTCTGCGGCGCGGAGGAGGACCGTCAGGTGTGTCTGGGCTCAGATAAGTCGAGTGGAGGCGCGCATGGTGTTCTCAGAACTGAAGTGGACATTATTTTGCTTTTGCCGGTTGATCCTGTTTGTTCGCGGGCACTTCCTGTAGAGATCAAAATAAAAGCGTGTTACAAAGCAGAAAAGAATATTCCTATGCAGGAAAGTATGTTGCAGAACGTTTGCTTGTCTGACACGGCAGCACATAGATGCCGCATCAATTTAACTCAATTTTGCCAATTAATTTGAATAATTTTTACAACATTTACATCATGACAAGGGATCAACATTAAATACTTCTGAGTACATAAACAAAAAAAAAGACAAAAAAAATGCATATTTATTTATTTAATCTTTCTTTAGAAAGTATTAGATTAAATATGACTGTGTGTGTGTTTTGTATCCTTCCCCATCAAGGTCTGCTGTTAATTCCACAATAAAGAAGCCTTAAGCTGTTCTTTATTTAGTGTACACAGTCCGTTTTGTCTCAAAGTTAGATAATATTTTTCCTATGTCTCAGTCACATGCACTAGTAGGGGGGGGTTCATCTGTACGGTGCCACAGGTTTTTGGGTTGGAGGGTTGTAGACAAGAGCGGCTGCATCCTGAGGACAGCAAAAGTGTGTCTTGGATTTCCCTTGAGGCTCTAAGCAACATACAAATGGAACGGACCGTTGTTTGGCATGTACTAAGTGTGTTGTAACGTTTTTGTCAGGATAATGTAAGTCACATATGGGTGATACTGTTCTGCAAAGGTACGTGTTACAAGAGTTAGCATAGTCACAGTAACTACTAGTTCTACTAGTATCAGTCTGTTTTTTACGTTTTGCAAACAATGTTGAGAGTTACAGGTGCCGCTCACCTGAGCTGAGCTGCACCTGAAGGACAGATTTATGGGGGCCCCCCTCCCTCCATCCTCCCCACCCTCCTGAGCCTCGTGTACTGTGTTTTGTCTGCATATGTGCTATTTGTGTTAAACGGTGTCATTTTTTCTTGTATCCACACATTTGTAAGCAGTGTAGAGTGTAGTGTACTTTTTTTTGTCACCAACCCCGACTGCGTCCCAACATACCAACAAAGCATTGTGGGATTTGTCGAATCAGCGGTACAGTATATACCGCGGGGCAGCTCTAATGCACAAATACGCTTTGATTGTTCCTCATTTGCAGTCAGGCTGTAAGCAATAAGAGGAAAATATAAAACGTTGGTTCCTACAAATAAGCTGACTTACAATCGATACACATAGTGATAGCTCTGTTATAAAGCTAGAAAGAGTTCTGTTAGATGATCATAGTAATCATGCCCCCATTAAATTTGGTTTTATAGCTTTATTAACTGAAGGTTACTTTCCAAATCCTGCAGCTGTGACCACACAGAGCAGCTGAAGATCATTTGATGGGCAGGTCTGCACTTTTATCAATGCCTTCATTCTCTCCCCTGCTACTGATTTACATATTTGGAGCAATCAAACGGACTTGGGGCAGGGCGGATGAGCGTTTTTTTTAATGTGCTTTCCTATTTTCAGCCTCTGGAATCCGGACGGGTTACAGAACAAAGTGGCATCAACATGGTATTTTGCAGGGAAGTTCCTCGGAGCGGACCTTTTCCGAGATGTGACAGAATGTCATACAAGGGAGGCAAAGCACAGACGTGACCTTTTCCGCTCCCACCTGTTTGTCCTTTAAGTGAGAGGGAAATAAACAGAAAATCCTGTAAAACTGCGGCAACATTTACAAAATGCAATAATGTCTTGCAGAGATGAAGCACCTCTGTAAGCCTCTGCCCTGTTTGGATTTGTTCAAGTGGCATCTACAAGCCATACAGTGATAAGGTTGCCTTTTATTTAAAAGAAAAGAAAAAACATTGAAGAGATATCTCAGACACAGATTATCTACTGTCTTATCCTGCTACTTTACCCATAATGCCACTCTATTTGTCTCCATCTTCACAGAGTCCTTTATCCAGTTTTGTCTCTGCTAACATCTGTGTGTACAACAGATTATAGTGAAAGCAAAAACATGTGAGACTGTCTGTACCTGCTGCTTTCTCGTTTGTGAGGGGGAAAAGGGACTTTTTCTGGCCATTTCCTCCAGCAGACGCTGAAGCTTTCCATTCCCAAACAACGATGACAGTTTTCTTTCCAGGCTTGTGACTGCACTGTTTGTGGAAATGTGTGAAGTTGTGGGGACCTACATTTAAAAGCACATTTTGGAAAAAGAAAGAAATCTGTAGCTCTTCTATTGGCTTTGAAACGTATTGTTTAGAGGGTTTGATGTGCAAGTGGTCTAAATGGATAAATGATAAACTCCAGGATTTAAAATAGAGGTCATTTGAGGGGTTATCATGCTAGGTGGGCCTTAAAGACTGGATAACATTTTGAAACGGCCCGGGGTGCACTGGAGTTGCCCTTTAGGTCAGATATAGGCGAGGCAAACATGTTTTATTGGAACACCGCCATTCCTGAGGACTTGACATCTGCAGAGTCATCTTTTATACCACGTTTTATTACAACAGCAAGACAGCAGAAAAACAGGAGTGATTTCCGAGTTTCCTTGAACCTGTTTGATGAATTTGATCATTTTGAAGACTGGGATGCAGCAGAAGAGAAAGAGAGAAGAGAATCTATGAAGGAGATGAGCCACGAGGAGGCGACACTCAACTTCTGCTTCATCATCTGGACAAAAACAGACTCCAAGAGGGGAGCTTTCCCTCTGAAATTTCTTGAACTTCCGGCATTTCTACCACTTTCCTCCGCTGCAGCAGAGCGAGGTCGGTGCAGGCTCTGTAGCCGTTACCATGACAACACGTCCCACTTTGTATGATTTTTTGTGAAAAAGCAAACCACAGTTTAAAACAAAAATATAACAAGTTAAAAGTAATAATAATAATTGCTGGCAGCGTCCGTGAATAAAAATGTAGACTGAATTGAATATGGAATGAAGCCATTTTCTACGGCTGACGTCAAACTCACTTGGTCAGGTTCTTATGTTTAGTACATAAACAATAGCAGATTCAGTCTGGCACATAAACAGGGGTGTGGTCTTTAGACTGACAGGTGACATTCTAATCCTTCATTCTAATGTGCTTCAAATCATTTCCACTCTAAAACTACCTGAACCCTAGAACACTATCACCGGGTGATTTTCACTATTTTCTTTCACTGTTTTGGTGATTTTCAACTATTTACATCAATTTCAAAATGTCGAGGAGTATTTTCTAGGAATGCTTTTGTTCTCAAATTCCTAATTTTTCTGTAAATTTTGAGCATGTTTTTGGGAACTTCCTATGTTTTTCTTTTTCATTTTGTTACACATACCACAGTCGAAAATAAAAGAAAACCACTCTTATTTATCATGTGTTGTCATGTTTTGACCTATTTCAAGTACTTTTAGTTGGGTATATTATATTGGGTAAAAATTAAAGTGAGGGTGTAACTTTTTATTGTGAAAGTGTTCTAGGGTTAATGAAACATCTACATAAAGGTAAAAACATTTGTGAAATTTCCTTCATAGCTGCAAATAAATGAAGGCGTTGAGTAGTATTTGACTCTAATTATGATTATTTTGATTTATGTCTCTCCTGAAACTTATTTATTTCATTTCTTAAAAGGTCTTGACTTTTCCCAGGACACAGTTTAAAGTAGGAATAAATTTTCTTAACCCGTCTCGCCTGGATAAATAAAAGGTAAATAAAAATCAATAAAATAAATTATTATCTGGATAAAGGCAAAAGTAAGATAAAAAAAAGAATATTAAAATAGTTTATCTCTGTTTTTTTTGTATGTCAGAGCAAAAATGATTGAAAAAGTTATTTTTGGACCGATAAAACCAACCAAAAAGTCACAGATACACACCTCCTTTCAGGTGATAACTCACCTGGTGATGCAGAGGACCACCACAGAGATGATGGCCACCTGCAGAGCGCCGATGATGGAGGCGATGAGAACGTAGCGCAGTTTCCCCGAGCCCGGCACCACATACAGCACGTTGTACTCTTTCATCTCACATTTCGGGCCGATGAAGCCTGAGTGGCAGCTGAGATCACACACAAGAGCGAGGACACAGAGCCGTTTCTTAGCACCGAGGGACTGGAGAGTTATTTTCCACACTTGTGGTTGAAGCTCTTGTACATTTTTGATAAAAAAGCATCGTAGTGGCAGCATTTCTGCCGTGACAATTTCAATAAAAGCTGACTGTTGGAGTGTGAAAAAGCCAACATACGTGTGTGGTAAAAAGACTGTGGGTGTCGTTGCTTCTGAACTTAGGAGGATTATTAATAAATAAAGTCTTTTAAAACAAAGCATCAATGCACCAAGATCTTTTTCTTGCAGTACGCAAACACTTGCAATATAAACATCAAACTGAGCAAAAAGTACAAATATATGATTCTCTTTATGCCTCAATAATTTGCTGTTGTTGAAATCTAATCTTTTTCTGAGCAGACATCTTGTTCGATTGTTTAGGGTGAACGCTTTTTCACCATTTTAATGACATATTGGTGTTTGATTAAACATTTTATTGTCTGGCATTAGCACCTTATTTCTGACCTGTTGCTTTTTATCAGTCATAAATAAAACAAATGTTTTTCCGTACAAGAATACAAATCATCTACCAAAAGGAAAGTGGAGCAGTTAATCTATAAATACTTTAATAGAACAATAAATGATCTGTTTTTTTGTTATGCAATGATGTAAATCAGTGTTTTTAACACACACTCGTGGCATTTTTCTGATGATGGAGGACGTTTATAAAGGAAATTAAGCTTAAAATTGCGTTTCTGAGTATGTCCTTATTCAAAAAAAAAATGTGACTCAATAGCAGAAAACAAAATGTTTTTGAAAAAGATGGCATTTGTGATGTAGAAAATACACAAGCTTCCTGCTCCTCTCCATTCTGATGCATCCACCTGCAGATCAAGAGATCCTGGTTGGTCTTTGTTTTCCTCGTCTGAGCTGGCGTCTGCATCAAAACTGTACGACTGGATAGATCTGATATTGCTCCACCTTTTTTTTTTTTTTTGCACCAGTAATAATAGGTCAGGGGTGTGAGTGACTGTAAGGTAGCAGGAGAGCATAAAAAACAGATGGCTTTTGGGTGACGGGAAGAGGGTTAGGGTTAGGGTTAGGCTTCGTGCCAAAGGTTCCGCCCACAGTTTATAGGCAAATTTTGAATGAAGTACTGCCTTTTTCTCTTTATAGTGTCGTTTTTGGACGAAAAAACAACCCCCCCCCCCAAAAAAAAAACAAAAAAAAAAAACTACTGATCTTTGACAAGCACAAAAAAATGACATCACACTTAACGCAAGAAAAAAATTGCATTTATTTTCCTCCTTAAATAAAAAAAAAGATTTTTAACCTCTGCTGTGACATTTTTTTAGGAAGTAGAGTGCAGTCATAGGAGAAGAAAACACACACTCACACACACACAAAAAAAAGCATGACAACACACACATCTCCTCTAATAGATGATCTTTGTTCTTGCAGACGAGCTAAAACGGTCCCCTTTAAATCTCTCTCTTTCTCTGAGGCTCTTCTTCTTCTTCTTCTTCACTCGCTTTTCCCGCCTCGGGGGAGGTTGTTACCCACCAACACCTGCACATCCTCGCTCTCACACAAACACACACACACTCACAGGCAGAGGCTCTTTTCCGTTCACCATCCCCTTGACCTGACAGTGGGAGATGAACATTGCAACCTTGTTCTGTTGGGGGGGGGGGGGGGGGTGTACTTTGTTTGCACAGGCAGACACACACCACTCCCTCTGAGACCTCCACTCTCCACCGCATCACACTCCTGCTTTCTCACAACCAGCAGGGGGCAGCAAAGACCCTCAACGCTTTTGTCTGTCAGCAGCAAAGACTGTGTGGCCGGGTGAGCGCACAGGTGCAATCACTGTGTGTGTGCGTCTGTGGGCGGTGGGCTCCCCCCGTGCCTTTACATGAACGCACGTCCATGCAGTTTTTGTGGAGTTGAATGACTGCAGACAGTTTTAAAAAAAAGTGTGTTTGTGAAGCAGATTTCCTGTCATTTGCATTCATTTTTCTTCTCCTGACTGGTGAAACGCATCCGTGTGGGTAAACATGTGCGTCTGCTTTCCTGACATTTTGATGTACGTCTGCACTTCCACCACCACCACGGTTCATAAAAAAAGTAAGCTCACCAGGAAACTATTCAGCCCTTCTGTGAAATTAACTCCTCATAAATCTGAAACGGCTAATATGTTAGCAAAGGTCCATGTGGTTTCCATTTTAGCTGCTGATTTAGTTAGCTAGGAGGTGGTTATAGCTCCAGATTGGAAGTCTGAGGAAAAAAAACAAGTCAAGTGGTTCGCTAGAAAACAAAACAACGAGTTAAAACCCAGCAGGGGAGGCTTTAGAAACCATAAAGGGATTTGCTGATGTTAAATACACTTCTACGAAGGATTTGGCTAGACTTTTTAGAGCACATTAGCCAGCTGGAACACGTGAAGAAATAACAATAACACCCCTAAAAAATGAAAATAAAAAGTTGTCGTGGGTGGTTAGCATCACAGGAGCCCAGCAGCAGGCTTTTCTGTCTTCAGCTGCAGACTTCAGCTCGTCCTCTGCAATGAGGGCGCGCACCAAAGGTCAATCCTGCCCACAAACATAGCGAGATACTTCTTATGCGGAGAGCTGTTTCTCCATCGGAACACTTTCATTTCACCCAAAGGGATTAATAAATTATCTTCAAATTGAATTGACTTGCTCTCCTTCCAGTAGATGAATTTAAATCGGGATCAGAAATTAATAATTAATGTGGCTGAAGTGGGAAAGCTGCTTAATCCGCCTGCCTTTATTTATAATTGGATGCGAGAGATTCTCACAGTATCTGTCATCGGCGGCTGTTTTAAGTTCCTGATGCGCTTCATTAAATCCTGCAGTTATCTGGGGACAACAGGACAGACGTGTTGATAAAAGCAGCAGTTTCTGATCTGACGAGAGCGCTACCACACCTCTCAGCCACTATGCGGCGGCGGGTCCGCTGTGTTTATTTTCGTATCATCACAAGATGTCACAGAGTGAACCAACGGTGACATCTGCACGCATCAGACGGAGGGGCCTGGAGCAGTTCATGAATGCCCCCTCTTTTCTTTCTTTTTTTTTTTTTTTTGAATCTTGGAATGCATTTAGAGGTAACTGTGGTGTGACCATTTGTAATGTTTGTTGCGTTACTGAACGGAGGCTTTTCTGTGAACAGAGAAGAGGTCTTTAGTGAGAATACACTCATCCTATTCACATTGCTTATGAGGCAACACTTGCACTTCCTGCCTGAAGCAGGCTTTCAAATAAAAGCGACACAAGATGGCTTCTAACTAGGGGTGTAATGATTAATCAGCTTAATCGATGAATCGATTTTTATTCCTAAATTATCCAAAAAAAATCCAATCCGAACAATCTGTCCGAGGCAAGTTATTAATCAAATCGACCAATACCGTTATAAAATAAAATAAATCAGCTATAATCGATATAGGAACATATATTTTGATTGAGGCATGGTTGGTTTATTACAACAACTAAGTGTCATCACAGCGGACAACACACACGTGTCAGTCAGTCCATCATTCCAGTCAATGAAACACTCTGAATTTAGCAAAGACACTTGATTATCTAGAAGAAGTCTAACGAATCTAGAAAACTTCCCCTGCACTGTTTACCAGGTATTTAAGTCTAAGTCACACTGGTTGAGGTTTTGGCTAAAATTGTCCCGGATCCATTTTAGGTCAGTGAAACGGGTCGTCCACAATGATTCAATATCAACTGAATTGCTATCGGGAACCACAAACTATGATATGACTCAAATTGCTAAATGATCCATCACACCCCTTCTTCTACTTACATACATGAATACACGTGCTGGAAGGATTTTTTAACAGAACTCTTTGTTTTGGCTAACACTTTACATCAAAGTCCTACAGAAACATAGATGAAGTTGTGACTCTTCAACTCTGAAAATCCTTTCTGCTAAAAAGCTGTGATGCCGATCCCTGTAGATCAGCTACGCCTGCATCCTTCCAGGACATGTAGTTCCGAAAACGTTTTGTTAGTAAAATACTCATTATGACAATTTTAGGTCATTCTTTTAAAGCGCTTTTTAATGCTGTAAATGTAGCAGCTTTAAGGATGAGGAGCTGTTCCATCTCAGTGACAAAAAGCTCCAATTCATTGTCAATCACTGGGGGATGTACAATTTAGTGTAGAATGATAACATAAAGAAGAAACCAATTTTATCTAATGTACTTTGTTTTGTTAAAATGCTCAAAAATTGTCTTGTGTGTATCTGTCTGTATATCTAAATCCATCACATCCTTTTCATAAAACTTTTGAGGTGATGGGGTTGCTGGAGCCTATCTCTGCTACTGTTGGGCAAAGGTGGGGTAAACTTTCGAAAGGTCACCAGTTCATCGAAGGGGCCTATTTCTAATGCACAAAGACTTTAAATAATGTAAAATATCTATATATCTATATATATATAGATATATTTCTATATGTATATATTTGTCATATTTAACACTGTATTTGTCGCCGCTGACACCTCAATAAGTCGCTCTTTGACGTACTGTAAATCATAGACTGTCTACTTAATCAATGCAAACCCATTAATTCTTCCGCAGAGAAATGCAGCTCTTCATCTCGACTTTGCACAGTCATGCAACACAATGTACATAAAGTGTTGCATTTCAGCACAAAGTCAATCTTCTCCGCTTTGGAATTAATTGGAATAACGTAAATTTCCTCAACGGTTGAAGAGCTGTGCTAGTCGGAAGAATGTCTCTGGACCTAAAGCCCTGGTGTAAAACGGTTAAGATTATAACTTCTGCAGTATATTTTTTCACAGGTTTCTGAAACCAGGACCACACAGTAGGACAATACATGTGACTGTTCTACAGTTTTTCCTAGCATACCTGCAAATAAATAAAAAACAAATCATAATTTTGGCTTCTTAGAGCCACAGCCAACAAGCTTCCAGCGTGTGATGGTTTGTTGTTTTAAGGCTCAGATGAGTGATGGTGCTTCAGTGAAAACTCGATCCCTGACATAAAGAAGTCTGTCATCTGCAAATAAATAAAGTAATTGATGAGATTCATTGTAAACAGCAGCTAAACATTTTGGATTATGCAAAAAAGGGAACTACTGCTTTGTTGTTGTTGCAAAGTTCGGATAAATATTTTAGGACAGAAGATGTCAGTTATTCTGTTTTTATCTTTTGATAACCCATGTGAAAGGAAGGGGGGGGGGGGTCACGGTCTCTTCGTCGAGTAGCAGAAGTCTCATCAACTCTTTAACCAACAAATAACTATCACAATGCCTCCAATGCTCAGCTGTGCGTATGGTAGAATAGTAGAATATGGATAACAGATGTCCAGTGGTACTAACCAGGACTGTGACTGTGTTTTTGTTTGAGTTAGCACATGAAGATGCTTGTTCCAGCTGGATTTAAGGAGTTTGGAGGTCAGGCTAACCCCCTTATTTTCCTCACACTGCTAATGGTGTTGTGTTGTTTCACTAAGCCAGGTTGTAAAGCGGCTGCCAAAAAAGTTGGCTTCCTCGAGCTAGTCCAACAGAGAAGCGCGGGCACAAATGCCTGCAGTCCTAAGGTTCCCCGAGAACAACATGTGGCTAATCGGTGCGTGGTTACTCTGCTTCACCCACCCTTCCTCTCACTCTGTGCTGCTGCACATATGCAAAGCACAGTGGGAGCTTTGATTGCTGATGCCCACACAAGTCCGCCTCGCACACAGGAAAATACAACCCCCCGCAACATAGTTTGTGACTCCCCATTAGACAGGACCCTCGTTTGACAGGTCAACACCCCTTTCTCACTGGAGCGCTGCAGTGGGAAGGGTTACCCCCTCAAACCCGCCCTCCTCGAAGCACACAGGCTTGTTTTGACTGAAGATAAGCAAGCCTGATTAAAAAATGAACGGGCGCCGGCGCTTGCCTCGCAATTGGGAAATTTTACAGCTGATTAGCCATTTTACATTACATGCTTTCTTTGAGCGTCTGCAGATCACAGAGAGAGCCTCAACAAATATGTGTTTATATGTTGTAGGGGGCGAAGAATTTGTTTACACCCAGAGCTAATTTGTAAAAATTGAGTTTGAAGACAGAATTATATACGAAAATGCCCATAGCTCAAATATAATTACAAGATTACTGTTATCTTGCCCTTAAAAATGTAGTCATCTCGCAATAAATGAAGAATCAGCGGTCTGAACGAAAAGCCTCTTTTTGGAACAGCGTTGGGTTAAAGTCCCACTCTGATCATCTTTTGATTTCATTTGAAAGCCTTTCCAGTGGTCTTGTAATTATAATTATGCCATTTTTGTTGTTTCCTAGGACATAGTTTCTGCGGAGCAGCAACAGTCTGCTCGGAATTTGCCTTTGAGTTGTGGGTGGAACTGTTGGCACAGAGTAAGCCCGCCCCCCCATTTCCCATCGTCCATCTATTTTCATGCTCTCCTGCTAGCTTACAGCCCCTTACAACCCCACACATAACATTAACAGTGCAACAAAAATATCGTCGATTTTGAGTTTTGAGCCAGATGCTCGGAGGAGGAAAATGAAGACGTGATCATGGATCTATTTGTCTACAAGTGGATGCATCGAAATGGATCGGAGCGGCGAGCGGCGAGCTTCTGCCCACCTACATCTCTGCTAAAAGCTTTTTCCGACGGCATGTCTACTCCAGATTCACAACAGATTAAAAATGAAATACTCAGAAATACAAGCTTAAGCTTCATTTTCTTTATATACGTCTTCCATCATCAGAAAAATCCCATGAGAACATGTTAAAAACACCCAAAAGACAACTTTCATTGTTGTGGGTCTTTAAATGGATTCCTTTAACAGCCTAACCTGCAGGACGGTTGGGCCAGGATGCTGGGTAACTGACACTCTCCATGGACGCAGAAGTTCTGGTACCGTTCTGGACACTGGATATAGCGACCACGTGCCAGTCCGTTCCTCGGCTCCTCGTTTTCCCCCACTGAAATGACAGACGATTGTCGTAGGCGACACACACACAAAAAAAGTTCATGTACTCACGTATTACTGTGCTGTTTGAAAAAGATGGATAAAAGAAAAGGTGAACGTAATGAAAGGGAGGCAGAGGACAGAAGTGAGAGAGAGTGACTTGCATTCAGCGATGACTGACAGCACATGTTATTCGCTAATCCACCACCATTACAGAAGCACTCACCCGTGAGGTCGGTCCGTGCAAAGTGTTCATCGCCTTTGTTCCCAGTTATGATGTCTCCTGGAAAGGCCAAAGACACATTAAAGCTGATCTCAGGTCACTGTAACCTCTTCTGAGGCTGCAGCCCCCATCCATTATGTGTGTTCCAAGTTCAAATTGATGCCGTTGTGGAGAAGAGGCCGGGATGTGAATTATCATCTAACAAAGGTCTCCTGCAGAGTGCACCTCTCTGCTTAATATGTATAAACGCAAACTATTCTCATCAAAAGTGCGAAGCCGTCGCTCCCCTCATGTATTATACTGAACCGAGGGTAGAATGGAACGGAATCAGTTGGGAAGATCAGAGTGAATAATGCATTTTCACTCACCTTATTGATGCTGCATTGACTTCCTCTTTTCTGAATGGCCAGACCAAGTCTCCCTCAAATCATTATCATATTATTGCCATAGATTTTTTTTTCAGGGGTGAGTGAATTCATGGCTTCAATTTGAGACTGTGATAGTATTTTCCAGTTGTATGGTGCCGAGAAAAGGCAGCAGGTTCTGTGAATTATAACTACTTTTTTTTCTTTTTAGATGCTTTCATCCTTGCAAACACAATAAAATAAAATTATATTGCTTATGAAATCAGTTTGAAGAAAAAGAAAGAAAATATAAAATAAAACCTTAGAAACCTTAACGCCCAAACAACTTTAAATTATTTTAAAAGAAGAGAAAACACATTGGTACACATGCCCCCGCCCCACTTTTATCTAATATGATATATCTAAGATGATATAAATACAATAAGCCCCTATAATTCTAACATTTCCCAATTGAAACCATTGTCTGTGTCTAAGAACCAGAATGAGATGTCACCCATGGAAAACGGCTTCATTCCGGCTGCAGCGAAATGAAGTCAATTCATTGTCATCTTTTTGCGATAAGGACGCCAGATGGAGCCAGATGTTGTCAGTAAGGGACAATTGGTCTAAGTCAACATTGCTATGGCAACCACTGTCGCCAGTCAGGAGTGAGCTTGTTGGAAGTCCACACGCACTTGGAAGCAGGATTGGGAAAATACGTTTTGAACGTGAAACAATGGCTTTTATAGAGGCATCTGATTGGTCAGCTTATAACTTGAATAACTTGCACTACAGAAAAAAAATCAGATTAGCAAGAACACATTAAGAAAAGGCGGGGGAGCAAAAATGGTTATTTTTACAAATAGAATGACTGAGTAATAGTGGTTCGCTCTTTAGTAGAAGTCTATGGGATTTTGGCTTCTTGCAGCTCTTTTTGAGCACTTACTAACAGAGGGGGGGGTCACTTATTCCAGTTTTTATATAAAGTCAATGATTCAAAGATCAAAAAATTGATACAAAAAATTGTTGGCTTATACAAGTATTTCATGGTTTAAATAGAAAAGGTTTTTTTTTTTTTTTTTGTCCATTCCAAACTCGCCTTGTTTGAGTTGGTTTTAGGTCACTGGTCTCCTAGTTTTGGGTTTTCACAAACCTCAAATCCTGACATTATTGATTTTAAAGACACAAAACACATTTCATGCCTTTGTACTTCAGGTTTAAGATCCGGTCTTAACCGGCTTTTACTTTACTCTTTTGAAAAGTACAATTTCTTGGCCTGCTGAGTCGCCGTTGGTCAAATGTCATTGAGTAAAACCCTGACACAGCGGGAGCCACTGTGCTCTTTGGTAAAAACTGAGAAGAACAGCAATGGGGCAGGATCCAAAAAAAGTCAAATAAAGACTTCAAAAGAACCAGTCTACCTTGTTGTTGGCTTTCCAACCAGGTGCAGAATGTAAGACAAACAATAAGAGCACCAAAATACAAACTGAACAAGGATTTTAGAGGTAGCTCTTCAGTAGAACCATTAAAGTAATAAATGCAATGAAGGAGTTAGAAGATTATCTTTTCAAACAACTGTAAACAAAGTCAAAACTTCATTCAAACATGAAAAGTGGCAGAAGAAGCTGGAGGATGGAGATAGAGTCTGTTTAGCTGCCTCTTTTGACTCCACGTCATCAAGTAAACGCAACGCCAGCCTCTGCTCACACAGATTACCAGCTTCGAGTGCGTTTTGGGGGGGGCGCCGCCGCCTAGTTTAGTTTCAGAGCATGCATGAATTTCAGTTTTGAGTGTCGGACCTTGGCAGTGTCCCAGGTACTTGACTTCAATGCGCTCCTGCCTCTGACAGGAGGCCTCCTTCACCTGGCAGGGGTTGTCATAGGAACGACCGTCTGAGGCACACACCGGGTTGGAGCTGATGTGGGAGCAGTCGATGTTGCAAACACACCTGCAGAACAAGAGCGTCCATTAGAGGTCTGAGCTGTTTGACACAAAGGCTGCGCCCAAAGGGACAGCAGGAGCGTCTGTGTCCTGGAGTGTGAAATTTATGGGGGACCGAAACTTACGGAAGCAAAAAAGAAAAGCACAGCTTTTGCTCTCTGATAGGATGTTGGGCCACGGACAGTAATCCCAATGGAACTGGGGTTCATCGCATTCAGTTTGACACAAAAACAAAGGGATTTTGCTTCTCAGATTGAGACTGAGTGCGCTGACAGATTTACAGACAAATGATGTGACCTTCCAGCGCAAATAATAATGAGAAAAACAGAGAAATGGGCAAATATTGTGCTCATTCGGTTTAACTTCTTATAGGATTAAGTAAAAAAGAAAGTTGTAGCTGATGTTGTAGGATGAATTTATTTGTAAGATCATTGCTCTGATTTTCTTATAGAGCATTATGGGAGCTACACACCGTAGTCCTGGCTAAGAAAATTGTCACTGCAGGTGGATTAACCCTTTAACACTGGAGATGTCCTTAGCAACACCTGAATAACACACGATCTTTTCACCAACCGTAACCTTTCAACCATACTGATTCAGACTCGGAGAAAAGCAGCTTTGCATCTCGGCTCTTCACTGTTGCTTTTCCCTGCGAGGCAATCAGCTGATTTATGTTGATTGTGTAGTTCAGGTGTGGTGCAGAAGTAGAGCGCGGGTGTGGCTCCCTTCTTACCCACCCATGTGTCAAGGCGTCCTCAACACTGAACCCCACATCGCCCCTGGTGGTTATTGGTTGGCGCCGGTGTTCGTCAGCGTAGCCACCATCATTGTGCGAACGTGTGTGTGAATGGGACTATCTAGTAAAATGCTATATATGTATATGTATGCCATTTAAGCTTCACTTCTGTGAAGGGTTGGAAATCAGCCTAAAGCTGCTTTTCTCCCCTTCTGAATCCGTTGAAATTACGTTAATTGCATAAAGGGTTCAAGAGCCACGGTAGTCAACAGGATGGCAACACTAGAAGTCCAGCTTGGGTGGTAAAGGGTTAACGTCAGACACTGTGGCTCGTGACTTCTTTCCAAGAAACATACGTTTTACCCCACAGAAGTCAATTACCTTCAAATGCATTTCCTTTTGGCAACAGAGGCCTGCTTTAAGTGCAATTCATCGTATTTCAAAGATCCGACATGTTTGTCTAAATTACAGAAAAAATGTCAAATTAAAAGCCCATTTGTCCACTTACGTAACCGCTAACATTTCCAAGACTTAAATTAGCCAGGTTTTGTGTTCTCTGCCTAATGAATCATTTACTCCCTCCCATTAAGCTGTTTCCTTTTTTTGTGGGAAGCCGTAATGCCTTCACTTGTCTAAAAATCAAGCGCTCGCTTGATGGTTTTTGGCTCTTCTAAATTAACCGCCTCATCGAGACCAGCATTCTGTGTTAGTGTGTGCCCGCTGGGGTTCTACCACACAATTCCTAGTGCACATGTGTGTGTGTGTGTGTCCTGGAAGATGTGTGGTGTGACCCCTTAAGTTTTGGGGCAGGCCTCATCATCAGAAATTACACCCAGTCTGCCTTCCCCAGACAGTCGCTGCTGAGGAGCGCAGAACACAAGATTCTGTAATTACAAATCTGTCATCGCCCTACACAATGTTTTTCTGTGACGCCGAGGTCTGGGCTGGAGCGCCGGCATTCGGCTGCGCTGGGGCCGCATTTGCATCCGCGCTCACATGGACACCTGCCAACGCTTGCACGTGTGTCTCAGCGCGCACAAAGAACAGACACCTCCACAGTCAGCTGTGATGATTGGGAAATGCTGACACCGGTGTTGACTGAAACGGCACGCAGCAAAGCGTGGCAGAGCTAAGCTACCGCCGTAACGATGGATCAGCAAACTTGGAATGATGTGGAAGGGAGGGGGGAAAAAAAAGGCTTCATTATGCATCAGAGAGGATTTGCTGGTGGTAAAGCTTCCAAATCCCACATGACGCTGAAGGTGAGCTGTCACAGCTGTGAATGACCTGCACCGCAGACAATAACACAACAAGACATGCCAGTGCGGGAATTAAAAAGGACACTTCACTCAAACTACAGAGAAGGCTTCCCCTACTTTTCTTTAAACTTAAACTGTATTAAATTAAATGTTTTCTAATAGTTAATAGAAATAGTATATTCACGTATGACCAATTCTAATCTGTGCAATACGCACAAAATGAACGTAGTGACTTTATGACATGGCCTTCAGCTTCCACTTGAACCCTTTCATTCTGGAGCTTTAGATACAGTCTTGACTTTCTTTTGACTACCGTGACTCTTCACTCGTTTTCGCAATTAACGAAACTCCAGCGGGTTCTGAAATTCTGACGCGGAAGAAAGCGACATCACTAACGCAGCGTTACATGTCGGTGCCATGCAGATATGAAAAGCTACTTTTCTCTGCATGACAATCCGCTGTTTCACTTTGTTTGCTAAAACGGTCAAAGTTTTACAGGAGGTCAAAGAGCCTGTGTTATTTGGGTGTTGCAAGCAACATCTTTGGCGTCAAAAGGTTAATGCACAAAGTGGTAAGCAGGCGAACATCAACTTTTAAATCAAAGTTTGCTTGTATTTGAAAAAAACTGAAACTTGAAAATCTTTTTTACTTCACTGTTTGGGTAGACTGTTTGAATTTAAAACTACAGGTTACTGTGTTTAAAACTAAATGATCCAAAAAACTTTTTAAAACAACACATATAAAATTTAGTGTAGATGAGTATTACCCTCTTGCTCATTTTAAAATCTCCTTCCTTATTAGCAAAACTCTTTTTTAGCCAAAAGGAAATCGACTCTGTTTCCTTTGCTCTGTCCTCGATAGTTAAAATGCAGCAAAGGGTTACAATCTGACTATCTAAATTACACCAGAAGAATACTATTTTTGCAATGTGGGCGAACCTTTATAGATTACACAACACAAGACTTTGATATTGCAAAAGCCCCCCCCTTAAGACAGGATTAGTTGTATAATTAAAATGTCCACGTTATCAGAAAAGAGGATCTAAATAAAAAAAATAATTTTTTAGCATGACAGGAAACGTAGCAGACTTGAAGTGAAAGCGAAATCTCTTAGCTTCTGAGCTAAGAGATTTCTTCATATCCACACATAGGAAAGAGGATATTAGGCTTAGCATGGCATGAATTCATGCACGCTATCCCCCCTCCAACCAACACAGAGAAGCTTTTCATCCCTAGAGGCCGCTGTTTGGTTGGTGGCTGATGCTAGAGCTCCATGCATCTTTAATGAGGCCTCTCACTTTCTCCACAATAGGCACTCTACCACCTGACTGCAGTGGGTCTACACATCCAGCATGAGCACTGGCACATGCTAATGACAGAAGCTGCCTCTCCATAATCCCCGTTTTAGATGCCTTTTCACTCGTGCGGCAGTGCATTCCTTCACACGTTCAGCCGAGACGTACGGCGGGGTGGAGAAGTGTTAAGTGGATGTTATTGGTTTGTGTGCGAACGTGCGTAACAGCAACCTCGGAGTGTGTGTGCGCACAGCCTGGTGTGCACATGAGAGCACTTTCTTCGCAGGATGTGTCGTATTGATTGGTTTTTCTACGACTTCCCAACAATCAAAGCCTCCCCACCTGCAGACTGTCTGCTGGCTCCCAGCTGAAGAGTCCGCTTCACACACACACACACACACACAAACACACACACACCCACACACACACGGTTTAGCACTAGCACACATATCCGAACACACGCACACAAGCGGCTGAGGCCAAAACATATCCACTAACCGCCTCATGTTGTGTACAAATCCCCAGCAGCAAACCTCGTTGTAACCAAACACAGCATTGATTTTCATAATCCTTAGCCTTGAATTTCACTGTAATCCTTTGAAAAACAGAGCGAGGGAAGACAACAGACAAACGAGTGGAGAGAGAAGCACAGGGACAAAGGCAAAAGAACAGAATCCGTTGAAGCAGGAAAAAGTACGGTGGAAACGTTTAAGAAATACCAGTGAACACTCACACAGGACCAGAACCTTTCATTGTTTTGTGGCGCGCCATTTGGCAGTCCAAAGATTATTGATTGATGACTGCATGGAGCAGAGTGGGAAAAGGCAACCACCATGCGCAGGTTTCTCAAACGTTTACGTGTGTGCGGTCCAAACCAGATCGACTTCTAAAGTTAGCTTAAGGAACTGCCATAACAGGAAGGAAAGAAAACGAAGAAAACTTTGTCTTTGTTCTGGTAGCTGTAAACTTTCTGGATCTCATCCGGAGAGACTAAAGATCAAGAAGAAGTTGGGTAATCATTCTTTCGACTACTGGAGCTCTTTAACAGTTTATTTTTAATTTCCACAATTAAAAATGTAATTTACCGTAGCAATAGAATAGATAAGAATAAAACTTTATTAATCCCACAAAGGGGAAATTACCTTCTTACGATAGCTCTAATAAAAGCAGCAGATAGATCATAAATACGTCTAAAAATATACTAGAAATATGAATTCCAACAACAATTACTGTCCAGTGTCTATAAGGCGTTGTAGAGTCTAATAGCTAATGGAAAGGTCTGTGAAAGTGCTCCTTCCTACAGCGAGATGTTCAAGACTCTGACTGTGGGAGCTCCTCAGTGCACCTGTGATGCAGAAAATGATGACGAGGATAGTCCAGGATGGATTCCAGTTTCCATAACATCCTGCTATGACCCTCCACTGTCACAGACTCTAGGGGACATCCCAGAATGGATCAGATCTCCGCATCAGGTTTGGATCCTATTCCTGTTCCTGTTGCTGCATCCATACTGCCCTACAGCGTAAAAGAGGGCAGATGCAACAACTCCTTAAGAGTCCAACAAACTCTGAAAGACCCCAGACTCCTCAGCTCGTCCTGTAATCTCTGGTCGCTTCTCCGTCTGGATTTTGTTGTTGCCAAGCGACATCATGTAAACGATGCTCCCGCAAACAGCATGGTATGCCAGCAAATAACCACAAAAAAGAAGTAGCAGGCCTGCCACACCACTGATCATGAGTAAAACAAAAAAACTGTCAAAAACAAGTTAATGATATAAAAATACCAAGACAAAAACAAGTAGGCTACTACAGAGCTAAGGTAAGTGGCAGCATACCTTTGGAAAAAAAAATGGTTGAGGCAAAGAAATGTATATTCCACAATCCCGTAACCCTTGTGCTATCCCAGGCACTTTAACATTGGAAGTTGGGTCATCTAGACCCACTAGACAGTGCTCTGAACCTTTTCTCTTCAATGATTTATGAACCTCACTGGTGTCCATGGATTATATGGACACCATGATTTGTCATGGTAGGGAGAACATGTCAATGCAAAGGTGCGGTCATCTAAGATAGCACAAGGTTTAAACCTACCCTTTCAGAACACATTAGCCCATCCGACGCATAATTTTTTTAAGCAAAACCTATTTTGAATAAAAAACAAGTGGGGATGACTTTTACATGAAAACTGTTTTAGGAAATTCCTAATTTTTTTGGATAACAGCTTTCTGTTTACTTTGGGCATGCCAAGGTCAAACCTTTTGGGGAAATATTCACAAATTATAGGGGTTTTGTTGAGAATTACAATGAGAAGGCATCCATCTATCCACCCCTCTGTCCCTCCATCCGTCCACCAACCACTGTCTCGCCAACCACCTTCTCCATTTCCCGTAGAGGGAGGCCAAGTCGAGCGATGTAATTTCTTCTGCAAGTCCTAAGTTTGCCCCGAGGACGTGTGCTAGCGGCCAGTGTCTGAAACTGCTCCTCTGACAACAGTCTGGAGGGCATAACGATCAGGTGTTGTCCAGAATGTAGTGCATAAGACATCCTGACCTGATGCCCAAACCACTTTAGCCGGGTTTCTTTCCACTGCCAGGAGGATGCAGCTACACAAGTTGTTTACCCAGATAACTGAACGGTCTGCGCTGTATCTCAAAGAGCCCTGTTACCCTTTGGAGGAAACTCATTTTGTGATTTGTCTGGTCATTGTGGCCCTGAAGCTTATAGTAATCTGCCACAAAACAAGGTCCAGTCCCTTACAGGGACCAACAACCAAACAAGGAAGCCAAAAAGTATCTTAAAATTAAACCTAATTTCCAATAAATATTACTTGATAGGTTTTTATGAACATTTTCATAGCACCGTATAGTCCCAGTGAAATTGCACAGTACTGTAATCCTTTGCATTACAGTACATTCATCAACAACAAGAGAAAAAAGTAGTAGACAGCAGGACGTAACTGAAGTGTACCGGCTCAGAGAGTTCAGATGAGGGTTTGTGTGCAGTGGGAGGGAGATGATAAGTCACGGTACGTTTGCGTCTGCTGTGGAACGTATCAGGGAGGGAGTGCAGGAGCGGGCCCAGTTCCTCCAAATATAGAAAATCAATTTGGGCCGTACGAAGTTTTACTGTGCTGTGTGCAGCCTGAATTAAATGAACGCATGGGAAACACTGCTGGGCTCTGACTGTGTTGGCCGTAAACAAAGACAACTGCTGCACGCTGCAACCAATTTCTCCACTAAAACTCTGCAGCATCGGGCGCCGCATACGACCACGCTGTGGAGGTATCAGTTCCTTCTCATACTAAACCCTCTGTGAGAAAGACAGTTATCGAAACTGTTTCTCAAACGTCTGCAGACTCTTTTCTGACTGTTGTAACCCTTGTTCTATCCTAGGCACTTTAACACTGGGAGTTGGGTCATGTAGACCCACTAGACAGTGCTCTGAACCTTTTTTCTTCAATGATTTGTGATCTTCACTGGTGTCCATGGATTACATGAAATCATTCCACCTTTATCCACCTTTGTCATGGTAGGGAGAACACGTCAATGTAAGGGTGTGTAAGGTCTAAGATAGCACAAGGGTTAAAGGTTTCATGAAAAATATGGCTGCCACACAATAAATCAGGAGGTCAAAGCAGGGAGAAAGCTGAACAAACTGGGCTGCATTGGCAAGATGGCCTCCACAAAAACCCAGAAGTTACCTAGAATCCAAAGTTCCAATAAAAATATACCGTATTTTCAGGAGTTATACATTTTTTTGCATGGTTTGGTCGGGGGTGCAACCTAAACAACTTTGCTTTCCTTTATTTATGGCTGCTGCGATTTATACTCAGAATGACTTACAGTCCTAAAAATAGCGTAGACTGCGTTGCCAAAACTTAACACATTTATAAACTAGGATAACATACGGTGGCCGACAGGGCTCACACTACATACAAAAGAAACAACACAACGACAACCGCAGCACAACGGAAATGATGGAAAAAGAGGAAACGACGACTTTCTTTACCCACTGGCGGAAAAAGAATAATGCAGTTTCTAACTATTCGGTTCAAGGGAGCTTTAGGGCTACCAAAAAAAACAAAACGTTATATTAAGAGATTTTAAACCCTAAATTTACGAGAGAAAAAAAATCGTAATTTTATGAGATTAAAGTGGAAGTGAGCATACAGAGCAGTAAGTGAACGCCACGCAGCAGCAGAGCAAACCGACTAAACTCAATTGAAAAGGTGAGCTGAATGTTTATTGATAACGTTCCAAATGTTTGGAAGTTCATTTGTTTGATTTACGATTTATTAATGTTTTATTAATTGATGGGTGGTTAAATACAACAGACTATTTTCATTCCTCTTTATTGTTTAATGTTCAAACGGGAAGTTTCATCTGGAGGAGGGGGCGTATGAAACACTGTTTACTTTCGCATTGGTGTTCGGATGACAGGTTCATGACGTAATGAGACAGATGAACTTCAGGTTATGTGAATGAAAAGGAGGATAAAGGCTGCAGCGGTCCTCTACACCCAAACGTGTCTCTGAGCTCCTTATTTTACATATGAAACTCCGCTTTACCAACACTGAACCCCGAAGAGCCGGCTCCACTGATAATAATCTGATTTTGAGTCGCCAAAAGGTTCCGAATCTCTCTGTTTTTTAAACCTATCCGGAAATAAAGCTTCACAAAAGATATATTTCATCTTCAAGCTAGGCTCCGATAAACAGACAACTTCGGTGTTTTTTCCTCGTTAATCTATGACTTTTTTTCTCGTCAATTTATGAGATAAAAACGTGTACATTTAAGAGTTTTTGTCTCGTAAATTTACGTGAAAAAAGCTCGTAAATTAACAAGATTTTTTCTCTTAAATTTACAACTTAAAAGTCGTAATTTTAAAAAGAGACAAAAAGCGTTACATGCACTGCACATGTGGAGAGCTGGGTAAATAGTTTGAAACAAAATTGTTTTTTTTCCGCCGGTAGGAAAAAAAAGTCCTCATTTTCTCTTTTTCCGTCATTTCCATTGTGCTGCAGTTTATGTTGTTGTGTTGTTTCTTTTGTATGTAGTGTGAGCCCTGTCGGCCGCCGTAATAACGTCATCCCATTATTTCAATAATATCTTATTTTCTTTAAACAAATAAATCCAAGTTGAAGATGTTACTTTTTTGGATACTTTTTGACAGCAGGTACAAAACCTTCTGAGGAAAATAGCAGTTTGAAGTATGTCAAGGTAAAAGCATCTTTAACGTACATTTGTCTGATGAGAGAATTGATTATTATAAACTAAAATATAACATGATGATTTAAAGATGACGTAATATAACATGATGTAATGTCAGCTTTTGCAGATGTTTCACCGTTTCACCAGACCTTGTTGTCAGGTCAGAAAGTGGTATGCGATGTGAAGGTCTTTACTGAATTGTATCTCAAAGGTGAAGGTCAGTCACATTCTTCCACACCCAAAAATAATAACAATACAGCAGTGCTGCTCTATATCGGAGTTCATCTTTCACTGTCTCACTGTTTTGCATATTTTTTTCAGTGCAATTTTGTATGATTTCTTTTTCACAGTGTACTGTTCCATGTCCTGAATAGCTTTTGTTAAAATGTTCATGTCTGTCTGAGAAAAAGTGCATAAAGTGTGTGGTGAGGGGTTTTACTGCCTAAAAATATCTATATTTATTGTTACAAACAAACATCCCTACATCGCATATTTGGTCTATTGTAGGTTATTTATAGAGCGCAACTCCTGTTACAAAAACTGTATCACAATTTCCTTTTATGAGGCACAGCATCTATGTAGCCTCATTTTCTGCCTATTTTAGCCCATTAGTTTTAAAATCAATGCTTTATAATTCTCCTTTCTATGTTTAAGCTTTTTCTTTTACTAGATATAATTAATTTTAGATTCATTTTTCTGTTGTTTTCTTGGGTGATTACGTTTTGGGTTTCTTTTGTGTTCCTGCTGTGTTGCATGTCTAGCATTTTGCAGTTCCGGCCATACAAGATGCAGAGGTATCACCTTCATTCACAAGTAAAGGGGGAAATAAAGGTGAATCGTTACATAGCAACTACAAAAAGGAAAGGCATTGAAGAAAGAATGAAGTAGAACCTAATTTTTTATATTATTTCTTTTGCAAAGGAGGAAGGTGTATGGGGTCAACATGGATCATTATCTCATGAGTTGACCCAGCGAGCGTGTAAAAGGCTTTCAGAAGATTCATTCATCGTGTGCAGGAATCCAGCTCAAAGACGACTGCAAAGGCACTTTCCAACCTTGGATCTTGGCCTTTGCCTTGTTCTTTGTCTGCCTTTTCACTTAAGTTCTCTTTATTCTCTTCACAAAACTGGCCTCAATGTGGACACAAGTGCTGGCTTTGAAAAACCCCCTCATTCTTTCCTCGGGGGATCTCATGCTCACACAGCAAGTGTCCCCCGCAGCGCCATCACTGAGGCTGCCTTCCTATATGCTCCTCCGCCTGTAATTGTATTAACAACGATGGGTGCTATTGATGGCTTTGAAAGCATGGATTTTTGTGGGTAATTACAGTTTTACACCACAAATGGATCTAAATTGGTTTTTGTGACACTCTATTGATCCCTTTGGAAGCAAACTGGTATTTTCTTTTTCTTGCCTCCAGAGTAGAGAGCCTCAGCCGGGTGAGGTGTGGATAACAAGGTTTTTCAGCTGCCCAAACCGATTCATACCAACCAAGACACATCTGATCTTATATGAAGCATAAAGAGGAAAATAAATCCTGAGAGGAATTTTATTCAAAAATAAATATAATCAATAGGACCTTTTGATATAAACAAGATTAAATGACTATGTTTACTGAATCAAGCATAACCTCATTCTTTAATATTGTCTGATTGCTGAAAACAAAAAAAGGTGTCTAAAAACGACTAGAACCGAATGCAAAGAGGATACAGGTGGAATTATTTTTCAGCTAGGCTGCACAGAATCATTTGTTGCCTTCTGGTGCTACAAATGTCAGGACATTCGTTTGCATTATTAAAGTAAAGCATTTCAGAGATGCTCTTCGACTCCACTGAGTGTGGACCGATCTAGATAAATGCTGTTCAGTGACCCGTAGTTTCGTAGTTTTTCAGCCTCCAATGAATCCTGAAACTTTACGAAACTTGTTTGATGGCACGAAAGAAAACCTTCATGTTGTTTTAAAGTTTAAACCTTGGCTATAATAATGATAATATAATTGCCACAAAGCACTTCAGACCACAAGTGGTTTTGTTATATGGGTGGATTTATTAAAATTCAACAAACGCACCGTTAAAAACCCGTTGGCTGTGTTATCAAAGGGAATTTGAATTATTTCTTGTTTTAGCTCCTCCACTACATTAATTGATACTGGATTGTATTTTACGGACTTGTTCTTTTCTCTTTTGTAGACTTGACTACATCGCCACCTGTAGGTTGGTGTGTAAACCACACATAGTAAAACAAACCTTATAGCCTTATCGCCTATTGATTCTTTAAATGCAATTTTACCCTAATATATGTCCTACATCATCAGAAAAATGCCACAAGAACATATTAAAAACACCAAAAACACAATTTTCATCTTAGTGGGTCTTTAAAATGTTTGGTGCAGGGCTAAATTAGTCTAAAACTTTCAAATCAATCAAAACTCATTTGTCAATAGCAGACAGGCTGTCCTCTCCTGTTTGTTGCTCTGCTGAGGTTTCTCACTGTTAAAAGGCAGTCACTCCCTTTCCTTACGATCTCTTTAGGGATGGTTTAAAACAGCACTTTCTATTCAGTCTTTGAGGCTCCTTTGCCATCGTATAAAAATAATTTGACAGACTGATGTACATTGACTTACTGTTGGACTGGATGGTATCTATTTCTCTTGTTCGTCCTGTGAGAAGACTTTTGCCGTGACTGAGGACTCTAGAAATAAACTCAATTGCACTGAGGAAGAGGGCTGCAGGCTGGTGTCACATCAGTGATGGTTTGGTCTCCGTATTTTCACCCCCGCTTGCTTCAAGCTTGCTGTGCTCTGTATGCAGGAGTCCCACACCCTTACAAGGATGAGTCATTTCAGGCCCAATGGTGCTTTCCCTGGTTCTCCCCCATCATTGCAGCTTCTGATTGACTGAAGACCCCTGATCCAGGTTATGAATAAAAGGTAGGGTCTTCCCCTATTGTAGGGCTTTTATGCAAAAGGTAGTAAAGTTCAAATTTGTTTCCAAACTTGTATCAAAGTCGGTTTTGTATCCAGCTAACAGAAGGCTATACATGCACCCGCCATCCGCCTTGCTGGGTGCACCTTCCTAGAAACCAAACTGACCCCCTTTTTTTTTTTTTCAGAGGTGGATTCATTTGTCAGAGCAGGTGCTATGCGAGCTCCTCATAGATCCAGTTTCCCATTGGGAGCTGCAGCGGATATTTTCGACAGCATATCAGTCACACCCCAAACATGCTTCCGTGTGTGTTAGATTGAGATCCCGTGACTGTGGAGACTATTAGAGCACAGTGGCGCAGTCATGTTCAAGTGGGCCTTTGATTTAATGTTGCCTCTCTGTCATCCTGAACCAGTTCTGCCATCCTCCTTTGACCTTCAGCATCACTATGACATTTTTTCCAAGAGAACTGCTCATTTCTGGATGTGTTCTCTTTCTCTACGTTTTCTATAAAGCCTTCACGGTTGTCCATAGAAATCCTAGCAGATCTCAAGTTTAGTCAAATATGATAAACCAGATGATCTGACACCAATAATTATCCCACTTTTAAAAGATTACTTGTATTTTTTTGCCCACTGAATTTCATTCTTTGGAGACCATCACAACTTGACTGCAATCCAAAACATGAAAATGTTTATGTTCATCAATTCAAGATGTCTTATATAGCAAACATTCTTTTTGGAAAATTGATCATTTTTAAACCCCATTTCTATTTCTTCACCTACTTTAACAGATTAGACTTTTTTAATGGACCTTTTCTCAGTAAAAATAGCGAACGGGGCAAAAAAACTGCTAACAGGTGCAGGTAAATGAGTGCGCTACTTACAGGATGCTGCTTCTGTTCTTGGAGCTAATGGGGCGCGCCTTCGCAATCCCTGTTGGGCTCCTTTGTGTAATGACACAAATCCTGCCTCCAAAGCCAGTGGTTTTAAGTCTGCTGAGGCTAAGAGGAGGAGGCGGCCATAAAACAAGCATCCTCTCCGCTATTTTAGCTTTTTTGTTGGCAATTGAATCAACAGGAGAAATATTTGGCAGGAAAATTATAGCTGGAGTTCACAGCAACTGTGAAAATGTTCACAAGATCTAAAGTACAACTGAAGTCACATTTTTGCTGTCACTCAATTAAGTCAGACTTTTGACTTCTCCCAGTTTGCAGATTTTTTTTGTCTGTGCAGTTTTGCATGTCTTCTGCATCCTGATTGGCTGTGTCATCGGTACAGTTCTCTTTAGTTCATGCATTTTTTGATTGCTACCGTTAAGATCTGGACTGTTTGCAAGTTCTCCTACCAACAAACATCGCATTGCAGACGAAAAGTTCTGCACAGTCAAAGGAATCTGCCACAGTTTTTTATCCTTTTTTGTTTCCATTCATATAATAATATTTTTCTATAAAGGTTTGAACTTCGAGAGTTTAAACAAGAGAGAAAATTATAAAAAATGTTCATCTATACCTGAGAAATGTACATAAAGAGTTTTACAAAATCTATAAAAAAATCTACACAAACATCTATAAACATTTAAAAAAATAAAGCAGAGTACTATGCAAATTACACCAAAGTAATTTATAGAACGTATCCAGTGTATACCATTAATATACTTGATATCAAAATTAAAGTCACATGTAGAAAATAGCTATTTTGGGATAATAAAAAAGCTTATCCCTGAAGAGGTTTAATTTGCTACTAAGTAATTTAGCTTTAACCTGGACTTTTGAAGACCCACTCTGTTGAAAACTGGTGTTAAAATTGAGCTGTTTTTAACATGTTCTTGTGGCCTTCTTCTCATGATGGAGGACATGTATTAAAGGGCCTACAAAATCAACTTTTTGAGCTTTTAAGTGGAATATAATGTTCATCCCTCACTAAAAAGAAATCCCAAAGCGGTATTTTGATCTATTCACACATTTCTGGGCATTCCTAAGCCTAAATACCTGCTCTCTGAGCACCAGCTGCTCCCAATCCACAGAGACGAGAGGGTTCCCACATTGTGACGTCACAAAGTGAAGAACGGCCCCCTTCCAGGAAGAGTCTGCGCTGCCAGCCCCGCCCCCAGGCTAACACACGCTCACTTTCTCCACGGAGCTAGTGGTGATCATCAAAATGCTTTACATTTATACGCACAATCTGCACATCCATCTTGGATAAAGTTTAAATGCCATTTGTTTTTCGTGAGCGAAATGCAGACAGTCTAGGATGACGTCATGAAATGGGCGACACCCACAAGGAGCGAAAGGCGGAGCCTCAGAGATCGAGCCGTCTTATTTCCGGGTAGGAATATCAGTGCTGAAAATAAGTCATATTTCATAAAAAGAATCGCTATTTAGTGTGCCAAAGGTAAGACATTACCAAATACATTGATATAGTTTACTCTGAAAGGTTTAAGAAAAACATGGTTTAGGCCCTTCAGAAAAAATTGGCATGAAATAGAATTTCTGAGTATTTCTTTATTGAAATCGCTGTAAATCCAGAGCAGACAAAATAATGCAGTTTAAAAAGGGCATAATTGTTAGAAGCTACAATCAGCGGGCCGCAACGCTCCCGGCTCTGCTCCATTCTAATGCATCTACCTGTAGACAAATAGATCATGTACGTCTCTGTTTTTCTGGTCTGAGCGGCCGTCGCTCAGAACTGTCGGCTGCAATATGCCTCCCTTTTTTTTGGTTATATTGGTACTGTTGGGTTGGGGGTGTGAGGGGCTGTAAGCTAGCAGGAGAGCGCGTAATTAGATGGATGAATGAAATTAGGGGTGGGCCAACATTCCTGCCCACAACTCAGAGGCAAATTTCTAGAAGAACTGAACAGAAACTATGTTGTAGAAAACGACATAGGTTTTTATTTTTATTTTGACTAAGAACGATAAAATCATAAATAACGGACCACTGGGGACACTTGTAGAATAGATTAAAAGATGATACATTTTGTAAATGTATAAATTCAACAAATAATTTTTAAAGAGAAGCAAAGACAGGAAAACACACCTTCATCATCTGAGAAACCTAAAAAGAATCCTAACAAACATGGATATACAATAATCGAGACTTGTATGGAAATTTTGTGTGACGCATTATAAACACATCACTTTACAATCACCTGGCTGTTGATTACAATCACCTCCCCCTGATCACTCTGTGATTAACCGACTGTTAGATTAAAACCAGCTGCAGCTTGATTGGAATGACCTCCCATTTTAATCAAAATGAACTTATGCTGCGCCAGTTGTTGGCTGCTATTTGATGAAAATTACCCACTGTTGGCTTGCAATTACCTGCCTGATTATTCAGCAGAAGCATTCTTATCAAAACACCTTGGGGGAAAATTTTAAAGATTAAAGAGAACTTGTCGTTTCCATTTTACAAGAGGAGACACTGAAATATTTATTTGTCTGCTTTAATATTTATGTCTTCTTTTTTTTTTGATCCAGACTGCATCCCTCCGTCTGTTACCACCTCCCCCATATCTTTGCTCCGTGTTGGACAATCCTAAAGGCTTGACGCTTGGTGTTTGATACCTATAAACCGTCGACTGCTTTTGAGCTGCAGCGTGTGCAGGAATTCTCCCGTTGGGCATTAAGAAATTGCCAATGAATCAATTTCTACGTTTTAGTAGCATATTAGGGTGCATTTGCGAAGGTGGGTGGCGTTGAAAAGAGTGGACACCAGCTGTTTAATATTTTCGGCAAGGCCCAAAATGCATCATGAAGCCATTCCTTGGCATTACAGTTATTGCCCACCAGGGTACATTATCTTTCCATTACATCACGCAGTCTGATGGAGTCGTAGTCTCAGGGCGCTTCTAATTTCTAGCGGTATACATGTGGGATTCCTTACGAGCGTAGCTTCCTTTTGCTGATTATGTTCTGCAGGAAAAATCAGCAGCACTGCTTTGTTTAGATCTCATTCAGGCTGCACAAAGCGCTGGTTTTGGTGCAATGACAATTCACCAGTTGAGCCTATATTTAATTGGGTTCTTTACACAGATGTTTTTATGTAACCCTTAGGCTGTGCTGCTTCCTCAGTACAACATAAGGAGCCAAAAATACATCCATCTGGAATAAATGGCTAGCTCTATGACAAACATTGTTTCACGACTGTGCTACTTTTTCTTGTGTGAGTCAAAGTCGTTTTTGGTCTGACATTGTCAAGTCCTATAAAGATGGTAATTGGATTTCCAGAATAAGCGAAAATCTCCTTTCTCCCCAGCCCTTCTCTGGTAATTGAGGTTAAATGAAATGGTCAGCCATGCACTAAACCCCTCAGCGGGGGTTTGGTAGTGGGAGTGGATGAAGAGGAGCTCTGTGTAACGTTCTTTGTGTTCACACTTGCGCTGACTCAAAACAAGAAAGGGAGCATTTGGACAGAGCGCTCTAAGGAAAAAGGGCGGCGCAAAATGTCAGGGTTTGATACTGACCAAACATCCTCTGCGTCCACATCACACTCTGCCCCAAACTGGCAAATGTCACAGGTGGACGTCTCCTTCTGGCCAGTCTCAGCTGAGCCTTCTCCACCTGGAAGAGACAGAAAAACAAAGAAAAATGGAAAAAAGCAGATAAGTGCCACATGCAAAAACGTTAAAATTATTTAACTGTTTCGTCCGTCAGCCATTGTTGGTTTCTATTAACTTAAAAAAGTTTTGATTACATACTGTCCATAATGTTGAGGTTCTAGTTTTGAGAAATCCATCTATCTACATCTATATAGATATATATTGGTCTATACTGTATAAACACCGACCGACCGACCTACCTACCTATATATCTATCAATATATCTATCAATATATCTATCAATACCAGAGCTGTTGCTGGAAACATTAGAGTAAGTCTTTGACCATTTACGCAATTTTCATGATTCTAACCAGGGATAGAATTCCCCTACAGTTTGGTTCAAACCTCAATGCTTTTTTTTTTATTCCATAAAGGATTTGTGTTTAACCAAACAAAATCAAAATTAATATTTTTCTTTGATTTGCTAATGAGAACACAACAATGAAGAAAACCCTTTTAGCTGTCTTATATGATGCCTGGCTTTACATTGTAAAACAATATTACATATATTAAATTTAACACAAGACATATCTTTCACACTTTAAATGTAAACATATGCAAACATATACAGTTGGGTTCAAACATGTGCCATATTGTTTGGTTTTAAGGCAAGAACTGTGGCATCCCTAATTCCAACAGACTCTGACAGGGACAGCAGCTTTGGGCCGATATGCAACACGTTACTAACGTAAAATAAAGGCAAGTTTTTTAGAATCATTGACTGTGTCAGCACTTTACTACAGTGAGGTGTTGCATATTCAGAATCCAGAGGAATTTCAATAATTGCGAGAATGATCGACAAGTTACACTATTTAAAAAGCGTCAACAGTGGATCTAAAGCTCTGGCGTTAAGAGATTAACTATTGGTATTCATTGTGAGTACACACACTTTTGTTTGACTGTGAAAAACAAAAGTAGGACACTTTTTGATAAAAACCGTGAAACCATGTAAAATTTGAATTATATTTTTGGCTGCAAAATCCCTGAGATTTATTTTTAGAATTAGCATTTTGAATTGAGTTAACTGCAGTGTGTAGCAAACTTCTGTTGTGTTTAATCCGCGGCCTTGTTAAGAACAATAGCTCCACTTTGTGTTGAAATCTTAGGAATTTAACAGGGAAGTGCCCTAGAAAAAAGTCCCATTTCTTCAGTTTTTCTGTATGTTTTCTTCAGACCAATTAGAAACAGAATTTGGATACTAAAGGAATTAACCTGTGATTAATAAATCCCGCGAACACTTAAAAAAAATAAAAATCAGCACAGGACTCCAGTCAAAAAATCATTCTTGAAGACAACTGGAACACATCTCCATTCTGTCAGGTCTTGACATAATACTAATAAAGTCATAGCCTTTATTCAACCCTCCCCCCACATCCTCATCTATCACTTTCATATCCCCGCTGATCTTTTCCTGAGTCCCTCTTTTATTTCTTCACGCTGATTTTGTAGTGCTGTGTGTGAAATGAGTCCTTGGTGGCGGTGTGGGCATTGGCGTCAGGCTTAAAGCAGCTCAGAGACCCCGGCGTCCCACTATTGCATGTCACGCTTTATGAGTGGCTGAGGGGGAAGGAGAAGGGAAAAAAAAAAAAAAAGAGTAACTATCCAGCCAATCCCAAATTACATTCGTTTCCCAAAGAGGACTTTTGAAGACGCTTCTCCCATCTCTGCTGGCCCTTTTCTCTATTAGACAAGCTCTATTTTAAGCACAGTAGGGCCCCTGAGAGCAAATTCTGAAAAGAGGTAGAACTTGGCATCATTTCCTCCTATCAAATCTTTAATCTTCCCCAACACACATATTCAAAAGCCCACAGCAACAGTCCCCACACCAGGCGCTGCTCTCTTGTGTTCTGTCTTTCATTTTTTTCCCCCTCTGACAGTTTGTTATTCTTTGTGATCCCTTGTGAATTCCAAAGGACACTGTAAGTGTACCAGATTTTTCATTCTTGAGTCCCAGATTGGGTCAACTTTTTTTTTACAACAGGAACATTTCCTTTCTTTTTATTCCAGTTATTGTACAACACTAATCACGCTACATACAGTACACATCGCCCTAGCCAACGCGCGTTCAAGTGACTACTTTCATTGAAAAGTCGGGCTTCCATGTTCAAAACGCTCCCGTTTGTGTGCCGCTATGAAAGTTTTTATGTTTATTTTTGGGCTCAGCGTGGTCACTCAACACTGAACCAGGTCAAACTTTGACCATTGAGGGATTTGGACTTCGTAGTGATGAATGAGTAGCGTCCTTTTTGTTCATGGAAGTCCCAACCGTTTGACAATTGATCATGGAGGAGAAATTAATAATTGCGGTTTTAGCCCGGCCAAGTCTTTCATATATCCTAACAGAGCTGTGAAGAAAAAGCTTGGAGCAAGATTCATGAGATTTGCACAGCTTTGACATTTCGTACCAAGCCTCTTCCGACTGCAGGTGGCGGACATGCGCTAGTAAACAGTAGGAAAAAAAACCTAGGAAGATGCCCCTCCCTGCTCATCCACTGCGCTGTCAGAGCGCATCACATGCCCGGTGTGAAGGTGACGTCCTGCCAAAAGCTTCAGGTGTTGGAAAGCAGCTTGACGGTGAAACTGCATGCTACTTTACTGATTAGGACCTGACGCAATACAGGGATGCAGTGGTTTCCACTTCTCGATGCTGCCGCAGCTCTTTATTAGGTCAGCGGTGAACGTTTGCAAACCAGAGTATAGATGCGCACTCAGCTTTTATGCCTTTTCCTTCAGGTTACCGGAGGCAAGGTGTGAAACAGAACGGTAATGCAGTCAACCAACCAGAAGACCATTATGTGCACGGAAAGAAAAAAAAAGATTCTGCAAGGAATCTTTTTGATGTTTTAATGAGAGGGAAAAAAGAATCTCTTTTTGCTCACATCAGGTTTCTAATTTCTGTGCAGGTATACGAGGATAAGCATGCCTGTTATTGTTTACTAACAACATTAATTAATCCATGCCCGGTAAAGGAGTCACGTAAAAAACACGGGCCAGTTGTTCCAGTTTTCTATTCTTATGAATATTAATTCATCCTTCCATAAAAGCCCTGGTAATTGTGGCACACTCATTATTGTGCAAATCCTTGATGGTACCAGTTCTCACAGCGTGTGTCTGAATATCTTAGAGTAAAAGCCAAACCTTGTATTACTGTTTTTTTGATCACTATTTTTCATTTAATGAGCTATTGATGTTCTATACTGTTGTCATTCTGAATAAGATTTGGTATAATAACTGTAAAAGCAGATGGATTCTAGTCTTTAAAGGTTGTTTTCTGTTTTTTTTTTGTATTTCTTTCCTTTTTCTCATTCAAATTAATCCTGTAAATTTTCATTCCCTTGCTTTTTATCCGTTGAGATACAGTGAGGCAGAGAAATATTTGAACCCCCTGTGATTTTGCTAGTTCTTCCACTTAAAAATCATGGAAGTCTGACATTTTCGTCTCAGGTGCATGCCCACTGTGATAGACACCATCTAAAACAAATCTGAAAATCACATTGCATGATTTTTTTTAAATTATTTATTTATATGCAACTGCTACAAATACATATTTGAACATCTGTCTATCATCTAGAATTCTGACCCTCAAAGACCTGTTAGTGTGCCTTAAATAGTCAACCTCCACTCATTATCCTAAATTAGAAGAAACCTGTTTGAGGTGGTTAGCTGCGTAAGGACACCTGTCCACCCCATACAAGACACAACTAATAACAGGGCCAAGACCAAAGAGCTGTCCAAAGACACCAGACTTCCACAAGACTGAAAAGGCCTAAGGGGCAACTGCCAAGCAGCTTGGAGAAGATCTAAGAAAGGTGAGGACTCCGCTCAGACCCACACGGCAGGAGCTGGTCAATGACCAGAAAAGAGCTGGGACCATCGTTTCTAAGGTTACTGTTGGTAATCCCCTAAGACGTCATGGTTTAAAATAATGTATGGAACAGAAGATTCCCCTGCTTAAACCAGCACATTTCCAGGCACCTCTTAAGTAAACTAGAATGAATGTCAAATCCATTCACATTTTAGTTTCCTAAAGTTCAGCCCACTGTTGTTGTTCCACATCCAAAGAATTCAAAGGGAACATTCTAGCACACCGTATGGTCACATGACTTGGCTAAATTCAAATTGTTTCCACAAATTGGACTGAAACGACGGACTGATCAGTTCTTGCTGACATCAGTAGTGTGTTGTCTGCTGTGATGCACTTGGTCGTTTTTACGTTATAGTAAAATAAGCCTACCATGTCTCAATTCAAATGGTGTTTTTCAAGATCGACCCAATCATTGATTTATCTCATTAAAACGATTTCTTTTAATGGTATAGGTCAGTTTGATCTGCCTCAGAGTGATCATGTTGGTTAAATCGGAGGAATAGAAATCAATTCAGTGCTTAATTGAACAATAATTACAGGCCTGGTAAAGATCGCAAAAGGATTCTAAATACATTTCAGTCCAATAGGTTTAGTTAGGAACAAGGAAGCAACTGGAGGAGCATCTTAATGGGTAAAAAAGTATCATACAACTAGCAACGACTTAAAGATGCATATTTTTAATTAAAAAAAACTAAATTTCCAGATGTACAGTACAAAGTGGCCATGTTATATTTACAGTTTTATGCTTTTGAAACCAAACTTTCTTAGAACCATGATTGAGAGGATAAATGAAAAATTGATAAATGATAAATTGAAATGATAAATTGAAATGATAAATTGAAATGATAAATTGAAATGAAATTAGTGTTAACTTTGTGTTAGTTCTCCAAAAGAGGATATGGAACATCTATAAAAGCTCAAAGGTACACGCTTGGTTGGTTGTAACGTTAAAGTCATTTTGAATAGACATGCCAAGAGTAAAATCTACCTGCAGTGTCTACTTCAATAGTCATCCTGGTGTTATTTCAGAAGTCAATAGCACATTTTAAAACTTTTCTAAAAAATACAAACAACAGGGAAAAGTGCTTCCAAGAAATGGTGTGTGCATCCATCCAGAGAGGATGCCTTAAGGCAACCTCCCAGGTGTTTTGGACATGTCCCACCAGGAAGACGCTTAGAGACTCAGCACCCGCTGCAAAGATTGTATCTCTAAGCTGGCCTTTAAAAGCCTCTGCTTCCCCTGAATGATGGTAGCTGGAGAGATGTTGGCCAGGAGATCTGTGTTGTGGTGGTTCAACACTGCGCTGTGAGGGCTCATAACAAATCAATTTGCAAAGAAAGGTCCCAAAATACTCCCAGAGTTCTCTGTTTCTTTATACTATCCTCATGTTTTTACCTGTTTTAAATAATTTACAAAACCAACAAAGATTAAATTTGCATTTAGCCAGACAAGCTTTTGTTTCAGATTTAGAAAATGAGAAAGCTTGTGAATAAGCAGGAGACCCCAAAAGATCCACAAAAGGTTACAGAAAAGATCAATGAATTGAACCAAACCTCTGTGACAATAGAGAAAAATCTATTTAACACACGAATAAGAAAAAAGTCAAAAATAATTTATAGTTTTGCTGATAGTATTTGTGATATTGATGTGATTCTCATTGACATTTGTTGCTAATCTACAATGATTTTGCAAAAACAAAACAATTTTTTTGGCATTTATCCATCTTTCAATACATCTATCCATCCATCCATCCATCCATCCATCCATCCATCCACATGATACTGTGTGCCCTAAAACTACACGCCTGCCTTTATTTTCTAGACAGATTAGTGAGTTCATTAAACCAGTTTTTCTCTTCTGTCTGGGAAAAATACCTGTAGATGTCTATCATCCAATGACTGATAACCTTTTCACCAAGAAAAGAAACAGTTTACGTTTTAAACACACACTTGAAATGAGTGCTTCTGTATGCATATGCTACTCAGAACCCAAGTAGTCAGCAGCACATGACAGTTTAATTAGCTGGACTTGCTATTCGTCCCACTTCAGGACTCTGGGTGCTGTCAGTGATTGAGTTAGTGAGCTGTGACTTTGCGTCTATTGATGTGAATGTACGTTCCCTGATTTCCACATGTCCTGCATGTTGCAGCATGTGAAATTCTCCCGCCCCAATTTTCAGGTCCTGCAGGCACCACAGCCAGCCTGCCTCTCTGGCCTCTTTGTGCTCTGTCAAGCGATCAGCTCTGCATCAATGCTGGCAGGCAGGCGAGCATGTGAGCCCCCCCCCCCCCCCCCCCTTCCTCTCCCACACTGCATGTTTGTCAGGAGAGGGGTGGGGCACATGTACAAGTGGAGCTCACCAGATCCAAAACGTTGCATGTGTGCATACATCTGAAATAGATCAATGCAGTTTTTCTTCTGATTTTCCCTCCATTCAAAGTCCTGTTTTATTTTATTTTTTACCTGTTCTTGTGGCATTTTTCTGACAATGGAGGACATATATAAAGAGAATTAAGCTCCATTTCCGTTTGATCTCTGTCTGGTTCCAAACTGCACAGCTGCATATCTCCTATATTCTTCACCGTTTTTGTTGTGAATGGCTGAAACCTAGCGGGACAGTGTGTAAACAGAGATCTCTCAGCACTGGTTGCAGCGCGCCAGCAGTCCCACCGACTACTTTCTAATGAACTCCTGCCGTTCCACAGAAACTATGTCCTAGAAAACGACACAGGTTTTTTAAATGTAGGCTAAAAACAGCATAAAAGACCATTGGGATAGATGGATAGATCAGAAGATGGTCTGACTGGATCTTCAACAGTGGAACCAGGTTATGAGAGGACGGACACTCTTCTTGCCGGATCTCCGCTTACAGCTCTGCAGACACAATTACCAAGAGCAACTGCGGAGAGACAGTGTTTTTTTCTGTTCCCTAAATCCCCAACAGTCTTATGTAGCAGTAACACAACATCCCCCCTGTTTGTATGTCTGCTAATCCCCACGATCAGGGCTCACGGTGGAGTAATGACTGAAATGATTAGCCCTTCTCCTGCCACCTCAATTGCCCCCTACCAGCTTCTGCATCACCAAGTATCGATCCACACCTGGACAAGAGCAGCCGGGCTGGTCTCCTCTGAGGAAAAGATTATTACCTCATTTCATCTCCAACAAATCCTCCCCTTCCCCGTCACTACTCCTTCATCCACTTTGGTTTAACATATTTAAGTGCAGTCTTTGACCTCACCACCCAAGGAAAAAAGCAGAGGAAACACGTAGGATTTAAATAAAGATCAACGGGGGAGGAAGGTTAGGATTAAATTATTAATCAGAATTGAAGAGATTAGAGTTAAATGGTAAAGTAATCATAAAGGTATTGCTGATCTTCATCACTATTTTACAGAGTGTCTTTAATCCCCAAAATGACTTGCAGAGATTGACCTTTAACCTATTTCCGAACATTTATTTAAAAAAAAAATCCCCACACAACTCCTGAAATATTAAGTCTGTCAGAAAACAGTAGTTTAACCAACGAGGAGAATATTTGTGTGCTGTAATAAGTCAAACTTTATCTTAAAGCACAGGATGTTTTTTTTTTTTAATTCACACAGCAACCATAGTGGTAGAATTCACTCACGGTGGACGAGGCAAAGGTGGCGAAGCTCGATGACAAGTTTATGGTTCATTTTAGAAGGGTTTACAGGATTCCTGGAGCCTAACCCAGCTACTGTTGGATGAAGGTGGGATACAACGTTGACTGTGTGTGAGAACTGGACTGAATAGCTCCTCCCCCCTCGCGTTCCAAATAGTAACTGGCTTCTGGATCCAAAAAGCCTAAATCCCATAGACTTCTACTGAGAAATAAACCGCTGTTAGTCAGTCATTCTACTTTGTCAGAAAAACCTCTCTTGCTCTGCTACCTTTACCTAACATGTTCTTGCAAATCCTATTTTTTTTCTTCTTTCATGCAAAATATATAAATTTAGCCAATGAGATGCCTCGATAAAAGTGTGTAGTCTCATGTCAAACATTCGAAACGTTTTGACAGATTCTCCCGAGCCTGCTTTCAAGTGGGAGGGGTGTGGACTTCCAACAAGCTCTCTCCTAATTGCTGAGAGTGGTTGTCATAGAGTTGTTGACTCCTCCAACCAATCCCCGCCAACTTATTTTGGTGGTTCCAACATTGCGACATCTCTATCACGAAAAAATGGCAACTGAATTGGTGAATTGGTGCCAGAATAAGTCTTTTTCTCTGGGTAACGTCACACTCACTCGCTCCAGTGCTCAAATACAGTCAATGGACAGGTCACCAGTCCATTGTAAGGTTACACTACCACTCACACACTAGCATCCACACTTGGGGGCAATATAGCATCATCAAACAACCTATGAAGAATGTTTTTGTACTGTGGGAGGAAACCGTAGTGACTGGAAAAAACCCACAAATGCATGAGGAGAACATGCAAATTCCACTCTAAAGGATTCCACCTGGGACTCAAACTAGGGCCGTCTCGCTGTGAGGTAGGAGTGCTAACCACTACGCCACCTTGCAGCCCTAAAAGATTATGATTTGTTATAAATAATGGCTTAGGACTGTCGACTGACACCTAATATTTTTTCTTATTATTTTAGTTTTGTAGATAAACCGGTTTCTCTTCCAGTCAATCTCTCACTTCTGAGATGCTACTTGTAATTTATTTTTTCACAACAAAAAACAAAAACAACCTAAAAAAAACACTTCATATTCTGAGTGCAATATCCTAAATAAAAGAAGCAAAAAGAAAGACAGACCAAAAAAATTGCCCCTCAACAAAAGAAGACAGGGAGTTAAACTGAACGAACCGCTAGCTTTCATGGCTGAGAGATTCCTGTTCCAGGAGGGTGCATCTTTTCCTCCTTAATCATGGAAGCCTTTGCTACTATATGGAGGACTCGCTGGGAGAATTTTCTGAAGCCTAAAGACCCACTTCAATCGTCTTTTGAGGTATTTGAAATGCGTTCCTAGTGGTCTTTTAATAGTAATCACGCTTTTAGCCAAAATAAATAATCTGTGTAGTTTTCTAGGAAATAGTTTCTGCAGTAGTTCATTAGACCTTCCAGTTGTGGGCGGGACTATTGGCACATAGCAACCCGCACCACCTGTTGATGAGAGCTCTCTGTTTACATGCTATCCAGCTAGCTTACAGCCCCTCACAGCCCCAACCCAACATTACCGGTGCCACAATAATGAGGAAAATTGGAGCTGTCCAGCAGTTTTGAGCCAGAAGACTTTGTCTGCTCCAAAATCCCAACTGTTTGAACAAAGAAACACTCAGAAATGAAACTTGGAAGCTTAATTTTTTTATTCCTTCCCCTCAATGATCAGAAAAATACCAGAGGAACATGTTAAAAGCACCAGAAATACCACTTTCATCTAAGGGGGTCTTAGAAAAAAAAGGGAAAAGATCTAAAAAAAACTAAAGCAGCAAGGTGTCAACAATACTTTGAGGGTAATATTTTTTAAAAACAGCCAGCTCAGTTTAAATCAGTTTCCTATTTCATCGCCTGCAGGCAACCTGACAGAGGCCAAGTCCTTTAACAGGGAAGTATAGAAGACCATTTGCAGTGTTGAGATTTGCCAAGCTGATGTAGACACATTGAACGTGGACAAAGGCTGCAGCGTGCTGCCAAAAGAGCCCCCATTAACTGCTGACTGACTGAATCCTCCCCCCCTATTCTCTGTTTCTCATCTATCTTCATTTCTTCCAGAATTATCTGACTGTTTGGAACTCCACTACTAATATTTTCCCACCAGAGCAGATAAACACATATTACATTGTAAAAATATAGACCAATCTCCATTTTTTGTGCTGTTTTTTTTTAATCAAAGAAATAAAAACAGTAGTTTGAGAGGCAGCACTGTCCTCTTTCAGAGGAAGGGAGGGTCCATTTCTTACCGTCAGCACACACGGATCGGCGTGCACGGGCTTTCACGGACGAAGAAAAAGGCACACACCCAGAACCAGACGGGAGATTTAGGGGACTCTAGTGAGCAGCTATCATACCGATGATGAATGAAGCCCACACATCCCTGAAAAACAGAGCACCACCGCCGCGACCTTGGCTGCAGACACGCCAGGGGAGAGACGGAGACGAGCGGTGAGGGATAGGAGAGAGACGCAGGCCGATATATCCGACATATACAGCTAGCTGTGTGTGGTTGCAGAACCAAGAAATAGTGCGAAGCCCTCATGGCTCACAATTTCTGACCGAATCACGCTTGAAAAAAAAGGTTTGAGCGGGTTCAGATGCTGCTGGTGAACCTTCTTGCCGAGTTTGCCGTATTTATTTGGCTCAGAAGGAAAATAAACGACATTTTGACTGGATATCTTAACGTGAAAATTGATTATTGACAATTACTGCTTCCAAACTAACGGAAGACAGTAACAATTAAAGGACGGAATTTATTTATTTAAAAAAAACAGAAACTTGTCGAACAACAACAGTGACAACTGTTAACGCTAATGAATGCGGTCGGCAAAATAAAGCATAAATCAAGCTGCGACCCCACCGAATGTAAAGTGTGGTAAAATAAAAACCTCATCTTACTAAAAGTGCCGCTTATTTCTTTTTAACATACATTATTTAGCTTCATGTACCCAACAAATAACCAATTGTAGACTTATTCAATTTCACCGAGTGTTCCAAAGTGACGCTAAACAATACAAATGTTCTGCACAAACAAAAGCAAATGATTCGTCTTGGCAGGTGTGATGAATTGTACCACAGGCTGTTCTCTTCCAGTAAAAGGACATGTGATCTGTGAAAGGTGATACAGGAAGCAATGAACATGAGCCAAAGAGCTGATAATGGCCCAGGAGGAAGATCCAGAGTCTATCGCTCAGTCACACTGTATCAGCATAACAGTGCAACCGGTGCACGCACTTTGAACTCTGACTCATCCAAGATGTGATCTTTCAGTCGTGAGGGTGGGAGCTCCATTAAAGCCGGACGGCGCAGACAATTAAACGTTGAAAGCCATCAATCAAAGTGACATTATCATTGGGCCGCTGCCCCAAGTGGCCGATTGTGACGGGCTGAGAGCCGGGTCAGAAGACAGAAGATAGCCAAATAATCCATAAACATAATGGACATCAATATTTAAAAGATGACAGATGAGACTGTCGACAGGGACCAGGATTCAATTTCCATTCTTTTTTTTTGCTGCAGGAGACCATATCACTTTTCCCAAAGTCATTTGTCAGCCTTAAGGCCAATGAGGAGAAGGGAAGCTCCTCCAACAAGTGAGCCAAGGGCGGTTGTTCCAAGTGATGCAAACGACAAAATGAATCAGACGCGGTACAATAATGAGCGCCATAGACGTAATGATACCATCAACCGCTTTGTGGGCACCGGCATAAAAACACCAAACATGCAGAGCACGTGGTAACAAAACAGTGATGAAACGCGAAACCCATCCAGCTACATTTTTCTAAGGACTGGAGCGAGAGCAAAACAATCAGCACCTTATGCTGATTATTTACATTACAATGACAAGACATAGGCAAGTCTAACTGCTAGAATCAATTATTTCAATGCAATGAGAGAATGTACTGTAGAGAAAATAAATTCAAGTGGAAACTACGGAAGCCAGGAATGGCCTACCTTGCCTTTTCTGTCTCCTGATAACAAGATAGATGTTGTTATCACGAGAAAACAACTGTAGCGGCCCTTTTTCCGTACTGAGACACCAAGACCTTATCCGATTTAAGCATTGACTGTATCAGATAGAACTGGACTGAGCGCGAGTGACTTCATAGCAAATGCCTCCAGGGAAATGAAGCCAATGCGGTCGCCATTTATCAGCAAGACGAATGTCGCCACGTTGGAGCCAGACAACAGAGAATGGTCAGAGCGGTCTGAGTCAACGTTTCTATGGCAAGTACTGTCGCCAATCAGGAGTGAGCCCGTTCGAAGTCCCCTTCATTTTCACTGAAAGCGGGCACAGGAGAATCTGTCAATTAAACTTTTGAGGTGGGGGCCAGTGGCAGCGGTAGGGCGGTCGACCCCTGATCGTAAGGTCGCAGGTTCGATTCCCGCCTTGCACGCCCATGAGTCGATGTGTCCTTGGGCAAGACACTGAACCCCACCTTGCCTCTGGTGGGAGGTTGGCGCCGGCACCAGTGTGTGAATGTGTGTGTGACTGGGTGAATGGGACTGTGACTGTAAAGCGCTATGGGCCTTGTAGGTAGAAAAGCGCTATATAAGTATACGCCATTTACCATTAACATGCTTCGACTGAGGCATCCAATTGGTCAGTTTATAACTTGAATAAATTGCAATAAAGAAAAAGTATATAACTGAAAAAAAAACAGGGTTAGCAAGAACATGTTAAAAAGAGGCATCAGAGAAAGAATGATTATTCTGACTGTGAAATAAGTGTTTATTCCTTAATCAAGGTCCACGGGATTTTTAACCCTATCAGTCCAAACCACCAACAGCAGGCTGAATGACAGAACCCAGAGCCAACAAAAGTCTCTGCCTGGTGAGTTCACAAACCTCCTGACCCTAAAACATTAGTAAAACTCCAACAGCCATCCAGGCCAACTCGGTCCGCTTTTTTTCTTCTGGAATCCGCAATAAAACAAAGCATTTTGTCAGAGAACATGTCAAATTACTTTAATCAAACTGATGTCGGTCATAAACAACCAAATCGTTCATCGTCATTTGAGGAGAAGGTCGACCCGGCTGCAGCTGCGCAGACGGCTGCAGTTCAGTTATCCTCCAGTTGTTGTCAATTTCACCAGATGAGGGGATCAGGCCGTCTCTATGGTTACAGGAAGATTGAAAGGTGCAGGCTGGAAGGACGGTGTGTAACTCAGGACGTTGTCTATTAACAGAAAGTTAACGGGATAACGAGATAGTAGATTTTGTTATCAAGAAAAAATGGGCAAATAACATTTTTTGCCGGAAACAAGTCTGCAGATTTAAAAAAAAAAGTTAATTAAAAATATATCTTTTGCTGCATGAATGAGGTTGGTGATTTTCACTTATTACTTATATTATTATAACACTGTGCTGGATGGAACAACTTTAAAGGGATTTTGGAGTATTAAAAATAGGCATATTATTAAAATAAATGTGACGGAGGCATGAAATGAGCAATGAAGAAGATATAAATTTGTAACAAAAACATTAAACACAAGAGCCCTGAAAACTTGAGAGTCTGAAATAATAAAACATTTTTTCAGACTGATCATAGCATTGTTGTTGCTTGAGTGGAGACGAGGTTTGGACTAAAGTTGAGGAATTTGCATTTAGTAAAACCATAATAATACCATAACTTTTTTAAGTTAAGTTTTTCAACAAATACTCAATAAATTCCCAGTAAACTTTAAATAAGGAGTGGCACTCTATCTATCCATCTATCCATCTATCCATCTCTCTCTCTCTATATATATATATTTACAGTCAAAGTGCAAGCTAAAAGAGAAGTAGAATCTGCATGGGTACCTGTGCATATGAATACATTGCCATTTCTTCTTAAACTACAAATTAAACTATTCATTTAACCCTATATAAACACTGGTATCTTCTGTAATACATGCATTCTGAGACCCCGATCTCATTAGCACGATCAAAACATTCCTTAAAGACCCACTTTGTCCATGTATTCTGCCCTGTAGTTCATCATCATTCCACTAGGGGCAGTAGAAGGACTTTTTCTTCTCAATTCAAAATGACAGCATCCATGAAATCTCAAAAAACACCTTTGGCATGAACATTTAGCTAATCCACAGAACTTTATGGTAAGAAGACCTCATCTATAGTTTTTTTTTTATTACAACTTACTGTGTTGAAAGAATGTAAAATTTACAGTTACGCCATGTAAAAAATGTGCGGATCAAATTTGATCCACACTTTTTTTTGTGTGGGTCAAATCTTCTATCATCAAGTGCTTTTTCTTAACTAACATTGTTGTGAGTAAAAACTTAACAAATCACCCAACGTATCATAATTGATTCTGTCTATAACTCATAAAAAACAACATGCAGAAAATTATTTTGTAGATTTCATCAAAGGTTTTCAAAAACATCCTAATTCCCCCACTTTAAATCTGTTTTGGTCAATAGTTTGTTGTGGTGGGCTTTTCAGTATAATAAGAAAAATAATTTTTTATAACCTTTAACCCTAAAAATAGGCAAAAGTAGCTTTAAATCTAACGTAAATTATCTTTACTAAACAAAACATGCACTTAAATTTCGTAACATCTCTGACGTGGCCTGACTACTGTCTTAATAGCATTGAATGTTATAGTGTTGCACCAACGTAATGCTGTTGGTAAACTTGAATTAATAGAATGAATCCAGATAAAATCATCTAGCATCAATGCTTTTTTTAACTAAATAACTTTATTGTCACAATATTTCTGAAGTTAAACCAATTCAGCGCCAAACTGACAAAAAAGAAGTGATAAAAAGATAAGAAAGTGGCTGTCAATCATACACAAGAGGAAAGCAAAGTTTGCCAATTTCATCTGTGAAAGTGCAACAGATTCTTCATTAAAAAACAGGGGAAAAAAAAGAATATTTGAAAAAATAAAGGATCAAAGATAAAAGTTACGGTTACATTTTAGAAAAAAATTTTTTTTTAGTTCTCTGGGGGAAAGAAAAACCTTTTTAAATGTAGCCACAAGCACCAAGTCTCCATCTAGGCCTGAGACTCTGAATGGATTAAAAAGAAGAATTGTAGCTGAAAAAACATCCTTCTTTTCTGCTTCAAGAGGATTAAACTCAGCATTGTGTTCTTCTCTCCCTGACTGTTACCTATAGTCAGTCTGCTCAAACAGACGTTCAGATTCCTCGGAAAACATGAGGCAAAGGGATTTCCAGTGAGCTTGAATAATTTCCTGTGTGGCTTATATGTGCATCAAAACTCGACAAATATTTCATAGAAGCTCGCTAAACTTTACACGTCAAACTATCTGCCAATAAATGAGAAGCTGGGTGTTGAGGAACCAATGAGGAACCCTAAGAGGGTTGAAACAAACCACTTTATTTTTTATACCAGGAAGACAAACCAAACCAACAGCTAACTTTATTTACTTCTATAAATCTTTGGAAGGTTTTAATCAGTTTTTTCAACACTCAACACCTTAACTTCATGCTTCAGACCGGAGAAGTATCTGGCGACACCTAAATACCACAAGCTATTTGACATCCGTGACTCTTTGAACATTAAGACGACGAATCGGCTGATATTGACGCGGAAAAAACGGCCCTTGACATAAACCTCCTCGAATTTGACTCTAAAAGGTAAAGTGTTGCATAACGACGCAAAGCCGTTGTACTTTCCATCAGAATCCACTTGAATTACGTCAACTGTGTAAACGGAGTTTCAGGAGTGGAAAGAATGTAAATACTGGAGCTAAAGCTCTGATGTTAAAGAGTTAACAAAGAAAGTTTGCGTTACGGTCAATTTAGTTGAGAAAAAACCACTAGATGGGGTCATTCCCCATTGACTTCAATAGATGACAACACAGTAAAATATTTACAGTCTGTTTTGAATACCTTGGTCCACCTATGTGAAATCATACCTATGATGATTTATGAACTTTTTTTGTTCAAGATCAAAGCTGGACCTAAATCTTTGAAATGACGGATCATTGTGGAATCTCTAAATTTGTAGGAGTTTGGCCTTTTTTTTTTAGTAACATCAAATCAAGACTGTGACTTGAGCAGGAAAATAGACTTCTGATTGGCCCAACATAAACAAATGAGTCATGTGACCACCAACTCTATTTGTGTTTTTCCTTTATTTTTTTTCCTGTGAGTTCCTCATTTATCCACAATAAGCTGAACTAGACTTCCAATGACAAAAGGAGAAAGCAACAATCTGAATCCCTGCTACTTTTAAGTTGCTTTACGAATGAATACGGCCACAACCTCAGCACGATTCCAGCAACCTCACCGATTATGAAGTTGTGTACCTCATAAATCAGAAAACACTGAAGACATTTGTCTACCTAATACCAATCATTTATATATAAATGTAACTAGCACTTTAGGCAAAAATATCAGCAATTCCATTAATTTCCTATTATGTTTTTCTCTTCCCCTGTCCCTCCTTTCCCCCAGTACTCCATTACTGCTCCTCATACACATATCTCACAAGGATTTTGAATTTCCTATCCATATCTCGAATCAGTATGCTTGTTGGAAATTCAATTAATTTCCCTCTCAGCTCTCAGCGGCAGCTAGACCCCTCTAAGCTTATCATATTTACTCTCTGAGCCCGAGCACAGAATACAGGAATGAGCTGAGACCAAGTCCCAAACACCCAGTGTTCCTGTCCGTGTCCTCTTCCTTTCACTCTTCAGGAAAAAATACCATGAGCTCTGCATGAGAAGTTATTGGTAATTTAAGAGAGGTAGGATTTTTTTAAAAAGAATGTGAAAGAGACAAATCAAAGCAATTAATGTTGGAAACTGTTTAGTCATTCACGTCTATCTAAATAAAATAAAAAAGTCACTGCTTTGATTAAAATAAAAAAAAGGACTTTCTGATAACTGGTAAAAAAGATGTCAGTCAAGCCCTAAAACTGTTCAACCTGCATATTAAGTGGAAATATCTGGAGGATTTCTATTAAAATGTTCAAAAGTTTTTTTATTCATAGTTTTGCATGAGGAAAATGGCTCTTTATATTTTATGATTGTAAGTGAATATTTGAGCTTAATATGAGTCATATTTGGATGCTAAAGATGCTGTATTTAATATTTAGTGTGTTCAAATTTAAATATGACATTTTTGAATGTGGCTGAGTTAAACAGAAGAGAAAAATAGTTATAAAAAATGTTATTATACAAAAAAAAAAACAATGAATGTAGTTAAATTAATCTATATACCTATAGGTCGCTCTGGAGTATAACCTCCAGCAGCCAATAATGCATAGTAAAATGAAAAAAATCAAATCTAAGTCTCATTACTGGAGTATAAGTCGCACTTTTTGTAAAAATGTAGAAAAATACGGGAATTTCATCTTGACAGGCAAATTATAATGACAAGGTAGAAAATTATACACAGAGCATGCTCTACTACCGTAACCATATTTAGCTTCATGAAACTTAGGAGAAATTAAATAGGTGTCTAGGTTATGAGTGTGACATATGAATGATTATCCAGGTAACCATAAAGAACATGCTAACAAGTAAACTAAATTCTTTGTATCACTTTAAATCACTACATCCAATAAATTCTTCATTTTCTGTGTCGCTTTTGAACAACTCTATCAAGGTCGGTGCTTCTTCTTCTGAGTTGCTGTCTGTAGCAAATACCAATGCACATACCTACAGCGCCTCTAGTGGTGGTTATGGGGAAAACAACAAACACATTTAAAAGAAAACACACACATACATATGTGTGTATATATATATATATATATATATATATATGTACTTATATTCTGATTTTTTGGAAAAAATTCGATGTTTTTGTAAGGGGTTCACATTTCCAATTAAATGCGAACTTTTGTGATCTCCTGTGTGACCGTGAAATGACCCAGAAGTGACCCGCATGCGCAGAAGAGTACTCAACGGTGAACAACATCACTCGTTTTTTGTGGAAGTAGCTAATGTTAACAATGGATGTCAACAACAGTGTTGTCAACAGCAGAGCTCTTTTTGCATTATTACATTCATTTTCACAAAGGAGCCAGCCCAATTACAATCTTCTCATTTTAAGAAGGCATTGGAGACAGGATCGTCTGGACCCACTGATGTGGAATGAGGATGTGTATGTGCTGGGGCCACGTGTGTGTGTAAGAGAGAGGAGAAAGCGCGTGCAGAGTAGGGAGTGAGAGGTGCAGTGGGGGCGTGCATTCGTGTTGTTTGTTACGGAGGAAGGAGAACGATAATAAAATAAGGTTTCCCCCAGAAAAACTGCTATTGACTCTTTATTAACCTGCTCTGGAGAATCTGAGGGTCCGAACGGGGAAGTGAACCCCGAAGGGGTCCCCCGCACTTCTGACCACGGTCGGAAAGGGGAAAAAAAGTCATCGCGGGAAAGGTTCAACACCACACTCGGCCATTTCGCTGGAAATGTTTTCAAAATCGTCCGCCATGGTTGTTGTTTATGTTCTCGTTCCCGCCTACTTCAACGCAGAATGATGATGTTTGTGGCGTATCAATGACGTACAAGTCAGATTCATGTGGCCTGGCCGTTCCGACGGCGGTCGCATTTGAAAAGATCGGATCTGTGTCATTCAGACTGTCATGAAAAGATCAGATACAGGTCGCATGGGGCAAAAAAATCGGAATTGGGTCGTTTCAGCCTGCAGTGTGAACGTAGCCTAAGTCGCCCCCCTGGCCAAGCAATGCAAAAAACTGTGGCCATCACTTTTTTAGTGGTTGTGGACACTTTGTTAGGAATTGTGGTTATTCCTAATAAAATATCTGATTGCAAGAAAACTATTTTTTTCTAAGCCCTCTCATTAAAAATCACAATTTTCCCCGTTTCCTGACACTCACATTGATTTTACCTTTTTTTCCAAGACGGTTAACTATAATTTCTGTCAAAGTTAAGTCTTCTGGTGTACATATTTAGGATGCAGAACTATCTGTGATAGCACTGCAAACTTCTTTTTATTGTAGCAGATAGGAGAAGCAGCTACAAGAAATCATTTGTGCCTACAAGGACTTTAAATTTCTAACAGTTGTTTGGGAAACTCCACATTCAATTTGCTTTTTGATGCTCTGAGCCATTTAGAAGCACTTCAGGCACTTGTAAAAAAAAAAGGGAAACCTGCTGAGCGAATCTATCTGAGAGACACAAATGTGCTTTTACCAGAGCTTTCAGATAACAGGGCAAAAGGTGTGTATGCAGAAGTGCTACTTTGGTGGAGTTAGAGATGAAGAGCATCAGCATTTTGTGATATAACGCAGAAGAGTATGCTAAAGTGACAGATTGGCCAAGATAGCTAAGTTCTAATAAATGTCAATATCATTGCAATTTTGAACCAGTTACACGACTGTCAATTTTTTTTCTCCTACAATAAAGCAGAACCACCTTCATATAAAGAAAAAAACATGTTAAAAAATGGTACCATGGAGTCGCTGCAGACACCACTGATCCATGGCTCCAGAAACACACAGTACCAGGTCACCAGATGCTTCAATGTTGGGGAAAAACTTCAAAGTTGCTCAAATGACTTTGTCTGAGAGTGAAACTGAGACAAGGTGAGTGGAAAAAGTCATCAATCATGGAAAGTGCACCCTACTCCAGTCCTGTTCAAAACTATGAGACTATGAGCAGAAACTATGAGCAGCATTGTTACAAAAGCGCATTACTACAATATTTTACATTCAAAAATTTTCGTTTAACTCGAACATATTTGGTAAAACTTACAGAAAGTAATGACAATTATTAACCCAATTTCCCCTTTTGTCCACATTGTTGAATTTCACCCCAGAAAAAAAATAGTTAAGGTGTAAGACTGGAAATAAATTTGAATAAGCATCAATAGTTACTTCTGCTTTAGCCATAGGTATTATCCACTCCATAGGTAACCAATAGTATTCTCATAAGGCCCTGTATTTTTATGTGTTTTCTTGAATAATAGAGCAACAGATATATAAGTTATAAGTATTTTTAAACATTATGATACATTTAAAATTCATAGAATGGTATAATGTAGTGGTCCCCAATGTTTGGGCCATGGATCAGTATCATACTTGGTACAGGACTGCATAAAAACATACATAATTTTTATTATTTCCATTTTATTGACTCTATCTCACTGTGAAGGACGTTTCATTTTGTGAAACTGCAAGATTTTCTCTACCGCGTCCGCCTAGGATTCACTCTTGACGCATGTCAAGATGGTCTCCTCTGTCACGTGTCTTAAATCCATCTGCTACGGTCTTGAGGCAGCTGCTCCGATGGCTAAATTGAAACCTCCAAGTGTCTTTGGAAAGTTTTATTTAAAGAGTAACGAGCCAGTGAGCAAACAGAAGGGGACTCTTTCTAATTTTAAAGACAAATTTAACAAACAAAACCAGGAGTCTCACCAAACTATTTATGATTAGGAGCCATTTGAATATCACGAAGATTTTCTTTTATTTTTCTATTTTCTAATGATGCTATGAAGGAATAATTTAAATAGATTTGATTTATTATTTATTATTATGTCTTAGTTTTATTGTCTTTTCCTTTGTTTTTAACTGCTAAATCAGTCAATCAATAACACAATTCCATCTAGCCTGTTTAGTTTGTGTTAGTGCTTGAAACTGTATAATCCCATCAAATAAGGAAAGGAAAATATAAATTTGTGAAGAAAAAAGAAACTTTCTAAAAGATAAATACTAAAAAAATTGCAGTGTACATGTGCGACATAGCAAATTTGCTGAACACAACTGATTCCTGTTGGGATCGACAAAGACAGGCCCCTCTGAGTGTGAGCTCTTCCTCATTGGGCAAGTCAAACATTGGTGACTGTGGCACAGCCACGTCCCTTCTGTGCACATCACCTGCTTGCTCTGTTATGCAGCAGTGACAGAAAGTCTTAGGAATTGTCAGCCCCCAGTCTGCAACCTCTCTGTACAGACTCCAGCTGGTTGCCCAATCAGCCCCAACATGCCACTTCTAATCTCGCCCCCAGCCTGTTGGGCCAATCTCGTATCAGCCGAGGCTTTGACAGCTGGATAGCTGGAAAAAGAAACGCTGGGGATCTGGTCTCTGTGCTGGGTAAAAAAAAAAAAAAAAGAAGAGCTCATAATTATTCCAGTATGTGCACAAGACCACCAGAGATTATTTGTCTGGGTTAAAGAAATATAGAAGGCTTGGAGTCAGATCAAGTGAAAGAAAAAAATAGAAGCAGGAGAAAATGCAGGGAGTTGTGTCAGGTTGTGGAGGACATGATTAGAGGGAAAAGGATGGAATTTCGCATCATTATTTTCTAGCACAATGTAAAGAAAGAGAATCTTGAGTTCTGATTCACAACATTTTCTCTCTCAATTTTTTCTAGATGTCCTCAAACATCAGAAAAATGCCACAAGAACATGTTGAAAACACCCCAAACATAATTTTGACAGCAGTGGGGGTTTTATTATAGGAGCTGGAATAGCAAGTTTTTTAATGAAGCTACAAGAAGGCGATACATTTACCACCCAAAACCCCCACCTTTTTTCTATGCATAACTTTTACATCCCAATGGTTTATAAAGACAGGGATGAGGAAGAATAAAGTCATTATGGGGGGAATTCACATCAGTTTGTTTTTTTAATTAGATAGTCTTCTAGGTCTTTGCAGGTGTGGAAGTAATCTGAACACCAGTGTGGACCGAAACAGAAAAAGGAATTTGGTCTGACTGAAAACAAAACTCTTACATCGCTTGCAAATGAACCTTGGTGCACTTTACCAACTGTGTGAATGGAACGAACTACCAAAAGGTAATACAAACCATACGTATGAGGAAAAAAAGGATTTATGAACAAAAACATGAAGTAGTAGGAATGGATTCTTTCGTTGCGCCTATTTTCTTCCTTAAAGAAGAAAACTCCTTCAAGTTCAAAACTAATTTTCGGGAAAAAAAACACACCATAAGAGCTGCTTTTTTAGAAGAAAGAAATTTTGATCCCACTGAGTCTGATCGAGGCAGAATATTCCGAACGGCGTGTTTACATGACGCATTTTTCTTCCCATCAGGCGCTCATTCTGATTATTTTTGTCCATGTAAACGCAGCAGTTTGGGTTACACAATGCAAAATGCAAATTAAAACAAATGAAACAAGAAAAATTTAAACATTTGGCATTTTTTTCGACATAAAACTAGGGCTGTAACATTCATTTTAACTACAATTTGATTCATATCATAATTTGTGGTTGATGATACGGGTCGTAGTCGATATTGGTTCATTTTAAAGGATCCGATCCACTGATCTAAAATCAATGAAGATCATATTTATCCAAACTTCCAGTAGTGAGACTCAGACAGAGATTCCTGCTACTGAACAATTTTCCAGATTCTTGGATTTCTTCCAGATCATCAAGTATAAATGACATCTGTGTCCAAACCAACAAGTAAACTAGAATGAATGTCAAATCCATTCACATGTTAGTTCCCTAAAGTTCACCGCTGTTGTTTTTCCACATCCAAAGAATCCAAAGGGAACATTCTTAGAACATTCTAGACACTGGATGGTCACATGACTTTATTCACAGTCTGTCCACACATTGGACTGGAATGATGGACTGATCCGTGTTCATGACATCACGTGTGTTTTGTCCGATATCTCATTTTGAAGGAATCTTTTAAAGACACATTCGATTAATAACTGGCTTAAACATATGGATCTGGTTGGATTATTGCAATTCAAATCAATTCATCGATTAAGTGGAGGAATCCTTACACCCTTACAAAAAACGTAAACTTTGGAGTCACCAGTTATCTACATATACTTTTCAGAATTAATCATTATTATTATCATTTTCATTATTATTATTAAAGTTGATTTTTCTCCAAAAAAGAGAGCTGACCATGCCCCCGAAGAAACCCCAGGAATATGAAGATCTCAAAAAGACTCTTGACATTATTCAAGATACGCTGAAAAGTTTTATGGAACAAGTGTCGGCTAAGCTAACACCACTCGGGGATATGATAGAAGAGTTCCGAAGATTTCGGGCTCAAAACGAGCAGCGAGAAAACCGGGTCGAGATTCTGGAGAAAAGACTGGACGATGTGGAACAGCAAGTAAGGATGAATAGTGTTATTCTCACTGGAGTACCAATCAAGCCTCTAGCGAAGCTGAATGCAGCAGGAGCAAGCGCTGCTAATGCTAGCGCTAGCGTAGCTAGCAGTTCTAATACGGAGTTTGGTGCAGCGACGCTGGAACAGCAAATACTTTCATTTCTCACATCTAAAGGGATTTCCCTGGATCTCAATACCATCGAGACCTGCCACCTGCTCCCCAGGAGAAAGGAGACGGATAAACCTGCGATCCTCATCAGGTTTGTGAATCTCAAACACAAGCTAGCTCTGATGAATCAACGCAAAAATCTCAGAGGATCTGCTGTTTATCTGAACGACCATCTGACCAGAAGGAATGCTGAAATCTCAAAACATGCACGGCTTCTCAGGAAGCGTAAGCAGATTGAGAAAACTTGGGTTAAAGGCTGCAGGATTTACGTCAAACCACTCGGTCCACAGGACCGGTCCAAGGTTCTGGTCGTGAACACCATGAAGGACTTTGAGAAGTGCTTGATTACGGTTGTCTGAAACAACGTGGAGTAATAAATCAAAGAGCCAAATAATTTCAAGAAATATGACACCTGGAATCATCACTTTCTCTGTATGTCTGACGTAACCTGAATAACAGCAGGGTTCTGACCTGCAGACAACTTGACCTCAACTTTCACCGCAGCTGATATCAGCTGAAGAAGGATATGGACCTGAATGTAATGTCTGCAGACATAACATGGAAGAAAACTATTAACTGTTTAAACCAAGAAAATCGGCTGTTATCAGTAAAAGAAGAAATGCCAACCTTGGACAAGTCGACAGTTTATGGACCCTTTTTATTTTTCCCCTACAGCATTACTTTATTATATAGAAAAATAAAATAAAAATGCAAAAAAAAATATATATATAAAAAGAGTAAAACAAATGATTAATCACTTTTGAAAATTGTTAAATTGATTGACTTTTGATGATATTACTTCACTAGCTCCTAAAATTGATAAATTGATTCAAAAATCTTTCCTAATGTAACATAATTTTGCACATGTTTTTAACTTTTGATACTTGATGAAATTTTGCTATGGAAATTTCTGAAACAGTGTTGTGTCTATTTTACTGATATAGTATTATGTTTTAAAGCATATGAACGACTTTTAAAAGCAACATAATTTGCAAATATTTCAGATGCTGCATTTGCCATGTTGATTTCTAAAATAGTTATTTTTGACGTAGTACTTAAGTAATTCATCTTTGGCATGTGCTTTATTGATACATTATGATTATTAATTATGTCTGATAAAACCTAGGTACCGGATATTGATAAATCATGTAATAAAATGGTTATAGTATAACGGGGTGGGATTATATAAGTTCGCTTCCTTCCACTCCCTTTCAAGCAATATTTATTAATTATGTCTAATTATCCTAAGTTTGATTAGTTACTGTATGAATGTATAACTGATGATTATATGGTTTTGTGTATTATTTCTATTTTGATTGCTTGAAATAAACCATTTCAAATCAAAAAATCAAAATTTGATCGCTGCTCTTAGTTCAAGATGAAATTGACATTTTTTTTTCTGCGTTTAACCATGTGAGATCACAGTAATAAAGTACTTACTCAATAAATGAAAATCAGCTGATTCTGCCGTTATGCAGAACTTTACTTTCATATTCTGTAGTGTTTCTCGGTGTACAGCCGACATGAAAAGCCGATTTTCTCCGCATAAGAATCAGCTGATCAATGTTGATTGCGCGTGTTATTTAAAGAAAATGTGGTTTTCCGAATAATGTTTTGATTTAAACGCCAGGGCTACTACTGGAAGATTTGCAGGATTATGATAACAAAAGACTTTTTTTTTTTTTTAACAATAATCGGCAAACACTATCCAATCTATCTATACACATTGGTTCCCTTGAGATGCCAAAACAAAATGCATACATCTGTACAAAAAGTCTAATCTCTGATATGTGACTGATACATTTATTTATGATGGGATTTCTAAAGCTGAGTCACAAAGCCAACCTGCTGTGAGAAATGATGAGTGGAGCGAAGCAGATTCATAGTCAAGATCAAAACCTAAAGGGAACTTTATTGTTTCAAAGCAAAAACAGTTTGAGTAGTGTCAGTTGAACTACTGTAGAGCTGAAATGCTTTGACTGTTGCTAAAGTCAAAAGAGACAAGATCATCTGACTTACTTGAATCCATTAAAGCATCACATAAAATAAAGATGTTAGGCAAGAAAATAAGGGCATCAAGATGCAGTGTATGGATTTTTATCTCTGCACATACCTCCTAAGTCAAAGGGAGTATTTTTCCGTGGATAAACCTCCCCTCTTGATGTATGATAATACTAAGACGCTTCATTTTATCGTGCTGCACCACGTCTGTGAATGCAATTTCAGTGAGAAAATAAACAAGTCGACTGTACCTCTGCCAATCTCCCATTAGAAAATGATCTGCTGCCGTGATGTAAACAAACCGCCAGACATGCTGGGCTCTCCCAAAGTGCAAAATAGAACTTCTACTCTTCTAGCCTTTAGTCGCTCCCCCTCCAACTTCGCCGCCATGAGGGATTCACCCGCCCCTCCTGAGACAAATGCTGAAACCCACAAATAAACAGCCTTCAGACGTTTACATATGGAGCGCGACGCTGTCAAAGGCCCCCAGAGAGCGAGCTCTAAGCTCATTTGCACAGCGGATGTGAGAAGATTCAGGAATGGCTGCTTGAGTTTCTGATAACTGACGATGAAAGAAATATTTCAGATGGAGAGGTAAAAACATTTGGAGGCTGGAGGGCCTCATGAACGCAAAGCTTTAGGAACATTTTCACTCCTTTGGGCAAAAAAAAACATATGAGATGTCTACTTAACTGTGAATACATGATGGTGATGTATTTCTGATTACAAATTCATGTCAAATGTTTTATGTTAATGACTGCTTTTCTTTGTCCAATTTGAAAGTTGTCAAAAGCAAGGCATGAACACATAAATAGCACACATAAAATATCTAGAAATGTACAAAATAAAAATAAATAAAAGAGAAAATCAAACATTTTGTAGAACTTTTCAGTGTTTACTATCATATTAAAGACCTACTTTACTGGATACTTTCATTTAAAGTCCCAGTCCAATAATATTTTGATCTTTTTAAAAGCGATCCCAATGGTTCTTTTTAATTAGAATTACACGTTTGTTGGACAAAATTCAGAAAATCCTGTTGTAGTGTTTGAAGAGGTGCAGGAATTCATTAGAAATTCATCTACTGAGTTGTGAGCAACCCCACCCCCCCTTCCCCTCTCTCTGTTTACACACTCTCCATCCAGTGTACAACTAGATATGAGAGAAAACTTGTCATGTGCAATATTAGTGACCACTATTACAATTTCATTTCACCGGAACAGTTTTGTTTAAAAAATTTTAAAAACATATCCTAAATTATAGTCCAAATGACCCTGGTCTACATAGGAGGCGGGACTAATAACATCAAAGGGCTCAGTTCAATTGTTTACCATGTGAAGGGGTCTGATTGGTCAAATGCATAAAGGGCTCCATTGGATTTGTTAAACACTTCATGCTGCCATTAGATTGTTTGAGCATGTGTGTAAAGATTTAGGGTAACCAGATGATGCCGTCGTTTGCGACGCCTAACCTAACATCATCGGTGGGACAAAAATGGAAAGCATTCTTGAAGCTTTTACAGTTTAGATCCAGATTCCAGCTCAAACGAAAGGAACAAAGACATTTTTCATGGATCTATTTCTCTGCATCGGAATGGAGCAGAGCCGGGGGCTTGTGTTCCACCCGCTGTGTTTTTCTACGTAAAAAATGCAAAGTTTTGTCTTCTCCTGATTTTCAGGGTTTTTTTCTCCACTTTTTTTTCTCTATATCCTCAAACATCAGGAAAATGCCACAAGAGCCTGTTAGAAACACCAAAACCACGATTTTCACAGAAGCGTGGCCTTTAATAGCCGTCCAAAAACAGTACAAAATGATGCAGTTATAGTCAAGTAAATGATCAAATATTCCTTGGCCCTCTTGCTGGAGCACAAAACCCCTCTTTTTTTTTCTTAATTCCATTCTTATTCTTTTTTCTCTTTCTCTGCTCTCTCCCTCCTACTCATCTGTCTGAACCCGTTACTAGAATAGCTTTGCTAGCATCATTCAGGCACACACGCTGTCTAATGAGCTATTCTAGCCGGCTGTTGACAAAGAAAATGAAAGCTGGTGTGATTACAGAAATCTGGGGCTCTGCCGAACTGTAATTTGTGGAAAATGATCCGGGCTGCCGCCAAACTCTGAAAGGAGCATCACCTGAGCTGCTCCAGAAAAACGACATGGCAGGAAGTTCTTACAAACGCGTTCCAATCACAGATCTGAGATGTACACAATAGCGGTAATCCCACTCTGACTCAACACAATGTCAAATCCAGGAATAATCCAGGAGGAAATGCTCCACCCCTCTTTTTTCTTTGTACATTTCCAAAGGTTTTAATGAGAATCACATAGTGTGATCACAAATCTATGAGGAAGGGCCAAAAAGCTGAGAGGATTTCTCCACCCCTGCTGCATGAAGGATTATGAGCCCTCCTTTTGAACCGTTCTGTTTTCCAGATTGCAGGCTTTGCAGAGCTGGGAGAGGCTCTGCAGGAGTGTATGGCAGGTGGGTAGGGCCCAATATGTTAATATTGGTCCAAGATAAATACCAAAAAATGTCTGTTTTTTAAATTTTGCATGGCAATTTAAAAAAAAAAATTTAACAAGCAACTCTTTTCTCGAGTTGGATACAACGGCTCACTGCTTCTGGCTGCCCACCGACACTTAAACATGAGTGGACAAATCACAAGGGTAGCTATTTCAGGTCAGTTCTCCAGCCAACTTAGCACAAAAACACACACACACACACACAGTGTTGACATTCTATCCATAAAATGTCTACCTGATTCCCGGGTTTCCTCTCTTAATCCCTGCCAAATCCTGCTATTACAGAAAAAAGTCTACGCACCCCGACTCAGGTTTTTTCTTTCCCAATATCTGTCTTATTTCTTCCTTCTTCTTTTTTTGCGTCGATCTTGCTCTACCCCACCACCCGTTCACTCTGCCTCCTTCCATTATTTCTGGGATGACAAAAAAATATATATATATATGTTTGACAATCCATCCCCAGTGAGAGTGAGAGGCGGCACTAAGGTGACCCTGAGGTTCTCATCAGCTTCCATCCGCCTTTTTCCACCACTTTGCACCAAAAGCTTGAAGACACAGCAGCTGCCACTCACTGCTTCCATTACCCCCTCACACCAGATAACATCTGAACCTCACTGCCACCCCTACGCCAGTTCATATCACACAGAGGCACTGAACAGCCCCCCCACCCACGCACAGAGGCAAAATGAATTACAATAACTCAAAAAAGGGTTTGACTGAATATGTCCTCATGGAAAAATGAGAAAAAAAAAGGAGCTGAGGTGGGAGTCGGAAATGGAGGACGGTGGGTAAAACTGTAAGGAGACAGCGATCTAACAACTCTTCTTCCATCTCATTTCCACATCCTATCCCTCTTAGTCTAGATTACATGGTTATTCCGAGTGCCAAAAAAAAAGATTAAGAAGGAAAAGCTTGTGTTTTGTGTCTGAACATATGCTTAGTGGGACTGGCAGATGGGTTTGCTTTTAATACTTTTCCTTAAGCGTGACAAATATGATTGCTTGTGTGTGTGTGTGTGTGTGTGTTACATTTCACCATCATCATCACTGCTTGGGATCTGATCAAATTATAATGCGCTCTCAATGGAAATGCCATGCTTTGACATCCCCAACATCAGTGGGAAACATCAAACTTTTAAGCAAATAAATATTAGTTTATATCTTCAGAAGCTCTTCTGGTAATACTAATTGCTCCTGGAGCAGTTAGTATTACCTAACTGCTACTGGTACTACTAACTGCTACTAGTATTCCTAACTGCTACTGGAGCTAAAGCTTTGGTGTTTAGTAGTTAAAGATGATCTTTGTCTACTAAAGTTTATTCCTAGTGCCTAAAGTGCAAATCACATCAACAAATCAAATGGAATGTCAGGTTTTGATATGTTTTTTGACACTTCTTTTGATTTTTTAATTGTCGTTGTGATCTGCGACGAGTGATTTGTTGATGTGATTTGCACTTCAGGGCCACCGTAGATGCCTTGTATACCGATCCTGGCTGTGTATCACCTTTCAATAAAAAAGCAAAATGCTGGCTTGGAGAAGTTTAAAGTTGTACTTGATGCCATAGGCTTTAACTCAGTGACCTACTGTATATGTTTTAGTGCTTATACTATGGTACAAAGGTGCCTCCCAGTGAAAGGAATTCCATTCAATTTAGATTTCCTATTTAAGCATTTCACTAATATTTCAATAGATCTTGATCCAGTGCTTTATTTGTACTTTAACTTTTTTTTTCTTTAATTTGCAGCCTAATGAGGAGCTAATAAACTAATGTGTCTCTTTTGAGGGGGTGTCTGAGGAAATTTGGGACTCATTTGGACAGAAAATCCTCTCGTCGCCGATGGCGACTAGCTTTCCAGGCAGTTCATTACTACTCACAGGCTGACCACATGGGATGTAACATAACACTGAACTGGTTAATGGCCCAACTGCCCTGGCATCTGGGAGGAGTTTCACTGCTGCTGCTCCAAAATGCCAGCTTGTTAACTAACTGGGCTTTCAGAACTTGCCGCTGGGTCCATTTCCAATAATGGTGGTTCCGTTTGAGCGCATTGGTATGGAACTTCTTAGGCCACCTCACAACAATGCATGTGGATGCTGTTATAACAGTTTGGAGGACTTGTGCGTGGTGCAGTCTGGAGGCGGAGCTTCCCCACAGCACCGTCGCAAAGGCACAATTTCAGGCTGTCCTCCATTAGAACGGCTTACTCATTTTTTTAATATCCTGGAGATTAAATTCATTCAAACGGATGTCTCGACCTACAAACAATGACATTTATCTGGTCATCAGGATCATTTTTCTCTCTTTTAATAAGATTGTGCTGTTTGATAGGAGGAGTTCTTCACCAATAGCATGCTATAATTGAGCTTCATTGGAGAGTCCACAAATGAAAATAGCACAAGATAATATTTTTTGTATTCGTACTACAAATATTAATGACACCCAAAGTGGCATTGGTTGTTCCATTCTTTTTGTTCTGTGGATGGATGCAAAAACTTTTGTGTGGCTTCAGAAGACTAAAAAATTGGTCAAGACTTAACAATTTTGGGGTGACGAGATCCATAGCAGCTTGACAAATATTACTTTATTATGACATTGCTGTTAAAGGCCTATGTTTGTAAAACTAGAAATGGAAGGAGAGAAAAGACAAAGAAAGAAAAAGTTTTTTTTTTAAAAACAAATGTACATTTCTGTTAAACTGAGGAAATATAAAATACATTCTTCTAACTGCTCAGTTTTATTTTAATGAACCACTGTGGCAACAAAGGGGATTATGTTTAAGAAGAGGTCATCTTAGTTACCATTTGAGGTGTTTTGGGGAGACAGTGTTGTAGGCAAGTTCCTTCTTCTTCAGTGCAAATACAGCAGTCCGATGTAATACTACAGGTGCTTTTTGATCAAAGGAATAAAGTACTCGAGTCTAATGTCACACTGCTGAAGTTTCTTGATGTTAGATGCTACACTATAAATGCTAAACGTATAACTTTGGTCCAGCGACATGTTGTGAGAAGTGCATTTTTATACATCATGATATCAGGAAGAGAAAAACTAGATTTTAAGCCGTAAGAGGAAGGTGTCAAGGGGTCTTAAGGTGTTATTAGGATGCTAGATGACAGCAGTCACGTTTTAATTGCTCTCATATTGGCTCATTGGATTAATAAAAGAGGCGATACCAATACCAGATATGCAGTGTTGGGGGTAACGGACAACAGAGTAACAAATTCAATTCAATTCAATCCAATTCAATTTTATTTAAATAGCCCAAATTCACAACAACAGTCGTCTCAATGGGCTTCATCCCGGTCATTGTAAGGTAAACATACAACATACAAAAAGGATCATAAATGCATAGAATTCAATGGGATAACTCTAAACTTTAACTAATACTAAACTTCAAAGAAGTACTCCATTACTGTTGAGAAAAAATGTACCCAACACAGCAAATATGTAAACAAACAAAAACTTAAATGTAAGCAAAGGTTCCTGTGTGTCAAAAAGTTCAAATATGATATGCAACTAAAGAAGCAACTAAGGAAAAGGAAACATATCTGATAATAAAGAAAAAAAAAAAGGATTGATAGGTAGAGCCATTCATTTCTAGTTTTGAAAAAGCTAGTTTTTTAAGGTGGAGGGGTCTGTTTTCTTGCTTTTTTTATGGATAGTGCTGATTTTGGATGACACTGTCCCAAAAAGCAGATGTTTGTATTTTTGTGACGTTTTCAGGCAGTACAGCCCACCCTCAAGGGTACAATGTGAAAGCAACACAGACTTAATGAAAATGTGTTTTTTTTTTAACATATCCTGTCTAATATTGTTGTTCATCATCACAGCGAAAACACAGGGGGTTTGGCAGAGAAATTTGTGCCGGATGCCCTTCCTGACGTGGGGAACATTTCCTGTCCACTTAAATTAAGAATAGACAATTCAACATTTTTATCTGCATTAATTACTGAACAAGACAGACTCCGACTCTCATTTCTCTTATTCAGTTTTCCCCTTGATTTACTGGACTAAACTTTTGCCATGACATCCAGTCATCGAACCACACCTAATGCAGAAAAAAAAGCATTTCTCAATGAACTAAGCCAGTGAGTCAATTGACATGATAGCCAATAAAATTTGATAGATATTTTGTAGTTTGTATTAATGGGTTTGTCACAAAAACAACTTACTCCTATGAAGCGTAAAGACTCCTTTACTGTTAAAAATAAAGCTGCACATGCCAACGTCAATCAGGTCCAGGCTACTCGCCAAACCTGAATATCTATCTGCACTTCGGCTTTCCCATACCTATGAAGGTGGAATATAAGAGTAGACTTCATGTGTTCGCGCATGAGAGCAAAGCAGTGATTTGCAGCACAGAATAACGGAAAAAAGATGCACACACACATATTTATTCACACACACCTACACCAAAGTCGGTGGGCTGGTAGTGGCCAGCCTTATCACTGTGCCACAAAGTGGGAAGATTAGATTACTCACTTCTCTAGACCTCCAACTTGGTTGCCATAGCAATAGCAATGTGACTGGGGCAACAGCTCACCGCCGTGGCTGCTGCTGGATTGAACAATCGTGGGGGATCTGCAGTCAGTTTGTCACTTTATTTTATTACTGTTCCATCCTAGTTTGCAATTTACTGCATAAAAAAAAAAACAGAATTACATTTTCAAGCACAAAAGTAATCTGCAAAGTATTACTGACCAAAACAAAAAGGAGAGCAAACATCATGGTGTTAAATAAACATGCAGGTAGGTAGTGCATTTCAATTGAGAGGAGTCTCCTCTCTGGAAAGCCTGGAAATAGAAAATGATTCTAAAAGGTTATTGTGGTGGGCAGAAATGACCTTCTGTACCAATCATTACTGCAGCGGAACCAAAAATGCATCCAGCTAATGATTCTCTGTTTTAACATTTCCATGATAGACCAGTGAGGGGATCCAGTGTTGTCTCTTACGCTTTACAGTTTCTCAACAGGTCTTCCTAAAATCCCAGGTAACCCAAGGAAAAGCAGTTAGCCAGCCGTTTCAATGAGGAACTACAGCTAATGCTGCCGCTAAAGACAACCTCTTAAAAGCTTATGATACAACCATCAAATAAAAACAAAACTCGGTTTCTTTAAGAAAGTAAAAAAGTCATTCATTAAGACCAGCTGACCGTTAAGCATTTCTAAATCTTAATCTGGTAATCTCAGAGAAATCTGTGAGTTTAGAATCTTTAGAAAAACAGCTGATTCCACATTTTCTCCAATTCTGAGTACACCGTTCCCTCGTTTATCGCAGTAGTTACGTTCTAAAAGTAACCTGAAATAGTTTATCCATGAATCCGTGCAGTAGGATTACAGATGTTTTTAGGCTGTAGAACTCCTCATTACACACTTGATACACTTTTCTCCCACTTTTCTATCTGGCTTAAACTCTCAAAGTTCAAACCTACAAAGAAAAATAAGTCCAGTATCACAGAATGAAAAACGAAGATCGGATCACGCTTAAAGATTTATACACAGCAACTCCGGTGAGCTGAACACATTCTGAACAGGAGAGCCGGCACAGAGGAGATTGATGAACATGGTCTACAGCCAATTAGGATACAAATTATCCTAGGCACTTTAACGTTGGGAGCTGGGTCATCTAGACCCACTAGACAGTGCGCTGAACCTTTTTTCTTCAATGATTTGTGATCTTCACTGGTGTCCATGGATTACATGAAATCTTTCCACCTTTATCCACCTTTGTCATGGTAGGGAGAACACGTCAATGTAAGGATCGGGTCATCTGGACCCCATAGGATAGCACAAAGGATACAGTTCGCCGGTTAAACAAAAGAAATTGCAAAACTGGACTGAAAAAGAATCATAGAAGATTACAAATGGTGAACTGCGATATAGCGACGAAACGAAGTCAGCTGTTTTTGATAGAAGCCTCTTCTGAAAGCTGATATGTAATAACATGATGTGAAAGAATACAAATAACTGTTTTCTAGTTTTTGATAAGAAACACATCAACGTCATCAAAGACAGGCTCTGCCTCAGTCTGCAGCCTCAAAGAACCCTGTTGGTGGGTGTGCAACAATACCTATATAGGCGTAGATGAGAATTTCCAACCTTTTCCCTAATTGTTAGTCAGGCAGTTGAGTTGTGAGCATCTCCAACATTTGAATGACATTTTTTTTGTTTTTTCTTCCCTCATGCATCTTCCAAACAAGTTTGGAAAAGGCGTAGTAGAACACCGACTCTCCAAACATCACCATGACTTCCTTCTGTTTGTGCCGTGTCAGAAGCTATGGTAATGTTACACACTACGCTGCAAGTATAGCAGGAATATTCAACACTCTGGGTACATAAATTGGCTGAGAACTGTCATGCTTGGAAGTAGAATCACTCGGGTCCAGAATCACACCTTCCCCTGTGAAGAAGCACTTGACTCCTGTTCTCTTCCTGCCCCGTCTGCAGTCTATTCATGCTCGGAACACTATGGTACAGAGGAGTGAAAGATAAAGATTGGTTCTGGCAGGCAAAATTTGGTTGTGAGCCTTCCGTGTTCCCTGATTTTATTTCCAGTGAATCCCAGAAGTCCCTTCATGATAAAAAGAAAAAGGCCCCTGCTCTCAGTTTTTGTTCCAGTCTGCACGCCTGACATCCTTTCTTTGAACTGTCAAAAATTGTACATGTTTACTACAATATGAAGACTTGGAGAAACTTTTTCAGTTGCTATGGCAACCAAAACACTCTACACAGGTACAACTTTTTAAGTCAATCCGTTTTTTTTTAATTGGCAGTGACACAGGAGGACAATCCTTATTAAAAGTTCGAATGAATATTTTTACTAAAAAACATTTTCTTTTGTTTTTCCAAAAATCTTGAATAAATTAGTGTTTGCTGATGCTTCATAGCACCAACTTTGAGAGTTGCTGCAGAAAAATGAAGTCATTCACCTGGAAATTAAATTCTGAATTGCATTAATCAAACTGAAAAGATAAAATGTTATAGTCCTCTGGGTCGGATCATATTTATTACCACCATCCTATTTTATTTAGGAGCAGTAATATGTTTATATTTTTGTTTATTAAGAAACGGTAAAAGTCAAAGCATGTTTTTTTTAATTAACATGTCAATACAAATACAGCAACAACCAGATATCATTGTGGAGGATTCCATAGTTAAAAAAAAGAAAAAGATCCAGTTTTATTTTTTTTTTTTCTAATGTGTTTGATTAAATGAAATACAGAAACTCAAAAATGTCCATAGAAAAACTAAAAAACTCCAAAAGTTGAAGGATGTACATGATTTGTATAGAGAACACCTCATAAAAACTAAAAACTTTAGTGCTTTAAACATCCACACACCCATTAACTTCTCTTTTATATTAAACTATTTTTATTTACAAAATATAAACATAAATAGATAAACAAAACATAGATACTTTTAGCTATAGAAAATGCATTGCAATCCTGATTAAATTGTACCTTCGAAAAACACTTAAGTTAGATATAAAGTACCTCCTTCCCAATGATAGTGGAATAAAAAAACATTAATCTTTTGCTATTCCTTTTCTAGATTCTGGCAGAATAAACCAAGTCTAGAGTACCGGTAAGTCTTGGAGCCAGCTTTCAGTACCACACGGTCACGCTGACACACAACACATTCCTAATTGTGGCTCTGTAAAGGTTTGGAGGAATCTGAGCAGATGGTTCAGTCTGCTTCAACATCCTGAGAAAAAATCTTTAAAGAGGCTTTTTCACCAAAAAGAGAAAAAAAAATGGTATTCTTCTTTCAAAAACAATGTTTTACCTACGACTAAAATGTGAAAAAGAACAAAAACACAGTTCAAGCAAGTGTAACTAATGTGTCTAATGACTTGACAAGGATTAAAGCACTACATTTATTTAAGTTCATGTAGTTTTAGCTTTTTGTCTATTTATTTAAAGGAAAAACATCCATTCAACCTCAAAGGGAGGTTGGCAATAACTACCGGTATTTAAAACATGAAAATTGCTAAACACTTTCATAGCTCCTTTGGGCTGGTAGAAGCAAGAACAAATTTAATCAACAAATGGTATGTGAGCTTGTTACTTTGACCACAAAAAAAATCAATATTGCCTTTATTTTCAAAATTATAAATCTGTATGAAAGAAAATAATTCTTCAACTATATATTTAAGAAAAAGAAAGTGAAAGAAAAAAAAAAATATACGGACAAAAATGTGCCTGTTAGTAGAAATATGACTCCTATTCATCAGTGTGAAAGGCTGTATCTGTGTACATCCCTCTTCTTAACAATGAAATAATGCTAAAGTACTTTCAAACTTTAAGTCGAATGAATCCTGGTGGTGTCATATTGGAATGTACCATTCTAGAGAGAAACCAAATTCTATCATTGACAGGACCGGTGCATGAACCAATTCTTAAATAATCAAGGTGACCTAAAGTGCTTAGAGACGAAACATCCTGTAAGGGTTGATGAAATCACCAAGGGTTACAATTGGAATGAATATCACACACCTCACTGAGCCACAGGTTGCACTTTGTCTTTTAGTGTTGCCAAGTTTTCCCTTTAGTCCTCTACATTTAGGTGTAAAAGGTGCTACCACAGGAATTACTTACTACACGATTAATGACAATACTGAACCAAAGCAGGATTTGGTTCACTAACTCAATACACAAAATGTTCAGCAGAAACCCAAAAGCTGAAAATAAAAAAAACAGAAACAAAAATGTACTGTAAGATTAAAAATACATATGTGTCACAAGAACAGGCAGACGCCTGGATCCAAATGCAGCAGGTTTATTAGCTCAGCCAAAAGTCCACAAAGCTGAATCATTGTCAGGCAGGTAGGAGTCAACAACGAGCTTTAGACAAGTGACCGGCGTAGTCAGGATCCAGGGGAGAGTCGGGGCAGGCGGGAGGCAAAGTCAGAAACCGGGTCAGGAAACAGAAGATGAGTGGCACAAACAATACTTCACACTGTGTGAAGCTCAGTGCAGTGTTTAAGCAGACTGCGATTAATTGTACATGACATTCAGGTGTGCGGCATCCAGGAGGTGTGCCCTGGGGTTGCTGGGAGATGACGTGTGGCTAGAACTCTGGGAACGGCTACCACCAGGGAGCAGAGGGGGAGACAGAGCTCTGACTTCTAACAATATGGGTGAAACGATTCATTTAAACGATTCAACTTCCTAATTTGTGGTTGACGATATGATTCACAGTCAACATTAGTTCATTTTGAGCCAATATTTGAAGTTTTCAAGACTCAATTTATTTCTTGCAAGTTAATCAAGTGTGAATTAAATATGTGTACAATTAAACAAGAATTACATTTATTAACGTTATTTTCCTAAAGTTCAGCCCACTGTTATTTTTCCACATCCAAAGAATCCAAAGGGAACATTCTAGACACTGTATGGTCACATGTCTTTGCTAAATTCAAAGTCCTTCCACACATTGGACTGAAATGATGGACGGACTGATCGGTTTATGCTGTCATCACAGGTGTGTTGTCTCCTGTGATGCATTTGGTCATTTTTATGTCATAGTAAAATAATCCTACCGTACCTCAATCCTAATGGTATTTTCCAATATCGATTTGATTATCGATTTATCTAATTCTGAAATATTTTTTTAATGGTATTTGTCGATTCAAACCGATTCTGCCTCAGACAGATCAATCTGGTTGGATCGCAGGAATAGAAATCAATTAATCGATTAATCATTACACCCTAGTTTACCCTAGTATACATATAAAAGTAATTTGTATTTGTTGAGCAATAGACACTTACTTTATGACCAAATATTTCTTAACAATATACCTAAATATATGTGATTAAAGTTCATTTCAAGATTAAATATTGTCGTAAAAGGGCAAGCCATCACAATTTCTTTTAATAAGTTTTACCACGACAAATTCTACTGGTTCCATTGGCAGATTTTTTTTACTGATAGGTTAAAACCTAAAAAACGAAAGATTTATAAAAAAGTCTGTCTTTCAAGAGCAAAAGTATGAATTTGTTGGTGCAATTCTGTTCTGTTGTGGTGAGACCGCAATGAGGTGGATGGAAATTTGCATTTTGTTCCACCTCATTTCATCTTTCGAACACAGTAAAGCTACCGCTTCCCAAACAATCCCTCCCTGTATCCTTTAAAAGTACACTTGGATTGGATTTGTTGAGACATGCAGAAATGTTTTAGATTAAAGCCTTTGCTTGTCCTTTGGATCCTTCATGATCATGTGAGAGAAATTCAATTTCCCCATTGTACAATTTGATTTGGACAAATGTCTAATTTGGACTGAAGGGGCCATGTGACTAGACTCATGTCCAAAGGCTTTTTTCCCCCTGCACAGTCGACTTGTGTTCTCACTTATCTGATAAAAAATAGCAAGCACACAAGAGGACGCACTCTTCCACGCCTGAATGCAGCCATGCACGCTGCACTCACACTGACGCATGCTGCCTACAGACAATGAAGCTGGCAACTCGCAGGCTTACCAAAGTTTTATGCTCGCAGATTTATTACAACCTGTTAAAATAGATTTGATTTTCACTGCAACGACTCTTTCGCGTTCCCCTCTTCAGCACAAGTCAAGCCCGTCTTTTACTGCCACTTACTTTAACCTTCCCCCTCGCCCATAAAACACCGGCAGCTTCTTCCACCCGAGCCAGACCCTGTTTCTTCTTCCCCCTCCACCACTTCCCATTCCTTTTAAGCCTTCCCTCTGATTTTGTCTTTATGGACTGCATTTGTTTTTCTTCTCCTGATCTTTAACCCTCAAGCTCTTCTACTGCACAAACATCCCTTCTATCCCTGAAGTATGTACTGTGTTTTTTTTAAATAATTGTCTCTTTTTCCCCCTTAATGGTTGATGGCGGACAAAAATAAGAAAAAAACCTCATGGCTTTGACATTAAACTGCTCAGAGGTCACTGCATGATAATGAGTCTTATTGGAGGTATTCAGAGAAATACATTCATCTTTTATTTGTATTTTTTGTTGCAACCCTTAATGTCAACATTTTATGTTTGTTTCTTTACTAGCATTTAATGTATTTCTCCAGTTAGTTTGCAGGTATCTGTGAAAAAGACTGGACTAGGACACAAACCTCTAAGGGGGGCTTTTATTTCAGGATGGTTCTGCAGACCTGGTTTTGACGGGGCGATAAATCTAAATAATTTACTGTATTTTTTAACTACAAGGTGCAATAGTATTGAACGGGGAATGTTCTTGCTCACCTTTTGGTACATCCCATCACGGGACACAACCCTGTATTTTATCCGGGCTGGGGACCAGCACAGGGGGACCCACACCTGGCGTAACAAAATAGTTAGATGATGTGGTGTGCTTACATTACCCAAAATGCCTCGATGGGCAAGAAGCAGACTATTGGTCAATCATGCACCCCTCCTACCTGTAACAAGCAGCTTTTGAAGAAGGGCAAACCCGACTCTATATGAGAACTCGAACAAGTTACTGTGACATTTTCCGTAAAAAATGGGTTACCGCCGGCTTAAAAACATGAAGTCAAATCAGTCATTCGGCATTATTTCGTGATGAGGATGCCGCCATGTTGGAGCCAGACTTTGTCTCAGTCCAAACTCTCTCAATAAAACATTTCGAAGAAGCACCATTTACTTTTACTAAGGCATCTAAATGGCCAGTCCATGACTTAAATAACTGACACAACACAAAAAAGATCAGCTGTTTATTTCTCTATAGATGTCTATAGGATTTGGGCCTCTCGGAGCCAGCGGGTACTTCCTATTTGGAAGGGGGAGGAGTCACTCAGTCCAGTTCTCATATGCATTCAATGAACAGAAAACATAAGTCCAATTTTATTGACAATAACTCTCAACATTGTTCAGTTGTGGTGTTTTGTTTAGTAAAATAAAAAACAAAACATATTTTTCAGTTCATTATGCTGAAGCACAGTATGCATCAATCCAACAGGCTACAGTCATGCCTCGATTCCAATAAGCAGTCCAGTCCAGTTTAGAGGGCGGTCCAGGCAATTCAGGTGAGCGTTTACACTTAATAATAATAATAATAATGCATTGGATTTATCTGCGCTTTTCCAGATGCTCAAAGTGCTTTGAACTTAAAGTTGGACTGTCATGGCGCACGTGGGGTAAAGCTGACAGAATCAATGGAGGTCTTCCAGCAGATCACTTTTTTCCGCTTGGCTTTTGGTTCTTCGTATGTAAAAGTCATTTCATGTGGTTTAAGAGAAAATTGTGGGCGGTGAGGAGAAATCTAGCCGCTTTCTCATGTTGTAGTGAACTTCAGTCAATCAACAGGTTTCAACATTAGCTCCGCCCCAACCGGTCCTTTCCTTTTTTTTTATTGACCCAAAATGGGTACAGTTTGATCCAGCTTAATGGGTCCATTTTATGATGGAAACACTCAAAATACAAACTGGACCGTACCAAACGGTACGAAAAGAGGCTCAGCTGTGATGCTCCAACAATCCATCAAGCAATGCGGCTCATAGTCTACCAAAGTCGTAGCTACACATTTGGACTGACGTTTAGAGCGCCATGTACCACAGAAACGCAGTGTCAGGTCACAACCAAATTGTAAGGAGCACCGTTGATTTTTGAGAAAATGAAAAGAATTTGAAGAGTGCTATATGGCTCAAAAATAGCTTTTATAGATTTTCACTGTGAGCTTTTCACATTGTATTATAGTTTCCACTCAAAATGCACAGTTTGCATCACTTAGTCTGCTTAGGTTGTTTCATGCTCTTTAGTCAGCTGGATCTTCCATCTGCATTCACACTTCAGCTGAACTTTCTAGGGTTCACTTGCAAACCAACAGAAAGCCTCTTTTTCACGGTTCGCCTGTTTGGTCCAATGAGCTTTCACAGCTGACAAACCAAGTGGATCTGAACTCTGGTGCAGATCAAATAGGCCCACGTGAAAGCCCCCCAAATGTAAAAAACTCCACAGCTGCTTTTGACGTTGTTTGTTCCCTTTTTCTTTTCTGTTTTTTCACAGCGTGACAAACTGAGCCAATGCAAGCGGAACCCTGTTAACGATGAATGTTTAAAAACAGCCTCGGGAAGCGTGATCCTCTATACACCAGAGCGCTCGGTTAGGCACAGCAGACAAGGCATTACAGACAAAGCATGATGTTAATGCTTGTGTCACTTTGTATAATCCATGTGTGAGTCTACCATGAGAATTTATTATATGCCTCGTCTCACATGTTCAGAACACTGCACTCATTGAACTCACAAATATATATATGTTTCATTTTGTTACTCCGTCCTCATGCCTCTTCTCTCTTCATCTCTGCTTAACAAGTGTTTTTTCTATTTTGTCACTTTCTCCTGACGGGTTTTCTTTGTCCGGCCTCTCCTTAGCCTTTCTCTCCCTCCACTTTCCTTTTTCTCTATATAGTTGATCAATCCCCAGCTTCATTTCCTCTCTTTCACTGATGTCTTTCTGCTGTGTTGTTTGGTTTATTCATCTCTTTTATTTAAAATCTTTTTTCGGACTTATGTGCGGAGTAAACCTCAATGCATTGCAGATAATGAAGAAAACGGCATAATTAAACTCTGGGAAGGACACAGATTAAAAGATTTTATCAGAAAATAAGATGTACACACTTACATTTACAAATGAGTTTCATCCTAGAACGCACATGTGGCAGGGCTACAGAGTCTATTTCCTCAGATTGTCAACTTTTTTTTAGTGTACTTGTGAAAGCTCATTTGGATTTTGGTGTGACCCAAACCCCAATTCGGCTTAAAACAAGGCCCTCTGCTAACTTGCAAGTAAACTCTGGTGTGTTTCAAGGCCAGCGTGAAAATAAATGGATCATAAAATCATTAGCCAGATGTCCAACTTCTCATTTTTCTTCATCCTGATCTTACTTTGATTTATTGACCCACTCAATAAAATTGTGTTTTAGGTGTTTTTCATATGTTCTTGTGACATTTTCTCATGATTGAGGAATATATATATAGATTAAGATTAAAACTGCCCTTCTGAGTATTTCTTCTAATCGTGGTGATTTAGAAGCAGATGAAAAAATGCTGGCCGAAAGCTTCCAGCTCCATTCTGATGATCCACTTGTTGACAAAGAGATCCGTTAACATCTTTGTGTTCCTCATCTGAGCTGGCATCTGGCTGAAAACTGAACAGCTGGATGACTCTGACGCTGCTCGCTGTCAAGAAAACCTTTTTTGAAAATGGAGCGTAAAGAAATGCTGTTAGTTCCTACCCAGTTCCTAGCCATACAGAAGAGATTTCTAGAAGACTCAAGAGTCAAAAATGTATCTTTTAGAGTTTTACCTGCAGCAAGGAGTGAACAGAAGATGATTACATTCAATCTGCACGCTGCAGGAGCATTGGAAAATCCCAGCCAGTTCTGCTGTTCTGGACACACACAAAGGATTTAGCTTCTTCCCACAACTGCATATCTGAAGCCTTGGGTTCCCGGGAGATGATGTCAGCGCTGGGTTTGTTTCTGAGCCGCTGCATCCAGATGCATATGGATGTCTGTGCATTTGGAACAACACATTTGCCTCACAATCAAAAAGCAGATAATGTAGTGTCTAACAGTTTTATAAAGAAACATCAGAGACTGCATTTCCTATATGATTTGGTGTGATAATATGTTTGAATCTAACAAACTAAATAACTTTGAATAAACATATATACATTTTGTACACACGCTATTTTTGTTGCACTGCTAATGTTAGTGTGGGGTTGTGAAGGGCTGTAAGCTAGCGGGAAAGTATGTAAGAAGAAAGGGACGGTTGGAAATGGGGGCAGGCTTACGCCACGCCAAAGGTTCTGCCCACAACTCACAGGCAAATTTCTGATTGACTCCTTTTCATTTTTGAATTTTGTCAAAAAACAATATAATTGTAATTGAAAGACCACTGGGAACAATTTTACAATAGATCAAAGGATGATTGGAGCGGGACTTTAAGCAAGCCCACCAAATGGTTGATGCAGCTGCATGAGGTGGTCCAGGCAGTTTGTTGTGCAAGTTTGACTCCCAACCTGACACCTTTAACAAGATACAGGAGGGGGGAAGGATACTGTGTTGCATCCCAAGAACACCATAGTCATTGTGAAGCATGGTGGTGGAAACATCATCATTCTGTCTCTCATAATGATAGTGTACCAATGATGAACGTTGCAAACATCCCTCGTCTTTGCCAGTGGGACCAATTGCTGAGTCAGTGATCGACAAATTCTTTTTGCCCCACTTTAATAAATGTAGAAAACAAGCAACATGGAAAACACTTTGGTAAAAAATAGCAAATGGTAAATGACGTACACTTATATAATGCTTTACTACCTTCTTGGAAGGCCGAAAAGCGTTTGACAGTGACAGTGCCACACACAATTAACGACAATTTTTGGGATTCCCGCGGGAATCCCCGTGCGGGAGTCAACTCTGCTGTTAACCCTTGTGCTATCCTAGACACTTTAACATCAGGAGTGGGGTCATCTAGACCCACTAGACAGTGCTCAGAACCTTTTTTCTTCAATGATTTGTGATCTTCACTGGTGTCCATGGATTACATGAAATATTTCCACCTTTATCCACCTTTGTCATGATAAATGTCCACAAAAGTAGATTTGACATTCCGATTTCACGACGTTGTGAGGTAAAGTTCAATGCAACCATGCCTAGTACGCCCTTAGAGACAAAAATACCTCAGGATGTAAAATGGCTTTTTCTAATCATTTGTTTTACGCTAAAAGAAATAAAAGAGAAATGCTTAAAGTCACAAAGATTCAACACCTTAATACAATTAGATAGTAAAACCTTTGCATATCCTCTGTGCATATCTCTTCCATTAATATCAGCTGTCCAAAGCAAATCTCTAAGAACAAACAGTACCAGTTGTACCAGGGTACAGAAAAGCTAAAAAGGACAAGGGGCCTATTGTACATGCAGCTTGTGCTGTTTCTGTGGCAGTGCATGGCTTTTATTATAGAAGAAAAGAGAAAAACAAACAAAAAAATTGTGACTTAGATAGTTTTGGAGCAGAAATGCTCCAAAAAATAAAAAATGAAAACATCACTTTCACTGTTAAACCATTACTGAGGGCAAGCCTCTGTGTTACCAAACCAGTTTCGTATCTCCAGACATTACATTTTACAAGAAAATCTTCCAACAAAAAGTCTAACAAACAGCTTTTCTAACTGGTTTTTGCAGAAGGTCTTGTGCTAAATCTCAGCTTCTGTAATGCATTAGGCGGCATTCTTTTTCCCTGTAAACACTCACTTTGTGACAAGTGAGCTTGACAAATAAATAATGGAGGTCATGAAATAAAACGCAGGTAGTGTCATGTCCTCCATCTTTGTGTGCAGGAAGAGGCAGCTCTTTTCCGTGCTCGGCAGCTGCTCCAAAGCCGAGCAAATTCAAAGACACTAAAAAGGCTACCTTCCCCGTTTGTGTAGGAAGGGTAAAGGCCAGCTGGCATCACGCTCAGGCAATAAACACTAAAAAACAAGTGTACTGTGATCAAAGTGTTCCTCTTAGAAATGTTTGAGACAGATGTGTAAATGGGCAAACATTGTCATCGTTTGAGACAAAAGTAGGCATCATTTATGGTTCCTGCTAGACCTATCACTAAAGCCCATTCAAAGAGAAGTTCTGAACATGTGGGAAGGGTAAAGATGACGTGTGAAGCTACGTTCACATCGCCCTCGGCAACAAGCGTTCAAGTGGTCACTTCCAACGAAAAGTCTCTGTAGACGTTCACATTCACGCAGAGCTACTCAGGTTTTTTCCAGCCATTTTTGGGTTCTTGGATGTGCATTGCAAGTTAAACCAGAATGAAGTTTGACCGATCGGGGACTCGGATTTGGTAGTGATGTATAGCTAGTATCCTTGGAATTTATGGGAGTGCTAACCATTTGAAAATTGATCATAGTGGAGAAATTAATGATTGCAGTTTGTGCCCAGCTGGAATTATATGACACCAAGTCTTTCTTGTGTTGGAATAGAGCTGTGAAAGATTCACCAGACCAACAGTGGGTGGCCAAGATGTGGTAAAAAAAAAAAACAGTAGAAAAAGAACCCCTCCCTGCTTGTTCAGTGTGACCACCGTGGAGTAAGTGCATTTTCAATAATTGCATGTTTATCGCATTCTAGAATGCCTGTTGTGTCTGTAGCTTGAGAAGCATTAGTGTTGGAAAAACATCTTAGTCACTTGCATCTGTATGGGGAATTGACCCCTACTAGTGATGTGAGTAAGGCATAATCAGTGATGGTATAGCAACTGAAAGAACATACAAGGCTAATGTTTATTTTCTATCTTTGAAGTATTTAATCTTAGTTTTATATGAACCACCTTTCTGCGGATTTTTTGACTTTTTTAAGCAAATCTTTCCTAAATTTCGCAATAGTTAAAAACTTAAAACAAACAGTTACCTGCCAGTTTGTGAATACAAACACACACATGTCTATTTATTGTACAAGAGCTGTAGACTAGATATCTTAGAATAAATAATTATGACACAATATCAGACGTGTTACTATAAGGGGTTTTAATATATCTCATTTGAATAAAATTATCACCTCCCTTACTTAGAAAATAAATCCCATATATTATTGCATAGATCACACCTGTAATGACTTTACAGACTAAAAAGGAAGCTCTGTGTAAATGACTATACCAACTAATGAAAGTGGAAACAAAAAGTCGTCGGTTTTACAAGTGCATGATGTAAGATGTGTAGGATGATACAGGAATCTTGGTAAAAAAAACAAAAAGTGCATTGAAAGTCTAAAGGCTTCATCATACATCATACTCCATATTCTGGACAATTACTTTGCAATTATCTTCAGAGTAAAAAGCCTTGAAATTCCAGTCCAAATTGTTTGTATTTATTAAAACAACGTTTTTTTTTAATGAATGGCATGAGGCAGTTCCAGCCCTGTTTTAGGGAAAAACAGGCTTGAAGCACAGGAAGACATTTTCCTTTCTTTCTTTTTTATGCCACAAAAGGAGATTGCAAAGAAGAGGAACAGTTGAGCGGGACAAGTGCCGTTTTTCGGTTCAACAAATGTATCAGATGGATGATTGTCCATGGGGCCAGAAAAAAAAATTACATCTTTTTTGGTGCCTCGGGAAAGAGAATACATTCCTCTGCTCTTGCTGAGTCTGAACTGGCCTTGAAAAGTGGGACACCTAAAGCAGAATCTTCTTTCAGATTTCTCTGAAAAAAGCTTCTGCTCACAAGCTTTTTAGCTCTCTGCCAGTCAGAAAGAACTGAAATGTTTGGGGTAAATTTACCTTTTCCTCATCAAGAGCCAAGCACTGAACTAACTTCATTTACTTTAAGTGTGTGTCAGGAGATGCTCATAGGTGTTTTTTTTTTTTTTGCTAGGCTGAATCAAGTTTCAAGTGTCATTGTTGAAATGAGTTTTGTTAAAACAACCAGAGGGACTAAAATTTATTGCTATTATGCACAATAATGTAGCACAATGAAAGAAATACTTAAACTTTCTCTTTGACGCTAGTTTGGGAACCACAAGTAAGTCTCAAGGTGTAACAAAATATAGCCTCTAAAAAACCTGGTTAGTTTGTTTTTTTTACTAGCACAAGTACTGTCAAAGGCCATTGCACTGGTGGTAATATTATTTTTTTTGCCCATTATTTCTTTTTTTAATCTAATATCAAATTTAAAACTTGTGTTTGGTTGTTGGAAAACAAAGGATCACCCAATCATGAACTCTAAAGCAGCCTCGATGGGAGAGTTGCAACTACTTGAAACATGCTAAGCCCACAAATGTATTGTACGTGGTAAGGTGGAGCATCAATGTCTCATTTCCAGGGATCACCATCAAGCTACATAACTGGCTTTGAATGGCCAAAATGTAAAACAATAGGCGACCGGAATCCAAAGTGTTTTCCTACCCCAAGGGCTTCTCCCCATCCCTACATTCATCCCTTCATTTGGACATGATATAGATATCTTCAAATTCGGATATTACTCCCACCTGATGACGTCATCAATAGTCGCATCTACGTAAGCGCATAGCTGCCAGCGTTCGAGAAATACATAGAAAAGTTGATTTAATAACTGTAAAAAGTCATCAAAGAACAAAAACTCATTTAAGTGTCAAAAAAAATGTGAATGTCTGTGCTTCAGAGGACACCCACATGAAGAAATGCCTTTGTCCTCCACCCACATGCCCGACGTGGCAGCTTTAAGTGCCACTACATTTAGAGCAATAGGGAGGAGCCAGAGGGGTAGGGAAGCAATTCCGATTTGGCTGTGGTGTCACACATGCTCCGCTAAGTTTTTAGTGTCTACTGTCACATCTGACAATCCAGTCCTGGGGTCAAAATAGATGGGTCTAATGAATACTGCCCAAATTTTTCCAGTTGAGTCCCAAGTCAAGAATCAAATCCTCCATCTATTTATGCTAATGAATGATTAAGATTATTGTAATTATTGTAATGCACTTGTATTTCTCCTATGATCTTTCCAAAAGGGGGCCCATGTTTGGGGCCCCCTGTGCCGGTCCCCAGCCCATATAAAGTACATGGTTGAGTCAGGAAGGGCATCTGGCGTAAAAATCTCTGTCAAACCACATGTGTGGATCAGTGAAAGGAGAACAACAACTTGAATTCTTTTCAATGACACAATCTCAACAAGACAACCAATAGGAAACCACCTTTTCCCTTTCCTTTAAACAGTGAAAGCAGTATACTTATCTAGAACTTTTCTGCCTTGCTTTAAGCCCCAAAGTGCTTTACAATCACGGTCCCATTCACTCATGCACACACATTCACGCATGGCATCAACCTCAATCACTAGGAGCAATGTGGGGTTCGGTGTCTTGCCCAAGGACATTTCCACACATGGGGGGGGCGAGGTCGGGAACCAAACAAATCAGAGGTTGAAAGCTCAAACTCTGCACCACATCTGTCCCCAATGAATGTAGAGTCATCAACAATGCATTTCTGTTTGTGAGTGAGGAAGCTGGGTTAGGATGTGAACTCAACACAGGAAAACTTGTTGTAAACCAACAAAGCTCTCAGAATCACCAACAGAGTATGTTGGGGTTTTTTTTTCTCCAGACACATTTCCCTCCTAAAGAAAAGGAGTGACCTGCACTTTTCGGTCTGCTTATTCTAGAAGAACACACTTTCCGCCGCGGCAGGCAGATATTAAAAAGCGGCACATGTCGAGTTAGAATAGAGGTGGTGGAGGAGGACGGCGTGATTAATCTTACCATCGTCTCCTGATCCTGAGCCAGCATCTGCAGGAGAGAGCAAACACAGATATTAACCAGAGGCTGGGACGGCGGCGGGCATTAGCTGAATAGTGTCGGCATATGGAAGTGCATGTCTGCGCCTGCTCAGGCGTAAGCTTGCGGTCATCTGTGTTTGTGGGTGTGGTCGGGCATCTCTAAAGATAGTGCGGAGAGTCAGACAGAAGGCTAGATTTGAAAAGAAACAGCCAGCTGTGTGGTAAGAAGGATGCTGATGCGGCGGGAGGGTGGCTCGAGGCCGTGAGCATCCTGTCCGTCTTCTACAGACGCTCTCAAAAGCAGCAGGAAGCCATTCTGTTTCCAGCTGCACATCTGTTTATGTGTCATCGAATCCTTTTCCATGGCTTTCCCACTGAATCTGTGTAAAGCCCCTTCAGACACTCCCGAGCTTACAGAACTGTTCAACAACACAGCGGCGAAACGGATACTCACGAGCACTCCGAAGCTCTGTGTAACTCGATATGGCACATAAAGTGATCCGCTAAAACGCACAGAGCCAGAGACCAGACAACATGCGAGACCTCCAAGGACAGTAGGGGGATAATAGCTCAGCTCCATATAAATACCCATGTGAGATGGGTTTATGAGCACAGGAGGGCCGCTTTGGACTGTGCAACACATGGAATATGAGCGCCGACACTGAATACACTGATGGCTTAAGGTTTCCGATCAATAAAATACATTTTCGGCCAAAAACACTTGGAGACCGAAAGGATTCGGTGAGGTCAGAGAGGAAGGCGGTCACCGAGGGAGCAGAAGTCTATCTAAATACTCTTAATGTGCCAGAGCTTCCATTTTTTATTTTTTTTTGCTATCGAACTCATGTTTGCACATTACGGGCCGGTCAATAGCTTTAATATTGTATAGTGTTGCTAATGTGTTGATTGGCTAAAACCCCCGTGTGCAGAATTGGCAGTACTAAATAATAAATTGCTCTGCTGAAAAGCTGAATATTCCAGTATCTCTCTGCAACCTTAGGGACTTAAGCAAGCCATGCCAGGATAAGGAGAGCTGCTGTCTTTTTCCAAACTTAAAACAACAAATGGGATAATTTACTTGAAATATCTGTCAGTTTAAAGAAGGCATCCCATTGTTTCATCCGCCTTTTTCATGGTTTACCCCAGTATTTCATTCCGAATTTTACTGCAGGTTATTCAAACTTGCACAAATTTGCGATTTCTGTTGTTTTTTTCTTATGCTGTGTTCACACTGAACGCTTCAAACTTGCGTCCACTGCCACTCTTTCGACGTGAGTCAAATTAGCTTTTCGACGCATATCCAGAAATGTGTACTTCGCTAAAGTTCAGATATTCGTTTCTGAAAGCATTCACAACGGCAGGACCTCTGATTGCGACCTCTGTACATTGACTTAACATATCCCTTGTGCTATCTTAGATGACCCCACCCTTCCATTGAGGTGTTCTCCCTACCATGACAAAGGTGGATAAAGGTGGAAAGATTTCATGTAATCCATGGACACCAGTGAAGATCACAAATCATTGAAGAAAAAAGGTTCAGAGCACTGTCTAGTGGGTCTAGATGACCCAACTCCCAATGTTAAAGTGCCTAGGATAGCACAAGGGTTACATTGGTAGGCAATGGCGTGCAAATATTGTCTGGTGTGAACGTAGCTTTAGATTGTCAAACTTTGTTGTCTTTCTTAGAATAATCCAGAGACTAAAAAACTTGATCAGGTGCTACTATTGAATGTGGAAAAAATAGAACTAAAAAGTTTAAATATATGGAGAAAAATTAAGAGGATGCATTAAAAAATTGTGGTTGGTGGAATACCAAGAACAAAAGTTTTATTTGGAAAGTGTTTTATGTTCCAAATATTTTTCTAAAAATATTTTTACAGACTGCTTTTTTACTTTGAGTAAACAGAAAGAAATGTTGGAGAGAAAAAATGAACCTAAATGAAAAGAAACGTAGAACAGGGTTCATCTTTTTTCATTAATTTCATTCATTAATATTTGAAGCTAATTTTAAACAAGGTTACTTATTCAAAAATGAATTGAAGAAATCAATTCGTTGACAAAACACTTTTCATTTTAGTTTAATTTGATTTTATAAAAATCTAAGAGAAAGGCAGTTTTGCTTAGTTTGCAACGTATAAGTAGAAAAAAATTATAAATGTATATCATACTTTGTTAATACTATGAGCTTGAAGTTGAAGTTTCAAATTTGCAGAATCAAGGAGGATATTTTGTAGAGTCAAGTTTAAGGCTCCCATTTCTGATGTCTGATATGTTTGACACCAGTCATCTTTTTCAAAGCGTCTCCAGTGGCCTTTTCACTGGGATTATGTCATTTTTAGCCAAAATCAAAAAAGAGCGGCAGTAATTGATTACAAATTCGCCTCTGAGTTGTGGGCGGGGTTAGTGGCGCAGAGCAAGACTCCCCACCCCCCCTTTGCTTTTTTTACACTCTCTCTCCCACTAGCTTACAGCCCCTCACGCCCCCAAACTAACATTAGCGATGCAACAAAAACGGTGAGCAGTATTGCAACTATCCAGCCGTACAGTTTGGATCCAGATTCCAGCTCAGACGAGGAAAACAAAGACGTTAACGGATCTCGTAATCTACAAGTGGATGCATCAGAATGGAGAAGAGCAGGGGACTTTTGCCCCTCCATTGTATTTTTTACATAACTATATTTTATTTTTTATACAGGTTTTTTTTTCTCTGCAAAAAAATGCAATTTTAAGTCTAATTTTAATTCACATATGTCCTCCTCCATCAGAAAAATGCCAAAAAACACATTTTTCATCAGAGTGGGTCTTTAAGAATTTGTTTTTTTGTAGCTTTCTGTCATGTTAACTTAGCACTTAAAGTAAACATAAATGGGGGCAGGTGTTAATAAAAAAAACATTGCTTTATGCACTGCATAAATACCTTTATTGTACTGTGAAATGCCTGCCTTTGTCCTGATTGTTGTAAATATTTTTGCTTATTTCTTATCATTTGTTGTAAAAAGCTCCGTTTTTTACAACCATTACTGCCTTTTTTGTGATTGGTTTTTGAATAAAATGTTTTGTTTTTTGTAAAAAGTGAACAAAAACGTTGCAAACATGTTCAGAACCTTCTCCTGCTTTCATGCTACTACTTATTTCTTCAGAATTCCATTGACCTCGGGGCACGCGGGACACAATGTGTGGGATTTATATGAAAAAGCTCGAGCTTTAAGGATCGAGCTGGGGTCAGGGGTTCATGAAAGATCAACGAGAACCTTTTGCGCGTGCGCAGGAGCGGAGGTCGAAGGAAAAAAAGACAGCTGCCAAAAAAAGACAGAAAGTGAGCAACAACTTGTATTCTCATTTACATACAAAGTCCTGATCTAAAAGTACGATTGGAGGCAGTTTGAGTCTCCAACTCAGAGGAGCTGGACGACAAAGTGGCAGTTTTCTAATGGACGGCCATTCTGCCCCCTGAACAATGGTCTGAGTGATAGCCGCAGAGATAAAGGGAAGGCTGAGCTTCTTCGGGTGGCTTTAAATTAAATGATTACAAGCAGAGACAACAAGAACTAAGGAGGACGCAACCTTACAGGGCCTTCTAAACTGATCAACTGATTTTACTTTTGTACATCTTCACCTCAAAGGACAAAAGGAACTGCAAAAACTAACGGAGCGACAGAGGCGATCAGCACGTCCTCACTTTACAGTAAAGTATCTCAATTTTGCTCTTCTGGGAGAAAAGATGTCTGGAAAGTTTAGGATTCAGGTGGACTTCTCCATATCCAGTTGGCTGTACGGTGTTTCTTAGAAAACAGAATTCCAGAAACCAAAATATAAAAGACAAAAAAGGAAGAAAAAACATTTTGGAAAACAAAAGTAATTTCTAGAAAACAAAAGGAAATGTGAAAAACCGAAAAAAGAAGGTACTGAGGAACATGGCTGATGGGAAGAGGATATCCAGTATTGCTTTCAGTTGAAATGATGGACAAATGTCATCATCCAATCAGCGATGTTTTTTTTCCAAAAGGTCATTTTCTTTTTTACGGACACTGACAGACTTTCAGCGTTTCGAGTTCAGACCTTCATAAGAAATTCATTCCAGTATTATAGAATGAAAACAGAGATCTGAGTTTTTTTTTTTTTTTTTTTTTTTTAACTTGTCCTGTCCAACAGCTAGGCAAACAGATGAGAGCTGAGGGCCTCTTGTGTTGGACATATTTTATTTTAACAAGAGGGGTTATTCATCTTCAGACAAACCAAAGGTATGTCTGAATAAACCCCTTTTGTAATTGAGGCCAAAATTTATTAATTTCAATCATGTTTGAAAATCTTTGGTGTTGGACCGGACGGAAAAGGAAAGAGGGGAAGAAGAGAGAGGGATGTTAGAGAGAGGGGGGGGTAGGAGGGTGATAATAGGAGGGGAAGGGGGGTAAGACCATGAAGCAGCATAGAGCAGACAGGCTTACTGGTTGTTTATCGTTACGGTACGGTTCAAATGTAGTACAAAAAGGGCGGGGCCTGTTCACACACACTCAAATATTATCAACACACCTGCTAGCCGCAAAAATGTCCACATGTCAACATGCACACAAAACAGATAGTGTTCACGAACGCATACCTATGCCTTTAAACCAACTAGTGTGAAATCTTTCATTCATTCAATCATGCAAACTATTAGTGCAAAGGTGAGCTAACACCTGTGCTCAGGTGAGTGTTTATGTTCTTCTAAAATGGATGGTGGAATGTGAAAAGAAGGAGGAGGAGCGCCCAGCCACCCCCACACCCAGACCCCCGCCGCAGCAGCAGCGGCAGCCGGAATTCCCCTAACGCCACACGGGAACAGGCAGGGAACAACCGCCCCCCGGGCGACCAAGACCGCCACCCAGGCCAGGGCCAGCCGGACCGCCGCGAGGCCCCCAGAGCCAGAGAGCAGGGAGGCGCAGAGGGAAAGAGAGCGCCGCCCCAGCCCAGCCAGGAAAGCAGCGCCGCGCCGGAAGAGCCCAACGCAGGGCCCCACCGGAGAGGGACGCCCACAGCCCCAGACGAGCACCCCACCACCACCCAGGAGTTCCGGGCATCCCCCCGCCCCGACCCCAGGTACGAGCCAGGACCCCCCAAGGGAGACCCGCTCCGCACTCCAGGCAGCCACCCACCCGGCCCACGGTTGGTCCAGGTAGGAGCAAGGCAGGGGCCCGCCGCCCCCGCCCAGGAGGGGGGAACCCCGGGGAAAAAAGGGCGGCCCACAAGGGATGTTATAAATATGGCCCGACCAGGCTCGGCCATGTTGGAAGTTTGGCGGGGCCCAGCGCCCAGGGGCAAGGACCAGGACCCACCCCCCAGGGACACGAACACCCCCGGCTCAGGTGTAATATGAACCCCCCCACCGTGCGGAGAGAGCACCGCCGGGCCCAGGGAGCCGGCACCCAAGGGACACGGCCGCCATCGCCAAGGGGCCCGCACCCCCCACCAGGGAAGGGGTAGGGGACAGATGGACCCAGGTCCCACCTTCCTTGTAAAATGTGTGTGCGTGTATGGGTGTTTGAGAGGGTGTTTGTGTGCATGTGTGTGTGTTTATGTTTGAATGTATATATTGAGGGGGGAGGGGTGTGTGTACTAAGGGGGGTGCAGTTAAAATTGGCGAGTAGGGCACTAAGGGGACATCTCCTGATTACTCACAGTGATGTCCCCTCACCCTCCACACCAAGGGGCCCTAAATGTCTAAGGTGCGGTTAAAATTGGCGGGTAGGGTGCCAGGATGACATCTGCTGCTTGCTTGCAGTGATGTCCAAGCACCCCCCCTACCAAGGACCCTACATGTCTAAGGTGCAAATAAAACCGAAAGAGGGGGGGCCCACTCCATACGGCAACCATAGGAGGGGGGCCACTCCCAAGTAGCCCCCCCCCAAGGCGCATCGCAGGCTAGACCCCCCACCCCCTCACCCTAATATGAGGTTATATAAGGAAGGGGGTAAGTTGGGGACAGCTGGTAGACTGTCCCCCGGTGGTCAAACATCCGTCCCCCAGCCCACCCCCAGCAAAGGGGCCAGGGCCACCCAGCCCAGGGGCCCACCCCCGGAGGCGCCGACACCCCAGGCCCGGCACCACCCACCCCACACAGAGAGAGAGGAGCCAGAAAGCGTCGCCCCCCCCCGGAGCAAGCCCAGGCCCCCACCCCCAGACGCCGGCCCTAGAAGAGCTCTGGTCAGGCCTCGACGGGACCGAGGAGGCCAACCGGCCGAGGCAACCACTGATTGCCTCAGCGGAGACCCCGACCCGCTAGCCCCCCCGACCCGTACTAATAATCAGAGATCTGAGTTTTATGTAAGGCATTCTGTACTGGAGACACGGCATGGAAGAGATTGATTGACAAGGTCTACAGCCAATCAGGATGCAGAGAACTCCATGTTGTGGAAAAAAAAAAGAAACACTGCCTGTCCTGTGGCCTGGGGGTCCTGATGCTGGGCTCACTATGGCTCCCGGTGCCGGAGGGCCCCCTGTAGGGGCCTCCTCTGCACCTGGCTGGGTGCTCGGGCTGCGTGGGTCCCGTCGCTGTGGACGCTCCTGGTCAGGGGGTCTCCCCCCCTCTCCTGTTCTGATATGATCACATGGTTCACTTTGGCAGCATGCATGCATCTCCACCCCCACGTGCACGTGCACACTTCTCCCTGTCTGCTCTTCCCCCCCCCCTAACCAAAAGTGTATTGATGGACAGATGTCTTCCACTCATCTTAGTGTCAGATTTTCACGTTTGGATGTAATATTTGTCTTTCTGCAGATCTAGTATAAATGTTTCACAGCTTAAAATCATAATTTATTCAAATTAGCAACTCCGCTCTTGTATCCCCTCACTTTCTCCCCCTCCCTCTTTATCTCTGTTTCTTCTAACCCCCCCCCCCCCCCCACACACACACACACTTTCCCCCTCTCCTTCCCTTTAATTAAAAACAAGAAAAGAAAACAACAACAACAAAACACCACCTTCAACCAAACAAAACAAAACAAGAAAAACACAAGTTCTGTCCAAAGCATTTGTGAACATCATCAGTGAGACCTGAAGATGTTTAGTGTGTCCAGAAGCAGAAGGGGGAAGGACACCTCCCTCCTCTTAATCACGGGGCCGCCAGAGCCTAGCCTGACCACACAATCTCACACCCATAGATATTCACAGTCACAACTGAGGACAATTTAGAGTCATCATTTAAATCAATTTTTTGGTGGGAGAGCCTACAGAAAACCCAATCATGCAAACTCAACATAGAAAGGTTCCTACTAGGATTTGAACCGGGACCCTGTCACTGTGAGGTGAAAGACACTAACCACTGAGCCACTGTGCAGCCCTGATATTTTTGATTTTGTAGTACTGCAAAAAAATAAAATAAACTAAACAACAGATCTGCGGTAGACTGGCCACCCGTCCTGGGAGCACTCCTCTTTTCAGCCCAACAATCGCTTGGATAGATTCCCCGAAAAGAATTAAGCGGGTTTAGAAAACAGATGAATAGATGAATGACAACAGTATCTTTTTTCTCTCTAATGCAAAACCTAAGGATGCCCGAAAAGTTAAGGAAGCATGGTGGTGGAAGTGTTTTGCTTAAGCCAATGCATTATTCTCTTCAAGGTTTTACGATGAATGACCAGGTTTAACCAAACATTCTGATCAAACCCTTTACCAAAAAGTTTTGCAAGAGCTTAAAAAGATAAAATTGTAAAGCCAGGAATTAAAAACCAACCATAAACCCTGTTTAAATCCTCTGCTGACTAAAAAGATGTAGTCTTTCATGTAGCCCCTTTAGGTAGAGTATGCACTAAACTGTACATAAATACGCTTTTGTGACTACTGATGTTCGGAAATGGGATTTGGGAAAAGCTTTTAGCTGTTTTAATGATCAAGCAGCTTTCTAAAACTCTGAATAAACATAATCACCTTTGTGAATTCATCTAAATCTTTAGTTTGTGGTTGAAATAAATAAGACCAACAAAGTAAAATCCTATCCAATGGCTTCTTTTCTTGCTAACATGAAGCTGCTAAAACTTCAAAGAGGGAAGATTTTCCAGGCATAACTTCATTTCTAGTTTAAGAGAATGTTCACCCAGAAATATCCCAAAACTGTGGGATGTGCTCTTAAATGCATATTTGTCCACAGCAGCCCAAAAGACACAGTCAACAAAAACACGGAGGGCGGCTGTGTTTGCACATGTCTCGGTGTCATCACTTAGCATGAAAGTGGCACCTCAGCGGGCCTCCTGTTTACTGTTTAGAGTAACAGAAGACTCCAACGTCTGGTCTCTTGGCAGCATGTCGGACGTTTTGAGAGACCATCTGAAATTGCTCAGGAATAATGTCGTCATGCTGAGTGAGCGCAAGGAACGACCTGTTAACACCACAAACAGGTAACCAAACGCACAAGTGGCACAAGTACTACTGGAAAAGACGAACACGATAACGCGATTAATGCAATTAAAAAAATTAAAATGATGTCATCGTTCGCTTCCTAAAAAGTTAACTTGATGTTGAATCTAAAGATGAAAGATAGCTCTCACTTAACAAGACATGTGAGTAACAGCAATGGATTTAGGAATTAAGGGTTATGAAACTGTGCATTTAAACTGAATGGAGACAAATGTATGCAGTATATTCCAAAAATGATTGGCAAATATACACACCATTATTATTATTATTATTTTTAACTTCAATGAAGTCCTAATATTTTGGCAAATGTGGTTTGATCCAAATGCAGAAGCAACAATGGAAGCAGATGTGTGACTAGTTTCATTCTTTATTCCATTTTTCCCATCATAGCAGAGCCAGTTAGGCTAATATTTAAAACAAATCATACATTTTGTGATGCAAGCACCAAATTTGGCATTGATGTAGCTTAGGATCCCCTCTTTCAGATTTGCACTTTAGCCACGAGAAAAAAGCAGTTTGTAAAGATGGTGGCCATACACTTCATTGTTACAAAAAGGTTCAATGTCTACTCATCCCCGTCGAATCAATATGGGCTGTTCATGCACAAAATGCAGTTTTTAACCTTCAGGGGTACCTACAGAATACTATTATATGTACAGTATATAACATGAATATCATATATATCTTAAAATCTTGTTCTTGCTAACATGCTTTTCTGACAGAGGGAATCCTAAGGTACATCCATGACAAATTTGGTGCTTGTACCACAAAATGCACAATTATTTTAATAACCGGCTCCATCATGTTTGTTGCAGGTCTTACCGCGGCTTAAAAAAGCAGCTGTTGAAACTGTGGGGGGGTTTCCAAATAGTTTAATCTTCTCAAGTGTGAAAGCAAACCAAGCCAAATGGAGGTGTGAATAATTTTTAACATAACATCTCTTATGTGTCTCTGAAATATTCACAATTAGTGCATCAATTAAAGCGTAACTGGGGCAGGTCATCTGACAGGCAGCTACGGAATCTAATGCAATCCTGATCCTTTTAGAAGCTTACATATTCCTGGTCTTTCATTTAATGAGGAAGGTGATTATTCTACCGGTTATTTGTCGACCAGGTCACAGAAGTGGATAAAGTTGTAGCAGCATCATTTATATTAAGAGCTTGGTATAATTAGTTAGTCCCTGTTTTTTCTGAATAGGAAAACCTTTTTTTTAAACACAACAGAGGTGTGTTGGGGGCTAAAAACACATCAAAATAACAGGTGACCTCTTTCATTCAATGTCATGTAAACTGCATTTGCAAATGAGGAAATGAGGAAGCAGAAACTAGGTCAGAGATAAACACTTAACACACCAGAGCTGTTGGATTGTGAGGTTTCTGCTTCAAATTTGCATGGACCTGTTGTTCTCTTAGCTGACTTTTGTCTACAGTTGAAAGTCTGTGTTCTGAGTTTCCCATTGCTAAGATGATCCTGATCAGTAAATGGGATTGTCTGTTGCTGATGTTATTTTTCATGGAGAACCATTATCCGGTATAGAGATGATTCTAATCATGATGGGGGAAACATGGTAGTCCAGTTAATTTTAAAATATCCTTGATAAGTTTCATATATTGCATTTCTTATTCCAAACTAGATATCCATCACTAACACAGACTACTTGTCTTTAAACATTTCCCAAACCTTCGATGTCTTAAAATAAAAGAAACACTTCCTTTTCTCATGGAGAAGTTTAACGATGATGCTGACTCCAGATTGCAGTTTTTGGGTGTCACAAAGACATGAATGAAAAACCTCAGCTGCCAAAGATCTGGTGTGCGTTTAGATGCTTAACACCGTCAGGGAAAGGGTTTTGCATGATATTTCAATGTTTAAACAAATGTACTTCAAGGCGCATTTTTAGTAATTATAAGCGTTAATTCTGTAATGTGTAACTGCATTATTAATTCCCTAAATACATAGAAATTCAATCAGATTTAATCACAACTCTATAAATCTTAATGGATTCAGCAGAAATTAATGAAACGACGCAAGTATTAGAAGTACACACACGCAGTGTCACTCCAGCTGAATTTCTACCAGTCTTCCGATTTCTTCTGCCGAGTTGTTTCATCCAAGGAGCCTTTAATAGACTTCTGCCTCTAGCTTGTCAGTAAGGGAACTGACTCAGCGCCAGCCTAACTTCAGCAGGAGTCCCTATCTTAGTTCTCGCAGTGATTCATGTAGCCTTAAATAGCTGCTAACTTCACCTTGCCAGTAGATTCATTCAGTCCCAGATAAGTGAGTTATTCAGCATTCGGCTCACTAACATGCTTACCTCTCTGCAGGTGTTCCAGCTTCCTTTTTCTCTTTTTTTATCCTATAAATGCCTATTTAATTGAATTAGTCATTCGAGCCCTGCATGTTACTTTGGTAAAATCTTATTACATGAGGAAAATATCTAAGTCTTTCTTATGAAAACTCACCTACAGAGAATAGGTTCAGGAAATTAGCTGTTCACAGTTGACACATGAAAACATAGATGGCTCTGGGTGCTAAAATATTGTTTTTCAGACATAGATTGCATGTTCTCTCAGCAGTCTATTATATTCTTTTCAGATGGCAGATTTTTTTTTTTTTTTTACAATCACACCAAAGACTAATGTTTATTATTTTCCGCCGTTGAAAGCCTGTGATTTCACTCCGCTTGAATACAGCGAATAGAAAAAAAAAGGTCATCGCGGGGGCTTTGCGTGGCTAGAAGGAGGCTAACCAATTATGCTGAATCAAGCGTGTTGGATAACATTTAAAAGATGTAAAGCAGGAGGTCTGAAAGGCTGCTATAAAGCAAGAAGTGTAATCAAAATCAGCACCGCATATACTTGATACAGCACTATTACTCTTCAATGCATTACTAATGGAGTGCTTGACCTTTTTTTGATAACCCAAGACACCCAGTCAGCAGCTTAAACACCAAAAACATCAGCAGACTCTAAGCTCAGCTGTGTGACAAAAATTAACTGAGTTCTTTTCTTACAGGACTGTGAATAAAAAAAGAGGACGTGACCAAACGAAAAAAACAAAATCAGAATATTGGGATTGTAATTGTGTTGGTACTATCAACAAGTATGGGAAAGAAATTAGCGTTGAAATCCCTTTATTATTTTCCATCAAGCACAAAATAAGTAGATTTAAAGACAAAATTAATCAAAAAAAGGCCAAATCCATTCCCTATGACTCTGACTCCCCCTTTTTAACGGGGAGCCAAAAGGACTGGATATCCCTCCGCCGGTAGAGTGATCCGAATTGAACTGTGATATGGAAAAGAAAAGCATTTTTTCACGTGGTTGTGCTCTGAAGCACAGAAGTTTACACTTAATTATTGACTTTGTGCATGACTTTTTAAAATTGTGAAACCAATGTTATGTATTTCCCGAGCACTTGCAGCTATGTGCTAACATAGATGACCGGCAGCTATTGATGACGTCATCGAGTGGTAGTAATGCTCGTATTTGAAGACACTAGTTTTCCATAACTCACTTATTGGATGGATAAATGTAAGGATAGGGGTAAGGAATGAATTGTGATTCAGCCATAGATGTTATTTTTATGCGGTAAAAGTTTGACGTACATTTTGTGACCTATGATTTGCCTTTTTTTAAACCAGATGTTACTAACATCCTCTGCTTTAAATGTGGCCTTTTTAACAAGTTCACAATCTATTTTACTTGACGATAATCAATAAGCAGCATTCCCTTTTTGTTACATGACATGTGATGTGTGAAATGATTGGTGGAATGGTGGAATGTTATCACTAAGCACTACATTAGGGCTGCACGACATGATGAAAACTCGCGATTTCTTTAGCACATGTAAGGTTACTAGTTAGCCCATTTACGCCAACTTTTGCGACATGCGTTTTGCCCATCTTGATATCGCTATAATGACATTTGCGATTTATTGTGCAGGCCTACACTACATCATTGTTACTTGATTTGTTAGATTGATATACTATAAATAACTTTAAATAGAACTTGAGAATTGTTTTGTGGCAACCATGTAAATAAAAAAAAGTTAAGAGGGTAAAAAAAGTTAGTTCATAAGTGTATTATAATGTTCATTCCTCACTAAAACGAACCCCAAGGCGGTATTTTGATCCATTCATGCATTCCTGAGAATTGTTTTAAAAACCCGCGGTATGAGCACCAGCGCCTCCCAATTCACGAAAACGAGCAGGTTCTCCCATTGTGACATCACAAAGTGAAGAACAGCCACTTCCAGGAAGTCCCCGCCCGCTAGCACAGCCCCCAGGCTAACACACGCCCACTTTCTCCGTGGAGCTAGTGGTGATCGGCTAAACACTTTACTTTTCTATATGGGGTTCCATTTGTGGCAAAAATATGAAAATATGTTTTTGTGTCCATTGTCTATGTCTACTGAACGTGTTTTTGCGTCTACTGTCTATGTTTTTGGTCCACTGTCTATGTCTATTGAACGAGTTCATTGAACATTGGTTCATGTCTATGTACTACTAAGTAATATTTTCTGCGTGCCCATGCTTCTCTAATTATTACTTTGTATTTGCTTTGTGATGTTTACGCTTGCTTTCTTTTTAAAACTTTGCATTTGTCTTTGTTATTGTTCTTACCCCCATGTCGTCTCACTATGGGATCAGGAAAGTCCTTAGCAACCGTTGCTAGTGTTATTTGCTAAATCGTTTCCATGTGTCGTCAGGAAAGTCCTTAGCAACCGTTGCTAGTGTCGTTAGCTACATCGTCTCCCCATGTTGTGTCGTCAGATCTTGTCGTTTTGCTAATTTTGACAAAGTCATCAGAAAAGTCCTTTGTACAGCCGGTAAATTGTTTCCTGTACTACCACGGAACGAAAAAAATCTGTTTGTAAAAGCCAGCGCTAGCTTTAGCCATGATAAACAAGTTTTTTTTTTAAATATACTTTATTGATATTCCTGCAAACACGCAGATCCTCAAAGTTTGAGTCGTCTTACTTATGAGTAGGAAAATGAACTGCGAAAAAAACTCGTATTTCATTAAAAAATCGTTCTTTACTGCGCCATGGGTAAGATATTATCATCTAGATGGATATAGTTTACACTGAAAGGCTTAAGAAAAGCAGAATATAAGCCTTTTAAGTAAAATATAATAGGGGAGGGATTATATAAATTTGATTATTCCCACTGCCTTTTAAGCAGTTTAAGAAACTCTGTTGGACAATAATTACATACTGTACGTTCATATATTTCTATTTATGATTAAGGGGAGTTATGATGTCAAAAAGGTGCCATCATTTTCTTTTATTGTTTTAATTTTCCAATCAATCTATGACCTAATATCTTAAAAAGTTTGGATATATTTACGTATTTATTTGTCTTTCTCTTTGGTTTTTATTACTTTAGTAATCCCATTCATTTGTGCCTGTTGAGTTACATCAAACATTTGTGAATAAATGTATATTTATTCACAAATTATCTTTGCAAAACCTTTCCCTTGATTAAACTCTAGCAGTTGACTGCATGATTAACACAATTGCATGTCTGCTTTTTTATTAATAGAAGATTAACCACCTACACATCGTTGGTCAAAAGTATACTGTATATACCTTTAGAGATTTGGTCTGATCTGCACAAGCTGACACAAACAGGTTCCTAAGGCTTTTAAGGCTAGCTGTCCGTACTTGTCAACAGTTCAAATTCAATTATTCTCTTTGTGAAACAAAGTCCATTAGTCTCTTGGCTTTTTCCTGGCTTCCTGCATGTTCCATCTAATGTTGAGTTGACTTTATTGTATTAAGAGTCATGAAGACATCAAAAGAACTGTCAAAGGACCACGTCATAGTAAATCATTTACAATGCCAAAGACCTGTGTTCAGTCTCTTATGAAGATGTTGAATAATAGCGATGTGTTTAATACACTGCCAGACAGACAAATAAACCCACTTTGTAATATTACTCAATTAAAAATAAACCTTTCCAGCAGACTGTTCCACAACTAATTTAATATTTGTCACATTGGGAAAGTTGTGCAAAGCGTTAAAAATAACAATGATGCCTAACTGAGAGGTAATCAAATAAGAAAGACAAAAGCCCCATTGACGTGGTGCTCTGATGATACTTTCTTCTACCTTAAAGGACCTATATCATGCAACTTTTTGGAACTTTTAAGTGTTATTTGCAACTGCAAAACAACCCCAAAGTGAAAATTTTGACCAATTCATGCATTTCCGAGTATTTCTCTAAAACCCTCCGCTCGGAGCACCAGGGCTTCCCAATCCAAAAAAAGACGTACAGGTTCTCACGAGCTGACGTAGACGAGTTAAGAACAGCCCCTTCCAGGAAGACTGCGCTGCCAGCACTGCCGCCAGGCTAACACAAACACCCACTTTCTCTACAGAGGTAACGATGGTCAGCATAAAGGCCTGTTCACACCGGGACGAATTTCGCCGGCGATTTTCGCCGACGTTTAACGCCTCGTGACTAAACAAAGGGCACCAACGAGAGTGTGCACACCGACGCGAAAAAACGCCAGGCGTTAAAGCGTCAAAAAAAAAAAACGCCTCGGGTTCGTTTTTTTTTTTCGACGCGTCGCGTCGAAATCTACTCGACCAATGAGAACGGCGCTTTTGCTCACGTGTCTGGAGCTTCTGAAGTTACAGTAAAACACAACTTGGGGGCGCTCAAACACAAAACTGCCTTGCTGAGCACACATACCAGCGAAGAAGATAGACGCCAAGTAGCGTCTACACTGCCGCGAAGCAATAATGACGGACATTCTAAAACATCCCCGAACCAAACACCAGTTGGAGCTACTGGTGCTTGAAATATTCATGTTTTCTTTGTTTGATTCTGACAAGCGTGTAAATACTTGCTCTCTTCTTCTGAGTGAAAAGCGACTTTAAGAAGCGTAAAGTTGCGCAGCGCCACCTTGTGTACAGGAGTATTTCTGTTTTACATTAAGCGCCATCTAATGTCAGGGAATGAAATTGCATGTTCACTCCACTCATCGTCAGCGAAAATCGCCTGGGTGTGAACACAAAAAACGTGGCGAAAAACGCTGGCGAATAACGCCTGGCGAATATTCGTCCCGGTGTGTACGGGCCTTAATGCGTTTATTCATATAATATGCACATCCATCTTTGCAAAGGTTTGGATGCTGTTTGTTTTCGTGGGGAGAGAGAGATCAAGTTGTCTTACTTCCTGGTAGGAAAATGAACTGTGAAAATACTTAATATTTCATTTAAAAATTGTTTTTGGTGTGCCAAAGGTAACATATTCTCATACATATAGATATAGTTTACACTGAAAGGAAGACTGAAGAAAAGCATGATATGCCCTTTAACCCTTTAAATTGTGTTATGCTAACCGAACATAATATAAGGGTTAATCACACAAACATCATGACAGTAACCCCCTGCAACAATTTCCTCAGTTTAAACAAGATGAACAAACCCGTCGCTGTCTATAACCAATTCTGTAACAAAGACGCTGCATTGCCAGTACAAAGTTTTTAACTTCATTAATGACATTTAGATGGGTAAGTTGCATGGAACTTGGTGAACGTGTCTTACTCCACTATCTATGGAATCCGTCTCTGTCGTGTGGCTTTTGTAACTTCATTGAGGTAAAGCATTGGCCCATAACTACTGAATCCCATCTCTGGAAGCGTAATCATGTTTCCACGACTTTAATATGCAAGCCGGAAAATTGTACAAAGTTAAAATTGGATTGGGGTTTTCATTTTCGGCAGCTTAGCTTTACATGACTGCTTTTATGCAGAGGTAGCAGGAGCAGCTACCACTCTACTCCAGCATTTCCGGGCCACGCGAGTTGCGCCTTCGCCCACTGTGCACAGTGTTGGTGTGTTGTGTGTGCGCGCCTCTGAATAAGTCTCTGTAGGCGCCGTGTAAAGACACATACCAGCAGGACAGTCGCCTTCTGACACAATAAGGATTTCAGACTGCTGCTTGCAGGCATCCTTGCGCAGGAAACACTCATTCTGGTAGTTCTTATTGTTGGAGCCACACACTGGAACATAATCATTGTTGCACTGCAGAGAGAGGAGAGGAGAAAACATCAGGGGGACGACAGGAGAGGAGGACATATTAAAAAAAACAGGCAAGAAGACATGTGTCTATGCTTAAAAACACTTTGTTTACAGTAACAAACAGGGAAGATGATCTCTACTCTATGGAGCGTGAGAGAAGATACCAGCCTTATGACTGTCTCATGACTTGGCTATGGGATATAAATTCACGACAGCTAATAAGGAACAAACTTGATGAATCAGGGGCAGTAGTGACCAGATGAAAAGCTTCAACCCAAAGTTAAAAGCTTCCCTTTGATTGATTCTACTTATTTTGCGGAATGTAGCCAAGTTTTATTGTAATGACGATGTTAGGAACAGTAATAAAAGTATCTCTGTTAAAATTCCTGCTTTTGTTCGACTCACTTCGCAGCATGAAGATGTCTTTTGTGTCTAGCACTTGTGTGCTTCGACTGGGGATTCTGGGTGTGAATGTGAGGAGACATCGCAAGCCGTCACAAAGACTGGAGAGCTCTCAAGGCTTTATGCCACCTGGGTACTGCCACTCTGGCTTCCTGTGAGGCTGGATAAAGAACTATATTAAAGACCCACTCCAATGAAAAATGTTTTTAGGGGGACATTTCTTTATTATTTTCAACATGTACTTGTGGCATTTTTCTCATGATGGAAGAAAATTTAGCTTAAAACTGCATTTCTGAGTATTTCTATGGTCAAATTGTTGTGAATCAGGAGCAGACAACAAAATAATGTTAGAAAAAGCTTGTAGCTGTGACATCGGACCTGCAACGTCAGGCCACAGGCTCCCTGCTCTGTTCTGTCAACTTGTAGACGTCTAGATCCGTGTACATCTTCGTCTTCTTCGTCCGTGCTGCCATCTGGCTCAGAATTGCACGGCTGGATAGCTGAGTTATTGCTTGCCATTTTTGTTGCACCGGTAATGTTAGGTTGGGAGTGTGAGGGGCTGTAAGCTCGCAGGAGAGAGTGTCAACAGATGGATGATGGGAAGTAGGGAACAGGGGTCTTTCTCTGCATCAATGGTTTAGCCCACAATTCAGAGGGGAATTTTATGGACTCATGCCGCTCTACAGAAAGCGTGTTCAAAAAAACAACAGGTTTCTTGATTTTGGTGATGAAAATGGCATAACCACAATAAAAAAACCACTGGGAAGGATTTTAAGATAGATCAAAATATGATCAAAGTGGGACTTTAAGGAAATCGATCAGTTTCTGATTGGAAGTGTTTGAAGTGCCACACCAAAGCTGATGTAAATGCAAATATACTTCAGCGGCAGACATCCGCCATCCCTGAAGAATAATATTCATGAAATTACGACATTTTGTCCTGTTTGAACACACTGCATGATTTACAAGGTTTATAGTCAGCGTGATTGGTTCATTCCTAAGCTTTCAATTCAACTATTTAGGAATAACTGTGTGAACAATTTCCCTAGTCTCCAAATAAAGTGTCCCAAAAAAACGTCTAAATTTTGAACGGTAAAGTTTTTATTTAGTATTACCAATTAGAAATGCTCATGTTCACATCACAGCTCTTCAGGAAAATGCTGGCGTACTCTGCTGCTCCCCCTTCGTTGCTCCACTGGAGCAGTGGGAGGTTAAGTGACTTGCTCAAGGGCACTCAAAATAGCTGTTAAGGTACAGGAGAACATTACTCATTCATATCCCCACACGGTTTGCTAGCTATGGACTAAGTCAAGATTTTTTGGATGACTGATGGCACTACAGGGCTGACTCGACGACCTAACCCCCCAAACCCTGGCCCTTTTCTTTTTTTTTGTTTGCTTCTTGGAACTGCCGCTCCGGCGGAAAGATATTCATTTGATTCCATATTGATTTGTCGCTGCTGCACTGCAGGAATAACAAATGTGATTATTCATTTGAAAAATATTACCCAGTACTCCCAGGGAAGAGGGAGTGGCCATAAGAGGTTGCACACAAATTGTTGCTCCACAGACACAGCACATAACCTGATTACATCCAAACGCACTTGAAAGTGGGGAAATGCGTTCCTGCTGAATGTGACATCACAAGGACAAGGAGTTGGCTGGATTATCCTCACATGAGTAAGGCTAAGGAGCTCGTTGCTCTTTTGTCCTCTCACTTCTGCCTTTCTTTCTGTCTTTAATGGATTCTGCTGGAATCTTCTTTCACCGAGACTAATCACCTGCTAGTCTCCGGGAATTAAACCATTGATTTACAGAAAAAGGAGATAAGTGTGTAGGTGTTGTGTGCATGCTCGCCGCCTTATAATCCACCAGTTTGTTTGTTGATTGTGAGAGGAAACACTGACGGGATTCTAGCCGTGCTATCAAAGGCAGAGCAAAAACCTCGTGGCTTTATGGAAACACAGGAAAAATAAGATGTGGAAGAAAAAAAAAGCAGCGCAGGCTGATCGTATAGACGTTCCATATGAGACCACAAGATTGTTTAATCCCCATTTCAATGTACGAGAGTTTATGTAATTGTAGAACGGTGGTGGAAAACTGACAATAAAGATTTGAGTTCATTGTCTAATGGAGAAACCATTGACTGTACCCCCCCTCACGTTTCAACTAGGCAGTCCACTGTTACCTATTTTCATTCTTGCTCTACTACCTGTTTTAACAGGATATAACCCTAACCCTAACCCTGTAGGGAAGTTTTTCAAGTTATAAACGGACCAATCAGATGCCTTAGTAAAAGTATGTGGTGCCTACTGGCCACCACATCAAACCTTTGACAGATTTGACAGGTTTTCCTGAGCCCGCTCAAGTGATAGGAGTGTGGCCTTCTAACAAGCTCATTCCTGATTGGCAAAAGTGGTTACCATGGAGACGTTGACTCAGACCAATCACTGCTTACTGACAACGCCTGGCGCTGTCCATTTAGCCAAAAATGGTTACTAAAATGGTTACTTTGTTAGGTGCTGGACGTAGACCGTTTTTTTATGGGTGACGTCACACTCACTCGGTCCAGTTCTCGTATACAGTCAATGAAGGAAACCTAAATATTAGCTTTTTTTGGTCTTATTTTTAGTGACAATTTTCCAGTTAGATTCCATTGTAAGAATAAGTGGTCTAGACCCTCTGTGGTTCTTAGAGATCGTACTTTGTGCCTTTTTTTGCCAAGCTCATGAATCATGTCCAAATAGTCTTTTAAAAGTCATATTCTTTAGGACTTAAACTTTTGCAAAGTGCTTTCAGGTTCAACTCCTCAAAGTGCCAACACTTTTCAAACAGAAACAGACATTTAAAAAAAAAAAATTTGTAGTTTGAGCTTTCAAGCTTTTAAAACTTAATAAATGTGTCTTGGATTTATTTTTTCAACAATATATATTTTTTTAACTATTTACAATCAAGTTTTAAGGTCAATTAGGAGGTTTTTGAAGATTTTAGGCTACATTGCTGGTTTCATTTGGGTTGTAATTCAAGTCTTAAGAACTGATTTTCTCAGCATTTTATTTAGAAAACACAATACATCTATATAGTTGATTTGCCCTTGTCTGCGTTGTTGAGCACCTTTCGAGTAACATGCTAATATTGCCTGTGTGAATTGTGATTGCATAAAGATAGTTACATCTGTCAGAAGAAAAATAACAGTATCTTAACATGTTCTGTGAACATTGCATTTCCAAAAAAAAGCTAAGCACATCAGGTAAATGAAAAAACGTCTCCTTGGAGTCCCTGTCACCTGCCAAACCTCTAAAAAGGGACTTGTGCACTGGCTAAGTCAGAAAACACATATTAGAAGGGGTGGTTGCCAAGAAACAAGGACGCTTGTCTACAAGCAGCACACTATTTTAAGATTAATGTAGTGTGGTAGAACTGTTCAACTACTGTCTATAAATGGTTTTCGGTCCAATTTAAATGGTGACCCATGTTGAACTGCTCCCTTCCTGTAAGTAGTCTGTAAGGCTACTGACCATGCAGTTTACGGTCATTGCAGTTCCAAAAATGGCAGTCTCTGCAGAAGCTCTCAATCTATGGCAACAAAAACCTAATATAAATAGCTATAAATGTATTTATTCATTCATGTTTGTAGATGACAGTAAATTAAACCATTTTTTTTGTTTGTTGTTGAATTTTTACACACAGGTCAGGATGTTTGAGTTCAGGATCAGTATTTGTGTGTTGAGTATAAAAAGTATGTAAGACAAGCATCTTCATTTAGTTGCCATGGAGACCCCTCTGAATTCTGCAAAAGCTTTTGAAAAATCTTATGACCTGTGTGTTCAGACCCTCTAACAGTTGGCGGTCATTAATGTGTCATTGTGATGATACGTGTTAAGGCAGGACAAGAACTTCTATGTCAGTAGCACATTTATTTTAAGATCCTTTACTTTCTTGTAGTTATTTTTTGGATATTGTGTAAAGACAAGTTTAAGTTTTTTTTAGTTTGTTTTCTCAAGGTAACTTCTAAATTGTTATCTCAAGAAAAAAATATTATTTTCTTTTGGGATAATGGAATAAAATTAAGACTCAACTTATCAACAGAAAACAAAATAAGGAAAAGTTTATTCTCTAACCTTAAGAAAACAATTTTTGAGATTATTCGAAAAACATAGATACTTTATTTGTCATTGTCAGATGTACAACATATTTAAACTTGCATAACAGTTGGAGATCTGAGCCTAAATGGATTATGTCTCACTTGTGTCAGATTAAATAGACATACCAGCCACACCACAAATAAATTATTATATTTTACGCACTCCAAGGTGCATTTAAAAGCCTAAACTAAATAATAAAAAAGACTGTATGTCTTATGATCCAGAGCGCTTTATTAAATCTGGTTGTGTTTACTGATGTTGAAGCGATTTTGTCAAAATATGTTTTTTGTAGTACGTGCTTAACGTGTAGCAGTGTCGTTCTAACCAAGCTAGGAGTTGGCGTATTCACAGGGAACGTTCGTTTGAGCCATATCAGTCTTTTTTTTCATGTCGCAAACAAAGTTGGGGTTTCAGGTATTGTGAATACACTAACGTTCTGACGCGGAGCCATATCCATGTTTTTTTTTTACATGCAAATTCTAGAGTAAGTATAAACACAGTTAATAACCTCTGACTGACTGACTGACTTATCTGTGCGTCTTTTGACTTGTTTAATGCGTCTCATAGTTTGGTGCGCCTTCTATACGACTTAAGTAAAAAAAATACACCATTGATGATGCATCTTATAATCCGGTGGGCCCCAACATACCCTAGTTATAAAAATGAAACCAGATTCAACGCTCTGAACAGCGCAGGAACTTTTCTACAATTTAACAGGAACAAGTAAAAACAACCCGGCCAAAAACTTAGTTGCTAAGATCGTCTGGTGACAGGAATCAACACTCTAACATCCTGGAGTACTTTTCTTGTTGTCAAACTCAAGTGGAAATTGTGATAATGTTGGTCAGAAACAACTTTCAAATCAGCCAATCAACCTAGGAAAAAGTTTGCAGCAATTCTAGATCTAAAAAAATGTTTTTTTTCTCACAATACCAATTTATTGAGCTGCAATTTCATGAAATGAAGCTATATTTTTATTCTGTAATTAAACAGGTATTCTCTCGTTATAACGGCGTATTAAGTGGTAATATCGGGATAACAAGCAATAATTTTCTTTCATTATCTTAAGTAAACAAAATGTGTTTTCTCAATATAATGAGCTGGAAACAAATATTAGCTGACATGGCTGTTCTTGCCTTCAGTAGTCAGGTATGTGGCGATATTTCTCCCTGTGTGCACATTTGGAACTTGTATTGTTTCCATTGTAAAGAATCTAACATCATGTAATAAAAATATCTCTATATATATAGAGATATTTTTTAAATATATCACATCACTATGTGCCAAAATCAAAAGGGTGATTACCCAAAAAGGGTCATTACAGCACATTCTAACAACTAGCTGACAAATGTGTTTTTGTGAGTTTTTTCATGCTGTTATTTTTATTTTATTTAAACTTTTTGTATAACATTGTAACTGTTGTAAAGGTCAAAAGTATACAGAAACAAGAAAACAAACTTTTATGCTAGGGAAAAAAGCAGAAATAAAGGGGCATGGATGTTGGATACAATCAGTTTTGTTGCGTTCAAAGTCTTTTGCTGAGAAGATAAAAAGTAAAACGAGTATTTGTTGCTTGATCCATTTGTTGAGGAAGCACAAAATAATGCTTTTCCTGCTCTATTCAAAGCTTATCGTACCAAATAAAGCCGCAGGTTTTTGAAGGAGGTCCTTGTGTGCCATTCTATTCCCATGTTTTGACTGTGACTGACCTGGAAAGCGGGTTTGGAAACTCCTATTTAATGCACAAACAGCATTTTGAATTCAGCTAACTCAGTGTGGGATGTGGCTGATATAAACACACACACAAAATCTATTAGCTACACGGAAAAAAAAAAAAACTAAGGGTGAAAATAACCATGGCATCGACTCAGGAGCCCAGGAGCATAATAACGATCAAGTGTGAACACCGTTTTTAACAAGCTCGGAGAGCAAAGAAAAGATGGCAGAATACAAAGACAGTAAGAGGAGGAGGAGAATGGGAGGGAAAGAGAAACTGCACACTGGCTCTTGATCAAAGGGACTGGGATGCAGGAAGGAAAGAGGCTGTAGAATAGACAAGAGGCAAAAGTATTAGGGAAATTGGGCTGAAGGCGAGAAAAAGTCAGGGAAAATGAGGGGAGGCAGAGAGCGAAGGGTGATGAAAGCGAAGGAAAAGTGAGATGCAGATGGTTAAAGGGAAAGATGCACAACATTGGCCCCTACATGCTTGGCACGATTTGAAAAAAATAAAAAAAAGAGCCACAATGCCTGAAGAAATGGAGGTGTACAGGGAAAAAGAACTGCATAAAGTAAAAAAAAAAAGAAAAGAAATGGGGACACCGAGAAAATGAGAAGGACAGAAATCTCTCACAAGGGGGAAGAATCAGAAAATCCTAAAGAAGAGCTAACTGTGGGGCCTTTCCTACTTTTCAATCTTCCCACTTCCTCTTCCTCTTTAACCTGGGGTTTCTGCCTTCATGCCAGGTCTGATGCAACAGAATGGAGCGCCGGGCATCAGGAACCTACGGGTGTTTTTCTCAGAGCCTCTTCCTGTTTGAGAAACCTCCCCACAAAAAGCATCCCGATCTTCCTCGGTATCTGGCTCCCGCCCGAGCAGAGGGGAGTACTGAGAAGGTGGAGGGATTAAAACCCCTTTTTCCCCCTACCTCAAGGCAGTGCGAGACGGAGGATGTAGCTGCGAGCAAATTACACATGTTTTCCAGAAATATTCATAGGTTGGCTTAGAGGAGTGTCTGATGTGTCAAATTAGATGCATTTCTTTTGTATTGCAGAGACGACAGAACCTATCCAAGACAGCTCGGGAACAGAAATAGATTGCCAAACATAATGAGCAAGTCAGAGAAAAAAATGTGAAACTGTGAGCTTCTTTTTTGAGTGAAAACCAAGAAGAAGAAAAAAAACGTGGCACTTTTTCTGCCCACTTCGTTTTACACATCTGAGATTTGGTTTGACGTGACAGTAAAAAGGGGAGCTGGTTGAGGTTATGAACTTCTAACTTCATCCCCAGATCTTAGACAGTATATAAACATCATATAAACAAAAATAAATAATATTCCACTTAGGGCATATCATGGATTCTTTAGCTTTGATCCCTGAACGCCGTTCTAACTAGCAGTGGCGCTCAACGTCTGGAAAAATTAGCTTCATCAGCTGTTCTCTGTAAGTCGGCCAAGATGACAGTCAGCTAAATGGAAATGAAAGACACAGAGGTGCCAGGAAAACCTGAGAGGTGCGCTGGAAAGATATATATACAGTATATATATATATATATATATATATATATATATATATATATATTTGTGGGAGGATTTTGAGGGGCTGAAGAGAAAAGATGGTAATGAGAAGCAGTGAAAGAGACAGAAGGTGAGAAAACTTGATCCTTCACAATTCTCTGCAGACAGGGAAGTTTGGGGCTAGTGGCCAGGGCCATATGGCGCAGCCTTATGTGCCCGCTGGTTCAAGCTTTGCAAACGTGGACGACAACTGCCTTATAGTTCTGCACTGATGAAACCTCACAGTTGTGGGCAATCTTAGCCAAGACTGCAAAGACTGGAGATGTCTGTGTCTACCTTTGTTAGAGAAGCAATACCCAACCATATTAGAGTAGATGCTATATTTCTTATGTCCTTGCTGGAGGTGATATTTTTTATATCCTTGCTGGAGGTGATATGGGACGTTTTTATTTATTTAGGTTTGTTATAACAATACAATGGTTAATTTTTACATTACTCTTAAAAGTCTTGTAAGTAAAATGCACGTGTCCTGGAATACACCTGTACAGGTGTTGCTGGTTTTTGGGTTGTCCGGACCCGTGGAGCGTCGTAGACAGGACTGGCCCATTCTTAAAGGGAGTGCAGGTGCAGTTTTCTTGAGGCTTGTAAGGCCAACTCAAGGGATGTCATGAAAATGGATTGTCTTGTGTGTGGTAAGTATAGTATTTGTAAGGCTAACATGAGTTGTACACACTTCTGACATACGGGGGATGTGGTCATACGGTACCCTGACGCCACTCTTTACTCATTAGTAGGTGGCAAATGCTTGCCCCCTTACTGACTTTATGCAAATGCTGCACGGTAATCAGGTGATGTACATAAGTGCCCATAGGATGCAAGGAGCACACCTGTTACTTCAACAGCACCAACGGGCTCTTTGCGCACGGATTTGAGGGGGGTTAAAAAATGTAAAAAGTCTCTGCTACCTCAATAACCCCACTCCAAGAAATAATACAACCTCTGATTAAAGAGGTACCCCAAGCTGACAGTGCTGTCAATTTGAGCGTTCTTTCATACACTTTTTAGCAGGTCTAGTTCAAAACAGTCACTTTTGTGTCATTTTTGGGACTTTTCTGGTTTTACTAGAGGATTTTAGTCGCTTTGGCATGAAGGATATGCCACTTTTCGTCCTTTAAACTGCAGGTTACAGGAGTGTACACAACACACTTAAAGCATAGAGTGTAAAGATCTAATATTATCAACCAGCAGGTCGATAATGGAATCTAACTAGTTTGAACTGGAGTTTGAATGTTCTCCCTTCTACTGTCCAAAAGATGCTTCATAGGTTATATAATTCCCCTAGATTGTTCCTAGCTGTGAATATGAGTTTGTCTGTAGTTGTGTTGCCCTGAGACAGTCTTCTGATTGGCCAGTTCAACAGTAGCCAAGATAGGCTCCAAACACCATGTGACCCTGAAAGGGATTCAGTGGGTTTGGTGGATGGATGGATGGATGCATGCATGGACGGATGGATGGACAGACGGATGGATTGAATCTGTAAAAAAGGCTAACTATGTTTGATAAAGAAGAGTTAACAAAGTAAAAAATTAGTAATTGGAATTGACATAAAAAATTAAAAATTGGTGCATCTCTACTATAAAGAGACCTTGGTTGGAGACATTACTTCACTTGTGTGGAAGGCTAGAACCTTGCAAAATACAATGGTAATTCAGTGGGATAAAAAGGTATTTAGTCAGCCAAAAATTGTGCAAGTTCTCTCACTTAAAAAGATGAGAGAGGCCTGTAATTTTCATCATAGGTATATCTCAACTATGAGAGATAAAATGAGAAAAAATATCCCATTGGCTTTTAAAGAATTTATTTGGAAATTATGGTGGAAAATAAGAACTTGGTCCATTAAAAAAGTTCAACTCAAAGCCTTTGTTGGCAATGTCAGCAGGCAAACGTTTTCTGTAAGTTTGGACGAGGTGATCACAAACTTGCTGGTATTTTGGTTGCTCTGGACAAAGACCCATGTAACCTCACTGGGTCACTCCCTCAGGTGCAGAAAGTTGCATGGGATGAACTGGTTGGCTTCTGTTTAAATTTCTACTTTTCAATTTATTTTTCAATAAACCCAACAGAATTCATAAATATCGCTGTAAATATATTATTAACAGGTCAATCCATAAGCATACAAACATGATAAGGGTGTTAAACCTTTTATCTGCAAGTGAGAGTGGATAGGTCAATAGTAATGTATTGATAAAAAAAGTTACCAAGAAACACCTACAAACACAGGGATGCTTCATTATAAGATTGTCCTCCTTTGAACTAAGTTTTTACCTCTTTTGAAAAATAAAATATATGATTGTTGCAGCCAGTGTTTCTGTACCTCCACCCACTTTTCTGCCACCCCTACACCCAGAGCTAACTTCCAGCAGTGTCCTGTAGGGGCTGCTGTGGCTCTGCCTTTCCTCAGCTGTTTTTAAAGGGTTACAAAGTCTAAGTCTGTGGGATGGCAGCCAGAACCCGCGGTATCCCCTACCATTCTAAGATCCTGTCCAAACACACACATGCCCCCCCCCCCCCCCCCCCCCTCCACACGCACACACAAGGAAAGCTACTGATGCATCCACCATTAAAGCACTTTGTGAGGGGAGGGAGGCATCTGCTCCTTACCAGGTCATAACACAGAGCTACCCAGCATAGGATTCACAACCATCATCATTCATTCGGTGCTTCTAAGACAGCAGCAGGTTGACTTCACCAAGCATCCAATCTAGCTGCTGGCTGACAGGGGTCAAACAAAGAAAGGTGATGGAAAGAGGAGGAGAGGCAGAAGGCAGAGTGGAAAAAGAGGCACGAGGGAGCCAAAGAATGGAAAGAAACATGGGCGGAAGACAGGGAGAGGGTTAGAAAAGGCAGGAAGTGAGAAAAGTAGCATCTAGTAAGGATGATTCCAACGTTAGAGATGACAGTCAAGAGGGAATAACAAAAGCAATCTAAAGTGGCGATCAGAGAACAGCTGCAACAGAAATCACACGTGAGCAACAGACAAAAGGGAGAAAAAGGTGAAGGCACTAGGCAGGTGCAGTCATTGGTGTGTGACTACATAGCGGATGGAAAGAGCACGCCACTATGACAAACAGAGATCTGCCAAATGTAAGCTGGGAACAAGCGTGACAGAATATGAGCACGAGAAAGTGGAAAAGCAAACGACGCATTGCACTTTCCAGAGATGCTCACACGTCACAGACTCCTCAGACGTGCAGAAGATCCATATTAGTCACTTTTGCACGAAGAAGCTTGAAAACTTTGGTAATCTTAATAATAAACAGCATGAGTACGTAAGAGTGGATGACAGTTGGGTCAGGCAGAGTGGGAAATATTTGTTCTTGCGCAAAGCGCTCAGGAAAGTCTCAAATGCAAACATCTTTGATGTGAGACACGCAAAGCTAACACCTTCATAGTCTTATAGACCATCAAGACTGTCATCTGGCCATGTTTCCACTCAGACAGCAATTTCTTGTTGATGTATTAAAGTTCAAAGTATCCAGTGTTTGATCTTAAAGTATAGATATACTGTATTTTGTTCACTCTATAAGGCACATTGTGTCATGTATAAGGCGTACGGAACTATAAGGCAGGACGGAAGAGTTGGATATAAGTTCCAACATCCGTCAGACTTTATTAAATGCGTTCATGGTGACGTTAGAACTTGTTTGAAACATGTAAAAAACATAGTGATAACGCTAAAAACTCCCAACCTTTTTAGTAACACCAAAAAAAAATAAACACACACAGTCCAACACCGCCACACGTTAGCCACGTTAGCGTTTTCACAATAACACCCGAACCTGTTTGAAATTGGTAAAAAAGAAAGAGTGATATCTTTAAAATTGCTTCAACATCAGTTAGTACAATGAATCCATAGGTAAGGCACTCCGGATTATAAGGCATTCTTTTAGAAAAAAAAACTACAGCTTTTTAGTGCGCCTTACAGTGCGGAATATATGGGATTTTGGAATCAAGCTTTCAACAAATTGCTGTGTAGCTCTGAATATAAAAACGGGGAAATTACAGATTGCTTCCAACTGCTGTGGCACTTTGGCAGAAGTACTCAGAAGCAGTAAAGGTACATGGAGCCCTCTGCTCTTTTACAGACTTGTGAAGTTTTTACACACTATAGCTCCCTCAGCAAAGGAGCTGCTTTGAAGATCCAAGATCAAAGGATCAACTTTCATTTGAGGTGTGGGTGAACCTCCACACTGCTTACAACTTCATAAAGGCTGGCTCTCACTTCTCAACACGCTATATAGGGCTGGGCAACATGGCCTAAAAATAAAATCTCCGATTTATTTTTTTATTCGATTTCCGATTTTTTTTCCTGACCCCACACACACACACACACACACACCCACACACACACACTTAAGGAAAGTAATAAGTACATCAGCAGACAACTTAGAGCAAATTTTGCTTTTATTTAATCAAACGCAAGACAAATGTAACCCCCATTTCTGGGGTGAATAATAAATAAATGAACACACTCTTGGAATCAAAGTCCCAGTGGTGTTTTAAGTCACACTTTGTAGTCTAGACTAAAAGGAGACAAACATTCACCTGCACCAGAGTAGCACCATTTTCTAAAGGATTAACAATGCAGCTCATTCCTGGGGTTTAAGGTTTAAATTAAACAGTCGCAATTACTTATTTGCAATAAATACAGCTTTGATAAACTTGCAACTTATTTTACTGCGTTAGGTATACTCACTGGTTGGTAATGCCGATAGGGGAGAATAAGGGTACCTGTTGTTCAACTAAGTTTTCACCAATTAACTCCTACCATTGGTAAACTCAACCAATCTTTGCACTTTGCTGCAGAGAACATCACCCCTTAGTCTCCTCCAGGTTGGTCTACAGTAATGCACTACTTATTCCTACTCACTGGTTTCACAGGATTTCATCGTTTTATCGTCGTTTTAACATCTATCACAAGCAATCCAGGAAGTACCAAATACTTAAGTTCATAAAGGCCACTGGAGGCAGGTTTCATTGACTTTCTCACTGACTCCCATGTCAAAGCAACCAATTTAACACCAAAAAGTCCTATTTCTGTTCAACACAACTATCTCAATCATTGCATCTTCCTAATCCTGCTTCATAATACAAATGTCTTCAATGAGATGGTCCTCACTAGGAAAAACCAGACATTTATTTTCGTTCCACACAACCACTCAATCACACAAATAGCCACAAATGGGCAGTAATTGCCTCTGTTGAATGGGAAGTGATTAGACTTCAGGACCCAATCCAGACGCAGATGAGAGAAAATAATGATTAAACTCTATGCGTGGGATCCATGAGTTAAATGTGAAAGTTAAGATGTTGTATCTTTTTATTATTATTATTTTTTTTTTCAAATATTTTATTGAGTTTTCACAGTTTACATGCATAACAACCCCCCCCCCCCCCCCATAAAAAAACTACAACATAAAAATAAAAACAGAACATAAAACAGTGAGGATTACCAATAACTGTTTCCTATACATGGTGTATTAACGTGTCATCATAAAGGCGTCATTGATAGATAAAGACAAAAGCTGTCCCATTTTTCAGTCACAGATATATTTTTGCAATTCTATTTTACTAACATCTTTTCACAAGCACTATTTCAATCATTTTTTTCTTTCCACATCTTGAGCGTTGAGATTTGGGGTTCTTTCCATAATTTCAAAATAAGAGGAGCAGATGTCACCAATACTCTGAAAGTAGTTTTGCTTAGTAGTGGCACCTCTTTTCTGTCCCCTATGAGGCATAGCCTTGGTGATTTGGGAAGTTCACATGCTATCCAGTTCTGTATAAATTCCAACACGTTATTCCAAAATGGAGAGATAAGTGAGCACTCCCATATTGCATGAATAAAGGTACCTTTCTCCTTATGACCTTTTCCAACACAGATCATTTTCGCTAATTCTGTGGTATTGTCACCTTATTATAAAAAGCATCTAACTGTTCTGTGCTAACAGTCGTTTCTGATTTATACAATTTTTGGTAGAACTGTTAAAAGACAGTGTTAATTTCACAAGATGATGTCACCAGTCTATCATTCTTTTTTATTGCTGTGATGACGTTTTGATTATCCAGCTGTTTGAGTTGTCTCGCCGGTAGCCTTTCTGTCTTGTCACCCCTCTCATAAACGTTTGTTTTCAGCCGAGAAAATGCCTATTCTGCCTTTTTGATACATGTTTCATGGAGGTTAAACTTCAGTTTACAAATTTCTTTAAATTTACTTACATTATAGCTTTGTGCTAGCTGTTTTTCCAATTCCTTTATTTAATATTTTTATTTTCTCCCTTCTCTCTCTTACTTTTTAGAGCTATAGCCCAGACATTTTCCTCTCATGAATGCCTTAAGAGCATCCCTTACCGAGGCCAGCCTGTCAGTTGACCCAATATTGATATCTAAGAAACATTTGATTTCCTCTTTTAATGATGCTACAAACTGTTCATCCCGCAGGATACCTGACTTTAGTCTCCATCTACCATGCTTAGTTCTACCCATTTGTAAATTAATGTGTAATTTCACTGGTGCATGATCAGCGAGGGCAAGAACACCTATTTCACAATTAGTGACTGTGTCAGTGCTTAAGTTTGAGATAAGAAAATAATCAATTCAAGAACAGGTTTTGTGGGAGTGTCAGTAGAATGTATATTCCCTTTCTGAGGGGTGCACAAGTCTCCAGATGTCTACCAACCCAAATTCTTAAGAGCATTTAATGCCCACCATTTCCTAGTGGTAGAATTAACATTGTTAGCACTTTATCTAAAAAATCATCAGGCACCTGGTTAAAATCCCCACCCATCAATACCTGTCCTTCTAAATTACTCACTATCTTATTAATCTTGTAAATAAAGTCAGGTTCATCCCTGTTTGGGGCATATACATTCACCAAAACAACCTTAACCCCATTAAAAAAGTGACTGAATGTATAACAGTATCATCATCATCCTGAAGCTGCTTTAGAAATACAAATTTAAGTTTCTCGTTGATAAGTGTCATCACACCACGGCTTTTACTCGATACTGAGTTGTGAAACACTTTGCCGACTCAGTCTCTTCTCATTTTTAAGGCTTCCTTATCATTTCCAAAATGCGTTTCTTGGATGAATGCAACATCAGTATCATGAGATTTGAGGTAACTGATGACTTTTTTCCTTTTAATCGGCGTGCTGCAGCCATTTATGTTCCAAGACACCAGGTTGATATCAACATTACCCATTGTTATAGAATTTTAAAATTAGCTTCTGCTTCTCGTTTAAGGTGATCTAATATGCAATGACATCTTAGTACAAATACACATGCAAACATAAACAAATTGTTTGAAATTTTCCCATAATTAACAAAAATACAAAAACTTAAACTTAAACACTGCAATAACACAGAACATGGCAGTGGAATAACTCCCCAACCAAGTGTAGACGTTATTTTGGTCCGTGTGGGTTTCCCAAGACTCTACCTGTCCTCCACCTGTCTTCCAGTCCTAGCAACGCCTCGATGTTCTCCTCCCCTTCATGTGTGAAAATCTTCCTCTCTCCCCTCTGCTTGTAGAACTCCGTCTCCACGGCCATGTTTTCTTTAACAAAGTTTTCAGCTTCCTTCGCGTCTGTGAAGCTCATGCTTTCAGGTAAATCTGAGGTTTGCCGGATGTGCCAGTGTGTGTTTCACCTGGCGTTGCCACAACAACTTCATCACTGGGGAGAACAGCTTCCGCTGTGCAACACGCTCCTTAGTCAGGTTTTCGAAAAATAACAGCTTTCAGTTTTCCCACAATATGCCTCTCTTCTATTTGGCAACCATGAGGACTTTCTGCCGGGCTGTATATCGCAGAAATCTCACCAGTATGATGCACGAAGGTTGATTAGGTCCTGGACGTGGTCTATCGTATTCCACTCCATCCAGCCCGAGGCCGTTGGAGAGTTTTATTTTTAATGTAATCATATAGAGTGCCGTTTCCTTCCATTCCTTCTTTCAGCCCCACCAATCTTATATTCTTCTGTCCATTGCTGTTCTCTTGATCATCCGCACGGTACCAGAGTAGCTCAAGGTTCTTAGCTAGCATCTTCTTGTCTTTAGCCAAGTTAGCAACTTGGTCCTCTATGTCCAAAATGCGGTTCTCGGCTCCAGTTAGCCATAGTTGAATTGCACTTACGGTGTTGTTTAACTCTGTCGTGTCAGACTTAATTAGCGAAACATCACTTGCCACCGCAATCAGTGTAGCTCCCACTTTAGTAATTTCTGCAAGCAGGTCGCTTATTGCAGTCCTCTGGCCCTCGTGTTGGTCAACAGGGCAGGCTTCACCAGTAGAGACAGTCGGGAGGCGCGTTTGTATACTTCGTTTTTTCTGACTCATGGCGATGTTTGAGATGAGAGAATAAATATATCCCTGTATAATAAAAGGTTTAGATGTGTTTAAATTATGCAGACGGGTAGAGTTTCGTAATTAGACGGGGTACAGAGCTCATGTACTACGCAGCCATTTCCTTGCACCTCATCACGTGACTCACAAGATGTTGTATCTTTACAGTTACACTGATTATTGTATTGGCTACAACATAAAACTAAGTCACATGTTCAGGAAACACGGCTGAAATGTAGGTTTTGTGAAAGCGCGGGCCTAGTTTTACTTGTTTTTTTCTTCCTTTTATCAAGCATTTACTTGTACTAAATATTGTTTTAAATTTTTATCATTTGGTTGTAGAAAATCCAAAAGACTTGATATTGTAAGCCATAAAACGTTGTTTTTTAAGGGCTGAAACAGAAATAAAACAGCTGCATAAACATCTTTGCTAGTGTGGTGCATTCATATTTGCTGCTAAAGGCTGCAGTTCAATGTGATGACCTTTTGGATACGTCTGCTTCTCGTGACATTTCCTGGTGTCACTACTGAATCGTCTGAGCAAGGAGTAGCTTAGATAAGGCCCAGTTGTATCTATAGTGTGGTCAGTGTTTGATTTTGTATTTTTTCTTTACTTGGTTTATCCTTTTGAGAACCGAGCTCTTGTGTCATATGTCTTCTTATTTCATAGTCACAGTGCCCTGCGTAATCAAAATTAACTACAGTGGTAATAAAACCCACAATGTGATCTCCTTGTATGTGGAGGACAGGTCTAGGTCCTCTCCCACCCAAGTCAGACTTTAGTTTAATTTGCATTAAGATGTGCTTCACTTGCACAGTGTTTTAAATACTTGCACGTTTAGACAGTGTTTAATCCCATGGATCATTTTCTGCCTTCAAGAGTTTGACACAACTAACTATTGGCCGTATCAGATCTGGACTGAGTGACCCCTCCCCCTGCATGTTTCATACAGGAAGTACATGCTACTCCCAAAAAAATGAAAATATCATCAAGAAAAAACCCCAGCTTTTACTTATTCATTAAATTTGTCAAAATAACCATTCTTAGCATGCTCTTACAAATCATAATTTTATTTCATGATTTTTTTCCCTCGTAGTGTTATAAAATCTGACCAATCAGATGCCTCAACAAAAGCCTGTGGTTTCACGTTGAACTTTCGAAAGCTTTTGAGACTTTCGACTGTCAGATTCTCCCGAGGATGCTTTTAAGGGGTAGGGGGGGGGAAATCCAACAAGCTCACACCGGATCGGCAAAAGTGGTTGCCATAGAAATGTTGGCTGAGATCAACTCGGACCAATCATTGCTTACTGTCGATTTCTGGTTCTAATTTGGCAACTTGCACATTTTGAAAAAATGACAACTGAATTAAATTCAATTCGTTGAAACTGAAAGCAAGCCATTTTCTATGGGTGACGTCATACTCACCCAGTCTAGATGTCATAGAGTCAATGCGTCTAACACTTGTGACCGAGTTTATTGTTGAAATGGAATTGTCGAAATGAAACCCAGCCCTACAGCCTCCTAACTCGTTTCCTATCGTGCCATACCATTTTCTCTGGTATGGAAATCTGGCATTCTTGCTCCGTTGAGTATATTAAGTGACACCACTGACACAGAATTTATTTGGTCTGTGGATTTAATGGGGTCCATAGCAGATCAAGATTTCTTCGAAGATAAAAGTAACTGAATACTCATAGAGGTAAAAGGGCATCTGGCTCCAGAATACAGAGCAGGTTGACTCAATAATAAACTGCAAAACTGTGTTTCTATTGAAGATCATGTAACTCATGCTATTCATTTTCTCTTTTGAGCCCCATTAAAAATGATGGTCTTTGCCAGTAAACTTAGGCAGTAAACTTACAAGATCTTTTCAAATCTCCCCTCAGATTGTATGATTTTATATAGGCATTCATTAAATAGATAAAAATAAAAAATAAACACAGGCAAACAGACATAAACTAAGATTCAAACCAGCAACAGCTCCATTATCGACAATCACTAGTTCGGTCCTGCTGTTAGATCCATTTGTCATTCATCAGCAGCCAATTACAAGCTTTGAGTACTGAGTAGATAATGAACTGAAACCACAGACTGAAATTTGCTGTTCGAACTAATCTATATAGATGGGAATATCTGTGGTGTGGTAGAAAAAAAGACTGAAGATGATTGTCTGCTTCATCCATGGTGTTATATTGACTCATTTTAGTGCTGGGTAATTTTTCTTTTACATTTATAGATTGCCAAAAAGGTTTTCTATGTGACACTTGTGTCTGTTTTCATTGTCTGCTTCATTTTGTTTAATGTTAGAAGTTGGAGGTTGATCCAGCAGTCGGGGAAGCAATGACCTGGGATTCTAACCCTACACCTTTGTTTGACATTGTTTTTTTTTTCATATTTGAAATGTTCTTTTCAAGGTAGTAAAAGTTTTTTCCTGGTAACCCCTAAATAACAAAATAACAACCACTTTTTGAACTACTGTAATTCTTTGAATGTTTACAAAATTCACGTAATTCCAACAGATTCAAAGGAGTGCAAAGGAACTTAACTGCATACAAAATCCCTTCATATTCCACCTCAGATTGTATGGTTTTACATAAGCATTTATACAGAAAAAAGACAAAAAACACCAGCAAACAGACAGAAATGAACATTCAGACCAGCAACAGCTCCGTCATTGACAACCACTAGTTAGGTCCTGCTGTTAGATCCATTTGGGTGTGTTATTTAGGTGTTGCCAGTAACATCTCTCGTATTAAACGCTTCAAAAACTTAAAAAGAATCTTGACATTATAAAAAAAAAAACTAAGTCAAACATAGGTGTAGGATTAAAGCAAAGTCACTTTTCTCCGTGACAGAATCAGCTGTTAAGCACTTCACTACTGTAAAATACTGCGTATTCGCACAAAGCTGATTTTCTCCACTTCTGAATTCACTGGACACTCACTGTAAAGAAAAGAAAAAAAGGTGCAAAAATGTCTAAATCTAGATGTCTGAGACATAAATGAAATATGACTAACCTAAAGTGACAATTATTTATTGATTTATTTATTTTAGATAACATGTTCCTTACGGGTGTATTAAATTTTCATAGGAGAACCGACTGAAACAAAGTAATTGGTGGAGTAAGTCTGAGTGAGAAAGCCACAGACTTAACGTGATTTGACGTTCCCTGTTTCAATGATTTGTCAGATATTGAGGCTGGCCCCTTTGCTTGTCACCCATCCAATGCATAAGTGGGACTATCTCCATTCATTAAAAAAAATGTGTGAAATGCTTCAAATCTTTGATTTACAGAAACACATCACCTTCATTAAACACATACCTACAGTGTGTCTCTATTGGCAAATAATGAATGTGAGAAAAAAATGTATTTGTATTTAATATCATCAACACCTCCTCTTCACTGTGGTGCCTCATAAGTTCACAGTCTCCACCTACAGCTGGTGGGCACTCTGCCTTCATTTGAGGATTACATCCAAAATCAGACTCATTCTCCTAAATGTTTCTCCTGCCTTTATGCAATAGGAACAACACGGATCCTTCTGCTTCCTGGGAACTACCATCTCCCAGGACGACCTCAAACGGGAGCCGACCATTAGCTCTGTCATTACAACAGCCCAGCAGAGGATGCTCTTCTTTCGTCAGCTGAAGGAAATCAACTGCGGTTTTACACTGAAATGGTTTACTACGCTGGAGCCACAATCTCACTCTACTGTGAAGGTGATCAACCAAGCCTTCCACCCTACAGCGTCAGGACTTTGAGACCGCAGCAGAACCTTCTCATCATGTACGCTGGGGTTTTGAACCCCTCTTCTCAGGAAGTTTAGGTCCATCCAGACCAGGACATCTGCGTCACAGCACCAGTTTCTTCCCCTCAACTGTTAAACTTATAAACACCAGATAATTATCACTTGGTTCCTTTTCAAAGTACACTTTTTTTCATGTGTACCTGCACTGCACACATATACAAATATAGCGACTTAGTTTCTTCATCTGTACAGTCATCTCTGTTAAAGGCCATGTCACACAGCCACTACGATTTGTCCACATTCGAAATACTGGTGAGTTGAGAATCACGTAGTGTATGCATGTTATACATTGTTTATACGCGATCATTACATCAATCTTACACAATTGTGTGTGATTTTTGTGCTTTTCACCACAATTCTGTGAATGTCTGACAGACTTTTCACGCATGTACCACCCATGTAGAACTTTTGTATTGCGCATACAGCAGACATATCACATTAAAATTACATTAAATTAAAGCAAAGCACCGCGAAGGGCCTGCAGCGGGTGCTGACCATGGTGCTGACGCAATGGGATTTCTGCCCAGTGCTCTGAACGTCAAGTCCAATGTACCGCAGGTTTGTGTGTTGTTTGTGTGGTTTATTTGTACTTCTTCCATAGTTTTTAATGTAGTTCATTTGTGATACATCTGTGAAAATTTTACAAATATTACAACTTTTCTTCTTTTTTTTTTAACATATAATTATGTATGACTAGTTTTTATCCATTCAATATGCGCAAATTGAACATAGCAGCAGTGTGACATGGCCTTAAGGTTGGGTTTATAGCCTTTATAGTCTTAATGTAAATAAATGTTTGTATCATGTATCACAGCAAATTCTCAGGGATGTGAAATCTTTCTCTTCCGTGGGAATGGACCAATGCTAAATTTATGCATGTTTGATGACAGTCTTCACTTAAACATTGAACACCAGAGCCGTCAGAACAGAAAATAGCGTGCTCTTTGAACCGTCGTAACTCTTCCACCTTTTATGTAATTGACATAATGCCAAAAGATTTCGACAAAGTGCTATAGAAAACCAAAGAGCGACAACACTGGAGCTACAGCTCTGGCGTTTAAGGATGTACAATCAATTTTGTTGGGAGAAATACATTAAAATAAAACATACTATTCCAGAGGAAGACACAACTGGTGTAAGTCCCCAAAAAACAACTAGAACACAAAGTGCTAGAAGCAAAAGTAGCCTTTTAACATTCCCTTTATGTAGGGAATGTTACTGACTTGGCCCATTTCTCTAAAGAATCTCAGTACCAATTTTATTCTTAGATAAGTTTGGCAGGATTCTTTTTTTCTCATTTGTTGGGCAAGAAATCGCTTTAGAGGCTGAAAGCAGCGATCTTTGTTTTTGTGTCACGATGACATCACATCAATGACAGCTTCAGTCACAAATAAAGGGGAGAGGCAATATGATTTCTTGCGTTTCCATTTGATTTTTCTTCTATTTACATTAACTATTTATATTACACACACACAACAGAAATACCTATGAGACAATAATAAAACGGACAAAAATATTGATTCTGTTTTTTTCTCTGACAACGTCACCATCCTGAAACTACTATAACAAGAAGAACTTTAACAACTTTCACTCATTTGCTGGCATCTCAAGAGTATGTATGTGTGTGGGACTATTAGGCATCCCTCTAAATACAGAGTCAGTGGTTCAGAACTGCTGAAAAGTTTTTTTTTTCTCTTCCCAGCTAAAGGACACTCCTGGGAACTTTTTTTTTCTTTGTGCAAGCATCTCAGGCTCTACCTAGACATAAAACAGGGGCATGAAATGTTCACAGCGGCGCTCTCCTTCATCAGCATGTGCGGCATATAAAGTGAATTTCAATGACAACTTTGACATTTTCTACGGTGGCGGAAAGCTGTTTCAGGAGAATGAAGTCCACTGATCCTCGCTGGGAGTTAAGACGCTATGCAACAATTTATTACATGGCCTTCAGATAGTCCCTTTGAAATGTTTGTATGCATCTAAAGCTTTGAAATATGGAGCTCAGGGCAAATCAGTGATGTCCACCTAAGAAAGAGGACAAGCCGTCCCCTTTTCCTGCCAAATACTTTGTCTATAGGAAAGACATGTTAATTCTCTTTTAACTGTTATATATATTTATATTTGTAAGTCTTGGAAAAAAGCATGGTCCTCAGAAATGTTGCACCATTTAAAGGAACATTTTCAGGCATTTCAACAGTGTCAGACATGAAGCCAAGTGGTTGCAAAGAAAAATCTACCCAAAAACCTGTTCTTTCAAGTTGTGCCAATCTACTCAATAAAATACAAAAACACAAAACTGTACTGTTCAGACTCTTGGGTGTTGAGGATAACAGCCACTAATGAACATGTGCTGTAAAGATATAAGAACTAACACATTTCAGTTTTTTATTTTATTTTTTAATAAAGATAAATTTATTCATACTACATGTATAGTGGACTCTTATTTATAGCAACATTTACAATCTAAAAAAAAGTAGCCAGTTTGAATTTTTTACAATAAGTGAATAAAGATGTTTTAGGCTGTAAATCCCTTCACTACACTAAGACAGACATAATGGTAACGGAGAACCGGTTATTGTACTCGATATACACACACTCACCACTACACTCATTGTAGTGGTGGATAAAGAACAGAGGAAAGCCGTTGTGGAGGATGTGGCAGTGCCAAGCGATGAGAACATCAGGAAGAAGGAACATGAGAAAATGGAGAAATACCAGGGACTCAGAGAAGAACTGGAGAAAGCCTGGAAAGTGAAGGTGACAGTGGTGCCTGTGGTAATTGGAGCACTGGGGGCAGTAACCCCCAAGCTGGAGGAGTGGCTACAACAGATACCTGGAAAGACCTCAGACCTCTCAGTCCAGAAAAGAACAGGAACAGCTAAGATACTGCAGGACCCTCAAGCTCCCAGGCCTCTGGTAGAGGACCCGAACTTGGATGAGAAACCACCCGCGGAAGGGTGAGAGGGGCGTTTTAAATATATATTATCGTTTTACATTATCATTTTGGCTATAACAGAAAAGGTCAAGTAAATACATCCTGAAAAAAACAGAAGAAGTGACACTGACATTATCAACATTTTAGAAAAACTAAAAAAATGCCCAACAAAATGTCCAGTGATGTTACAAAATAATATTTATTTCTGTTCTAAATTTCCACAACCATTGTTGTGGACCAACATTACCCAATTGCTTCTATGAAAACTCATGTCGCCTAGACGACCGCATGCAGAGTGTCAAGCATGGCAAAGGAGAGGTGATAATTTGGGCTTCTTTAGTTTAGTCCGACTGGTTTCTTGAACGTGAGCTTACTGGACTCAAACGGCCTCCACAGTCACCAGATCTCAACCCAATAGAGAATCTTTGGGATGTGGTGGAAAAGGAGATCAGCATCATGGATGTTCAGCCGACAAATCTGCAGCAACTGTGTGATGCTGTCATGTCAGTATGGTCCAAACTTTCTAAGGAATTTTTCCAGGACCTTTTTGAATCTATGGCACCAAATATTAAGGCAGTTCTGAGGGCAAAACGGGGTCCAACCCAGTACTAGGAAGGTGGACCTAATAAAGTGGCCAAAGAGTGATTCATTCATGTTCTAATCCGTTTGTTCCCTTTCGGGGTCACGGGGCTGCCGGAGCCTATCCCGGCATCTTGCGGGCGAAGGCTGGGGACACCCTGGACAGGACGCCAGTCTGTCGCAGGGCCAGTGAGTGATACAGTGGCTAAATCAAAGCCCACACCCCAGTTTGCAACCATAAATCCATTTCCCTCAGAGTTGGGTCTCAGTTGTAAAGAGCAGCTAATTCTGATGTGGATTCCATAACATAAAACACGTTTGTTCATAGAAACCCTAAACCCATAGTCAAAAACACTGGTGAAAGTGAAGACCTTGCAACTTTACAACCAAAATAATTTGTATTAATTAATAAAAATATGTTGACGCCGAACCACACAATGTCAAGGTTTCGTTATTGCCTTCAATGCACAAAATCATTAAAACTGCATTTATATTTTTGTAATATCTCTATACTTTCTTTAACAATCAGAAAAACTTATGAAATAAGTCAACATGTAGAAAATACAGACACAGGTACACACTTCTTCACTGCCTTTTAAACTGAGGATTGTGCTTTAAACCATGCAGCTCAAGGCTAAGAATTAACATATGTCACAGCTTCATATGTTTTGCCAGCTCATTGACTTAATTAAAGTACACAGAGCGCCATGACAAATTAATTACAGGTCTGACATTTAACACACGGAAAAAAGTAAGTGTTGACTTTTCCTGGATGTGATTGAGCTGCTTGACATCGATGATGTGGCATGTGGTAGATTTTTCTAATGTGTGTGAGAAAGTTTTATGGTAAATAATTTTGACTTGAGTTTAATTTAAATATTTTGGCAATCTATTTTTCAAAATCTTAGAATTATCCATTGAACACATATGCTGGTGCTAACATGCATCACACCTGACTATAAATTCCCACTGCAAACATTTTTCTGTATCTATTTTCAAAGCTTTCCCAGTGGTCTTTTAAATATTATGATGCCGTTTTCAGTCAAAATAAAAAATCCTGAGTCGCTTTTTAGGACATAGTATCTGCAGAGCGGCAGGAGTTCATTAGAAATCTGTCATTGTGGGCAAGACAGTTGGTGCTGAGCAACCTCGCCCCCCTTCCCCTCCCCATTAATGAGAGCTCTTTGTTTAATTGTAACCCCCACTAGCTTACAGCCCCTCACAACCCTAAATTAACATTACCTATGCAACAAAGACGGCGTGTAATATTCGGTGTGAAATGTCAAAGCGGTACACATTTTTTTCCACTCCTCTATTCCGTTATATGAAAGACTTGATGTCATATAATTACAACCAGGCACAAAGTGCAGTTACTCATTTCTCCTGCATTAACATTTTGTTAAACGGTTGGTACTTTGGTGACTAAAACAGCTACCCAACACATTTTCAATGACCTCGCATTTTTACGCGTAGAACCCGGAAACTGACTTAAAAACCTGCGGAGCTACGCATGAAAGCCAGAGTTTGGAACGCGGAAGCCCAAAACGCGTATATAACGCACGTTGACGTAGACTTTTCGTTGGAAGTGGCCGCTTGAATGTGCGTTCCAGGGGCTGGTGTGAACGTAGCATTAGAGTACATTGTAGAGATGTTGGGAAAAAATAATAACCTTACAAAAATCTCCGCACTACTATGGGTTAAAGTTGTGCACTTATGTGGCTTAAGTGACATGCTATAGATTTTTCTTACAGTGCTCTTGCACCTGTAAAAGAGGCAGAACTCCACTTTCTGTATTCTTATTTTTTAGCTAGTGTCCAACTAAGCAGATGCGTGACAGAAAGCCCCTGCAAACTCTTTAACACTCTAATAACAGGGACATCCAGCTGCATGTGGCAGTCCTCCTTACAGGCATCTCTCATCGCTGATGCTCTGTGCAATGGCAGGGTGGGATAAACTGAGGATCAGTTTTTTCTGGGGGCTTTGGCCCAAAATGTATTCGGTATACATAAGACTTTCAAAAATTCATGACTCAACCTCGGCACAACTGAAATCTCCCTAAGCTGCACGGGCCGTTCTGCAAACTGGATCCTGTTTGGGAAAACTGTTAAGTAGACGTTGAAAACATCTCACTTCACAGTCTTCATTTACGCAGCCATTTTCTGATGTGTTGCTTTTGCTCTGGCTAATTCTTATTTATGCTGAGGACTTTCCCCAGTGTGATGAGAGTGACAATAGACCTTTTTCACAGTAGTGGCTGCATTAGGGAAATTTTCTGCTGGGATGCTTGTGGTATTGTGCATGCAGGCTCAGTGTGGGGCTGTGCCATTGTCACCAATAGCCCCAGAGCTTTACCTGCTACAATAAAGTCCAAATTGAATTTCTGTAGGAAAAATGGCCACAGAATAATCTACTGGTATTTCCTACAAACGTGATCCGTGTTATTTTTAGGGATGGAACTCAAAACCATTCAGGTGGTCAATAATATTGAACTTTGTTGTTTCCAAAGTTTCTATTTTCAAACTGCTAATGTTTTTGGAAAAACATTTTTTAACATGGATGAATGTGCCTCAATTTTTTAATGTTATCACCCCCCCCCCCCCATTTGTTTTTTTTAGAACATTTCTGTGACTTTTAACAGAAATCTTCTATTATTTGAAAACAGGTTATTCTAGATTATGGTAGAAAAACCATTGACTGTAAATGAGAACTGGACTGAGCACCACTGCTACTGACGTCCTCTGGTTCCAGCATGGCCACATCCGTAGAGAATGGATTTCATTTGGTTGGAACCAGAAGCAAGTTCTTTTCTGTAGGTGACGTCATGCTCGCTCAGTCCAGTTTCTGATAATCAATGGGGAAAAACACAGACAAGAGGAGACCTATTGTGTATTTTGTGTATTGTGTATATTTAAGGTATTTTTTATACCTTAAATTTCTTCCATTAAAATGGTTATGTTTCACATTATTATGTTGGTCTAATATAAATGTGTCTGGTCTGTAGACAGAAAATCAGACTGTTTAAAATGCTTTCCCACTTTAAAATGAACTGACAGAAATTCCATTGGCTTTATGCTAATACGTTAGCAACCAAAGAGGCTATTTAGCTTCTGGAAGAGCCTCAATCGCCAACATTTAGCAGTTGACAGTAATTCAAATTTCATCCATTTTTAATTACCTCCCTTTTGTAGAAATTCCTCTTAAATTACACACGTTTTGAATTGTTACAACAACTTGTGGCAAACAAAAGTGTGGCTTTTTTATGTTATTTTTTTACAAACTGACTTTTATTACTCTAGTGCAGGTTTAAGTGTCTCTTAACATTAGGAATCGTCCAGGTTAAAAAACCAGTAACTTTAGATTATGGCGATTAATACAGACAAAAGGACATATACTACTTTTTTTAATTAGCTAAATTTCCCCAACGGATTCTTTGCCAGATTAAAATTCATTTTAAAAGGCCATTAGAATCTTGCTAATATGTTTGGCAAATAACATACTATAAAGTAGTGAGCAGTTAAGGAACTCAGACAGAAACCATGCAGTAGAGAAAAGTTTGTGACAGAAAATAAACACCAGGGAAACTAAACTAAACTTAGTTCCACCCTGTTTTTTTTCCCACCCAACTTCTATTTCCATTTATTTAGCGTACAAGCTCAAAAATATGGGGCAATAAAAAAACATCTTTCAACAAACTTTTATAGTAGACAGTCTGGAAACCGAATGCTGCAGTAGTTTTAGGGGAAAACCTCCTTTGGGAGTTTACCTTTTCAACGAATGTAACACCTCAACATTTAGGCCAACATCACAAACCAGTGTTTGATTAATCCGAACCACACACCGGCAAATTAGAAGGAATATTACATTACAGCTCAGGCTTCACACAAAGACACATAAACACGCTTCAGATTGGTGCTCACAGAAAGAGAGACGTGTACAATCACAGACACATCCTTCATCCGCAGAGACCTGACTGATAGCCTGATCCATTTCCTGTATCCATTAGAGGCGGCTCTAGATTATGCAATTCATCCCAAGGCTATCATCCACCTCTATCAATAATAAACATCTCCACAAATCTAGGGCGAGCCTCTGAGGAAAGAGAAGGCACCACCCCACACGTTCTGCTGCTCATGAAACCCTGCTCCTGCTTGGTCAGTCCTGCGTTCCACTTTCCCTGCGACTTGTCCTCAGTAACCAAGGCGTACGCCGCGCCCCTTGACCCTGAAGCTCAGTCTTTTTCTTCTTCTGACACTCATCAAGCTGCAGCGTTATCAGCTCTGACAGAGACATCTTAGGGCCCTCGATGCTGCCAAAGAGCACCTGTGGCTCATGACGGGAGACAGACACTGGCGTCAAGGATTTCCCTTCCTGCGTCTCGCTGAGAAGTGCTTCCAAACAAGTACCTGACCTCAGACTGGTGGGATTTAAATCACAGGTGTCATAAATACATATTTAGTTTCAGACATATACATATGTGTTATGGAGTTTCAGACATGTACATATGTCTGAAACTCCATCACATTTCCTGGTTTAATTTTTTAACTCTCTTCACAATAAATCCTTTCACAGTAAAAGAAAATGTTAATTAAACATGTGGATTTTTAATCTCTAATTACATATTTATCAATTCCAGATAAGATTCTTCAAAATGTGAAAGCAGTTGAAGTACCTTCCATTGAGCGATGTGGAGCTTTTTTCTTTCTTGATATAACAGTAGGGTGGCCTTTGCTTCAAGATCCCTGCATATGTATGTCTTCCTGTGAAGCTTTCCAGCTGTGCAGAATAATTGCCTTTTTCACATGTGATTGCTTATTTGTTGAATAATGCATAAGAACAGCAGGAGAAAACCTGATTGATAGTATTAATTACTTAAATCTATCATACTGATAAATACAGGATAATGGTGTATTTAAATTTTGATATTTCAAATATCAAGATGAAGGTTTGTGGCGTTTAACTTTTTATTTAGAGCTCAATCCACAACAAATTAATACACAATTACACTTTTTTTAGGAATTGAACCTAACTTTATTATCAACTAGACAACAGGTGCTGCAAAAAATAATTTAAAAAAAGACGTCTGCGCACGGAAAAATCTCAAAAAAACATTTAAACAACACAAAGTAAATTGTCAATACAAATGAAAAGCAAAAAAGGCAAAAAAACTAAAATGAAAGTTAAAGTATGGATTCAATTGGATTGAATCCAACACAACACTTTAAATAATCTGCTTTCACTTTACAGGAAAAGTATGAGAATCCAATGTTTCGTCCTTAAAATGTATTTAAATTAACACTGAAAATTGTACAAAATAAATTAAATGCCAGAATTTGTGGTACATGTTTCTTAATTGAACTTATTTTAAGGCTAAATTTAAGCACACTTTTGACGGGGCTGAAAAGAGAAAACAAAAAGCACGAATAACTACGGAGCCCGTGTCCTGACATGGACAAAATATATATATCTTGTTCCCACAAATTAACATTGCGTTCCCACGAAATAATATTTCATTCCCACAAAATACTATTTCGTTCCCTCGAAATCATTAATTCGTACGAATGAAATAAATATTCACGCCATAAGTCATTCATGAACACGAATATGCTCTCCGTCTGGCCGCAAAGGGTGCTTTAAGCGGTAACTTACGTGTCTCTATGATCCACATTCGTTCAAGAAAAGAAAAAGAAAAACAAGAATGATAAATTTAATATTGTCTCAATGAATATAAGAAAAATATCATAAGATTTAAGATGCCCAAGCTTTGAGCTTCGCCATATCGCAGCGATTCTCCGAACATAGTTCCGAGCTCCTCCCCAGAACTCTTTTCTTGTCATGGAAATTTGGCCCTTTGGTTCTTTCAGAATAAAATATTTTCACACAATTTTACCAAAACAAATCATTTTAGAAATTTTATTTCTAAACCAATTTAGTAAATATCCTTAAATCTAGCTCACACCAGATTTTAGCATTAAAAACAGGAAGAAAAATGTATTAAGTTCATACAATCATTAATTTTTGTAATTACAGATTAATTTGATATCAATAACTGATTTTTTAAACCCATCTTTAATGTATGGCTTAGACATTTGTTTTTGCCAAAAGTTGCTAAAAAATATTTGTTTTTCAAGACTGCAGAAATTTTAAATTGCAAAAATACATCAAACTAAAACGGCTGTTTTCTTACAGCTGCACTGCCGTCTGGGGAACTACAGTGTGGAACCAAAAGGTGCAGGAGACCGAGGTTTTGGCAGGATCCTAAAACTTTAACAAACTTAAAGATTGACACCAACAAAGAGATACCCCGAAAAAAAAAAAACGAAATGAAAAAAGGAAAATGATTTGACAAATCTGTACTTAAAAACCAGAGACATGTATAGACTGAGGATGATTGACCAAAGCAGCTGTGGATGATTATCAAATGAAACCAGCCGAGACAGCGACACAAAACCTGAAAACAGAAGATGAAGAAACTACCGAGATCAAACAAAAGCCCACAATCCTCACACTGTCAGGAACAACACTGTAGACACATAAAATTCAAAGAACTAATGAAGTTCATCTGAGAAATGAATAAAGATGTCAGATTAACACTAACAATGATATTATTCATTCAATTAAAAGAAAACCATAAAATAAAGAAAGTCAAATATGCTGCAGCATGTTTAACGGTCTGTTTCTGTTGTACTGATTCCAAAGAACGACATTTTTAAAAATTGTAAAAAAATAAAATAAAAAAGTTCACACAGCTGTTGTTTGTTGGAAAAAAACATTTTGGTTTCTTTTTTCTTTCACTTTTATGATCCAGAAATGGTTTTTCTTTGTTCTACAAAAATCATCACTTTGCTTTAGATTAATTACAATAAATCAATAAATGTTTCTATGCTTTCATCATTAAAATCCCTGAAATTTGTCGATGTGTCTGTTTGGTTCTTAGTCACAGCAGCCCTTTCAGGTGGATACGGGCTGTCTGCAGGCCAAAACCAGGCTACATTTTTTCTAAGGGCATGCGGGTTGTAGCAAACTCTTATGCAACACACAAGCCAAGAGTGTGGCATGATGGCACCGTTTGACAGCATCACTTGTACATCAAAAGTGCCTGCAACTTACAGTCTCCTTACAAACACCTCATGATACCACACACGTGACAATAGTCTGTTCCACCATCATGATGTCCTTTGAGATGACCATACGAGCCTCAAGGGAACTAAAAGACACACCTGCACTCCCCTTAAGATGCCGCCACTCCCGTCCACGACCCTCCACGAGCCCGGACAACCCAAAAACCCACAGCACCCGTACGGGTCAGCCCCTCGTGTGACTAAGGATTTTCTCCCATTATCAGCAGGGAGCAGGTCATACACCAGCTGGAGAGCTAGTGAGTCCTCTTGTAGACGTTGGAGCTCTTGGAAACCACAAACTTCACAGATTACCGTAAATTCCGGGTTATAAAGCGCACCCGATTACAAGCCGCACCCACCTATTTTATCGTGCTTAAATATTTTTGTACATACACAAGCCGCATCAGTATACAAGCCGCTGCCTCGACAAAGCGCGTCCTGACTACCAGAGTGTGCATGGCTCATTACCACACTGTGGGCAGGTACTGGCCTTGTCTCAAGCTCATGTATCTAATTACACCCACATCTGAAACAGCATGGACCTCTATTCTGTTCACAAGTTCCTCAGTTATGGGTTTTTTTATTTGATTTTTTTTATTTTTTTTAACTTATTGACAAACTAGGTATCATACATAAAATTACAAACAGTAACCATATAATCAACATTACATCCCTCAGTTATGATGAGGAAATTTACATCCGCGATCCCCCATTTCCCATGAGTCTTAGGGGCTAAAGGCGGGGCCAACGCCCGGCTCGCCACACTGTTGTTCGTGTTTAAGAATGAGCAATGAGCAGCAGTGCATGGAGGGGTGAAAAGGAACAGCTCTCCTTCCACTTGTGTCGCGGCAGCATTATGGTACTAACGGGGCTGGTTAAAAAACATCAGTAAAATAGCGCGCGCCTCAGCGCGATACGCGCGCCTCAGCGCGGCGCGTTCGTCAGAAGCTTCCTTTCACAACAAACACTTGTTGCTCCCCGGACGCCTCTGCGCTCCGCGCTCGCCAAGCGGGCTCCTTGTCTCCCCTTCCTATCCGAAAAGCTCACACGGCGGCTGTGAGCTTTTCAATGCAAAATTCCGCTCAGTCAGAAACCGTAAAAACGACCAAATGGATTTGTGTTTCCAGTCGTGTCCCGACAAAATAAAGGCTGATGTTATTCACACATATTTACGTGCAGCCAGCTGAGTCACTATGACTCAGAGGTAAATACACTTCTGAGCATGCGCTGTTCTCTCCGTCACGCAGCTGACCGGCATTTCCATTTACTGATGGGGGATTTTTTCACGCTGCTTTTAACGATTGCTTTTAACTTGAAAGCTTTATCATATTGTAGCGGCGATCAAGTGCACGTTGGGTCTAATGTCACCAAAGGATTCTGGGATGCGGCCGGGCATGCGTGTTTCTTTTCGTTGAACCATGACTGAAGTGTCTAAAGGCCCGTACACACCGGGACGAATATTCGCCAGGCGTTATTCGCCAGCGTTTTTCGACACGTTTTTTGTGTTCACACCCAGGCGATTTTCGCTGACGATGAGCCGAGTGAACATGCAATTTCATTCCCTGACATTAGATGGCGCTTAATGTAAAACAGAAATACTCCTGTACACAAGGTGGCGCTGCGCAACTTTACGCTTCTTAAAGTCGCTTTTCACTCAGAAGAAGAGAGCAAGTTTTTACACGCTTGTCAGAATCAAACAAAGAAAACATGAATATTTCAAGCACCAGTAGCTCCAACTGGTGCTTGGTTCGGGGATGTTTTAGAATGTCCGTCATTATTGCTTCGCGGCTGTGTAGACGCTACTTGGCGTCTATCTTCTTCGCTGGTATGTGTGCTCAGCAAGGCAGTTTTGTGTTTGAGCGCCCCCAAGTTGTGTTTTACTGTAACTTCAGAAGCTCCAGACACGTGAGCAAAAGCGCCGTTCTCATTGGTCGAGTAGATTTCGACGCGACGCGTCGAAAAAAAAAAACGAACCCGAGGCGTTTTTTTTTTTTGACGCTTTAACGCCTGGCGTTTTTTCGCGTCGGTGTGCACACTCTCATTGGGGCCCTTTGTTTAGTCACGAGGCGTTAAACGTCGGCGAAAATCGCCGGCGAAATTCGTCCCGGTGTGAACAGGCCTTAAGACCTGAAGTGACGTCCATGCTGTTTGGTTGCTCAGAGGTGTGTTAAAAAAATGACTTGTGCTTGGTGGTGGATGGCGCATACAAAACCATTCACCGAGCCCGAATGTACGTACATGGTGGCCGCCAATCAAATCCATAAATTAGCCGCGTCACAGAATATGCCGCAGGGCTGTGAGCGCAGGAAAAAAGTAGCGGCTTGTAGTCCGGAAATTACGGTAGTTTACGTCAGTCAGCTGATAAAGACTTTGCTGCTAACTTACTCTGAAAAGTGAGCACATGCAGGATCCTCTAAGAACTCAAAGACATTGTAACATTTGATAGACCTTGCCATGTCTTTGCAGAAAGGATAAAAGTGTTTCAGTGATCCTTCTCAGAATTAGGGATTAAAAAAAGGTATTCAAAAGATAATAGATGAGCATCCTTCCAGAAACCTCCTTGGAGCAGACAGATGAATTTAGGACAAAGGTCTGCGGCCTTATACATCTCTCTATTGACTTAAAAAAAACACTCCAATTAAAGTCAAGTGTTTGGTGTTTTTAACATGTTCTTGTGGCATTTTTCTGATGACATAAGATATATGTAAAGAAAACGTTAAGCTAAAATTGCGTTTCTGAGTATTTCTTTATTCCAATCATTGTGAATCAGGAGCCGATGGAAAAATAGTGTTTGACAAAGCTTGTAGTAGTGGCGTGGGTACTACGATCAGCGTGCCACAAGCTCCCTGCTCCGCTCCATTCTGATGCATCTACTCCTAGATCCATGAACGTCTTTGTTTTCCTCGTCTGAGCTGGTTTCTGGCTCAGAACTGTGCGGCTGAATAGCTCCAACATTGCTCACCGTTTTTGTGGCACCTAGAATGTTTAGTTGGGGTTGTGAGGGGCTGTAAGCAAGCTGTAGAGCGTGTAAGCAGATGGATGATGGGAAATGGGGGCGTGTCAACAGTTCCGACCACAACTCAGAGGGTGGTTTTCTGATGAACTGCTGCCGCTATATCCTAGAGCAGTGTTTTTCAACCAGTGTGCCGCGGCACACTAGTGTGCCGTGGGAGATGGCCAAGTGTGCCGTGGAAAATTGCTCTCATTAACTGATCTAAAAACATTTCCCATCTCCAGGATTTTAGCTCTCTGTTCATCCAAACAGACCCTGATAAAACACTGAGGAGTTAGGAATATAAAAGATCGTAAAATACCTTTTCTTTGCGTTTATTTTATTTTATAAAAGACATTTTGATAAGAATGACGTACCGCGATTCAGCTGCAGCTCCGGCTGTATTTTGGAAAAGTCCCGTGTTGGGGGGGTTAATCACATGTCATCGGTCTGACCAATCAGAAGTGCCTAAAGTCTTCACTTCCTTGTCCCGATTTAGCTCGTAAAGTCGCTCAGTTCTAACAGAAATACCAGCTAAAGCTCGTCTTTAGCGGTGTAGCTTTCCACAGAATCCGGTATCAGACCGTGGAACAAGTGAACAAAACAATGAAGCTCCGAAAACCGATCTTCGGCCGTTTTATGCACTACATCTCCCATGATGCATTGGGTTGTGAGAGTGACAGCGCATACGGAGATCTGTTGTTAAACGTCTTGAAACCAACGAACACACAACAAACTGTTTTTAAATCTTCTAACTTAACTTTTATTGCATCTTTTAGAAAAAAACAGCTGCAGTTTCAGCTTTTTCTGTAACAATTATCTCAAAAATGCATGTGAGATTGTGGAGGGGCTGTAGATCAATACAGACTATGAGTTTCTCCTTTTTTTTTAATTTTTGGATGCTGGTGTGCCGCGGGATTTTTTTTAAGGTTAAAGTGTGCCGTGGCTCAGAAAAGGTTGAAAAACACTGTCCTAGAGAACAACACGTTATTTTGATTTGGCCTAAAAAGGACATATTTATAACCAATTGACCACTGGGGTCACTTTTCTAATAGATTAATATAGGATTGGGAGGGACTTTAACACTAATAATAACAATATTTGTATTTTGCATAAACTTTTTCCAAAACTAGCAAGTATCTAGGACAAAGTAAAACTTAAAACTCTGTGTGTCCACCCACCTGCCAATCAAACAGTCGTGCCCAAAACAAATCCCTAAATTTGAGAAAAAGACAAACCCAAAAAGATTATTCCTAAATGTGTTTTAAAAAAGAAATATAGCAACGCCAGGCCACTTGCACATTTCTGTTTGACCAGAAATCTGACTTTGGACATACCTGCAGTATTTTCTATGACGAGGTTAGTCTGTGGCAGATAAATCAAGAAAAGTTGCAGCACCGTTTGAGTCCAGATTCAAGGCAACAATCCAGGTCAAGCCTGAAGACTGAGAAAGGGGGAAAAAACCCCACAAAGCCCAGAGGGGCAGCCTCCAAATGACAAGGCTGTTCTCTGCCTGACACTGCTGTATTCCGCAGACCTCTTAGACAGAAGAGTGTCAACCACTGCCTCTGCCAGTGACACACTCTTTTCCCATGATGCCTTGCCATGTTTACGGACTCTGGTCAAGCACGTTCGTTTGTCGGCGGCATAGGAGCTCCTCGGACGAGCAGAGGGGGGAGAGAAAGTGACAGCCGCATTGTTGTGGAGGAGATGGAAGTTACTGTGACAACGGAAAGATGGAAGGAGATAGAGGAAGACTAGGAGGAGGAGGTTGGCTGGTGCTTCTGCTCTTTAACCACTTGGCAGTCTTCTCTTGATTAGGGGCCTAGCCGTCAGTCCCAGTGGAGTCTCACCAGCTGAATCACCAGAGACAGCCTCCTCTGTAATAGTGTCTGACAGGCCAGCCAGAGCCACAGCGGAGCTGACACAGATGATCCGTTTTCCGGGAGAGATGCCTGACACAATATCTTCCAGAGTCCGGCATCTTCCTACTCCACCTGCACGACGAAGCAGACTTAACTCTCCTAAAGGGCCTGTGTAGGTAAGCGGCACATAGACAACACATGTTTCCTGGGTTTAATTATTTGAACAGCTGTCCGTGTGGGTGTGTGTGAAAATCCACTCAATTTCTTCATTAATGCAGGCTTTGGCTTTAGCTCTTCTACTTTAAACACTGTGTAGAAATTTGCCACTGTGGGACATTAACATTGTCCAGTTCAGTCTTTCACCTGTCAATGGTCGCCCAGTCCCACACCAGATTTGACCAAACGGTTAACTGACAAAAACAGCAAGGAACATTCTTTTTTTTTTTTAAATTGTAATCAATTATTTTAATTTGACCTTTTATTTATTTATAATGAGATAACCTAATAATTCCACTGAAATGAGGACTACTGCCTAAAGGAGAACAACCTAGTAGAAAATTAGTGAATATTGGAAATTAGACATTGAAATGACTAAAGCAGCAAAAATAAATTCACGTTTTTGGAAAGTATAGAGATAATGTCATACTTACAGCCACATTTTTAATTATGTACTATTAATGAGGTACAACTTTCCTTAAACTATTCTTTTTCTAAATATTACAGCCCTACTAAAATTATTCTTTTTACTTTTTTTTATTTCTAACAGATCAGCCATTTTAGCGTTTTGAGATCAATTGCTCAATAGGAAACTTTTATGATGGAATTGGAGCTTTATATTAGTTAACCACATAAGGTTTTCATAAAGTGAAGTGTAAGGTGTTCATTAGGGCTGCTTGATCAATTTCCTTGCTATTCCCCCACATCTCTAATGTTCTGTCATCTGAGTCCATGCTGCTGCAGTCTCCCTGTGCTGTGCTTTACACTGGCCTGTATCTGAAAACAAATTTGGAATTATTCCGTTCACGTGGCCATCAGTAAAAAGGTTATTAATGAATGCAAATATATGGAATGGGGTCTGCATCACAAGCCTCTCTCCGTACCACCTGGGTCTTTGTGAACATGAGTGTGTCGGCATAATCATAGGTATGTTATCATTTTACTTTTTTTTATTTCAAACCTATTTTAAACCTAGCGCAGCAATGAAGAGAGCTGGATGTGGAGAGTGAGGGTGAAGTTGGGGAGGGGAGGGGGGCATATCAAATGTGTCTGTGCTACTTGAAGAGCATCTACATTTCTAGCCTTGTAAATTTTTCCATCATTTTTTTTTTTTAAAGGTGTGCATCAAAATGCTTTCACTGATTCTTGTTTAGTGAAATATCAAGGACATTCTGCCCTTCTACCCCCACCCTTTTTTTTAACGCCTCCATCAACATCACATGAACCCACATTATTTTGCATTTTCTCTTTGATGTGAAGGGAGCTTCGGCGTTCCAGCCATCCAAGACCAAACATTACACGGCTCCCGGCAGGAAAAAGTGGGAGAGCAATTTGAGGTCAGGCATCACTGTGAATAGTGGCCACACCAGCCGCCAGCGGGGAGCATGTTAGAGGCCAAATGTGCAGCCTGTGTGTAGTACTTAATTCTTTTATATGGCCTCAAGAAATATTTTAGTGAGCAGCATTGTAGGAAGGTAATAAAAAGATGAAGAGATTTTGCACAAAAAATTGAAAAAAAAGGAAGTTATTATACCTGCTGCAGAGTATGTTTTAAAAGAGACACACTGGCAATTGTCTGAGCTATACAAATCCTTTTACTGCATTTAAAAATAAGGTTTCACTAGAATAGGAAATGAATAAAGTCATTTGATTGGCAAGCTAGCAGTTTGTCAGCCTGATATCCACATTTGGTATCAAAATTAGGCTTGATCAAAAAGTATTGGATGGATGGATGGATGGATGGATGGAATGTACATTCTGTATATACACCTGGTGTGCATTTGCATATTTGTATATTGATATATATATTTGTGTACATATTTACATATACGTATATATATTTATATATGTATATATTTTTTAATACTTTTTTGTGTGCGTAAGATAATTGTTGTTTTCTTCTTTCTCTTTACACCAATGTGGGACAGTTTGCAATTTCGTTGTACTGTTGTCCCTAGTGTGATTGTACAATGAAAATAAAGCTTTATCTTATCTTCTCTTATCTTATCTTACTCTTAACCAATGGTGCACGCTTTCGTCACAGCCAATCATAAATCAAATTCCTGCATTTTAATTTATAGAAGTTTTTTATCTGCATTCCAGGTTTTTTCACTGGTCCACCTCCACTCCGTTCTGCTCCTGGGTCTTCGCTTTGGGTTGGTCTGGCCTTAACCACCATCAGTGTCTAGGCTCTGGGGTTTTTTCCACATGCTCCAATTTCATCCAAAGCATCCAAGATGTTGCCAGACCAGAAGCTATAACTAAAAAGTAGTTTGTTTTTGTTTGTGCTTGTTGTCATCTGTGATTCTTAAGAAAGATTTTTTTTTTAAATCTGTATTAACTGGTTATGCTATCCAAAATTCAGTAATTAGATCCAACTAAGAACAAAGGGATTGGTGTAAAGTGCTCCCTCACTGTCTCGCGGTCACCTTTCACAATCTTGCCGTTTCTGGGATTTTTTTCAGTGCAATTTTGCATAATTGTTTTACAGCGTACTGTGTTCTGTGTCCTAATTGGCTGTTGACCTTGTCAGTCAATCTCCGTGCCGTGTCTCGTGTATAGAATGCGTTAAGCCTGGTGCATTACCATTAATTCTTGATTGCAAGCAGATCTTTGTTTTTGTTCTATATCACTGGACTTATTTCTCTGCACAGGTTTGAACTTGAGGTTGAACAAGAAAGAAAAGTGTGAAAATGTTCATGTCTGTTCAAGTGTGTAGTGAAGGTTCTCAGAGCCTTAAAACTCTATAATCCTACTTTACTGATTTCACCTATTACGGTTTATAGAACGTATCCCCCACAATAATTGAGGGACTACTATCTTTTTTCTTCTGTTTCTTACATTTGAACATGTGTGCTTTGGTAGAAACTTCCAGAATTTTATGCCAGTGACTCCCATCTAGATGAAATAGACACATTACAAAGCATCCCTTTCTTCAGATGTGTTTTCTAATACCATGACTGCTTCAATTCCCAGTGTAAATAAACCCTTTGAGAATCAGCACTGTGACCTTACAAAGACATAACTCGACCATAACACCCAGCCTCTGTTGTCAGATGAATTTCACCAGGAAGTGCTGAGCGGTAAGTAAGACTTTGCAGTGTTGAAAAGAATGTTGCTTTGCAACAGCTTGACTCAGTTTAGAAGGAGAAGGTCTTGGAGCTTTTAGGAGCCACGGTGTAGCAAGCCTAATGCATTTTGGCGATGAACAGTGACCATTGATGCAACTACAACAAAAACTCTTCTTTTGTCTTTTTTAAACGAGACAATTTTTGAAAAATTACTGTGGGTTTTGACTTTCAAGCATTTTTTTAATTACCAAAAGATGGCCATAAAAAAACTATGTTGACATTGATTAGAAATAATTGATTATTTCAGGAGTTTACAACACTAGGAAGTTTATGTTTACGCTCTCTGATGAAATCCAGGCAGAGCCATGAAGACCCAAACAAAGAGGCCAAAGATGCATAACTGAGTTGACCTCAGACTCTTGGTATCAGGGCTAAAAAAAAAAAAAAACCTGTGTGACCTGCTCTTTTCTGAGAGCACACAGAGCGCCTCAGTGTACAATGACAGCAGTATCAGTGTGAGATCACTTGAAGAGGAATGGAGCTGTAATGTCGTTTATCTACAGACCTCTTTTAACGGTTGCTCTTGGGGGGAAGAACAAAAATTGAGATAAAAGCCGACCAATCGAGTGTCAGCCTGTTTGTGCCGATGACGTGCTGATAAAAGTTAACGAATTATAGTGCAAACTTTCCCTCTTTTAAACACTGTAGCTTCGTTTATTCTAAAGATTTCATTGGAGCAGCTCACAAGCATTATAATCAATACACAGCTGATGGGTGTTCTCCTTTTTTCAAAACAGGTTTTGTTGTAAACTTACGGATCTCATGATAAAGAACGGCAAAATTTCACAAATTTGTACCATTAACCACAGCATCTTTAGTCAGTGATCCATACAGTACGGTGTGGAAGAGCTGTTATAAAAGGAGATATACTGTACAATAAGCCATTCTGCATAGCCCATGAGACTAATCCTCGACTATCTATTCCACACACTAGACTTTAATAGAGTTCACGTCAACCCAAACGGACAAACTAACATTTTTAACCCGCTTAAGAGAATTATACAACCTTGATCATGCCCTTCCTATTTTATAAAAACTATGAGACTTTAAACGCTCTTTTCTTTGTCTGTACTTCTTTTTTCTTCACCCAGTGAGAACAGCCTGTCAAGGAAATGCATTTACAGCTTTATTAGATCAAGTTGGTTTCACCCAAAATGTAAATGAACCCACTCACTGTCATAAGCACACCCTGGACCTTGTTTTAACCCATGGTATAGAGATCAGCCAGCGGAGTGTCCTTCCTCATAACCCTATCATTTCTGATCACTTTCTGATTACCTTCCAGTTTACATTAGAACATGCTACTGCCCCAGGGAATAAGAAACAGCTTAGAAGAACCTTATCTGACCGTTCTGTGTCTGAGTTTAAACACACAGTACAGCCAGTACTTAGTGATATTCTGAGCAAATACTCTGAGTCCAGCTCCCACAGCATCAGTCTTGGTATAAATGACATGTTTGTTAATGATGCCTTACAAGCCCTTAGGAGTACACTCCATGTTGTTGCCCCCCTGAAACCTAAAATCGTTAGACAAAACCGAGTAGCACCGTGGTTTAACGCTGAAACACGCTCTCTTAAACAAGAAACCCGTAAGTTGGAAAGAGAATGGTGCCGCTCCGGTTCAGAGCAGTCTCTGAATACCTGGAAACATAGCCTATAAAATGATAAAAAAGCTCTGCATAGAGCTAGAAGCCAGTACTATTCAACCTTAATATCAGAGAATGGAAATAATCCAAGATTTCTTTTTAGCACTATTGCTAGATAAACTCGCAGTCAGAGCTCAGTAGAACCACATGTTCCTGTTTCTCTCAGCTCTGATGATTTTCTTACATTTTTCGATAGTAAAATTTCAAATATTAGACATAAGTTGAATCAAGTTATTCCTACTATCAGCCCAGAACAGGCTGAAGCGGTAGAAGTGGAGGCATCCATAGAAACCTCTGTAACATTGGACTGCTTCACTGCTGTGGATCAAGCGGAAATAACATCAATTATTACGTCCTCCAAATCCTCAACGTGTCTGTTAGACCCAATTCCCACTAGGCTTTTAAAAGAAGCCTTCCCCCTAATTAATGAACCTGTATTAACAATAATAAATACCTCTCTGGAAACAGGTTATGTGCCACAATCTTTTAAATATGCAGTTGTTAAACCTCTTCTGAAAAAGCCCAGTTTGGATCCTAGCATCTTGGCCAACTATAGACCAATATCAAACCTCCCCTTTATTTCAAAAATCCTAGAAAGAGTTGTAGTTAAGCAGCTTTACTGCCACCTACAGGACAACAGCCACTTTGAAGACTTTCAGTCAGGGTTTAGACCTCAACACAGTACAGAAACTGCACTAGTTAGAGTCTTACATAAGTCTAGAGACTTATTACTGGTCTCAGAAAAGGGACTGCGCTCTATTCTGGTCCTGTTAGACCTCAGTGCAGCCTTTGACACTATCGACCCCAGTATTTTACTCCAAAGGTAAGAGCATGACATCGGAAGAGCATGACATCGAGAGGATCTGCCCTCCAGTGGTTTGAATTCTATTTATCCGATAGGTACCAGTTTGTTAATGTTGATGGACAGTCCTCTCATTGCACTCAAGTTAGCTACGGAGTCCCATATGGCTCAGTTTAAGGAGCAAACCTGTTTATGCTTAATATGATACCCTTAGGAAACATAGTGAGGAAACACAGCATTTATTTTCACTGTTATGCAGATGATACGCTGTTGTATTTATCTATTAAACCTGAAGAAAATGACCATATAAGGAAACTGAATGCCTGCATCAGAGACATCAAGACCTGGATGACAATTAATAACCTCCTCTTGAACCCAGAAAAAACTGAGGTCATTATACTTGGTCCTAAAAACCTCAGAGATGCTCTGTCTGCTCAGATAGTCTCCCTGGATGGCATAAGTATAGCTTCCAATTCCACAGTTAGAAACCTTGGGGTTTTATTTGACCAGGACTTATCATTTAAGGCTCACATATCTCAAGCGCATAAAACTGCATTTTTTTCTCCTGCGTAATTTATCTAAGATCAGAAATATGCTTTCCAAAGTGATGCCGAAAAACTCATCCATGCGTTTGTTACGTCTAGACTGTATTACTGTAACTCCTTGTTAGCAGCGTGTCCTAAGAGTTCCTTAAGAAGTCTCCAGGTTGTTCAGAACTCAGCAGATAGATTGTTAGCAGGAACTAGCAGAAGAGATCACATCACTCCTGTGTTAGTTTCACTTCACTGGATCCCAGTTGATTCTAGAATCAAGTTCAAAATCCTCCTGCTAACCTATAAAGCCTTGGTGCAGCAGTAGGGCGGTCGACCCATGATCGTAAGATTGCAGGTTTGATGCCCGCCTTGCATGTGTCAAAGTGTCCTTGGGCAAGACACTGAACCCCATCTTGTCTCTGGTGGGCGGTTGGCGCCAGTGTTCGGCGGCGGAACGCCACCAGTGTGCGAATGTGTGTGTGAATGTGTGTGTGACTGTAAAGCGCTTTAGGCCTTGTAGGTGGAAAAGCGCTATATGAGTATACGCCATTTACCATTTACTTACATGGTATGGCCCCTCCTATATCAAAGACCTCATAGTGCCTTACCATCCAATGAGAACACTTCGCTCCCAAAATGCAGAACTGGTTGTGGTTCCTAGAATTAGTAAAAGTACAGTTGGAGATGGAGCGTTTAGCCACCAAGCCCCTGTTTTATGGAATAAGCTCCCAGCTCATGTAAAAGAGGCCGACTCAGTTTCTACATTCAAAGTTAGACTGAAAACATTCCTCTTTGGACACGCTTATTGTCAGACTACTTAGTATTCAGAGATTATTTACCTAATGAGATGACACATCTCAAGGGGCTTATCCTACAAACAAATAAATTGAAATTAAAATTACTGTTAATGTGTTTAAATTAAACTTAATAACAATAACAATTAGTTGTTAGTAGGCTGATAGTAATTTTGAAGCTGGGGTAACTATGGTGCACTGGGGTTCTGTCCTCTCTTCTCATCTACTTCTACTTTCCTTCTCTCCTCTATTCTTGATTATTATTCATCATTTAGTTCTCCATGCCTCTGTTTGGTGCAGTGCCATTCATGTACTGTCCCTCCTTCCCACTCCCCTCCTGGGGAGTGGACTCGCGCCCCCAGCCGTCCCCCAACTCCATCTGGATGAAGCTCATCTGCTGGACTTTAAACACGTAGTTGTAGGGTTAGATAAGTTAATTCTTCTCTATGAGTTCTGTTTCATTGCCTGTCCGTCCTGGGGGAGGATCCCTCCTTCATGTGGGCACCCTTGAGGTTTCGTCTTTTAAAGTTAAAGTTTATTATTATCCTATTGAATTCTATGCATGATTATTGATGCATTGTTGCATGATTCTATGCAGGATTTATGATCCTTTTTGATTGTATGTTTACCTTACAATTACCGGTACGAAGCCCATTGAGATGACTGTTGTAAAATTGAAAAATTACATAGAATTTGAATTGAATTAATAATTCACAAAATGCTATAACACAAAAAAGTAATGTAACACAACAAAAATATTAAAATCATGGGGTTTGCTGTGAAGTGTGATCTAAACCTAGTTGAACCTCTGCAGCATGCATGAAATCAACAAAGATCAACAGAGCCAACTCACACATATATAAATGATCTCAAGGTTCCAAACACTACGCAGCAAACCGTGAGGTCATTGCTGTGTATGGAGCCTGATTTTACAGGAAGCCAGCCTGCAAAAGCACTGGACTGCTTTGTTTGGAGTCTTTGACCAAAGCATAAAATCAATCCCACAGTCTAGTTTCAGGGTTGACATACTACTCCCACCTTGAGTAGTGGTATGCCATTAGGTGGGTATATTTAACGTACTGGTTGATGTATGGAGAACAACTTGTGAACCCAGTCACAACCCTGTGAACCCTGTAATTAAACACTGACATAAAGAAAGAAACAAAACGGCAATGGGGTTGACACCATGCATTGAGAATCCTTGAAGTATGAACATACATGTTGACTGACAAATGGTTTTGATGTGTTTTGTTCTCCTAAACATTTATTACAAGCATACTTTTTACAAGTGTTGCGCTGTAGGAGACTTCTGCTGTGTTCACACCAAATGTGATTCGAGCGGCAGCAGTGGCTGGTTTTACTGTTAAAACACACAACGAGGAGCAGCTAATGTGGTTCGATTAGACAGCAATGGTAAGGTTTAGGTGGTACAGCGAAATTTATGCAGCATAGCACGCATTTTCCAGAGTCGAAGAAATGGAAACTTTGGAGAATAGTCACATTGCGTCGACCAATCAAGAGCTAAGCTTTGGTAGTGACATGTTGATGATCTGGTCAGCGGGTAGAGTCCAAGACTAATTGAGAGAGAAAGTTCATTGCTAGTGTTGTAATCTGGGGATCAATGCAGGACAGAAAGTCATCCAACTAGGCCACAGAGACAGAAGTTGGAAAATCTGAGGTATTCTCATCAGATGAAAACCAAGTGTGAATTCCCCTTATTCGAGTACGAAACAGAGGCGGCTTGCATAAAATAACATCTTTTTAGAAAATCAGCTAAACACAAAGCGATTTAGACCAACACTTTTCAAAGAATTTCAATTAATTCGATTTAAGTGTTTTACTTTGCTCATTATTCCTTTATTTAGCATTTATCATAAATCAATCATTAAAAAGAGGTAAATAGAAGGGAACCTGCACTACAGAGCTGTAAGTTGCTCTCACAGCAACCCTCGTGCATTATTACAACACGTAACAGAACCCAAAGCTTGATCGACCTGCAGTTTCTATTTAAAGACATCAAGCTCGAACAAGCCAGTTGACTTGCAGTGTTACACTCAAAGCAATCTGACATCAAAGCAAGTTGACAAAAGCCTTCTGGGTCTTACCTTCAAATCGCAAATGCACGTCACCATCTCTCCGATTCTTAAACATTCCGCATCAAACTTGCATGTGTTTGTGTCGCACAAGAACAGGTCTGTGTCCCGGTCATCGGAACCTGGAGGGCGAGAGCGTAAAAAATACATCAGTGACTAAATGTTTCTTTGTTCAGCCCTCGAGCAACTGCTTCCCAACCCCGAACCTCCTGTTAGTTATTAGTCATGGCACCTAAAAAGAAGACACACTCTTTGATCAAATTGCGTGCAATTAAAAAAGACAACGCCATGGCCTTTTCTGCCAAAGGGATAAGCACGCTTAAAGAAGTAGTGCGGAGTCAAAGGAAGACATGAACAAAAGGCTCTTCTTTTTTGATCCTCTTTCTCAGTTTTAGCTGATAATTGTGGCCATAATCTCTACTAACTGACACGATGGGTGTTTTTTTGGCACGTCAGGTGCTTCAATGGTCGTAGCACGAGATTACACCCCTTCGTTTTTATCTGCTCTTTTTTCCCCCTAAATATTTACTTGAGCTCCACAAGGTTGACTCTCGGGGAGCCGTCCTGAAGAGGCGAACCTGAGCTATAGACTGATTCAGGCTGTGTTATGGATCTAAAATGACAATCTGAATCAAATCACAGTGACATGGCCACGAGACGGTGCACTGGGCTCCAGGCTATTTGTCTACCTGAACCAATGGCCCACAGAAAAAGCTCCTCCGTGTACACAAAGCTTTTTTCGGAGAGAAAATTGGTTTAGATCTGACAAAATTCCAGCTGACACGGAGATGGAAGTTTGATGTTGAGGCAGAGGCAGCAGGAGGTTAAACTTGCAGCCACAGTTGTCACAAAAATAATGTCATTCATGGTTTTTGGTAAATGACCTCCACATTTAAGAGTGTCATTTGAATCTTCAAAGGGAAAAACTTTGCAAAATGAGCAACTTACAAACACAGTGTTTTCTGATTGACAAAGACAGCTCCTTATGTTAAGGGGCTATTCGTTCAGCAACCATGCGCTGACTGGGAAACCACCAAGAACACCATATTCTGTCATTGATGGGGGGGAAATTCAAACTGTCTTTAGACGAAAAATTAAGAAGTTGACCAAAAAAAAAAAAAAGTGGTGTAGCGGCAAGAAGGTTAGAATCCAAGCTGGGACCTTTATGTGTGGAGTTTGCATGTTTTCCTTGTGTGTGTTTGGGTTTTCTCCGCATACTCTGTCCATTCCAAAAGCATTCTTCCTAGGTTATTTAGTGACTAAATTGTCATTAGGCGTGAATATGTGTGTGTTCTGACAGGTTGGTGATCTGTCCAGGCTGGACCCCTCCTTCACCTAACACAGGGGTGTCAAACTCATTTTCACCGAGGGCCACATCATCATAGCGGCTGTCCTCAAAGGGCCAGATATAACTTAGACATGTAACTAAATGTAATGAAAAAAATAATATTTGCTTTTTACTCTAGCATAAATTCTTTTACATTTGATTCTGTCAGGTTAGGTTAGTGGACAGTGTTTAAGTCCTAATGTACAGTTGCCCAATCCGATATTTCAACTCCAATTCCCCCTAGATATGAATAAATACACACCAATTTTTATTTTAATAATTTGAAAACTTTTATGCTCTCGCGGGCCACATAAAATGACATAGAGGGCAACATTTGGCCCCCGGGCCTTGAGTTTGACACATGTGACCTAACAGTTGCTAGGATTGTCCCCATTAACCCAGAAAGAGACTAAGAAGGTTTGGAAGATGGATGGATGGAAAACAACATGCCTTGAGTCGAACTCAAAAATATCTATTTTCTTAAGTTTTTGTCTAATTTGTACTGAGACGATTAATCAACTTAATTGATTAATACAGTATTACCCCCTTTTATGGGGGGGGGGGGGGGGGGCATTTGCGAATTAGCTGAATCCGCAAATAGGGAGAACCCCCCACCCTCCTTATTTATCAAAATCATTAGTCACAGTTATTAAGAAAAAGGCGGAGACAGAAACAAGCATGTCCCAAATTTCTAGGTTTATTCTGACCTTTAGAGCCATTGCAAACTTGTTTATCAATCAATATAAATGATTACAGTTATCCATACTGAAAATATAAGTGCAGCTACAGTAGTGTGATAACCATGCTAAAGTACATCCTATAAAAGCTCCTCTCTCTGCTTTTTTACCTAGGCTTTCAGAATGACAACATAATTTGATGCAGTCAAAAAAAAAAGGCGAAAGGAACTAAAGGTTCAGAGACTGTGGTGTGATGGGAATTTAAAACTGCACATGGGCATTGCAAATGCACATCTTTCATGTTAAAGATGAACATCGCCAGTTGCGTTCTCCTATTTGTCTCACTTCATGGTGCTTCGCCTCAGGGGTTACTGACTGATCTAGAAGGAAAGGCGTGCCACATCCTTAAGCTTATTTAACCTACACCTCAAAAGAATGACTATGTAAGCGTGTTAAACGTTTATCTTCTCTGAGACGAAGCATTTCTTCAATGGTATAAAAAAGCTACTTGGTTGTGATTAATCACATCTTATAAAAAAAACTGCTCAGTCTGTCTCACGTCTATCTGATACATTATCCTCTATAAAGTGCACTTCTACTCTTACGCAGGATTTTTGCCAGACTTCATCCCTTAAACAACTTTCAATACACCTTGGCAAATGACAAAATTTTGACATTTCCCTTTAAAATGCACATTTTTTAACGATATAAAGAAGGGGATATCTGAAGCAATCTTCAGCCTGGATTTTTTTTTCCTCAATCTCCAAGTGTGGCAGAAACTGCTAATACAAAAAACTCAGTGTTAAATTGGTACAGCTGATGGAATTCAGCACAAATACCCCAAGGCAAGCCTCTCAATGAAACAAAACACTATTATCCGTGACCTTAGCTTCATCGTGCCCTCTTCACGCTTTTTGCAATACCCGCCCCACCTTCTTTACCCCACACATAGATGTCTCAGCATGATGGACACTCATACACACAGAGATCTGTAACCTGTGTATGTTTATCAATGTCCCTGTGCACTCGAAAAGGCCCTTCTTGGAATAACAGAACCTCAGCAGACAATGCTCCTCCGTGAAAGAGAAGTCCACTTCAAAGTGAACCTACTCCACAACCTACTCCTTAATGACCATGAAGTATCACATCTTTGTGGGAAAACACAATGTTTAAGGCAAGACACAAGAGGTCTCAATGCTTTAAATTAACAGACGAAACCAAATATTTTGCCTGTACAGGGCCATAGAAGGTGGTATTGGTGGGGTGCACTGCAAATGTTGGTTATTTTGACTGCATTTATTTCAGCTTTGCCTTTTTGGATGCTACACAAAGAAACCCAAAATTTAACCACTGTAATTTGTTCTATGGAAACAATATAAACGGAAACTCTGAATTGGTTAAATAACTCCTTCTCCCTTGTGTGAGACGAAAACAGACGGGTCTTTGACTACACGGATTTTCACCTCAGGAAAGGAACAGATTTTTTCAATGTAGAATCCTGAGACATAGCAAACCCAGCTGTCCTTATGGCTAGATCAGAGGCGCTCATGGTGGCAGAAAGAGGGAAAACCTGTGCTAGCACGTAAAATACTAAGGTCGTAGACCCCTCAGTGAGCCCTTAGGGCAAAAGGTTTATGCACATTTTTTACAACCTGCAGGCTACAAGCGACAAGTCGTTGGAACTGCCAGATTTACAGTCTAAGGTGTGTCTCCCTTACGTTGCATGGAGAGTACGTCTCACGACTGTCAGTTAGTTTACAATGTCTCCGTTACCTCTCCCCCCGTCTTCTAGAGGAGTGGTTTTCCTGCCACTCCCATGTTAAGTAGTTCATCCACAAACTTTGGTAATCAGACCCCATGCCCTCTCTCTCCTCACTGAGTCCTCGTAAAATGCATGTTTTGTGTTAGAAATGATGTTATGTTTTCCTACCCCTGCGGCAGCCCAGTGACCCCAAAAAGGATCAAATGGGTTAATGAGATAGATGAATAGATGAATGAACGAATGAATGAATGAATGAATGAATGAATGAATGAATGAATGAATGAATGAAGGTTTTCGCACTTCCAAAATTAAACTTCGTCATCCATGGCGAAAATGAACGAATGTGTTATAACGTGCGTTATCGCGTGGACACGTCCCCTTAAATACAAAATAACATTTTATAAACTTTTTATTTTGAAAGTACAGTTTTATTTTGACCTGTTTTCCATTTCTCTGGCTTTTTTGCTGCAAAATTAACACATCAACAGAACTGCTGCATAAAGCTTGCATTGTGGAGGGATGGATGTGAGACGCAGACATGACGGAGGCAATGGAGACGCACCGCAGATGGACCAGTGTGAATCAGCTTTAATACAAAATGCAAGGGTGATGTTGGTAAGACCCACGCATGTCTTTCAGATTGTTCTTTATTTGGCCCCCCAACCCAAATCCTGCAGACAGGGTCCTATAGGAGCCGTGAGGCAAGAGTGTCAATAAGGACCTGCATCATCCGTGCAACTCAAATAAGACTTACAAATACTTCACGGTACACTTACCACAGACACGACAATAGTACATTCCCTTTTCAATGAGTCTCCACGGAACAGCAAGACCCACCTTCGCTCCCCTGAGCCCATAAGAACCCAGCATTTCAGAAAAATGTCAATATGTTCTGTGGTCCATTTGGTTTGTGGTATATTGCATTACCTTTTATTTTTTAAAATGGGTCTTGCTTCTTGTGGGTTAAGAAACACCGTCCCTCTAGGACTCTCCATGGGCTTGGACAACCCAAAACCTGCAGGAGTCACATGTAACTATAGCTTAAGATGTCAAGTTGTTGGAGCCTAGCAAGATATTTTGTGTCTAGTTAATGCAATTATTCGTCACAAACAGTTGGTCTACCTTTGTTCTCTTCTTGGTATTTGCCTTTTCCCATAATGTATGTTTTTTCTTCCAACGTTTCCTGCTCCTTTTCATCTATGCTAGCAACAAAGATAACAGGATTTTAACCCTAAAAACTTTTACCTCTGATTACACGATCTATAAAATATTTAGGCTGTTTGAGCACACATTTTTGGCAGTCGGAACCGGGTTTCTTTAAGCAGGAAGCAACAAAAAAAAGGTATTTCTATTTAATAACAGGAAAAGAAAATGCTACTCCTCCACACGCCATTAAACTATCATATGAACCAAGAAACAGATGTGCAGACTGGACAATTTTTTTTTGGGCTAGAGGAAATCATGCATCAGTAGAAAACAATAACTTTGAGTGGGATTCATGACTGCTGGAGACATTGTCGTAGTGCTATACAATACAATGCAATCATGACACACGTGACAAAACAATCCGTCTGGACTGAAAATACAAAGAGGATTGTCTGTGAAGTGTTTACCAGGAAAAACTACAAAACAGGTTTTGTTAAGACGTGAAGTTTCTGAAAATATATAACGATAAAACAATAACAAAGATGCCAAGAGATTATCATTTTTCAGAAGCACAGAGGAGCTGTCGAAGTGTAGGCTAAAGGGAAATTGCAAAAAAAACGTGTTAAATAACAAATGCAGGCTTCAAGCACAACCTAATTTTCACACCTAAAAATACATAATTAGACATCTATCTATTTAAGAGAAACTGATGTGTGCAGCAAAACAGGACAAGCTTGGTGCCATGTGTAGATTTTAAGAAGAAGTAAGCTTTTTACAAAAAAGTACAACCTTTGCCTTGCTTGTATAGAATTTACCATTAATAATGGAGAAGTGGGCTGGTTACTCGATGGTTGCAAGAACTTTATAACACGTTTCACAAATACAGCCTAAAAAATTGATGATGCAACACTTTCCTTAAAAGCACAGAGGTTCCGAACAAGAAACATTTTAGATTGTGTTAAATCATTTATGTATATTTACAAAGCACACATCGATCAAGCACAACAGACTGCATTAATACATCTCAAAATTAAGAACTGAAAAAAACTGGTAATGGTAACTGGTGTATATTTGTATAGCGCTTTACTACCTTCTTGGAAAGTTTACAGCCAAGGTGTCATTCACCTATGCAGGCACACATTCACACACTGATGCCAAACTCAGCTGCCGAACGCTGATGCCATTCTATAACCACCAGGAAGGTGGGATTTAGTGTCTTGCCCAAGAATACATTGGCGAGCAACGCTGGAATCAAACCTGCAATGTTCCGATCAGACGTCGACCGCTCCATCTCTAAACCACCTTTTTAGTGAAGACTTTGATTTATTAATAAGAATGTTTTTTTACAACGTGAGAAATAAATCCTCATTCCTTTTTGGTCCAGCTTTGATCTTAGACCAACTCAAGAGAACACCTCACGATAAATCCAAACATCTGCCTGTTCGTCGGTGACCTGCCTGGCTGCTGAAGCGCTCTGTAGATCTGCTTCGAGACTGCAGAACTTTGGGTTTGTAATGGATTTGGGAGCCCAGAGGTTGTCTGATTGGGCCTGCTCCCGTCCAGAGATCCTTGCCTGCTTGAGGTTATAAAGAGCCATATGTTGTAGGAATTGCAACGTCTTCAAAATCTGCTGATGCTATAAAGCTCACTCTTCAATGTGAAAAGCTGGCACATGCTCTTGTAAACATTCCATAGAAAATCCACAAACTGTGAATAATCTTTAGGTTTTATGTAATTTTTTTGTATGAATTCATTATTTTAGATCATATACAATGCTGTAGAATTATTATGGTCTTTAAATGAAACAACTTTATCGCAAATAAGCAGAGTACAGGAAATGTAGGTATGTTTTACTTCTTAATATTCATTGGAAGACTGGAATTTGCTCAGTGGCACATTTGCTTCCAAGCCTTCTCCGTGAGGTACCACAAAGTTCTGCCCATTTCAGCACTTTTGGGGCCAGAGAACATCCCCATTAGAGTTCCTCTCAGTCCATCCAGTGGAGAGTATGCATTACAGCGAAGGCCACCTGTCAAGCTGGCTACCTTCCTCTTGGCTCCTAACAAAAGACCTTTTCTCCCCTTCCAACACTCGAATGTTCTAAATGATATTACCCCATTCTAGGAATATAAAAGTTTATAACCCTGAATAATGGGTTCACATTTTTTACAGCTGGTCTTTATGTGCAAGTGAAATGCTCCTTGGCCAGTCGGCATCAAGAAATGGACAATGAGGTTGCAGTATTGCTTTTGTTAGAGACCAGTTCTCTAAAAAGAATATTTTAAAACACTACATGTATGTCAGACATATGTCAAAAAAAGCATTGAATCTTTTCACTCAACTTGTGCCTTATTCACCACTGCTCTTTCAGGTTCATGCAGGCTGTCTGCAGGCGAAAAAATGACAAATCTGTATGGGGCACCCATGTGGTTTGCAGAAAGTTTTAAGATTGTAGACTGCTCGGTGAGCCCGTAGACCGAAAATGTTCATGCACATTTAATTCTACGGGCTTCCTACAAGCAACAGGTCGTAAGTAAGGGTGAAGTGGGTGAGAAGCAGGCGTATTGTACGATTTTTCAATTCCCTGAACACAGCGGACTGTGGAGGGAGCTCATGTTTAAGTGATAAGGGCTGTAATGTATCACCTGAACACCCTGTGCCAAGGACCCAGTACGCAGACGTTAACAATGACTAGGGTGTGATGTTTTGGTACTGTACGACAGCACGTTTGTTATAAGTATGAGCAACTTAAATCCATGTTCTTCTGCTCATCCAGGACCGGGTCGCTTGAGCAGCAGTCTAAGCAGAGATGCACAGACTTTCTTATCCCCCAGGCTATTTCCTCCAGCTCCTCTGATGGGGACCCCAATGCGTTCCCAGGCCAGCTGAGACATACAATCACTTCAGGATGTTCTGGGTCTTCCCCAGGGCTTCTGTCCAGGGGACATCTGGACCAGATGCCTGAGTCATCTCAACTGGCTCCTTTCAATGTAGAGGAGCAGGGGCTCTACTCCAACCTCTCTCTCGGGGTGACGGAGCTCTGCCCCCTATCAACCCACCCTGCGGAGGAAGCTCATTTCAGTCACTTGGACTCAGGACCTCATTCTTTCAGTCATGACCCAGAGCTCCCGACCATAGGTAAGTACTAGAACAAAAATCGATTGAGACCTATGCTAAAACCTTTTTTATTGGTGGGGGACTGATTACTTTCAAAGGATTTTTATGTAAATTCTTTATTTTTGGGGATTTTATTAAATATCAAACTATATCTAAACTTATAGCCCAGCAATGATCTAAAGACACTCATTGTCTATGTACAAAAAAACATACATATGTTTGATGTGACCAATTCTATTTTAATCAGTGTCCTCTGTCTGAATGGAATCCATTTTCAGCCTAATCTCCTCCATCATTGCTTAAATGGTGAACTTGCTCTACCCTACTAATGGTCACGGTAAAGACGTAACAGCGATACAAAAGTGAAGTGGGTTTAAGCCAGGGGTGTCAAACTCATTTTCACAGAGGGCCACATCATCATAGCGGCTGTCCTCAAAGGGCCAGATATAACTTAGACATGTAACTAAATGTAATGAAAAAAAAAAATATTTGCTTGTTACTCTAGCATAAATTCTTTTATATTTGATTCTGTCAGGTTAGGTTAGTGGACAGTGTTTAAGTCCTAATGTACAGTTGCCCAATCCGATATTTCAACTCCAATTCCCCCTAGATATGAATAAATACACACCAATTTTTATTTTTATTTTAATAATTTGAAAACTTATATGCTCTCGCGGGCCACATAAAATGACATAGAGGGCAACATTTGGCCCCCGGGCCTTGAGTTTGACACATGTGGTTTAAGCCATTATATGACGCTATACTGAACACAGCTGTCGACACTTTGAAAAGACTCAATTTGAGTATTGGATTGTTGTCTTTGTTTTTCAGTGTTATGGTGATATTTGGACAATTTGCTAACTTTATATGTCAAAAATTATTTAAAAAAAATAAAACATCCCATGCAGAATCAAGTTTTCGTGATTTTGTGACAGATATCAAAATGTTTATAAACCCTGTGGGGAATCCTAATAATTAAGCTCAATAGTTTAAATATTCCATTGAAAAAGTGTTGGTCTGTCACCAGTGTAATATACAAAAAATGGTCTATACATGAAGTATGTGGCATCTGGCACAGAAAAAATAATTTAAAATAAAACCAAAACCACAACATAAACGGTGGAGTTTGTAATATAAAAGGCTATGCCACCTGCAGGACTATTCCTTATAAGAGAAAACGTGTTTCAATGACAAAACCCGAAGGACGAAAATGAAAGCAATAGAAGAAACTAACAACTAAATTGGAAGATTTAACAAACACCACTGAAAACCAGGCCGATCCACACACGTTAAGAATAAAAAATTGTCACCACAGAATGTTAGTGTCAATGTCAATCTAAAAAAGGAAGTTCTGCACATTTGCAAAGAAAATCATACAGCAAAAAAGTCATCCAGCGGATTTTCGAAGTCACAAATATGCTCTTTAAAACGGCATTTTTCCATCTGCTCCGAATTCACAACAAGTTGAATAAATAAATACTCAGAAATACAGATTTAAGCTTCATTTTCTTCATATTTGTCCTCCACAATGGGAAAAATCCTATAAGAACATGTTAAAAACACACAAAAAACATGTTTTTCCATCGGAGTGGGTGATTAAAAAATTCTTAGTTCCCAGTCATCAAACTAGTAAGAAAGCAAGAACAGCTGTAATGACTGAAACCCAAACAGGTGCAAATGATTAAAACGTCAGCACAGAGGGGCAGAGGACATAAATTAACACAGGACCAGGTTATTCAATCAAAGAACCAAGGCCTGAAAAAACACAGAGCTAACAAACAGAATGTTTACAGGTACAGTGTAATAAAATGACTTTATCACACTGACATAATGATTCAGGAGATCGCTGTTTGCCCCAACAGTTTCATCAGCGCTCTCATTCTGTCTGCTACCAAATGTTAATCGCTGCTGCCGGTTTCCACGGGATCGGAGCGCGGCGCCGCGTCAGAGGCCAGGAAAACGGATACTTCCTGCTCCTGCTTTCCAGCTCCAGGAGAAGAGATTACAGTGACCTGAATAATTAACGAAAACAAGCTGCCAAACATCAAATATTGAACAGGTGATGTTTATATGTTAACGGTTAAGATGGCGAGCTAAGCACTTTCTTGTCTAAAAGAGAGATGCCGCCTGTCCTCCGACCTACCTGGAATCTCACTCCACTAGGAAGATTTAGGGGTCCTTTTCCCGTGTTTTAAGCTTCATACTGATCAATAATTAACAAGACTAAATTAATAATGAGGGCTGAACAACCACAGTGCTGGAACATCCTCTCTTGGCCCTTTCTTATACTTTTTATTTTATTTGATATAAACTGGCAACAAGTGTTGAGCGGCTTATTTTGGGTAATGCAATAAAAAAACACATTAACATGATTCTAATGAATAACCTGAATGAAACAAAGTTTTGGGAAAAGTTTTTTGTACCTTTTTTTTTTTTTTTTCAAACAGGCAGCGCCTCAGCCGCCCCATCTCCTACCACATCATCTGTTTACTGTCAAGGGGTGGTGACTCGCATGCAACTCTGGGGCTTTGGACCGTCGCAGTGACGACGCTTTGAGGCAGACGGCTGATTCTGGACAGACTTCTGTTAAATCACTGCGCCTGATGGGATGTACGAGAGGCTTTTGCATATTTCGCGCTTACCCCTGTCAATATAATTACCCAGGCATCACATGGGGGCTGACACAGCCAACAATAAGTAGAGGTTTTTTGCTGAAGGAGGGATTGAAGCCTTTTTTTCTTGAATTAACCCCCTGGGACACGTGAGCCAGATAATGGGATCATAGAAGAGACTTCTGCCATGCTCGGTCACTACTGGCGACACGTCAGTAGTGACCGAGGACTTTCTTCTTCATGCAAGCAATTCAATTGAAAAAAATGCATTGAGGGTTAGTTTTTTTTTTATAACATCTATTTGACATCCACTCCAATCAAAATCGTGTTTTTTTGTGTTTTTAACATGTTCTTGTGGCATTTTCTGATGATATAGGACTTACATAAAGAAAATAATTCTTTAAGTAGCGTTTCTGAGCTTTTCTTTAATCAGTTGTTAATGGTTGTGAATCAGGACCAGATGAAAAAAATGCAATCTGAAAAAGAGTGCATTTGTGACAGAAAATAGATCCATGTTTGACTTTGTTTTCTTTGTCCAAATTGGCATCTGGCTCCAAACTATACGGTTGGGTGGTTCCAAAATTGCTCACCATTTTTCAACCTGTGGCGTGCTGTAACCAAGTGGAATGGGGTGTAAACAGAGAGCTCTCAGCAACTGGGAGGGGAAGGCGGTCAGCGTTTCTGTGCGTCAACAGTCCCACCCACAACTCAGAGGTGGATTTTTATGAACTACCACCGCTTTCCAGATACTGTTTCCTAGAAAGTGACAGTTTTTGTTTATTTTGGCTAAAAGCGGAGTAATCGTAATTATAATACCAATGCGACCGCTTTTACAACAGCTCAAAAGGATGATCGGAGTGGGTCTTTAGAGCACATTTCAAACATAAAGTCAAAAGTTTCAAATTTTTAAATAGTTATGCAATTAATTATAGATTTTTTGAAGGTTTTACAGCCATAATATTAGCTGAAGTTGCAAAAAAAAAGTAGCACAAGATCTTCGGAATAAAAAGAAGATTTAAATACTTAAGTATCAACAGGCTGTTTTGTCTATTTTTGCTAATGTAACCACGCTTGCCAAGAACCTCAATTTTCAATCTCATTGACTTTGAACATTTATCAAACATTTTTCTAACATTTTTAATGCTTTTAACCTCAACACCAGGCCTTCAATGCAACAAGGAGTTGGAGTGTAACAAGATGGAAAAGTTAGTTTCTACATCTTTTGAATAAAAAAGAAAGTTGAAAACAAAAATCACATGTTTTATAGCCTTTGCGGGTAAAGATTTTGACTATCGTGAACATGAAGAGCAGAGATATACAGCGGTAATAAATCCCTGATCCACCAGCTGTAAGCTATCCAGTCTAATCTATCTGAACGGACAGTCAGAACTGGATGTTCCCTTTTTCCATGGGTTTAATACAGTCCTTGAGGCCTGTTTCGTGTATGATGCAAAACAGCTGGAGGCCAGGGTAATACCGGCAAAATTACCATGTAGTGAAGCACTGCATCTTTACGGATCCTGGGTATTACATGTATAGATTCATACATTGTCTCTTCAGAAGGTTGGAATTAAGAAGAGCACCTCTTTTTTTTTCAATTCAAGCTTGTAGACAAACAGCAAAGCCTTTATGTATACATTAAAAATCCTATAAATAAAATAATTTACCTGCACACTTAATCAGCCAAGAGCAAAGACATAATACAATCAGACAAACAAATAGACCACTGTTCTCTGGTGGTACGAAGGCAGGTTCAACAACACCCAGGTGGAACAGAGAGGGTTTGATTGATCCTGCTGTGGTAAAAAAATAAATAAAAAAAGGTGCAGTGGAGCTTCCCAAAACCCTCTTTTCAGGCTGAAAGCAGTTCATCTCAAGAGGAGCCATCATAAAAACAACTCCATCGCACACCTTTTCCTCCATCTGCCATAATATCTAATCACCATCGTGAGCAGTAGAGGGTAAGTCATACTCTTGGCAAGGACCCATAAAAATGAATATCAGCAGTTCTATTATTGTATTTTGATTATTTGGCAATCTAAAGAATCACAGCTTGCCTGCATGAATAGTGTTTGAGGACTTATTCATGGAAATCATTCAAAGATAAGGTCAACTCCCTACTTTTTACCACACCTTAGGTTCTGGCACTGCTATGACTGTCACTAAGGGTTCAACTCATTAAGTCAATTGTTACAAGTCAGTGCACCCCTGGCATTGAAGAAGCCTTTTCCAGCCAGTGCTGATCTGTATTTCAAAGAGCTCAGACCCCGAGGTTTCTGATACCACCAGCAATAAAGAGGCTTAAAGTTCCCATGTCTCAAAGGTTTCTTCAGTTGGTGCAGCAACAGATACAAACAGTTAAGCCGGCCATCGTTTCAGTCAAGTTCCGGGTAAAAGACAGTGTTAGGTAGCCTAAAACGTTCATCACAAAGATGATGTCACATGTTTTTGATGAAAAAGGGTTTTCTTGCAGAAAAAAACTCTAATGTTTGTTTTGCTGTTTTTCTTCAAACATCGGCGGTCTTTCTCTTTCACAAAAAACTCATTTTTTATTCGTGTTTATTATAAATATACAGCTATAAAGATGTAAAGTGTTCGTTTTCGTGGGAAAAAAACTGACTGCCAGAAATTCCTAAGAATTCTCATTATTGTTCTTACTTGCCAGTCTAATCCAATTATCAGGAGTGTTGGGCGTGCCGTCTGTGGCTACACACACCTGCTGGGAGTTCAGAGACTTCTGTGAACCACTTGTGTTATTAGGGGCCATTTTATCTGGAATAAAGACATTTCTCCTGAAGCTGTCGTGCTAATGTCACGTTTCTAGTGTTGTCGAGGCAAAAGCGCACACTAACGGAGGAGTAGCCAGCGGAGTTCCTATTGCGTTACTCATGACACGGAAAAAACGTGTCCAAGGGTTACCTATTCCACAGAAGTTGTGCAGGGCCAACGATGCCGAGTATGTGATACAACGTTCACACCCGGCATTTGTTGCGTGTTCAAGAAGGTGCGACACGCAGTTTCATGAACACGAAGGAGCGGCAGGTAGGGGCTTTTTCTTTTTTCATTTTTCTACAGTTTACAAGCACTTTTCTGCTACCTACAGTTAGAAGAAGGTTGTTGCAAAATGTCGAATCTTGTTCCAGGTTTTTGTTTCACAGCTCTATTGCGATATATGAGAGACGTGGTGTCATAAAATTCTGCAGAAAACCGAGATTGGTAATTTTCCCTCTATGATCATGTTTACGATGGATGGTACTTCCCTGTTTTGAACTGATTGGCTCCCTCTCTGTGTGTGCATCACACTCCACGTGATCATAACCAGCTGCTCGGGAGAGGGAGAAGCGCAGCGTCGCTGCGACCCTGAACGCACCACACAAAGTATCAGGAGGAGCGCCGCTCGCCTCATCCGTAGGATTTTCTGGCTACACCCTCTTAGTTTACAGTTTTATGGTTTTTATTTATTTTTCTCTTTCCTTTCTTGTTCCTTTCCCCCCTCTACTCGGAAAAAGGCTATCCACGCGTTACTACTGAATCCGAGTCCCTGATTATTGAAAGTTGGGCCGGTTGAACTCTCCGCATTACGTAGAGCCCGAGAAGGGACTTAAAATATGCGTAGCGACGTGTGAAAGCGAGGGTTTTGAACGCGGAAGCCCGAAACGCAGATTTACCAACGTTTACCTAGACTTTTCATTAAAAGCGGACGCTTGAATGCAGGCTGCCGTGGTCGGTGTGAATGTAGCCTAAAAATCCTTTTCCGCCTAGTTTTCTGCAGCTTGGAACCCAGATTTAGTCTCTTTGGGGCCCTTGCACAGCAGCTTGTACTCCCTTTTATCATGCATTCATTGAACACTAGCTTCCAGCTATAAAACAGTGTTGCTGCAACAACTGCCATGGTTTAATATCGGGATTTGCTTCACAGATTTTACCCAAATCCCTTCAACACAATCTGAGAAGCCCCTGGCCAATGGATTGAAAAGATGTTGCTTTGTTTGACATTGTTTTTCCATCTATATTTTTATATGGAGATGTGACTTTTTAAAAATGTTTAGTATAGAAACAAGTAAACTGGTGCTATTTTAGCCTTTATAGCACATCCCTGTGTGCGGTTTCACACGAAATCTTTCATTTTCTTACATTAAAATGAATGGAGACACTTTGTGTTAGATAACCAAGCTGACCTATGAGAGCCATAAAATTTGGCAGTTTCTGGCTTATCCTCCATTGCAGTCCAAAGCAGAAAGACTTTTTATCCTAAAAGTCCATTTACATCCTTTTTCTTTTTCTTTTTACGCCTTAGAATAAAATCTTCCTCAATACTCATTCAAAGGCTGCATAGCAGAGACGGAAACCTCATTTTCCTGCCAGCACAACCCATAATTATCGTTGTCTTATCACTAAAGTGACACTAAACTCATCATATAACCATTTCCCAGTCACTTCTCCCTGGAAGCAAAGGTATCACACGAGTGCTACCGTTAGAGCACACGTGGACAAGAGTGGATAATTATGGTCTGACCAATTAGGCTGTAGTGAGTTTATTATTGTTATTAACATTAAAAAGGTTCTTATCGTATGTACGGCATGCCACTTGTCATAGTCGATTTATTCTAATTGACACTGGGGGCACACGGGTCGCGCGGGTGTTCTCAGCATATGCACTTAAGCCTCATTAAGGCGAGATTAAAAAAAGTCTTCGCCGAAAACGCATGCAGGAGTGTGTCGGGAAGTGGGTGGGTGTCGGGCAAGTGTGTGTCAGGACAGGATGTGTGCCATTATCAGTGGCGATGTGCGAAGAACCTCCACCGTCAATAGCAGTGGCACAAAACAGGACCAAGCGTTAAAACAAAACCAAAAAAACAGGCAATCGGAGGCGGTACCTGGATAAACGTCGATGTGATCAATCCCTAGGGTTAGTTCATAGAAAGGATTGCTGATCACTGATGCTTGAAACTAACTCCTGCTGCAGTCATGAGGAATTTTTTTAGCTCAAAACAGAAAACAAGCAACCAAACCAAAAATAATCACACCTAATTTTCCAAGGGATTAACAAAAACAATTTGGTTGACTAATCCTAATTTAATTAGCATGTTACCTTCATCAAAATAGTAATTAGTTGACTTTATTTCCAATTAGGCTTTAACTCGTGCTTATGCTGAGTCTCATAAGCAGCACAGAAACATCTTCTAGCACCTTTAAACAGTTCGAGGAAGCTGCCGTGGCTGAAGAAGTCTCTTGTTTCTTTAAGAATGCCAATTATAATGCAAGCCTACCCCTCCGACTCAAATGGCATCATGACTCCATATTGATGTCTGCCTTTTATGAGCTATAATATCAATACTGCTACTGGGCCTGAGTGTGTGATCGGCTGGGAGCTATTTTGAGGGCTCAGTCTTGGATGGACGACAAGGGAAAATATATGGCAACACTGTGGGCTGATTTACAGAGCGAGGAGAAGAGGCGCTGCGCTCTGAGCATCCAGCTCCTCTTCTTTTATGGGTTCCTTTTTGTTGTTGTTGTTTTTGTTTGTTTAAGAATGAAGGGGGGGGGGGGGGGGGGAATCACCATTGAGAGATGATGGGAAACAACTTCTTTTCCATGTTTGTAATTGCAAAGGTGGATCTAATGACACACCGTAAAGATGGATTTTCCCTCATGAAAATGTGTCTGTTTCTGGCATAAACTTATTAAAACTATTATTATCAACATGTAAATTTATTTTTAAATATTATTACATTTTGAAATATTAACCATTTTGTCACTATTTTTAATCATTAAATGTGTCCTCTTTGATAGACATTTAATAGTAATGGAACTGGTAAATTTAAAGACCTAATGTAACACGCCCCCCAAAAAATGTATATATGATGTACGTAGCCCTTTCAGTTTAGGTGTCATCAGCTTAAATGCTGACGTGTAAACTTTGATTCGCTTTTCCTGCCCAGTTCTGGAGAATTAATGACTTCACGCCTTTGAAACTGAGGCTAAAACTTCGGGGGGGTTAGAAATCCAGCAGAGGTCTCACCGGAGCAGTTCCAGCCGGTCGGCGTCTGGCAGTCGCTGAGGGACGACGGGAAGGCGCGCAGCTGCTCCACAGGTAAAGTAGCGAGGAACGAGACCAGCGTGATCCTGAACCAGCCTCCCGCGGCGGCGCTCCAGCGGCGCGGCCGGGGGCGCTCCTCCAGCGGCGCCCGCGCTGCTGCGGACGGACCCATCTCTCAGTGGCGCCGGCCGCGAGCTGGCAGAGACACGCGCGTGAGCACCGACAGGTTCCGCGAGGCGCCTAAACACCCACGGCGGACCATCTTCCGACAGACACCGCGCGCCCCATGTAGCAGAGCCGCGTGGACACTGATCAAATCCACGGAAAGCCGGGAAGGAAGCAGACTCCGGTGGAAGGGAGGAGAGCGGGGAGGAGGAGGAGGAGGCTGCCGGAGCCGCGATGGAGGTGGTTTGGTGGGATGGAGGAAAAAAAAAGTTAGCAAGCAATAAGACTTCCGTGCAGAAGAGGATGCTAAGGAGTAGAGAGGGGGGAAAGGATCAAGAAAGAAAAGAAACTTGAAGAAAAATCAAATAAAAACCATAAAACTGTAAACTAAGAGGGTGTAGTCGGAAAATCCCACGGGTCAGGTGTGCAGACAGCGGCCGTCGTTGATAGAATCCACGGGTGAGGCGAGCGGCGGTCCTCCCGGTACTTTGTGTGGTGCGTTCAGGGTCGCAGCGACTCTGCGCTTCTCCCTCTCTCCCGAGCAGCTGGTTATGATCACGTGGAGTGTGATGCACACACAGAGAGCGAGCCAATCAGTAACAATTAGAAATAGATATTTTTTCGCATTTAGAATTGGGCAGGAGAAAAAAAGAAAATAAACACAAAGAGTTGGAAAAAGACGCACTAAAACAGGGGTCTGCAACCTAAAGACCCTCTCCAATGAAAATAGTCTGTTTTGGTATTTTTTACAAGTTCTTGTGGCATTTTTCTGATGATGATGGAGGACATATATAAAGAAAATGATTCTTAAATTTGCGTTTCTCAGCATGTCTTTATTTAAGTCACTGTAAATCAGGAGCAGACAATCAAAGGCTGTTTCAAAAACAGCAGGTCTGTGACGTAGAAAACACGTTGGAAGCACAACCTTCCTGCTCCGCTCCATTCTGATGCTTCCACCTGCAGACACACAGATCCATGAACGTCTTTATTTTCCTCGTCTGAGCTGGAATCTGGATCTAAGCTGGACGACTGGAGAGCTCCAAAATTGCCCCCCATTTTTGTTTCCCCAGTAATGTTTGGCTATGTGAGCCACAAAATCTTATCTCACCCTTTACAAAAAGAAGATTGATTTCTATTCATGTTATCGATAAGCATAAATTAATTGTTTTGTTTTTTGTCTGGCTGAAATACAACAGAAACATAAAGAAAAAATAGCCTTTTTTTTAAAAATGTATAAAATAGTTTAAAACTTGACAGAGGTTCACATGACTTCCTTTCAAAATAAAAGACATCCTGTGTCACATGGAATCTTCTCAGCGCAGCTAATGTTGTAATAATGGGTATTGTAATGTCAGCAGTAATTAAAAAAAAAACTTTTTTATTTTATCGTTGTTTTATTCATCTCTGCCAGACATTTGTAAATCTAACCACAATGAAATCAGATTTAATTAAGTCACCTTACCATATTTTTTAAAACCACTTAAAATCCTTTGATTTGTTAAAAAAAGTAAAATCTTAGAATCCTGTACGCCTTGATTCTGGTTTTGCTTATTGATACACTGTGGTAGACAGTGCACAAGAATCCACCAAAATACTTCAGTTTGACTTGTGAGACATTTTGTTTTTCAATTGTTTGTAAATGAGTTAACTAAAGCTTAGTTTAGCTTGCTTTACTTTTTTACTTGCTACCTCTTTTCACTTTGCTTTTACTTTTTATAATTAAAAACTTGAATTTACTTTAAGAGCCAAGATGGAGAAGTAAAGGAGCCACATGTGGCTCTGGAGCCTCAGGTTGCAGCCCCGTGCGTTTAAAGCTCCAGTCCCTCTAACTCAGTAACAAGTGGAGGGGTTCATGGCTGAGGAGGAACTAAAGTCAGAAGAAATATGTATATTTTTGCGGTTTTCAATTGGTAACACATTGACTACTGTCAACGTGTCCAATCTCAAGAGCACTGTTCTTTCCTCAAAAAAAAGAAACTTTATTTTAACAACAAGAAACAGAAAGTAAAGCAATTTAGATTTACAACTTGTATGTGTTTCAAAGGGTTTGATACTCTGACATTCCGACACAACTTTCAGGATCGCCATTCTATTTCAGAGAGGAACCGAATACAATTACAGTTCAGAAAGCAAAGTACAAGGGTAAAACTATAAAAGAATAAAAGATTAAATAAAATATGATGACAGAAATATATAATTCTGAAAAAAATAGATAAAAGACTAATAAAGGCTTGAATAACTTTCATGCTGGATCAAAAGCCAGTAAACAAGTTTTTTTTTTTTTTAAACCAGTTGTGGGGGCTGTTAAAAAATTGAAGGTGAAGACGTCCTTTAATGCTATTTGTGTTATATATTTGTATTTTAATTATTTAGCACACATATAGACGGAATGTATTGCTGAATTTCCCGTAGTACATTTGAATAACAGGTTTAATTCTTTGAGTCAGAAAAAAAAGCTCGAAATTAGACAGCAAACCAAGACAAAAATGAAAAAAAACAAAAACGACCAAAAGAAAGATATGATTTGAAGAAATTCAAAGTGAAGTCCCACTTTGATCATCTTTAAATCTATTTTCAAAGCATTCCCATATTTTATTGTGATCATGTTGATGTTTTCTTTGTTTTCTTGTACATAGTTGTACAGTTTATTCGAAATTTGCTTCTAAATTCCAAACCCCTTCCCATCACCCATAAACTGAGCCATCTGGTCACCATCACTCCCACTAGGTCATAGCTCCTCAGGCCTCCAACCTAACATTACCGATGCAACAGAAACGGCGAGAAATGTTGGGGCTCTCCAGCCGTACAGCTTTGAGCCAGACGTCAGCTCTGATGGGAAGAACGAAGACGTACATGGATCTGTTTGTCTACAAATAGATGCATCGGTATGGAGCAGAGCAGGGAGCTTGTTGCCTGTCCAGGGTATTTTCTAAAAAATACAATCCTTGTCAAATTTTTTCAATATATGACCTCCATCCCCAGAAAAATGCTACAATAATGTTAAAAGACAAAAACACTGTCATGATTTCACAAGGATGAGGAACCCAGATGCTGCAACCCAGAAGGAAGACAGGTAAGTGGAGGATGAGAATGGATTTATTGTTTGCTCCAGATGTGAAGATGGCTGGTTTGAGGAGTGTCCAGGTTAGACGTGGCTGTGGCGTGGCTGGAGGGTCTTGAAGCGGTTAGCGGCTGCCGAGAGTTTCCGTGCTCCTGAGGCGTAGAATGGAAGGTCCGTGCTGCCGTCACTCGTGAGCGGTAGGATCCTGAGACAGGGAGCAAAGAATTAGTTAGAGCCAGAGACTTGGAACAAAGCTGTAACGAGGCTAGAACCAGAGCAGTCACCATAAGGGGTAACAAACTGGCGTCGAGTAGTGGCGTTGATCTCCTTTTGAATCCACAGAAGATGATCAGGAGAGTGATGGCAGCTGGTGGCAATCAGGAACATTAGGGCAGAGCTGGAGGGGGGAGGAGACCGCCAGGCACCGTGACAGGATTTCCAGTTTCTTAGCAGTTTTACAGCCCAGTAAGAACAACTGTAGCCTCAAAACAAGCCAGACTTTTTTTTTCAGCCTCAGGGTGCCCAACTGGGAGTGTTTCAGTTCCACGTTTTACTGCAGGTAGTCGGTATTAGTTAGCAGAATGATGCAGAGAAAACTAACATTCTTGAATTTTGGATAGATGTCGAGACGTAATCACACCTGCTCTTATGTTAAAATAGCGTATACTTGTATAGCGCCTTCTACCTTCTTCGAAGGCCCAACAGACAGGCACAAACCCGATCAAACATTCACACACTCCGCTGCTGAACACTGGCGCCGACCTTCCACCAGAGGCAAGGTGGTGTTCGGCGTCTTGCTCAAGGACACTTCGACACAACGCTGCACCACGGCCGCCCTTATGGGTAGATACGGGCTGTCTATGGGCAACAAATGCATGTGTGGGGCAAGCGGGTGGCCCGCATGAAATAGCAAAGTTGTAGACCACTTGGTGAGCTTGTAAAGTGAAAATTTTCACGCACACTTTCTTCTCTGGGCACACTGTGAGCAACAGGTCATAGCAAACGCTTATTTAATGTAGAAATGTAGGTGAGACGCTTGCCCGTTGCTTTTAATCCTCCTCCCAAATCCAGCTGACGGTGCCAAGGGGGCCTGGGAGGGTTGGTAACATTATAAGTGCAGGTTCCTTCCGACCTCATGCGGGTCAGACAGTCCCCATCTAGCCACAGCAACGACTGTGGCTAATGCTGAGTGAGGTATAGTACACACTGTACAACAGCCCCACCTAAGTGTTAAAATGTGCACAACTTACATTATCCTCACAAATACTTTATGGAACACTTAAAACACGCACGAGAATTGTATGTTCCATTTTCCGCGAGGCTCAAGGGAACTGCAAGACACATCTGCCCTCCCCTTAAGATGCTCCTGTCTAAAACCCCGCCTGGGCCCGGACAACCCAACAACCTGTGCACCCATGCGGCACGTGACTAAAGCCTTAGATGTAAGCACATGCATACGTACAGTTACGTTTTCTACCACTGCTCAGGGGGCAATGCTTTTGTCCTTGCATTATGCTGCAGGTTTAACCGATTAAATACATGGAAAGTAAAAGTAATGGAGTAAAAGGACACACAAGGGCAGAGATAATCCTCCCCTGAAGGTTCAGTGTGAACCGACAACAACCTCTGACAGTTACTGGTACTCTCATAACTTTAGTTTAGACCTCACAGTTGATGATTTAATGGTTCAGGAATTTTTCTTCAAGGTTTGAAGGTATTCAGTGAAAATAAATGTAGGAAGAGTTTCTTTATTCTGTGTTATAACAGGGAGTAACCGGGGTAAACAAAGGATGTTTTTGCAATTTTCTTTTAAAAGAATAAGCAGTTTAGTCTCAGCTGTGGTGACGTCTAATTGAGACTGCACACATTGTGGACTAAAACATCTAGACTGAAACTCAAACTCTGGTCTAAAAGAATAAGACAAATTCTATGAACATCAGAACAAAAGTAATTATTAAAGAACAAACTTTCTTATCTTTTTAAAGTAACAAAAGGCAGCCACTGTAAAAAACCAATTTGCTTGAAAGCTGAATGAATTAGGAGATATTGCCGCCACTCTGGCTGCTATCGTTGGTGAACATTTGTACAAAGCAAATGCAGTACCTCCACAAAAGCTTTCTCTGAAGTGTTTTTGTTACATTTTTGTCATCCTTCACCACAACACTCTGGTTTTAGTGTCAATTTAGTTCAGAGGCAGCTCGAGCCCACTTTTATTATAATACGATGTCTCTTTTCCCAGTGTTTGTAAGAGCTTAACACAAGCCTTTTATCTGTCCTTCCATTCTGCAGAGTTTAGCAAAGCTTTCTCTGTTTTTTATTATAAATATAGGTGTTTGACCAAAAAGCTGAATACACCCTGAAAGTGCTGGGATTAAAATTTAAACACTTTAGCTTTGCAGTCAGGGTAACGGCGAGATTTGACGGAATGATAAGAATATTTTTGAAATGACCACTGGGGCAACATGTTGCAGGCTATTCAGTTTTTTGACTCGCAAAGTGTCACCATGTCATCAATAATATATAGTGTACATATACACTCATATATATGTATATTTATAAGCACTTCATGGCATAAAAAATCATGAAAGCTTTTTTAAAGTCTTGGATCCATGGACAACAATACCTTGAAATCCACTTAGTCCCACTCTGATCATCTTTTTATCTTTTTTTAAAGCTTTTTTATTATGATTTTGCTGTTTTTAGCCAAAAAATTTAAAAAAAACTTGTTTTCTAGGACATTGTTTCTGCAGAGCAGCAATAGTACATTTAAAATCTGTCTCTGAGTTGTGGGCGGGACCATTGGTGTGGAGCAACCCACCCCTACTTCCTCTTCGTAATGCTGAGAGTTCTTTGTTGACATGCTCTCCCGTTGGCTTACAACCCCCCCCCCCCCCCCCCCCCCCCCCCAACCAAAGAGAACCGGTGCAACTAAAAGGGTGAGCAACATAGCAGCTATCCAGTCGTACAGTTTTGAGCCAGATGCCAGCTCGTTTGAAGAAAACAAAGTCTTAAATGGATCTACTTTTCTGTAAGTGGATGCATCAGAACGGAGCAGAAGAGGAAGCTTGAGGTCCACCCAGTCTATATTCTATCTAACAAATACAATCTTTTTCAAATGCCCTTTTGATTTGAATAAAGTACTACTCGGAAATCAATTTTGAGCTAAATTTCCTTTATATGTGTATTTCTATTATGAGACTAACGCCACAAGAACACGTTACAAACACCATTTTCATCTGACTGGGTCCATAAGATAGACATATTTTCTCAAGTAAGCAAGTTTAGATAAAGGTCTAATCTGTGGTGTTTGGAAGCAGTGAGAGGGGTCAAACCAGCATCCAAGACCTCTGACTCCATTCACCCCAGGATCACAAACTGTTTAGACCAGAAACTCTAATTAAATGTTGAATCCAATTACAGGAATGGTAATGAAATGTTCAAATGTGTGAGCTGCTCATTGAGGTGTTTAATTACCAGGAAGTCTGCTCATCTGAGAGATGCCACACTTCAGAATGTGGTTGGAGAAGAGATGGACACGAGCTTCGTGGCTTACATCGGACTCCTGCTTACATTCATAAAGTTACTGGAGTGTAAAAGACACTCAGATCTCAGTGTTTTTCCAGTTTTAAGATTAATGGATGAACAAAACTAGGAAATGAATAAAATACATTCAAATGCCAAGAAGACATAAATTGAAATGATTTGCGTCTTTATACATAATATCAAGTTAATGAGACCCATTCCATCTAAGCTCACGCACACAAGCTAAGTCCTGATTCGACTTTATCAAAGCTGCAGCACAACCCTCCTCCCACGTAGTTTAGTTAGCCTGATTGCATGCGTGCCAGAGGATCACAACTGTTGACATTTTAATAAGTCTTGCAAGTCATATGAAAATTTGAGATGTATTCTGACAAAGAAACTGCTGTATTGAGTGATTGAGTACTGTGAAAGCAGAATTCTGATTGTTATGGGTTTTTTTGTGTGCCATATTCATGCAAACACATTATAGAAAATGTATTTTAGCATTATAACTATGATAATATAATCCAGAAAATGATTTGAATGTTATATTTCAATCCAATCATCTTTTGATCTATTTAAAAAGTGTTCCCAGTGGCTTTTTCATTATGACTATGCCGTTTTGAGACAGAAATTGTAAACCTGTTTCATTATCTAGGACCAGAGGTGGCACGGAGCAACCCCACCCCCCTTCCCCTCCCCATTGCTCTTTGTTTACATGCTCTCCTGCTAGCTTAGAGTCCCTCACACCGTCAACCTAACAGTACGGGTGCAACAAAAATGGCGAGCGATATTGGAGCTATCCAGCCCAGCTTGTGGCCTGTCCAGCATGTTTTCTATGGTACAAATGTGCTCTTTATCAGCCAGCATTTCCTTCTGCTCCCAATTCACAATGATTCAAATAAAAAAAATAGTCAGGAGTGCCATCTTAAGCTAAAATTTCTTAATATATATTCAGAAAAATGCAACAAGACCATGTTCAAACACCAAAAAAGATGATTTTTTTTTTTATCACTGTGGATTTTTAAAGAGTCTGCTTTTCTTCAAATCTTTGTCTATGGCCAGAGCTTTCCTGACTCAAGCAAACTGCTAATGAAAAGACATTTTCTTTGTCTAATAGTGATGAAAGGTGAATCCTACAAATGAGTCAATCAGCTGAATTCCATTTTACCAGCACAGCTCCCTTCACCGCGTTGTGTTCAAAGCCAAGTAAAATTCTGTCCTGTTAGCTCTTGTTGTTTCTGTAATGGAATTCGTATCCGTAGTATAAGTCACAACGGCAAAAAAAAAAAAGAGTATAATAAATTAGAAAATAAAAAACTATGGAAGTTGCGTTTTTTTAATTTTTTTATTTAATTATTTATTTAAAGTTCATTTAACAAAATGTGGGACCAAGAACAGACATTACATCTTGAAAGGGAAATCATAATTACAGAATAGATAACAATAACAGAATAACTATCTGTGCCTTTCACTACTGTAACGTATTGATGCTTATTTAGCTTCATGAAACGTAGGATAATTCTAGTTTAGTAGTGTAACATAATTATTAAGAGAACCACAGCATAAAAAACATGTTAACAAGTCAAACTAAAATCTTTCTATGACTTTAAATCATTAAATCCATTGAACTCTTCATCCTTGAAACAATTCTGCCAAGCCCAACATAAGACTGAGCGGCGCTCCTTCTGTGCCGCGTCAGTAGCAAATACAGGTGCAGACACATGCACTGCCCCCTAGTGGTTGCGGCTAAACTATGCAAAAAAGGCAGAGTTAAAGCCTGTTCACACCGGGACGAATTTCGCCGGCGATTTTCGCCGACGTTTAACGCCTCGTGACTAAACAAAGGGCACCAACGAGAGTGTGCACACCGACGCGAAAAAACGCCACGCGTTAAAGCGTCAAAAAAAAAAAACGCCTCGGGTTCGTTTTTTTTTTTCGACGCATCGCGTCGAAATCTACTCGACCAATGAGAATGGCGCTTTTGCTCACGTGTCTGGAGCTTCTGAAGTTACAGTAAAACACAACTTGGGGGCGCTCAAACAGAAAACTGCCTTGCTGAGCACACATACCAGCGAAGAAGATAGACGCCAAGTAGCGTCTACACAGCCGCGAAGCAATAATGACGGACATTCTAAAATATCCCCGAACCAAGCACCAGTTGGAGCTACTGGTGCTTGAAATATTCATGTTTTCTTTGTTTGATTCTGACAAGCGTGTAAATACTTGCTCTCTTCTTCTGAGTGAAAAGCGACTTTAAGAAGCGTAAAGTTGCGCAGCGCCACCTTGTGTACAGGAGTATTTCTGTTTTACATTAAGCGCCATCTAATGTCAGGGAATGAAATTGCATGTTCACTCCACTCATCGTCAGCGAAAATCGCCTGGGTGTGATCACAAAAAACGTGGCGAAAAACGCTGGCGAATAACGCCTGGCGAATATTCGTCCCGGTGTGTACGGGCCTTTATACTCCGAAAAACACGGTATTCATTTTAGGTGATATGTTTGACTTCCAGTTTTGTTTTGTGTTTTTTTGTCCAGGTGACCCACATTTCCAGTCTTTTTTTCACCTGAATTTAGAGACTGATTTACCTGGAGAGCATAGATTAACTAGACTTTAACTGTCAACAAAGATAATTTGTTATGGATGCCATAGTTTGCAGTACACATAATTAGACCCCTACGGAAATTTTGAATGATAAGATTGCTCCAAGTAGGAGGAGATTTTGATGCAGAGCCCCACTTGCTTCATAAATATTTTGAATATCAGGTGTTGCCTGTTATGACGTGCACCACAATGTTCCTCTCCATCACTTCCAGACTTCTTAGACAGACCAGTGTCTTCTTTTAGCTCCTTCCTTTTATTTTATTCACTGTTTTTAACGCTGCTGTCCTGTCTGCTCCTTCACTGAAGCCAATTTGCTGCTGTCATCGGTTATGCAATTTGTTGTAGGGGGGGGATCTTCAATCCCTCCTCTTTTCATTTTTCTCCACCGTTTCTCACTGTTCTGTCCATCCATGTGATCCAGAGGGTGTCAGAGTCGTGGAAACATGTCACTGTAAACACCAGAAACTGCTTTCCTCAAACCATCTGCATCAGCACCTCAGAAGTCTGACTTCCCTGTGATGAAAAAGAGGAAAATCTGCCGCTTGCTCTCAAAGATGCAGAGGAGGGGCTAAAGCGATGCCCCCCTGTCAGATCAGTGAGAATTCCAGGTCTTTTGTTTTTACATCACATTTAGACTTTTATGATGATGGGAAGCTTTTCAGAGATGTGCACAGATCTGTTGCTTTGCCGATGCATTATAACAAACGCAGAGGAAGCCGCTAAAACTCTCTTCAAGCTGCTAACTGAATTGAAAGCAGTGTGAAAACTTCAACTTTTAAATTATTGATTGCATTTAAGGCTTAGAAATGTAGTCAAAAGTCCTCAAACAGGTTTGGAAAAATCTTCCTGACCTAGTTTGGGAAAGTTTAACGCTTGTGTTGAGATTTTAGGTGCTTAACAGCTTGACAAGCGCAGTCTTTGTTTTAACTTGGACATAGTTGATAAAGTTTGGAAAGTCGTCATATGTCACTAAAGAGATGCTGTGGTTTCAAAAAGAATTCTGAACAAATAAAATGCATTTATGAAGTTTGTTTTTGTTATTTTATTCTATAAAAAACCAAGATTTCATCAAGATGAAGAACAGGGACAGAAGTTGGACCGTGATGACAGAAGGTGGAGAGCTAATGATGAGCATGAGGGCTTGAATGGAAAAATCTTTGTCTTTAGGTTGTTTTGATCACCGGCTCAAAGCTTGCAGTAGTGATGAGAACAGCATCTGTCAGATTATTGAGGAAAATCTGCAGAAGTTCATTTGTTTCTCCTCTCTCACAGAGCCCGCCTAAAAGCTGGCCGGCGTCCGCCAGCAGGGATTCGGCGGGAAATCTCTGCTCACGGGTTTGTGCTTTAGTTTCTGTAACAAATGTCACTCAGGATTATGATCAAAAGATAGTCTGAGAGAGCAAACTAAGTGTCAGCTGACAACAGTGTGGATAGGGACTGTATAGTCTGATCATGATGGGAAAACACAATTTAGGAAAATAAAAGGGGAGAAAAAGCTGGTATTTTCAGAGCTATACTTGTAAATGTAAATTAAGTTTTGATAACTGCAAACTTGTTGTAACATTGATTATTTTGAAGTCCCACTCCGATCAACCTTTGTTCTATAGTGGGAATTCTACAGTAAACACTGTGAACACTATCTGTTTTGTGTACATGTCGACAGGTGGACATTTTTTCAGCTAGCAGGTGTGTTTATAACATTTGAGTGTGTGTGTGGACAGGCCCCGCCCTTTCTGTACTACATTTGAACCTTACCGTAATGATAAACAACCAGTAAACTTGCTGCTCTATACTGCTTCATGGCCTCATCCCCCCCTCCCACTATCACCCTTCTACCCCCCCCCCCTCTCTCTAACGTCCCTCCCTCTTCTTCCCCTCTTTCCTTTTCCGTCCGGTCCAACACCAAAGATTTTCAAACATGGTTGAAATTAATAAAGTTTGGCCTCAATTACAAAAGGGGTTTATTCAGACATACCTCTGGTTTGTCTGAAGATTAATAACCCCTCTGGTTAAAGTAAAATATGTCCAACACAAGAGGCCCTCAGCTCTCATCTGTCTGCCCAGCTGTTGGACAGGACAAGTTAAAAAAAAAAAGAATTCTACAGTAAAAGTTTTTTTTCAACACACCATTTCTAACCAAATTTATTTTTAAAAACTGTCATAGGTCTTAGTTAGAGCTGTCTAGGACATAGTTTCTGCAGCGCGGCAATATTCATTAGAAATTCACTTCTTAATTGTGGGCGGGACTGTTGGCGCCAATCAATCCCACCCACATCTTCACCTCCCCCTGGCTGAGAGCTCTCTGTTTACATGGTCTCTAACTAGCTTACAGCCCCCTCACGCCCCCAAACTAACATGATTGGAGCAAGAAAAACTGACGAGCAATGTTGGAGCTATCCTGTCGTCTGACTGGATAACCAGAGCCTGATGCCACCCCAAACGAGAAAAAACCATGGATCTAGTCGTCAAGTGGATGTTTCAGAATGGAGGGAGCTTGGGGCCCCCCAGCGTATATTCTACGTCACGAATGAGTTTTTGAGTGGTGCAGGTCCCTGCCCTGGTTGGGGCTCTGGCTCTGAGCGCTCTCTGTTCCTCCTAGTCCTCGACCGGAGGACTCTCAGGTCTAATGTCTTCCATCTCCATGGTGGGGGGTCTGGTGCGCATGACGGTGATTGTTCCCACGTCTTTGTCTGACTGGGGGGCTCTTGGATGCCTGGATCGGCCGGGCTGTCTGCTGCTGGGTCTGGGGTGCCGGACCTCCTGCCTTTTGTGGAGCCTGGTAATGTTTTTACACCCCTCTCCAAGAATATCGGTTATGCAAATCTTGTGTGTACCTGTCTGTGTGCATGAGTCTATTGCAGTCCTGCGCCCTGTGAGATAAGTCTTCTATGCATATCGGTGTGTGTGTGTGAGAACTAAGTCATGCAATTTACTTATAACACTCTTATGTTCTGACTCTGTATTGACTGTTCCCCCACCCCTCTATCTCCCCCATCTTAAACCCCCCCAAAACAGCATGTTAAAACACAGTTTTTATTGGAATGAGTCTTTAAGGCACACAGCAAATTCAGTTTTTACCATTCTGTTTGGGGTTTACTGAAAAGGCTGCTAAAACAAAAAAACTCAGATCAATTTCAGATTGACCAAGTGTTTTGTTCTGGCTTTAGTTCTTACAGAAAAACATCTTTCCTTAAAAACGCCACTTTTGATTAATCTCTTGTAGCTTAGCTGTTTTTATTGATCAACAGTGTGGCTTTTGCCATTAAGCCTAACAAAAAGCAGCACAACAGAAAAAGATTCTTGAACTGAATTCAATTTTTAAAGCGACTAATTCAATCATCTCTAATGTCCATTAAAGAAATATTGATAACTAACTGCAAAATGCCCAGAGTGGAAACCCAAATCAAATTTCACATTTTCATTTATTTAAAAGTTATGTTGAATAAATTATAAGATTAGGGGACAGAGACTGAAAATTAAAAGTCTGAGCTCAATTATTAAAGTATTTTCATATATTTTTAAGTGATCAAATGCTTCTCTAACAAGTGAGTCAATTTTGTTGGGTTTAGTAAAGTTGAGTCAGGTTAATGGAGAAACACTGTTTGGTGGTTTGAATTTCTAAATCAGGCTGCTTTGTGAGACATTAGATGATTTAAAACTACTGCTGGAGATAAGGTCAAGCACACTTTGATTAATTATTTCTTTGTGTCTATCTGGCCTCTGTGTGGCCAACAGAGGCGGTTTTACATTTGGGCAATGTGGGCGGTCGCCCAGGGCGCAATAAGGGGCTCACAATTCCCCCCCAAGAAAAAAAAAAAACAATTGCCAATTTGAGCTGCCCCTACATTTGAGGAACAAACTTTTAAAGCCCATTCTCCACGTGGCTATGAAATGTTTGCCCCCAAGTCTAATCTTGTTGATTTGCTTACATCAATGCTCTTCTGCCATTAAGATGCAACGTACACAATCGTTCTTTTTGATTCAGTTTCCTCTGAAACTTTAGCACACATAACACGAGAATATGTCCCTCAGTTTCCATTGATGTTCATTCATGGAGCCAACAGAAATGACAAGAATATGTGTATTCATAATTTACATCAGGGATGCTTTCAGCTAAAAAATAAATAAAATAAAAATGTGGCAAAGTTTACCAGCAGCCACAGAAAACACCATCTGATGCGTATTAAGTGTGAACTAACTTACATACTATATCTTCACCTTTTACTTATATAGTTAAAAAGGTAACATAGATCATATATTGTGTTCCTGTGTTTGAATGTAAGCAGACTTTGAGTTATTGGAGCAGGGGTTGAGGGGCTCCATCCAGTGTTTCGCCAAGGACACCAAACTGGCCTGGATCGCCTCTGCCGCAACCGATAGGCAACTTGTTCAGGGTGTTTTCTGCCTTTGCCTAGCATTTGGGTGGGCTCCTGCAAGCCCATCACCCAAAAAGACAGTCGGTGGGTTGAGAAGAAGAAAGGATGGGCAAAACACTTTTTTTAAATAATATCTTAGTAGTTCAAACCAAAAGAATTTTAAAAATTTTGGCCTAGTTTTGCGGATAAAGTATAGTCTTTCATAAAAAAAAAATTTTAAAAAAGTTTTGCTATTTTTTATCATCAATTTAAAAGTAATTTTTTTTAGACTCGTGAAAGCAACAACTTAAAAAGAATATCTTGAATCCATTCTACTATTGCACAAGACCAAATTATAAAAAAATAAATGATAAAAACACACACATACAAGCAAAGGAAAAATGTACAAACTCTACAAAGAAAAGATTTTTAAACGGGATCATGTTGTTGTAAAGGTGTACATTTTTAACATTCCACTATTGTGCAATCCTTTTTAGAAAAAAAAACCATTAAAGAAAAAAAAATCAATAAACCCAGCATAAACATGTCAATTTAGAACAGTTTGGTGTCATAAAACTAAAGGAAACAATCAATTATTTTTTTTTGGATCACACTGAGAGAGCTCCATAAAGACACAAAGTGCTCCAGTTGCTTCTAAAGCTGCTCTGGTTGATGACGCATTGGCGACAGCGGTGGGAAGAACGCCATGAAATTCCTCTAATGATAACTGTCTTGTTTGTGAAGAAGCTCATGAATTTATTGCTTCAGAGAGTCTAAGAACTGGATGTTCCCTCAGAGGTACATTTTGACTTTTAGTCAGGCTGACTTCAGTGCTGAAAAGAAACCAGCGGTGCCTCTCTATTAATACTGCATATCTAGCAGTTCTTGCTTCGCAGAGGGCTCCCCACAATGTTGAGAGACATCGTGGCAGTACAGTACTATTACCTAATAAAAGACAGACACCCATTGTTGAGTTTTACACACATAGAGGCTTGCACTGCTGTCGATGAAATAATCAACTTGAGTCAGAGCGAAGGTGACAGAGCTGACCTTTTTTGTATTGGAGCATGGCATGAAGTACACAGCCAGTCAAAAGTTTGGACATGATCATTTCTCTGTCATCTCATTATATTGCACCCGGAAAGACTCCTGCCATAACTAGATTACCTCTTGGAGGATAAGTCATTGCTGGTTGTAAATTTGAAACATTCATCCAAATTGGCCAGAACAAGGCTGTGACTAACCCTTTTTTCAGCACTTTTCTGTTCTCTCCAGGGTGTCGACTGAAACTGACTCCTCAGTGTGTTTTCATTTGTGAGTAAAGAGGTGGAGGACAATTTCTCATTCCACACTCACACTCACTTTATTAATCTGTGAAAATGACTGTTGCTGTTTAGCTCCTTTCACGTGGACAACCGTCACTTGGCATCATTTCCCCTGCTGGTTTATCATGTCAAGCATCAGTGACACTTGGAATGTGCTGCAGGCACATGATTGTGCCACTAGGTTCTAAAATTATAGGATGGAGAAGTGTTGACAGTTAACGTATAGTGACAGGGAACCCCGATAGGTTTTTCACAAACAGAAAAAACGTATTGAATAATTGAGACTTTCAAATCATTCAAATGCATTTAAGAATAAATACATACAAATGAACCTATTCAAGCCTGAGGAATAAAAAGAAATGTTGGAACATACTTATCACCAAGTATGAATGAAGTGAATGAATAATGGACACAATAGAAGTGCTTTCAGCGTCTGGAAAAAGCGCAGATAAATCCAATCCATTATTATTATTATTATTGTTACTTATAGTTAGGCAAAGATTATAGTGTTTGCTGGTGCTAATGCAACAAACCATGCTCGAGCATTGTTACTATATTTTCACACCACGAGGGGCACCTACAATCCTTTATTTTCTCAAGTATCCACAAAGCACCTTATAATGCGCCTTATGGAGTAATACTGGTTGTTTACTGAACCAGAACTAATATTTTGAGGGACATGATGCTAGAACATCTGTCAAAATGTTTTAAAAGGACTTTGATCAATGACAAAGGTGCACCACTTGGTGAATCGTTGGAGCATACCATAGTCAGGAGCCTAATGGAGTGATATGTACTGTACTTCAACAGAATGAACTGAAAAAGGGAATATATTGTTTTGTAGTATGTATTACAACCATCGACTTTCAATGAAAACTTGACTGAGAGTCCCCTCCCCCGTTGCGTTTCCAAACAGGAAGTACCTGCCGGCTCCAAAAAGCCAAAATCCCATAGACTACTATAAAGAAATAAACAGCTATTACTCATTATATTTGTCAGAATAACCTTTCTTGCTTGGCGACATTTTTAACATGTTCCTGCTAATCCTAATTTTTTTTACATAAAATTTTTTCTGTCGTACAAGTTGTTCAATCTATATGACTCAAGAAAAGTATATGGTGTCACATTGAACATTTGAAACGCTTGATTGATTTATCCCCAGCCCACGTTCACGTTTCAGAGGTGTCAACTTCCAACAAGTTTGCTCCTAATTGGTGGAAGTGGTTACCATAGAAACATTGACTCACACCGACCGGACCAATCACAGCTTACTGAAGTTGTCTGGTTCTGACATGGCGATGTCCAAGTTGCAAAAAATTGGCAACTGAATATACTTTATTTTGTTGAGGCAAGAAGTAAACCACATTCTATGGATGACATCACATTCACTCAGTCCAGTTCCTACTGACAGTCAATGGTTACAACATAACAAGGGTGAGTCACTGTAAACAAAGTTTGACTTATTGGCCATGTTTTGGTCTCTGCAAAGGCTACTTACTGCTGATAAAAGATGTAAATACAAACAACACAGTTCACTGAAAAAAATTCCCAGCAACCCCTCTGACCAATCACCTGCCTCTTGGCACTTGTTGGCATTCTGGTTAGTGTAGTCATATTACAGTAAAAGACTGTTTCATTTTACTTAATGCTACCTATGATCAAATGAGCTTTATGGTCCAAAAATACAGTAAGTAGGGAATTTCTCCCTGTGAAAAGGTCAGCCAATGCCAGATTTAGTGGACTTTATTCAGATTCTGTGTGACTTACAGAACTTACCAAGCCATGCCAGTAAATTGTAAATTGTACAACACCAACAATAACAACAACAACAACCAAAACACCACCAGTAGTCTTGGAAAATGTAAAGTGATGTCATTCACCAGATAAAATGAATTCAACTTTAATGCAATTTCCTCACAAGCCTGTTGCTACGTTGAGACACATGAAAGATCTGGTGTCATATAATTTCACTTGTCAACAAACTACAACTATAAATTTCTTCTCCATGGTTAATTTTTAAACGGTTGGCACTCTCAGCCCCTGATTGGTCAAAGTCTGACCTGGTTTAACTTTCAATGCACGTTCAGTGGCCGCATGTTTTCTACATAGAACCAAAAAACGGTCTTAACGCGTAGCTATGTGTCAATGCTAGAGTTTTGAACGCGGAAGCCCAAAACCCAGTTTTATGCATGTTTACATAGACTTTTCATTGAACACCTATTGTCACCAATTTCTCCTCGGTACTAAAGACTTTTTGCTTTCTTACTTGCATACTTTTTGAACAATAAGTTTCCCAAAGACATTAACAGCTATAGTTGCTGACAATTTTTTTTTTTTAAACTTGAGCTTTTTTTTTTTTTTTTAAGTTTTGACTTTTCTCATCAACTCAACAGTATAGCAGTGACCTCCTTCCCCTTTAATTTGAGCAGACGTCCTCTGCTTAGGCTTTTATCTATGTATATATTAGGAGTGCAGATGGAGGACTGTATGCATTCATGCCCCAACTAATTTCTATGTACCACGCATTTACACTTTAAAATTGCAGCAAATTATGACTGGTGACTACTTGGCTTAAGGACAGTTTCACCAGCCATTAAGTAAACCTGTGGTCACACTTCAAGCCATCAGACGCCTCCAAGTGATTTGTGAAAACTACATTTAATTTGACTTCATAATTACTCTCGCTTCCCATCCCCTGTGGCTAGCCAAATTAAAGATGGGGGCAAATGAACTCCTCCTATCCAATTAAGTGAGTTGGCTGCTGAAGTAAATGACATGACAGTCTGCGGCTGCTTCTTTGCTGCCAGACCCCCAAAGGTCTTCAGTTTCCCCTCCCTCGCAGATGAGGAGATTTTAAGACGGAGCTGGACGCGTTAACCACCTGCAACGGTAATTACTTGAAAGGGTCCAGGGGTATTGCGTAGCCTTTCTGCCTTCCGGAGCCACAACAGAATTTTCCAATTGACCTGTAGAGGAACGTTTAAATGCGGACAAGCTGATGCTAAAAAGAGCACGTTTTTTAATAGCTGTGAGAGCCGGCTAATGCCCTTATTGTGGGCTCCACTACCAAAAGATGCAATTTAGACTTCAGTACAAGCACAGAAGGTTTAAGCTGGTTACTTGCTGTTGTATGAGAGGGTTTTTTTGTGTGTATATTACAACTTTCTTCTGCCTGCAACACTGTTAAGTGAAAGGTGTTTTACTGCTCTGTGGAGGATTCCCTACAGATGTGTGAGGAGCCATGAAAACAGCAGTGGTTTCATTTCATCGAGGACAGTGACCCTTTTTCCTCAAACTATTGTGGGACTGTTTTTTTTTGCCTTTCTGTTGGTCCACCTTTTGACACAGTCTTTCTTATACGTTTTTGTTAACTGCCTCTCATTCAATAACAATAATAACAAATAGCATGATAATTGGTTAATTTAGAAAAAGCCCTTTTCAATCTGTACTTCACTTTGTAATCATGCTTAGCATAATTATAAGTAAGTTATGCTACGTTCACACCGCCGTCAGCAATGCCACCACTTTCAAATAAAAGTCTATGTGATAACACGTATGTGCACATTTTGGGCTTCCGCGTTCAGAGCTCTGAATTTCATGCAGTACACTGTGCGTACATTTTTAAGTCCTTTTTTGGCCTCTACCCTCAAAACGCATGGCCATTGAACGCATGTTGAAAGTTAAACCAGTTGAACTTTGACTAGTCAGGGACTTGGATTTGGCAGTGATGGCACCGGTTGACTTAACGCAGTTTAACCGTAACCCGTAACCCTAAACTTAACCCTCCCCCTGAGTAGGTGCGGCCAAGAAAAAAATTCAGCACTGGCCGGACGTGTTTGTAAAGATTACGAGCAAATAGACTTTGTCTTTCTGGCAATTTATTTTATTTTCTGTGTGAATAAACACAACAACCTGCATGTGCTAGCAACAAATCAGTTCTAAACCACAGCCAGTGCTACTCTCCGCTGCAATGTATCTTATGTATTATGATGTAATTCAAAACATTTTTCATGGATTAATCAAAGTTGTTTTTGTGTGTTATTTTACTAAACAGCAGGTCTGATACACACATTTGTTTTATAGTTCCACACATTGTTCATAAAGTTTTGAAATGTATCACTTTTCACCGTTTATTCACTAATGATGAACTTTTGAACATGGAGACTGTCAGTAGATGTCGTTTGTGCCCCCCTCCCCCGCAGACCTTGTGTCAAGCTCGCATCACTCATGCAAGATGCAGCTTGCAAAAAAGGCAGGGCTGCCAGTTTAACTTTGTCTGTTTAGTTGAAGTTTAGTGTTATTCTATTGAATTCTATGCATTTATGATCCTTTTTGATTGTATGTTTACTTTACAATTACCGGTACAAAGCCCATTGAGACGACTGTTGTTGTGAATCTTGGCTATACAGATAAAATTGAATTGAATTGAATTGAAAATGAGCGGGTTGAGGGCGGGGCTAATCAGCTCAGCACCAACAGCCACGTCCATGTAGAGGAGATTTTGGAAACAGAGGCTTCAGATAGGCATGAAATATGGCTTTTTAAGACATTTAGATTGTGGGATTTTGGTTAAAAACCTTATCATCAGGATTAAAACACTACTGGCATCTTTTTTTTTTTTTTTTTATTGTCATAGGGTGACTTTAAAAGCAGAATTGTTGGACCCATAGCCCCTGTTTATAATCACCAATGCCAATTTCCCAAAACCGCTTAATCCACAGCCACTCCCAGATGTAAGGAGCTCGCCGCTCCATGGTCTGAATAAGACGTAAACGTCTCCTTTGATAGATGCTTCATTGGCGTGTTATCAAACAGGAAAAAGGGTCGAACTGCTTACTTGTTTGAACGTTTATTTGTTAATACCGCTGAACAGCCTTCACACATGCGTCTCTGTGTCTGGCTCATTGACATATAAAGACACTTACGGCATGGCCGTGACTTCATCCAAACGCTCCCTTTCTGTGATTCAACTTATAACAGTAGTTGTTCTAGTCCATTGCCATGGTTTTGATTGACTTATTAGGTGAGTTGGATTATGTTTATTCACATAAACATGATTTAATGGAAACAGTGTAATTGAGAAATTGTGTTTTTTATGACATGTCTAGACTTTAGAAAACGTTTCGTGCATATGTGAAAAGGAAACACAGCTAATGCTAAAGATGCTAAAAGCCTTTGAACAAGAACCAGGGTTCAGTGTGTTCTTGAATGAGCAGCATATGCCCGGTGTGAATGTTGCATCAGACATCATGAAACAGTTACCCTTAATGGCCATTAAAGAGCAAAGAATGACTGTCTAAGTACTAATACATGTTCCTACTTGTTGGCTTTTTTTCTTTTTTTTACAGCACATCTCTTCTGTCTTTATCGTTTCTCCTCACAGCATCATTTTTTTTTGTCCTGCCAACGTCATCCATCTATCTTCTAGTCCGGCATTATTCCCTTTTGGGGTCACAAGGATGCTGGAGACTACCCAGCTACTGAAGGGTGAAGGCAGGGTTGCACCCTAGACAGTTGGACTGTACCAACCCCATTACATGTCCTATTTACCCCACCCCCATGAGCCTCCTCACTGGTCTTCTCCTCTATCCTTGCCCTGTAGTTGTCTAGACTTTTTCTCTCAGGCTCATTCCTCTAACAAACGTAGCACTGTCTTTGTTTTTGCAGATTAAAATCTCAACATCTTCTGATCTACCACCTTCTATTATAGTCTTTTTGAAAGACATCCACAGACTATACAACGTAGAATGGAACCCAGCGTTATTCACGCCTTTTTTGGGGTTTCGCAAAATCACTTTTTCCTTAAATGTGAACAAAAAATACAAATTGTTTTCTTTCCCAATGATGTCACCTATGGCTCTGCGACAGACTGATGAGCTGTCACCCAAAGGTTGCTGGGATAGGTTTCAGCTACTGTTGGTTCCAGTATGAGCAGAGGAAGACCTCCTCAAACTCAGCTTAGATCCAGAATCAAAGTTTCTTCACCAAACTACTCTAAACAACTGTACTCTGTACTGTAGTCTTTCACTTTCGGCTTCTCCCATCAGGGGTCGCCACAGCGAAACACGGTTAACTTGGCAATGTTTTTACGCCGGATGCCCTTCCTGACGCAACCCTCTCAATCCAACCGGGCTTGGGACCGGCACAGCAGCAGAGAAGGGATTTCACGGACGGAAGGCGCCGCAAACCAGCATGAGCTAAACCGGCCCCCTCTGTACCGTAGTATGTTGTATAATTGCTATGTCTTTCCCTTCCTTCGTCGTTGTTTGCACATCGCTCAATGCATGCTTTAGGGTTGGGGAGGTCCCGGCTGACGAAGCTCCTGCTCCGGTCTTAAACAGACCAGACAGCCCTCAATAAAGCCCCATAAAGCTCTGGTATTGAAGGGTTAGTTAGTATGACACACCTAAAATATTTAGACTTAAAAAAAGCAGAAATTACTTACTTTGCCGTCAAGGTTTGATTTGAATTGGTAACGCTTTAAAAAGTAGTTTTGTTAAAGGTTAAAAAAACGTTCATCCTTGATGCCCGTGGGATGGACAACTGTCTGTTCACTTTTTGCACTGAAAACCAGCCGTGTAAAAGGAAAGATACACAGATTTAAAAAAAATCTTTTCTTGCAGCACCCCTCTCCATCTCTGATCTAACCTAGATAGCATCGTCTCAATAAAGTTTTTTCCTTAGCCATTGGCAATTGCACTCATTTCTTATAACAGCCTGCTGTCACTCAAAATGGGGTTTGCCCTACAATCCTTATTGCAAAGTGAAGCTATGCGGGGTTCTATGGAGCAACCATTTCCACCGACAACAACAAATAAAAGAAGCTTTCATTTCAAACTGTGGGCTCACTTTTATTTATCCAACAGCTTTTACCTTGTATGTAATTTCTTCATGACAGAAAAAAGCATTTTTACAGATACCTATTTTGCAAAGGACAAAACCCATAAAAATGAAGGGGCCCACGCGGTCAGTGCACTCATTCTGTCACAGCTGTTCTCAATTTCTCGCATTCTTCCATGATTTGGTTTTATGACTCGCAAGATATGACGAGGTTATCTTAAAGATAGACGGCTCCTAAGAAATAACAGTCAGAAAGTTTAAAAGGTATTATAGGCACATATAATACATTTGGACTTTCTGTGCCCAAAGATTCTTCTTTTTACGATTTATTGCTTACGCCCGGCCGAAATTCCATGACGCCAAGTCTTTCATACATCGGAATAGAGCTGTGGAAGAATAGCCTGGAGCTAGGTTAGCGAGATTTGCAGAGTTTCAACATTTCACTCCAACTGTATTCTGAAAGCATATTCAAAACGTGTGTGTAGCAAATGCTTGAACATATGCAAAATGTGCAATTGAGCATTATTAGCAAAACATGGGAAAAGAAAACTTGCTTGAGCAGCGTCAGAGACCTCGGAAAGAAGCCTCCATCTTAAATTTACAAAAAAAAAAAAGACCTTTGATACTTTCAACATGTGAAACTCTTCCTAGGGATTTTAATCTATCGCCTCATAATTCCTTGAGCATCACTGGGAAGCTATTTGGGGAAAAAAATGTAATTTTATCTTCTGATCTTTAATCTTCTGATTTTTTACGATGTTAGTGTGGTAAGCTTGAAAATGTTGCTTGCATAGTTTTCTTGCATATTTTATGTTGGTTACATGATATTTACACATGACCTGAACATTTTAGGAATGTGGGCGTGGTCAACAAAAAACTTCCATTGCCAAGGAAAATCAAAAAATGTACTTTAGCAAATTCTTCCAAAAATTCCAGAGATGTCTTTGTCACCCCTAGGGGACCAAACACAAAGCTACAAGCCTGGCCGCACTGCTACTAGCATGTCTGTGTCTTTTAGTAGCCGGACACACGGAGATAGCACTGACGTCATTGCCCCGCCTCCCCTCTGGAAATGCTAAGTCCAATTAAATAATGCGACACTATTCGCAGGGTGGATGTGAAAAAGAAAATGCAATCCCCTCTTTGCATTTTCGTTTTAATTATGACACAGAATAAGCATTTTTTAAGTAGAAAATGAAAAAGCATTTTGAAATATTGCTTTTTCATTTTAATTTTGAGTCCTTTGATGCAGCTTCATTTTGAAAATGAATAAGCATTTCTGTTAATCCATTTTAATTGTGAAATTAGACATTTTTTAAATGAATTTTGCTACACATTTACCAGAGAATGTCATGACTGTAGAACGACTGAGACCCAGATGCTGAAAACCCGGAATGAGACACAGGACAGAGATGTCTTGGCGAGAAGGTGGATTTAATATGATGGCCAGACAGGTAGGTAACAGTTACTGGAGGTCTGAGAATGTAACTGCGGCTCGTGGCGTCTCTGGTGGATCTGCTCGTTCGGGTATGGAGTCGGCAGCGTGGGTCCGTCTCGTGAGGCAGCTGGTTTGGCAGAGGCTCGTGGTGAGGATGGAGGGAACAGACCAGAAAAAGATTCCAGATTATGGCTGCTTTGGGTGACCACTCGTGGCTGAGGTTTCCTGGAGACAGGTAAGACAGCACAAGTTAGTTTCTTGGCTTAAGGCCAGGCGACAAAGCATGAACTTGACGTGAAGCCAAATGTGCACCATCAGGGGCAATGGACTGGCGTTGAATGAAGATCCTGGAGCTCCTTAAGAAGGCACGTGTGGCGATGAGGTGAGTGGAAGCAGCTGGGAATAATCAGGAACCAAGCGGAGAGGAGAGGGGGGAGGAGTCTGACAGAGGCACCATGACAGTACCCCCCCCTCAACGACCGCCTCCAGGCGGTCAAGGGCGGCGATCTGGGTGGGCCCGGTAGAAATCCTCAATGAGCGAGGGGTACAAAATGAGAGAGCGGGAAATCCAGGAGCGCTCCTCCGGCCCGTAGCCCACCCAGTCGACCAGGAACTGGAATCCGCGACCCCGACGACGGACATCCAGGATCCGATTGACGTCGTAAGCCGGAGCACCGTCGATGAGCCGGGCGGGTGGCGGGGAAGCGGACGGCGGGCACAGAGGACTGTCCAGAACTGGCTTGATCTGGGAAACATGAAACGACGGGTGAACCTTCAGAGCCTTGGGAAGACGGTGTCAGACGCATGTGGGGTTGATGAGTTTCTCTATGACGTAAGGTCCGATGAATCGTTGAGCCAGTTTCTTGGAGGTGGCTTGGATGGGGATATTACGTGTGGAGAGCCAGACCCTTTGGCCGGGTTGGTACTCGGGTCCCACCACCCTGTGACGGTTGGCGATGCGGCAGTTGCTCTCTTTGGTGCGGAGGAGAGCAGCCTTAGCCTGTGCCCAGATGCGTTGGCACCACTGGATGTGATGTTGTACGGAAGGCACAGCCAAGTCCAGTTCCTGTGACGGAAACAGAGGTGGTGAGTACCCGAGAGCGGCCTCAAAGGGAGAGAGCCCAGTGGCAGTGGAGGGATGAGCATTATGGGCATACTCAATCCACACGAGATATTGGGACCAGTCCTGCTGGTTCTGTGCCGCCAAGCAGCGGAGAGCCGCCTCCAGTTCCTGGTTCGCTCTCTCTGCTTGGCCGTTGGACTGAGAATGGTAGCCAGAAGTGAGGCTGACCGTGGCCCCCAAGGCCGTACAGAAGGCCTTCCAGACCTGAGAAATGAACTGGGGGCCACGGTCAGAGACAATGTCCAGAGGGATGCCATGGTGACGGAAAACCTGCTTGGTCATGATATCAGCAGTTTCGGTGGCAGTGGGTAGTTGAGGGAGCGGAATTAAGTGGGCCATCTTGGAAAATCGATCTATGACAGTGAGTATGACGGTGTTACCTGCTGATGGGGGTAACCCGGTGACAAAGTCCATTGCCAAGTGGGACCAGGGTCGGCTGGGCGTAGGGAGTGGGTGGAGCAACCCCGCCGAGGCCGAGGAGGACGTCTTGGAACCGGCGCAGGTGGTGCACGCCGAGATATACTCCCTAATGTCTTTCTCCATAGACGGCCAAAAAAACCTCTTACGAAGTAAATGGAGGGTACGGTGGACCCCCCCATGGCACGCCAGACGAGACGCGTGACCCCAAGTGATGACTTCGGAGCGGAGATGAGCGGGTACAAACAGTGTGCCCCTGGGAACGGGTGGATGGTCTGAGTCCCCCTCCAGGGCTTGAAGAACCTTGGCCTCGATATCCCAGGTGACACTTCCCATGATGCAGGAAGAAGGGAGGATAGGTGATGGAGTGTTCTCAGACGGACTGTATTTCCTGGAGAGGGCATCGGGTTTGACGTTGCGGGAGCCTGGTCTGTAGGTTATGGTGAAGTGAAACCGGTCAAAGAAGAGACACCAACGAGCTTGCCTGGAGTTGAGTCTTTTAGCGGAGCGTAGGTATGCCAGGTTTTTATGGTCCGTCCAGACGATGAAAGGCTGCTCGGCTCCCTCCAACCAGTGACGCCACTCCTCCAGGGCAAGTTTGATGGCTAAGAGTTCCCGGTTGCCAACGTCGTAATTCTGCTCAGAAGGGGACAGCTTGCAAGAGAAAAACGCACAAGGTTTGAGTTTTCCAGAACTCTCCTCCTTCTGTGAGAGGACAGCACCCACCCTGTTGGGCTTCGGTGGACCAGACAAAAGGATGCTTTATGGAAGTGAGGCGTGTAAGGGGAGAAGCAATACTGCTGTAATTGCGTATGAAGCGTCTGTAAAAGTTAGCAAAGCCTAGGAATTGCTGTAGCTTCTTACGGCTGGTTGGAGGTTCCCAGTTGGTAACAGCTTCTATTTTGGATGGATCAGGGCGTATGCAGCCAGCCTCAATGATGTAACCGAGAAACTGTACATTGGGGGAATGAAATTCGCACTTTTCATGCTTAACGAAAAGCTGATTTTCCAATAGTCTTTCCAAGACCAGACAAACGTGATGCTCATGTTGAGCCAGATCGTGGGAGTAGACAAGAATATCATCTAAATAGACAAAGACGAATCGATTAATGAAGTCCCGAAGGACATCGTTAACTAGCCTTTGGAAGACTGCCGGGGCGTTGGTGAGGCCCAAAGGCATTACTAAATACTCGTAATGCCCTAACGTGGTGTTAAAGGCAGTTTTCCATTCGTCCCCTTCCTTAATTCGGACCAAATGGTAGGCATTGCGGAGATCTAACTTTGTGAATATGCGAGCCTTCTGGACGGAATCAAAAACAGAGGTGATTAATGGCAGAGAGTATTTGTCTTTTACTGTGATTTGATTTAGTTCGCGATAATCAATGCACGGTCGGAGGGACTTGTCTTTTTTCTGCACAAAGAAAAACCCTGCTCCCACGGGGGAGGAGGAGGGTCGAATGTGCCCCAGGGAGAGGGCTTCCTGCACGTAGTTCTCCATGGCTGTCTTTTCAGGTCCAGATAGATTAAACAAATGGCCCTTGGGCAACGGGGCGCCTGGCAACAGGTTTATGGCGCAATCATAAGGTCTATGAGATGGGAGCGCACTAGCTTTGGTTTTGCAAAATACTGCTTTTAAATCATGATAACAACGAGGAATGTTGGACAAATCGACTTGACTATGACACTCAGTGTTAGGAGAAGTAACGGAAGGGAGAGCAGACAGAAGACAATTAGCGAGGCAATATGGGCTCCACTGGATTATAGTCCCTTGAGCCCAATTAAACTGAGGATTATGCATTTTTAGCCAGGAAAACCCCGAGTACTATGGGAGTATGGATGGACTTGGTGATGAGGAAACGGATAGACTCACGATGGTTGCCTGAAGTAATGAGCAGGATGGGTTTGGTGCGGTGCGTGATGCGGGATAAGAGTTGACCACCTAAACCGGAAGCCTCGATGGGGGTCTCCAGGGGTTCTGTGGGAATCGACAGATCATTAACTAGTTGCTGGTCAATTAAACTCTGCTCGGCCCCGGAGTCGACCAGGGCCCGTAACTCATGCACATAGAGATCTTGACTTAACTTGACAGGGATTAATAAAAAATTATTACCAGCCAGGCAGATGTTTGTTACCCCTCGCAGCCTGTCTCCTAGCGAGGGGCTCGGGTGTTTAAACGAAGCGGGCAGGAGATGACAATGTGGCCCTTTGCTACGCAATAGAAACAGGCCCCCTCCATGCGCCGTCTGCGGCGTTCCTCTTCAGATAATCGAGAGTGTCCAACCTGCATAGGCTCGTCCGGAGGCCTAGAGGGGCTGAGGGAGTCGAGAGGGGTGGCATGAACAGCGTGTGAGAAGTTGGAAGATGTAGTGGTTGCGGCACGCTGGAAAACGAGCGCTCGTTCCCTTTGACGCTCCCGCAGGCGAACATCGGAGCGGAGTGCCGCAGAAACCAGTTCCTCAAACGACCGGGCTTCGGGTTGAGAACACAGATGATCCTTAATTTGTTCATTTAAAGACTGGTAAAAGATCCCCTTCAAAGCTGCGTCGGGCCAGCCTGCCTCGACCGCCAGGATTCGGAAATCAATAACGTGTTCACTCACCGAGCGGTTACGTTGCCTGAGCGCGAGTAACCGACGGGTTGCTTCATCCTGTTTGCGTGGTTGGTCGAAAATTAACTGGAACTCTCTGAGGAAACGTTCATAAGTGAGGTGGCTTATGGGATTGGAGGAGAGGAAAGCCTGTGCCCACTGGAGGGCTTTATTGCGTAGAGAGTTGACGATCAGTGATATTTTACTGTGATCCGACTGATAATGACGGGGGGCTTGTTGGTAAATCAGCTCGCATTGGAGGAGGAATCCCCCGCAGGCTTCGACGTCAACAGTAAATGGTTCCGGTTGCAGCCGGATGTTTTCGTGAGCGGAGAGTGATCCGGAAACGGAAGTAGCCGAGTTAGCCGTAGCTTGAGCCGTATCTGTTGGAACATGGGAAAAATGTCCGGTTAGATTGTTCAATGTCTGTGTCAAACCGTCCAGGCGATGAAAAAGGTCCTGTTGGGCCGCGGCCATCTGGGATAGGGCGTCGGCCTGGCGTCCAAGCATTATTCCTTGCTGGGATACGGCTAATCTGAGTCCCTCCGGGTCAGCTGGGTCGGAATTATGGCCAGTCCGTTCTGTCATGACTGTAGAACGACTGAGACCCAGATGCTGAAAACCCGGAATGAGACACAGGACAGAGATGTCTTGGAGAGAAGGTGGATTTAATATGATGGCCAGACAGGTAGGTAACAGTTACTGGAGGTCCGAGAATGTAACTGCGGCTCGTGGCGTCACTGGTGGATCTGCTCGTTCGGGCCTGGAGTCGGCAGCGTGGGTCCGTCTCGTGAGGCAGCTGTTTCGGCAGAGGCTCGTGGTGAGGATGGAGGGAACAGACCAGAAAAAGATTCCAGATTACGGCTGCTTTGGGTGACCACTCGTGGCTGAGGTTTCCTGGAGACAGGTAAGACAGCATAAGTTAGTTTCTTGGCTTAAGGCCAGGCGACAAAGCATGAACTTGACGTGAAGCCAAATGTGCACCATCAGGGGCAATGGACTGGCGTTGAATGAAGATCCTGGAGCTCCTTAAGAAGGCACGTGTGGCGATGAGGTGAGTGGAAGCAGCTGGGAATAATCAGGAACCAAGCGGAGAGGAGAGGGGGGAGGAGTCTGACAGAGGCACCATGACAGAGAACTTTTTGAAAATGAAATGTCAAATACCGTTTTCTTTATCATTTTAATCAGGTGACAGAATAAGCAATGTTGAGGAAGAAAATGAAAAAGCATTTTGGTGGATTGCTTTTTCATTTTATTTTGAGTAAAAAAATGAAGCTTCATTTTGAAAATGAAAAGGCATTTCTGGTATTGACTTTAATTTTTAATTATGCTAAACAAATGCTTCCATAGATGCCATAATTGTAAAGCACTTAGCACTTTAACTACCACTTTCTATAACGGATTCACCGGGTAAACATGTGCTCCCGGCTTGCGTTAATTACAGACTGTGCTGAATATGTATGGAAGGTTTCTTTACTCATCAGGTAGTTCTGTTTTCCAGGTGAGACAGCTTTTGAATTTATGCCTGAACATATGCAGAGCGCACTTTTTTTTTTTTTTTTTCTTTTTAGGTGCAGAAAGATATGGATGTACATTTTTTTAAACTCTAAACTCCAACTAAAAGTCCTGGTTTGACTAACAGGTTGAAAGAAAATTAAGTTTTTGATGGATTTTTAAAAAATCCTATTCAGATTTTTGTATGTAGATGAACTGTTTAGGTGATTGGTGGTTTTTGGATCTAAAAAGCCTTGTAAAGATTTTATAGATAAAAATGCTGGACAAGAAAAATGTTTAGCTTGAGTAGGAAAGATAAAAAAAGACTACATGTTTTTTTATTTTTTTATTCATGGGTCTCTGCTGGTTAGATACCATGGGTTTTCCTAAGCCCTTATGTGCATCAGTGGTTATCCTCTGGAAAATATGTGATCCAGTCTCTCAGTGACCGCCCTGTTGTCATGTCAAACTTTCTAATTTTTTGGTTATTGTTGACTGATGCAAGCCAATATCAGCCAAAGCCAGTTTACAAATGCATTTACATGTATGCAGAGTCTAAAAATGATGCATTTTGCTCTAGAAATGTTTTAAACAAACACGATAAATACAAGTTTCTTAACTTGTATCATCTGTAACGTTTTCCACCTTGTTTGATGTGATAACTGCTACCGATTAAGATGATAGAAAAAAAACACATTGGATTTCTGCGATTGACACCAAGAAGCAAATGTTGAAGTTCCCTAAGTGACCACTAGAGGCTGGTTTCAGAAGAGAGCTTATTCTAACTTAGTACCCTGTTAAAAAGGCTGCTCTTTCCCAAAAACAAATATATGCATGGCCTGGTCAAAATACATTTTTTTAAATTAAAATTTACATTTATTTTTATTATAAAGATAATGTTTTTTTCTTTTTAAATCAGCTGTTTCCATTTCAATAAAACGTAAATTTGTGAGTAATTGGTAATCAAGGATTGGTTTGACCTAGGTTGGACCTAGGACCTATGTCCAGGTTAATTAACCAAGTCAGGAATTAGTTTTATTTTTTCTCATTTCAAGGTTTTATTTCAAGGTTTTTAATGTACCTGTAAACCCGCTCTAAAAACAGTTTTGTTCAATATTTTCTGATAAATGTTATCATGACCAACAACTACTGATGGTGGTTTAGGTACACACAAGAACTATGTTATTTCTATTGTATCAGGTGGATGAAAATCTGTATTAAAACAATAAACATAATGCCAAATGAACACACGTTGATTGTTACCTGTGCAAAATCATATTTGATGCAGTGTATTAAAAAGAATGTCTGTCAGGAGTAATTTTCACACAATTGTTGCCGTAAGAAATGTTTTCCTCTCCAGCTGCCACTGTTTCTCTTTAGTACTTCACACAGTCCAAACAATTGTGGTTAAATGATGCATTGAAGTCAGATGGAGGCACCCTAGGGTGCAGGTTAAAGAGAGTTGTGTTCAACACAGAGAAAAGTCTTTTATGAAACAAATGTGAGCTGGTAGCAGTAACCTGCCTGCACTCTAGCAGACCATGGTATTTAGTAAGAATATTATAGCACAAATACTGTTTGGGTGCGTCTATGGTTACTCATTTCACCCGCTAGCAAAAATGAGTTTCTTTGATATTTGTCAACTGTAAGAGTTTCACACCTGTGTGTCGCAAAGGGAGTAATTTTGAATGTTAAACTTATATAACCATTTATACCATATTTGATACACGTCTTGAAACCACAACGAACACACATCAAACAGTTTTTAAATCTTTTTTTTGGTCCAAGTCATCTGTCTAACTGAAACAATTTCTAATAACGTCTGGTTTGAAGGACAAATTCGCTTTCAGACTTCAGTCACTTTTGAAAAATGGAAAGTTAAGCTTAAATGGAAGTAATAATAACATTTCAGAAACAGGATGAAGGTGAAGTGGACAACAGACACAATTAAACTAAATTGAAAACTTTAACAAAAAGGTTTTATTACTTTTTAGATGATTAAATTGTTTCAAAGACTTCATTTTTGATTTAAGACAAAAGAAAAACTAATAAAACTTCAACATGTTCACTTTTTGTGTAGCTGCAGAAAACATAAATATAATATTATTTTTTGTGTAAAATTTATCAAACATATTGTGATCATATTGTTAAAAAATTACAGTTGCCTTTGCACTAACATTGAAAACAATACATACATCACTATTTAGAAAGAATACATTTGTTTTTTTCTGAGGTTACATAAAATTGCATGTTAATAAACTGGAGGGAAAAACAACTACCAGGATAAAATTTCAAATAATTTAAGTGAAAAATGATTACGGAAAACTCTTATTACAACTTTTAGAAAAAAACAGCTGCAACTTTCAGCTTTTTCTGCCACAATTATCACAAATATGCACGTGAGATTGCAGAGGGACTGAACATCAATACAGACTAAAGGGTTTCTCCTGTAGTGCATCGTCATTCCACTAGACTTTTGTTTGGAAAAGTTAATCTAATTTTTTGAATTTTATGGTGGGAATAACTCATCTATGGGTGTTTATATTTTTAAAAGTGTAGTTGCTGTATTGAAACAATGCAAAATGAATTGATAACTATTATTTATATAACAGTACAAATAAATATGAGAAAGTGGGTAAATAAGTTGCTTTTTTCCCTGAACACTCAGGTCAATATACTGCTGTCACCAAGAACTTACCTGATTACCCAACGTATCATATTTGAACACTATCTAGTTCTCATTTAAACATGACATCATTTTTTGTAGATTTCGTTAAACCGTTTAAAAAACATCTTATTTAAAAAAAATTTTTTTTTCAATTTTTATAAAGTGGGCTTTGCGGGGTTAAATGTATTTATTAAATGCACCGTATATCTAAGGATATTGTGAAATATCTTTGTGTGGAATTTCACTTCAGTTAAAAGAAAAATTTCAACAATTTTTCCTCAGTTTTCACAGAACTTATCTTTGCCCTTTATGAAATCCACAATTCTACTGGGGGATTTGGGCTGAATTTGAATTTCTTTCCTACCCAATGACTTCTTCTTACCCCTATAATTATCTCTCCAAGTGGAGAAATATGGAAAAAAAAATGTGTGTTCAAATTCAGACTTACTACCGCACAATGACGTCATCAATAGACGCTGGTCATCTGCGTTAGCGCCATTGAGTCAAAAACTCAATACTTACATTTAAATGTAGACTTCTGTGCTTTGGAGCATACCCGCATGACGAAATGCAGTTCTCCTCTGCCCAGGATTATGGAGGGATAGCCAGCCCAAAACCGCTACAGCTCACCCCATCCATCCGTCCGTCCGTCCGTTCGTCCGTCCGTCCGTCCATCCATCCATCCATCCGTCCGTCCGTCCATCCATCCATCCATCCATCCATCCATCCATCTTTTTCCGCTCATCTGGGTCGTGGGGGCAGCAGTCTAAGCGAAGGTGCCCATCCTTCCCCAATTCCCCCCTCTCCGGGGGGAACCTCAAGGCGTTCTCAGGCCAGCAGAGAGACATAGTCTCTCCAACGAGTCCTGAGTCTTCCCCGGGGCCTCCGCCCAGTGGGATATGCTCAGAACACCTCCCCAGGGAGACGTCATGGAGGCATCCGGACCCGATGCCCAAGCTGCCTCAACAGGTTCCTCTGTGTGAAGGACTAGCAGCTCTACTCCGAGCTCTCTCCAGGTGACCGAGCATCTCACCGTAGGGTTGCTATTTCAGTCTTCTTTTTTTGGGTCATGACCAGAGAAACACAGTTGACCATAGGTGAGTATTGAAACGAAGATCCAATACTCCAATATGTTGAGGTTAAAGGTAGGGAAATAATTTGGATTCAGCCTCAGTGACATTTGGATTAAAATCAATCAAATCCCCGTTATTCGTCGTACAAAAGCATGCTACTACCAAAAATACACTGCCAAAGATGCTGTATTCAGTCCTGTGTTTTAGTAATGCTTCAATGAGGCAGAACATCGATCCGGCTCAAAGTCTAAATCTGTTTGGTCTGCATGAAGCGCTAAAATTAAAAAAAAAAAAAAAAACATAAATTCCTGTTTGTTTTTCTGCTGTGTGTACACATATAGGCCAAGGCAGTGAAAAAAGCTAGGTGCTATTTGTAATACAACTAGAGGTTTTTTTTTCATTTCATATATTGATGGCTTGTACACACAGATAAATGTACCTATGTGTGTTAACTTTTATCTGCCGCCCCATGACACACAGAATCACCTGCCTTCCCTTAAACAACAACTAACATGAGAAAAGTCCATTTCACGATGCATTGTTCAAGCAACTATTAATCGTCTTAGCGCTGCACAAATGGTGTAAAAACCCTAATTAGGTGTTGTTTGTCTTCGTCTTTGTGCAGTCTGAAGTGTGCGTGGTGGAGGGTTGTCTCATCAGCGCTGCAATCAGAAAGCAGATGACAAAATGGGGAGAGAACCCAACCCTGTTCTGTTCAACCTAGAGGAGTTTAGCTGCCTGCAATCATGAGGAGAAGCTACTGTGTGCCATTGTTTCACTCCCCAGCACCTGCTCATTAAAATCCCCATTCTGAGCGAGATGTGGCCCGCTCGAAATTTGACGCAGTTCTTGGCACGCCGTGCAGAAGTTGCCGGTTGATGGAGCCATGCACATTGATCACGTGTGCACATCTGTTTTCAGATAATTAAATCGGAGCATATGCAAATTAATACGCATACATGCTAAGAGAGGTACAGCCCAGATGCAAGTGCCTAATTATATTGATGCATGATTATTTGATTTGATTTTTTTAGTAAAAGTGACACGAGCAAGAGGAGCAAATGTTGGATGTTTCCTTGATACGTGTCACTCATCAAAACTCAATGCGAATGAATCAAGAGAGCACATGGAGACTCAATAGATTAGGTTTCATATTTTTCTATGGGTGCCTTGTTTTGATGTTGGAGGACAGGAAACATTAACAGCGTCTGCATGGGTCCAAGGAGTGATAAAAGATCCGGAAATAGAATTTGACTGATTTATTCATGTATTTTGCTTTCAGGGAAGATGAGCTAAAATCAGCTTTTTGGGCAACAAATAAAAATGCAAGATACTCACATAATAGTCACATTTCTGCCTTGTTGGACGCAGATTGTTGACAGGTCATGACCCACTGTTTTGATTGTACAAAAAAAAGGAAGCTGTTTGTGAGCCTTTAGGCATCAGTATTAAGAGTTGATGTCCTGCATGACAGGTTAAAGGCTTTTTGTTTATTGTTCATTTTAATTGTTGCCTGTGGCGCGATGTCTGTTTTGCCTTGTAGTTTTTTGATAAAGCAATGCCCCAATCATCAATTCACACTGTTATTAACAGGGGGGGGGACATGCTTTCAAATTATTTTGTAAAACAGAAAACTACTTGAGTATTTTTGATCCAGAGTTATTTTTTATTTCAAAATCCCTTTGATTTTATTTCTTCAGATAAAATTTAAAAAAATTCTATGGATGTTTTTTTTTTTTTTTTTTGATTGGCAGGTAGTTGGACTCAACACAATTCTCACTTTCCTTATCCAGCTAAGTTGGCTATTTTCACAACATTTTCGGGTTGGGTGGAGTAAGTTCTGGTCCACGTACACAACCCAATTCAGGCTTTATTTTCACTGTCCAGCATATTACTGGTGACGACTGGATTCCCCATCAAGTGTATTTCTGTGTCTGTGGTTTCATTGAGCATTTTTTCACTCTTACTGGCCAGACAGTTATCATTTTCCCCTTAATTTTATTGCATAAATAACACTTTTCAGTTTGAGAATTACACGTATGACTTGAAATAAAAAGCTATGACCCATACAGGGGGTTGACCCGTACAGGTGCTGCAGGTTTTTGTATTGTTTGGCACGTGAAGGGTCGTATACAGGAGCAGCGCAGTTGTGTCTTGCAGTTTCCTTGTGGCTCGTGTGGCCACCTCAAAAAACATCATGAAAATGGAACGTACTATTGTTGCGGTAAGTGTATCAACAAGTATTTGTAAGGATAATTTAAGCTGCACGCGTGTGATAGAACAGTGTACACAACTGCACGTAGGATGCCCATACGATGCCAACATAAGTGACACTGATTGAACAGTCAGGCTGAGTGCAAGGAGCGTGCAAATTCATATGACGTGACTCCCTTTCACGTACTTACGCGTGCCCTGTACAGGTTTGCCTATTTTTTACCTGAAGACATGTTGTATCCACTTCAAGGGCACTTGAGTCTGGTACAAGAACAGAGAGACAGCTGGATCCAAATGCAGCAGGTGTCGGAGCTCAGCTAAAAGCTAAATCAGGGTCAGGGAGGCAGGGGTCATTTCAGGCATGAGATCATCAGAAGAGAGACAGGAAAGTCAGGATCCAGGCGAGAGTCGGGACAGGCTGCAGGCAAACAGGGTCAGGGTCAGGAAACAGAAGATCAGGTCCAAATATAATGCTCGGTAAGGAAGGCAGAGAGGCACAATCAGAAGAATCCCTTCATCAGAATAGCTGAGGTTTCAGGTCCTACATACTGCATCTTAGATAAGGCTGTGACTCAGGTTTAAAGTAGCATTAGCTGTTACTTTTACTGTAATACCTTATGTTTCAAAGAAAAGTCATCACTAGGGCTGCACGATATGAAGAAAACTCGCGATATGCGATATTAGTAATTAATATTGCGATAACGATATAATTTGCGGTATATAAACAATTAGCAAAACAACCCAAAATATTATTCCCATTCCATTACAACAGCTTAAAAATTGTACTACAAATGACCCTTGTTGACGTAGGAGGCGAACATACAACATAATAGGGCGCCATCCGATTAGTTAACAACGTGAAGGGGTCCATCTGATTGGTCAAATGCAGAAAGGGATTCTTTCGATCCATTAAACACTTCAAGCTGCCATAAGATTGCTTGGCCACATCTAAGGTAACCATTTATTGCAAATTTGCTGTCTTTTGCGATATGCATATTGCACAGCTTGAAATTGCGATAACGATAAATTTGCGGTATATTGTGCAGGCCTAGTCATCACAAATACTAAACGTTACCCACATTTTACTATTTTCTTGAAAAACTTGATATATTTTTTTTTACGATGCCTTTGACCCTTATCAACCCTTTAGAGCAGGGGTCGGCAACCTTTACCACTCAAAGAGCCATCTGGATCCATTTCCCACAGAAATGAAACCACAGGGAGCCGCAACACTGGTTTTGGCTATATATCGCCATAGTTCACGAGTAAGATGATGAAAACAAATTTGCTTTAATGCAGACTCCTTTCTTTTTTTTTTTCTTCAAATCCAGTAACCCATAAAGTAAATTAATTTTATGGATGACAACTATTTTTTATTAAGAAGCAGCTATTAGTTTGTTGCGGGTCTGGAAACACAACCAGTGAGTCTAAGCCCCGCCCCCGCCTCGCTTCCTGTTCACATCCTCTGCAGCTCCAAGTTGTTTCCCCATCGTGCAACCCCCCCACAACGGGTTCTACACAGACAGCGCAACATACGGTCATCATAGCAGACAGTTGACAGGATAGGAGGGGCGCCCTAACGCAAATTTAATTAATTTTACTTTTTTTTGGGGCGCTCATGTGCCCCCTACGAGATCGCCACTGGCTGTCTTTTTAGAAGAGCTTTCCATCCCATAACAGACCCTGGTCGTCTTCACAGCGGAGACACGCGTGCTCACGCTGCTCTCTGCCCCCTTCCTCCTGCCCGCTCCCACAAAAATCTTAGAACATGACAGTTATTTTACAAAATCACATAGAGCCGCAGCACAAGGGTGAAAGAGCCGCATCCGGCTCCGGAGCCGCAGGTTGCTGACCCCTGCTTTAGAGCAACAATAAGTCCAGGTGTAGAAAAAAGAAAAACCCACAGTCTTCAGGTAACAGATTGCAGTGTTGACAAGTATGAAATGATGAGCTGTCAGGACACAAACATCAAGAATTCTGCTGCTGGGCTGGTTGGATGAACAAGGTTGACACCCAGCCTGTTAAGGAGACACAGTAATAACTGAATCTTTGTGGGAAGGAAGGTGTGGACGTAAAGGGAATGAACCAGGAGACCAATTGAGAGACAAGCTGGGACTTCCCAATGCCTGACTGTGTTTTTCTTCAAGTTTCACATCCAAAAAAAACACAGGTTGGGTTCATTTGAGTGTCTCTGTGTGGCCCTGTAACAGAGCGCTGGTCTGTCCAGAGTTTATCCAGCTTCATCTTTGCTGACGCCTTTGATGAGACCCAACGCTTTGTGTTCTTCCTAAAGTGGGATGCATTTGGACACAAAATGGCCACTGATTGTTTTTTCTATTTTCCTGCTTCCCATAAAACTGCCAGCTCCTGGATTAACAAAATAAGTGCAGGATTAAGATTAATACATCAAAGTAATTATAAGGAAAGAATCTATCATTAGTTATTCAATACGGGCCTGAGTGTTGTTCCAGAATGCTCTCTGGTGAGTTGGTGTACATTTCAACAAGTCATAAACATAATTAGCCCTTTAGCCTGGAGCGAGCCTGCATTTAGGGAGACGTCATGCTTAGTAAGCTTGCACGGGTGTCACCGATACCAGATTAGGTATTCAGTCGGGCTAATGTACAGATAAAAAAGGCAAGACATAAGAGGAAATGTGGTAATTACTGTTTAGAGGCAGTACAGATTCCGTCGCTGCTGATTTCAGTCATTAACAATGCAACAGAGGGAAACTGAAGCCTACAATATTAGGGAGGATTTCTGATTTGTATCAGACAAAGCTGGAGCTATTTATAAAGTTCTGCTAATCCCTTAAATTGCAAAGAAATCAAAAATAAAAACATTTTTAGGGGGATTATTGTTTCAATACACTCATGCAGACTATATTTCTTTAGAGTTGTACAAAGTTCAATACTCAAATGTTGAACATTTTAAATGAAGATAACAGGGACAAAAAAAGAAAGAAAACAAGACCATACGTGTTGACCACCAACGGCTTTGTCACTTAAAGACTCACGCGGATGAAAATTTGGTTTTTAACATATTGTTGTAATGATGGTGAGCATGTATAAAAGAAAATGAAGCTTAAAATCGCATTCCTGGGTATTTCTTTATTCAAATCAATGCGAATCAGGAGCAGACGAAAAAATGCGGGTGTGGTGGTGGGAGAGGGTGTCAACAGATGGATGACGGGAAGCGAGGGTGGGCTTACTCCGCACCAACAGTCCTGCTCACAACATAGAGGCGAATTAATTGACTACTTCCTCTCTGCAGAAACTGTGTCCTGGAAAACGACACAGGTCTTTTTACTTTGACCAAAAATGACATAATTCATTTTTCTAAATAAATGATCGTAGCGGGTCTTTAAGTAATAAGCTTCTGATTTGCCATTTGACAGAAAAAACATTTTTACAGAACGATGTTTTCTCTGCAGTGTCTCTGTCATTTTCCTGTGCAAGGCTGGAGTCTACAAGCATACAGGCGGATGATTAATCAAGGTGGTGTTTGAGTCAAAGTGATTCAGAGCGTATGACAAAATTACCCATTGGTCAACCATGCATTGGTTGAAAAGCTACTCCTAGAATGTGTGCAGCCGAGCACACTTTTACCCATTACAAAAGATGGACAGACCAAAAGATGACAGTCCTTGGTGTTGCCATAAACCAATCCATCACTGTTCGGTCAGAACTGTGGACTTCCACATTTTTATTGTTTTAAATTAGAAAGCAGAACGCTGGTTTTCAATAATCCTCTTAAAAAAGCATTTTGATGGTGCCGAAGTGGGTTAGATGTTAGATCAATATGCTTTGCTTTTGTTCTGTAGGTGTTGTTACCGACTTCAATGCTCAGTGCATGCAAGACGTAAGTGATGAAGTATATACCTCATTAAAATTTAGACTTGCACATCTTTTCACATCATGTTTCCCTTATTACTGGAAAATTGCCTGATAATAAAGACAACCTTTTGTCAACATGAGGTTTTTATTGGACAGAATGTTTTGTTTAAGTTTTTACAGGCAAAGTAAAAAACTGTTATTCTTGACACCTTCAACTACAGAGTACATTCTGTTAATTTTTTTTCTAATTTCACTGAATAAAATGCATAATTTAACTAATTGCATTGAAATGCAACAGAAAGCCGCAAAAACAAGAGACTAAATATTTACATGGCTGCTTGTTGATGCAGATTTCTAATCATAATTATTCTTCTGACAGAAACTTGGTCAAAATGACCTGCAAAAGTTCAGACCTAACAATGCTAACGATTGCTTGTGGCACGTCAAACATTAATATTTTGTTGTGGACAAATAATAGTCAAAGACATAAGACCAGTTCTCTGAAGAAAAGTGATTTGTTGAAAGGGGGGAAACCTGTTGTAACAACAAGACAGCCTTTTGAATTTCAGATTGATGCATGTTTTAAAACAAAATTAGCTGGAACCAGTGCAGTTCACCAAATATTATTTTTATTTCATAAAACATAGGTTCAGTAAAACACTTCTCACATTTGTGGTTAGATCTTAAAGTGGGGCAAAAAGTATTTTAGCGGTCATGTATCCTGCATGTTGTCCATCAACAAAAAAATGAGAGAGAAAAAAAAAGTTCATATTTGTATTTCAACTGTTTTATAGATGGACCACTATTTAAAAAAAAATGTTAAATTACTTTTTTAATGAGCCTTTGTAACTTTGTATTTGACCTTAACGTTGCACATTGACGTGTGACCATGGTCGATTTCATTTCTAAAAGGAGAAATCTTAGGAGTGCGAATAATAAAGATTTATTTGTGATACAAAAAAAGTGGGTTGGGCTCTTGGCAAATGACAACCATAGATGGATAAACCCAATAGCCTAGAGCTGACGGTGGTTGAGGCCAGAATTAGGCGGGGTAGGGCCGGCACAAACCATCGAGAATGTAGAGTAGGTGGTCCCCAAATCCAGGCCTCGAGGGCCGGTGTCCTATATGTTTTTCCAAACAACCTGCCATTGAAGTTCCTTATTGGCTAAACACACCTGATCCAGGTAATCAGCAGCAAATAAGGCAGGGATTCTGGAAAACCAGCAGGACACCGGCCCTCGAGACCTGGATTTAGGGACCCCTGATGTAGAGAGTTGAACATAATTAAATTTCAAAGTAGAAATGCGATTGTAATTGGCTGAGAATAAAAAGGCGGGGAACTTAATTGATGAGAGGTGTGCAGAGTAAGTGGTGCAAGAACCCAGCTTAGCCGGAAGTGAGGTAGATCTTCCTTACTGAAATTCAGTCAAAGCTTCACCATATTAAGCATCAAGCAATGCCATGGTGTCAAAAGTCCATTAATCATTTCATTTCATATTCATAAAGGCCATTTTACAAAGCTTAGAAACATGTTTTTCACATTAGCCAACATGACCACACATTACTTCCAAGCTTTGCTTGACAAATTGCTTGTAACCCATGCACATTTTGTTGTTTCAGAGTAATGTTTTGCCATTTGTCAAAGCATGTGGCCTAACATGAACTTGACGTGGAGCTGTGGATTGCTTTAGCATGAGGGTTCCTGGTGCCACTTGTGTTAACCAAGGTCTGCATGCTTAAAAAATGGGCTTTCTCTACCGCCGCAATCCTTAAAAAGCACACAATTCAATTTCTCATTCTGCACTCACTAGATTGTGTACAAGGTTGCCTGGAAAACATCAACTGCTCAGTATGCCCAGATGCTTCAGAGGACGACAGGGGACTGCTGGAAGTGAAGAGAAAAGGCTTGCTTTGAAACCCAAATTAGTCAAATAGAAAGGCAGCCTTGGGCCTGTCTTGCCACCACTCTACTTGTTAAGCTTATCTTTTTTGCTACCTTGTCATAGTTTCGGATACATCCCACACTTGTTTACTGAATCTATGCGCCGCAGCTTTAAAGCACGACATGCCTTTTCATTCATCAGTAAACAGATTTCAAATTCTGAAATCCTTGTGCTTGTGGTTCCCTTACCACAAGCACAAGGAGTACAATGTCACTGACATGTCTGGGCTCTTTCTGAACTTCCAAAATGTATGTCCCATGATGTCAATTCAGTTTGTCATCCAGCTCCCGACTTCTGAAAGCCGTTATGTGCTGAATTAAAAACAAAACAACAAAAATGATCCAAACCTGTGAAGATGGAGTTGTTACACAAGTTAGAAGAGTGTCTGAAACACCCGGAAATATAAAACCCCGATTTTAGAATCTGTTATTTAGCAAAGTTGTCTTAGCAGCGACTCCCACAATTACTAAGGAAAAGTGCATTGAGTAGAATGAGCCTGCAGCCAGTGATGATTGATTCTGTTGCTGTGCTGCGCAATGGCTTATGCATTAACACAATTAACATAATTAGACCATTAAATTCCGCATTTCAACTGAGTAAACTGCATTTGTTTTAATGAAGTACCAGGTCGTCATATTCCATTTTCACCTCGCACTAACAGATTTTGATTCCAGATGATGAGCGAAGATAAGATTTTCACACATTTATCCACTTGTCCATCTATTAACGTTAACTCGCGCCTCGGAACACAGGGTCAAGAGCGGCTGTTGCAGAGATTTTGTTTAAGATTGTGATCATTAAAGATGCAACATTTATGGAAGGTTGTACTCTCACAGTGCCATTCGAGCGGGGACATTTTTCTTGATTTGTCATTATTTTGCAAAATTGGTGAGATCAACTCATACGGGGGCCGGTTTAGCTCGTGCTGGTTTGCGGCGCCTTCAGTCCGTGAAACCTGGGTTCGAATCAGGGCTGTTCCCTATTCCCTTCTCTGGTTCTGTGCCAGTCCCAAGCCCGGTTAGATTGAGAGGGTTACGTCCGGAAGGGCATCCGGCGTAAAACCATTGCCAAGTTAACCGTGCGACTCATCCTTGAGGGAGGGTTGTTTCGCTGTGGCGACCCCTGATGGGAGACGCCAAAGGTGAAAGAAGGGTGAGATCAACTCATGAAGCTTCGGTTTAGGATATATATCGCTAAAACCTACTCAGATGCTATTATGTTTTTGGTATTTTTGACATGTTTAAGTGGCAACATGGAGGTTAGATTTAAAGAAAAATAAGGGTAAAATTCTATTTCTGAGTACTTATCTATTCAAATGATTGTGAATCAAGTGTATTTGTGGCGTAGAAAATACACTGGGTGGGGTGCAAGCTCCCTGCTGTGAGCTCTCAGCAACGGGGAGGGGAAGGGGGGCGGGGTTCCTCTACGCCAGCAGTCCTGCCTGCAACTTAGAGGCGTATTTCTGATGATCTCCTGCTGCTCTGCAGAAACGAAGTCTTAGAAAATTACACCATTTTTTAAAACAGCATAATCAAAATTAAAAGAGCACTGGGAACATTTTTAATATAAATAGTGAGTTTTTAATGTGTGTCAACATACATACAAACCTCCATGCATTTAGATGTCTTTTATTCATCAATGAGTGGTTCCTAAATGTGTCATAATTTTACGTAATGTAAGAGAAAAGATGGGGCGTCCAACCAGGCTGAAACCAGGCCCACAGCAACAAGTAATTGGCTCCTAATGGCTCCCAACAGGCAGGGAGCCTGGGAACACCATCCCAGATACCAGCCCAGCAGAGACGGGGTCAAGGGGAACAGCCCCGGGGGCTCCACTGCTGGAGGGCCAAATCACGCCAGGCAGCAGAGAGCATTATTCTAAGCCCAGGCGGAGATTGGGTGTCCGAGGTCCAGTTCAAGGCCCCATGGACTCAAAAATGCAGAGTTCAAAGCATCATGGGGCCCAGCTTTACAGCATAAAACTCTATTACGTGTCACATGTGTCTTTACTGTGTACTTCAAAAACATTTCAGAGGAAATATGTCTTTAATGCAAGCCCATAATTAGCTCTGTGACCCCTTTGTGCCCTTTTTTTATTGAACTAATAAGAACTAAACAGTTTGCCACGGTGCAAAGGGATTCTTTTCAGTTCTTTTCACAAGTACTTATAAGGTTATTAGCACCCTCTGATTTAATCACAATCACCACTTCATTAGAAATGAACTGTCTTAAAATGTTTTTACTTTTACATGCCAGCAATGCGCTAGCTTCTGCGTAAACTAATTTCCTCGAATTTCTGACAACTAGCACTTCTGATCACTTCCTGTACATAAAATGTATTTCTTTTTTAAACTTTATTATAATGGCCCGAAAAACCCCTGTTAGCGTGCATATTTATGTGAACACTTTGCCAATTGTTATAGCATGTTGTGAACCCAATAAGCAGGAAAAAAAATCCAAGTAATCATGTTTTAGTCATCCGTCATCAAAAGGTTTCCTTGTGTACATATTGCAGCAGCTTTTAATCCATACTATCATGAGGTCAAGTTTCTTACGGGCGTGACGAGCCTTAACAACAACCCTCTTTGTTTCCTCCTAAGGGCCTTTCCATGCGCATGGCTTCCAATTTCCTCGCTTCAAAGGACGAGTCTTCTCAACCTGATGACTGAACCTCTTCAAATCAGAGAGATGCTGGACGTTCTCTTCCCCCTGTGGCCGTACATGTCAATTACTGACCACATCTTGCCCCACATGACAGCAGCAACCTCTAGCCAAAACAGAGAGGACTGATAATGTGGATTACTAAAAGATAAGACCAGCATTGAGGAAGTGATACATGGGTACATGGATATGGCTTAGAGACTGAAAATAGTACACTAAAGTTGAAAGAGTAACTATGAAGAAAATTGTGTTTGTCACGGTGCCTGGCGGTCTCCTCCCCCCTCCAGCTCTGCCCTAATGTTCCTGATTGCCACCAGCTGCCATCACTCTCCTGATCATCTTCTGTGGATTCAAAAGGAGATCAACGCCACTACTCGACGCCAGTTTGTTACCCCTTATGGTGACTGCTCTGGTTCTAGCCTCGTTACAGCTTTGTTCCAAGTCTCTGGCTCTAACTAATTCTTTGCTCCCTGTCTCAGGATCCTACCGCTCACGAGTGACGGCAGCACGGACCTTCCATTCTACGCCTCAGGAGCACGGAAACTCTCGGCAGCCGCTAACCGCTTCAAGACCCTCCAGCCACGCCACAGCCACGTCTAACCTGGACACTCCTCAAACCAGCCATCTTCACATCTGGAGGAAACAATAAATCCATTCTCATCCTCCACTTACCTGTCTTCCTTCTGGGTTGCAGCATCTGGGTTCCTCATCCTTGTGAAATCATGACAGAACAAACTGGCCTACTTCCGGACCCAGCTGATCCAGAGGGACTTCGTTTTGCCGTCAGCCAGCAAGGCATCGCCCTGGGCCGCCAAGCCGACGCTCTGTCGCAAGTATCCTCTGCCCAACAGGAACTTTTTCGGCGCTTGGATGGTCTAACGCAAACTTTGATGAATTTAACTGTCCAGGGGGCTACCCCCGCACCATCACCTCCCGCTTCCAGCATCGCCGCAGTTTCCGCTTCCGGTCCGTCACCTGAAAACTACCGACTGCAGCCTTCTTCGGCGACGTCGAAGCTTGTGGAGGGTTCCTGCTGCAATGTAGTCTCCTGTTCCAGCAAGCCCCGAGGTATTATGACTCCGACCTCAGCAAGATTACCCTGATCATAAACTCACTCCGCAATAAAGCGCTGCAGTGGGCTCAGGCTTTCCTGGCCGCCAATCCTGTCACCCACCTATCGTACGAGCACTTCATTAATGAATTCAGGCTGGTTTTTGACCAACCCCGTAAGCGGGAGGAAGCCTCACGAAAGCTTCTGGCTCTTAAGCAGCGAAGTCGCTCAGTGAGCGACCACGTCATAGACTTCAGAATCCTGGCGGTGGAAGCCGGCTGGACGGATCCAGCATTGAGAGGGGTCTTCTATCAGTCTTTAAATGAAGTCATTAAGGACCACCTGTGTTCGCAACCAGAAACCCACTCTTTTGAGGAGCTCGTCACGGCGGCTCTCCGTTCGGACACCCGCTTACGTGAACGACAGCATGAAAGACCTCAGCCTCCACGCAGAAGTCCTGCTAATCCACCACAAGGTACGGCGGCACACATTTCTCCTATAACCCAGTCTGAAACCTCTCGCAGTCAGACCGATGAGCCCATGCAGATTGGACACTCCAAGCTTTCCGCAGAGGAGAGGCAGCGACGCCGGATCGAAGGGGCATGCTTTTACTGCGGGAAACCAGGACACCAGGTACACCAATGTAGCCTGCGTTTAAACTCCAAAACCCCCCGCTAGAGGACAGGCCGCGGGCGGGTCAAGTCTTGTCATCTTCTAAAGATTTTCTCCGCATTCCTGTCAAGTTAAGTCATGTTTCTGAAACTCTGGATCTCCACGCTTTGATTGACTCCGGCGCTGAACAGAATCTTATAGATCACAGCCTAGTTACTCGCCTGTCCCTGCCTACAGAGTCCCTTCCTTCCCCTATTAGAGCCGCTGGGTTGGGGGGTCAACACCTTTCGGTGATTACTCACCGTACGGAACCGGTGTTATTAATTACTTCTGGTAATCATAGAGAACTCGCCCGGTTCTTCGTAACTCAAACCCCCCAGAACCCCATTATTCTGGGGTACTCTTGGCTTCGTCACCACAACCCGCAATTTGATTGGGTCCATCGTCGTATTATTGGTTGGAGCGAGTTCTGCCTCGCTAACTGTTTGCAATCCGCTGTTCCACCCGCTAATTCTGCCTCCGTTAAATCTCCTGAGGAGATCGATCTGTCTAACGTGCCTAGTTGCTACCACGATCTTCACACCGTTTTCAGCAAAGTTAAGGCTGGTGCCTTACCTCCCCACCGGCCTTACGACTGTTCAATCACTTTATTGGACGGCGCTCCTCTCCCTAAAAGTAGGCTGTTCAATCTCTCTGGCCCCGAGAAAGCCGCTATGGAGGTTTACATTCAAGAGGCACTTTCCTCGGGGCACATTCGTCCTTCTTCCTCCCCTGTCGGTGCAGGGTTTTTTTTTTGTCGAGAAGAAGGACAAAACCCTCCGACCGTGCGTAGATTATCGAGAACTAAATCAAATCACGGTAAAAGACAAGTATTCCCTTCCGCTCATCAGCTCTGTCTTTGACTCGATTCAGGAGGCCCGTATCTTTTCCAAGCTTGACCTACGAAATGCTTATCATCTCGTACGGGTCAAGGAGGGTGATGAATGGAAAACCGCTTTCAAAACTCCTCTCGGTCATTATGAGTATCTCGTCATGCCATTCGGGTTAACAAACGCTCCTGCCGTGTTCCAGCGCCTCATAAACGATGTTCTACGGGACTTTATCGACCGCTTCGTTTTTGTCTACCTTGACGACATACTGATCTACTCTAAACATCCTGATCAGCACAGAAACCACGTTCGTCAGGTACTCCAACGATTGTCTGAAAATCAGCTTTTTGTCAAAGCCGAAAAATGTCTGTTTCATTCCACCGTCGTCCCCTTCTTAGGGTACATCTTCGAGGCAGGTAGCATTCGACCCGACCCCGCTAAAATCGAGGCTGTCTCCAAGTGGGAACCCCCTACCACGCGTAAGAAACTTCAGCAATTTTTAGGGTTCGCTAATTTCTATAGGCGGTTTATTAGAAATTACAGCTCCATCGCGGCTCCCCTCACGCGACTCACTTCCACTGTTCGGGCCTACCAATGGAACTCGGATGCCCAAGAAGCTTTTGACACTCTCAAGAACCTCTTCGTTACAGCCCCCATACTAATACAACCCGACCCAGCTAGACAATTCGTGGTCGAGGTTGACGCCTCCGACTCAGGCGTCGGGGCAGTATTATCTCAGCGGGAAGAGTCCTCCAACAAATTGAAGCCCTGCGCTTTCTTTTCTAAGAAACTGACCCCTGCTGAGCGCAACTATGATGTGGGCAACCGTGAACTTCTCGCTATTAAATTAGCATTGGAAGAATGGCGACACTGGCTGGAGGGTGCGGTTCATCCATTTATTGTCTGGACTGATCACAGGAACCTTTCATATCTTCGCTCCGCCAAGAGACTGAATTCCCGTCAAGCCCGCTGGTGCCTGTTCTTTGACCGTTTCAATTTCACCATAACCTACAGACCAGGAAGCCGCAATATTAAGCCCGACGCCCTCTCACGGAAGTACTGCTCCTCTGATGACCAGGACGGCACCACGAACCCCATCATTCCCTCCACCTGCATCGTTGGAAACGTTACCTGGGACATTGAGAATAAAGTGATGCAAGCTCAAGGTGAGGAACCCAATCACCCAGAACCTCCTGACGGAACACTTTATGTACCCCGATCTCTCAGGTCCGACGTCATCACGTGGGCCCACGCCTCACGTCTTGCCTGTCACGGCGGGGTCACCAGGACTCTCTGCCTCCTCCGTCGGCGTTTTTTCTGGCCCTCCATGACTAAGGACGTTAAGGAGTATGTGGCTGCCTGTACCACCTGCGCCCGCTCCAAGACCTCCAACTCACCACCGTCTGGTCTCCTCCATCCGCTGTCCACTCCCGGGCGTCCTTGGTCCCACATTGCCCTGGACTTTGTAACCGGTCTCCCTCCTTCTCAGGGAAACACGGTCGTCCTCACCGTCATAGACCGCTTCTCTAAATTTGTCCTTTTCATCCCGCTCCCACAGTTGCCCACGGCCACCGAAACCACGGAGATCCTGGTCCAGCATGTATTCCGTCACCATGGTATTCCTGTGGACATTGTCTCGGATCGGGGCCCCCAGTTTGTCTCCCAGGTTTGGAAGGCTTTCTGTGGGGCCTTGGGGGCCACAGTCAGCCTGTCCTCAGGCTATCATCCCCAATCTAACGGCCAAGCTGAAAGAGCTAACCAGGAGCTCGAAACATCACTGCGTTGTCTCGCCGACCGGAACTCCTCTGACTGGTCCAGGTATCTGGTTTGGGCCGAATATGCACACAACACTCACCCCTCTTCTGCCACAGGCCTGTCCCCGTTCGAGGCTGCTCTGGGGTTCCCGCCTCCGCTGTTTCCTTCCCACGAGTTAGACCTCGCTGTCCCCTCTGTTCAGGACCATCTCCGCCGATGCCAGAGCATCTGGCATCAGACCAAGGCTGCTCTGCTCCAGACTAAGGAGACCAATCGCCGTACGGCCAACCGTCATCGTGTGGTGGGTCCTACATATCACCCTGGTCAGAAAGTCTGGTTGTCATCCCGTAATATTCCTCTTCAGGCCACCTCCCGCAAGCTCGCCCCCCGCTTCATCGGTCCCTATACTGTGGAAAAAGGTCATCAATCCCACCTGTGTCCGCCTCCGCCTCCCAGCGGCTCTCAAAGTCCATCCCACCTTTCATGTCTCTCAGGTCAAGCCTGTCGTTGACAGCGCGCTTTGCCCGCCATCCGCCTCCCCTCCACCCGCCCGGCTCATCGATGGTGCCCCGGCTTATACGGTCAGTCGGATTTTGGATGTCCGCCGCCGGGGTCGCGGCCACCAGTTCCTCGTGGATTGGGAGGGTTACGGTCCGGAGGAACGCTCTTGGGTCTCCCGTTCCCTGATCCTGGACCGTGCCCTCCTTGCTGACTTTTTCCGTGCCCACCCGGATCGGCGTCCCGGACCGCCTGGAGGCGGTCGTTGAGGGGGGGGTACTGTCACGGTGCCTGGCGGTCTCCTCCCCCCTCCAGCTCTGCCCTAATGTTCCTGATTGCCACCAGCTGCCATCACTCTCCTGATCATCTTCTGTGGATTCAAAAGGAGATCAACGCCACTACTCGACGCCAGTTTGTTACCCCTTATGGTGACTGCTCTGGTTCTAGCCTCGTTACAGCTTTGTTCCAAGTCTCTGGCTCTAACTAATTCTTTGCTCCCTGTCTCAGGATCCTACCGCTCACGAGTGACGGCAGCACGGACCTTCCATTCTACGCCTCAGGAGCACGGAAACTCTCGGCAGCCGCTAACCGCTTCAAGACCCTCCAGCCACGCCACAGCCACGTCTAACCTGGACACTCCTCAAACCAGCCATCTTCACATCTGGAGCAAACAATAAATCCATTCTCATCCTCCACTTACCTGTCTTCCTTCTGGGTTGCAGCATCTGGGTTCCTCATCCTTGTGAAATCATGACAAATCCTGGTTGGACGTACATTATGATGTGGTCCTGCTCTGAATGAGAACTTAGAAGCAGATCTGTCATCAATGGGATGTGTTGGGCCATGTCCTGTTGCACTAAAGGCACTAACCCAAAGACATGTAAAGATGTCTTTCTCTAGAGTTCATGAACTTTTCATTTCTACTGTTGTTGCGAATGTTGAAAAAGGGAATTAATTATAATATAATAATTCACTTTATTTCAGACTCCAATGCGGCCCATAAAAGAAGACAGCTATAACATGCAGAATAAAACATAAATAAACAAATAAAAAATAAATAAATAAATAAATAAATAAATAAATAAATAAATAAATAAATAAATAAAATAAAACAAACTACAGTTTACAATCATTTAAAAAGAGTATAATTTCTGTGCCCAGTGTTTCCTCAAGGCGGAAGTGTAGCGGCAGGATCTTCTTTTGGGATCAGTCAGAGACATGACAATTGAATTTTTAGACTTGTCCAGGCGCTCCATGAGGCTGTATGCAAGCTTACGTATCTCAGGAACAATGAGATTGTTGTGCAGTTGTACACGGCCACCAAACTCTGGTTAGTGACCGTCTGTAGCGCTTGAACATGTTATATATTGTTGCAGTCCTGTCAAACCCTCTGCAGTATCACACAACTGTTACACTGTTTCAGCAGCGCTGTTAAAACCCCAGTTTGGGGCAGTTGCATCCAAACACGCACCGTCACAAAATGAGCCGTTTTACACGGCACATGGCTGCTGTGTGCGAAAGCTGCCAGCTTTGAAATACCATTGAAACAAGAATACACACATGAAAGCAACGTTTGATAATGCAATGCACAGCGCTGACTCTTAACATTGTTAGTTTCCAGGCAGAATCCGTCACTCCCTGAAAAGTCCAAGACATGGACGATGCATTTAAATTCACATCTCCATTGGTGACATTAAATTGCATGATTAGATTATTGCACACACCACAAAACACAGCGGTTCACTTTGGAATTGGCAATACTGGAAACAAAATGCAGGAAGCCAGGCTTGGTGGAACCTGGATGAACGTAAAACCGGACACATCTCTGAACAAAAACAGATAACCTGAAACAAACTGAGTATAATCAAATGTAGAGAGGCATGAGAAACTGAAACCTTGGACAGGGGCAAACAGAACATGACTGATACATTGATTCTACTTCTTTGAAAAAATTACCAGCCGTGGTCACATTTAAGGAAATTAAATAAATTCACATTTATTTGACAGAAAGACAACCAGCAGTGGATGATCAACATGAACCTGGAGTGACTGATAGGGAAACAAAACATGACCAGAAACCACAACATAACTGACAAAACCCAAATCAAAGATCACAAACCTCACAGAAAGTTCTGTTAGTTATTTGGAAAAATGTTATTCCTCTTTCCTGTGTGGTGAAACAAATGCAAACAGTGCAAAAATAGACTTGAGGGCATTTCATCCAAATTAAATGATTTGGAAAATTTCTGACTTTAAAAGAGAATTTGAGTGTGTGCAGCTGCCTCCTTCAGACTGTTTTATGATCCGTGTTTTTTCACCAATAGGCTTTCTCAATTCAGAGTTTGATGTCTATTCCAACAATCAAAATGTAGATGGTAATAAAGTCCCACTCCAATCATCTTTTGATCTGTTTTCAAAGCAGTTCCAGTTGTTTTTTTTTTTTAGTAAGGATGATGTCATTTTTAGCCAAAATCTAAAACCTCTGGCGTTTTCTAGGACATAGTTTCTGCAGAGCAGCAGGAGTTCATCAGGCATTCCACTCACTTCACTTTCCATCAGCCCTTTCTTGACATTCTCTCTCACTAGCTCACAGCCCCTCACAACCTCAACCAAACATTGCAGGTGCAACAAAAATGGCGACAAACATCGGAAGTATCCAGATGTAGATTTAAGCCAGGTATCAGCTCAGACGAGGAAAACAAAGGCGAACATGGATCTATTTATCTACAAGAGGTTACATTTGAAAGTGAGTAGGGAGCTTGTGACCTCTGAACTTTTCAAACAGCATTTTTTCGTCTGCTTCTAATCCTCAATGTTTTAAATAAAAGAAAGTATTCAAGAGATGAAATTTTAATCTGAATTTTCTATATCTATGTCCTCCATGATGAGAAAAATGATACAAAAACATGTTAAAATCATCGAAAACACAATTTTCCTGAAAGTGGTTCTATAAAGTGTGCTTGAATGTTGTTACAATAACTGCATTCACCTACGACACGTGGTGGGAACCCTTGTCATAAAAATTTGAGGACAAGAATTTCAAAAGCAAAGTGGAGAGAAGTAAAGGGGTAAAAAAAAGTTCCATTAGAAGCACATCTTATTCAGTGTTTGTCACAAGACTCAGACATTCTGGAGGCTCAGGAGCCAGAGATCTACAGACCCAAACCTGACCTCGGTAGGAGCCAAGCCTAAGGCAACGCAACTTTAAAGATGTTAACATACAACGTTAGAAAGGTTGGGTTACGCAGAAAAAACACATTCCTGCACGGCACTTAAACCTGCCCAACAAATACCATGAAGCATCCCATCCATCAAGCCGCGTGACAGTTTGATTGCCAAGGCTGTCCTGGAAATAAAAGTCGGTCCACCCATCTGCACAAACAGATAAAATCTGTAGACAGATCTGACTTTTCTCGCGACTGCTGTCTGACTACAGCGGCCTTACCGCTCTGCTTCTGTTCTATTAGTCCGCTAATTACAACTGACAGAAGTTGTGCCTTTTTAAGATGAGACTTGTTCAAATGTGCAAGTCTGTCTTATTCCACAGCTAATGAGGGTTTCAACGGTCACCGAAATCTGATCGCGGTCACTTCTCAAACAGCCCATGTCAAATGCACAAAGGCCAGAAGACAGACATTTCTTTTTTTTTTGCCGTCACAGTGAAACTGTGCAGCCTACCCCCCCCTTGTGAAACGCATCCCCTTTATGAAACAGAGCAGTCAGACAGAGTGGTTGCCTCTGGCAATCTCTGAATTACTTTCAAGTGACTTTGTTTAAGGAATCACCTTAGTCTTAACTGGAAAGGCCAGGAATACAAGCACGTATTGATTAGTGTGCTCTGAATAAATGGGCCCAGGAAGTAATAGCAAATATTTGGCAACAGTAGCTTATCTGTGTAAAGTGATTAAAAACTCTCTTCCAACTTTCAGGTCAAGTTAGACAATAAATAGGTAGATGGAGGGGGAAAAAAAAGAAGAAGTTGGTGACATTTTATTCGTTTTATGGCCATTCACAGCAAGGTACTAGTGAGTCATAAAGAGTCATAAAGGAAGTGACATTAGAAAAAATGATTGGAATACAGTATTAAAGCATTATTATAAATATTACTATCAAGTAAGTCTTGAAAATCATCGCTCCAAAAGAAAGGCTAACATAAAAACTATCTCGGTGATGATAGATGATTGGAAAAAAATCAACACTGGTCTTCCTAAAGGTTAGAAAAAGGTTGTAAACGTTTTTCCAATTAGAGTTGACTGTTTTAATCTCTTTTTGAAGTAAAAATTCTGTCATCAGCCTCTGCCATGTAAGCTGACGTCTGAGATGGCATCATTAAGATCGTCTTTTTTTAGTTTTATTTGACAGGAAAAGCATCTGGTAGACTTGGTTCAGACGGGTTGGGAATGATGGGAAAAGGCGTAGTGGTTTTGGTTTGGTTCGATTGCCATCGTTTGTCTGCGTTTCACCCACAGAAACAAACAACATCCATTGACTAAAGATGGATGTGAATACAGTGCATATAAATAAGGAAAGTGTTTTTGCTGATCACCGCGAGCTCTTTGGAGGGGGTGGGAGTGTGTGTTAGCCTGGGGGTCGCTGCCTCTTCCTGTGAGGGACTGTTCCCCACACAAAGTGAAGACCCACCTGTTTTTGTGGGTTGGAAGAGGCTGGTGCTCAGACAGAAATGTTTTAGAGGAATACTCAGAAATGCCTGAATGGATCAATTCACATTATAATAAACATAAACACTCAAAAAAGTTGATTTTGCAATCTGATATTTTAATAGTTGTAAAGATAATAAATCAAAATGATAGCTTTGTACAGAATGTAATTCTAGTATCAAACAATTTTCAACCACTTAATTCTTTTGTTGTGTGTGACACGATGCGTGAAAGAATCACTGCTCATTTTAGATTTTTTCATATTTCCATTTTTTTCATAATTTTGCGGTCTATCTAATGCAATCTTTATACTGTTGTCAGGCATCAATGAGTTTATTACTAATTAGATATGCATTTGTTTTTTTATAATTTAGATTAAACTGATAAACAGTGACTTCCAGAGTTTATAATGTGATCTATCTATATTCCAAACCTCATTTTGGTTACTGTAGCGAAAAAGGCAGCTTTTTTATTTATTTATTTTTTTACTGACGTTGACAGTCACTTTATTAACTCTGGATTTCAAAGGGAAGCCAATCAATAAAGGCTCCACTGGTCAGTGCTGTAATTTGTCTCCATTAAGTTTAAACAGAGCATTCACAATTTGCTAAATAAATATATGCAAAAATCAACACTTACCAAGCACGGAAATGCCTCCACTCAACACTTAATATGGTCACCCAGTTGGCCGGTAATCTATTTAAATCTATTATCACACTATCCGGTGTTGCCTCTACCATGTGTCATAATTAATATGGAACAACAGAGCTGAAAATAATTGAATTCTCTTTCCATTTGAGTACAGCAGCAAGTTCCAGCAGGCATGAAACTTGATCAAAAGGGAGCTCCTTGTAACCCAGAGTGCTGACAGATGGGTTTCAGTGGCTTAGTCAGGAAAAGCATAGAGTGACAGGATACATAAGATGGGACATATTTACATTACACTTCATGTGAGTAAAATGATTAAATAAGATACAAAATAAAATATAAAAGAGGAAAAATTAATCAAAGTGTACATTTTGGCCGAACCGAAGGACTCACTATTTATTGCAGTTTAAGAAAAAGGGTACATGATTCAAACACAGCAAACCCATTTCATCTGCCAGGAACATCTAAGTAACACACGACTTACTGCAACTCCTTGATTGTTTCCACGATCAGCGTGAATCAGCTGATGCTGATGTGAACTAAAGCTACTTATTGTACTGGCTTTGCTCCAGTATGCAACATATTACTAACGTAAAGAGTTGCATAACGGCACAAGTCTGATTTTCTCCAATTCAGAATTCAATGGAGTTACAGCGTAAACGGTTGAAGATCAACGGTAGCGGAAAGAATGCCTCCACTGAGGCTAAAGCTCTGGTGTTGAAACGTTAATTAACAGAACATGTTTCTGCAGACCCTTACCCCAGTTTGTTTTCTGTCATGCATGTTGTCGTTTTCTTCTCTTTTGAATGAGTAGGTTGTGAGTTTGCATCCCCCTTCCAAAGATAAACAAAAAAACAGCTGAAACCTGCAGCAAAAAAGTCTGCAGCTTTTCTATCTTCTTAAATACTTTGAGATAAATTATTTTAATACTGTCCACTTTCATACAGTACATGACTTTTATAGTAGACAAATCTTTTAAAGTTTAAAATACTAAAATAGCCTTTGGTAATATTTTTACATGTGATGAGAACAGCGGGTGAGGGAGCAGCAAAATGAATTTCACCTTTAATTGAAATATTTATTAGCCAACAGCACAAACTAAGTCTAAAACAAAAAAAAGTTTATTTACTATTTTTTAGAGAAAATGAGGAAAACACAAACGGAAAGAAAATCCCTAAAAGTGAACTCACGGAAAATTCTATTTTTGTTTTTACAAAATACGATTTATTTCACCCTCTTGAGAAAATTGAGTTTCTTTGTGTTTTTAACATGTTGTTTAGGCATTTTCTTTCGATGATGGAGGACGTTAAAAAAAATGTATCTTAAAATTGCATGTGTGAGTATTTCTTTGCTCAAATCATGAGCGGAAGCAAAAATGCCATTAAAAAAAAAAAGAGGATATTTGTGACGTAGAAAACACACTGGGCGGGGCCACAAGCTCCCTCTCTGAGCTCTAAACAATGGGGAGGGGATGAGGGGCGGGGTTGCTTCACAATGACCACAACTCAATTTATTTATTTGCAGAAACTGTGTCCTAGAAAATGAAAGGTTTTTTGATTTTGGCTAAAAACGTCATAATCATAACTGAACAACCAATGGGAACGCTTTCACAACAGATCAAAAGATGATTGGAGGGAGTCTTTCAATATATTTTAGTTTTTTTTTTAAATGCAATGTCAAAGCAAAAAAACATATTGTTAATTTTCATATTTTATTATATCTTTAGGTTAACAATGTGCAGCTAATGACCTTGGAGAAATAAAACCAAATATAGGAAATAATTCAGCAACGGCTTCAGAAGCTGGTGATAGGATTAATGTACGTCCACAGAGTACAAATCCCACCAGACACTGTAGAGCTGAAGGAACCAATGTTTTGACACACACTGTAGATGTTTCAAACTGAAACCTTTCTTGTCATTTAGCACAGCCTTCCTGGCTGGAACACAGATGCTTTAAGCCACCCTTCACCTCGGCAACAGTAATCTCCGCCCATTCAGTTTCCCCAGGATAGTGGATGAGACACCTCACCTTTGGACAGAACTCAACTGGCTCTACAAGATGAAGATATCGATTATCTCCATCTTTGCCAAAGTCATTTTATAGATGATTTGTAGATGATGCTATGAAACTATTAATTCAAATTTCAGAAATAGATTTTAAATTAAATGATCAGGCATAAACTATAATCACATCCTCTTTTTAGATGAGTAAAACGATTAAAGTCACAACATCTATAAAAAGTGCTTTTGAGACCCTGCCTGATTTATTATTTTACATGCACACATCCTGTGAGTTTAGTAGCTCTTAAGATAAAGAAAAAAAAAAAGGTCAAAGTTCACAGATTGTTCATTGGCTTGACATGAATTGGTACCTTTGTCTGTATATTCGAGCTGGACCGAGTCAGTGTGACATCACACATTGAAAAAGGTTTACTTCTAGCTCCAACCAATCAGAGGCAATTCAGCCACCATTTATTTCGCGATACAGATGCCGCCATGTTGGAGCCAGACTATGTCAGTAAGCAGCGATTGGTCCAAGTCGGTCTGAGTCTACGTTTCTATGACCACCACTCTCTCTAATCAGGAGTGAGTTTGTTGGAAGTCCACACTCCTAATACCTGAAAGCGTGCTCAGGAGAATCTGACAAACGTTTCAAACGTTTGATGTGAGACCACTTACTTCTACTGAGGCATCTGATTGGTCAGTTTATAACTTGCAATAAAGAAAAAAATGAAACAGAAAAACATCAGATTATAAAGGTCAGATTATGCTAAAAAAGGTAGCAGAGCAAGAATGGTTATTCTGACAAATACAACTGAATAACAGCTTTTTGTGGGAGCCAACGGCTACTTCCTGTTTGGAACATGGGAAGGGAGGGGTCACTCAGTCCAGTTCTCATAAAGAGTCAATCATCAATACCAACGCAGACTTGAAGCTGATAACATGCAGCACAAAGCATATAGAATGCACATAGTCGATTCATTCATTCATTCATTCATTCATTTCTTGACCATTTTTCCCTTTCGGGGTCACGGGGCTGCCGGAGCCTATCCCGGCCACTTGTGGGCGAAGGCAGGGGACAACCTGGACAGGTCGCCAGTCTGTCGCAGGGTAGAATGTCCACAAACACACACCCATTCACTCTCACACCTGTGGACAATTTAGAGTTGCCAATTAACCTATGAAGCATGTTTTTGGACGGTGGGAGGAAGCCGGAGACCCCGGAGAAAACCCACGCATGCAGGGGGAGAACATGCTAACTCCACACAGAAAGGTCCCCCGTTGATGTAGTTTTTGACTTCCCCCAGCCGGGACTTGAACAGGAGGCCTTCTTGCTGTGAGGCACTGCGCCACCGTGCAGCACACACCCATCCTCATCACATAGTTGATTACACCACATATCTATTCTGATCATGTTTAACTTTTCTGAAAACCTGATCCATCTGGAGTTTTCACAGAGAGTCATAGTTATTTGAGTGGGCATACAGGGTAAAGGGAATGGGTAATGCTTTAACAACAAACAGGTCTGGAGTTGTTAGCTCAGCATGAAATTGTAGCTTGAAAATGTCACTTGGACAAAACAAAAAAGAAAAAAGTTAAAGTGAATCTCATTAGTCCCACTTTTCCCCTGGTGGTCCATGCTGGTTATTTTCTAATGGTGGCTAATTTACAAGTAAGGCATAATTGACTTCCAGAAGCAACTCCAGGGGAATTCTGAACTCTGATAGCGAAAGTACTTAAGTGTGACAAACTATTTGTAAGTGTCGGGCTGAGAACACATTTGCTCACAGTGGGATCATAAGTGACATCCACAGACACAATCATGTTTGAAGATTATCGAATTAAACCGTATCAATTGTCAGCATGTCATCCAAGGATGAATTCATGGGAAGAAAAGACTGCAAGAAGTGAAAGGTTTAAAGTGCTCCACCAAAAAAAAAAAAAAAAAAAACTTTCCATGCTGTGTTGTTGACTTGCATTGCATTGACTGTATGTATGTAAATAAGAACGTGCACTCATTTCACCTGGATAAATAAATGTACATTAAAAATAACACAGGAGAGGAGGGGGTCCACAAGAGATGTTGTAGACATGGCCCGACCAGGCTCACCCACAGTTGGAAATTTGGCGAGGCCCAGCACTCAGGGGCAAGGACCAGAACCCACACCACAGGGACACGGACACCCCCGGCTCAGGTGTGATGCTAACCCCGGCTCTTGGCCTTGCCAAAGAGCTCAGGGATCCCTCTCCCTGTGTGGAGAGAGCACCGCCGGGCCCAGAAAACCAGCACCCAGGGGGCGTGGCCACCGTTGCCAAGGGCCCAGTTCCCCCTACCAGGGATGGGGTAGGGGACAGATGGTCCAAGGTCCCACCTTCCTTGCGAAATGCGTGTGTGTTTGTGAGGATGTGTGTGTGCATGTACGTGTGTATATGTTGGAATGTATATTTGGAAGAGTAAAGGGCCTGTGTACTAAGGGGGTACAGTTAAAATTGGTGGGTAGGGCACTGAGGGGACATCTCCTGATTACTCACAGTGACGTCCCCTCACCCTCCCCACCAAGGGGCCCTAAATGTCTAAGGTACAGTTAAAATTGGCGGGCATGGCGCTAAGAGGACATCTGCTGCTTGCTGGCAGTGATGTCCAAGCACCACCCCCCCCCTACCAAGGGCCCTACATGTCTAAGGTGCAAATAAAACCGAGAGAGGGGGGGTCCATTCCATACTGCAACCATGGGAGGGGGACCACTCCCAAGTAGAAATGTCAGAGGTCATCAACCTTTGATATTTCTTAGGGGTCATCTGTGAGTCCATACACGTTTGCCATTTTTTCTCGCATACACTAAGCCACACCTATATAAAACAATGCACAGTTTTGATGTCATGTCGTATATACAGCAGGGTAGGAAAGATTCACGGGGGAGCAGGACAGTTGCATGTAGTCATGTGTGTATGTTGTGTGCAGGTGGAGAGTGAATTACAGTGTGTACTTATTCAATGTTAGGGTCAATAAAATGACGCGGGAACTGAACCGCGGATTCTGAAACGTTTATCACGCGGACAGAGAGACACTGCGGACAGATCTGTTGCATAATTTGGTGTTTTCTTTTCACTGCCCCCTAGTGTACTGGAGGTCAACATGCTGTTTTCTTTATTGTAGTGAACTCATGAGTTAAAAGTCTAGACTTCTCCTTTGTTCTGTTTAGCCTATTGGTTTTCAAAACTAATCTTTTACACCATAGAAGACATCATTTAATCTTAATAATTGCTTCAAATAAACATTTCCATAGTGATTACGCTTGAATTTCTTTAAATTGGTTATTTCATTAAATAAAATAAAATAAAAATTCCCAATATTTTTACATCTTGCTTTTGGTTTTGCTAATTCTATATCCCATTTTCAAAGGTGGAATCCGAAAACTATACATCCCAATTCTTCATCATGCCTCCCACATTTTTTATTTTATTTATTATACTAAAATCAAGTTGTGGTTCCATTGGCCCCTAGGTTTCGAATCTCAGCCAAAAATAAAAAATAAAAACCTCTCCACCACAGTCGCCCCATTGTGACTCCAAAATAGAAAGCTTTGTCTGCAACTGTGTTGACACAGGAGGTTATACATTACACTGACTCGTTTCTGAGTTACAGATACACTCTGTGCGCCATACTTAGCTCCTCTTGTCCTCTCAATTACACACAGGCAAAAGTAACTTCATATCTTCCAGCGTGAATTGAGACTGTGAAAAATAAACAGTGCTCAAAGCACGGATATCCGCCTGCAGCTGGCTGAGTGACACGGATTACTTTTGTCGTTGAAAAAAATTCAGTGGTAGCCTTGTTCAAACGTTTCTGTCACCTATAGCTGCGTGTCCTTTGGAGAGTTAAATGAAGGGGCTCATCACAGTAAAACACCTGTCAGAAGGGGGAATACGTTCTTTTTTTCTTTTTTACCAATTCATCACAGAGCAAAACACAGAGGCGGTTAAGCTGCACGCTAATAGGGGTTTCAGAATTACAGCCATAAACTGCAAATACTTGTGCAGAAAAATGCCGTAGGGACACAAAGAAATAGGTTTTACGTTACATAAAAAAGGTAGTTCCTTTAAACATTAAGCTGCTATTGCACCAACTTGGAAGGACACATTTGGGTTTTTATATTCCTCCCACTGTTATTTTTGCCTTTTAACTGTACACATTTCCATCCATAGTCGTGGTGAAACTTCCTCCTTTGCCATGCGCACATTCTATTGCTGCAATCTTTATGTTAGCTTTCTTCCTTTTTGCTGTGACCTTTATTATATTTGTGTGCCATTTGAAGTCAGACTGTCATCATGCCGCTTGCTTTGACATCCATCATGCCCATATTTAAAGCCTGGTTCTTGTCTGTTTGGATTTGGACCCGTTGGTTGTCCCTAACCGACCTTATTATATGTAAATGTGACCATAAGGTTCTACCTTTGCCAATTTGTTTGGTGGGAGACAACAGTCAAACAAAACAGCGATTCACATCTACTGCTTTACAACTGAAGTTTTCCTAATGAAAGTTACACAAAGTGTGGCAGTTTTTCACACAACAGCACACCAAAACATTTACACAGCCAAGAGCCTCACAAAACACTGAAGTGTTGTCAATGGGGGAAGGCGAGACAGAAACTACATCCAAAACAACATCTCCCCCCCCCCGATGGGGCAGTGGAGATGCCAGAGATTTAAAGTCCCACTCTCCAATCACGTGCAGCCACCAATCTTCCTCCCTCCCATCCTGAGCCGGCACCAGCCACTCATACTCCAATCCACAAGGTCTCACCCCTCACAAACACTTAATATACAAAATAACAAATTTAAAAAATCCATACACAAATACGACAAGAGTCGTAACACAAGAGAAGCCAAAAGCCTCAGTATCTACCCCATGGACAAAGAGAAAATCTGCAAATTTTGATTCAAAGGAAAATAATCAAGTTAATTGACAGATTGGCGACCTGTGCAGGGTGCCCCCTGCCTTCGCCCACAAGTGGCCGGGATAAGCAGCCCTTTGACCCCAAAAGGGAATAAACAGAAGAAGATGAATGACTGAGTTAATGAATGAATTTTGTTTAGTGCAACTGTGATAACTGTCAATGGTAAAATCACAGATTTGACCGCCTGTCATTGGCTTTTAGTTGGCTTCTGTTTAATTATAATTGTTTTGCAAGCCAAAAGCTCCCTTATTCCCATCTTTCACAGGCAACTGGTTTGGTCAATTCCGTCACTGGAAAAGATGGGATTAAAACTGTCGACTTCCTGAGGGGTTCGCTGGCTTGTGCATGAAGAAGTCAGTTCCCATTTATTTCAATGCACAAAGACCCAACTTCACAACAGAAATGGAAAAAAAAAAAAACATTCTGCAAGGCCGACATCTCTTTTCTTCTCTTTGGTTACACTGAATGTGCAAGGCAATAATACTTCAATTAACTTTTCATGCATTCATTCACTCAGTCGCTCATGTATGCAACACCGTATATTACAAAGTACTGCATCACAGTTTACTTTCACAACACATCACAGTCCAAAGCCAGATGTGATAATTGAACTCAGGCCAAACAGTAGAACAAAAGCTGGGTTTTTGAGTTCGTTACCACAGTAACTTAGTCTGTTTGGCTCCGCCCACCTGAGAGTCTGCAGGGTCTGTCAGAACCATAGTTTCATATCATTGCTAATTGAATTCCTCTAGATCTATTTAATTAAAATTTGCCCAATGAAGACTTTTCTTTTTCAAATTTCACCTATAAAAAGTGGAGATAAATAGGAGATAAAGTCGCTCAACAACAATAACAGCTAAAGTTTGTGCTAAACAGTTTATATTTTTCATGAAAGTGGAGTTAAACTGTTTTGTTCTCCGACATTGTACTGCAACACAAACCACAGACGACGATGAAAAAGAAACCAGCAAACATTCGGGGAGAATGACTGACAGTCATGAAAAGCAGATCAGACAGAGTCGACAACGGAGGCTGTTGCATCCAAACCCATTTCAACTTCAGTGAGTCAAGCAAAACTATCAACTAAACTATCATTCCTTGTTGCACATAAACAATTTTGTGATGTAACCGAACATTTATGACTTCTTATGAAACAAAGTATGCTGGCATGTTTGTGAATTTACCATGTGGGTTATAAAGGTTCTTTAGAAGAAGTATGAGCTCATTTAAGGAAATCGAAGTTTGACACCCGCTTTTGTACAAATGTGGAAAAGGTTTGCTTCGTTTTAACCCGTGAGACCCCATGGTGACATCCGTGTAACAGAAAGTATCAGAAATGGATTCTGTTGTCCATTTGATTTGTGGTAAAAAACACATAATTAAAAAACTCCCTGTTTCATCAGGATATTCATCCATGTTGTCCCCTCAGGGGCCGTCACAGCCAATCAGCTTTGACTGATTCACATTGATGGTTTGGCAGAGTTTTTACGCAGGATGCCCTTCCTGACACAACCCTGTGTTTTATCTGGGCCCGGGAACGGCACAGGGAGAACCCAGACCGGGGCCCCCTTGTGGCTTCATGGTTTGGCAGCAGCGTTAAGCGTCTTGCCCAAGGTTGAAACACACGCCCCCCTGGTAAACGAACCCTGGTTTCCCATGCGTCAGTCCTACACGCAACCTAATGGGCCATCGTACGGTGGCCCAGAAGGGTCACAACACATTAACTTACCACACAACACAGTACCTTATGAAATAACACATTAACTCACAACACACTAACTCACAACACAACACATTAACTTACCACGTAACACAATAACTCACAAAACAATACATTTACTTATGAAACAACACATTGCCTCACAACACAATAACTCACAACACAACTCAATAACTCACGACACAACACAATAAGTCACAACACATTACCTCACAGCACCACACATTAACTTACCACACAACACAATAACTCACAAAACAATACATTAACTTACCACGCAACACAATAACTCACAAAACAATACATTAACTTACGAAACAACACATTGCCTCACAACACAATAACTCACAACACAACACATTAACTCACAACACAACATTAACTCACCACACAACACAATAATCACAAAACAATACATTAACTTACGAAACAATACATTGCCTCACAACACAATAACTCACAACACAACACTTTTACACACAACACAATAACTCACAACACAATAACTTACAATGCAATAACACACAACACAATAACTCACAACACAACATAATAACTTACAACACAATAAGTCACAAGACAATAACTCACAACACAACACAATAAGTCACAACACTTAAACTCACAACACAACACTTAAACTCACAACACAATTACTCACAACACCTAAACTCACAACACAATACAATAACTCACAACACAATACCCCCCAACACAATAACTCACAACGGAAGTATTGGATATCTCTTTAGCGGACCGGCCTTCTTCCATTCATTTTCTTAACCCGCTTTATCCCCGCTCTAACCTGCGTGCGGCTCTTTCATCCTTGTGCTGCGCTTGCGGTAGACTATCGTGTCAACCTGCCGCTATGATGACCATATTTTGCGCTCTCTGTGTAGAATACATTGAGGAGCGTGGATAAAACAACTCTGAGCTGCAGATGATGTGAACAGGTGATCAGGTAGAGAGGCGGGGGAGGGGCTTTGGCCTCAAACTCTGTCAGAGAGATGGAAACACGGGCGTCAGATTAACACGCAGTTTTCACTGCGAGAGTTGAAGCAGAGACTTTCTCTGGGATGATCTCATAAACTCAAACATGGAAACATGATTACCATGCAGAAAACTTCAAAATAACAAACAATTATTATTAATTATTAAAATAATAAACCTGATCTCTCCACATTGATACACACAGACACCGCTCCATGTAGTGATCAGACGATTATTTTAGCTGGTAGCTCCTCCCACACGGACCAGGGTATCAATCTTTAAAGAACACAATTTCAAAGAGGCGGGGCGTTGCACACCCCCAACAACAGGTTAGAGGACAGAGCCTGGTCCATTAAGCGTCTCTGCTGTTCACAGAGCTTCAGTACATAGAACTCCAACAGCCACACGGTCTAACGTAGTCACTATTATATATTCATGAGGGACATAAACCCACCGAACCGACCCTAAAACCACCCAAATTATGCATACCCACCCAAAGCCATTTTTACCCGCAAATTTAGAACCAAAACTGCCCAATCTGGCAACACTGCTGCCAGCTTCTCTTGTAGAAAAAACGTGCTCCCTCCACAGCTCACAGTAACGTTACTTTCTGTTAGGTAGTTAGCCGCTCAGCCCAGTGGACATTTCAGAATAAAAGCACTTCCATTGCAGCTTTACTTCCGTTGTGAGTTAATGTGTTGTGTGGTAAGTTAATGTGTTGTGTTGTGAGTTAATGTGTTGTGTTGTGAGTTAATGTGTTGTGTGGTAAGTTAATGTGTTGTGTTGTGAGTTAATGTGTTGTGTGGTGAGTTAATGTGTAGTGTTGTGAGTTAACGTGTTGTGTTGTGAGTTAATGTGTTGTGTGGTAAGTTAATGTGTTGTGTTGTGAGTTAATGTGTTGTGTTGTGCGTTAATGTGTTGTGTGGTAAGTTAATGTGTTGTGTTGTGAGTTAATGTGTTGTGACCCTTCTGGGGCACCGTACCATCCGGGCTTGATGTGCTTTAAGGATTGTACTAAATGCCTACAAGATGGACTGAGAAGGAAATGTGATGGGTAGGCTCCAGCATCACTTCGGCCTCGAACTGGAATATAGTTTATAGGTTTAGCAGATACCATACATGGTATCTGATAGGATACCACGTATGCAACAAGTCAAATTGTACAATGTATACTTCACTCTCATATGGAATCACATCCCAAAACAATCAAACAGAGATAAGCTCATGAAAATATTGACATTTTATTGAATTTATGTATATAGATGAAATGTATGACTATATAAGTGGCAGCAAAGTTTGAAAACAGTGAAACGGTGACTGAAAAGACTATTTTGTTCTTGGAGTGTGTTTTTTTTTTTTTTTTCCCACCTGGGAGATCTGCAGATTTAAACGCACCGACGGTGCTGATCATTTGCATCACATCTCTGCCTTTGCCCTGCAGCTCTGCATGGAGCTCATTCAGTCTGGTTGTCAGGTCTGTGAGAAATCCCAGGTCAGCCTGCCACACACCAACTGACAGTTCTTTTTGATTCTTGTGTCGTGACGGCAAGAAAACTCAGATGTCAGGCAGCAGGTCGACTAACCGCTGCAGTGCGTTGCTGTTGCTCAGCCGAATCAGATCAATGCACTCGGCTTCATGCTTCTCCAGTTGACAAAGTCCAGTCCTTTTGAATGGATAATCTTAGTAACAGGCGTCATAGTATGGGAAAAATACAAAATGTTGTCAACAAGCACTTGGTAATGGTGACCCCAACATAATGATAGTTGATTAACTTTGCAAATTCAGAATCTTTGTGTCAAAGTGCAACAAACCAGGGGTGTCTTCCCAACAGATAGGGCCCCATTCTTTATTTTAGAAGCTAATTTATGAATGTAAATATAGAGAACACACTATTTGAACAAGTAGTATATGCCCTCCTCAATCCTTTTTTGTGGTAAAACATCAAACAAACGAATAAACACAATCAGTTGCACGGTGTCTGTTCAGTCAACACATTCATCAAACTTCAATGAGAGGCGAGAGACACAGCAACACATCCTCAAAGTTCCACTCCGAGCATTATTTAGTATCTTATAAAAGTGGTCTTTTTATCATGATTATACAGTTTTTAACCAAAACCAAAATGTCTGTGTCGTTTTCTAGGACCTTGTTTCTAGATAGCGGCAGAAGTTCATTAGAAAATTGCCTCTAAATCGTTGGCGGTACCGTTGCTGTAGAGCAACCCCACTCCCACTTCCCATCACCCACAACCAAGAGCTCTCTATTTTCTTTCCAGCTAGCTTAAAGCTCCTTACAACCCCAGCCTAGCATGATCAAAAAACCCATTTTCATTGGAGTGAGTCTTTAAGCGCTTTCTGCCACATCTTTACACAATCTCCATCCTTTTTGCCCCCGTTAATGGACTATGTAGGAACGTCTTGCATAATTCTTTTACTGTCACTGAATTGACAGTAAATCTACCCAAAATGCATTTTTAGTGTAGTGGTGACAATCGGTCGCAAATCTTGTACGGGGCTGTTGTGGTGCAGCAGTGGGGCAGTTCGATTCCCCCCTTGCCTTCACATGTGTGGAAATTTTCTTGGGCAAGACACTGAATCCCACATTGCCTCTGATGTATGTATGTATGTATGTATGTATGTATGTATGTATGTATGTATGTATGTATGTATGTATGTATGTATGTAGAATCAGAAAAACATACAAAGCGACGCGTGATCGCAAGAGTTTGAACGCGGAAGCCCGAAACGCGCATTTACGCTCATTCACTCATTTTCTTTGAAAGTTGTCGCTTGTACGTTCATTTCCGAGGGCAGTATGAATGCAGTTTCACACATTCACCTGTAGTAGATGTGCAATGAAACCTTTTTTCTGTCAAAAAAGTAAAAATAATCATTTTCTTTACATGTTGGTTAAAAGCAAGCATTTCCTATCCATAGTTCTATCCTTCAAAAGACAATGTGATGGATTTATGTGGGGTTTGTAATCGGTTAGTCTAGCAGTGAAAACGCAAAAGAACAGAATTTGTTTTCCACCTGCAAATAAACCAGGGAGCCCAAATCTCAGAGTGCCAATAATAAAATAATGCATTATGTGGTCATGCATACACCTGCATGTGCGTGATTGTGTGCATCCATCTGTATTTAGTGGTATGGGAGCGGCTCGGAGGGGCTCAGGTGTGAGATTGCTGGTGTAATCAGACCTTCATTTCCTCAGCTGACAGCTCTTTTACTTTTCTGTCTGAGGTCTGCAGATTCACAAGGAGCCAATATATTACTGTTCCCGAGCCACGGGGTCGTCTTTATAGAGTTTCTGGGACTTCTTGAGATAACGACTAAAACATTGTCTTTTCAAACGCATTAACTGCATTAACTTGTGTGGCTTTTCTAACCTGTATATTGGTTTTCGAAATGCTGCTCCGATGTACTTGTCGCCTAATTCCAGTTTTCATTGCATTGATTTTGGTTAAACACCAATTATTCTTTTCAATGTTTCACTAATATTTTGGATTTGTTTTTGATTCCAAATGAATAAATCAGATAATTAGACAGTAAACAGGCTGAACAGAAGCCTTAAATATCATGATCATGTTTTATGTCATATGGCTAAGCTGTGTTAGGATTTGTTTTTTTTTTAAAGTTAATTTATGACTGGTGTGAGTCCTTGTATTTCCCTTTTAAAATTGGGGATTGGGGGGAAAAAGATAATGTCCAATCAAGTGATTTACAAAGATGTTTATTAAATAGATTACTAAAAGCTCCATATCAGGGGAGCAAAGACAACAAAAAAATCTTTCACACGCTAATTTGTCTCGAATATGAAATTTCAAAAGAAAGTCAAAATTGAATTCAAAATGAGTCTCCATGTTTGTCTGTTGTGTTTTGGGTTTAACAGGAACTGACTGGGTTTTGTAGCACAACTCCTGGGTTTACCTTGTAAATTGTGTTGGCTGGTTACTTTAGTTTCAATGTACATAGTAAAAATTAATTGATTTACAACAAGGAAGTGACTATTGTAATCAACGCCCAATGTAATAAGGTCGGGGTTATGGTTAAAATACGTGCGAGCAATACAGCAATGTGCATTTTGGGCTGCAAATATTACGTGTGGCCAACATGAATTGCCATCACTTTTTGTGCTTGCTCTCACATTTTTACATGTGGATAACATCAGCCGCCTTACAATGAAGTGATTTGAAAGATTTGTATTAATCGCTCAGCTGAAAGGTCAGCATCAGGGGTGAGAAGACTGATTTACTGTAACTACTGTTCCTAACTAGCACTGTAATCTCTAGTTTACTCTTGCAACCTTCTTGAAGTCTTCATAGCATTGGAATAAAAAGTTTGCATCATTTTCAAGATGCATTTCCTCTTCCTTGCTCCTGATTTTTGCTCTGGCTTCATTGGAGTCTTCCACTAGATTTCAGCCTTTTTTTGGAGTTTCTGTAAATTTGCTGATAAGTTAACATAACTAGCAAAACATTTTTGTAGCAAGACAGCATCCAGGAAATTGTAAAATAATTAGGCTCAAAAACGCAATTTTATATGAACGGTCATCAAAACGTAAAGATATAATCTGCTGGTGTGATGATCAGTCTTTTATTGCTGCTGGTCAGCAGCATTTCCTCTGTCGTATACTATTTTTACAACAGTCAACACTAAGTTTATCGGGGCAAAGAGGCTTTTTCTAGAGTTTAAAAGTGATTATGTGTAAAGACAACAGAGAGATTATTGGATCAAACAGAAGAAGTTGGAGGATTAGAGAGACTAATTAATGTCAGAAAACTAGCTCAGATTTCTCCTTCCTGTTCTAAAAACGAAAACTAACTCAATTATTTAGTTTGGCTGCAGTGACACAAATGCAACCAACATTTCAGGAGAGCTTAGGAGGCTCTGAAAGTCCAGTTTTTTTTGTTTTGTTTACTCGACCATTTAATAGAGTACTGATAAAATCCTCCCCACTGTGATGACTGCTTTTCCTAAGTTCAGTGTTTTTAGACTAATATCACATTTCCCATGAGGCATCAGTGAAACGGGATGATGCATCTCAGCCTAAAGTGAAAACTAACTCTCTGTTTACTGTTGTTTGTTTGGTACATTGCGTTACCAGCCAACAGTGATACAAAACAAACATTATTACAATCCCACTAGAATAACTGCCGTTGACGTTTTTTGGTGATGTCAATAATCAAAGCACTGGATTGGCTGAACGCTGATTGTTCCAGGTGCCACACAATTATATTTACTTGTCACTCAGCGACTAATCCGCTGAACATGTTCTGTTTTCTGTTCGGCACAGAGTCGTGAATGACAGGTAACACTAAAGCTTCATTGGTGGAGCTGGACTATTAGAATCTCTGATTTGTAAAGATATGCAGGGAAGTTCTATACAATTTATTGTATTCAGAAATTGCCAAATAAGGTTGTTTAAAGATGCCACATAAGGATAAAAAAAAAAAAAAAAGATTTTGCTCTATTTGGTTGGTGAAGTCCAGATTATACCAGATTTTCCATATCTGCATAATCCAATTTATTCCAGATTAATTCAATAAAGGTAAATTGTTTTAACTGAATTTTAAGTCTAGGCTATAAAAGTGGCCAACCCTCTATTAAATGTACTCTGTTTGATCAGAATTTATAATTGCAATAATGTACATACACCCACAGTTCAAAATGACTGTACTGTATTTAAAAGAACAGATATTAAAGCATTGAGTTTTTGCCTCACGCCATCAGGGTGAGCTGCTTCAAATCCCAGCTGTGGGCCTCTGTGTGTGGACTTTGCATGTTTCTTCCATTCATGCGTGGGTTTACTCCTGACATCCTGGCTTCCTCCCACAGACCGAAAGCATGTGTTAGGTAATTGGTGATTTTAAATTGCTCTCTGGAGTGCATACTAGTGTGTAGTTGTTTGTGTGTTTGAAGCCCTTTTGGCGCCAGATGCTGACCGAGCAGAGCTCCGGTGGGGTCTTTGCTGAACCCTCCTTCAGGTCCCTCGTCTGTCGTTCTGGGGCTACAAATGCAAAAGGGCACAGCTCTCTGCATGGGAGCGCTTTTCAAGACTGCAATAAAGCCTAAGTCAAGATTTCTGCTAATATTTTAAATAGGTTACATTTCAAATAAAGTTTAGAAATGTGTGCTTTTTCCCCAATCCTTGTTATATTTAACAAAGGAGTTTAGTTTTCTAGTTCTAAAGGCAAAAGGTCAAAAAAAACGATGAGGAAGAAGTAAAACCCAAAGTCCAGAGCAGTGTTGTCTGGCCTGCAGGCGCTACCCTCCTCCCCTTCCTTGTTGCCCCCTTTTGACCTGCCCTCACTGATTGAGCGACTGCAACACGCCCCTCACTTTCCCTTTCAGCCTCTGCTACCCTGGTCAGAGCTGCCTGTGACAAATTCATAAAAATGAAAAAAAAAAAAAAAAGAAGCTACTTATTCAAAATGCCGCCTTTTCTGTTGGTTTTGTTTCCATAGCAATCATTTTCATTTTTGATCGCCTCGGGGTGACAAACATGTCTGTGTAACGTTTGGGATTTTCTTAGCAACTGATATTTTTTGCTAACCAAGCCCACATTCTTGTTATGTTCATATCATGTCTTTTTTATTTTGCAAGAAATTTCTAAATCCAACATTTTTCCCAGGTAGCTTTTCAAAGATGCCAGATAAGATAGGAGGCAATAGATCAATACCCCAAGAAGGAGTTTAAATGTGTAGATTGTGTTAAAGATACTTTTTTTTTTTTTATTCAACATGGTCAACAAAACTTTGGTTGTGGTTTTAAGTTTAAGCCGGGGGTACAGTGTCTGTGTGAAGGTTTGTGAAGATCACCGTACAAAAGTTTCCTTTTCCCATATTGTGCATAAATGGGAAAATTGCACACATTGCCACAAGAACAGTAGCCAAGCCATGGGTTCTGTGGCCATCGCATAATAATATCAGAATGTTCTGTGGTCCTCCACGAGATGTCCGTTTTGGTTTTGTCAGTAAATTTTGAATTTTCTTTTAAACCCAAAAAAGATTGACAATTTTTTGACCGTTTCACCTGCTGTGTGGTCATCTTTCATTTTGTTATTAGGCGTTGTGTGTGTGTGTGTGTGTGTGTCATTTACCATGTAAAAAATCCATTTTCACTACTGTGCAAATCTTTTTAGGGACTTTTTAAGTATGTGGTGGGGGTGACATTTTCGGATAGTAATAAAGAAGAACTGTGTCAGAAATCTGGTCTTTGTGGTCCCGGACAGCCATATAAAAAGGAGACGATACCATAGCCTCGCACTTTATGAATGAAATGATCAAAATAAACACATGGAATGCTTCATTGTCTGGTTGCTCTGTTCAAAGAAGCATAGAAACTGAAAGGCAGAGAGTAAAAATGCGCCTATACCTCCAAGCTCCATATCCTTGTAGAAAGAAGAAGGACAGCCACTGTTGAATGTAATCTATGGGCTGTGGACAGGGTTTAATGGCGTGTTTGATTTGAAAAGTGAAAAGTAATGACGGACCGTCTTGGTGCTTGATATTTCATTTGAAGCACTGGCACGTATTTGCCTTTTAGGAATGAGATGAATGATTAAGTCACGAATTGGCGAGATCCATTAAAGTTCTTGGATAACCACCCAGTTTTGAAGACACGCCTTTTGGAACAGATCTTTTCAACTACAATGACTGGAAACAGTTATCACTCAAACATTAATGCTACTCTTTGGACAGGTTTTGTTGAGAAAAACGTTTGACTGGGGTTTACAGATTCAGAGCACATTTCTTTTCCCCAAAAGCTTTTGCTTTTTTCTTTGCTATATTCCCTCCTGTCTGTGGTGGGAAGGAGACAAAAAAAAAGAACAATCGAGACTTTGAGAGAACATTAAAGATCCAACCCTCAGGTAAAAATCCCTGCTGGGCACAACTGTCAATCAAAACTCTTGTTGCACATCTCACTGAAGGTGAAGTTCTGTGTGTGCAGATGGCATCGGTGATAAAAAAGATCACCCATTTATCCCCAGGTTGTGCTAAAAATGCCTAACAAGGCGCTGCGTTCCACACGGGGTACTGCTGTTCATCCGCTGCGTTTTATTAGAAAACAAAAGGAATAAAGAAGAAAAAGGAAATAGAAGACAAAATAACTCCTCCTCAAAGCTTCTTCTATATCTTCAATTATTGTGACATTGTAGGTACATTAAAAAGTGATGTTAGAAAATAGCCACAAATTGAAGGAAAATCAGAATGTATGCATTGAAAGTAAGTTAGTGTCCCATCAGTCTTATCACCAAACTTTGCAGCAACGAGTCAATAAATGCTTGAAAAACAATACAGAACCCATTTTATTTCTTCCTCTAAAATGTCACCTGAACTTTTCCCTAAAGTTGGACTCACTTAAGGATCTCAGAAACGTTACGGTTCAAGTATTAACATTATGCTACAGGGAGTATCGGTCAATACATACAAAACATGATAATGTAAAATGTTTTGTTCATATATTGAAGTAAAGCTTCTTTTTTTTTCCTGCAGTGTACGCTACACCGCCTGCAAGTTCATCCCTTTGTTTTTTACCAAGCCAGTTCATTATCTGTCATGTCTTCCTCCACACCACCTAGCAAAGGCTCCGCCTCTTCTGCTCCGACCCCTGACCCTTCTCCGCCGAGCATCTTTCCCATCTCTGTGACCTTCCTTCACACCGGATATGTGATGTTTAGCATATGGTGTTCACACTGGACGAGCAGGGAGGGGCCTCTTTATCTTTTTCTACTATTTAGGAACGCATGTCCGGCACTTACAGTCGGAACAGGATTGGTGTGAAATGCTAAAGCAGTAAAAATCTGGTGAATCTTGCTCCAGGCTTTTTCTTTCACATCTCTATTCTGATCTATAAAAAATAAAACTTGGTGTCATAGAATTCCAGCCGGGCAAAAAATTGCAATTCTTAATTTCTCCTCCATGATCAACTTTCACACGGGGGGACATCTGTGAATTAAAAGGGACGTCATCCATTCTGAGTCCCTGATTGGTCAAAGTTCAACCTGGTTTAGCTTTCAACACGCGTTCAATGGCCACCTGTGTTGTACGTAGAGCCCAAACACGGCTGTAGAAACTTGCATCGCGACGCGGGAACGCGAGGGTTTTGAACGCGAAAGCTCATAGTGTGCATATGCGTGTTCACATAGACCTTTCATTGAAAGCGCTCACTTGAATGCTTCTTGTGGATGGTGGTGTGAAAGGAGCCTTACATCCAATTGTTGTTCCACCTCTTCTAGTGTAATCTGCTATGCACCACGCAGCATCTGTTCGCCCTCTGCTCCCATCACCTCCTGTTCTGCCCCGCCAACGTGGCGCTTCATCTCTTCTGCCTTGACCTCCAACCGTGTTCCATTTCTGTTACTGTGAGCTTCGACTTTTTACCTCCACCAGCAACCGCTGGCTTTGCTTCCCTCCTTATCATTTGGGTCATTCTAATGTTTTTACGTTATTATTTTATTATTCCTTATAGAATCAACAGCCAAATAGTTATTGTGCTCTCTCCTGTTGATCAATATGTTGCGTTTTCTAAGACGCCCAACCCCTCTACTGGAAACCACCACACAGGTTCACTGGGACCCCACAGTTTGGTTCACCAGCGCAAGTGCAGTAAAAGAAGGGCCAAGGAGGCCTCCATCCTCACACTGGTGTGAAAAACAGCTGGGTGTTAATTGATGGAAGACACTCCGAGGTGCTCGACCCAGCTGCTGCGGTGCTGCAGGGTTTAGCTATCTGCAGATTCCCAGGTTCCCCGGCCTGCTGTTTTCTATAGTTGGCTGCAACTCAGCAGTGAAGACAGACAGACAGAAGACAGTGAAACAGCGAAATGAAATAACTTTGGAAGACATCATAAGTTATCAAAGTTGCTAGAATAGTCAGACGTTATAAAAGTCAAGCAGCACATAAGGAGGAAACTCACAGACGCTTGTGCTGCTTGTCTACATTTTGAGCTCATGTTGTCTTACGAAAAGGGATATTTTGCAGTTTGATACGCGTCTTTCAGTGCTGAGAAGAGTGCACTTCAAATTTAGAGAAGCATTTGGAAGGTAAGCACAGCTCCATAACGACTGTAATACCAGGTTAACACACACCAGCGGTCTCTTAAGCTTTTCAGAGCAATTTTTCTCTTTTAGAAGACAACACTTACCAAGTGTTGGATACGCAGCATCCAGAATTGTTTGGCTTCCTTTTCCTCTTTTTGCATTTAAACAGTCATTTCTGTCTATGCCTGGAATGGTTTGACAAGCAACCCTCTGGTAGAAAATTCCCCCTGTGCATCCAGATACTTTCTTCTGGAGACAAAGGTGACTTTTAGGCAGTGTAGGGTGTCAGGGCGGCGTTTTAGGACAATTCGGACACAGTGCTCACTACTAAACGGCGAATATGACGTCAATGATTTCACAAAGTTAAAATCGAATTAATATGACTGTTTTGTGAAAAATATTTATAAGTCCACTGTCTTTTGAAGAAAAAAACGATGATTTATTCAAGAAAAAATACACTGAAATACATTTTTGGGGCAAAAATTGTTCTGATGCAATGCATTGTGGTCTATATTCGCCGATCTAGTTAGCATCGAAGCATCGATGCACCGTGGTTTTTCACAGAGACTTCAGGGAAATTTCTAGGGCAGGTGATTTGGTAATTGTAGATTCAGACAGCACTACAACGCTATATAGTGCACTATAGGGGTTAGGGTAGGAATTCGGACACAGCCAATAACTTAGTAAGTGATCTACTCTCAGGATTCCTCCCATTTCCAGAAAAGTCCTGTTGTTTTTCATATCAACCCATGCAGTTGCTCTGGTGACATATGGTGATGACCTCTGTCATCCTTACCACATTTAAAAGCGCTACAAGAAACAGGCCTTAACACTTTAAGCCACCACAATTCAGCAATCGAGACGTCAACCTGCCCGGGCAGCATGTCCTTTCTGCCCTATTTTCGCCTTTACTTTTTACCTACGGCCCAAAATGCCTTGTTTGGGTTAATTTGGCGTGTCTGTTATGCAGACTGATTTTCCAGTGCCCTGCGGCTAGCTTACACTACATCCCTGCTGATGGGAAGGAGTATTAGGTCTGCGTTCCTGATTGTTACCAATTTTTTCATGTGAATGGATATCTGTAAAAGGAATACATTATTCACAAACTGAAAAGAAACCTTTGAAGAATGCACTCAATTTAATGACTAGTAAAGCTTGAATAAATAACTTTTAATTTAAGCAAGTCTGACAGTGTGGGAAATAAATGTGTCAAGAAGAAACGGTCTCAGTTGTGTAAATGTAGCCGATTATTTGGTCATGATGACCTAACCTTGGTGAGTTTTTACATTGACTGTCCAACAGATCCCACATTTGATCCTCAAATCAAAGAGTTTTCTGTCTGTGGCTTCTTTTAACACCTCAGAGATTGATTGCTGAAGGACTGAGGAGGCAGACACGACAACTAGAATCCAGTATCCCACAAACAAGAGCAGTAAATTTTAGCTCAATCGTTTGCTGATTAACGCTCCCACCTTCAGCCAGGCGGTGATGCCTCTCGTCCATTACTCTGTCCTGCAATCAGTTTCACTTAGAACAGAGAGGCAGTGTAAAAACAACCAAGAAACGCCGCTCATCGTCAATGTCCTGCCTGATCTTGTCTGGTTTTGTTCTTACGTAGCTCGCCTTACTCATCACTTCAGAAAGCTTGTTTTTGCAGAAACCAAACGTGAAAGAAAACAACCTTCCTAGGGTTTATTAAACATTTAGAGGTCTCAAGATGGCTTCTTCATTTAGGGAAGTATTTAGGTTTTTCTTTATGTAGTCATGAATTAGACAGTCCAGTGCTACTTCCAAAGCGCACTTTCACAGTTTTTATTTAAAAAGTGCAAATATTCTAAATTAGAAAAGAGTGTTGAAAGGCTTCTCTTTCTTTTTAAGACCAAATCAATATTTGAAATAAAGATATACCAGGGACTCAGGGAAGAACTGGAGAAAGTTTAAAATGTGAAGGTGGCTGTGGTGATCGGAGCACTCGAGGCAGCAACCCCCAAAAGGAGTTAAAGCAGATCCCTGGAAAACTTCAGATATCTCAGTCCAGAAAAGTGCAATGAAACGCCCCTCTCACAATCTGTGGGTGGTTTCTCACCCGAGAACGGGTCCTCTACCAGGGGCAGTATCTTAGCTGTTCCATCTGGACTGAGAGGTCTGAGGTCTTTCCAGGTATCTGTTGTAGCCACTCCTCCAGCTTGGGGGTTACTGCCCCCAGTGCTCCAATTACCACAGGCACCACTGTCACCTTCACTTTCCAGGCTTTCTCCAGTTCTTCTCTGAGTCCCTGGTATTTCTCCAGTTTCTCATGTTCTTGAATGCTCAGCAGAGCTTGTTAAACAAATAAAAATAAAAATAAAAAAATACCCCAAAAACATGAAGTGGTAAATTCAAGAATTTGGTCTGCTATTAAAAGTGTAAAATGTCATTTTTAAATGCTCTATTTGCAAGAAAACTAATTTTCTTAATATTAATACCATATTTTGTGCTTGTTTTTTGATTATAACGGTCCAACACATACTGTGAACTGCACCTTTCAGTTGAAGTCTGGCTTCAGAGTAAATGATCACCATGTTTCTTCTTTAGCTTTTTTATTATTATTTTTTTTTATTGTTTATTTCAAGCTATCACAAAAAAACAATGCAATCATCAGTTAGACATTCATACAATGATGGATCAAACTTAGGATAATTAGACATAATGACAAAGATTGCTTGAAAGGTAGTGGAAGAAGCAAAACTCATATAATCTGATGTTCTACCGTAACCATTTTACATGATTTATCATTATACGGTTCCTAGCTTTTATCAGACAGATTTAAGAATCCTTAGGTATCAATAAAGCACATACAACGCAGCTTGGATATCCTCAAGAATCTTGTTAAGGTCTTCGTAGTCATGGTTTTTCTTAGGGGCCATGGTCAGCTCTCTTGAAGGTAGTTGGTGAGCCGCCGTGAGCCACACGCGTCTGTGCTGTAACCCGGAACCGGGAAAGAAAAGACTTTGACATGGTGCCTCTGCCAGCTGCTCTCCCCCTCCCCTGCCTGCTCTGCTCCGGACGCGACCAGCTGTCTCCACTCACCCTCATCACCACCATGGCCTCTTAAGGAGTTCCTGGACCTCCACTCGACGCCAGTTCGTTACCTCCCACGGTGCATAGTCAGGCTCGCTCATGTTCTTGTTCTGTTTACCAAGTTCTGTGTTACTTATTGCTCCTTTTGTCTTTGCCTCAGGAATAATCTACTCTGGATCTCACCTGGTCGCAGTCCTCTGGTTTCACGCCGTCTCACCTCTGGAATCATGCAACTGCTCTCCTCCAGCCAGCCGCCGCGCCTCTGTTGGAAATAAGCCAAAACTCACTTTCCTATATAAAAACTTCTAAACTCACCTTAATGTCTGAGTCTCCTTCTGGGTTACAGCATCTGGGTCACTCCGAATCATAGTCATACCATGACAGACTTGTAGGTTTCTTTATTTTCTTTTTTGTTAAGGCTCTTTGCAAGTGAAAAAAAATAAAGCCAACACATTTTTGTTGTTTCTTTTTGTCACTGAAACTTTTTTCCAAAACGTTATTGCTTCGTTTTTAGAGTCCAGTTGGAGTCTCTTGATTCTCTTAGGCCTCAAGATATAAACCGTTTTCTAACATGGGCCAGACGCCCTAATGACTGATGAGGCTTCATGTATTGATCACTTAACTTTAGACAGGCCAACTTGACAAGCAACTGAAAGTGGATAAGTGAAGGGTTACTGGTGACAATGACGGGCTAAAGCCTAGTTTTTACTGGTCCATCTGTGGTGCATTTCTGCTGCGTCGCGTGAGGACTCCGTCTCAAGATTGTCAATCCATTTACATTTGACTCTGTTGTGTCACCTGTCGTCAGGTGGATCGCCCTGCTCTCTTTACTCATCCAACACTTAAAAGATCAAGCCCCGAGCCCAGTCCTTCCTAACTGAGTCCTTGTAAAGTGGAAGTTTTGTGTCACGACACACTTTTGAAACTCCACAATAAAACTTTTGACGTCCAAAATGGTCTTATCTAAGATGTTAATGTTATCTTGTGAGAACATCACCGTAAATATGACATTAAGTCTGATAAAGTTCCAAATCCCAGTTGAAGACCTGCCTGTTCGCAGCTGCATTTAATTAGTATGCAATAAAGAAATGTATTTGCACTGTTACCTCAAGGTTTTTTTAAATTCAGTTTTTTTTATATATCTTTAAATTTTATTTTAATAATCATATCTTTACCATTTCTTTCAATTGTTGTTTAATTGAAACATTATTTGTTTCAATTAATGTTTATTTAAAGCACTTAAATAAAAATAAAATAAATGAAAAAGAATTGGTAGGTAAAAACAATAAATAAAAAGCACAGTCTAGTGCTGTTAAAAACAAAACTAAAGCTGGTAATTTACAAACTACAGATTAATTTTTCTGACCTTTTTTGCATCTCACTCTTGTGTACAGTAATTACTTATAAATTATCTAAAAAATGATTTAAATTTTCCTTTAACTTGTTACTACTTTACTGGTGCAAGTCCTAAATACATTAAAATCAAATAAAATAGCCTTAATTAATAACGGCAAAGCAATTAGTTACCAAGTTGTCAGATGCACAGCTTGACTACTTTGAAAATAGAGGCATTTCAGTAACTGCTCAATTTAACAAACCCAGTCTAGTGGCAAAACCTAAAGAAGTAATTGGACCTTTTTCTTTGCACAACACATCAGAGAGATATTCTTTCAAGTCAGTTGCAGACAACTGGGATTTAATCTGGTGGAATGCAAAGACTTTGTTGAAAGAATTCCTTTTGATGGTCCAAACTTTAAGGATAAACTAATATATGAAGTCTAATGTCTGTCAATATGACTAATTTTATGTTTAATAAGTACTCTATTAAGGTAAGCAAGACTAATTGAAAAAAGGAGAAGGGATTTATCTGACGTCTTTATGGTTGCTCCCATTAGGGGTCACCACAGTAAAATATCTGCCTCTATCTAATATTATCCTCTGTACTCTCCTTTTTGGTCCTCTGGTTAGCTCCATCCTCACAGAGATTATCATTATACTTTCTCTCATGGTGTCCAAACTATCTCAGTCTGCTTCCATTCATTTTTCTCCATAAGGTGCCCCTCTGATGGTTTTTATTCGTGATACTATCCATCCCATTCCAATACTGGAAACTTTAAAATGTGTTGTTTCCAACATTTGGCCAGTTTGTTCAGCCCTCAGATCAGATTCGATTATGCAAATACGTCTGGATTTTGCAATCATTTTATAAGCAATTCCCTCTTCACAAATAAAAAAAAAGATCTTTGAGGTTTTCTTGGATAAGTTTGTAATTCACATGGGCATGGAATCTATTAAATTGGAAGCAACGACTTTGTCTTTTAAAACTTGACACCTGAAATAAATTCAGTTCTGATAATGGTCCCCAGTGAGAACATTCAGACCTATACCGTGGACGTTGGATGCCCTGCGATGGGCTGGTGTCCTGGCCATGGTGTACCCCACCCTTGCCTGACAGTCGCTGGGACGGGCTCCAGCAACCCCATGACCCCAAAAGTCATAAAACAAGTTTGGAAAACAGATGTATGATCTTGGATCCTCTGGTAGGGATATTGATTCAAAGGGACTCAAGCAGTTTGAGATCATCTGTGTCTAGTAGCCAGTTCATGGAACAATGGCAGTCACCACTGGGGACAATTAGGTTTGCACACCTTACTTGGACCCATAGTATCCTTATGATGAACCAACATTGTGCAACACGGAAATCAATGGTCGACATTGCAACAATGTCCATGCCTTTACTGTGCTCCTATCAAATGTTGTCAAGCAACTTTATTCAAAGATCTACAGGGCTTTAATGTCTCTTACAGAGCAATGAAAACACTGCCTGATTACTTTCCTGTTACAGCAAAAAAAGATCCTTGCTCGTTAGCTTTTCCTTCATTAATCATGTTTGCGTCATTTGCGGTTGTAGTCACTTTTGCACAGCCATTCTGTCTCTACTACCCCAGTTTCACTTCACACAACATTCTAACCTAATACTCCACACACAGATGCTGTTTGTCATCTCCACCAAAATGTCTCAACACTTTCTGATTTCTGCCAGCAGCAGTCTGGAGTGCGGATTTATTAGCAGGAGACAGATGGCCAAGATGCGTAGGTAAAAGGTGGACAGACCAGAGGCATCAGAAGCATGAGTGTAAGCATGTTGGGAGACGGCAATCCCACCTGCTGCCATATAATAATCGGCAACAAGCTGTAAAAATTAGTTGCCATTTACAGTTGCTTTTTTGATGGCATCCAGTAGAAGTTGGTCAGTTAATTAGAGGTTTTGTGTTGGTACCTAATAATGTTTTGTTCTAGATCACAATATCAGGCATGAGCAAAAAACCTGCAAACACACATAACTCTGCTAAGCTTATTTTTCAAACACATTTTCAGTGGATTTTGGGCTGTGCTAACTTAAATACTAAAACAGAGTCCAAAACAAAGCAAACTTTGCTTTTCAAAACTGTTTTTTTGTGTGCAAAACTAACCTTAGTTTAGAAAAGTTAGCCTAAACTCTTTTGCGTGAAAAAGAAATGAACAAATGAACTGTTGTTGTTGACCTCTTGGCACTTCCCATCAGAATAACACGGTAATCAATGGTTGTCATACATTTGTCCTGAATTCCAGGGAATGACGTGGTCAGAAAAGTCCATTAAGAAAACGCACACATACATTTCCACTCTGATAAACGCTCTGCATCTAAACAATATAGCTTGGAAACAGAGATAAATCTTAAAGTGGAGAACAATCTTAGGGGGGATTTAGTTGGGTATTTGAAGCTTTGAGGCTTCTTCTTGCAGGAATCAGTTTCCAAGACACTGTCGTGAGAAAGCTTACAAATAAAAGTACAGTCAACCAAATAAAACTCTGCAAGTTAAGTGAAATTTAGTGTGAGTTAAGACAAAGCAGATGCGTGACCTTATCTTTGAGAGGCACATTTGAATGTTGATAATTATAGACTCAACACTTATTTACTTATTATTTTTATTATCTGTTTTCCTGCGGCATAAAAGAAGCCCTGATTGTTGATCTCCTATATTGAGCCACATTTATACATCTCACAGAAAAAGACAGCTCTTGGGTTAATTATGTATGTTTCTGATTTTTATCTTATGACATCTTCCACGCACAACTCATGATAGGAGTGTCATTTGGTGGGTTTTATTGAGCAAAGCCAGAAAAAAAGCAGCCAAAAAGGGCTGATTGAAATAACTCTGGGTCCCAACAGTTTTCATCTGTTAGCTTGTAATGTCACTATGTAAAAGCAAATTTGGCCTAAAACAATGACTCCAGCCATTGCATGTAATATGTAATATGTGAGACTAGCATGTTGGTCGGTGTAGAGACGGTGGCACTGTGTAAAAGACAGGAAGCGGAGCTGGAGGTAGCAGAGATGAAGATGCTGAACTTCTCTTTGGGAGTGACCAGGATGGATCAGGAATGAGAACATCAGAGGGAGAGCTCACGTCAGAGGTTCTGGAGATAAAGTTCGAGAAGCCAGACTGAGATGGTTCAGACACGTCCAGAGGAGGAACAGTGAATATATTGTAGAAGGATGATGAGTCTAGAGCTGCCAGGCAAGAGGTTGAAATGAAAGAGGAGGTTTTTGGATGCAGTGAAAGAAGACGTGAAGGCCTCCGGTGTTGAAGCAGAGGATGGAGAAGACGGGATTAGATGGAAAAGCTAATTCGCTGTGGCCTGAAGGGAAAAGCCGAACGGAAAAGAAGAAGATTGCATGTAATATTGTTACTACAGTTAAATTTTTAGGTTATTTAGGCTCTAATTCAAGATCTTTCCTCATCACTGTGAAGATCACAAATCATTGAAGAAAAAAGGTTCAGAGCACTGTCTAGTGGGTCTAGATGACCCAACTCCCAATGTTAAAGTGCCTAGGATAGCACAAGGGTTAAACGGGGCCACATGGAGACAGAAGTACCACTGAAAACATGGGAATGATCTCGTGAACCTCATGAACCCGGACATGACCATCGACACAAATCAGCTGATTCTGAGAAAGGATGCTTTACATATATCGCTTTGGACAGATATGCAACACTTTACTGAGGTAAAGTCATTTCAGCACAAGGTTGGTTTTCTCTGCTTGAAAGAGAAGGGAACCTTTCAGACAAGCTTTTGGGAACTTAGAACTCCAACACCTATTGATGTAAACTGCCTGTTCAAAAACCCTTTTTTTAATAAATACTGCCAGTTCATGAATATTTACCAATGTTTTAGAACTTTGAGACAAAAAGATTTTTTTAACAAGTTTTTTTCAAATGGAAACCATTTATTTAGACTTTAACTGGGGCCATGTTTCTCTGAATATTTGTATTTGATATTTTTACTCATTTTAGTAATTATCAACTGTTTGTTTGTGTAAAGTAAACCAAGTTAATTTACCAGAGGTTGCAGCTTTAACTTTAACTTAGTTTTAAATTAACTAAATTTTATTTGATCTGTGTTGGCTTCATTGAACTTTTTGGGATATTATAGCAGATTTTTTTTTCAAGTGAGTAACAACAGAATGCCTTCCACCTACAGCAGAATACAAAGGAAAGTGCATGTTAAAACATCAGTAAGGGCTGTGCAGATGCATTGCATTCTCAGTGTGTGAAACAATCCTCAAATATTTTCAAACAACTGCTGCAGTATTTTTTGTCACACAAAAAAAGGCTTTGATCCCCCGTTAGCATCACATTAAATACCAACAGTCTGACTTTCCCAAGTTTTGTGATTCCTATAAATTATGCAGAAAGCTGCATTATTTCTGCACCACTTTAAAGAGCATCTCCCCTCATGATCACCCACCAAATTAGCTGTTGCCACTGGAATTCTAATGAGCCTGTTTGTTTGAGGTTTGTAAACTAAGCCATTGTGATGCAAATTTACATTTGCAACCGCTGCTCGGGACCAAAGAAGGTCTGAAATACCTGACAGATTTTCCCAATTAAAGTGCCAGTGATTTGTTTATGGAATAATCCCAGCACACTGGCCCACTTCAAACACTGTAACGATATCAAGACATGGCAAGCTTTGATATGCTAATGTTGTGTAAGGGGATATAAAACAGTTTGATTCCCTTTGGCTCACCACATCACGCTGCAACAAAGATGCAGCTTAGTCTCATTTCTAACACAAAACACTCCATTAAATTCTATTTAACCACAGCTCTGGCGAGCCCAGTTGACAGTACCTCCCACACTAGAGCTGACAAATGCTTTAAACATCAGACTTTCTTGTGTGCTTTTGTGCACGCTTGTGTCATCTGCGCCCCATACCTTTTGGGTGTGAAAACTTAGCATTTCACAGCAACACACTGTTTTTTATAGATAACATTTAGTCAGAGGCAGCACTAGTCAAAAATATGACCCTGCTAAAGACGATGGAATGTTGAATGTTTTTGAAATGTCACGTTACCAAGTGTAGCTTTGTGACTTTGTAAGACAATTTTGTAGGTTTCCAAAAATTTTCTGTGTAATTTTGTAACATCAGAATTAAAATCTGACTTTAGCGTAATTCAGTAAGTCTGGCATCTTTTTAACTTCATTTAAAAGTCAGAAAAAGTCACATTTTAATCAAATAAAAACGTTAACCTTAAATTCTTAACAACTTGCAGTCTGAAAGCTCAAACTCAAAATCACATCTGAGTGGTTGAATATCAACAAAATGATCTGCAAGTATTTGAACTGGTTTCTCACATTTTTTTTAATCTTTTGTTTAGATTTTTGTCAAACTCAAATGTGAATAAAGTAAAAAAAAAAGAAAATTAACTTAAATTTTGCTGGAGGTAAATTAGATATTTTTTGGTGTCTTGCAGCTTTACACCAGTCAGGCAACATTGCAGAGTTTGTCATGACTGCAAAAACTATTCGTTTTAAAAAATTACAAGTACATCCATCCATCCATATTCTAAACCTGCTTCATTCCTTTTGGGGTCAGGGGGGTGCCTGAGCCTATACTAACAATTCAAAAGGGCGAAGGCGGGGCACAGCCTGCACTGCTCGCTAACCCATTGCAGAGCTAAAAGTTACCAGTGCCTTTTCATTCATTGATTGATCATTTTCAATTTAAAATCAGCTGTCATAACTTTATAACACTGAAAGTTCACAAAGGATGCACCCATATTTAGCAATCTGTCTCACACATGAATGAGTTTGATCCTAAAGTCAAACTTATGTGGCTGGTTGTGACCATTTTCTTTGCCCAGATAAAAATGTGCTAAATGAGCCTTTCCCTTGGCTGCATACAGAGGTAGGCAGAAATATGTTTCAGCAGACTCTGGTGCAGCGCTTCTAAAGTGATTGCTAAACGTGGCGATGCGTAATTCTCCAAAGCTGGGATATCAATTCCGTGAGACCCTGTCTCCTGTGTCAATTTGTTCAAAATGGCTCCGTGCTGAACCACAACCGCAAACTGCATCTTTCCCTACAAGACCGACCATAAAGGTAAATCTGAAGTATGCATTTATCTCTATCAGACTGCTCTTTATCTATGCTTTTTTTTTTTTTTTCGGCCAGGAAGCTCTTTGTCGTTCCTTGAAATAGCAGATGGTGTTCTAATAAAAAGTGAGCATTCCATTACATGCTGTATAGAATGTGTAAAACAGTAACATCTGGTCTATATTGGTAAGCACAGTGTAAGGGAGGGCTTTGAACAGGGTAATATATGTGCTGAGACGTTGTGTCTGAAGTAGGAACCCCCAAAGACAACAAAACAATAGATAATTGGAACTAGAAGGTAGCTGGTTCAAAACCTTTCCATGAGTCACCACTGATTTTAGCTTTAATCAATAAGATGCACTTAAATACAACTCTGGAAAAGCTTCATCCACTGCTTAGCCAGCTATGAACTCTTTGTAAATATTACTTTGGAACTGAAGCAATGAATCGTCACTATTTTATTTCTTACATCAATGACGTTCAGCTAGACTCCAGACGATAAGTGAGATTCCAACAACCTGAAAGCATGGATCCATCCTGCCATGTAGCAACAGCTCAGGCTGGTGGTGGTGGTGTCATGGTGTGGGGGATATTTTTCTCAGCACAATTTGGGCCCTTTAATACCCACTGAGCATGGTTCCAACACCACAGCCTACCTGAGTATACAGTAGAGGCCGACCATGTCCATCCCTTTGTAACCACAGTACCATATTCTGATGGCTACTTTCAGCAGGATAACACGCAATGTCATAAAGCTGGAATCGTGTCAGACTGGTTTCTAGAACATGACAATGAGTTCTCTGGACTTAAATTGTCTCCACAGTCACCAGAACTCGAAAGAGAACCTTTGGATGTGGCGGAACGGGAGATCGACATCATGGATGTACAGTCGACAAATCTGCAGCAGCTGTGTGATGCTGTCATGTCAACATGGACCAAACAGAGGAATGTTTCCAGAACTTTGTGTTAATCTATGCCACCACTGATTAAGGCAGTTCTAATGGCCAAAAAGCAGATTTTTCATCTTTTGTGTATTTTATAGGACTTTTTTTTGAAGATGCAATCCAAGCAGAGAGTACGCATGACTGATCCTTCATTATGTGTTGAGGCTGCCTGCCGCTGCAATGACAGCCGATTCACATCACCATCCTGAATTCTGCCCTCATCTAAAACAGTGTCCTCCAGATTCTGAGTGACTACCTGTTGCTGGTAAACAACAGCAAGCAGAACAAGACAGCAGAAACTCTCCTGGACTAGGATTATGCTGGACTAAGAGACCTTCCAGGGCCGACAGACAGTCTTTGTGGCATTAGACTTTATCCAGCAACTTTTTTCCAATCTGTTGTCTTTGCCCCGTATTTATTGTTATTAGTATAATTGGCTTTTATCAACACTGAATTTTTTTAAAAAATATTTAAAAAGAATAATAATAAAGTGAGGTTAATGACTTTATAATTAATTGTGCCTGAAACTTTAGTCTCATATATTAAGTGAAAACTTTCTTGAAGATTCTTATAGTCTTGGGTTTTGTTGATGTTTTTTTTTTTATATATAGAGATCCTGTTATATCTTTTTTTTTTTTTTATTCTATTCAGTTTTATTTCACCCAGGCTGTGGCAGAGGAGACTCCACAGTAAAAATGTGGGGGGAAAAATCAATGCCAATGACTTTTTTTTTTTTTTTTTTTAATATTTCATGAGTTTGTCATCAGTTTTGATTTACTCATTTTGGGTCCTAAAACATATCTTGATGCTTTGCTTTATATTGGTTTGGTGTCTCTTGAAATTTTCCTGTATGTCTTTTTTAAATGTAAAATAATAATTTCCCCAAAAAGGTCATAATTCAGCAATTGATGTTTCAAAAGCTTACACATTTTATGTTCATGTGGATTTGTGCTAAATCTGATTCTGTTTTTAAGCTGATTTAATAGTTTGGTTACTGTATTTTACACACTACAGGGTGCTCCTGATCGCCAATTACGGGTCTATTTTAAAACTTATGTCACATAAATAAGACGGACCAAACTATAAGGCACATTAATTGAGACAAAAGAGTCAGAGATAAGTCTGTCACTCAGTCAAACACCATTAACTGCATACACAGTAACTAGGAGCTGTTTGTGATACACTACATGATAGCCAAATTAGCATAATCACAATAACCCCCAACCTGCTTTGCCACATGTAAAAAAAACAAACGATACCGTTAAAATAAACTTTACCGGGACGAATATTCGCCAGGCGTTATTCGCCACGTCTTTTGTGTTCACACCCAGGCGATTTTCGCTGACGATGAGCCGAGCGAACATGCAATTTCCTTCCCTGACATTAGATGGCGCTTAATGTAAAACAGAAATACTCCTGTACACAAGGTGGCGCTGCGCAACTTTACGATTCTTAAAGTCGCTTTTCACTCAGAAGAAGAGAGCAAGTATTTACGCGCCTGTCAGAAAAATACAAAGAAAACATGAATATTTCAAGCATCAGTAGGTCCAACTGGTACCTGGTAAGGGGATATTTGTCCGTCATTATTTCTTCGCGGCAGTGTAGACGCTACTTGGCGTCTAACTTCTTCGCTGGTATGTGTGCTCAGCAAGGCAGTTTTGTGTTTGAGCGCCCCCAAGTTGTGTTTTACTGTAACTTCAGAAGCTCCAGACACGTGTGCAAAAAGCGCCATTCTCATTGGTCGAATAGATTTCGACGCGATGCGTCGAAAAAAAAAAACGAACCCGAGGCGTTTTTTTTTTTTGACGCTTTGGCGCTTGGCGTTTTTTCGCGTCGGTGTGCACACTCACATTGGTGCCCTTTGTTTAGTCACGAGGCGTTAAACGTCGGCGAAAATCGCCGGCGAAATTCGTCCCGGTGTGAACAGGCCTTTAGTGTGTCTACGCTAACTCCCAGCCTTGTTAGTAATGGTATGCTCACCACGGGCTCAGACACGTGCGGTTATCGACGGCTTCCACTGACGACAACATAAGCACTTGCATGTGCACATTTCTTTCAGTGCATGTCCTAGTATAAGGCAGGAACAAACCGGTGTGAACACCATATTCTAAAAGCGCATCCAAAACCCTTGAACGCACCACACATGTCCGATGTAGTAGTATGACACGAAAAGAAAGTACAGTCCAGCACCGCTACACATAGCCGCGTTAGCGTATTCACAGTAACACCCATCCTTGTTTGGAACTCATAAAAAGAAAAAAGAAAACAGACTGACATTTTGACAAAGTGCCGTCTACCTCTCAAAATCACTTCCACATCAGAAAACACAACAGAATGAATCTATATAAGGTGCTCTGGATTATAAGGCACATTAACATTAAAAAAAAGGCTTTTAAGTGCGCCGTGTAGGACAGAAAATACAATAAGAAAAAGTAAACTGTTGGCCGGCGCATGGTCCTTTTGTTGACTAGTAATTATTATAAAGTTTCAAAACGTGAAACATAAAAACACAACTGCCTTTATAATGAATACAACCATGAGACAGATCAGAAAGAGTAAGTGAATGTGAGGGATACTGTCTGCACATCACCACAACGACAGTGACACCAAAGGTGACTTATGCATTACTTTGAGTCACACTCCATAGTGTGCGTGGGAGTGAGCTGCATCTGCTAATGCTCATGCAGAAAACAAAATGTGTCAGCCGAAAACCGCAAAATACCATCTTATTACAGTGGGAATTGATGTACAAATTCAGCTGTGTTTTATAGGTTATTTAGATACATTTGTAACAAACAAAACAACATAGTTTCATTTTTTGTTGTTAAAACCTGTTAAAAACTTATTTTTTTAAAAGGGAAAGCGTGGCTCTTTTACAATGAAATCACAGGATTTGAAAATTCTATTGAAAAGGTTATATAGTACAAACTGCTCACTTTGTAACTTGCCTGACATTCTGGCTGATTATTAAAAAAGAAATAAACTCACAACAACCCGTGCACAGTAATTATTGCCAAATTGGAAAAAGAACAAAGAAAATCCAGAGTAATCCCCTCAGAAGAAAAAGGACCTCTAATCTGTTCCTCAAACCGGCTAATTGTTCATTTGGTTACATATCCGGGTAAACACAGAAGAGTTCAGTTCTCTCGCTGAATCAAGCGGTGCAAAAGCGTGGAATTACTCATTATTACACTCATTATTTCTGGAAACACTTAGGAAATTCAGCTACACCAGCAGCCACATTAAAAGAGATGAACCTCAAAAGTTTCAAGCTTCAGTATCAAGTTTTTTTTTTTATTTTTTTGTGCCCTTTGATGTAATCATTAGCGGTGTAAACTCATACATCTTGAAAATGATGGTTTGAGTTGAAAGTCCCAATTAGAATAGCAAAGAGAGGTGGATTCATGACATTCCATAGGTGATTCACTTATCGGAGCACTGAAGTGCAGAGCAACAAAAAATGAAAAGTTTAGCCTCTTTGTTAGTGAAATAAGTTGGAATCAGTTTTTGGATATGAGCAGGGCATCCATTTGCTATCTTTTGCAATGGGCATTTAGGGTATTAATGACAATTATGCCACGGTTGGGGTGAATACTCTATTCTGATTGGCTGCATGGTGTCCATTAAAAAGTGAAAATGGATACCTAAAAAAAGAAGTAATATAGCCTGAATTTTCTATATTATTGCACTGGTCTGAACCCTAGTTGGTAACCGGAACAACAAAAACATGGAACATTGGTTTGTTATTCCACAGTAGATCACATTAAGACAGTAGAAAAGATCTCCATCCTTCAAATGGTTCTACGATAGACATGCCAATATCTCAATGCCATTTCACCAGCAATTCCCTTTATTTTAAATAGTTGTCTGTCTTTTTTTACCATATTGCTTGAAACAGAGGGAATAAGTGTTTATTATAATTTTATTATAAATTATTTTAAAATATTGTTAATACATAAAATATATTACCAAAAGTATTGGCTCACCTGCCTTGACTCACATGTGAACTGAAGTGCTGTCCCATTCCTAACCCTTACACAGTTCAATATAATATCCACCGTTTGCAACTATCACAGCTTAAACTCTTTTAGGAAGGCTGTCCAGAGGATAAAGAGAGTGTTTCTAGGATTTTTGGACCATTCTTCCAAAAGGTCATTGGTGAGGTCACACACTGATGTTTGTGGAGAAGGTCTGGCTCTCAGTCTCCTCTCTAATTCATCGCAAAGGTGTTCTATGGGGTTCAGGTCAGGACTCTGTGAGGGCCGGTCCAGTTCATTCACACCAGACTCTGTCCTCCATGTCTGTATGGACCTTGCTTTGTGGTCTGGAGCACAGTCATGCTAGAAGAGGAAGGGGCCACTCCAAACTGTTCCCACAAGGTTGGGAGCATGGAATTGTCCAAAATGTTTTGGTCTCCAGAGGTATTCAGAGTTCCTTTCACTGGAACTAAGGGGCCATGTCCAAGTCCTAAAAAACAACCCCACACCATAATTCCTCTTCCACCAAATATCACACTCGGCATAATACAGCCCCCAAATGTACCACTCTCCTGCTACCTCCAAACCCAGACTCGTCCATCAGATTTCCAGATGGAAAAGTGTGATTCATACCTCCAGAGAAGGCGTCTCCACTGCTCTAGAGTCCAGTGGTGGCGTGCTTTACACCACTGCATCAACGCTTTGCATTGAACTTGGTAATGTGTGGCTTGGCAAAAACAAGCAGTAAGAGGTGAACTTTCCTTCTCAAATAATGGAACATGTCATTTAGCATTTACACTGGCTGCAGCAGAGTGAGGTCAGCGCTGGCTCAATGGCCGTTACCATGACAGCACATCACACTGTGCACCAAATAATCCGCTTATTATAAATGATTAATTTCTGATGATGGATACCTCATTGGGTATTATCCCTTTACAACTCTTCCTCGCTGATTAAGAGTATACATATGAATACTGTAATCACAACACTTGCACACATTTGCTAACAATGTGCTTTGAATTTCATCAACCCTTTAAGTAGAGTAAAGTAAAGACCCGGAGGTTGGGGACCTGTAGTAGAGTAGAGAATACTTAATGAATCCCCATACGGAGAAATTCAGTTGTCCGTTTAGCATACGATCACACATACCACACTGTCAAGTCTATTGGTCTCCTCCAGCTCCTGTCCGACTCGATAGACCTTGTTTTCCAAAGGACATGGAATCAACTCAATCATTCATTTGCATTGCTTTTCTGTTATTTGCTCACACCAGCTGTTTTAAATGCTGGACCATGAATTATGGAATCAAATACCGCTGCATGCTTCTCTTTCATAGATATTTTAGAAAAGGAGCATTTCTTTTTTTTTTCTTTTGAGGGTTGAAAAAAAATATTTCCAGGTCTTAAAAGGAAAGCGGCCAGACATTGTAAAACAACCCGGAATAGTTTTGTAGTCATCTTTTTTGTAAAAAGCTCAAGGTGAAGGGTTGAGCGGTCACACTACAGAAAGATGTCTTTGTATAATGAAGCCTAAATGAATGAATTCATGAGATGTAGGTTGGACAACATACATCATATGAAATTTATGATAAAAGTTTGGTTTTATTGCAGTTTCTTTTTGTCACGAAAGAGTTCCAACAGTATTCTCTGGCTGGCATCATTTCCAAATGTGGTTTATTTTTTCCATGATATAGTTACCATGTAAAACAAAAAAAGAAGTAAAATAGATCAGTGAATGAAATTTAATGGTTACAGATTCATGAGCACCATGGCGATGTGCATTTGTACAAGTCTGCGGCTTCTCAGGTTTACTGAGCACAAAAACTAAATCTCACTTAAACTAATGAAGTGACAAATTCTCTCATAAATGAAATGTCAGATTTCAATAATATTAGCATTTTGTTGCCTCCACAACCTTAAAATAAATAACCCTGTACATTTACCAATTTGTGAATGATTGTGCGCTAATGGGCTGATATACATGCTTGAATGTTGCCTGAATACCATAATGTTGCCACAAAAAAGGGTTATTTCTTATTAAAGAAGTTGTATCATAACTCTGCTTGTTTACCTTACATAAGAATTTAGTGTATTTAGAACCAAAGTTATGCTTAGCTGGGAACAGGTTTCAATAAGAGACAAGTCATTAATAAAACATATGCAGTCGATCGTTTTTAGAGCAAGTTAGATTCTTTTCAGTTGCATGGAATCCCACATTGACATGCAGTAGGGTTTAGAAATATTAGTCTTTATACACTAAATATTCATATTATATAGTCTTTTTCAATATCCCCATCTTACTTTGTCTGTTTTCTTTATTGTTTTTAAGTTGTATTTTTAAATGTAAACACATTTATATTTGAAAATAAATGTAAATCTTTATAATAACAACAATAATTATCATGAAATGTGTCGGGGAGGTATGTGGCACATTTTTAATGTAGACTAATTGTTAGAGTTAGGAAAAGCATACATGTTAGGATTAGGGTTATTAATAAAATCAAAAGAAGCAAAACACTAAACTTCTGAATCCATTGCGGGTTTTGGCACTCGGTAAGTGTTGGGAAAGGCCAATGTTATGCATCTGCTTGTCTGCCCTGAGACATGTGAGCTCCTTTTTTTATGTATGCCAGCTATCTGGAATCTTGTCCATCCAATGGTAGAACCTTTGGTTGCTTTTGGCGACTGGTATTTGCTGTAAAGTCAGGCGAAACGTCCCTTGGATGAGTCTCAGCCATGCTCAGGAACCATTTGACTGTTTAACCACCCATCCAACCCCTTACTGCCAAGTGTCGAACAGGGAGGAATTGGGCATCCTTTTTAGAGGTCTTGGTATGACCCGATTGTTGATTGGAAATCAGTACCTCCCAGGATTGGGGGAACACTCCACCACCAGGCCACAGAGCAGATGAAGGTCAACAATCCAGAGGGATGGTGAAGAGTTTAACCTTCAAAGGTTGTTGAAAGCTGGTCTATAATAAAACAGCAAAAAAGCAGAAAAATGAACCATTTTCCAGAACATAGCCGACATATATACACATGCTGAAAGGACAGGGTTGTATGTTTGCGTTGTGTTTAGCGCTCTCACCTCACAGGGAGAAGCTTCAGGTTCGTATCCCGGCTGGAACATTTCTGTGTGGAGTTTTCCCGGGGCACTGCAGCTTCCTCCCACTTCCATGGGTGAATTGGTACCTCTAATTTGTCCCTAGGTGTGCATGTGAGTGAGTGTGTGACCTTGGTATAGGCTGGCGACCTGGGTGTACTCTGTCTTTGCCAAACCGTAGCTGGGTTGTCTCCAGCAGCCACAAGACCATGAAAGGAATTTGGCAAGATTGGCTGGATGGAAATCTACCAGTGGTACCGTTTATTACTAAACACTAGCAGCCACAGATTTCTGCCAATAGTTGTGAGAACATAATAAACTGCACAATACAAAATCACAATCCACATATTGACACTGAAAGCTACCTGTGCTTGCCCTTGACCCCTGTTTGCTATATGGAAGCTGTGAACAGTCCATGCCTACTGGACAAGATCACAAGTGCAAATGCAGAACAGTGTGAACTTTCTATGGTGTGAACAGGGTGTCCTTGAAAGAGTGTTGAATTCTTAAAATACCTCGCCTGTGCAAGTTCAGAAAATGAGGCAGCCTACTGACACTGAACAGTAAACTGAACCAAACTTACTATTTAGAAAAAAAATAAACTTTTATAGCTTCTAACCATAATGAAATAAAAACATGCTGGGGATGAAAATGGAGGGAAAAGACTTTCTTAGAACGTCAATGTCATAATTTCACAGAAATAAAATAAAAGGCAACTAGTAATAATTGAGGAAAACAAACAAAAAAAAAGGTGTTCTGCAAGAGAATTTTAGGTCTGACGAAACCACACAAAGTTCTTTTGGGTGGAAAACATTTATCCTTCAGAAACTACAACTCCTGTTCTTCAGCAACACTTGTTTTCCAGATGGAAGGTTGCACATCTTAATTATGCTGTCATGACCCTGTTGATGAACATTCCGGTTGAGTCATACATTTAGCCTCTTTTCTAACTGCATTGAACTATAATAAATGCAGCAGACCATCAAATTGCATAAAATGCCTACTTTGATGGTTGTTTTCCTGTTTGTAAAACAAATGACTAATAATTTGGACACTTTACCGTCTTACTCTCTGCGGTGATCTCAGAGTTCCACAGTGCTGATGAATTTTTGTTTCTAAAAAAAATAACCAATATTGGCAGGTTCATGGCATGTATCATCGCACAGAGCAGCTTTGCTAGTCTGCAGAACCAGACAGCTGCTCAGAATCACTAGCATAATTTGAACATATTGCTTTAGTTTATCCTTTAACTTTAGCATCTCTATTCAGAGTAGAGGTTTTCCAGCACCTCCCCAGAGATCGAAGTGGTTCAAGACCACCTTTGTTCTAGTTGCCATTGCATTTGTATGACTTAGCAACAGATGTTTCAGTTCATGCGATTGAATTTTATCTCTTGTGTTGTAGTTTTACCTTTTTTATTAAAACCATTTAGCTGTCTATCAAAGTGGGTTTTGTTTGGGTATTTTGGGGACACTGGAAACACTTACTTTGTTTTTCTCTCATCGAGTTTTGGTGTTTGTTTTGATTCATTGTCAAGAAGACGGAGGCCTACTTTGCTTTGAGTGCAAAAAAGTGTCTTCATACAGAACTGTCCTGGAATAAAATACATATATATTCACATACATTGGTCAAAGACTAATTCATCCAACAATAGCCTACGTGCACGATAGAACTTCCGGTTAACTTCCGTGTTTCGAGTGTGAGGCCGACAACTTCCTGTTGGTCGTGTTATTGTTGTGGGGAGTTTTGTTGAGTTGCTAGTTTTGAGTAAATAGGAGCGGATTTCGGGTAAAAGAAAGGCGTTTGGTGTTTCAACGCGTGACAAAGACATCACAACATTGTTTTGTACCCGTGTGCGAATTTGTCAAAGTACAACAGTACTAATATAAGCTTTCATAGATTTCCAGTAGATGTGTCGGTGAGAGCCGAATGGATGGTGAGCACGACAGGAGGACTTCACACCAAGCAAGACGAGTCGTGTTTCGTATTTGCAGCAATCGGAAAGAAAATGCGTCATGTAAACACGCCGTTCGTAATACTTTGCCCCCGGTCAGATTCGTTCGGATCAAAATTTCTTTCCGATCGAGATAGCTGGGTATACCGATCGTTGTTCATGTAAACGGTCATTCCGATCGTGTGTCACTGCTGCTCTGGGTTACGTCATGCATAGACGGTGTTTCGCTGAGAGAAAGCTTTGGAGCGCATATGGGACCGATCAGCTGCTCTGCGGACGCCCCGCGTAAAGCCCCGCTCCGCTCTCGCCCCGCTGGGTCTCCCTTCTCTTTCACCCCTCACGAGGGAGATGCGGGGGGGATGCGTGTCCACTGACTGAGGTCTGGACCCGGCATCCGAGCTCTGGGTTCGGGCTCCGGTGCCAGTGGACCGAGTGAACATCTCTGAGCAGAGCAGCCGGATTTATTAATGTGTTTGAGGGGAGGGTGCTTTGTTACGTGTGCGTTTTGTTATGTGTGAGAATTCGGACTGCGAGCCGAACCGCCGCTCTGGGTTAGCGGCTGCTGGGCTCGCGAGGACAGAGCAGAGCACACAGTGTGTGTGAGCTTTTCAGAGCAGAAATGCCGCTCAGTCCTTAGAAACTGTTCAAAAAAAATCACGACACATGGAATTGTGTTTCTAATTGTGCCCCGACAAATAAAGGCTGATCATTTACGTGCAGCCAGGATGCAGATTGCTGCGTTTCCCACATGGTTTGTCCTGGATTTTGTCTCCATCAAAAGGCTAATGTTGTTAGCCCGTGTTGTAAGCCTATCCTAACACTGGGTTGTTCTTCACTTCTGTTCTTCTTCCACAAAAAAAGCACTGACCACAAGGATTAAATATAAAATGATAAGCGAACAGGCACTTCATAATATTCATAAAATTAATAAAAGCACGTTTGGAAGATCGCCTCGTATATTACCGAGCTGTTGCATAAATATGTGACAGCAAAGGTTTGTTTACAACGGGACTCATTTCCTTTCGGTATTTTCGACACTATATATTTTAGACACGATATTTTGCCCATGTAACCACGCACTGGTCGACAATCCTGTAGATGTCGTTCACGTCGATTTTCGGGAGACCTTGTAGAAAACGGGTGAAATATACCATCTTTCGCAATCAAAATCTGCCATGTCGCTGCTATAGAAGTCGCAAACCGGAAATGGTCGGCCTCACACTCAAGGCGGCGGAAGTAGAACTTACTTTCGTGCACGGAGCCTATTATCAGTAAAAAACAGAATTTTGAGGAATGAATGTCCCACTCCAATCTACTTTTGATCTATTGTAAAAGCATTCCCAGTGGTCTTTTAATAATGATGTTGCCATTTTTAGCCACAATCAAAAAACTGTTATTTTTTAGGACATAGTTTCTGCAGAGCAGCAGGAGTTTAGAAATCACGTCTGAGTTGTGGGCGTGTCCGTTGGCGTGGGGCAGGCCCGTGCCTACCAGCCATTACCCATCGGTTTACACTCTTTCCTACTAGCGTAGCCCGTCACGCAACCTGGTGCAAGAACAATAGTGAGCAATATTGGAGTTATTTAGCCATACAAGTACAAGTCATACATGGATCTCTTTGTCTGCAAGTGGACAACTTTTGCTACTAGAAGTAGTATTTTCTTTGTCTGAGCCTGAAGAAGATTTGAACAAAGAAATACCATAAAACAATAAAATTCTCCCTATATGTCCTACATTTTTTGAAAAATGCCACAAAGAACAGGTTAAAAACACTTGTGGAGCTTCAAACCGTTTAAAAAGAAAAACTTCTGTTCAAACATATAAATTCTACAACTGTTGTTATTTGACGTGCACAAATACATGCTTTTATGTAAGAGGGCACACATAAGCTCAGAAAGTATTCCTGGCCATCTCCCTCTTTTCATCAAGAAGATATTTCTCACCAGTTTAGTGAGCCTCTCCTCTTCCTCCTCTTGACTGTTGCTCTGCCCTTCATCAGTACCACAGTGTGACGCTCCTCTTCGTGGCTCTGCACTTGCTCTTCTTCCACTGCCTGTTGCTGCACAAACCCTAGAAACAGCCTGTCCTATAGAGCTAAATTATATTTACCTCCTCGCGCTGTGTGGTGGAAATCACAGGGGTTCGGGATTGTTGTTAAGTAAGTTTACAGCTGACATTGAGCAGTGCAGAGATGGCATTTTACCTTTGGAGTGCCACGCTTTGGGCCTGCTGAGTGATTCCACCGGGCGTTTGCCATGTCAGAGTTTACCGAACTCTTTCAGTCAACCACGGCAGTAATGACACGGACAAACAAGCCCAAATCTGGGGGTCCATCATGTGCGTTTCAATGGTGTGAACAGGGTGTGCTTGATAAACAGTGTTGAACAACTGTAAAGCTTACTTACAGATTCTCCCAAACCCACTTTCAGGTGGCAGGGATGTGGGATTCCAACAAGGTCACTCTTGATTGGCCAGAGAGGTTGTCATAAAAACAATGACACCGACCGATTCGGACCAATGGCGACTGAATTGGCTCTATTTGGTTAGAGCTGGAAGTAAACCATTTGCTATGGGTGACGTCAAACTCAGTCCAGTTCTCATATCGTCAACAGAGGATTCCATGTTTTATTAGCTGTGGTAACATTACCCTTTTGTGTTTTCAACTTTTTTTTAAATCAACTTTGTCTATTGAGGCATCAAATGTTAGGGGAGAAAGACAGTTTCCTTTCTTTATTTGTAAAATAATTTATAATGTATAAATGGTATAAACATGTTATTAAAGATATTTATGCTATAGTTCTTTGGAAATTAGATGTTGTTGTAATGTTTTAGCCTGTTATCTTTTTTTAAAATCCTTGCTTCTTTCATTGGACTTTTATTGTTAGTTTTGGCACGATTATGCTACACAATAACAACGCACAACTTTCAGACGTCTGTACTTCTCACATTCATTTTACAAAGGGCTGATTATCATAGCGCTTAATGTAATTGTTTACATGCAGTGAAAGCAAAGGATTTAATATTGCCTGCATATTGTCAAATTATATCTTACATTTTTGTAAAGACAAATATTTTTTTATGATTACCTTTCTTTTTCTTTCTGCGACAAAAATTGTGCATGCTCGCACACTCCATCCGTTTAAGCGGACCAACAAACTGGTTAATTATTCAGTTTACTAGACACAAAGGCCAAATCCGAATTCCTCCCCTAACCCTACATTTAGTCCTCCAATTGTAGAATTACACGAATTTGGACGTCACTCCCACTCGATGATGTCATCAATAGTCACGGGTCAGATACGTTATGCTTCTAGCGCTTGGAAACGCATAAAAACATCGGTTCTATAACTTAAAAAAAGGTCATTCTAAGACAAAAATCATTTCGTACATTTAAATGTAAACTTCTGTGCATCAGAGCACACCTGCGTGAAGAAAAGCACCTTTGCGGCGGAGAGCTCAGTATCCCTTCGCCACGAGGGTCAGCCCTTAAAAATAATATATCGGAGTATTGTAGGGTCTTTTGGAAGGATAGGGAGAAGCCGTAGGGGTAGGGGAAGAATTCGGATTCGGCCCAATAGTCTGAGTTTATCTAAATATTGGATCAACCATTTTATTTATTCCTGACCAGTAGTTCTTCTTGTCTATTTGAAGTCCATCACCTCTTTCATTGTCCATGACTCAGGCTGAAGGTAAATGTTAAAACTTGCAGAGGCAGAAATGCAACAGCTCATTATGACTTTCAAAATTGAGTTCAACTCTGAGTGATCTATTAATCTAGTCTTTGCCTCTGCCCATCTATAGCCATTCATTTCATTAAGGATGAAGAACAGCCAGAAGCCATGGAATTCATTTCATCTTATCAAAAGCTAATTCTTGGGGCCTATTTAATTCACGTTTTAGATTAACATTACCTTTATTATGAGTGCGTTTAAGTGGGAGGCTGCCTTGTGGTTGTGTGGAGCTGCTTGAAAATGCCAATCCAACCTTCAAGCAAATACCTTATCCAGGTACAGCTCATCACATTCAATTATAGCTTTGAGAGAATTCTGCAAATGCCACCTCAAATACGTATCCTAAGAGGGCATATCGAATTCTCGCCACACCACATGCCTATAAAAGTAACAGAAAACTAAATTAAAGTATGTTCTGCACTATACAGCACACTTAAGAGACTCAATTTTCTTTTTCCAATGAGCAACACTCGTATATGGTTCATTCTGGTTTTTGTTTACTGATGTGGAAGCGATTTTGAGATGAACATGGTGCTCTGTCAAAATGTCTTTTTTTTGTACTAATTGCAAACAAGGTTCAGTGTTATTGTAAATATGCTAACACGGCTAACCTGTAGCGGTGTTTTTATTCGGTTTTACTAAGACATTAGTCACAGTAATGTTTGTACTAGCGGTATCAGACAGTTTTTTAAGTGTTGCAAGGTTGGGAGTGACGTGTTGTGAAAGCGCTTACCTGTAGCGTGTTACAAATAAGTTCTAGTTACTGTGAATAAAGTTAATAAAGTCTGACTGACTGACAGACTTATCTCTGACTCTCACAAAGATCAATGTGCATTATATATGACATTAGTTTGAAAATTGACCATTTATTGACGGTGTGTCTTATAATGCAGACGATACAGTAAACATAACATCATAAATGTTTTCCATTTTTCTTATTAATTAAATTATCTGTTTGACCAACACACTAATGCATGCATCAAAAATGATAAACATCTAAGTCCTCTATGGACTAACTATTGGTTTGCTAATTGATTCACTCTGACCACAGAACACCCCATTCTTTTTTATTTTCCATATTCCACCAGCAATAGATCCTTTTTCTTTTCTACTTTATACAGGCTCAGTCTCTTTTGTAGTCATTCACTAACAACACTTTTGCTGTTGCCTGTGTAGTGTTGCTGTATTGTTGTGTAATCCTTGACACTCCCAACCTGAGAGGTTTATACCCAACAGCTAATCGAACACTGGGTGTCCTCTTGGCAGCAGATATAAAAGGCTTGAGCTGAGTATCCCTGCCAAACGGACTGAAATGATTATATTTTCCTTTACGAGTCCACAAATAAATCTGATTTTTCAATCAAAACATCTGTTAAGTTTCGAACTAATTTTGGTTGGATTTAAACAACACTTTGACTAAGTTACAAATACATATAAGAGATGCTATTTTTCATTCAAATTTTGAATTTGGACACATATATGTATCTTAGCTGTTCCTAGCACTGCGCTTTTCTGGACTGAGAGGTCTGAGGTCTTTCCAGGTATCTGTTGTAGCCACTCTTCCAGCTTGGGGGTTACTGCCCCGAGTGCTCCAATTACCACAGGCACCACTGTCACCTTCACTTTCCAGGCTTTCTCCAGTTCTTCTTTGAGTCCCTGGTATTTCTCCAGTTTCTCATGTTCTTTCTTCCTGATGTTCCCATCGCTTGGCACTGCCACATCCACCACAACGGCTTTCCTCTGTTCTTTATCCACCACTACAATGTCTGGTTGCTTCGCCATTATCATCCTATCAGTCTGGATCTGGAAGTCCCACAGCATCTTTGCCCTCTCATTCTCTACCACCTTCAGGGGTGTTTCCCATTTTGACCTTGGGGTTTCCAGTCCATATTCTGCACACATGTTCCTGTATATTATTCCAGCCACTTGATTGTGGCGCTCCATGTATGCTTTACCTGCCAGCATCTTACACCCTGCAGTTATGTGCTGGATTATTTCAGGCGCCTCTTCGCACAGCCTACACCTTGGGTCTTGTCTGGTGTGGTAGATCTGAGCCTCTATGGCTCTGGTGCTCAGGGTTTGTTCCTGAGCTGCCAGGATGAGCGCTTCAGTGCTGTCCTGTAGGCCAGCCCTTTCTAGCCATTGGTAGGACTTCTTGACATCAGCCACTTCAGTTATGGTCCGGTGGTACATCCCATGCAGGGGTTTGTCCTCCCATGAGGATCTGTCCTCCAGCATTGTATCCTCTGCGCTCCATTGTCTGAGACATTCACTGAGCACACTGTCAGTTGGGGCCTTACTCGTTGGAGGTATTTAGCTGTTGCAGCTTTCCTTGTTGCCTGCTCCAGGTTGCCATTTGCCTGCGGAATTCCGAGGTACTTGTAACTGTCCTCAATGTCTGCTATTGTTCCTTCTGGGAGTGAGACCCCTCCTGTGTGGACTACCTTGCCTCTCTTTGTCACCATCCGGCTGCATTTCTCGAGCTCGAATGACATCCCAATGTCAGTACTGAAGATCCTGGTGGTGTGGATCAGGGAGTCAATGTCACGTTCGCTCTTAGCATATAGCTTACTTTTAAAAACTGATTTGATTCATTAAAATTTGTATCTTTTAAGATCAGAACAATTAAATCTTGATTAAGAAAAAAAACGGTTTAATCTTCTTAATAAGAGATGATCTCTTCCTGCATCAGCAGATGTTTGGATGCACTAAACCTGTGTCATATCGCCATCAAACCCCACACAGTTTTTGTTAAATTCTTAAAAATATAAACCCTTGAGGCTTTTGTCTTTGATAACTCTAGAAATAATCTTCAAAGAACAGTCTCCTACTCTATTTTACATATTAACACTTGTTTTTATTAACATACACACTTTCAAATGACCCATACTTGTTTCTGTGATGCCTATCCTTCACCACACAACTAGCAGGGGATATTTTCTCCAACTCAGTGAATCAGCCAGCCTGAGTCACAGTGTGTCACACCAGATAGACGGTTAAAAAAACATTCACAGGGTATGAAAGCCATTTACAGATGGACAGACTAGAGAATATGATAAAAAGCAAGATGACCTCATGCTTTTACTCTGGACATTTAATTTAAACAGTTGGCTAACATCTGCAAATCGCTGAAACCGCTTGGTCAGGGGGGTCTTGGTGTTTCAGTTCTTAACCTTTGGCCAGACAATCTATTATCCCCAACAGCCCACTCACTGCAGCAGCTAACACATTTTAGAATTAGTTCCACAGAGTGTTACATGATAAACGCTGCACTAAACTGTGACATACTTCAAGAGATTTAGTAAAAGCTACATTCTTTTTGTTTTAGTGCGACTACCCTTTTTATATTCTGACTGCAGGGCTCAATAAAAGATCAAGAGCATTGAGCGTAGTGTATCAAATGTGAGCCTCCAGTGTATTCAAATTACACTAACATCTTAATATACTATAATCTGTAGAACATTTATATTTCAAAATGAGAGCTTGAAATGACCCACATGCTTTCAACTCCATTATGCTCTTTGCTATGAATGTATTGCTTCGGTCAAGTTTCTATGCACGATCTGTCTGAAGGAGGGAATCTTGGCTTGTGCTTTGTTACACAACAATTACAGGAAAAATGCTGCACTTTTCTTTTGCTTTCTTGGTGTTGCCTCAAGGGATACAAGTTAATTATTAGCTTTTTTTGCTGCCTGTTGGAATTAGCTTGTGAACTGTTTAGATTTGAGTCCACATATTGGAGTATGTCTGGTTTGTATCTGCATTTGTAACGCTATCCCAGTTTTATGTATGACTTGTAGCTGCAAATGCATCATTTGTTTCGATTAATCTACCAGTTTTTATTTGTATTTATATTTATTTGTCTCCAAAAGAACATTAAAAGAGGATCCAGTTTGCAATCTCATCTTACATGCTCGATACGGCTTAAGAAGTTGGACCTATAAAGATGGAGACATAATAATATTCATATTTTCTTGTTTTAACTCTCTCAAAGTTCAAACTTACATCGAAAAATCTGTCCAGTAATAAAAAAGTGGAAAAAACAAGTATCGAAAAAAATTTGTGTAAATTTAGCTAACTGAACACATTGTGTAATGTACAGGAGACCCGGTACAGAGGACATTGATGGACAATGCTCTTTAGCTAGTCCGGACAGAGAACACCAAAAAGAAAAAGAAAAAAAGCCACAAAAGGGGAACTGTGTTAACCTTGTGTCTGTGTATAAACACTGCAGTGTTTTTAGTATTTTGTGTGAAGCACAATTTTCACAGCAGTGGCAAAACGTCATCTAAAAGTGGTCAGAAATATCCCACTGAGCTTGTCAGGGTTTATTTGTTAAAAAATCATCATTAATTTATTGTACACAGAAAAACAGGCCATTAATTTTTGATTTTGGTATATTGCCTAAAGCTCAGCTTCTGGAGTTGACACATAGAACGGTTGAGAAATCTTGCTCTACACCGACTGTCTTGCAGACATCAATCCGGCTTGGAAAACGTTAACAAATCATTCTTTGACACCAAGTAATCTGATAATGCAAATTGCAAAACACAACTGTCATTGTGTTGCACAAACCAGGCTCAACTGGTATTCCTTGAAAACTTTACTTGGCATCAGGACTAATATTAACTGGATGGTGGGAGCCGGTTTTTGCGAGCAGACTGTGGAAAAGACTATGCAAATAGCTTTAAGGGCTCCTTGTCTCCGTGGCAACGGAGAGGAAAGGTCATAAAAGGAGGGGGCGCTTAGTCCATGTGACCTGAAGAGGCGGAAGCCACTGGAAAAACAAAGAGGCCAGTACCTTGACGTAGTGCCCGGAATTAAACAAATGATTAGTATGCATGTAGGTTATATAAAATCTTTTTTGTTGTAGTTTGTCTTTGTAAGGCTAATTTGGGACTAAAATGAGCCCTTAAGATGCTACGCTTATGTTTTTATCAATTAATTTGTAGTTTATAGTAAAAAACAAGATAGTATTAAGGTGCAACAAGAAGGCGTTATATTTTAACAAACCTTTTATATTGCATGGTTCATTGTTAATTATTATTTTTTTTTTTTTTTGTAAACTGGCCCTAAAACTCCGTCGTATGTTTTAATTCCTTTTAGATAGAACTTTTTCTTAAATTAAAAGTAATACATTTGGATAGTGTACCTAAACACACACAAAAAAAAGATTTAACTCATTATTATTCATTAACAAAAGCAACATAAACAGGAATCCATTTAGAAAAGCTGGCATACGAAACAACACAAACAAAAGAATACAAATATGTATCAAAGCTGTCTTATGAGATATTCTCCAGAGCACAAGTCTGTAGGAGTCATGTTGTGGTTTTATTTTAAACAAAAATAAAACAAAAATAAAAGAGATTATCATTAGGATCAGTGCAAGCAATCACTGACTTATTATTGTGGTGCATTCCAGCAAAGTGTTAGTATCTTTTGATTTATTTGCCATTTGACTGCATGTCTGGAACTTCAAGCATCCAGTGGGGTACAGTAATGTATATTGCTGCAGGCAACCCACAGGCTCTTTGACAGTTATACGACTTAATAGCTAACGTGCAGCAAAAGAGGATGTAGACAATACTAGAAAAAAGAAGGAGAGAGGTGGAGGAAGGTGCACAGACAGTGGCAATATGATGAGAAGCCAGAAAGCTGGAGCACTTGGTGTCCTGGAAGAGAAACTATGTGGTAGTCTAGACTCGACACATTTGTCACCCCTTTTTTATTTTCACTTTATTACCATCCTGCATCTGCCTGTGCCAGTTGGCATCACGGTAATCATTTCCAGAAGGAAAAGCTTTTTTATTTGAATCGTTATTTATGCCAGGAGGGCCTGTTGTGAGTAAACTCATTTTTTAAGGATGCCATGTTCCCACTCCCTCTGTTTCATGTTCATGCCCTAACCCTAGATGATAATGGCGTATACTTATATAGCACTTTTTACCTTCCTTGAAGGCCCAAAGCGCTTTACAGTCCCATTCACACACACATTCACACACTGGTGGCTGCCAAACACTGGCGCCGCCAACCTTCCACCAGAGGCAAGGTAGGGTTCAGTGCCTTGCCCAAGGACACTTCGACATTTAGGCGGGCATGGTGAATATCGAACCTGCAATCTTCCAATCAGAGGTCGATCCCTAAAAATCATCCGCCTCCACCTAAATCCTCCTCACTCACACCAACCATGTCCTCCTGCACTGCATCCATGAAGCTCCTCTTTGGTCATCCAAGTAGCTTCAACCCCGCCATCTTTCTACCATCATAATTCATCATAAATCATTTCAATCTGTTATTTTGCATTCATTTCCAAAACATCGATCATGATTTGTTCCTCTGATGGATGTACTCCTGACTATCCTCATCATTCCCTAAGAGAACCTCAAAATCTTCAGCGCTGCCACATCCACATCCACCTCTGCCTTCTGTGTCAAAACCAACATGGCTGCTCTCACCACAGCACTGTAAACCCTAACGAGTTGACAGAACTTAAAAATTATTTTGTAACAGATTACACAATAGTTTTTAAGTTATATTATTAAAACTTTTAAGTTAACATTTATTAAAATTTATATTGTCAGTTGGCTTAAATTTGTATCATTTCATATTAAAAATATTAAGATTCCTCAACTTATAAAAGAGCGATTATTTACTCAAAGTTTTTAATTTTTTCCAACTAAAAAAAACACTTTAACTAACTATATTTTTATAATATTACTCAACTCATAAAATATGTAAAATTCACTCAAATGTTTTATAAATTATCTAACTCATTAAATGTGTAGCATTGAAAATATTTAAAATTCTTCAGCTTAAAATGTTTGGACTTGAAATGTATTCTAAACAGAGGTATTGATCCTGCCCCACAACAACATTTTAAAAGCTAACATTGATAAAAACCAACAAACATGAAAGCCACACAATAGTGATTGCTTAATAGACTTTTTTTAATTGCTCTTTTAAAAAAAAAAAAAAGCACAAATATCAAGAGGATGAAACAATCAGTGAAATAAAACTGCATTGTAAGAGTGCAACACAACATATTGACAAAAAGTGTGTTTTGTATTGTACAGCAGAAAATCAAATGATCACAACAAAACACATTAGTAGCATAACACTTAAACCAACAAATAGTCCATTCTGGGAGACTCACTCAACGAAACATTCTTCAGCGTCAATAAATGTCCTTTCAGTGGTTTGCTGTCCTCAAGGCTCATGACAGCGTTCTGAATAAATATGAAGGCAAGTTCAAGTTTTTTGGGGTGCTGTAGGTCCAGAGCATAGATGTCCCCGAAGAGTTAGAAGAGATTAGTCAGCCAGATCTGTGGGACCACTGACGGCAGCATCAGGAGCGTCACCACGACAACTGAGAGGAGAACCACAGCGGTGTCTGTGAGGTCTGGTATTCTGGAAAATACAAAACAAAAAACACAGATGAGTTCAGACCCTCAAAGATATTCATCACACTAATGTCCAAAACTGACATTCCTGCCATCTGTCAATAGGAATCTTTTCATGCTAACATTCTGTTAGCTTTTAATCAACTGGCTGTGATATTTTAAGGACCAACTCCAATTAAATTGTTTTTAAAAAGTTCTTTAGCATTTTTTCTGAAAATGGAGGACATTTATAAAATAATTTAAGACTAAAGCTTCATTTTTCTTTAATCATATAATGATGGATCAGGAGCAGAAAAGGTAAACGAAAAGGTTCCCGCGCCATCCAATCAGGAGTCCCTGATGTTCGCCTTTCATCTTCCGTCTCATTCTTAAAACCATTTAAAAATATCACTCAGTTTACAAACTACAAACAATTGCCTATTTATTATGTCACTCGATAAAATCTCAATCAATATTAAAGGGTTAGAGAAAAGCATTGACAGGGAGTCGTGTGCACGGCCAGGGCAGCTTCAAGGAGGAGCCCTTCGTCCCCGTTGCGCCGGTGGATGGAGCAAATCGTTTCTGTGCAAAGCAATCGGATTTAATACTGTACGTTTTGTGTATGAGGGGCGGGTGCGTTGTTACGTGTGGGAGCCTTCAGACTGCCATCGGCCCCGCAGCTCAATCAGCAGGAGAAGATGTCTCCAGCTCACACGGAGGCTGTGAGTTTTTCAAAGCAAAATTCCGCTTTTACGGTTTCCTTAGAAACCGTAAATGGAGTGTAAATTCACTCCATGCGCTGTTCTCTCCGTCACGCAGCAAACCGGCTTTTCCAAACCCGTTGGTGACGGTGGACTTTTTTACGCTGCTTTTAACGATTGCTTTTAACTTGAAAGCTGCATCATAATGTAGCGGCGATCACGTGCACGTTGGGTCTAATGGCCCCAAAGGATTCTGGGATGCGGCCGGGCATGCGTGTTTCTTTTTGTTGAACCATGACTGAAGTGTCTAAGACCTGAAGTCAAGTCCATGCTGTTTGGCTGCTAAGAGGTGTGTTGAATAAAAATGCCTTGTGCTTGGTGTTAGAAAGAGAATTCAAACTATTCACTGAGTTCGAAAGTACGTACATGGCGGCTGCCAATTAAATCCATAAATTAGCCGCGTCACTGAATAAGCCGCAAGGCTGTAAGAGCAGGAAAAAAGTAGCGGCTTGTAGTCCGGAAATTACGGTATATGTAGTACTGCATATTGCTCAAGTAGCAGAACACAACTTGCACCTCCATTCCATTGTGCCACCTTCAGCCTGCAATCTAAATATGTTTAGTTAAATTGTAAATAATTTCAACTCTATTTAGACCTTTGGCTAGTTAAAATGTGCATAAATGTTTCCATGCTGCCGTATAAATCTAATAATGGTAATAGTTCAGGATGAATATATTAAATACCCTAAGTATAAAAGTCACCTATTGACAGCTCTTTCCTGGTGAAATGGTGACTTTCTGGTGAACTCTCTGAAGTTCAGTATCTGAAAAAAGACCAAAAGAGATTTTTCAATGGTAAAAAAAATGTTTCAATTATATTCTGATCAAAACATTTATTGCACTACACAACCTATTGCATTTTTTGTTTTTTTAAATAGCTCTAGACAAATAACTGATCAGGAGACAAGTTACCTCGCTGGCCTTGGCGTCTAACTGGAGGTGAAACACTGAACACTCTGTAGTTCGGTACCTGAACACAACAGGAACACGTTGATTAATTTATTTTTACAAAAACGTTTTTTATAACGGAGATCAGTGATTTAAAAGCTTAAAGCTGCATTCAAAACCCAATGCTTCCATGTAGCCACCAGACTTAAAACTTTTGGCGGTAGCTCCTCCCACACAACCGTTAGAGGCTTTGAGTGACACTTTTGGACAAATGTCCAGCAGCAAACTTTAGCCACAAACAGAAGTCTCCAACGCGAATCTCACACGCAGATCACGTTTAGTGTGATTGCAGCATAACAGATCATTTCTACCTCTGAAAAAACTCATCACTGTCGTAACTTACGGGCAGAAACGCATTTTGGGTTTGGCTCGCCATACGTCTGCTACGACGTCACGAACTAACATTTGTCACATTAAGCTCTATAACGATCGTAACACACCTATGTTTAAACAGTAAAGCACATTTACGGTAGTATAAGAGCATTTTTAAAGCATTTCATTCATAATAAACCGTGAACGATACTTACCAAATTAAATCAGGGCTGAAGACAAGACGCCGCCACGAGGTAAACATCAGCGATGAGGCGGATGGAAAAAAAAACGAGGTTGGGGCGTCTTGAAGCAGGGCGAAATCACAATGCATTGCAGAAAAATGAAATGCTCGACTTTCAATTTCAAACGTCGCATACTCGCATCCGGCAAATCCAACATGGCCTCCTGAGCTAACATTGAGAAAACGAAAGACCCTCCCACCAGTACGTGATGACGTCATGACGCTACTTCAGGGATCTTAAAATTTTTGAGTGCTAGATACAAATAAGCTTTAAAATATTGAGCACTGTTAAGTTAAATGTGAAAAAATGTTGATAGAACTTAATACTTTATAGTTGAATCAACTACAAAATGACATTTAAGTTGTGTAACCTTAATAGTTATGAGCCAATACAACTGTTAGGGTTTACAGTGAGTCTTACTGTCATTAGGTCTCACACTCTTATCACAAACCACACCTGAAACCTTCCTTCACCTGGAACAACCTCCTTCCAAACACTGTTCCACTCATCCAAAATTGCAGCCTTTTGTAGAACAAATGTACCTTTAGTAGAAAGTAATCCGTCGAGTTTAGAATCTTCATCTCGCCAGTTTTCATAAACTAGATTTCTGGCGGCATTTGTGACAACTTTGATTAGACAGCATATCGTTGCATGATTTGGCATTTGTGTTATACTGCATGCTTCCAAAGAAAACAAACATTTCATAAGGACAGCAGCTTGAGTTGCATACGAGCCCCACGGTGCACAATGATACAATAATGCAGGGGCTATGAATGAATGCAAAAACATAAAAGTAAAGATATATTGTCAAAAAGAAAAAGAGTGCCACCCAGGTCTTGTGTGTTACCCTTTTAGAACAATAAGTGAAATAATGAATTCTTCCCGGAGTCCATTTTAAATCCATTAACAGAGTTCCTTACTTTGCCAGAGACTCCATATCAATTTATTGAATTGTTTAATGCAATCATGCATAATGCAGGAGGATTAATTGAAAACGGCTGCAACAAGCAGTAACATTAAGAGAATACTTAGAATCAAAAGAGGCTTTGTTAAATGGTCTTTCAGTCTTGAGATACAACTAAATTAATTCAATGATGGTTGAGAGAGACACTTCTTTTTAGGTAACTGTACCCACTGAGAGACGTTCTAGGGGCTTTCTTTCCATTTCCCGTAGAAAGTAGGAGCTCAAGTAGGAAAAAGTTCAAAAGAAAGAAAAGAGAGGGCATCTTAGAAGAAAAACTGCCTTCTTTTATATCAACTATCCATTAGTTACTTCCACTCATCCCAGACCAGGTCGCGGGGGAAGCAGTCCAAGGAAGGATGCCTATTAACTGGAAATCAAAGTGACATGATGTTTAGTCCTTGAGGATTCGTTTACTTTTTAAAAAATTAAAAAAGATTAGTTTTTTATTTTATTTTTAAAATAACAACCTAAGAGATTGGAAAAGTCATTTTACCAGTTTTGTTTTGTTTGACAGAAAAAAAAGATTGTATGAAATCCATCAATTAGGGATGGGATTAATCAACTGAATCAATGAATCCATTTATATATTTCAAAGATCCAACCAGATTAATCTGTCTGTGGCAAGTTATATTCTATTGATTTTGGAAAATACCATTTAGATTGAGGCACGTTAGGTTTGTTTTACTGTAACGTGAAAACAATTAAGTGCGTCAGAGCTGACAGCACACACGTGATGATAGCAACACATGATCAAGACATCATTCCAGTCCAATGTGTGGACAGACTTTGCCTAAAGTCATGTGACCATCCAGTGTCTAGAATGTTCTAAGAATGTTCCCTTTGGCTTCTTTGGATGTGGACAAACAACAGTGGGCTGAACTTCAGGACACTAACATGTGAATGGATTTGACTTTCATTCTAGTTTACTTGTTGGTTTGGACACAGATTTCATTTCCACTTGATGATCTGGAAGAAATCCAAGAATCTGGAAAACTTTCCCTGTGCTGTTCGGTACCAGGTGTTTCTGTCTGAGTCACACTGGTTGAAGTTTTAGTTAAAGATCAATTTTAGGACAGTGAATCGGATTGAATCATATATAATGAACCTATCATCAAATATGAAGCATATCATAAAACCACAGATGATGATATGAAGCAATTGTTGTTAAAATTAACCATCCAACCATTTTCCTCCAATTATCAGGTTATTCATGCTGGAATATATTTTTCGGTCCCTGTTGGAGCAATTTTTTTGGGTTGTAGTGGTTTCGTTCAACCCAATTTATGCTTTTTACATTTGTTTTTTTCTAATTTATTCATTCATTCAGAGTTAATATAACCCAGAAAAGAAATTGGGTAAAACTAATCCAACTTGGATTGTTTGACTATGGAGTTTTTTGTGTGCAGACAACAAAACTATATTGATTTTTTAATATTTGGTAATTTAAAAAAATATATATATATTTTAATAGAAAATAATAATAAAATACTTCTGTAATTGCCATTTTTTTTGTTTCTGTTGTGAAACAGAAATAGGAATAGTCAATGAGTACAGATTTGGTCTTGACCCTGGTGTTTGGAACCCACACACAAATAGCTTTGGAATAACATGATTTTAAAGAAGACATAAGCACTGATGTGGCACTGCTGAATACTTTTCCAATGTTGCTGCTATTTATTCTTATTTTATTTGCCAGAAAAAATTTGGGAACGTTACCTTTTTCTCCATTGATAAAATGAAAAGATTTATAAAATAAAAAAAACATCAAGTTTTTTTTTTCTTTTCAACAAAGACTTGTGGGACACAAGATGAAGAAAAAGTTGATTTTGGTTCATGTTGTTCAATTCTGTTTACCCTAAAAAAATTAAAAAAATAAAACTTTCTTTTTGTTTCTATTTGTGTTGTTAAAAAGAAGTTTGAAATGTAAAAAAGTTCATGCACCTTTAAGGCTGTTTTTTTTAATATTTGTATTTATCCCTTGTGCTATCTTATGGGGTCTAGATGACCCGATCCTAGCATCGACGTGTTCTCCCTACCATGACAAAGGTGAAGAGGATTTCATGTAATCCATGGACACCAGTGAAGATCACAAATCATTAAAGAAAACAGGTTCAGCGGACTGTCTAGTTCAGGGGTGTCAAACTCATTTTGCTTCAGGGGCCACATTTAGCCCGTCTGATCTCAAGTGGGCCGGACCGGTAACATTAAAAGCAAAATAACAGCTTTGTTTTAGTTTTTGTTACTCAATTTGAAAAAATGCCTCAACCAACATAGTAGCCTAATCACTTGGGGCCAATGGATCTCGAATAAAATTAATTTCAATTAAAAAAAAGTTGGTCTATTCAAATCAATACAGACTGAATATTTTACATCTGACACTGAAGCAATCCAGAAACTTTTCTTTATGGTAAGTCTCTTAGTGGTGCTGAATGTTATATTCTTTGAACACTGCAACCTGTTGATGACATGACAAGCATGGGGGTTTTGCATTCAGCTTTGTGAAAGAAAGAAAAAAACTGTCCATTTTTCCTGGAAATCTCTTCACTCCACTTCCCTTTTTGACAACATTTTGGTCATTAGTGTGTTTCTAATGATCATCTTTATAGCAATATAACAGCGGTGAGGCTTCAGGTAACCAAACTGCTTTTTACTTAGACGCAGATGTAGCCCAGGTGGTTTTACCTACTTTGTTTTGCCTTAACCGTCTGTTAGTTTCCTTTCTGCGCATTTCTCGTCACCTTCTGTTTCCCCTTCGACGTCACTCCCTCACGTGGGCTAGTTGGCCAATCACGGCCAAGCTTCTCGTGTCATCAGGACATCACGTGATACGGCGCGACCAGTCGCGTACGCTTATTAGGGTGCAGGGAATCAATGGTTTAAGACGCGGCGGGGAAGCTACATGAGCGGTACGGTATCGGTCGGAATTTACATCTCGTTAACCACCATTTTCCGCTAAGTGATTAATGTGGTAACATGTTGTCATAGGAGCCCTCTATCCGGTCCACAGTTCCACCATACATAAAAGCGTTGGTAATATGTGGTTGGCGGAATCTGGTGAGTTGTCTATTTGTTTGCTAACGTAGCTTTAGCTGCTACTGTGTATCAGATGTGGTTAACGTTAAATGTTACCTATCATATCCAAGCATAATGACTCATAGTATGACCCGAATATTGTACATTCAGTATGGGTATATGTTATGTTAATATGTTTAATGTTTTGTCTTTGTCTTTACATGAATGTAGCACAGCTAGTGCTGTGTTTATGATTTTTGTGTGCACACTATATGTTATGATGTTTTATATTGTTTTTGACGTGTTAACACGCGATTTCCTGTGGCTTTGGTCCTGTTATCCAGGCCGGGTCCAGGTGGCGAGCTAGACCTTGGAATCTGAACACTAAGAAGAGCCGCGTCCTCCCTCCGGGCCGGTAGAGGGTTTTTGTTTCTTCTTGTCTTTCCCTCATAAGTCAAAGCACAGTTTTCTGCTGTTTCCCTGAACGGTTCGACAGACCTTCATTTGACTCTCCCCACCGCAACGGCTTCCTTGAGCCGCTATGGATATCCTCTGAACGGTGGGCGAGTCTTCTTTGAACATTTTCTCCCTGTGTGGTGCAGTTAAAGAGAAACTGGACTCTTCCCCTCTGACAAAGGCTATCTTAACAAGAGTATAGTAATGCTGATGTGTTTACTTCTTGAAGTGCTTTTGTATATATATGTTTGAATGGCCATTCTATGTTTCACTATTTATCACTGTAAATCATCTGTACAAGTCATTAAAGGTGCTACTAATCCATGAACAATTCCAGTCTCCTGCCCCTCCCTCCTTGAGACGATAACTAGACCTCTGATCTCTAGCCCATTAGCTATTAAGCTGCATATTCATATTAATTGGTAGCTTCCGGTGACAAAGGTGCTACACAGAGCTGTTATGTTTCGCTTTTGGCACGTGCAGAGATTTGCTGTTTCACCTGTTTTGCCTTTCCTTTGCTCCCCCTAGTGGTGGAATTGCGCATTTCGGTTATTTCTTTAAAAAATCATAACTCGCCTCAGGAATAGACTAGAAACTTGCTTTCTTTTTAAACCATCCTTATGATTTTTACTTTTCATGTGTGGGCCGGACTTAACCACCTGGCGGGCCCTATACGGCCCGTGGGCCGTATGTTTGACACCCCTGGTCTAGTGGGTCTAGATGACCCAACTCCCAACGTTAAAGTGCCTGGGATAGCACAAGGGTTACGGTGTATACTTGTATCACAATGTAGACAGAGATGGCAACCATGAAAAGTTCAACCTGAAGACAAACATGGAATGGCAAAATGTGTGTTTGTTGTGTCCAGGTATAGACAGACCACTTTTGAAAACCGGAGGAAGGGGAGCTATAGAAAATTAATCATGTCTCTATGATGGACTGGCCAACTGGCCAATTGTACCCCGCCTTCGACCTTCACTTGCTAGGTAGGCCCAGCAGGCTTAGAGAATGGATGAATGGATTTCACGTCTGCCGCCTATTGTAATTCACAGCCACACCTTCCCACACCTGCTGAAAAACAGGAAAGAAAGTTTGCCATTTCATGACAAAATGTTAAATTTCCAAAAAAAAGCTGTTTTTTATTTAAGCTTAATTGCCCTGAGAGGAAAAAAAACAACAAAAAAAGAATTTTACAATAAATTAGCATTAAATCCTGTCCTTTGACATAAACACCCGCTTACTTCTGTGACTTGCAAAAAACTGGATGATCATGCTAAAGACGGCTGCCACAGCACTGGATCAGAAGGGGTGACGGCTTTTTCCACATTGATGTAGCAACTTTAACAACCTGACAGACCCCAGCTCCCAAAGCATCAGTCTTAGTATAAATGACCACTTTGTTAATGATGCCTTACAATCCCTCAGGAGTACACTCGATGTTGTTGCCCCCTTGAAACCTAAGTTCGTCAGACAAAACCGAGTAGCACCATGGTTTTACGCTGAAACTCGTTCTCTTAAACAAGAAACCCGTAAGTTGGAAAGAGAATGGTGCCGCTCCGGTTCAGAGCAGTCTCTGAATACCTAGAAACATACCTATTAAATTATAAAAAAGCTCTGCGTAGAGCTAGAAGCCAGTACTATTCAACCTTAATATCAGAGAATGGAAATAATCCAAGATTTCTTTTTAGCACTATAGCTAAATTACAACCCGGTCTCATCCTAAAATGTGTAGTAGCTACATTTGTCCACATGGAAATGCGTGAGAGTTTTACAAAAACGCCCCCTAAACTGTGAGGGGGATACGTTTCATTTTTCTATTCATTTTCTACGAGCCTTCTCAGGATCACGTGACTTTGGAGGTTTGGCCTGCCGTAAGCAAAAAACATGGGGGATGCACGTTCATTTTTCGGTGGAATATCCCATAAAACAAGATATTTTGAGGACTAATTTTTATTTTGACAACATTTCTAGTGAGAAATATACCATTTTCTTTTAAAATATGCTTTCATTTTGGACATACAGTTTGTAGTTTGCTTGTTTCGTTCAACTTTCTCTCCCAAAGGCTCTGTTACGTTGGAGAAACACGTTAACTTTCATTCATATCTGCAGACGTGCGCGTGGGTCACGTGACTAATATGTTTCTCTTTTTTTCCGCAGAAAATGCCATAAAATAAGAGTGATTGCGGACTAATTTATTTTTGAAAACATTTCTAGCAGTATATATCCCCTTTATTTTCGTAATATTGCAGACATGAAGTTGTTTGTTTGTTACGTTCAACTTTTCCTCAAAGGATCTGAAAGCGTCTGATCTGTTCCATTCATATATGCGGGCTGACGTGGGTCACGTGACGTGCCTTTCTCTTTTTTTCCTGTGGAAAATCTCGTAAAAAGGTACGTTGCGATTTACTAATTTGTTTTATTTACATTTCTAGGAACCCGTGTATAGGTTTTCTCGTTCCGTGTTGCTGTTGCGGCGATCAGGCTTTGATTGACATGTGACAACAAACCGGAAAAATGTTGAGTTCAGGGACGGACCAAAGAGTTCTTTAAATTGATTTTTCTGCATTTTAATTTATTTACACTACGAGTCTAATGGTGTGTGATAAAAAAAAAAAACTATAAATATTATGATAAATGAGATGAAACAATTATTTTGATGGAGTTTATAAAATATTAGGATCTATTATATTCTTTTTTCTTTAACTGTCAATTTTTTGACGTATCTCATATATTATAGTATTACAATGAAGTGCTCTAATTTATCTGTTAAAAAAGGTTTCATCACTGTTTCCTGTAGTAATTCTCAATAATGTTTTAAATAGGATAGATTAAATAGGATATATTATCTAAAGTAAACAGGCTTTTAAGCCTTCAATTTGCCCCAATTGACATGAAGTGCGCATTTCGAAAAGCCAGTGAACGCAGCGTCATACGGGCACCCCCACCCCACTCCCCCGGAAACCCCCGGATGAACCCGCAGGAAGGCGCGCGGCTGAAGAACTTCTTGGACAGCTGGAAGGTGGGCGATGCTTTGAACTTTTCTCTGTAGAAATGTAATGTTTAGATTTGGGAAACCAGAGATGGTTTTTAGTAAAAACGTGTTGGCTGTTTAGGATAAACGTTGAATGACGAGGCGTTTTTCCATCTTAAATTTAAAAGGCCGCAGGATCACGGTGAAGGCTTCTTCTGTATAGAGGACGGGGGCGGAAACGTCACGTGGTCTCCGCAGAGGTAAGTTTCCTTTTGGGTCATTTAGCCAGAAACGGGGGTCTGCAGCCCTTTAAACAGCTAAGAGCCTTTCAAATGTCTCACTGTCCAGAACTCAGTAGGACACACAAGGTTTCTCTTCAGCCTTTAGAAAATCAAACACTCATTTGCATTTATGTTATTTTGGAAACTGGATAACTACTGGGGTTTACAAAGGCTTTTTCTTTTTTACACATTGTAGATTTTATGTTGTTAGTACATCTCAGCCAGTATTTCTTTAAGGGCCTATATCATGCAACATCAACGTTTTAAAATTTTAAAGTGTATTATAATGTTAATTCCTCACAAAAACTAATCCACAGCGGTATTTTGATCCATTCACGCATCTCTCAGCATTCCTCTGAAACCCTCTGAGCACCAGCCCCTCCCAATTCACAATAAGAGGGTCCTCACATTGTGACGTCATCATAAGTGAGGAGCAGCCTCTTCTAGGAAGAGCCTGTGCAGCTAAAACCGCCTCCAGGCTAACAGACACGCCCACTTTCTCAATGGAGCTAGTGGTGATCAGCAAAATGCTTTCATTGCACAATATGCACATCCATCTTTGCAAAAGTTTGGGTGGAAGAAACGCAGAAACGCTGCCGACGCCGACTCTAGGTTGATGTCATGAAATAGGCGACACCCACAAGAAACGAAAGGCGGAGCCTCAGAGATCAAGGAAATAGTTTATTCTAAATGGCTAGCATGGGATAGGCCCTCTAAATTGTGCGTATTGACCTCAAATTGATTTTTTGTGGTACGTTGTCAGGTTTAAAAAAATTCGTCATAAATGCTGGAATTTCTTAAAATATTGTGCATCACCGCTTGATAGATTATTGAAGCATTATGGGTACTGTAGTCAGGAGCCTGGCACAGTAATACTTTGCTTCAACTGTTGAGTAGATCACCAAGTTGAGTAAAGTTTGACTTATCTGACTGTTTTGTTTTGCGTGATGCGCTGTGTCGTCTGAAAAATAGGATATTTGTTTGAATTAAAAACATTTTTATTTTTTGTCGGAGAACCACAGAGGAGGGGTCAAGGAGCCACTTGTGGCTGTGGAGCCTCAGGCTGCAGACCCCTGGTCTAAACAATTATGGCTGATTTGGCTGACCACATGTATTTATCCTAGCATTGTCAACAAAGTTAAAGAGCCGCTCCAATGGAAGTCATGTTTTTAAGATCAAACATTTTTCTCTTTATTGAGAACATTAACAAAAATATAAACACATACACAATAATATAAGATTAAAACTGTTTCTGAGTATTTATTCAAATCTCAATGGATCAGGAGAAGATGAAACTCATTGTCTCAAAAAGCTTATAGTTGTGACGCTCTAACTGCCATGAATGGGCCAAAGTCTCTACTCCGCTCCAATTCTGATGCATCCACTTGCAGACAAATACCGGTAGATCCATTAATGTCCTGAGTTCCCTTGTCTGAGCTGGTATCTGGCTCAAAAGTGTACACATGGATAGCTCCAATGTTGCTCATTGATTTTTTTTTTTTTGCTATGCTAATGTCGGCTAGGGCTTGTGAGGTGCTATAAGCTAGCGGGAGAGAGAATCAACAAACGGTTTATGGGAAATTAGCAGAGGCAAACATCTGCACCACAGCTCTGAGGTGAAATTCTTATGAGCTGCTGTGCTGCAGAAAAATGTCTTAAAAAAACAAAATGATCGTAATTAAAAAAAACACTGGGAACGATTTTATAATAGCTAAAAATTCTGTTGGAGTGGGACTTAAAGTCCCACTCCAACAGAATGTCTGATTCCTGATTCTTGTATGTATGTATATACATAAAAGAACCTCATGTTTTTTTCCCTTTCCTCTCTCAGACTGGTCAGTTATGTTGAGACAACATGCACAAATAGTTCCTGGACTGATCTTCTGCTAACTTTGAGGTGGAGAAGCTGTCAGGTTCATCTGTTTCAGGGTCCTGCATGCTCTCCCTCCATGTTGGCTGTAGCAGTGGATGGAACTTGCTAAATGTACTGTTTTGAGAGCCAACTGGGTTGTGTAAAATTCTTTTGCACCTACATTTTTGATGGTATAAATGTTTTTCTTATGTAAACTTTTCTGTTCTTTTAGGCTCAGTGGTTATTTGGAAGATGCGTTTTTGACCAAAAACACTGTGGTGACCTCCTTTGTGAACTGCATTCATGGGGAAATAGAATATGTAAGGTTATTTTCATGGCCTCTTCCTTAAGAAAATGAACATGCCTGCATATATGTTTTATTGTATTTTGTGTCATATCATCATGTTAATATACGACATTTATTTGTTTTGATAGAATCCTGGAGATGGGAGATGTGGAGCAGGTAAGTTTGTGGCAGCACCAGAGTCCTCCAAAAAGTCTTCTGGCAAAGTAAATGAGGAAGGATCGCAGTCTGCCATCGTGGAGTTTTGCTGAAAGGCCTGAACACGTTCCATCCATGCATCCATCTTCTTCCATTCATCAGGAACCAGGTTGTGAGGGCAGCAGTCTAAGCAAAGATGCCCACACTTCCCTCTCCTCCAGCTCCTCTTGGGGGACCCCGGGGCCAGCTGAGAGACGTAGTCTCCCCAGCGTGTCCTGGGTCTCCCTTAGGGCCTCTGCCCTTATTCCTGTTGGAGTTTTTTTCTAACCCCTTATGTTTCAAAAGTTTGCAAACATACATTTTGGTTGAAATGATGAGGATCCGAGGATGAAATCAAGAAGGGACAACATCAGGGAAAGGGACTGAACCATCTGAACAGCTTCCTCTCTTCAGCAGACACATGTTCCGAGTACATATGTGTCAAATATTGGTAAATACTCATTGAAGATGCATCCTTTTTGTGTAATTTGTTTTCTCAGTTTAATACATTTTGATCCTTTCATTCTGCACAGACATCCTCGCCGTTCAGGCCGGTGGCTGGAACAAGCGGAAGTCAGAAAAGCTGGAGCAGACGTTACCAGAATGATACCTCCAGGTAAAGACTGTGGTAATGTTGTAGATAAATGTTGGCTTGTTACTCTCATGCTGTTGATGTGGAATATCTCTTGATTTCTTCAGTATTATTAATACATTAATCTCTTCCCACAAGGACCAATCAAAATGACCCAGAGAAAAACACTGAAGGGCTTTGTCTGAGCATCAGGAAAACAAGAATCAGCTGTCATCAACATATGGTAAAAATCTTTTGTAACCTTTGTGCTATCTTGTGACCCCACCCTCACATTGACGTGTTCTCCCTACCATGACAAAGGTGGATAAAGGTGGAAAGATTTCATGTAATCCATGGACACCAATGAAGATCACAAATCATTGAAGAAAAAAGGTTCAGAGCACTGTCTAGTGGGTCTAGATGACCCAACTCCCAATGGTAAAGTGCCTAGGATAGAACAAGGGTTACACTTTCTAAAGTTGTTGCATAACTGATCAAGCATGATGTGATGGATTGCAGGTTATGGTGCCATGGTAATATGATGTCATGCTGCTGACCAGACTGTGGTTGGTGAAGTCCAGCAGCACTGCGGGTCCTTGAAGTGTGGTTGAAGAGCTCTCCTCCCAGCTTTTGGAAGGTTCTGCCCCGCAAAGCCAGGAGGTTTCTCTTTGTGATCTGCATGGATGTCCAGGGCTTGTGGCATTTATGTGTTTTCTTCTTCATTTCATTTTTAGGCAGCACAGAGTCATTGATGGAGAGAGAACATGAGGGACTAATTGTCTGCTGAGGAGGAGACTTTCTGCAGTTCAAGCCCCAGCTCCACCCCTAAAAAAAGGCTTATATGAAGGAAAACCTCATTTCAACTTTGTACCAATAAATGACTTTTAATTGAAATGAGAGATTTTTTTCTGAACTGCACCAATGAAGGGTTTTTCAACCTAAATTTCAAAAATTACATTGTTTTTTACCTCCGTTCAAGTTTCTACAACACTAGCTAAACATTTCAGTGCTCACACCTGTGCTGAAGACACTTCTCATTTTAACTCAAACGTTTGGCCTTTGATTTGTATGTCCAACACCTTAGAATGAAACACTGACCTATTAAACTCATATAATGTGCTATGCATCTCCAAATCCTTTGTCAGGGTACAGACTACATTTTAATTGTAGCAAGACTGAAGTAAAATGTAACAAAATGACAATGAGTTATCTTAAATTAGGGGTAAATGACATGAGAAATTAAGAATATTAGAAGTGTGGAGTGATACGTGTATCAGTATGTTAGCTGCAGGAAGGGTGCTGTCCTTGACACGTCCCTTTACTCAGACAGGATGACAGGTAGGGAAGGGGGTAGCCGATGATCTGCTCCAGTATCTTCAGCACTGAAGCTTCTGCTGCTCTTCTTCAGTTTGATCTGAGAGCCAGACCATGATGCAGTTGGACTGGCTGAGCGGTAGGTTGCCAGCAGCTTCAGACGTGCTGATGTGCCTTGTTGATTACGTCCTGGATGTTAGGAAACCAAGTTAGATCAGCTGAGATGGGGATGCCCAGGAAAGGGAAGCTGTGAACCCTCCTCTGTGCCTACTATAGTCCAAGATGACTTTCATGGTCTTTTATTTGCCGATCAGCCTTACACTATACAGTTTCCGCACTTGTCTACAAAGTTCACCTCAGTGACCTTTAATAAGTCTTTGTTATTGGCAAGTTAATTACTTATATCCAAGACATGGAGATGTGGGTCCAGTATGAGCAGGATTTGGGAAATGGCAGTTGCCAAGAACTCACATGAAGTTTCAAGGTTTTTCCCTTTATTTGGAGGAAAAAAAGTTTTTGTCCTTTGTTGTGCAGAATTGCAAACCTAGAAAGAAATCAAGTTGAAAGAATTTATATAAATGTATTTGCCCTTCTTTTGACCCTTCTACATCATGAATATTTGGTGGCTGTTGCTTGGCGACTGTGAGATCTCTCCATAGGATTGACATGGGCTGGGCCTCTCAATGACCTTGATATGATTGTTCTTCAGCCATTCCTTGGTTGCCTTGGCTGTAGGTTCTAGGTCACTAACCTGTTGGAAGAACCATTCATGACTGATTTGAAGGGTCCTGGCTTAAGGAGGGTAGGAAGTTCTCACTCAGGATTTTCCATTAATGGCTCCATCAACGTGGTGACGTAGCTCTGTGCAGAAAAATAGCCACAAAGCATAATGCTTCCACCTCCATGTTTGACAGTGGGGAAGCTGTTCTTGGGGTCATAGGTAGCAATTCTTTTCCTCCAAACCCAATGGTTGAATTGATGCCAAAGAGCTCAGTTTTGAGCCAAACATTCCATTATGCAGAATAAAATGATAAAGCAAACCCTATTTTTCAGTGTGTGATTTTCATTTTTTCATAAATCTTAGGACAATTTAGATGATAAAAGTAATAAATATATGAAAACAGTATAATACAGTAAATATGTAAATATTTGATGTGATGAACAATGCTTATCTGATTTAGACCCAACATGGAATATTTTATGACAGACACACATCAAGTTGTGTTATTTAATGCTCGTAATTTAGACACAAATGATAGAAATGTTAGGTTTATATGTCAAAGAGGCCATGTGAAAATTTTAGTGCAAATACGCATGCGTGCGCGCCGTGCACATTAAGCCACCCCACCCCCACGTATCCGCGCGCCGGTCGGGGGGTGTGGGCGTCAATAAAGGTAATCTGGTTGTCGCGCGTTCTGCATCTCTGCACGAGCTAAAGAAGTCTCAAAGGTAAGAAATGTGAACACACGAGGCAGTAATGAAAATACTTTATGGTCATCTGAATGTATTTTCATCTGACAAATGAATGCAGCTGTTGTTATCACTGTGACGGAAGAGCGGTGCTGAAAAATACGGCCTCCATCGAGAGACTGAACGTAACACGACTGCAGGTTACTATGATCGTCATAGAAAAATGTATTAATTATTTGTTTCGACTGTATAGTTATTGTGGTGGAGCAGAGGAAGGGAGGTTTGTGAGAATCGGGGTTACATTAGCTAATAATTATGGCAGCGCTCGCGCCACCGCCGGTTTCCCGGCAAAAAAAGGAACAGTAATTTACTGATATATTAAAGTGTTATGATTGACCTATTTAGGGGTTTTCTCCAAATTTACACACACGTTGTAACAACGATCATCTGGACTTGGTTTTGTAAATATTTTAAAACAGTCTTTGTCTCAGAGACCTGGACTGACTGACTCCTCCCCCTCACGTTCCAAACAGGAAGTACAAGGAGCCAAAATCCTTTAGACTTCTAAAGAGAAACAAACAGCTGTTAGTTAGTCATTCTATGGGTCAGATTAACCATTCTTGTTGTGATACCCTTTTCAACATGTTTTTGCTAATTCCAGTTATTTGTTTTACAAAACTGTTTCTTTATCACAAGTTATTCAAATTATAGACTGACCAACAGATGCCTCAGTAATAGCATGTGCCACCTTGAATGTTTGTTTGACAAATTCCACCAAGCTCACTTTCAGTGGAAGCAGTGTGGACTTTCAACAAGCTTACTCCTGATTGGCGACAGTACTTGCCATAGAAATGTTGACTCAGATCAATCACTGTCAACTGGCTCCAACGTGGTGACGTCTGTATCACAGAGAAACGACGACAGAATTGAATTTGTTATGATGGATCTGGAAGGAAATGGGTGACGTCACACTCGCTCAGACCTTTTCTCTGATCCAGTCAAACTGCTTTTTTACCAGTTTTATTCCAGAAATCATTTTGGACAAGAGGAAAGACAACTTCAGCTCAAAACCAAGTCTTCATGACCTTTTTTTATAACTTTTCTTTTTAAAATTCAGAAATAATAACCTGCACATTCTTACAAAACTGTTAGACTTCAATTGCTACCTTAATTTAATTGTAAAACTAACAACCATTAATTGTCATTAATATGGCAATATTTTCCCCAAATCTTATCAGAATGGGGAACTGGAGACATACAAATTCTGCTTTTCCTATTTTCAGCTGAATCTGCCACGAGGCTCGACAACTTCTTGCATCAACTGTGATCGCTGTGGCCGCCAAAACATCCAAATGTGAGGCGGGCTACAAAGATTTCAGGCCAAAAGAGAAAGCCTCACATGTGATGAAGTGTCTGTATTGGTATGTATTTACCATCTGTGACTCAGAGTCATTAACCAATTGTTGATCTGTTCACAGTGTTATATGATAATTTAAATTTTGACGATGACGATACAAAAATTGCTGCCAAACCTGCCAAAAAGTCCCGCCTCTTACCACACACATGTTGTGCCCCTAAGGTGCCCTAAGTTACCTGATCAAGCAGAAACGTGCTTTGCCTGGATGAAGGCCTTGTATCAGGTATAATGGTAATAATAATTTTACATTCACCTCAGTCTGTTGTTTTAACTCATTATTCATGGAAGCTTGATGACACGACATCTTCAATCTGCTTGAACTCTAGTTTGATTAGAAACTTTCATTTGTGAACCGTCAGCAGATCTGGTCATGTCTCACCAAAACAACCACACTAATCATTTCATCATTTTCATCCATTAAGGTTGGAAAAACCAGCAGCCCTCCAGTGCTTCAGCCGTCCAACCATCAACCGTTTCAGACATCCATCCTCCCACCACTTCAGCCCCACAGCCGTCCACCAGTGTCCCAACTCCTGACATTTTACTATCCTGGTAAAATCTTATTTTTCTGCACAGTTAGCAAAAATTATATGTTTTTTAAGAAATTCCTGTGTTTTTTTATCATCAACAAATGTTTCTCCAAAGAAATGTGAAACTACAGAATTATTCATCTGGTGGTTATTTTTTCACTTTTCCTCAAATCTTTAATAAGAAAAAAATAATTCAGTTCAAGTTTACTTGTGCTTCTCTTTTTAATGGGCATTACAGTTGATATAAAACATATAACATGCAATTAAAATGCTTTGTAGTTAAAAACATTTTACACACTATTAAAAGATTCTATAAAATATTATTTAAATAAAAAAGGATTCCTTTCCAAGAAAATGTTGACTACCGTATATCTTCCCATAGTAGCCCTGGCGTTTATTCCATCACAGACAGAACAGTGATGGTTAATGGGTTTATTTTGCAGCAAAATTTCATCAAGAAATGCAGACAAACACCAGCAGATGAACATTTCAGGATTTATTCAAATGATGAGAATATTGGATTGTGTTCTGATCAGCACTGGCTGTTGACGTTTCTTTTCTCCTTGAAGCATCATTCTCCGTATCAAAAATCATGTTGGTTGTCATGAGGATCTCTTTCCTGGAGACACGCCCACCTTTCCGTCTTTGTGCAATAATTCATGTTCAAACCAGTTCTTCTAATTCGTCGCTTTTCTTTGCATTTCCACCAGTAAAAAGTAATACGACAAAATACTTGCAGAATTTGTAAAGATTTGGATTTTGTATTATTAATTTGCCTTTTTTAGTCTTTTATTATAAAATAACTATGCATTATTACTTTATTTTAACTAACACATTTATCTTAGTTTACAGTAGTCCTCTTAAACATCTCTTAAACAAGTTTACACTTTTCATCTTTCAGAATGCAGCCGTGTGATCGGAGGAAAAGATTAATATGCAATGAGGACATTTAAAGAAAAAAGGAGCAGTTTTTATTTTACATTATTACTATTTTAAAGTAGAACTATAATGTATATAAATGCTTTTTTATTCATTTGTTTGGCATATTTACTGTGTTAGAGTTCTGATGATTGTTTTGAGTGGTAAACGTTTTTATTTTATTTATGAAACCCAGATGGAGTTAATGGAGTGCTCGTCATGTTTTATGTTGTATATATTATTAATGAATTGATTTATTTATTTTGAAGTGCCTATTTGCAAGTAAAGAAGGCGGGGTTATGGTTAAAATACGTACGGACAATCCAGCAACATGCCTCTTCAACATGAATTTCCATCAGTTTTTTTGCTTGGTCGCAAATAAATAAGTCCAAATAATAATCAGCCTAATTTGTTTTTTTGTTTATTTAAAATTATATAAATCTTTTCTAATTTTCTTTGTCAATAAAAGGACAAAAGGGGTAGATGATGGATGCATGTCCAAGTTTTATTATTCATGTTCTACAAGTTGTTAGATATTGATTATTTGATGCTTTTGTGCTATGCGTTAAAAATCAATGTAATATTGTAATTATTCATGAATATTTGAATAGTACTAATATTTCCTACAAAGGATAATTGACACTAATCAAATTAAAAACAGTCGTCCTGTAAGCACTGAGTGAACAAACTGTAGCCCATTGTCTATCACTGTTTGATTGAACCTTCTCTACTTTTCTTGCAGGGGGGGGTCATGGCCTCTACGCTGGATTCCAAAAAAGAGACAAAAAAACCCCGCCCTCAACCCCCACTCTTAGTCAGACATGTTTATTTTTTTTATTTACAATAATAAATAATATACTATGTACATTTATTTTGTTTTACTTTTTTATACTTAGTTTCCTTATTTCCTATAATATTTATTAGTAGTTGTTGTTTGTTGATGTTAGTTCTTTTTAGCCCCTTTTATGTTAAAATAGACGTAAATGATCCAGATGCTGACATTCTAATATGTAGACAGATTTATGAATGAATTATTCCCAACAGAAGTTCAACACTATAGACCTTTTTCACACTTCCGCATTTTTCGACCGGAAATACGTCAATGACGTGTAAAACAACTTCCTGTTAGCGTAGCAGCAGATATGAAGAATGGCAGAGTCGAAGAGTTGCAGTCTCTGTTGCGTTCCAGGCTGTTCGTCTTCCTACCAAAAACAGCCTTACCTTTCATTTCATTATTTTCCTGTGGATCCAAACCTGAAACCCAAATGGATATAGGCGATGCGAAGAGATGAAGGGCATAGTTTTAATGTAAACACAGGTAGCACCCTCTGCTGCCGGCACTTACTAACTTCGCTCCGGATTGTGGTGCGGCTGCGTCGTTCGTCGCCTGAAGAGTGGTGTCGTCCGGAGTATTTTCCCTTGGAAAAACTTTACTGCTCCTTTGAGAAGGGAGTCAGTATATGACAGAACCTCAAACGTCAGTCTATGCAGCTATGCTGTGAAGATACTAGCATACGGTGGCTAAGCTAAGGCAGTAAAGATGGATCAGGACTACGTGACACAGGTAAGGTTGTTCATAATGTGTTTGGTTAACGTTAGTCAACTATGTGTACCGTTATTGGATAAATGCATTTCTACCTGAAAAAATTAATATTTATAATAAAAGATGTTCATGCTCTCACCTATTTTAATTACATGTATTTAATCACTTTTGAGCATTTTGTCATTTTGTAATTTCCTTAACAAAAATAAATGAAATGTATTTGTAATTAAATACTTAACATACTTTTCAAAACATGATTACTGTGTTGTGTTGAAAGGTAGCATAAATATATTAAGACTGATTTTTAATTTCTTTATCTTCACATGTGCTCTGGATGAGGCTTTGGATTACATCCATGACTTAGAAGCCAAGTTCCTTTGCTGGACCCAGGAGACGATGTCATGGCGGACAAAAGTTCCTCGTTCAAGACCTCCTAACTGACATTGGATCTAAGATCATCATTCCACCTTTTAAGCTTTCAGCTCAATTCAGCAAGGAGGAAAATGAACAAATCCAAGCCATCACCCGCCTCAGAATTATGGTGGAAAGAGTGATCGGTAGGATAAAGTCCTTCCACATCAGGAACTCTCTGTGCCGCTCACACTGATGGGCGGTGTGAATCAGATCTGGCTTAACCGCCGTGTTTTGGCAAATTATCAAGGACTTTTTTGTTTTGAAGAGTGAATTAATGTTTGGTATGTAAATAATGTATAATGTTCAAATAGTATGGAAAAATTTAGTGTTTCCACATATTCTTAAAATCTAATTAAATATAAATGTTATATTCGTAATATTTTTCTGTTGAAATGTGACTGACTACACAAAAAATTAGATGAACAAATAAAACAATTTTGGTCAAAATTGTGCCTCATTTCATTTTTTGGTATGCAAATAACATCAAACATTTACAATAAAAAATAACATTACAGATCAACAGTAAGACAGAAGGCTGAACTGATTGTTAAAGACAAGATAAGTGTAATTTAAGGTATGCATTCATGCATTTGCCACAATATATATCCAAGTTCTCTTTCATTCCATCTCAGAAACCCATCCAACACAGCCATGAGAGGTTGGGGCTGCACCTGGCATAATCTGCTTCCAGATGCCATCAGATATGGATCTGGCTGTGGTCCTACACAAGAGAAACACAACACACAAAAGTTAGACATAAACTGTCAACCAGGACAAAACTGAAGTTTTAATCATCGGTTCTGAAGACAAGAGAGAGATGATTTTACCACATCTTCATAATTTTAAACCTTCTCCATGTGTGAGAAACCTGGGCGTACTTTTTGACTCTGAGCTAAATTTTATCCCACACATTAAAAATGTCGTTAAGACAGGATTTTATCATCTCAAAAACATTGCCAGAGTCGCCCGTTCCTCTCTCTTGCCAGCACAGAGGTACTAATGCATGCTTTTATTTTCAGTCGTTTAGATTATTGTAATGCCCTGCTCTCTGGTTTACCCAAAAAGTCTCTTTCAAACTTACAACTTCTGCAGAACTCAGCCGCACGAGTTCTGACGAGGACCAGAGGGCGGGAACACATTACACCGGTTTTAAAATCGCTGCATTGGCTCCCTGTGCGTTTCAGGATTGATTTTAAAGTTCTTTTAATGGTTTATAAATGTTTTTATGGTCTTGGGCCTTCTTATTTAAATGATATTCTTTTAAAATATGAGCCCTCGCGGACCCTGAGGTCCTCCGGTGCTGGCCTCTTAGTTGTTCCCAAGGTGAGGACCAAAACTTATGGTGAGGCTTCGTTCTGCCATTATGGTCCTGGCCTGTGGAACGGCCTGCCGGAGAACCTCAGGGCCGCAGAGACAGTAGAGGTTTGTAAGAAGAGGCTCAAGACTCACCTTTTTAATTTAGCTTTTAGTTGATTTTAACTGCTAATTTATTCTATTAGTTTTAATATATGCTATTTTATGTATTTATTTTAATTTTATGCATCTTATTCTCAATTTTATGTATTTTTTTTTCTTCTTTTTTATGTTTTTAATTTTAGCATCTTATGATTTTAGCCCCAGTGTTTCTTGAGGGGATCTTTTCCTCCAGGGATTGCCGGCTTGGTCAGCGGTTGTTGCTGCAGTTGTTGCCCTTGCTGGGGCGGCTGGGGTCTAATTTTACAGCTTTTGGGTGTGAGGTTAATTACCTGTATATGCCTTGTACAGTGTGGACCTCTGACCGTCCCTGCCAACTGTTTTGGGCTTTTGCACCACCAGCTCACTAACCGGTTCAGGATGGATTCCCTTATAAGTAAAAGGCAAAAAGCAATTACAGTCTGTAGTCACTACTTGGGGTGTTTTTATAATAATTTAGAGTTGTTCTGGATACACATCCGTTCTTAAAAAATAATGACAATATGATCACAAACCCACCTGTGCTCTTGGTCTGTGCCATCTTTGCAAGCCACTCGTGCAGGCCGGGGGGGTGGAGCAGCCTGCAGACCCAGCTGTGAATAATGTGCGCTCTGGAACAGGATGGCAACTATGTGATTGCAAAATCCTTTAGCAGCCACACAACTGCAGAAGAAAGCTTTCAGGTTGGCACATTCTGCATCCAGCGATATCTAGACACAATAAATTAAATAGGTTGAAATTAAGACATACTTATGTTGCTACATCAATGTAAAATGAAACTATAACTTTCAGTAGGGTGACCAGATTTGAGTTTGTAAAAAAGAGGAGTGAAGTGAGTTTGTGAGATATTTCATCGAGAGTAATTGGTGTTCAGAGCTGCATAAATGAAGCAAATATAATTACATTTCATCTATGTTCAATGTTATTTTATTATATAAGTATCAAAAGAGAGGACATGTCCAGGAAAAGAGGACTTCTGCTCACCATACTTTCAGAAAAATAATACTAGTAAGTGAAGAAAGTGCCGCAACCGCAGCAAAAAGAATGAAGACGCATTTGGGCAACTTAACATTTCTTATTTACAGCTTCACCAAATTTTTGGGTGTTATGTTAATCTCATGCCTTTTCACTTAAACATACACACAACATATTCACTGCGATGTGTTATGCCTTATATTACAAATTAATAACACCAGGATTTACAGTTGACGTAAACAAAGAGTTAGCGGTGATGCGGCTATGGCTAAAGCTAGCTGAAGCTTACCTTGGTAATGGTGGATAAACTCTTCGTGGACGAATTTATATCCCTTGTCCAATTTGTTTCCTTTAGTGGACGAATGCATCTTCACACTATTCATCACATCGGTGCTGGTGAACTTCGGAACACAACTCGGGCTCTTCGAAAACACTCTAGGCTCTGCCATTCCTCCGCAAGCGAAGCACAAACCGGAACTAGGTTTACACGTTGATGACGTACTTCCGGTTTTTGCGAAAAAGGTCTATTGTGGTAGCAGTCTGACTGTTTTACTGTTTAGTTTTACTGTAATCTGTTGTGCCTCACCCACTGCCCATCCCATAAAAAAGAACAATTCTACATCATTAACCTTTTTTTTATTTTTATTCATATGGCACATTCATAAATACAAAGTTATAAATCATACCCCCCATTTTTCTAACTTTATCAATGAGTTCAAACAAAACATGAACACAATAAGAAACTCTGACAATAAGAAAGCATTTAAAACATTCAATCTGTGCGTCAGTTTCAATGTTTTTGTGAAAAATTTCATAATAATCCCCTGGTTTGTTTCTTTCTTGTTGCTTTTTGGAATTGTTGTTTTGAATTGTTACAGTCAATAAAGTTTGAATAAAAAACAACTGCAATCTGTCATGCGACAAGGTACCTTCGCTCTGAAAAACATTTGATGTTTTGTTTCTTTAAGTACCTGCAAAACAAAAAGTTTGCATTAGTAATGGAAACATTAATTTCTGTAAAAAATAAAAATAAACACCTGTTTGTCGCTGGGCTTATTTTTAAAATTTAATCTTCCCGATAAACGTGGGAGCAATCACAAAACCAGTTTAGAGCCAAACGTCTTTTTTTATTATTTACAGTGTATTTCTTAACTCAACTAGTTGATGTTGAAAAATACGCTTGCATGGACGTTACGACAGAGTACATCGGTCCCTAGAAATGTTATTAAACGTAAATATTAAACCTCAGACGATCTTATTTTACGAGATTTTTTTTCCACGGGAAAAAAAAGAAACTCGCGTCACATGACCCCACGTCAGCCCACAGATATGATGGGAAAGATCAGACATTGTACACAGTATTTAGACTTGTAGTGTGAATACTTTAACATGTAAAAGAATATTGAATAAAATAAATCACTAAGTAAATTTAGAGAACTCTCCAGTCCGTTCCTGAACAACATTCTTCCGGTTTGTTGTCACATGTCATTCAAAGTCGCAACTACACAGCATGAAACCTATACGGGTCCGTAGAAATGTAAATAAAAATAATTAATAAATAGCAACGTACCTTTTCACGAGATCTTCTATATGAAAAAAGAGAAACTCAGGTCACGTCACGTGACCCACGTCAGCCCGCATATATTTATGGAAAAGATCAAACGCCTTCAGATCCTTTGAGGAAAAGTTGAACGTAACAAACAAACTACGAACTGCATGTCTGCAATGAATGGATATTATGAAAATAAAGGGGATATATACTGCTAGAAATGTTTTCAAAAATAAATTAGTCCACAATCACTCCTATTTTATTGCATTTTCTGCGGAAAAAAAGAGAAACATATTAGTCACGTGACCCACGCGCACGTCTGCAGATATGAATGAAAGTTAACGTGTTTCTCCAACGTAACAGAGCCTTTGGGAGAGAAAGTTGAACGAAACAAGCAAACTACAAACTGTATGTCCAAAATGAAAGCATATTTTAAAAGAAAATGGTATATTTCTCACTAGAAATGTTGTCAAAATAAAAATTAGTCCTCAAAATATCTTGTTTTATGGGATATTCCACCGAAAAATGAACGTGCATCCCCCATGTTTTTTGCTCACGGCAGGCCAAACCTCCAAAGTCACGTGATCCTGAGAAGGCTCGTAGAAAATGAATAGAAAAATGAAACGTATCCCCCTCACAGTTTAGGGGGCGTTTTTGTAAAACTCTCACGCATTTCCATGTGGACAAATGTAGCTACTACACATTTTAGGATGAGACTGGGTTGCTAAATTAACTCGCAGTCAGAGCTCAGTAGAACCACATGTTCCTGTTTCTCTCAGCTCTGATGATTTTCTTACATTTTTCCATAGTAAAATCTCAAATATTAGACATAAGTTAAATCAAGTTATTCCTACTATCAGCCCAGAACAGGCTGAAGCGGTAGAAATGGAGGCATCCATAGAAACCTCTGTAACATTAGACTGCTTCACTGCTGTGGATCAAGCGGAAATAACATCAATTATTACGTCCTCCAAATCCTCAACGTGTCTGTTAGACCCAATTCCCACTAGACTTTTTAAAGAAACTTTTCCCCTAATTAATGATCCCATATTAACAATGATAAATGCCTCTCTGGAAACGGGTTACGTGCCACAGTCTTTTAAATATGCAGTTGTTAAACCTCTTCTGAAAAAGCCCAGTTTGGTTCCTAGCATCTTGGCCAACTATAGACCGATATCAAACCTGCCCTTTATTTCTAAAATCCTAGAAAGAGTTGTAGTTAAGCAGCTTTACTGCCACCTACAGGACAACAGCCACTTTGAAGACTTTCAGTCGGGGTTTAGACCCCACCACAGTACAGAAACTGCACTAGTTAGAGTCTCTAATGACTTGTTATTGGCCTCAGAAAAGGGACTACTTTCTATTCTGGTCCTGTTGGACCTCAGTGCTGCCTTTGACACTATCGACCACAGTATTTTACTCCATAGATTAGAGCAGGACATAGGGATCAGAGGATCTGCTCTCCAGTGGTTTAAATCCTATCTGTCCGATAGGTATCAGTTCGTTAATGTAAATGGACACTCCTCTCAGTGCACTCGAGTCAACTATGGAGTCCCACAGGGCTCAGTCTTGGGACCGATCCTGTTTACGCTTTATATGCTACCCCTAGGAAACATAATCAGAAAACACAGCATTAATTTTCATTGTTATGCCGACGATACGCAGTTGTATTTATCCATGAAGCCTGACCAGAATGACAATATAGAGAAACTGAATGCCTGCATCAGAGACATCAAGACCTGGATGACAATTAATTACCTCCTCTTGAACCCAGAAAAAACTGAGGTCATTATACTTGGTCCTAAAAACCTCAGAGATACTCTGTCTGCTCAGATAGTCCCCCTGGATGGCATAAGTATAGCCCCCAATTCCACAGTTAGAAACCTTGGGGTTTTACTTGACCAGGATTTATCATTTAAGGCTCACATATCTCAGGCGTGCAGAACTGCCTTTTTTCACCTGCGGAATATTGCTAAGATCAGAAATATACTTTCTAAGAGTGATGCTGAAAAACTCATCCATGCATTTGTTACGTCGAGGCTGGATTACTGTAACTCCTTGTTAGCAGCGTGTCCTAAGAGTTCCTTTAGAAGTCTCCAGCTTGTTCAGAACGCAGCAGCTAGATTGTTAGCTGGAACTAGCAGAAGAGATCACATCACTCCTGTGTTAGTTTCGCTCCATTGGCTCCCAGTTGATTCTAGAATCAAGTTCAAGATCCTCCTGTTAACCTATAAGGCCTTACATGGAATGGCCCCGTCCTATATTAAGGACCTCATAGTCCCTTACCATCCAATAAGAACACTTCGTTCGCAAAATGCAGGACTGCTTGTGGTTCCTAGAATTAGTAAAAGTACGGTTGGAGGTAGAGCGTTTAGTCACCAAGCCCCTGTCTTATGGAATAAACTCCCAGCTCATGTAAGAGAGGCCGACACAGTTTCTACATTCAAAGTTAGACTTAAAACATTCCTCTTTGGACAGGCTTATTATCAGACTAGTTGATATTCAGAGATTATTTAACTTAATGTTAATGTGTTTAAATTAAACTTAATAACAACAACTATTTGTTTTAAAAGGCTGCTAGAAGTTGAAGCTGGGGTAACTATGGTGCACTGGGGTTCTGTCCTCTTTTCTCTTCCACTTCTACCCTTCCTCTCCTCTATTCTTGATCATTATTCATCATTTAGTTCTCCATGCCTCTGTTTGGTGCAGTGCGATTCATGTATTGTCCCTCTTTTCCTCTCCCCTCCTGGGGAGTGGGAGTGCTTCCAGACTCCAGTTGGCTCATCCGTGCTCCTGTTCCTGACCGTTTACCTCGCCTTTGCTCCTGCTCCTACACCTGGCTGTGGATCCTGCCTCTGACTCATCTCTGGCTCGTCTCTGCTCTGTACCTGACCGAGTACCTCGCCTCTGCTCCTGCTCCTACACCTGGCTGTGGTTCCTGTCTCCTGCTCGACTCCCGCCTTTGACTGTCCCCCCAACCACGGCTGGATGAAGCTCATCTGCTGGACTTTAAATGTGTAGTTGTAGATTTAGATAAGTAAATTCTTCTCTTTGAGTTCTGGTAAATCGCCTGTCCGTCCTGGGGGAGGATCCCTCCTTCATGTGGGCACCCCTGAGGTTTCTTCATTTTTCCGGAATCCGTTTTTTTGGGAGTTTTTCCTTACCGCGAAGGGGGGTCTAAGGGCAGGGATGCCAGTATAGCTTAGTCAGTTTGTTAGTTCATTTTAGTATTTTCTTATTGAACTCTTTGTATTCATGATCCTTTTGAGTTCATGTTTTACTTCGAAGCCCATCGAGACGACTGTTGTTGTGATTTTGGGCTATACAAATAAAATTGAATTGAATCAGAGAAAACAAATCGAACAAAAAGGGATTATTTCCATCTTTTTTCAAACACAATGGGCACTACGGCAGAAAAGGAGCGGCTGCTTCCTCACAGTGTTTTGGGCAAATATGTAACTCAAGAATATGTAACTTTAAGAAGTGACAAAACTCAAAATAACAGGCAGACATGGAGCATGGATTTGAATAAAACCGCAGAATTGTTGTTTTAATAGTCTGGGATCCAACAATCAGACAGTAACACGTTGATGATATTCAACACAGGATGTGACTACAAGGAAAACTGTGTCAAAAATAATCGGAGTTTAAGAGCTTTAATCAGGAGAAACAATGGGCTTCATCACAGAGAAGGGATCGTGATTACAATTGATTAATTTTCCAAGATAGAGAGCGCTTCTGCATTGCATTTTGGGGTCAATTGTGATAGCTATTAGCTGGCGGAAAAACAAACTGCAGAAGTGACAAAATGTGTGTTTAAGTGGTTATTCGGCCTTTGATATTGTTATTATTACATTTTTACATTTAAATTCTGAAATGTAAAAACAGAAGTCATGATTTATGAGAGGCTTTGATCTCGCGAACACTAAAACATTGGATGGATGGTTCTAAACTATAAAAAAATAAAATAAAATAAAAAAAAACACATCTGCTGTGAGACAAGCACATTGACCAGAGTTTATTCCAGCCCACAGATCATAAAGTGATGGTTGGATGGAGCATAAACATGTTATCTCCAAGAGATCCACAGACTTCTCCAAACCCTACTACCCTATTATGCAAAATGAAAGCTCTGATAAAATCAAACGAGCAAATTCAGATTCAAAGAGCTCTGATGAGCTAGAGTGAATGAGAAGTTGTTATTAGTGATGGGTCCGGCAACAACCCGTGTCGATGCGCGTATCGCTACGGGAAAAGTCATGTGACCCATACAGCCACTGTGTTGGTGTGTCATAAAGGGACTGTTGATGCCACAATTCTCACGCTCGCGCCCCCGTTTTCCCCGCCCACCGGTGTTTGACGTTTTATTTTACAGAGTCTTTCCCAAAGGTGTGGAATGTGGTGTTTTAATGAGGTTTGTGGAATTATATAATCATTTTAATAGTGTTTTTGGCTTTTTCGTCCCCGGTTCCTCTAGGTTTCCGCTTGATATAGCAGAATGCAGTTAAATTACAAACTGACTTATTTGAAGTGAATCATTTTATGTTTTAAAGGTAATGTGGCGTTTTTTCAGCAGGACTGTCAAACCTAAAAGCATCTCCTCAATGCTGGGGCATTATCATTATAGAGCCACGGTATCGACACCAAGTGCCGAAACGCTTCACAAGGCCTCATCTACCCATCACTGGTTGCTAACGTGTTCATTTGAGGGAAAAGTGTCAGGATCTGGTGATGCAGGAGACCAGGCTTGGTGGCACAAACCTAAACTTGAACTAAGGGTACAACAAAAGAAAAACAAACAAACAGATGACCAGACAAAGAAGAACTAAAAAATCAGACACTTAAATACACTGAGGACAATTAACGGAAATGAAAACAGTTAAGTAAAAACTTGTTTGACTGTGAATCCTCAAAAAAAAAAAAAAAAAAAAACATGACTGAAACCAGGAAAAATCTCCACAAAAAAGTAATCTAAAGTTCACAAACCTTTAGATTCGCTTCAACTTTTCAGTACATCAAAATGTTTTTCTTTGTTTTTTTGCTTTCTGATTGTTAAAAATGTATTGAATGATTTTTATATAAAACTGCATGTTGTAGAAATGGTGGCTTTTAGGGCAGTAGTCCCCAACCTTTTCACAGACAGGCCTCTATGAGGCTGGAGGGGGAGTCCGATTTATTTTTAGCTTCCATTTTCCCTTAACGTTTGAGGGTAAAGTTTATCTTCATCCTCAGTAACATGTATTCCAACCGCTTTAAACTTGATTTTTACTTTAGATTTTGGGTTGTGCTGCCCGGGGGTTGGGGACCAGTGGTATAGGGGACATAAATGTACAAAAAACAAACAAACAGAAAAACCTGTCACAGTCCCAAGGTTACATACTTAGGTGCAATATCAAAGAAAATTTGTTGCTATTTTAATTGTTTTCTAGAAAGGCTGAATGTGTTTATGTTTGACAAAGCACAAAATCTGATTGAAATTCATGTTAGCCGCATGTAATACTGCAGTCAAAGTGCACATTGCTGCATTGTCTGCACATATTTTAACCCCAACCGTAACTGTAGCCCTAACCCCGCCCTAATTACGTGCAAATAGCCACTTCCTTCTAGAAATGTTACCTCATTAAAACCAATACGTTACCCTAAGTCAGGGGTGTCAAACTCATTTTCACTGAGGGCCACATCAGCATAGTGGCTGTCCTCCAAGGGCCAGATATAACTTATACATGTAACTAAATGTAATGAAAAATAAATGTAACTACTCCTTAGTGTTAAATAACTCATTTATTTATTTATTATAACTTTTTAGAGTGACAATTACAGTTGCATAAAAAACATATGTTTGCTTTTTACTCTAGCATAAATTCTTTTACGTTTGATTCTGTCAGGTTAGGTTAGTGGACAGTGTTTAAGTCTTAATTTACAGTTGCCCAATCAGATATTTCAAGTCTGATTCCCCCTAGATATGAATAAATACACACCAATTTTTATTCTAAGAAATTAAAAACTTTTATGCTCTCGCGGGCCACATAAAATGACATGGTGGGCAACATTTGGCCCGCGGGCCTTGAGTTTGACACATGTTGTCATGGTGCCTCTGTCAGTTCTCCTCCCCCTCCCTCTCTGCTCCACTCCTAACTCCACCAGGTGTTACCACTCACTTCATCAAGCCTCAGACCTACTTAAGGAGACCCAGCTCCAGCATTCAACGCCAGTTCGTTGCCCCTTATGGTGACTATACCTGGTCGTGTCAAGCTTTTGTTTGCTCTCTTGATCCTTTGTGTCACACTAATCCTGTTTCCCTGTCCCAGGACTTCATTCTACGAGTGTCACCTGAGTCGGATGTCACCACGAGCAGCTTCAGCATTCCCGAAGAAATCCTGAGTACTACCGCGCTACTACCTCCAGCCACGCCACGCCACGAGTCTGCCCACGTCAAGACCTACCTCTTGCCAGACCCCCACACCAGAAAATAAAACCATTACTCGCCTCTCCACGTACCTGTGTGTTCCTTCCAGGTTCCCGCATCTGGGTCTGTCTCGCATCAGAATCATGACACATGTGCCCTAAATTCTTGACCCCTGTTCAGTTTTCTCTTCTTCAAAAGGCCTATTTAAGTTTTTGTACAATAGACTTGTTTTTATCTTAAATCATTTTCACCTTTTCTTTTTCACGTTTGCCTTTCTTTCTTTCTTTTACATACTTTGTTAGGAGGAGTTTCATCTTATTATTCCCTCTTTTTACTTTTATTAGAGTTTTATTTGTGTTTAAAGTTGAACTTTAAGGTTTAAGAGTTGTGGGTATGAAGTTGAAGGCCATTTTAAGAATGCATTGTTTGTAAAAATTACATTTATTAAAAAAGGATTCCGTGTTTGAAGTGAATCTTTTTTCTTGAATATGTGAAGGCTGAGCTGTTAGCATCCTTTGAAATTCTATTCAAATTTCTGCTCACGTTTTTATGTAGTTGTATACTGAGCTTGATTCTTAAAGAAAAAAAAGTGCATTGATGCTGTATGAAAGTGGGATGACTTTGACCCATGAAGAGAAAAGAATGGGTTATTTAATATGTCATACGACCTACAGGAGCTATTGACAATGGTAATGGCAGCAAATGTGTGTTTTTGTTTTGTATTATTACATTAAAAAACACATTTGTCAAAAGAGTAATTTAATTAATTTGAGTGGATATAAGGTCATGTTTACACATTTGTTTTCATTTTAAAGGGAAGTTTTCAATATTTTTTTGCTTTCTTGTCCTTTTGATCGATGAGAAATAATTAACGAAATTAATTAACTTTTCACGACAGTGATTTTTAAAGCAAAAAATAGAAATCTCAATGTCATGTAGATTGTTTCCATAAATCTTAAGAAATTAGATATTAGTACAATTGCTAGATTACACCTACAATTATTTAGGGATGCTGTGAAAAATAATTTATTTTTTTTTCTATTCCTTCCAGTGTGTTTTTTTTTTAATCTAAATTATAGAAAGTATAGGTGAAGTTAGTCAGGGGTTGTTTGGCGTGACCCAGGACATGCTAGAGAGACTACGTCTCTCGGCTGGGAACGCCTCGGGGCCCCCCCAGAGGAGCTGGGGGAAGTGGCCGGGGTGCGGGAAGTCTGGGCATCTTTGCTTGGACTGCTGCCCCCATGACCCAGTCCTGGATAAATGGAGAAAGATGGATGGATGTTGTGAAAAATTCACTGGATGTCACATTCACAGTGTTTGTTTTACTTTACAGATTTTTGGGATAGGGAGTCAATTGCAATGGAGTGACAGAGGCATCTCTTTTTGTGTTTTACACATATCATGGTGTCACTGTGTAGCGTGTGCTTTACGCATTGGGGCCAAAACCCCAAAATTTTAAAAGCTAAACCTCTTAAATGTGACATCAGTGTCATCATTCTATGGTTATGAGAAGCAAATTTTGAAGTTCATCCTTCAAACAGCCATGAACACACAACATTGATTAACAGATGAGCGGCACCACCTGGCTGTGGTGCCGTCAGGATGGTAGCAGGCAGTCAGATGTTGCAGATAAACTTGCCTCAAAGTGTCATCAGCAGACTTTGCATCAACTCCAGCCCTTTGACCTGAATGCCAGACGACCTTTGCAGGTGACTCCACTGACACCCAAAAAATCCAGTGAACGTTTGCAGTGGGCACAAGACCACGTGATCAGGACAAAGCAGCAATGGTCTGCCGTCCTGTTCACCTATGAGTGTCGGGTCACCGTGCACAGAAATGATGGTGGTGAGCGTTGCTGGAGAAGGCGAGGTGAACGATACGATGAGGTCAACATTGGGCGTCAGGGTTTATTTGAGGAGGTCTGGGCAAGGTGTAACCCAAGTGGTGCTTGCTGGCCTTGTTTTGCCTGCCTTGCCCCTTTGTGTATTTTTCTCCTTCCTGGTCACTTTTTGTTTCCCGCGGCGTTGACGTCATTTAGTCACATGGGGCGGTTGGCCAATTTTCCGGGCCTTTATTTCGTGACGTCACAGCATCACGTGATACGGCGCGGCCAATCACGTACACTTATTAGGGTCCTGGGAATCAGTAGTGTTAGAATGAAGCGTTGGGGAAGCTAGATGAGAGACAAAGCACAGGGGCCCTTTATCCGGTCCAAACACAGACTACTTAAGTGATTTTGGCCGAATTTGGCCAGGTCCAAGATGGTGAGCTAGACCATGCAACCTGAACCTTCAGAAGAGACGCATCCTCCCACCAGGCTGGTAGGGGGCTCTTAGTAGCCCAGTTCAAAAGACCTCTCACCCAACTTATGCCCACACCGTCGGCTCAATGGACTACCATACACATTGAATTCACGCATCCCAGCGCACTTACCTTCCTCTGAACTGTGGGTGAATCAGTTTTTTTTTTTTCCTGTGGTGCAACTAAAGTTGCTGGACTGTATGCCATGTTACATCGGTTATGCATTATGTGATTATGAAATCTGTAACCTTTGAAGAACTTCTGTATATATATATGTATGAATGGACATTTATTTTGTCTTATTCTTCAATATTGTCTGTCACTGTAAATAAATTGCATCAAACTAAAAGCAACTTCAGTTTCCTGCCACTCCCTCCTTGAGTCGAATTTTAGTCTTCTGGTCACTGGCCCATTTAGTTCTTTCTGTCACACAGTTGCTACACAGGCATCAACAGTCAACACAAAACCCATTTGGTTATTGTAGATAGCAGTCACTGCACGTTCTCACCTCAAAGACATCATAGAACCATAACCATCATTGTCACCCTACTCCGCCAGCACACTCCCAACGATCTGTTCATGGCTGATAATGCTCCATCCGCCACATTATGCCAGACTTATCACAACTCAACTTCAGACGCACTTATATGGTCTGGCCAGCAATGTTTGCCAGCCTGAACCCCATAGAGCACGCGTGGGACCAGCTGAAGCAGAGACTGGATGATCGTACACCCCCAAGTGACCTGGCAGAAGTGCATGAGTCAACATGAGTCTAGCGAGGAGAATGAGACATCGCTGTCATTGCAGCAAAAGGTGCAAATACCCACTATAGACATGCTCAGTTTTTGCTATTTGGGGATATAGTTACTGTGTAATTTTTTACATTTGTCATTATTATTGAGACCAAATAAAAGAAGCACTGATGTATCAATTTCCCTAAATTATTGGGAGTTGTGTATTTAGATTTGTGTGTAAGATTATGGCAAAAAGAGAAAAGGGTAATTCTTAAAATATGAGAAAGTAATTAGATTATTGAATAAAGTGAACAATATCCTATTTCTAAACATTTTGGTCGACAAGAACAACACGATTAAGTGACTAAGAATGTCATGGTCACATTTTAAGTCCAAAAGTTTTTCTCGTGTCTCACCACTCATGATGCTAATGGTTGATAAAATATGTGAGGAAAAAACCCAAAATGAGGAGTTAGAAACTAACAAAATTTCACATTTACCCAAAAATACTAAATATTAAATTTTTGTCTAATTTTTCCTTCTTGTTCCAATCATCAATTTACTCTCATTTGGCTTCCAAAGAAGCAGCTTGTAAAGCACACTTGTCCCTCTATCCGCAGCTACTTTTCAAGTACAGATTTTGAAGGAGAACTTGGATGGTGTCGGCACAAAACAGAAGGCCCGCTGACAAAGTTTCATATCATAAACACGGAGAATGTCTTTGTTTTCTGTCAAACTCAAAATGAGTTTGGCAGAATTTTGATTAAAACTGTTCTTTTCGTCTGGCCCCTCCTGTTTCTGTAACTTCCAGCAAGCTGCAAATGCCTGTCACCAGAACAGAAAGCTGCTCTGGATTAGACATCTGCTTCTTGGGCACAAATATATGGGGAGTCCTCTTAGCAAGTGTGGAGTTAAATGTGTAATTTGCTGTGTGAGTGGGGTGGGTGTGGGTTACAGTTTGTGCATGTCTGGCTTGTCAATTCAGCTGGGAAAACTGATGTTTTTCTTTTCTGGCATGAAAAATAAATAAAAATATTAATCCATTATGACTGCATGCAAAATTATTATTTAGGACTAGAGAGAAGACAGACAAAAAATAATATTTGAGCATTTACTTCTTTTTTTCTAAAAGCTTTCTATCTCTTATTTTTGTTTTCCTATTTCTGTGATTGACTGACATCCTACTGGAGCAGATGCTTTTAGTATGTTAATGAAATTAATACCGCCTTAAAAACTTGTGTAGTAACATGTTCAGCACTCATGACATGAGATTTTGCATTTGCAAAAATAAAGTTAAAAAAAAGAAACAATAGTATTGTTTGTCCATGGCTATATATCATTTTTTATTTTACATTTTTATATATCCATCCATTTCTTCCGGTTTTGTCCTGTGCCGGGTCACAGGGGTTGCTGGGACTGATCCCAACGGAAAAGGAAAGGAAAAGATGTTCAATTCCAGCGGAGCAAAAACCGCATTTATTATGGACATTTTTCCTCCATGATCAATTTTCAAACCGTTGGCACTATTGGAATTAAAGGGAATATCATCCATCCGTCACTAACCAAATCTACGCCCCTGACCAGTCATAATTCAACCGATTTAACTTTCAGTGTGCCCGAAAAAAATCTGCTGAGCTGTGCGTGAATGCGGACGCCCGGAACTTGCATTTACGCATGTTCACGTAAATGTTTTATTAAAAGTAGAATTCTGAGTGCGGTGTGGAAGTAGCTTAAGACACAATTAAGAACCACCAGCCAAACTATAAAACCTGTTTCTGGACACGCTAGCCAACTCAACATGCATCTCAACACACAAAAAACTCTCATCCAAGATTTCAACCACGGGCTTTTTTTTGTAAATCACCCACGGTTGTTTTTGACTTTTATCGGATTTCAAGGAAAATCTGAAAACTTGTCTCTATGTGTTAGACGGACAGCATCTGATCAACATGTTCACTACTTTAATATGCTGCATTCCAAAATCGCACGTCACGCTGACTCCATGAGTTCTTTGTCAAAAGTTCAGATATTTGATCTCTGAACATGCTGTGCTGCAACGTCCCAAACTAATGACTATTGCAGTCCAATGAGCAAAACACCTCAGATTGTGCCTGTTCACGACTTCTTAATGCATCTTCCCCTGACGTGCAAATTGTGTTCAGTTTGAACGCAGATTTAGAAATGCACAACAGTTTTATATGCTGTTACAACTGATTCCAAACACTACCATCTAAATAAAATAAAAAAAACAACAACTAATTTGTAAAAATGTATAATATGTGTGACAAATTCCCTCCAGACATGTGTGCTTACGTCCCCATGGGTGAAGCCCATCAGGGGTATGCCTGAATCTGGTAGGTTGTCGTGTCTGTGTGGAGCAGGTGAGGGACGTTACCTCTCCATGTGTGTCACCTTCTCTGTCAGCCTGCTCACTGGCCGGCCAAACACACAGCTGCTAACTCTATATGTCTTCTATTTGGCCTGCGGCACTTGAAACTAATAGTGGGGGACAGGGCAATTAGGGCATAACCTATAGTCAAACTTGGATTTGATTTCACAGCCCCAAATTAATTGTTGGGGAGGAAGGCAGTGACACGGAACAGACATGTGCAATACAGCTTTGGTTTGTTTGCCACAGAGGTTTGTGTGACTGTTTTGCATGGTAGCGACTGGAAGAGGCACTTTAGTCTGTTTGAATGGGAGGATAAATTCAAATGTGTTCCTCCACCCATGCTTGTTGACTCAGCCCTGAGCCCATTAACCTGAGGTTTCATGCAGTTAGAAGCACACGGTCCTCTTAGGAATCAGAACCTGCCACTCTTTGATCAAAACTGATACAAAATGGCACAAAAACCCCCACCCTCCCCTCCGGACAAAAGTAAAGCAGTTTTTACCTCGGTGAACAGATGGCCACTGCAGAGCACAGCTATTGTTTGAAAATCTTGGAGTTTTTCTGCTTTTTTTATCCACGAGGAGAGCTAATTGTCATGTTAAGCCGTCAGAATGTAGCCCACAAGTCTGCCAAATGCAATTCATTAAAATGTGAACGCAAAGGAAAGTTGGATACCATTTATTTGCATAAAATCACGAACAAATCTTAAAAATAAAAAATATAATGTAATTATCTGTTCTTGTGATTTCATGAAGTCCAACTCTGATCATCTTTTGAACTATTTTGAATGCGTTCCAAATTATATTTCCATTATGATTATGCCGTTTTTGCTTACTTTTCTTTATATATATGTCCTCCATCACCAGAAAAATGCCACAAAAGCATGTTATAACACCAAAAAAGTCTTAATCGGAGTGGATCAGTAATAATTTTCACTGTTTGATAAATGGAAATTTGCCAGATCTTGTCTATTCTACATCTTTTCCATTGATTTTCTACATCTGAGGTTAATCTCCCAATCTCCCATTAAGTGCTGTTCGTGACAGGTTGAGGTTAAGCATAGATGGTTATCTCAAAATGTGTGAGCATTACTTTGACAATTCATGTATTGGAGATGGGATGAGATAAAAGAGGGTTAGTTTGGGTTATTGTTGTGGAACCTTGGAAGTCAAAGCTTATGGAAAACTGACTTTTAATTAAAAAAAGAAAAAACGTGCCCTCTTGTTTCTCAAACAATATCCTGCAAGATGCATTGAAACTCGTCACTAACTGTAGGTGGAAAGCCTGACTTTTGCAGTCACGGTCTTGAAATTTTCATGATTTATCACACAAGCAGCCCTTTTTCCCACTGCTACATGATGCAATTTTGCCCCTCACTCGGTCACTGTAGGTGCTTTCATTGGGGGAGAATTGTCAGCCTGAGGACTGTGACCGGTCTGCAGCTGCACAGCTAGCTGTCACGCGCTGTCGTCCCTATATCATAGCCAGCATGATTTTCAATTTGCGCTTCAGTGGCTCTTCTGTCAGGAAGCCCGCCTTTGCTCCCGACAAGTATCCTGGAACCTTGGGTCGTCATGACCTTGTCTTCGCTTGACATGCTATCCTTTCTTAGAGCACTTTACACAGAGACCGGGAACGTCTCACAACACCTGCCGTGCTGCTCTCTAGTTGGGCAGCAATTAGCCCATCCTATGGTCCTGGATGTAGGAGAGTAATGAATGTACAAGATCATTACCTTTTTGAAAGCAGAAAGTCACTTTCCGTTTGGTCATACTTTTTGTTTTAAGGATTAAAGGGTGAGTTTGCTCAAATACATTTTTGGCTGTTAACCGTTGATTGACAGAATAAACACCTTCACTGAGGCTGAATAAATGTGAATGTGCCCCATCTCCAAAAAGGTCAAGATTTAGTGTCAAAGCAGGACTGAAAAGTCTGAAATTTGGTTTTAAATAAACCTTTTTTTGAAGTCAGTCAATCACACAACCATTGTTTTCTCGTCATCCTACCCTAAATCTTTAATAAGGTGTTTTGTTGGATGTGATGGTGTAAATGTGACCCTGGCTCTAACAAGTTCCATTTGTGATTTTGTGAAGACCTGAAGACCTGCACACAATATGCTCTGGAATACAAAAGGTTTGTTGTTGTGCCAGAGAAATTTTGAGAGAACAACAGAAGAGGCAGCACGTTTCAGTCCATCAAGTCAAAGCTTTGCTGACAGAATACCTTCAGAATCCATTTCTGCTCCTTTAACTTCTTTCAATTCGACACTTAAAGACCCACTCTGATAAAAAATCGTGGTTTTGCTGTTTTTAACATGTACTCGGGCATTTTTCGGATAATGGAGGACATATGTGTAAAGAAAGGTGAGCCTACAATTGCATTTCTGAGTATGTCTTTATTTAAATCGTTGTTTTCCATCAATCGTTCTCGAGCTCCCTGCTCCGCTCCATTCTGATGCATCCACTTGCAGACAAATAGATCCATGAGCATCTTTTTTTTTTCTCCCTCTCAACTTTTTATTTAAAGAATTAGTCATGACAACACAGCAACTTCAATAATACCAGTTACATTTTCCTTATAAAAAGACAAAAAGGAAATAAAATAATTAAAAACTAAACTGTATTGTTTGACATTTCACTCAAAACAAGTATCTGCACTCAAACAAATAATAATAATAACTACATAAAACAAAACTTAACAATGAACATTGCTTCTCTTACATGATACCATCACAGCTCCTTCTTATCAAAAGTCTTTAAGCTGAGATTGCAATATTCCATGCAGTTGAGATCAAAAATCTGTTGAATCATCTGTGAGGTCTAATTTTTGAATATAATTAATAAAGGGTCCCTAAATTTCCTCAAATAGGTGTTGTTTGCTTTTATGGATATACATTATTCTTTCCAAAGGAAGGCAATACAACATTTGTTTTAGCCACTGATTTATGCTAGGTCTGCTCATGTTTTTCCAAGCCTGTGCAATACACCTTTTAGCCGTTAAGAAACTGATATCAATAAATGTACTCTCTGTATTACTAAAATTATGTTTCACTGGATATATAGTCAGAAGAAACAGGGTAGGGCCCAATGTGAGTTGTTTAGAGATTATTTTTTCTATTGTAATTTTAACTTCTTCCAAAAAGATTTGTATTTGGTGGCACTCCCACATGCAATGCTTCAATGTGCCTTTAAATCCACATTTTGCACAAAAATCTGGTATATTCTTATTATATTTATTTAGTTGCACCGGTGTCGTATATAAACGCATTAACCATTTAAATTGCAGTATTCTCAGTCAACTGTTAATAGACATAGAATGAATCTTACAACATGCCCTTGTCCAATCATTTTCATTAATATTGAGTTATAAGTCATCATTCCATGATTTTAATTTACCATTTGAATTCTCTGATGTATTAGATATCAATAAGTTGTAGAGGTCCGAAGTTATGCCTTTTCTTAATTTGTTTTTTATCATCTGGGTTTCCAGCTGTGAAAGAGGAATTTTGTTAAGACTCTTCCATGATCATCTTTGCTTTTCTCTTCTCAGCTGGCATGGCTCAAAACTGAACAGCTGGATAGCTCCAATGTTGCTGGCAATTTTTTTTGTACTGCTAAAGTTAGGTTGGGGTTGTGAGGGGCTGTAAGCTAACAGAGTGTGTAAACAGTTGGATACCGGGCGGTAGTGTTAGGCTTCCTCTGTGCCAAGAGTCCTGTCCAGCTTTACACAACCTATGTCCTCAAAAACAACTCCATTTTTTAAAAATTATGGCTAAAAAAGGGCATATTTGTAATTAAAAGACCACTGGGAACGCTTTCACATCAGATGAAAGATGACCGGAGTTAGCACACCTGCTTTAAATGTCAGTCTGGCCTTCTTGACCCGCTTCCTTAGAGTCAGTCTAGAAACTAAGTCCCAAAAAATTAGAACATTTTATACACTTTTAGAGGGTTGGAGTTAAAAATGTTACATGGAACCATTTCACTTCCAAAAAACAAAACAAGAGGAATAATGATTTAAACATCAGTGCCAAACTCTCTGGACTTTCTCTCTTGGTCCCCTTAGCTGCCTTCAAGACATCTTTAATAGATGTGGTTTGTGACAAGTGCAGATGTTTTCAATGTGTTCATGGGTCTTCTTCTGTCTTTTTATTATTAGCGATAACTTAGTGCCTCCAGTGGACTTTTTATTGTATGCATTAATGTGTGAATATGTCCTGTTTTTTTTTTTTTTGTATGTAACTTATATTACATTGTTCAATCTGTTGTATTGTGTCCACAAAATCCGACCGACATTTATAAGTGAGAAATTGTTCTCAATCGACCTACCTGGATAAATACAGATTGAACTAACTCTCTAACTTTTCAGCAGAAAGCACAAAACAAAATCACCAGTGATACCGAACTAGGCTGTTAGGATTTTAATGATGACTACCTGTGATCTGCTGCCCATGATTAGGCCCTAATTAACAGGTTAGAAAGCAGTGGTATCTAGTTATGCCCATTACAAGCCTTCCAAGTGTTAAAGAAAAAAAACATTAGAGACATCCTGCATCCCAGGAACTCACTCTGATGGTTATTACGCTAGCGTGATATTTTTTCAGGGTTCTTTAACACCTGAAGAGCTTTGAAAGTATAAAAGGGGAACAATTGTTCAGTGTTTACAGTAAAGTACAGACAAAAGATAAGAAGTGACTTTTCCTTTTTCTGTCTATGCATCCCAAAGTTCTTTTAAATTATTTTTTGTGTATGTGTTTTTTTTCTGGCTGTTTGTTTTTGAGTTTTTTTATTTTGGTTTTTTTTGTTATTGTAGTAAATTTAATTTATTTAGCAAGATTTTTACATGCCATCCCATTTGGGGGCGCATTGTCCCCCCCCCCTCGCCCATATCCAGTCATGTCACTCACTAAAAACACAAGTTTGATAGAAAGAGAAACCCTCTCTTTCTTCTTCTTCCTGTTTACGTTACTCTGCACATGTTTCACTTCTCTGGCTCTTCTTCCATTAATCATACTTTTCCAGTTTCCCCCATGGGGCATTATTATTATTTTTCTGCTTTCTGTTCACATGCCACCTGCTCGTAAGTGACAGCGACAGCTGAAGACAAATCCCAGAGAAAATCTAAACTGTCATTCGTCTTCCAAGGATCCGTTTGATCTGGATATGTAAGGGTGATTCAAGATGTAAAGGCTGTCACCAAAGTTGTTCTTCAAACTTTCAAACTTTCAAAGTGTTCACTTATCTTGCTGTTTTCATGCCCACAAAGAGCTCATAAGACAACCCAGAGAGATATTCTGACATCTGGCACTGCGTTAAGTCCTGACGTCTTTCATTTTGTTACAGAAGCTGCTCCGTATTTCAGTTAACACCAAGTGAAAGTTACAAGGCTGGCAGTCATCACAGTATGAGGATGTTGTTTTCTGCCTTTGACCCATCCTGCAGGAGAAAGAAAGCGGAAAGCACTAAACAATTGGTTTAGGGTTATTTTGCACATGACAGAATGGAAAAATGATTCATTTCTAAAGTAGGCTGTATTTTTTCAAAAAATGCTAGCTTACTTCGGTGAGGTCTAGTTATTTGACGAAGCTGGGGGCATACGTTTGAATACATTACTAATAGTATATGCTGTATGATCAAAATAGCAGACTGTGTGTCAGAATTGATTGAGAAAAGCGTATGGCCCAGCTTGGAGAGAGCTGGCAGGGTTAAGCAGGCAGGCATGAAGAACCAGCTAAAGTTTTAGCGCTGTTGGAACTGTGTGTTGGAGCCATTTGGCTGAACTTAGGTTGTTTATTAGATTTCATGCATGCATGCGCCTGTCATTCCTTGGCCATGCAGCTGTTCTGGCTTCCTATTGGTTAGGTGCATTTTGGGAGCTGCCGTGTCTTTTATTGGCATTTGCCTTTTTGGATTTTGAACTTGGGAAGCACAGCAGCACATTAATCAAAGACCGTGTTTAGAACGTGTTATTGTCATAGTTAGGACGTGTTCATGCTCTTAAAAAGGATTTTTTTGTGATTTGTACTTTATATTTTTACTGTTCAAAAAACTGCAAGAAAATAAATAAATAAAAGGAAGAACAACGTTTTTTTATGAAGCATGCGTAAAGACGCTTCCTGCTCCCCAAATCATCCGAATATAACTGCGACGGCAGCTCAATGTGATTTAATAAAGCGGCTGCAGGTGAGTTGGAGGTGGGACAAGCAGAGGAGTCAGAATGTCCCCCCAGCTCTTGCAGAGGGACAGGCAAACAGGGGAAGGACAGGGATCATGAGAGCAGGCAAGATTTTCTCTGGAAATCCTTGGACTCCTTTAGCAAGTTCTTTCTTATCGCCACAGTAGAGCTAGTTACAGTACATTTTGCAGAGTTGCAGTGATGCTTGAAGAGTGACAGGGAAAAAAGGCTTTTTTTTCATCTCTGAAAACACAGAATTAGTTTTAAACATAGTAAGGATGTATTTACTCACTTCTTTGTCTTTTCCACGGTGTTATTCATTTCTCCCTGAAAGTTTTTTTATGCAAATATGTTGAAAAAACAGTGTGACATAATTTAGCAACTCGGTAAGCCAATAGCTACTTTACTTACTGAGGTGGTGGCAACACTGGTACCATTTGCTGGATATCTGTCCAGCTGCAGAGGAGTTTTCTGCTCGTCGGATTTCTATTATCTGGGGCTGTATTGAATACAGTTTGTATATAAAAAACCAAAGTGCAAATCATTTCTCCTGATAGTTAAATTATTTGAAAAATTCTTAGAACTGTGGGCATTTCTGCTGAAATGCTAGGGCTGCATTGTTTTAAATGGAATGAGCTATCCTCAGAAGTGACTATGGTGAAAGCAGCTACATGCATTGTCTGAAGTCAAAGGTCAATTTCACTTTGCAGTCAGCTGCTAGCCAGTAGTGAAACGTCAAACATATTACTTTATTTTAATGTTTTGTTTTCTCAGTTTAGATCATATAATCCTGGATACCACTGAGAAGTCTCTATGGATGCTTCTTAGTCTTGACTGCATCAACCAGAGACAGTCCCCCCCCCCCCCCCTTATTGCTGTCAGTGCAATTTGGCATGCTATTTTTTTTTTTTTTTACAGTGCCTTGTGTATTGTTTCCTGATTGGCTGTTGACCTTGCAATCGGTCTTGTCTGTGCCGTGTCTCCTGTATCCCTTGTGCCATCTTATGGGGTCCAGATGACCCCACCCTTACATTGACGTGTTCTCCCTACCCTGACAAAGGTGGATAAAGGTGGAAAGATTTCATGTAATCCATGGACACCAGTGAAGATCACAAATCATTGAAGAAAAAAGGTTCAGAGCACTGTCTAGTGGGTCTAGATGACCCAACTCCAAATGTTAAAGTGCCTAGGATAGCACAAGGGATAAAGAATGTTTAGGTTTTTATTTTTATTTCAGGTTGACAAATTTGCATAAATCTTTGATCGCAATCAGATCTTTGCTTTCATTCTAAAATACCGGACTTAATTTTTTATTTTACAAGAGAAAAGTGTGAAAATTGTATAAAGCATGTAGTGAGGTGTTTTACAGGCTCACAGCATGAGGTACGCTCCCAATCATTACATGGAATGTTGGACTGTTCAAATATTTTCAATAAGAAACAAGGAATAACCACGTAAAAACAAAACATATGACATTTTAAAAACAAAACAAAACACTCAGTCAATAACTTTCATGAAGGAAAAGCTCCAGCGACTTCTGCAGCTAAACTTGTTCAAGCACAAACTCATTTTCTCATCATCAAGTGAGCTTTTATCCTGGTTGACACTTGTCCGCCCCCACTGCACTTCATTTCAGCTTTTTCTTGACTCATCCTGTGGTATTGTTTCAATTTCTTCATGTCCCATGATCACCAAAGTCCATCTCCCTCTTGCCTTCTTTCATTTGTGCACTCTTTGTGTCTGTGATTTCCCCACCCATGTCACTTTTGGTTTTTTCGTCTCTATAGGAACACAGAAAGACTTTGATAAATGACTGCATGGTGAACACCTTGATACTTGGGAGGGGGTTTAGACCATTCCAAGATTCCTGGGGTCCATATATCTTCTTCCTAAGGGGCTGGATGGGTGGGGGGCCCAGGAGAGCGATGCAACCTCTTTCCCCTCTGTAGACCCGGCTTGCGTGCCTGAGTAAGATGCTTCAGTGCATGTCTCAATGCACATGTTGAAGGGTTTTTTCTTTTTATAAGCTCGGCCCCCCTCATACATCTGTGCTCGCAACAATAGCAGCCTCACAGAGCTGACCACAGACTGTCAGGGCTCATCACACACACCCTAAAATTAAATGATGTGGGAGCTTGAGACCAAAACTAAGTTAAATTGCTTTATGATGGAACCCAGTCACTTTTGCCCCTTGCAATCAACTTCAATTTTTGTTAACAAAAAGCAGAAAATCAATGAAGTGACCGTGTTCATGTGGTCTGGCTTGTCTGCATTATCTCTTATTGCAATGTGAAATTTTGTCTTCATATTTGAGGCCTTAAAATTTGAGAGCTGCCATAAAAAAGGGTACTTAAAGAAAAAACAAAAAGGCAAATGCATGTAACAATTAAATGTAAAATAAGACTGCAAAAATGTACCTTTTATATCAGTTTTCTTGGTTTGAAAACTAAATGTAGAAATCATAAAGTTGATTGTAGCCCACTGATACTGTGAGGTTGAGGCTTTCCTTGTGCTTTTTTGTGTTTCCAGTGCATAGCGTACAGCAGACCCCACTACATTAAAGTCTCACAAACCGTTCCCAATTGTCTTTTGATTATGCCGCTTTCAGCAAAAATCAAAAACTCCGAGTTGTTTTCTAGGACATAGTTTCTGCAGAGCGGCAGGAATTGATCAAAAATTCCCCTCTGACTTGTGTGGGGGACTGTTGGCAGAGTAATCCTTCTCTTTTTTCCCATAATGCCTTTATTTAAAAACGCTCCTGCTGTCTCACAGCGCCTCACAACCCCACCCCAACATTACGGAGCAGGGAGCTTGTCGCTTGCCGTAGGAGCACCATGGCAACTTTTTCCTACAGCAATTTTTCGTCTCCTTCTGATTCACAACGATTTGAACAAAGAATTACTCAGAAACGTAATTTTAAGCCTCATTTTCTTCATTTATGACATCCATAATGTGACAAATGCCACAAAAACATCAAAAGATTCGTCTTTCACCCAAAACATGAAAAAAAGGATTCATTCAAGTCACCCAATTTCTTGTTTTTTTATGTTTTTCTTGTTTTTTAGTTCTGGAATGAAACTGAATTAGCTTTTGGATCTTTTTCTTGCAGCCGTTTTGTTGCACGTCTCACTGAGGTATTTATGGGTTTGTCGCACATCATCTCGGATTTTCTCTCACTCCTCTGGGAAAAAAGAAAACTGCCCTTTAAAGCTGAACGGCTTTCTCTAGGGCACGGGAAAATTTAAACCAGATTGAGGTCAGAAAAATGAAAAAGCCATTTCCTGGAAATGAAGTTTTCTTTCAGACAACCTCTCAAAAGTTTTTCTTTGCAAAAAATGTTTTATGTCCTCTAAAATCTTAAAATATAAAATCCATCCTAGCTTTTTTTCGATGGAAAACAAAAATAATGAGCTTCGTTCACAAATCAACTTAAATAAAATACTTGAAATTGTTTATTCATCAGTTTCTTATCCGAAATTATGATTTCTTCTTACATTATTTAGACCTCAAATACGCCTATAGCGTGATCATCGTTTTCAGAATAAAATGCAAATGAACAGAGAGGTTACCTTGAGCTGACGTCTCAAATAAAGTTACTAGAAGCAAAAGAGTTCTTAAGACATGACTTTCACGGTCTTAATACAGCAAAGCAAACACAGGTTCAAGTACGGCGTTGAGTTGAGGGCAGTGAAGAAATTCCTTAACAAAGTGCAGAGGCTGGGCTTAAATAATGATTTAATAACCACTAACGATGCAGCCAGACACTGTGGATGATGCCGATTTGGACTCCTGCTGGGATTCTTCTTCTATTTTTTTTCCTGTTGGCATGTTGGAGCCCTGCTGTGGACCGTGAACGCATCTTTCTGCTCTCCTTCCACATGTCCTTGTAAAGGAGCCGGGCTTGTTTTTAATGATAATTAGGAACAACAAACACAGGCTTCCATAAAGGAACCCTCCTGCTTCATCCATGCTTTCAGCAAAAGGTATGAACACTTTTAAAACAGTGCAACAAAATCATTCAAATATGCAGTTTGTCGAATACATATTTCAGAAAACAAATGACCTACATGTCCATGCGTTAAACTCAATGTATGTTGTTCCTTAAAAATGAATTGACCACACGTACCAATTTTGGTGAATATAGGCAAAGTCAATGAAAATTGACCCCCTTGTTTTTATGCACAAAACATGCAACACACACACGTTTAACTGTATGTTTCGGCGTGGAGATCCACTGTTCCAGTAGTGGGCAATACCTCTACTAAGACCTCTTTTTATTGTTATTTTACCAATGATTCTTAGGTTATGTTTTAATCACTGACGTTTTTTATTTTTTTTATTTTTTAATTACTAACATTCTTATATCTTATTTTATTTTATTTTATATTTTTCTATTTTTATTGTTGTTATTTTATGATCATTTTTATTTTTTATTCTGATGTTTTTTACTCCAGTGTTTCCTCTTGGGGATCCATCGTTCTTGGGCACCACCAGCTTGACCTGTAGGGCGTGCCGTTGCTGTGGTGCCCGTTCTGGTTGGGCGGGCTGGGGTCCCACTCTGTGGTCTAATAGCCATGGATGGGGCCCTGGGCTGCCCTGTGTTGGGCGGGCGCTGCGGTAATGACCCCTGTGGTCCGGCTGGGCCTTGGAATGAATGGATCCCCATGATATCGTTTCCTCGCAGCAGTACCAAGCCAGACCTTCTTCAACTGCAGTTCTTTTTCTGTTCACGGTTCTTTTTTTTTTTTTTTTTTTTTTTTTTTCTTTAACTTGTCCTGTCCAACAGCTAGGCAGACAGATGAGAGCTGAGGGCCTCTTGGGTTGGACATATTTTACTTTAACAAGAGGGGTTATTAATCTTCAGACAAACCAAAGGTATGTCTGAATAAACCCCTTTTGTAATTGAGGCCAAACTTTATTAATTTCAAACATGTCTGAAAATCTTTGGTGTTGGACCGGACGGAAAAGGAAAGAGGGGAAGAAGAGAGAGGGACGTTAGAGAGAGGGGGGGTAGGGGGTGATAATAGGAGGGGAAGGGGGATAAGACCATGAAGCAGCATAAAGCAGCAAGTTTACTGGTTGTTAATCATTATGGTAAGGTTCAAATGTAAAAAAAAACAAAAAAAAGGGCGGAGCCTGTCCACACACACACTCAAATGTTATAAACACACCTGTTAGTTGCAAAAATGTCCACCTGTCGACATGTACACAAAACAGATAGTGTTCACACGCATACTTATGCCTTAAAACCAACTAGTGTGAAATATTTCAGTCATTCAGTCTGTTGAGCTAACACCTGTGCTCAGGTGAGTGTTTATGTTCTTCTAAAATGGATGGTGGAACGTGGAAAGAAGGAGGGAGAGTGCCCAGCCATCCCCACCCCAAGACCCCCACCGCAGCAGCAGCGGCAGCCGGAATCCCCCCAACGCCACACGGGAACCGGCAGGGAACAACCGCCGCCCGGGCGACCAAGCCCGCCACCCAGGCCAGGGCCAGCAGGACCGCCGCAAGGCCCCCAGAGCCAGAGAGCAGGGAGGCACGGAGGGAGAGAGAGCGCCGCCCCAGCCCAACCAGGAGAGCAGCCCCCCCGCCGCGCCGGGAGAACCCAACGCAGGGCCCCACCGGAGAAGGACGCCCACAGCCCCAGACGAGCACCCCACCACCACCCAGGAGTTCCGGGCATCCCCCCGCCCCAACCCCAGGTACGAGCCAGGACCCCCCAAGGGAGACCCACTCCGCACTCCAGGCAGCCATCCGCCCGGCCCACGGTTGGTCCAGGGAGGAGCGAGGCAGGGGCCCGCCGCCCCCGCCCAGAAGGGGGGAACCCCGGGGAAAAAAGAGGGCCCACAAGGGGTGTTGTAAATATGGCCCGACCAGGCTCGGCCACAGTTGGAAATTTGGCGGGGCCCAGCACTCAGGAGCAAGGACCAGAACCCACCCCCCAGGGACACGAACACCCCCGGCTCAGATGTAATGTGAACCCCCCCACCGCGCGGAGAGAGCACCGCCGGGCCCAGGAAGCCGGCACCCCGGCTTCCTGGGCCCGGCCATGTTCACGGTTCTACTGGGGTAACTGGGTGGGTGGGGGTGGGGGCGGGGGGGGGGGGGGGGGGGGGAGGGAGGGCTACCTTCTTTGTGTGATTGTCCTTTGTTTTCTGTTTTGAACAACTTTTACTTTTTATGACTGTTTTATCTGTTTTTATGTTAAGCGCTTTGTGTTTTTAACCAAAATGAAAGGCGTTATATAAATAAATAAAGTTTGAGTTTGAGTTACTGCACATGACATTCTGGAAACCAAACTGTTTGAACCTGCATGGTTTTACTAATAAAACTCATGTACGTTAACTCTTAGCAGATGTTTGGAAAATTAGCAAACGCAGAGGTCAAACATTTTAAACCTTAGGGGTGCTACGGACCGTTTGCAGGTGAAAATGTAGAAGCAAGGCAAGTCCTTAAAGCAAAAATGTTTGTCCACGTTTTTTACGAGCATTCTGTAAAAGAGAGGTGGAAGACAACACTTCAACAACATGCAAGGGTAAATAAGAGTGACATAGGTGACAGGGACGTCATGCACACTTTTTTTTTTAAACGTTAGTGTTGTTCACATGATAAGTGAACGCTCCTTATAGGATCCGTGCAGACTGAATGTTAGACAAACAGAGCGCAGTTTGTGTGAAAATTTTATGTATTACATGCACACCCTGTGCATGTGCATTCTCAGAATGTGGGGTAAGGACACCGAATAACAGTATCACCCGTACTTATGAGTACATGCAACTTACCACATGCACCACAATGGTACGTTCCGTTTTCACGACACCTTTAGGAGGTGGAGGCATGAGCCTCAAGGGAACTTCAAGACAAACCTGCACGTCTCTTAAGATGCAGCCGGTTCTGTTTATGACCCTCCACTGGCCTGGACAAACCCAAAAACCCACAGCATCCATTCGGATGCTTGTGACTGATTCTACGTTACACTGAGCATATTTAAGAATGCGCGTCAGCCCATGAGGTTCACACTGGACAAGCAGGGAGGGGCTCCTTCTTCATTTTCTACTGTTTACCAGCGGATGTGCGCCACCTATAGATAGAAGAGGCATGGTGCAAAATGGTGCAAATCTTTCTCCAGGTTTTTCCTTTCACGGCTCTATTCCGATATATGACAGACTTGGTATCCTATCATTCCAGCCGGGCACAAACCGCATGTATTCATTTATCTTCAACGATCAATTTTCAAACAGTTGGCATAAGTTAAAATGAACGTCATCCATACATCATTACCAAAGCCAAGTTCCTGATTGGCCAAAACTCAACCTGGTTTAACTTGCAACATGAGTTGCACGGCTTCGTGTTTTGTTCGTAGAGCCAGAAAACGGTCTAAAAAAACCTGCATAGCGATGCAAGAACATAAGAGTTTTTAAACATGGAAGCCAGAAGCGCACATATATGTACTATATATATAGATAGGCTTTTCATTGGAAGTGGCCACTTGAACATGCATTGCTGAGGGTGATGTGAACATAGCTTGAGGCTTGAGACAAAAGGACACCATCCCAACCTTTACCCTGGAAGGGGCTGTGTGATCCTAAAAGTTCCTTTGTTGATCTGCTGTATTATTTCAGTTAAGGAGTCGCAGCTGACTGCAGCAGAATCAGATCAGAGCTAAGACCCAAACTTTCGTAGAGACAAAAGTAAAATACCTATTCATGGGCGATTGTGTAACTGAAGAGATACCTACGTTTTTTCCCCCCAAAAACATCAACTATTACGAGAACAAAACAATTAAGAAGGTATCATTTTTTAACTAATGGCAATGACTGTGGTTCATACTAAAAGCTTAGTAAGCAGAACACATGAACACCCCCTCCAGACCTTAAATATGACTCTAGACATTATTAGGCTTGAAGATAGTGAGCCGAAGCTGCTTTGTTTACGATGATTAACCCGCCAGGATTTTGCTTCTTAATGTGTGTTTTTTCTGCTCAGAACGAGTTTAACAATCCAATTAACAGAGTCCTATACTCACCATTTCTCTGACAATAATTAGGATCTAATGGCAAATTGAATTGAATTGTGTTATGGCTCAGTCGCTTCAGATGAAATTAGCCAGTCTTAATGAAAGATTTGTCTGTTTTTAAAGTTTTGTGCTTTAAGACCCTTTGATTCCTTTACCCCCCGAGATCCAGAGACAGTTAACTTTACAGGCGCTTCAGGTCAGAGGATAATTTCAAAGTTAAATCTAAAGTATCTTCACAACACTAGATTTAAAATGTCCTTTCCCAGTTGTGTTTTTCTTGTGTGGATGCCTTAGTGGCTGCCCTGAAACAAGAGAGGAGCAGCTGATGTGTGGGCATGAGGAGTCTCCTATTGTGGTGCAGCTAGAAAACCACACTATAGGTTAGAATCTTATTTATCATGCACAGGAAAAGTCACCTTAGGACGCTGTGAAAAAGTGTCCCCTCTGTGCCTTCTTCAGCAGATTTCTATTAGGGCCTGCAGGCTCTGCATCAAACAGGTCTTCAAAGACACTCCAACTGAGCAGGTTCAAGGTTTTATGGGTCCTAAAGAAAATTTGATTTGGGGCCCAACTGCTCCCACAGCCAAGTCTCTAGATTGACTCAAGTGATTTACAAAATCAGGAGTTAGCAATATTTTTTCTCCCTAAAAATATAAGACAACATTAAATAGTATAAAAATCGTTGTTAAAAGTCATTAAATAGATTGAATTTCCTAAGAGTGATAGTTTGTATTTGGTAAAGGTCATTTTTTTTCCCCGAGGTCAAACATCAACTGAACTTTTATATATATATATTTTTTTATAAAAATAAATTAAATTTGATGTAAAAGCAAATAAAAACATTTAAAAGCAACAAATTCAGTTTGTTATTTGTGTTCAAAGAAATATTCATATATATTTAAAAAGAAATATTGTATTTTATGTTTAAAAAAACTTGCAGTTTCAAGTTAGTTTCTTTTGCAAAAGTAGTCTGTTTTGTAGTTTGTAAGTGCTGCCTGCAGACACTGCAGATTGGTTTTGTTCTTCTGCACTTGGAGTGTTTGATGTTTGAGGCTGAGTCAGCACCGATTTGTGCTTTAGAGTCTCAGGAGGTTCTTTTGGATCTTTAGCCTGTAAACATGAGCCAAAAGTACAGCAGAACCAACATGAGTGACAGGTCAGCCGCAGTGTTGGGAACAAGTGACCAAACTTATCCTTTCCTCTGCTCACTTTGTCAGCAACATGCTTGATTTCAACACAGAAATATTCTAACACTGTTTCAATAGATGAATCATTGCAAAAAGAACAAGTTCACAGAAAAAAACATATCTGAATCCTACTGACCAAACTAACCAGTATGCCAACAAGGGTTGAGTTAAACTTCACTTTACCATCACTGTGCCAGAAGAATGTAGACAGTAGTCAAGGGGTCTATTATTAATTTTCACTCTTTGTTTTTTCTCTTTTACTCTATGAGATAAGATGACATTTTGTTGATTACTTTACATTATGCGTCTTGTTTAAAACGATTATACGTCTTTATATTACACAGAAGAAAGGGTTTATCTTTGAGCCTGACTTGCGGGACATTTTAGTGACTCTTGAGTTGGCTCCCGCAGGCTTGGCAGGCCTTTCCCTGTGATTGTGAAATATGCCTGAGACCAGCTTGGCATCTCTAAATGTTATTGAGTAACTTGTCCTTTTCCCCTCCTTTAAAAAAGGAAGTAATAAGATTTGACTAAATGAACCAAATTGTGCAGTTCCTAAAATGATGCAGGTTTTAAAATTGCATAGAGAGAGAGAGAGAGAGAGAGAGAGAGAGAGAGAGAGAGAGAGAGAGAGAGAGAGAGAGAGAGAGAGAGAGAGAGAGAGAGAGAGAGAGAGAGAGAGAGAGAGAGAGAGAGATAGAGAGATAGATAGATAGATAGATAGATAGATAGATAGATAGATAGATAGATAGATAGTAATTTACAGCCTGGTGTCACAAACATTTTTAATGATTTTGCTTTGTTTTCTTTTCATGATAACTTGTTGTTAGTCAGCTTTCGGCATTGGTTTTGGCAAAGAGTTTTACACCAGATGCCCTTTTTGACACATATCTGTTTTTTATCCGGGCTGGGGACTGGCACAGGGGGAACCCAGACTTGGGCCCCTTGTATAGTTAGGCAATAGTGTGGAGGGTCCTACCCAAGGACCAACACTGGAAACTCATCACATCCCCTGGAAAACAAACTCTGGTTTCCCATGTGCCAGTCCTACATCCAGCCAACTATGGGGTGAAATAAAAAAATAAATACACAGTACAAACCAAAAGTGTGGACACACCTTTTCATTCAAAGAGTTTTCTTTATTTTCATGACTATGAAGATTGTAGATTCACACTGAAGGCATCAAAACTGTAAAGTAACACATGTAGAATTATATACATAACAAAAAAGTGTGAAACAGCAGAAAATATGTCATATTGTTGGTTCTTCAAAGTAGCCACCTTTTGCTTTGATTACTGCTCTGCACACTCTTGGCTTCTCTTGATGAGCTTCAAGAGGTAGTCACCTGAAATGGTCTTCCAACAGTCTTGAAGGAGTTCCCAGAGATGCTCAGCACTTCACTCTGCGGTCCAGCTCACCCTAAACCATCTCCATTGGGTTCAGGTCCGGTGACTGTGGAGGCCAGATCATCTGGCGCAGCCCCCCTCACTCTCCTTCTTGGTCAAATAGCCCTTACACAGCCTGGAGGTGTGTTCGGGGTCATTGTCCTGTTGAAAAAGAAATGATGGTCCAACTAAAAGCAAACCGGATGGAATAGCATGCCAAGATGCTGTGGTAGCCACGCTGGTTCAGTATGCCATCAATCTGGAATAAATCCCCAGCAGTGTCACCGGCAAAGCACCCCCACACCATCACACCTCCTCCTCCATGCTTCACGGTGGGAACTAGGCATGTAGAGTCCATCCGTTCACCTTTTCTGCGTCGCACAAAGACACGGTGGTTGGAACCAAAAATCTCACATTTGGACTCATCAGACCAAAGCAGAGATTTCCACTGGTCTAATGTCCATTCCTTGTGTTCTTTAGCCCAAACAAGTCTCTTCTGCTTGTTGCCTTTCTTTAGCAGTGGTTTCCTAGCAGATATTCCACCATGAAGGCCTGATTCACGCAGTCTCCTTTGAACAGTTGTTGTAGAGATGTGTCTGCTGCTAGAACTCTGTGTGCCATTGAGCTGCTCTCTAATCTGAGCTGCTGTTAACCTGCACTTTCTGAGGCTGCTGACTCGGATGAATTTATCCTCTGCAGCAGAGGTGACTCTTGGTCTTCCTTTCCTGGGGCGGTCCGCATGTGAGCCAATTTCTATGTAGCGCTTGATGGTTTTTGTGACTGCACTTGGGACACTTTCAAAGTTTTCCCAATTTTTTGGGCTGACTGACCTTCATTTCTTAAAGCAGTGCTTTTCAACCAGTGTTAGTGCCGCAGGAAACTACCCATTTTCACTGATCTAAAAACATTTCCCATCTCCAGGATAACAGCTCTTTGTTCATCCAAACAGGCTCTGATAAAACACTGAATAGTTAGGAATATGAAAGATCATAAAATACTTTTTTCTTTGTGTTTATTTGATTCTATGAAAGACATTTTGATAAGAATGACGGTACCACGGTTTGGCCGCAACTTCAGCCCTGTTTTCGGAAAAGTCCCGCCCCTTCAACTGCTTCTGCCAATCATTCTTGGAGGCTTAATCATACGTCATCAGTCTGACCAATCAGAAGTGGTTAAAGTCTTCACTTCCTTGTTCCGATTCTGCTCATAAAGTCTCTCAGTTCCAACAAAAATACCAGCTAAAGCTCGTCTTTAGCGGTGTAGCTTTCCACAGCATCCGGTGTCAGACCGTGGAACAAGTGAACAAAACAATGAAGCTCAGAGACGCGAGTCTGTCTGCGGTCGGCAGCTGTTTGCACTACATCTCCCATGATGCATTGGGTTAAAGTGACAGCGTCTGAGCATTCCCTGTTAAATGTCTTAAACCACAACAAACACACATCCAACAGTTTTTAAATCTTCCTGATAAAATCAGAGGTCAACAGTTTAGTTCTCCTTCAAGGTTTGTGTTTCTTAACAGCCAAACATCCCAGAGTTTGGTCCAAGTCATCTTTCTAACTGAAACACTTTTCTAATAACATCTGGATTATTTTATTTCAAACTTAAGAAGAAGTAATAACGACATTTAAGAAACAGGATTAAGGTGAAGTTGATGTTGTTTTCAGGCATAATTAAGACAAATTGGAACTCAAAAAATTGAAACCACAACATAATAATCTATGTGCTTGTTCTACACACACTTAAAGAACACAAGAAGAAATACATTTTTTTCATTTATTGGGGAAAGTCAGTTAGCACTAGGTAATTCTGTGATAAAATATTCAAGTCAGCAAAAAATATTTAAACCTGCTGAGCAGTAAAACATCCTTGGAGTGTGGTTCCAAAAATGAAGAAGTGTTTTTCATTAGCATTCATTTAGGCTAATTCCATCATTTTGTGCTCTTGTTTTCTTTCATATTATGCAACAGTGGTACCTCTGTGTGCTCATGAATGGAAAAAAAATCTAATAAGCACTCAGAAGGCATCAGTAGATCCCAGACAGAAACTGTTGGCTTTTTGTTCCGAAAGCTTTAGTGTGAATTTCAATATGTTTTATATGAAGGTTAAAAAATGTGTCATTTAAAAAAGGAATAAAATGTCCTGATTCAATGTGTGGTCCCATCTACAGTTAAATGTAAAAACTTTGGAAGTTTGCAGAGACGATAGTGAAATGCTACATAGGTGGGTGTTTCGTAACACTATACAATAAAATAAGGAAGAAGGTATTATGGCCAGAAAATTTTAACTTTACATTATCAAAGGCTTATAAGCAATGCACTTCAGCCGTGTTGTTTTACACACAAAATTCACAAACTCACATAAAGTTCAAACATTTCCTTGAAAAGCGGTACCTTCAGCAGGAATGCCGTACTTTGGGTGAAGACAAGCGGACCTCTGGTTGGCCTTGTTTGACAGATGCTCTCATCACCAAACCTCCTCACTGGTTTGTGAACACTCAACTCAACTTACTTTTCATTTCATTCACTGAAAGCACAATTATTTTTCTTTCAGTACTGTTTAGAAAAGTATTAGATGGTAATTACCACAAACAGGCTAATAAGAAAAATGTTGGCTTTTTCCACCAGCGAGAGCTGCAAAAAACAAAACAAATTAACCCTTTGAGTCAAGTTCCACATCTACAGTCGCGGAATATGAGTCAGCTTCAGTTTGAAATCTCTCAAATTAAAATGATTAATGATTTTTTTAAATCATAACTGTTGATTTGAAATTGTTAGACAATAAGTATTGAGTTGACAAAGGTTTTATTGTATGTCCCTGTCTTTAGGTTTTGTGTAGACGTTTATCTGTAGCTATTCTCGTTTTTTTGTAAAAGAACCTCCGAGTTAAAAACTGTCTGCATACTTCTTCATACTCAATAGTGAAGTCAAAAATAAAGGACGTTTAAGAAGGATGTTGGTGGGATTCCTTGCCGAAAAACAACCCACAGGTTATAGTCCTGTTTGGCAAAACACTGCAGTCCATAGTTAATGTAAAAGCTGCAAAACAGACAAACAAAAGAGTTTTCAACGGGGAAAACCGGTACACGGACCAATGAATGGAAAAATGTCACTTGAAAAGCGTTTTGAGCAGTCAAGACTTAAAAAAACATGATTTGAATGCCTTCCACTAGCTATTAGTCATTAAGAATATTAAACCAACATCTGACATTGATTTGATTAGTAAATGACCGGAATCATAAACGAATCAGGATGTTAAATTGCTCTTCTTTCATCATGTTTGTCACTACATGCAGTAATTGTTCTTCCTTTTTTCCGCTTAGTTTTACACCCAAATGAAACCACATCAAATGTTTCAACACTTCCCCTAAGTCAGAGTTAGGGACAGACCGGGGCACACTCTGGCTGTCTTTGCAGAATTAAAATGTCAGACTGTGCTGCTGAGTCTGTGACCTCTTGACTGCGTATGCAAATGAAGCGCCAGTTGGCAGTGAAGAAGGAGAGGGGCTCATGGGAGGAAATAAAGCTGTTCTACCCTTCAGGTGGTGAAATGCAGGATTAACTTTGGCTTGGGCTTTTAAACAAGATAACCAATTTTAATGCTGCAGCGGCATAAGTGCTCCAGGCACATGTTGCACTTTATTTTATCCCTATTATGATTAAATGTTTAATGCTGCACTTCAAGTAGCTTTAAACGAAGAAACTTTTCTCCTATTTTTTTAACCAAATGATTCATTTGAGAAGGGAACAGTTGACTGATCGCTGCTTTAAAATGGTCAAACTTGTATGGAGTGCAACAGAAACCTTTTTTTTATATTTTATTTCCATTTATTAACTCATATGTATGATGGAGTACTACGGCCACCATAAAAAAAGCTTTAAGAATTAATAAAATAAACATTTTTTAAAGAATAACGTCGTAATATTATGTGGAAAAAGGTTACAATTTTACACAAACTTGTATCATTATAATTAAAAAAGAAGGATTTTATTCTTAGAAAGTTAGAAATTCATACATTATAAATTGAAAATTTATGAAATTAAAGTCATACACTTATGAGTCAAAAGTTTACTAAACAATTATATATATAAATATATATTGTGTTTTAGTAGGAGAGGCGTAGCTCGCATAGTAAGCAGTTACTTCTTCTGCATTTGGATCACAAATAAGGAAAAAGTCTTTTAGTGATTCAACATTGTGTAAGTTTCAGGACATTGAAAACTGGGCCTCTTCAGACGGAGACTCAAGACCCACGAGGAGTGGAAAACGCCATTTATGACGCTGGCAGTTTGGCTGCATAGGTCCAAATGCATTATGGGGCACGGATGCCTATGATAAACTAAAGCCTTATGGCATCACCATAAATAGCTGCATTGATGGATTAGTCAGCACCTAACAAACCAACAAGTGTTCCTTTTGTACACCTCTCACAAATTTTTGATTTTCAACAAATTTACAACACTATTCTTGTACTTTTATTAGATTTATGACTTGATTCTCATAATTTTATAAATATATTCTTTTAAAATATTTTTTTTTTCTAAAAAAATTACAACTCTTTTCTCGTATTTTTATGACTATTTTCTTATCAATTTACAACTTTATTTTTGTAAAATTACGACTTTTTCCCTTGTAATGCTACAACTTTATTCTGGTAAATTACCAACTTTTTCCCATTAATCTAAGACTTCATTCTCAAAAATTTTACAATTTAATTCTTGTACAATTCTGCCTTTTTTCTTATAATTTAATGACTTTATTCTTGTAAATTGATTTTTATGGTGGCTCTATTAAAAATTATAACTTTTTTCTTCATAATTCTGCAACTTTAATCTCGTGAAATTATTACTACTTTCTTATAACTTAACGACTTTATTCTTTTTAAGTTATTATTTTTCTGGTGGCCCCAAAACTCTGTTATACATATGCATTTATAAAAGTAAAACAAACTCTTATGTTTTCATTTATATATATTCTTAATCTGCAGAATAAGATGATGTAGCATTTGAATTACAAAGGATACAAACTAAATCAATCGTTGGGAAAAGTTATTGATCTCTAAATCAAGATAGTTAATAATGCTTTAGGTTAAGATGTCAGGTCTTACTGCAAGTTTCAATAGATTTCCCTTGTCTTGCCCCCCCCCCCCCCCCCCCTTTCAGCTGGACCATTGATTCATTGGGTAATGAATCTGCCTTGTGTCACTTTGCAGGACAGCTGTCACTCTCCTATTTGCCACATAAGTCTGCATCAGGGGAGAGGAAAAGGGGAGTCCGATCGATTGCCGTTAATTATGCGGATGTAACGTGGGTTGGTGCACATCGGCCTGTTCCTCCTCTGAAGGAGTTGATAAAGGTCAGGCAATTAGTTTTTTCCCATCTAGGCCCCCTCCACTCCCATTTCTTTTCCAGAAGTTCAATAAATGTCACTCTGCAGAGGAAAACTGTCTGCATCGCCAGACAACTTATCAAGGCTTAACTTCAAACTGTCACAATGGTGGGTGGACAAGGGCAGTAATTGTGTTTGAAATGTTCATTGACACGGGCGATGCAAATGTTGCGTAGAACACACCTTCTTGGTGCAGAAAGAGTTTAATTATGACAGCAACCTTGACCCAATCTATTTCATTGATTTGAGGTTGCTCATTTGTTTACGCAAGCAAAACTGGATTCATAAGTTTGGTTTTTTTGTATTTTAAAAAGAAGGGAAAATGACAAATATGTGTGCCGGAAAACCTAAAAAGAATATTGTTTTGTATTTATATTTTGCAGCTTTGTGCTGGATTTAATTACACTGAAAGAAAGTAAAAAAAGACTCTAATTTCAAAAGATAATGTCTTATTTTCTGTCTTGCAAGAAACATAATCTTATCAAGAAAGCAAAATATCTTAGTGTAACCCTTGTGCTATCTTAGATGACCCCACTCTTACTTTGACGTGGTCTCCCTACCATGACAAAGGTGGATAAAGGTGGAAAGATTTCATGTAATCCATGGACACCAGTGAAGATCACAAATCATTGAAGAAAAAAGGTACAGAGCACTGTCTAGTGGGTCTAGATGACCAAACTCCCATTGTTAAAGTGCCTAGGATAGCACAAGGGTTAAGAAAACATGTTTTAGTGACTTCAATTCTTTTCTTGAACAAGGGGTTCTTGGTAGGTCATGTTTTTGCACCCAGCTAGCTTTTTGCGTATTTAAGGAAGGTCGTGAGTTCAAATCTACGCCAGAGTCATAGGATGGACTATAAAAACGGGACCCAATGCCTCCCTGCTTGACCCTCATCATTAAGGGATTGGATTGGGGGGGTTAAACCACCAAATGGTTCCCAAGCACAGCTGTGTCTGCAGCTCCCCCAGGGGAAGGGTCGAATGCGGAGAACACACACCTAGGTGTGTGACGGCTAATGGGACTTTGACCCTTGTCTGGGAACACTTTTAAAATAGATCGAAAGGTGATAGGAATGGGACTTTAAATGCTAGTTTGAAATTGTCCCTTGGTGTGAATGTGAGGGTGTGTAATTGTGTGGTCCTGCGACAGACTCCTGTCCAGGCTGCACCCCACCTTTTGACCACCAGTAGCTTGGAGAAGCTCCAGCATCCCCATGACCTTGAAAGGGATTAGGGGGGTTCAGAAAGTGACTGAATCGGATGATGCAGAAGATTTTTTTCTTTTTCTTTTTGCTCTTCGGAGCTTTTTAGACTTCACAACTTGTATGTGTAAAGTGATTTTAGATACGTTTGGTTTCAGTTTTATTTTTTTACTTTAGTTCAGACAGACCTGTTTAACCATCGTGAACATCTTAGACCTCTTTAGAATCACGTCCTGACTGCAGGCCGTGCCTCCCGCCGAAGAACTACCCACCTGTCTCTACGTCCATCTGCTAAAAACACATTCCAAAGACTTTTTTGAGCTTTGTCTCGCCTTCACACACAGTATACTTGCTTACTTTTCGTCAGAACTGTGACATTGTGTTCCTTCAAAAAGATTTTGATTCTTTTAAGTACAGAAGAAAGCTCCTTTCATTCGAAGATCTGGTCAGCGAGGTTATCAGGAGCTTTTTCAGCAAAGGTAAGGCGGTAGAAATGCTGTTTTCAAGGCTGCAATTGAGAGCTGTGACATTTCAGAAAGGCATGAAGGGCTGAGGAGGTAGAAGATGTTAAGGAATCACTCTTGTGTCGTTTAATCACTTGGACTTGTGCATTAAAACTGGTAGTATTTTTTGTGCGCCTCTTTTAATATTTCAAGTTTGGAAATAACTCTGAAATTAATGATAACAAAGCTGAGATTTTTTTTCTGTTAATCTACAAAATGCAAGATAGGGACATCTATATTATGAGGGCCAAAATACGAGTTTGCTATTCTGCTGCTAATCCGAGAAACGTATACATGTACATTTGTCTGCTACGAAGTTTGGCATTTTAATCATAAATGTTCTTATTTTAATAAAGATGTAAAAAGTCACATGGGTAATTCAGGATAATATGTACAGAATGCCAGGATTACACTGTGTTGCCTTTTTGGGAGGGCTTATTGTTAAAGAAAACAAGTGTACCAATAACTTAACGTTATGGACTAATCTGACAGTATCATTCTAAATATAATTATTATTTAAAAAGGACAAAAGCCTTCTAGATTAGTTTTTATGAATTATTTAGTATCTTTAGAATCACAAGTTTAATGTTAAAACAAGTTTTTATGTGTGGCACCAAAAGGTTTATTTACTATTTAAATTAAGTAAAAAGATTTGAGTGAAGCTTCAAATAACCATCTTTTATCAATATGAATATTAAAATGGTTTAGTGAAATATTTGTGAAGGTCAAAACAAACTTCTAACCAAAAATCAGAGATACCTTAATGTGAAGTACATTAAATAAACGGTTCTGACAATAAGAAAAGAGTGTTTTAATTACATGTGGAGCTTGTTTTTTCAATGCTTCAAATACACGGTAGAACTTTAAAGAGTCAAGTTTCTCGGATGCTGATTTGATTCTCAAGCTAAAAAAAATATTATAATATCAAAGTTAAGGAGGAAGGTGGCACTTCAAAGCTTCTGCTTATGCAAATGTTGCAAATTAGACTTCGACATATTTGTGCTAGAAAATACTTTGATAGATACCACCACTGCAAAGAAAATACCAGAAATCCAAAATGGATTTAAATTTTGAATAAAAACCACAACAGATGCTAGCAAAGGACATTACAGTAAATAAAGAAAAAAAATGTATAAATCCTGCTTTAAACAATTCAAAGCAAAGCCTGGAACAAAGTAAAACAACAACTGAGTTTTTATGAAGTCTGCAAGTACTAGAACATCAATTTTTTAGAGTTTTGACTGGTATACAGAAAGTACATTTATAAACTATTTTTCTTCTGAAAGAAAAAAAACTGGATGGCGGTAACTGATGGTGTATGATGGCCCCATTAATATAGTGAGGTCAAATGTTCTACTGTCTGTTCCAAATTCTTTTCTTGGGATTATCAATAATAATAACCGGGGAGGCTGCAGTGCTCAAAACATCGTTGATTTATTCAGTGTGGTATATTTGAAGTTGATTTATTTATTAATTTATTTTACCAGAAAATATCAAAATACATCCTTTTTATCATTATTATTTAGCCTCCCAACAGAACCTTGTATTTTATCCGGGCTGGGGACCGGCACAGGGGGACCCAGACTTTGTCTTCCTTGTGGCTACATAGGCTACATTCACACTGCTGGTTGAAACGACCCATTTCCGATTTTTTTTTTTTTTTGCCCCTATGCGACATGTATCTGATCTTTTCATGACAGTCTGAACGACACAGATCCGATCTTTTCAAATGTGACCCAGGCCACTTGGGTATGTGGTCCTGAATCCGTTCGTTATCCGATCTTTTGAAATGCGACCTCCGTCTGAACGGCCAGGCCACATGAATCCGACCTGTACGTCATCGATACGCGACAAACTTAATAATTCGGCATTGAAGTAGGCAGGAATGAGGACATAAACATCAACCATGGCGGACGATGCTGCTGAGACCAGTCAGTGGAAGGGAAGCGAGGTCACCGATTGGATTCATATTTGGGGTGACAGCTCTATTCAGGCCAAACTCAAGGGCTCTTATCGCAACCGGGCGGTTTTTGAAAAAATTTCCAGCGAAATGGGTACAGACAATCCTGGCCCCTCACATCAGTATCCCACCACTCCTGGCTGTGACTCCGCACCCACACGTTTCTCTGTACCGACTTGCCTAACACTGCTCCACAAAACACCATGGCCAAAAACCTTGCTTTCCTTCTTTTTTCTTAAAATGAGAAGATTGTAATTGTGCTGGCTCCTTTGTGAAAATAAATGTAATAATGCAAAAAGAGCTCCGCTGTTGACAAGACTGTTGTTGACGTCAATAGTTAACGTTAGCTACTTCCGCAAAACAACGAGTGACGTAGTTCACCATTGAGTAGTCTTCTGCGCATGCGGGTCACTTCTGGGTCATTTCACCGTCACACAGGAGATCACACAGGAGATCATAAAAGTCCGAATTTAATTGGAAATGTGAACGGTCTTGCAAAAAAAATCGGAATTGAGGATTAAGCCCTGCGGTGTGAACGTAGCCGTAGTTAGGCAGTAAGTAGCATGAAGGATCTTGCCCAGGGACCCACACTGGATGAAGCTTATTGTGCCCCCTGGGAAAGAAACCCTGGTTTTCCATGCGCTAAAAAGGTATTTAATACCCTATACTTCTACGTTTAGAACACGGTTTGCAAGAGTATCTAATTAGAACTTTCCATAGCTGCTGTTTTTCATCTTCTGTTGTCTCTTATTTCCTCAGGCTTTCCATCTTTTACTCTATGCACAGAATGTAAATCAGTTTCCATCATCAGCTGAGAAATGAAAGATTGCCATTCTAACCCCAGTTGCCCTTTCTTTTGTATTTAAAGGGAAATGTATTTACAGTACGTGTAACGCCATTAGAATTTAATTTGCAAAAAAAAACAGCAACATTGTATTCAAGACGTCTTTCTCCTCCTCTTTGACTACATTTTGATTGTGGTCTAATAAACATCTTTTTGGGTTGAAAGCGACAAATTGAGGAGTCTGTATATTATTATTTTTAATTAATTTATATATTTAATTGCCACTAGCAAACACATACATTAAAAAAGAAAGTCATTAGATGATTATCAGACGATGCAGTCGCCTTATATTCTGTGCTTTTCTTTTAAATGCTCAAAGGGTAAATCTATGGTAAATGATATAAACAGTGTTTTTTGTGGTATTTACCTAAATGAGCAGACAGAAGAAACAGAAATATTTGAAACCTTTTCTGGGTTTGCTCCAATACCGCATAGTTGAGAGTGGACTTAACCACCTGTAAACATCATTAAGTTATAATAGATAAAGGGGTGGTAATTTATAGTTCTATTGCTTTCAGTGCCTTCACTTCACCTGATACTACAGTTAACAGCATTTCTTTAAGATTTTCTGTCATGATAAAAGGAGAAGGAAGCTGCCAGGTAAAAAGAAAAACACTTGTGGTGGAGGTATGCAGCAGTGGTGTGAAAAGTAGTCTGTGTTACTAATTGATGAAGATTCTAAAAAATATGGTCACAGCCAGAACGAATCTTTTAACACCACAAGAGGTTAGTTGACAGACTGGTGGGTAAAAGCTGCCAAAAACGGGTCTTACTGCCAGGGTGAGTGCAGATGGGTTGCAGGTGTGTCAGGAGTCCCCACCAGTAATCCTGCACACCTGTGGAGACAAAACAGAAACCAGCAATAGCAGATTTACCAAAGGAGAGCCACAGAAGGACAGGACCATATATCGTTTTTTATCCAAAACGCACTATTCCTTTGGCGTATCTTCCTTTCAAGCGTTCAAGCAACCACTTTCACTGACTAGTCAATGCAAACGAGCGTACATGCACATTTGAGGCTTCCTCGTTTGAAACACATTCATTCACACACCGCTATGCATGTTTAGAGACAGTGTGTACAAAACGCACGGCCTTTGAACGACGCTCAAAAATTGAATCTGGGCAACTTTAACCAATCAGGGACGAGGATTTTGTAGTAACGTATGGATGACATCCCTTTTAATATACGGAAGTGCCAACCATTTGAAAATTGATCATTGAGGAGATATTAATAATTACGGTTTTTGCCCGGATGGTATTTCATGACAGCAAGTATTTAATTGATTAGAACAGAGCTGTAAAACCAAAAAGCCTGGAGCAAGATTTGGACCGCTTCAGATTTTCACACCAAGCCTCTTCCAACTGTAGGTGCATGCGCTGGCGTCCAGTAGCCACAGTCCAGTGTGAACACCACATGCTAGATGCTTTTTAGCCTGATTTTGAACATGTGTCACATGTTTGGTGTGAACGTAGCATTAGTGTGGCTTCATTCCTTAGCCTGTGGTGTGGTTCATCTGCATTCATACTGTTGTCAGACAGCATCAGGATTCCCTTGTAAAAAAAAAGCAAAATCTGCGTTTTTAGGCTGACCGGACTTTACATAAACATTCAAGCTTTTCAAACTAAGTCATTAAACAAATGAAATTGTTCCATAAAAAAACCTGGTTTGTAATACATTAACTATAAAAAAAAACAGCAACAACATTTACTTGTCCATTTATTTGAATTCACAAGATCAAAAAAGTTAAACTTGCTAGTTTACTTGCATGAAAACTCATCTGAAAGAGGCCTGTCTGTATTTCTGATCTGATATCTTTTGTCATACGAGGAAAACTTTCTGGGGTAAATCCACTTTAATGTGAGCTTTTGTAAACGATTAGGAAGGAGAAGCAAAATAAAATAAGGACACCTAAAACCCATGGACTAGATAGTTAAGAATTGCCTGAGAGCATGGTAGGAGTTTAAATATAATACTTAATACTTAAAAGCATAAATTTGATATTTGACCCAAATATGTCTGACACAGTGGTTTGTGTAAATGTGGTAGAGATTTATGACATGTTGAACTCAACATCAATAGACAAGAGTATGGATAGAGCTGTAAATTGTAGATGATCATAAGAGGTTTAACCTTGAAAACACATACTGTATTTTTTGCACAAATAGGGTTTTTTTGCATAGTTTGGCCAGAGGGCCAATTATATTGCTATGTGTAAAAAAAAAAAAAACAAAAAAAAAAAGTATGTTTGTAATTTCCCACTAGCAAACCCTAGAGGGCACTGCAGGTGTGTGTGTTAGTGTTTGCAACATACAGCAATGCAGAAGAACAAGAGCCGGCCTCGTTGATCAAAAGCAACACAGACGATAAAAATTCAATATATTTAGTGATTTAGAGCAATATAAAAAGTTTAGTCGACTTGTTAGGATGTTCTTTATGCTATGCATCTGAATAATTGTTCACATGTTGCGCTAATATAAACACTTAAGGTACTTTCACACCAGGCTTGAAAACCTACATTCAAGCAACTGTTTTCAATAAATAGTACGTAAATACACGCATTTGCACATATCGGGCTTCTGCGTTGAAAACTCTCACATTCACGTATCGCTATGCAAGTTCTACGACCATTTTCAGGCTCTAGGTGCAAAACGCGCAGCGATTGCAAAGTTAAACCAGTTGAAGTTTGACCAATCAGGGACTCGGATTTGGTAGTGAATTATGGGCAGGGTCCTTTTCAAAACTTGGACGTACCAAGCATTAGAAAATTAATAGTTAGAAAATTAATAATTACAGTTTGTGCCGGATTTAGATGACACCAAGTCTTTCATAAATCGGAATGGAAGCCTCTTCTAACTTTTGTACATGCGCTACAAGCAGGTAGTGACAGTCCAGTTTGAACACCATATCCTTAAAGAACTTGCTGAACACGGGTTCTTGAACATGCATCACATGCCAGGCGTGTAAGTAGCTTTATTCAAGTCCTATGTTTCATGAAACTAAATACTGTTACAGAAATGAAGTGTGTGTCTTTCTTTATCTATTCCATTAATATAGTTTGCCTTTTGAATCATTCTTGTTTACCATATTTTGTTTAATACATTTCCTCCAAAAGTGCGACCTTTAACCTCCGCTCAACCTAAATATTAGCTTTTCTCTTTTCTTATGCTTTCTTTTGGCGTCTGCGACCTCTACTTCAGATTGACCTGTGGTCTGAAAAATACAGTATCTTGATTTAAAATAAAAAAAATAAAAATAACATCAAAACCTTCTTAACACCTGTCTTACCTTACAGTACAGATTTGCAAATGTATCTCATACATCTACTTAAGCAATTGGCTAATAAAACAGCAGATAGGCTCAAGGGATCAGATATCAGGCAAGGAAGCAGCTTCTGCTCATGGAAAATTAACGCCTTATCAAAACTGAGTTAAGATCAAAACAACACCACCTCTGGCAACTATTTAGAAGATCAACTCCTTTCATCAATACCCAGAGGGATGCCTCGGTAGCAGTGATTTAAACTCTGTCTCACATATAACATTAGCTGCAGTAATGTTTGGCAGGAACAGAGCAGTTGCTTCTTTCCATTCACATTTTTTTTTTCCATTTGAAATCTTTTGGCAGAAAATGTGATCTGCTGCTCTGAGGCATTCAGCAGGGTGTGAAGTCTCAGTGTCATGTTATCTTTTTCATCCCTTATTTCGACAGGCCCGGGAACATATTGAGTTATAATATATTTTCCACCGAAGCTTCTTGCATTTGGTTTTAAAGCACCGTTGTAAAGAGCATTTTAATGAGTTAAGATTTTGATCAATAGAACTAGATGTAAGAGGCTGATCCTGAGGTTCAGTATTGTTCTCTAGCCGCATAGCATAATATTATAATAACGCTCTGTTTTCATCTAAAACCCTCCTATGCATCTGTAAACTTAAATACTATTCTCATCTCAAATTTGCATTTCATTCCATCTTTTTCCCAGCGTGAGGGTCTGTTGTTTTTTATTTATTTATCGCTTGTTGCTTCTTTTTTTTCCCCTCTGCAGCAGTTCTCCACATGTGGCCTTCTACTTTGCAGCCCCTCCAGAGGCCTGCAAGAGAAGCGGGTTTAGAGGGTAGCGAGGCTAACTTTGGGTTTAACCCTGATTTTCTGTTTCACCTTTAACTGAGCTGCAGTTCCTGCTGGGAAGCGGGGAAAAGTATTCCTCTCATCACAGATCAATAGCCTGCATTAAAAACCCAGGCTTTTGCATGATTAATTACCATAGGCAACACAATGGAACACAAGTCCTGTGTGTACAAATTGAAGAAGACTTCTTTTTGACTCTTGTTTCAAGAATTGGAACATCTAAAATATTGAATATTGTAAAAAAATATCCATATACTTTAATTCCAAGCCGCTAAACAGATTGTAATGGGGGTGATTACAAATGAACACAAGAAAAGGATTGGGAATAGTAAAGGAAACAACACTTTAACATGCAAACATTTCTTTTTATTAATGCTATTATACATCAATAATAGCCAAAGAGCTCCTATTTATGCAAAGCACACACACATACCCAAGTGAAAACAAATCAGCACACATGAAACAGTTGACTATACAAGTTTCTGCAGACTCACAAACACCTTGCATGTTACGACTACATAATAATGCTTTAGTCACTCTGCCCTCACGGGGTGTCTGCAGGCAAAAAATGGACAAACCTTTACAGGGCACGCAGGTGACCCGAACATTTTAGGATTGTGAGGCCGTAGAGCAAGATTGTTCATGCACACTATTTTTCTACAGGCATGCAGTGGGGGACAGGCCAAAGCAAACACCCAACCAACAAGTAAGGATAGGTAAGGGTGAAGTAGCCCCCTTAGTTCAGCCCCCTTCAAATTCTATGCAAGGGGCTGTTCATGTTGGTATTTGTGCGTGCTTGCTCCATGCTTGCAGCCTGATTGTTAGAATCGAGGAAATGACACAATCGGAGCGTAGTATCTGTGGACATTCTACGGGTGCAGCATTTGCGTATTAGTCAATAAGGAACCAGTACTTCCACCTTAAATGAGTAGAGCGCATGTGGGCACCGTACCACAGCAGCGCCTGTATGTCATAAATGGTGTAACTTAAACTTACAATGACTTCACGATACACTTACCACACGCACAATAATGGCACATTCCTCTTTCACGCAGAGATCCCTTTAAGGATGCAGCCACTCCTGTCTATGTCCCCCCACGGGCCTGGACAACCCAAAAACCTGCAACACCCTAATATGTTGACGGGTGCATATGACTAGTGCTGCGTTCCCCTGAAAGCGATTCGCGAGTCAAATTCGCGTCGGCCGCAAGAACTGTCGGACTGATCCACCAAACTGTATTCTACCACCTTATTGAGTTACTAAAAACGTCACATGCCCAAAGCTGAGTCCTTGATTGGATGACGCGATGCAGCGACCTCACCAAAGTTCAAATATTTGAACGCTAACGGGTCGGGGTCTCCGCTGAGGCAATCAGTGGTTGCCTCGGCCGGTTGGCCTCCTCGGTCCCGTCAAGGCCTGACCAGAGCTCCTCTAGGGCCGGCGTCTGGGGGTGGGGGCCTGGGCTTGCTCCAGGCCCCCACCCCCAAAAAGATCTTCGCTTTTTGGCTCCTCTCTCTCTGTGTGGGGTGGGTGGTGCCGGGCCTAGGGTGTCGGCGCCATCGGGGGTGGGGCCCCTGGGCTGGGTGGCCCTGGCCCCTTTGCTGGGGGGGGCTGGGGGACAGCTGTTTGACCACGGGGGGACAGTTTACCAGCTGTCCCCAACTTACCCCCTTCCTCATATAACCTCATATTAGGGTGAGGGGGTGGGGGGTCTAGCCTGCGATGCGCCTTGGGGGGGGGGGGGGGGCTACTTGGCAGTGGCCCCCCTCCTATGGTTGCCGTATGGAGTGGGTCCCCCCTCTTTCGGTTTTATTTGCACCTTAGACATGTAGGGTCCTTGGTAGGGGGGGTGCTTGGACATCACTGCAAGCAAGCAGCAGATGTCCTCCTGGCACCCTACCCGCCAATTTTAACCGCACCTCAGACATTTAGGGCCCCTTGGTGGGGAGGGTGAGGGGACATCACTGTGAGTAATCAGGAGATGTCCCCTTAGTGCCCTACTCGCCAATTTTAACTGCACCCCCCTTAGTACACACACCCCTCCCCCTTCAATATATACATTCCAACATAAACACACACACATGCACACACACACACCCTCTCAAACACACATTCACACACACACCCTCTCAAACACACATACACGCACACACATTTTGCAAGGAAGGTGGGACCTGGGTCCATCTGTCCCCTACCCCCTCCCTGGTGGGGGGTGCGGGCCCCTTGGGTGCCGGCTTCCTGGGCCCGGCGGTGCTCTCTCCGCACGGTGGGGGGGTTCATATTACACCTGAGCCGGGGGTGTTCGTGTCCCTGGGGGATGGGTCCTGGTCCTTGCCCCTGAGCGCTGGGCCCCGCCAAACTTCCAACATGGCCGAGCCTGGTCGGGCCATATTTATAACACCCCTTGTGGGCCACCCTTTTTTCCCCGGGGTTTCCCCCTCCTGGGCGGGGGCGGCGGGCCCCTGCCTTGCTCCTCCCTGGACCAACCGTGGGCCGGGTGGGTGGCTGCCTGGAGTGCGGAGCGGGTCTCCCTTGGGCGGTCCTGGCTCGTACCTGGGGTTGGGGCGGGGGGATGCCCGGAAATCCTGGGTGGTGGTGGGGTGCTCGTCTGGGGCTGTGGGCGTCCTTCTCCGGTGGGGCCCTGCGTTGGGCTCTTCCGGCGCGGCGGGGGGGCTGCTTTCCTGGCTGGGCTGGGGCGGCGCTCTCTTTCCCTCCGCGCCTCCCTGCTCTCTGGCTCTGGGGGCCTCGCGGCGGTCCTGCGTCCTGGCCTGGGTGGCGGTCTTGGTCGCCGGGGGGGCGGTTGTTCCCTGCCTGTTCCCGTGTGGCGTTGGGGGAATTCCGGCTGCCGCTGCTGCTGCGGCGGGGTCTGGGTGTGGGGGTGGCTGGGCGCTCCTCCTTCTTCTTTTCACATTCCACCATCCATTTTAGAAGAACATAAACACTCACCTGAGCACAGGGGTTAGCTCACCTTTGCACTAATAGTTTGCATGATTGAATGAATGAAAGATTTCACACTAGTTGGTTTAAAGGCATAGGTATGCGTTCGTGGACACTATCTGTTTTGTGTACATGTTGACATGTGAACATTTTTTGCAGCTAGCAGGTGTGTTGATAACATTTGAGTGTGTGAACAGGCCCCGCCCTTTTTGTACTACATTTGAACCGTACCGTAATGATAAACAACCAGTAAACCTGTCTGCTCTATGCTGCTTCATGGTCTTACCCCCCTCTCACTATCACACCCCCCCCCCCCCCCCCCCCCGACATCCCTCCCTCTTCTTCCCTTCTTTCCTTTTCCGTCCGGTCCAACACCAAAGATTTTCAAACATGGTTGAAATGAATAAAGTTTGGCCTAAATTACAAAAGGGGTTTATTCAGTCATACCTTTGGTTTGTCTGAAGATTAATAACCCCTCTTGTTAAAGTAAAATATGTCCAACACAAGAGGCCCTCAGCTTTCATCTGCCTGCCTAGCTGTTGGACAGGAAAAGTAAAAAATAAAAATAAAAAATGAAATAAGCCCAGTGTGCCCCCATCTGGGGTGTCAAGGCAAAAATAATTTATCATTGCACGTACAGAAGAGCATTTACAACAAAACAAATGAAGTGATCATCTCACAGCAGTAAATAAAGGTTTACTCCAATGGACAAACAGATACCAAATTTAAGCAAAAAGCTAAACCTGACACTGTCGTTGGTGTATCAAAGTTTGGGCCTCAATCCTTATTTAACCTAGTTAGATTTATATTATTGAAAATAAGATTGTTCTAGAGTTACATGTCAATCTTTGATGACTCATTTCTTGAAAAATTCTTTAAAAGTAATGTTATTTCATTTGGATCAAGTGTAATTTTCCTGCCCAGTCTATAATTAGATTATCTGTTTAGGCATGAATGGAGGGATAAAATGTGATTTGGTTTATAGACTCCACTGGAAGTTTCAGCTGCTTCTTTCTGAAGTTCCTAATTGTGTCCTCTGGATCTTCACCTGCATGCTGGGAATTCCATTAGTAACCGGGTTATCCCTCATGTTCTTGTAGTGTGAGGACACCTGCTGTGTGTCCACAGTGAGCACTTCACACAATCATGGAGAGCTTGCTTCTCCTTTGTGTGAATGTGTGTGTGAATAGGTCTGTGACTGTAAAGCGCTTTGGGCCTTTGAGGAAGTTAGAAAAGCGCTATATAAGTTTATGCCATTAACCATTTGTTAGATCTACTTTGTGTTGCTGTCTGAACTCCAATGAACTTTGTAGAGTCTAAAACTCCTTTTGGAAAACCTCAGCAAGTTAAACACAGAGGTCCAGGCTGGAAAATATCTTGTCAACGTCTAGGATGTTTTCAAAGCTGTGTTAGGGTTCAGGCGAGCTGGTTCAACGGCCAAGTTGTTATTGATTGGCCAGCAAACTTATTTGACCTTGACCCAACAGACCAGGGGTGTCAAACTCTAGGCCTGGAGGGTTAGAAGGATAGATGATAAGTTAGTATTATATATAACATCAACAGTTACATTTTATATATATATATATATATATATATATATATATTGTTCGTTCCGCACTGCCAGTTATCAGATACCCTGCAGGAATAATAAGATGGCCAAAGGAAGAGATACAGACCACGGATGTTAAAACACGAAAGCTCCTCACCATGCATGGAGGGTTCCATCCCAAATCCAGCACCCTGAGACTGTATGCTAGCCGCAAGGAAGGAGGCCGAGGACTAGTGAGCGTAGAAGCCACAATCCAGGATGAAATATCCAAGAAACATCCAACATCCAAGTTGCATGAGTACATCAAGCTCAAGGCCCCAACTGACAGTGTGCTCAGTGAATGTCTCAGGCAATGGAGAACAGAGGATACAGTGCTGGAGGACAGATCCTCATGGGAGGACAAACCCCTGCATGGGATGTACCACCGGACCATAACTGAAGTGGCTGATATCAAGAAGTCCTGCCAATGGCTAGAAAGGGCTGGCCTACAGGACAGCACTGAAGCGCTCAAGCCCTGAGCACCAGAGCAATAGAGGCTCAGGTCTACCACACCAGACAAGACCCAAGGTGTAGGCTGTGCAAAGAGGCGCCTGAAACAATCCAGCACATAACTGCAGGGTGTAAGATGCTGGCAGGGAAAGCATACATGGAGTGCCACAATCAAGTGGCTGGAATAATATACAGGAACATGTGTGCAGAATATGAACTGGAAACCCCAAGGTCAAAATGGGAAACACCTCCGAAGATGGTAGAGAATGAGAGGGCAAAGATCCTGTGGGACTTCCAGATCCAGACTGATAGGATGGTAATGGCGAACCAAGCAGACTTTGTAGTGGTGGATAAAGAACAGAGGAAAGCTGTTGTGGTGGATGTGGCAGTGCCAAGCGATGGGAACATCAGGAAGAAGGAACATGAGAAACTGGAGAAATACCAGGGACTCAAAGAAGAACTGGAGAAAGCCTGGAAAGTGAAGGTGACAGTGGTGCCTGTGGTAATTGGAGCACTCAGGGCAGTAACCCCCAAGCTGGAGGAGTGGCTACAACAGATATCTGGAAAGACCTCAGACCTCTCAGTCCAGAAGAGCGCAGTGCTAGGAACAGCTAAGATACTGCAGGACCCTCAAGCTCCCAGGCCTCTGGTAGAGCTTGTGTGTGAGTAACGACCCGCGGAGGGTGAGAGGGGCGTTATATATATATACATATACATATATATATATACATATATATAGTCCATGAAAATAAGGCTCAGATTGCATACCTTAGTGCCTTGGCCACTCCAGGACTTATGGTAGGCAGATTGCATTATGGGAAGCAATGTTCATGTTGTCGTTAGCTTCTGAAGCTAGTGGATTTCTGACAGGAATGAAATTGCACTGCTATTTCAATGTTTTTGGGTGCTTGCTCATTGAAAAAAATGTCTATTAAATGGTTTCAAAGAGGTCACTGGACTCTGTGTCAGGTGTCGAGGCCGTCCCCGCACACCTGCCGCTGGTTCCCGCACCTGTTCTACATCTGATTAGTCTGCCTTTATAAGTCCTTCTCTTCCTCCGGCCATCGTCGGTTCGTCTGTTCTCCTCTATGGAAAAGACCACTGATCCCCGCTGGTTAAAGCAAAAGCTAAGCAAAGCCAAGTTGAGCAGCTCAAGACTAAGCCAAGCCACGCCAAGCCAAGCCACGCCACGCCAAGCAGCTCAAGACCCAACCAAGCTGAGCCAAGCAGCCCCGAACCAAGCAAGGTCCAGCCAAGCTAAGCTGCACCACACCAAGTCAAGCCAAGCCAAGCCGAACCAAAGCAAACCAAACCAAGCAGCTCAAACACGAGCCAAGCCCACCACTTTCAGCCTTGCCTTCTGGATCTTCTGCCAGTTTACTCTCTCAAAGACTCAATCCTCTTCTCAATAAATCTGTTTCCTGTCTGCATTTGGGTCCAGCTAATTCAAAACCTGACAGAACGAACCGACCATCATGGACCCAGCAGGCACGGACCCTGTGAATCAGACTCTGTCATCCCACGCCACCACCATGGATCGACATGAGCATATGCTCCACAGCCTTTCAGAAAATCAACAGGCCATCACACAACAGTTAACCCAGCTCCAGACTCTGCTCCAGACTATTGCTGATTCATCACGCTCACCTGCCTCCGCTACTCCGCCGCCTCCGGCTCCTCCAAGTCTTTCATCCCAGGTCCAGGAAGCCAGAATTCCTAATCCGGATCCTTTTTCTGGAACCTCCGTCCATTGCAGAGGTTTCCTCCTCCAGTGCACCATGGTGTTTTCACAGCAATCCAGCATGTACTCATCTGATGAAGCCAAGATCGCCTACGTGACCGGGCTGTTACGTGGCCGTGCTCTGGAGTGGGCCGAAGCATTTTTAGCGAACCGGAGCTCAGCTGTGTTATCTTTCCAGGACTTCATGAGCCAGTTTAAACTAATATTCAAGACACCAGAGAAACATCACGATGTGTCCCGGAAGCTGCTGGCTTTACGTCAAGACAAACGGTCCGTGGCTGATTACTCTGTGGACTTCCGCATTTTGGCCACGGAAGCGGGATGGGACTGTAGAGCACTTCAGGAAGTATTTTTCAACGGGTTGAATGACGCCATAAAAGATGAACTGTTGCATTATGACAAACCTGTCTCCCTGGAAGCTCTCATTTCTCTTTCTATCAGAATCGACAACCGCCTTCGAGAGCGCCGCCCTACCCGGAACTACAAGTCCCAGCCGTCCTTTCCGAGAACTACGTCACGCCAGGAAACGCCCTCTTCGAGTTTTTCGACGTATCAGCCCGCGGTTTCATCTGCATCCACTGAAGAGCCAATGCAGTTGGGGAGGACACGTTTAACGCCTAAGGAAAGGCAGGAACGATGGACACGAGGTGAATGTTTCTATTGTGGCAGCAATGCTCATCAGGTGGCTGTCTGTCCTGTGAGACCAAAAGACAGAGCCCTTCAGTGAATATGGGGACACTGAAGGGCGCAGGGTTTCTAAATCACACCCCACCCAAGACTGAATTTATGGTCTCCCTGTCGTCTGGTTCATGGTCCCGTTCGGTGTCTGCTCTCATTGACTCGGGGGCTGAGGGAAATTTTCTCAATGAGGGCCTGGCCCTCGAGGTGGGATTAAAACTCATCCCTTTGGACCCTCCTTTGAGGGTTAGTGCTGCTAATGGGCAACCCCTTGCAGTCATCCAACACCAAACGGCTCCTGTTCTCCTATGTGTTTCTGGCAACCATGTCGAAACCCTGCAGTTTTATGTCTTTCAGGCTACTTCCAGTCAAATAATATTGGGACGCCCTTGGCTTTGTCTCCACAACCCACACATTGATTGGCAGTCTAACAACATCATGAGTTGGAGCCCCTATTGTCACGCCACTTGCCTTCGCTCTGCTTACCCTGATCAGCCCAGGTCTTCGCCCTCTCTTGACTCCCCAGATCTGTCTGGCGTCCCCTCCATCTACCATGACCTTTCAGCGGTCTTTAGTAAACAGAAGGCTTCAGCTCTTCCTCCCCATAGACCGTATGATTGCCGTATTGAGCTTATCCCAGGTGCCACTTTGCCGAAATCCCACCTCTATAGCCTCTCGAAACCGGAGCTCCAGGCCATGGAGTTGTACATCCAAGAATCCCTGGCAGCTGGCATAATCCGACCATCTTCCTCTCCACTGGCTGCAGGTTTTTTCTTTGTTGAAAAGAAGGACAAGACTCTCCGCCCTTGTATTGATTACCGGCAACTCAATAAAATCACTGTCAAAAATAAATACCCTCTACCTTTATTAAACTCAGCATTTGAATACCTCCAGGGTGCTGCGGTATTCAGTAAGTTGGACCTCCGGAATGCTTATCATCTGGTGCGGGTACGGGAAGGGGACGAGTGGAAGACGGCATTTAACACCCCCTTGGGTCATTTTGAGTACCTGGACATGCCCTTTGGCTTGACTAATGCTCCAGCGGTGTTCCAGGCTCTCGTTAATGACACCTTAAGAGACTTCCTGAACCGATTTGTATTCGTCTACTTGGACGACATTCTCATTTATTCCCCTTCTCTTGAGTCACACTGTCAGCATGTACGCCTAGTCCTTCACAGACTTCTCGAAAACAAACTTTTCGTAAAAGCAGAGAAATGTGAATTTCACGTCCCCAGAGTGTCCTTCCTGGGCTTCATCATCGAGAAGGGGAGTATGAATATGGACCCAACCAAAGTCGCTGCAATAAAAGACTGGCCCCGACCGACTTCCCGCAAAGATCTGCAACGCTTTCTTGGTTTTGCCAACTTTTACCGGCGCTCCGTGCGCAACTATAACTGCATCGCTAATCCTCTGACCAGTTTGACATCAAGTAAGACCTCATTTCGGTGGAACCAGGAGGCAGAGGATGCCTTTAACCATCTAAAGGACTTGTTTACCACTGCTCCTGTTTTAGCTCACGCTGATCCCACCCGGCAGTTTGTGGTCGAGGTCGACGCTTCCGATACTGGGGTGGGGGCTGTCCTCTCTCAACGGACCGATGATGGAAAACTCCACCCTTGTGCCTTTTTCTCCCGTAAGCTTTCAGCCTCTGAACGGAACTATGATGTGGGAAATCGGGAGCTGTTGGCCATTAAGTTGGCCTTGGAGGAGTGGCGGCACTGGTTGGAGGGGGCTGAACATCCATTTCTGGTGTGGACAGACCACAAAAACTTAGAATATCTCAGTGCTGCTGAGAGACTCAATCCACGTCAGGCTCGTTGGGCCTTGTTTTTCAGTCGATTTAACTTTACCGTTTCTTTCCGTCCTGGATCACGTAATCAGAAGCCTGACGCCCTCTCTCGTTTACATGCCTCCAACGACCCTGACTTCCCGGCAGATTCCATTCTTCCTTCCGCATGTGTGGTGGCCAGTCTCACTTGGGAAATCGAAGCGGCCATTCGAGATGCTCTGGTCACTGACCCCGACCCGGGAGGCGGACCACCCAACCGCCAATACATCCCTGCAGCAGTCCGGCCCCAGGTGTTGACTTGAATTCATGCGTCTCGTTTCTCTTGCCACCCAGGCTTTCACCGCACCCTCTCCCAGATTCAACGCTGTTTCTGGTGGCCCACCATGGCTGCGGACACTAGGGCTTTTGTGGCCGCCTGTACAGTTTGTGCCACCAACAAGTCCACGCATCAAGCACCCGCTGGTCTTCTCCAGCCCCTACCTATTCCCTCTCGGCCATGGTCTCACATCGCTGTCGACTTTGTAACTGGTCTCCCCGCTTCTAAAGGAAACACGGTCATACACACCATCGTCGACCGCTTTTCCAAAGCAGCACACTTTGTTGCCATGTCTAAACTCCCCACCGCTGCTGAGACGGCCAGTGCTCTCTCTCACCATGTGTTTCGTCTCCACGGCATCCCATCTGACATCGTCTCTGACCGAGGGCCCCAATTCACCTCCCAGGTGTGGAGATGTTTCTGTCAAGCTTTAGGGGCTACAGCTAGTTTATCTTCTGGCTTCCATCCACAAACCAATGGTCAGACAGAACGCACTAACCAGGACTTGGAGTCCGCTCTTCGTTGTGTTTGCTCTCAGAATCCCACGACTTGGTCTGATTTTCTCGTCTGGGTGGAGTATTCACATAATTCTCTGGTTTCTTCCGCCACAGGCCGTTCTCCATTTGAGGCCTCCTTGGGATATCAGCCTCCCCTCTTCCCATCTGAGGAGCAGGATTTGGCGGTTCCATCTGTTGCAGCCCATATCCGCCGGTGTCGTAAGGTCTGGACTGCTACCAGACGGTCTTTACTCCGTGCTTCTCAACGCACTAAGACTGCTGCAGACCGTTCTCGTATTACAGCCCCAGCCTATTCCATTGGCCAGAAAGTTTGGCTTTCTACTAAGGATTTGCCCCTGCTCACTGAATCAAGCAAGCTGTTGCCCCGTTTCCCCCGTTGCTCCGCTTCCGTCAAGCTTCGTCTTCCCCGCTCCATGAGAGTCCACCCTGTCTTCCACGTCTCCCGTCTTAAGCCTGTGGCGTCCAGTCCGCTGTGCCCTCCGGCCGAGCCCCCTCCGCCCGCCCGGCTTGTGGATGACCATCCTGCCTTTTCTGTCCGTCGCCTCCTGGATGTTCGCCGCCGGGGCCGTGGTTTCCAGTATTTGGTTGACTGGGAGGGCTATGGCCCTGAGGAGCGGTGTTGGGTGCCCCGTTCGTTCATTTTGGATGATGCCTTGGTGCGGGACTTTCGCCGTCTGCACCCTGACCGGTTTTCGGACGCCGGGTGGCGTCCCTTGTGGACGGGGTACTGTCAGGTGTCGAGGCCGTCCCCGCACACCTGCCGCTGGTTCCCGCACCTGTTCTACATCTGATTAGTCTGCCTTTATAAGTCCTTCTCTTCCTCCGGCCATCGTCGGTTCGTCTGTTCTCCTCTATGGAAAAGACCACTCATCCCTGCTGGTTAAAGCAAAGCTAAGCAAAGCCAAGTTGAGCAGCTCAAGACTAAGCCAAGCCAAGCCACGCCAAGCCAAGCCACGCCACGCCACGCCAAGCAGCTCAAGACCCAACCAAGCTGAGCCAAGCAGCCCCGAACCAAGCAAGGTCCAGCCAAGCTAAGCTGCACCACACCAAGTCAAGCCAAGCCAAGCCGAACCAAAGCAAACCAAACCAAGCAGCTCAAACACGAGCCAAGCCCACCACTTTCAGCCTCGCCTTCTGGATCTTCTGCCAGTTTACTCTCTCAAAGACTCAATCCTCTTCTCAATAAATCTGTTTCCTGTCTGCATTTGGGTCCAGCTTATTCAAAACCTGACACTCTGCCATCTCTACCTATGGTTGCCAGGGGTCATGCCGAGTATGGGACACGAGTCACCCTAACATTCCGCCTTGAGGTTAAGGCTGTAGTCACTAGCACCCTACTAGCATAGTTGAGTTCTGCTCCATCCAAACTTTTGCGTCTGTTCAGCTATAGTAGCTATAGCAATGTACAGTAAATACACACTGTTTTTTACGTAATTTAACTGATACTTAATAAACATTCTGTTATAAAGTTTAGACAGAAGATGTCTGTGGAAGTGCCTGGTCATCCACCTCTTATTATAGCAGTTTTTTTGGAGTCTTTTTTGATGAACCATTAAAAAGCCATTTGCCCTGCAAAACAGAATCATGTTTTCAACACAAAAAGTTGTTTTTTTCAGTCAAAAAGAGAGTTGCCCAATCAGTGACAATCATTCTACTGGCTTTAGGTTGGCTTTTCAAGGTCAAAGTGTGGATAGTCATCAGAGGGTTTGAAAGAAATTGTTATCAAATAGGTGGAAAAGACTTAAAATCAGAGATACTATCAAGGTGCACCATGGGAAATCAGGGATCTGGCGATGGCATCATTGGATGAGATACCACTTTACAGGGATAGCACAAAAAGATCCTTAAATTCTATTCTTTTCTATGTTTGTCCGGTTAATCAGTCCCACTGGTAATTGTGTGATGATAAATCAACACTTACTTGGTCCCTTTTAATGTTTTATAAAAGATTTCAAAAGAATTGAAAATGTTTGCATTTAGGATGCAAGTACAGATAACTAATCATTTTTGTGAAATGTAAATAAAAGAAAAAATATGTATTCTCTTTCGCTATAGAAAGAAAAAAACTAATATGATGTATTTTGAACAATAAAACTTAAATTAAAAATAGGTCAATTTAGCTTGCATATTCTGATTACCAAAGTCATGTTACTGTTACTGGATGATATTGTGCCCCAACACATGGACTTACAGGGCGTTCAAATTAATCGTTATACCCCTAGTAAATACTTTATAGCGTGTGTATGAAATATTTGCTTCAATGTCATTCTTCCTGCTTTAAAAAGAAACTTTGGTTGAAAAAAATCATGTTTTTGATTTTCAATGTTTTTTAATATTACCTCAATGGGCAGAAAGCTAAATCAGTTCATAATTAATCTTAAGGGTTTGATTTCAGATCAAATCCACACTATGCAATATTTATTGTTAAGCAAGTAAGGATTATTTACATTTTTCTATTTCTTTTATGGTTTTAGCTTCTGTACCTGAATATTTTCAATGGAATTTGAGTTTTTGCTCTTTTTCCTCTACAAACACTTCTTATTCTAACAGCTGAGTCAGTCACTTAGGGATTAGAATGCAACATAAATACATTCAATGTGTGCAGCTCGAAAACTTGCAGTGTTGGTAAAAGCATGGATATGAACAAACTGCAATGTCTGCAATTGTATGATGGTACATTCATTGCAAATAAAAGACAAGAAAGTAAAAATGTGTTTACTGTATATATAGTTGTGTAAGTATAAATACACTACTTTGAGTTAAGAACTCTTGCACTGGCCACATACAGTATGTTTAAGCAAACAGGTTAAAATAGGCTTTCTTCAGTCACGGGGTTTCTTAAATGAAACTAGCTGGTTTCCTAAAATTTTGGTTCACATTTGCATGATAAAGTGCTCCAACTTATACAAAACTAACAGCTGCATAGGATGGGAAATGATGTTCTTGTTCTTTTATTGGTGGGCATGTACACCAGGTACTCAATAGAAATCCAGTTTACAGAAAAGAATTTACCAATGTGTGCTTCTCTAAGTTACAGAGAAAAGATTGTGTGGTTACGGTAGAACAGGGGTGGGATTATAATTTCTCTTCCCTCCACTCCCTTTCAAGCAATACTTAATTTTATGTCTAATTATACTAAGTTTGATTAGTTATTGTAAGAATGTATAACTGACGATTGGATTGTTTTTTTGTGTGTGTATTATTCCTATTTGATTGCTTGGGGAGCTGGTTTAGCTCGTGCTGGTTTGCGGCGCCTTCCGTCCGTGAAACCAGGGTTCGAATCCGGGCTGCTCCCTGTTCCCTTCTCTACTTCTGTGCCGGTCCCAAGCCCGGTTGCTTTGAGAAGGTTGCGTCAGGAAGGGCATCCGGGGTAAAACATTGCCAAGTTTACCATGCGACATGTTCGATGTGGCGAGCCCTGATGGGAAAAGCCGAAAGAGAAACACCATTCCTATTTGATTGCTTGAAATAAACCATTTTAAATCAAAATTTAAAAAGTCTATTGAAAAAGTTATTGAGCCTGAGAGTCAAAATCTATGAATATCTTTGCCAAAACCTGATCAACCTAGGTGCCATATTCTGCTGCGCATCACAACAATAAAATGCTGTGATCTGCTCATGATATGCAGACTTCTACTAGAGTTATGTATCTATAATAATAGGCTTGAAATACACAGCGCTGATCATAACAAGATCAAAGGTATCTGATCCCTGATTGGGATACAACATCCCATTCCAATTGAGTCTCAAACTACGTGATCAATTTCTGTTTAAATGATTGAATTGGGACATCCATAAATGAAAGGTAAAGTAAATATTAATTTTGGCTACTTGTATGGTATGAGAATTATTCATCAAATGGTGCTGACCTTCATAGCTTCAGATTAGTGCTGTTCTGGCAAATAGAAAGCAGTCAAAGACCACAGGAGTTCTATAAAGAGCGAGAAGTGTGAACAGAAAATTACTCTTGGAACAAAAGTAGCTTAGAGAAGAGTGGACACTTTGTTGTTAACAACAAATCATTCCACACAATTTAACAGCGAAGTGCACCATTTCCTGTTCTGGTCTCTGCACCCTTTCACCATCTGGCCTTTCTCTCTGCTGTTGCGCTTGATTGATCTAGTGTGTTTCATCTGACGTCAGACCCTGCAGTGATTCCCTCACATAGGCCAAAATAGTTCATGTGGAAATACTTAAATCAATTAAGACCCCATGCTGTGGTCTAATAGAAATAACATGGAATATAGGGGGGATTGACCTAAAAAAAAAGATGAAAGTATTTTGATCGTTTTCTAAAAAATGCCATTGTGTAAAGCTTCTGTGGAAAAATACTTAACACTTAAACATGTTTAATTGTGCTTTGAAATCTTGCCAACATAAATAATACATTTGTTTTTATTATTGATTCAATATGATTAGAGTTTCCATAAGAAATTAAAACAAAAAAACTCCAACTTTAGATTATTTAAGAGCAGACATGTCAAATTTATTCAATATACAGTAGGCTATATATGCAGCCTAATTACAGTTGATTTTTCTTAAACCCATAACTTTCAAAGTGGAAGCTAAAAGGCAAACGCCAACTGCAGCCTTGTTAGACTTTTAGTTACGACAAATAAATACCAAAAAAAAGAAAAAAGGTCACTAAAACTGTTATTTTTTAAGTAATAAATGTGAATCCACTATTTGGTCAACTTTATTAGCAACATTCTCGTAACATTAGACGGCCAGTTGATGAATACTGTGCATTATAACCGATGCGTTTTAACCGAATAACCTTTGGGGATGAATATTTTTGAATTGATTTGAAATGGTTTATTTCAAGCAATTGAGTACAAATAATACACAACAGCAATATAATCATCAGTTATACATTGCTTGAAAGGGAGTGGAAGGAAGCGAACTTATATAATCCCACCCCGTTATACTGTAACCATTTTATTACATGATTTATCAATATCCGGTTTCCAGTTTTTATCAGACAGAATTAAAAATCATAAGATGTCTTCGTATTCCTGGGGTTTCTTCGGGGGCATGGTCAGCTGTCTTTTTTGGGGAAAATCAACCTTTTAAGTAATTTGAAGATAGAGAGGCACGCCACGCGCCCTGCCCGTAACCCGGAACCGGAAATAAATCCTAATATCTATCTATCTATCTATCTATCTATCTATCTATCTATCTATCTATCTATCTATCTATCTATCTATCTATCTATCTATCTATCTATCTATCTATCTATCTATCTATCTATCTATCTATCTATCTATCTATCTATCTATCTATCTGAACACAATAGCCGCCTTAAAAAAGTAGTGAATGTATTTTCAACATGTGACTTGACATTCATCAAGAATGAGTGAGAAGTGGTGGAAGATCTATTATTTTTTCTAAGTAAAACTTCTTTCAGAATCAGAATCTAATTGGAAAAAGTCTAGGTCATGTTTTTTCTTTCTTCTCTGCAACCCGATACCAACTGCCATACTGAACAAAACCAGTCCATGGCCCGGCAGTTAGGGACCACTGACCTAACTCATGGACTGTGAAAGACCAACAAAAGCACATCCGTGTAAAGCGTTTTGCTCTTAAATCCACAGGCAACAATGCAACTGTTCTCACTAATTTACATCTCCTCATGGGATAAGATTTTTTGATAAGATTGTTTTTTTCCTTAAAAAGCACTAATTTTACTGAAATTTATTTTTGTTTTCCTTTTGGTTTGCTGAATTGTCTGTCTGCAGTTGTAATAAACTGCACCAAGGTTAAATTTCAGGTAAAACCCTTGACTGTATAAAGATAATGGACTGAGTGAGTGTGACACCACCCATAGAAAATGTCTTGCTTCCAGGTCCAATCAAATAAAGTCAATTCAGTTGCCATTTTTACACAACACAGCTGTCGCCACGTTGGAACCAGAAAACGTCAATAAGCAGTGATTGGTCTGAGTCCACAGTTCTATGACAACCACTCTTTCCAACCAGGAGCGAGCATGTTAGAAGACGACACATACAGTGAAAGTTGGCTGGGAAAATCTGTCAAACGGTTTAAACATTCAAGACAAGAACACATGCTTTCATTGAGGCATCGATTGGCCAGTTATAACATCTGGCAAACAGAATGACTGAATAATAGCTGTTTATTTCTCAATAGAAGTCTGGCTTTTTGTGACCAGCAGATACTTCCTGTTTGAAACACCAGAGGGAGAAGTCACTCAGTCCAGTTCGTATATACAGTCAATGGATAAAACAGTTCATTTTTTTGCACCAATGTTCAGATGAACCCTTTGAACTTGAGGAAGCAATACTCTGTCCAAGAAAAGTGAATCCTTCACTGTAGGATTCTAATAACTGTGATTAAATTGACCTTCTTTTGTTGGATATGTTGGTTTTGCGGTAGCAATCTTAATGTTTAAGTGTGTCTCTTTTTGTAATACTTAGCAATACATTTAAATATCTCTTCGTATTTAACAGTAACCTATAAATAGAAACCCATCACCAATCCCTCTTTGTCCCCAGTAAACATATGTTTATTTTGTTTCCAAACTAAACTTGCCTTTTCAGACTGAGCCGAATACATTCATGTATGATTGCGGTGCATCACTCAAATAGCTGCATCAGCCCCCTCCTGTTAAACCTGACCACATGCTGAGGCCTAGGCAGCTCTTGACTCCTGCACAGTATGGCCGCCTGGTGTGCTGCACACACAGACATCAATTAGCGAAAGGTTACCTTGCACCGCTGCTGGCTGGTTGTCTCATACTTGCACCAAAAAAGGAGGCACAACGTACCAAAGAAAAAACATCTAACTCTTCTTTCTCCCAAAACACTAATTTTTCCATTAATTCCTCGTGTCGCAAAGCAATTTTCAAGAAGCTATCGTCACTTGTTTCAAAATGTTAGGTGCCCAAATGAAAATGAACCTGAGGAGCTTTGCTTGCATAAAAGGCAAATATCGCTTTGAGGACTGAACTGCCGTTGGGGTCCCCTTACATTTTATAATTAGACTTGGAGGTGTCGGGTTCAATATTTATTTAACAGAGCTCTTGTGTTTATGCCAGTGGATATTTACTAGAGCAGGGGTGGAGATCCTGAGCCTGTCTTCCTCTTTGTTCTGCTGATTACACTTTGCATCAGCACCACAGGCAACTAGTAAACTTACATCAAAGCAAACATTGTAGTAAGTACTATTTTAGATTGTGTCTGCATCTATCTGTGTGTTCAATCAAATTCAAAACAAACTAGCTCTCCAATGTACAAGGTTTTTTCTGGGATGCAATGAAAGGAATATTGCACAGCAATGACCTTAGATGTAATTTAAGATTAATTTAGCTTCTCTTATGCTTTAACTAAAATTCATTTGTAAACAAAAGTTTTTTTCAGTGCCACCTGCTTTAGTGTATTTATCTGATTTATTGATGTTTAGCAGCAAACATGTTTTCAGACATGTTGCTCAGCAGATATTTTCCTACACTGTGATATTACAATAAAAAATTGAAAGTAAAGAGAGAAAAGTTAGCAGAAGAAATATTTTAAATGCTTTAAACTGACTGTAAGAACAATAAAAAGACATGGAGGGAAGAAAATAGATTTACTGGTTTTTAAAGGCTTTAGACACTATGTTTTACCATATCGTTACACCAACTTTAATTTCTTGATCTAAAACGTTTTCCTTTGACACCTACATGGAATAAATGCTGGAAAACCTAATGAGACAAAAAAAAGAGTACTGGAAAGATAAAGGGTGACAGCTGAGAACTCCACACTATAGAAGGGTATCAACCCATGGGCCAACATGGGGTTATTGCCAGAGAACCATGTCCCAGGAAGTGGGACAGGAAAGGATAAGAGGGGACACATCTGTGCAAGTGCAGTCAGCCGTGTGAGACCAATGCTGCACGGAGTCAACTGTTAGAGCAAGAACTGCAGAGAGAAGAGACAAGGGTAGCACAGCAGGATGTGGCAACTTTAAACAGGTGGATGGAGAGAAAAAATGAAAGCAGCGACACAAAGAGAGACACATACTGGCAAGAGACACATTTGGCAAGAAATATTCTACTAAATTATCCTAAAGTTAAAGACCAAATCTGATCACCTTTTGAATATGATCATGCCATCGTGTCGTTTTTCATATTTCTGCAGAGCGGCACTGGTTCATTAGAAATTCACCTCTCAGTTGTGGGCAGGGCCTATGGTGAGAAGTAAGCCCAACCCCACCTCCCATCATCTATCTGTTTATGCTTTCTTCTGCTGGCTTATAGCCCCTCACAACCCCAACTAACATTACCGGTGAAACAAACAAAAAATCGCAACTATCCAGCTGTACAGTTTTGAACCAGTTGCCAGCTCGGATGAGGAAAACAAAGACGTACATGGATCTAGTCGTCTACAGGCAGATGCATCAGAATGGGCCAGAAGCTTGTGGCTCGCTGTTGTAGCTTCTACATCATACCATTCAAGCTTTTTTCAATTGCATATTTTTCATCTGCTCCTGGTTCAAAACAATTACAAGATCTTGTTAAAAACACCAAAAACACAATTTTCATCGTAATGGGTTCTTAATAATTAACACAAATAAAAGAATAAGATCAAAAGTAAGTTAGATCACTTTTGCCTTTTCTACAGATAAAAAAAGAAATAGATGTCGCTAATGGAAGACACCTCTAACAATGTCCTTATTCTGTGGATGTGTGTTTTTTTCTCTACAAATAAACTTTTCATTCAGAAAGAGTGAATTGAAGCAAATTTACAACAACGTACCTCTGCAAAACCCAGAATAAGAACTTTCCTGTAGAGAGGATAGTAAACTCCCTTTGGTCGTGGTTCATTTTGCACCGCACTGGATTATTATAAATACATTGAAGGGTTGATCTTAAGTACAGTCACTGTATAGTTGCATAAAGAAGGTGTATTAAAAAAACAAATTGCTGAGTAATTCTAAATGGTGACTGCACTGGCACACACTGGTTGAAACTGCTACTTC